>NC_138762.1:111694358-112894358 GCF_965113315.1 Podarcis vaucheri
CAAAAGAACATCTGAAAAAGCATTCAGGAACTCATTGGACCCGACGGGGATACGCCATTCTAATCAGTGCCCACCCCTGAAGCAGGAAATGGCACCATTAGCCTGAGCTTCATCACGATGCAGTCTGACCATGCCAATGGGGTCACAGAATCACCAGCCCCTACTTCCATATACAGTGGTACCTCGGGTTTTGAATGTAATCCATTCTGGAAAACCGTTCAAGTTCTGAAATGTTCGAAAACTGAACACTCAGTGGCTGACAGCTAGGCCTCGTGGTTTTGCACTCAGCAGAAGCTGTGTTTCCTGTTTGACTTCCAAGGTGTGCGCGAAAGCCGAAGCATTTTCTTTCGGGTTTATGGCATTTGAAAACCGAAATGTTCATCAACAGAGACATTAGAAAACCAAGGTACTACTGTATTTAATATCTCAATAAAGCAACTAATTTAAGGATTGTAACGTGATTTTTCTTAAAAAAATATAGGCTAATTATTTATTTGCTTAAACCCATTGATTTTAATTGACTGAAACTTCTTAGTTGTATTTCTGTTGAGAATAGTAAGAATACTGATTTCCTGTTCTATTCCACCCTCACCTCCTTCAAAATCAAAAGCCTAAACAATGTTTTACTGTGTATTTTCCCAACTGTGACATAAGTTATCATCAAGTGACCCAGAGTGAGAAGACTGGTGTTAACAGCTACTCTGTACGTACACCTCAGATTTTGGCAGGATGTTTCTCTATGTCTTGACAAATTCATGATATATGAAGCATTTGATTAAGAGAGGTGGTGTATTGGTAGGCAAGTGTTTAATTACACTGAAAATGCACCTGTTGACCCCATCATTTTGTATCATTATTAGCATAATTCCATGACAGATAATTTATGCCTCTTTAGAAAATAACCATGGTACCTACCATACAGTGATTACACCTCTGGTTTTATTTCTAATGTTATGGGTTCATTAACCTGGGGTGAAATGGAGTGTGAGGTGATGGCATTTATTTAAAAATATATGGTAGAATTCTATCATTTAAAAACAGCTATATTAAGAACCCTAGCTATACTTACCTGTGTGTGTGGTTCAGGGTTAGCATCCTTTCCAGACAAAAGATACTGGAGAATGGTTAATTTTACAGTGTTTCAGTTATGAAGAAGACAAATAGAAAAGCGTTATGTAAAAAGAAATAGAGCAGGTGACTTAGGCATCTCATTATTCACGTAAGATCCGAGTTCGATCAGCTTTCAGTCATGGGTAAGACATCTAGCTACATGTAGCACCAGGTGTTAAGCTGAACCCTTCTACAAATACAGAATCTTCTAAATCCACAACTGAGGCCCTCACTAACAGATGCTATGCATGAGAAGATGCCACATACATCTTGACTAGGGACACAAAGATGGACAGTGACACTGATGGTATGGCATATCTAGCTGGCCTGTGATCACATTTCATAGAATCATAGAACTGTAGAGTTGGAAAGAACCCCAAGGGTCATCTAGTCCAACCCCCAGCAATGCAGGAATCTCAACTAAATCGTACGTGACAAGTGGTCATTCAACCTCTGCTTAAAAGCCTCCGAGGAAAGAAGGTACACCACCTTCCATTCCACAGTCAAACAGCTCTTACTGTCAGAAAGTTCTTCCTGGTGTTTAGTCAGAATCTCCCTTCTTGCAACTTGAAGCCATTGGTTTGGGTCCTACCCTCCAGAGCAGGAGAAAACAAGCTTGCTCCCTCCTCCATGTGACAGCCCTTCAGATATTTGAAGATAGGCATCATAAACTATGTCCACAGCATTCCCCAAATCCACCAACTTGTAACTCTAGCAAAAAAAAGAGGACTTCAGAACAACTGTACTGGATGATCCCTACTCCCTTGCTTTTCAAAGTGAAAGGGCTTTGTTTTGATGTTGTTCAGCCTAAGTATTTCAGCAGCCCAGAGCCAAAACAACACAGCACAGCCTTCATCTGCTGGATCCAGCAGGATGTCTGCAGCATAGGTCTGCTGCATGCAGATTCAAGGCCCTGGAAATATCACACTGGAAGATTTCCGCCATGTGGCAGCATACTTTCTAAGTGGATGCAAGGAAATGAGGGAAATATGCTCTTTTTTGCATTCAAATGAGGCATTTTCGTTTTAGTGATTTCAACTGACTGTTCTATGAAATCCTTCCTGTCTCCCTTTAGGAGACTCTCTCTTTAAATTTGATTCACAAACTTTATTGTGTGTGCATTCTTTCCCCCCACCCCCTGTTTCTTAAAGACCCAATTTGGCAGGCCACTCAAGACAGGATTGAGCCTGGAAGACTCTTCGAACTGCTGCCTGAAATGTAGACACACAGGCAAACTGTTGCATACACAATCTTATGTGTTGCTTAATAGAGTTTTCCACCTACTGTACCTGTGTAAGGTATGTTTTATGTTCAATGCAGAATTTACATGTAAGTGATTTATTGTTTTAGAAATTATGGAGGGTGCATGGCTGCTCTGTATTTTGTCGTCTTCTAGTAATGTCTATAATTAAAGCTCAGGCACTCCAAGGCTCCTTCCAGTTGCAAGTGGCCGTCTGTTCCCTGTGAAGTGTAGCAGGGGACGGTGAAACTGGTGGTGACATAACATGTGTTGTTTTGCTAAGCGTGGCAGGAGAGAGAAAAAATGCAGATTTTCTATTTTTGCTAGCAGCAGGATAACCTATATATTGTCTTTCACCAACTTTATTGTTTAACCTAAGTAATCCCCACAAGATATTTAAAAGCATTGCTACTGCTCTTGTCCTCTCCTTTCCAGGACATATTATTAGCAATTGATCCTTTTCTTAAAAAAAAAAAAAATCAGCATGCTCCATTTTAATCTTCTTTTGAATGAGACTATTTTTTCAGCCTGTCCTTATTCAGTTTTTATTGAAGATCTTTATCAGAGCTGGAGGTTTTGCCACAGAATTTTCAAATCCCAGATAAAAACCCAATCCCCCCATGCCTGCCACCTCCCCTGTAGCGTTCCCAAAGTCGAAACACACTGTCCACCCAAAGACATGGGCAAGGCTGCTGCTTCCCTCTGATTGCACTGGGCATGCTAATGTGGAAAACCATAAAAGTTAACATGAAAGTCTATCTTTTTGATAATATGCTTTCAACCACAACTAGAGAACAACATACTTTTACATAGTTTGTGCAAAAGTGATGTGGAAGTATGCCAAACTGCTTAGAAGCTATAATCAGTTAAGAGCAAGAACTAATCCTTTCCGAAGGTTGGGTATAGTAGTTTTTTAAGAAACCCCTTTAGCGAAAAAGGCCACATAAGCACCCTTTCAGAATTTCCATATAGCTAAATCTTCTTGAAAACCCTTGGAAAGGCTATATTTGAAGAAAATTACATTAAGATTTAGTTTTAAAGCCCTGAGGAAATTTGCCGACAAAAATATTCATTAAGAGGAAGTTGGAGTTGAGAGTACAGATAAGTAAGTGTGGGATGAAAAGAATCCTTATAGGAATATTGTTAGTTACATGGGGATGGGGGGAGTAAACATGCCAGAAATCGAAACTCAAAATATACAGCATTGTGGTTAATTATTCATGAAAATTTGAAGTTGGGAGAAAACGTATTCAGTATTCTGTTTCCATTATTTATTTTTAGAACACCATCAGTGTATATGGTGGCTTACAAAATGTCACAGGCAAAAATTACTAGGGTCCCTATCCCAGAAAACTTGCAATCTAAAACAGACAGTTGGGAGGCGGAGGAGGGCCACAAAAATAGGGAGGGATGAATGCGGCAAATACAACTACACACACTTAAAATGATGACAGCTTGGAATCAAGATCAAACCAAAATGCCTCACAGAAAAGTTGAGTTTTTTCTAGGGATGCTTGGACAAATGGGGACATATATTGGACATATATTGTGTTGAAAATAATGCCATGCTGGCTTGAAGCACCTCTCTCTCCCCTCCCTCCATTTTCCATCACCCCATTTGAACTGAGTGCTCCTTTTTGATTTCTTCATACATCCCCAAATTTGTATTTACTTTGAGTATGACATTACATATTTATTAGTGTGAACAAAATGAGAACAGTACAGATGTAAAAATCCTCCTCGTTTCATCAGATTCCTTACCAGGTGACCACTTTTTAGGGGTTTAGTCTTGTTTTAGATGCATGGTTGTGCTGCATTTTTAACTGTTTTTAAATATTTGATTTGCAAATTATCTTGAGATTGTGGTTTAAAAGATAAATAAAAATTAATTTCAATAATAATAATAATAATAATAATAATAATAATAATAATAATAAATATTTTAAAAGTTTTATTGAAACAAGTGGTATCTAAAACCACTCTGTAGGAATGTATCAGTTGGGGACGGGGACTGAAACATCACAGAACAATTTACCCCTATAGTGTAAAAGAATAAATGTAATTGTAGAGTCTAGTTATGGTAATCCTAAGTGCATAGGAGGGCTAACAACAATATACATTTTGCAGAAAGGAGATATAAAATACCACACTGTGGTTTAAATATTTGTATTTTAGCAACATAAATTTCTCAGGAATTTAATAGCAGCCATTCATAATTAAGAAGTGTAGCACCAGCATCTGCACCACTGCACTTCCCACTCCCTGCCGTTCTTACTCCTGCGCAAGTATCACTGACATAAATGGAAGCTGCACTCTTTCTCACCTCCCATTCATTTCCATTACACTTGCGTGGGAGAATTTTCTGACACCCATTGTCCTACAGAAAGTGTGCAGTTTATGGATATCCGCATGGAATCCATATTATTATGAGCTATCAAAATATTACAGCAGTGGATAATAACCAATGAGAAACCTAGCACCCAGTGTGGTGTAGTGGTTAAGAGCGGTAGTCACGTAATCTGGGAAACCGGGTTCGCGTCTCCGCTCCTCCACCTGCAGCTGCTGGGTGACCTTGGGCCAGTCACACTTCTCTGAAGTCTCTCAGCCCCACTCACCTCACAGAGGGTTTGTTGTGGGGGAGGAAGGGAAAGGAGATTGCTAGCCGCTTTGAGACTTCTTCGGGTAGTGATAAAGCGGGATATCAAATCCAAACTCTTCTTCTTCTCATTGCTGGAGAATTGCATGGCACCTATACTTTGTCCTGCCTTCTCCTAATCTTAAGTGCTAAATTTGCATTGTCCTGTTGAACTGTTTGTTTATTTCTGATGTTGCTCCATTTTGGTTCTTGTAGGGCTATAGGATCTCCTCCCAACATGCACATTCCCAAATCCACAGTGTGAAACGTGGACCGCAGTTGTCAGAAGACGTTTAGATCCTTCGCAATATCTTTGTTATTCAGTATAAATACCTGAGCTGCCCTTTTGAAATACCACAGTGAGATAGAGGAGAGATTGTTTTCAAGGATTTGTGCCTTATCATAGCATTTCCTATAGAGAAAATTAAACATTTCAAATTCTTCTGACAAAAGCAAAGTTCTCCCTTTTTAAAAAAGGCTTTGATCTGTGACTAAAAGATGTCAGCGTTTTTTGGTGCTATTTCAGCAGCAACATTGTAGGATAGAAATGGTCTCTGAAAAGAAATCAATCCCGCCTCCTTTTGTTGGTTACAAATTGATGAGGATTTGGTATGCACAGTATCTATTCAGAATAGCAACTGCATATGGAAATGTCGTTTCCTTTCCGAGGCTATTGGAGCCAATGGCTGCCTGCAATCAATATTTCCAGAGGAAGGATCCTGACAATCTCTTCAGCAGCTACTGCGATGCTCCAGTTACTCTCCTTTGTTGATGAGAAACCCTCAGTATTTAATGAAATCTAGAAAAGCTATTTTCTCCAAAGGAACAGCTTTTACTTGGGGTGACCTCTTCCTCCTCTAGCACTATGCATATTATGTTTTGAGAGCAACAAAGCGCTCTGAGATGCTGCTGGAATTAATCTGGAACAGTTTGTATTAACTCCTGAGAAACCATACAGTGAGACGGCCAGGCATAAGTAGCCTCACCCATGGAGTCCTGACTTTTCAGATGCTGCCACTGTAGCAAAAGCTGGAGCCATGGACAAGCGGCTTCTGCACTGTTGTAGGCATATTGGAACTGGAAAGGGGTTTCATTCAACTGGAGAACACAAAACTGGAGAAATCAGTGAAACACAACACTTCCCTTTTGTCCCAGCCTCAAATGGAAGGTTTTCAAAGTCAGACCAGCACCCCATAGAGCAGCACACATATGCACCAGGGCTCTTGAGCACATGCTGTCCGTGTCAGTCCACTTATGGAACAGCCTTCTCAGGAAGGCTCACCAAGCACGCACACCAAGCCCCAGGCAAAGAACTTTCTTCTTCCTTCGCAGGCCTTTCTGAACAACTTCAACTAATCTGGGCTTCTTAATTTACTGTATTTTGTTGTTTTATTGTATATCCTTGATATTAATTGACCTACTGCTTATTTGCCAGAATGAAGAAATTTGTATGCTGCTTTTATGGTTTTTATTTTTAATACTATATATTTTATTCTTTTACTTTTTTGCACTACCCAGAGAACATATATTGTTAAAACCATGCACATGTAATTCAGCAAATAAATAAAGTTAACCAGATAATTAAAAACTATGCCTTGCCTTTGAAAGTCTCATCTGAAAACTCAACTTTATAGTACTTAATGTTAGCTGAGTGGCGTAATTGCCATTTCCATACTGCTGAAATCAAAGTCTGGAAATGAATAAAGTACGTCAGGGGGTAGATTATGCATCTGCACCCCATGGCAGTTCTGGATCACTCTGGGAGCTGATGGCGATAGAGCGGAGTACAACCAAACATGACACTCAGGTAGGGATTGGTATTCATCTCAGGTATTCACCTCGGTTTGCATCTAAAGGTGAGCCTACCTAAGTCATACTCCCAGAAAAAATGCATGAACAGAAGCATTCCTTCAAAATATGCATTACTTCAAATTTTGCAGTGCAGTTTTCCATTCAAGTAATGTGTGCAATAATGCAGAGATCAGTTTTATGAAACTGCAGGAAGGGAGAGTATTACTGTGCTTGCCGGTTTCCTGCAAGCCCCAGGGTGGCCACACTGAGAACTGAATACTGGACTCGGGGGGCCACCTTCTTATGTCCTTATGGGCAGGAAACTATGTATCCATTGCAGATATTAGTGACAATAACATAAAGATGCATTATATTGGAGAAAATTTCTTGAGCGGGAGGAACATGTCTATTAGAAAAAATATGTAGTAAAGTACTGATGAAATTTCATGAGAACTTTTTAAAAAGTGATCTGATACAGAACCGTAGAGAATTGAAATTAAGTTTTTAAAAATAAGAAACAGAGAGAAACCAAAATAGAGAGATTTGTTAATCCCTACGCTCAGGTTGCTTATACCATGCATCCAAGGCAGCTGGAATGTGGAGGAGGAGACCCCATAGAGCCTTTTAGGGTCTTTTAGCTGTGACTGCCTGGGGCCAGGACGATGGACCATTACAAAGCACGATATCTAGTAATATTTCTTGGAAGTCACCAGGAGGTTTATTGCATGAGGTGATAAAATAAAATATTCACATGGATAATATGTTCTCCAGCTGATTCAAAGTTGTTGCAGAAAATAGTTCCAAAATGCATGAGAATTGTGCTTTTTATCTGAATTTGTATACCACACTTCAAACAAGCTTCCAGGGTGGATTAAATAAAACACAACACACACAAACACACACATTACACAGAGACAAGCAAATAATTAAACCACAGCAGCAGTGAAAGAAACAGATACCTGAAAGGATAAGAATGCATTTGCCTAGTGTCAAAAGTGTAAATAAAAATCATATTCAGCTACCCCTGCCAAATATCATTCCAGAGCAAATGTATTAAAAGTATACTCTATACTCTAGGAGAATGGCTCTGCAAAATCCCAAACAGTCAAAGCATTGATCATTTGGCAGTCCAGTATAACTCTTGAGTCGTCAACTGATTTTTGCAATTCTAGCAATTTACTATTTCACACATGTTCATGTTCCATTTTTTAAACTCTGAAAGTAGAGTTGGGAGTTTGGTTTCTATTATTATTATTATTATTATTATTATTATTATTATTATTATTAAAGACTTTCAGAAAATAAACAGTACTCAAGCCTGGAAAAAAAAGAGTTATACCTCTCATTCTATTCCTAAACCTCAGAAGATAAGAATGACAAGGAATGTTGTGAAAACAGCCAAGTAATTTTATTTCAGAAGTGCCTTACAGTATCTTCTCGGCAGGATGGCTAGTAAATTGGAATCTGCTGGTGCGAGAACAATGGCTTTGCCCAAACATCTTTCTGGCGCAAGGGGCTAACTTACAAAACAAAGCTTCCTTTCGTTCCTATCCTTTTCTTTCCTTCACATCCTAATTGAAGGAGTGTCTTCTGTTTAGGTACTGCTAAAGAGTAAAGAGCTTGGCTGCCACTGTGAAAGAGATGACAGAAGAAGATAAAGCAAGCCTTGTTTTTAGTACTGGGGGGGGGGATCACTAACAAAAGGCAAGCATCTCTTAGCACTTCTTTTATCCACACAAAGGCTTTCCTACATCCTACCTCATCCATGTGGCAGCATTTCTCTGTGTTGATTCCACCCACCCATCCACCCAGATGGTTATGAGCAGTATTCCTTCTCAAGTGGAAACAGAAACTCCTGGAGATCTGGACAAGTGTGGCTACTGTGATTAACGCTTCCCAGAGCTGACTCTTTCCAAATGTTTCCATGACTCTTCTGTGCCGTTCTGCCCTCAACTCCTTGGCCATTGGAAGCAGGACAGATGCTGTCAAATAGGTGAGAGGAAGCGGGAGTTTGGGGAACCAAAAGCATTTCATCTCAGAGAAAAGGCAGCTGCCTCAGGTGAGGCTTCTTCCACCCCTTGATTTGAGGCCGGGAGGACAACAGCCTTGACACCAGCCATCCTCACAATCCCCACAACCAAACCTGTTTGCATGCCTAGCAACAGAGTGGCGCTTAATGCTATGCTTAAAAGGTCGACAAGGAAAGTCTCGAATGGGAGAAAGAGAGAAAAGAGGCGAGGGAGGGATAGGGAAGCAAGAAGATAGTGGCAGATATTGAAACTGTGAGTTGAAATTTCTGATGACAATGAATAGCAAATATGTTATAAAAGTGAATTTTATTAGTTTATTCTAAGGCATTTCTATACCGCTTAATCCTTAGCACTCCTAAGTGGAGTTTTGCCTTTGCAGAGTAGACTAGTTTCTTCACACACCCTCCCTATCCTCCATCCAGATAAACAAGGAACATTGTCAGAGATGCAGGAAATATTGTCAGAGATGGGTGTAAAGCAGGGCAGGCAAAGGATGTGGCTGCAAATAACGTGTGGCCTTGGGAGAATCCTGAGGGCCAAACAGAAAGGCTAGGGGACCACGTTTCTCTGGGGCTGAGATTTCTCATCCCTGACCCTCCTTCCCTGGAGGTTTTCAAGCAGAGGTTGAATGGCCACCTGTCCGGGATGCTTGAGCTGAGATCCCTCCATTGCAGGGGGTGGACTAGATGATCCTCAGGGTCCCTTCCAACTCTAAGATTTTAATATTGGTCCATGCCCACTGCTTCCTGACTGGCCAGATGTCTTGGTGTCAGGATGTTGATGTACTCCCCCATCACAGCAACACAGAATCATATTTTCCCTCCTGAAAACTGAATTTGACCGCAGTTAAATAGTTTGTTTTTTATCTCTGTGGTTTTGGGGTTTTATTGTGGCATTTTAAAAATGCATTATTATTTCTATTTTTGTCTTTCACAAAAAGGTACAGTGCCATAAATCCATTTAATAGGGTTATTAATTAATATAAATTATTAATAAAATAATTAATATATAATAACAGCATCTGCCTTCTCCACTTCTGTTCTGTCTTCATTGGCTGAAGGAGAGGGGGGAGCTGATGTTTCAAAAGGCAGTTATAATTACATGCACTGCAGAATTCAGAAGAATGCTTGTAATCAGTAATAATGATTATTTATGGGCACAGTCCTCTGGGATTTCCTTCTCTGACCATAGTGCCAAAGTTGCTTACTTCAACAGAAGCAAGTTCATTATATATTTCCTATAGTTAAAAAAAAGTACAAAGGTGATGAGCTACTTGTAGAATAATAGAGGTGCAAATATCAAGGCTGTTATCTTTAAAGTCTGCACATTTGTTGCTGGAAGATGAAGAGGACTGCTGTTTTTAAAATATGCATCATTTATCTTTCTCCTAATTTGCAGCTCAGTTTATGAAACATCAAGGTTTCTTTTTTAAAAAAGAAGACAAAGAAGCAGCTTGAAAGAACAATTAGCTTTTGTATTGAACATTAAAGGCAGACATGAGCTCAGAATAGAACATTAATAGATGAACCATAAAATAAAGAGAGAATAGCATCTGCCAGGAAAATAAGACGGAACAATTGGTTCAGAAAAGCTGGCCACTTCACTTTGGATGCACAAACAACTGAATGGCCCCCAGGCCACACATAATATAAACTGTGCAATTCAAGCTTGTTTCTTTGATGGGATATTACTAGTTTGAGTAAAAGGCTTTAAACAGCAAGCCTTCCCCATTATTTCCTCTGCATATTGTGTGGAGCTTCTCTTGGGTAAGAGTCATTGCCACAGAGTTTATTTGCTCTCTCAACAAGTGGTAATTTTCAAGGCACCACTCTCAAAATCTAAGTAAAATTAGATGGATCAAGCTATAAAACCTTCATGTCTCCATACAATGCAGAAAATGAGGAAGAGATTAACTTCCAAGGTTCAATTTAGGAATGCTTGCCCCGGGCAGGTGGGTTCACAGGGTGATGGTCATCCTACCACCTGTTCCCCTCCTCCTAGCTATTTAAAAATGAAAGAAAATGAGAATTTACTTTGCTGTGAACACATTAAATGCCTCTTTAACAACTGGATCTGACAAATGTGCACAGATATTCCTATCCACTCTGCTCCTGTTCCATTGCTGACATTTTCTGCACTAGCTGGTAAAGATTAGGAAAGTTCTCTGCAAGTGAGTACCTGAGACCATGAATGCATGTGGAATTCACTTTTTGTGAATTCAGATATGAAATGACTTCATCTGCACCTCCCAGGCTAATGTGCACATTGAGGCTAAGGGCTCCTCTACACTTTCACTTGACCTGCATTTTGATCATATTGCCTGCCAATGAATTCCCTCACATCCATAGAGCTTTCCATGCCGTTCTGCAGCTGTGCCACGGGTTTCTTGTGAAAATCGCATCTTGCCAGATGTGCAAAGAATGGGAAGATAGATTCGGGCCACTTGATAACCGGTTTGGGAAGGGCTCATGAACAGCTTTCTTCAAAGATTCAACAAACAGGCAGGGCTGGCCATCCACTACTGATGTAATATGGCAGTTGGGGGGGGGACCACATATATATAATTACAAGACCTGGAACTAGAGTTGCTATGAAATTTTGAATGCATCAGAATTTTGAAGCGTATTATATGTTCATCTATGGAATAAACTCCTGAAGAATTTTCAGGAAAAGAAAAAAATGGTTTGATAAGACACAGGAGAAAAACATCTTAGGGTCTTCTGCATGGAGGGCCATTATCAGGGAGTTTGGATTGCTGGGGCTGTGTTGATGCCCAGAACCTCTGGACCCGCTCTTCCCCTTGCTTGCTGTTTCTCCCAGTGTGCAAGCAAAAGAAAGACCAAATAGAAGAAGCAAACATCTCCATTTCCTTTCCCTTCTCTTTCTGAGCTAAGGGGAAGATTGGGTCCAGGAGGAAAGTTCAAGCCAATGGGCAGTGGGGACCATGGAGTGGGTAGGTGCCCCTAGGAAAGCGGACCCTCTCTGGGAGGCACCCACTAAGGGAATTGTGTCCAGGGTCTCCCAAAATGTGGAGCCAACACTGTCTGCATGAATGGACAAGGCATATTTTTAGTGAGAGCTCTCAACAGATAGATCCTTGTGAGGCTTCCCTTCGAAGCAGCAGCAGTGACATGAAACTCTAGTTTTCCCCCATGCTTAGCAACACACTTTTCCCTTTCCTCAGAATTCCTCCAATGATCCTCTAAACTCTCCTAAAATGTCTCTTCAGAAGAAACTCAGTGGCATCTCTAATTTCTAAGGTTTTAATGTGCCTAGGTTGGACAATCTAGTCATGAAAAAGTATTATATCCAGCAGCCTAGATTTCCCCCTAGGGTAGAAGCCTAACAGAAATATCCAGACTTGGCAAAATTACCTATTTTTGATATGCATGCTTTTGAATATTTCATATCAAGATTGTGGAATGCAAAAAAGCAAAACAAAAGTCAAGGCAAGACACAATTCTTATTCCCAGCACCCTTCACTCATGGTTAGAAATTAGTGTACAGTACAGACATTTTTAACCTTTCATGGATGGTTTGAAAAAAAAAGAACCAGTATATCTGCCCAAGAGGAAATTAAGAAAAGATACTATATTGATTGGTAACATAGCTAGATAATTCTCAACAGATCAAAACTGAGCTGGTATTTATTGATATAAAATATGCAAATGAAAAGTACTGATTTATCACATACTCTGTATCACAGCACACTATGCAGTTTCAGAGAAACAATATGTAGATGGATTTATTTAAGCTTTAGAAGGATAATTCTTGAAGCAAGGCTACGATCAGCATAGGTAGTGCCCATAGATCAGACCTGCCAGACAGGCAAATCAGGAATATATTAGTTAGCAGGTTCAGGCATTGATTTTCCTTGTACACCCCACTGTGTGAGAGCAAGCGAGAGAGCACTGCCTGGCAAGTGGAAAGAACCTTCTCTTCTGGCTTCCCTCTAGGATTCAGTAGCCAGCCAAGGGAGTGAAGGTAGATGCTGAACTTCCTTGCACTTCAACGTCATTCAGTGATAAGCACTAATATTTAACACAGGCTTAGGAATTATTGTAGAGGAATGGAATAGTACACGAATTGCACAATATGATTTTTGTATTTTTTTAAAAAAGGCTTACAAAACTAGATTTGATTTGATGTGATGTGATAGGCCAGCTGCATAACAAATCCAACCTAATAAGGATGCATAAAATATTCAGAGGAGCAGCTGGGATATTTATGAATCACTCCAGTATATAGTGGATACACTCTTTTCTAGCGAGATGCTATTCTTACTTGCTGTTTAACTCCCCAGGTATTTGATGGAACACTTGTTTTTGCTGTTCTGTGCTGCTCAACGTTCTCAGGTGGTCGTTCTTGTGGGATATGATACCTGAAGTAGGAAAGCTGCCTCATTCCCTTGAATTATTTGATTTCAACATATTTCACTTTCACTGTTTGTTGCCAACTGTTTCAGAGGTCATGATCAATACCAACCATTTGGCAATTTTGCTTTCTAATAAATATGTTATGTTGACAATGTGTTGCAATGTTACTTAGAGACAATTCATTGGATAAAGGGTGCTTTGGCACCCCTTCCATTCTGAAGGTTTTCACCCCTGCAATACAATGTGACACATTGTTGGGTCTTTTATAGGGGAATAACCCACTTGCTGGGTCCAGTTCTCCACCCCTGTTCTATTGTGACTAAGTAAAGTGTTGTGATTTGGGATATTTAGATAGGGTCTGCCTTGATTCACAATGGCTGGAAGAGTAATTTGAGCCCAGTGGTGTCCTTAATGGCTACCATTTACTTTCTTCCACTGGGTGGAGTGATCCAAACACCTCTTCCGCTGGACTGGGGGCTGGGGGCTGGGGGCTGGGATGAGCGGAGGTGTCCCTGCACTCATCTCCTTCAGATAAGCTGGCCTTCTACTGTCAGCCCCACTCGGCCACTAATGGAATCCCTGGCAGTCGGGGCCAGCAGGAAGCCTTGACATGGGGCACCTGAAGGTTGGGGAGGGGCTGGGCTGTGCCCGCCTGGGATCTATTCAATCCCTGAGCCAGTCTCACTGCTGTCATGCAACCACATCAGGCTCAATATAGGGCCCGGTCATCTTGCTGTAAGTGGCTGTGATATGTGCAATTAATTCCACAACACGTTGTCCCCCTTATAGAGAAGATGTTTAAGTTTAGGCAGTTCTGAAGAACTATTGCATGTATTTGGTTTAAATCTGTACAAACTACATCTTTTTCGTGGATCTAGTGATGGATATCATATTTCCAAACCTGATACCTATCTGGAATACCTATATATAACAGCAAATATGCATTTTCTGCTGCAAGAACAGATTCTGGTGGCATTTGGGAGGAGGGAGTTCAAAAAACATGTGAGGCAATTTTCAAGCCCATGTCCAGTAATAATGAATTTGTTTCAGTGCTTTGAAGTTATATATTTTCCTCATGTGATACATATATTCCCTGACCAAGTAATGAACAGGAAATGTTTTTCAACTACTTCCTGATAAAGAAATTCTTTCCATCATTAATGGTTACAAAGTAAAGAAAGGAAAAATATAAAAATGGTTTGGCTGTTAAAAAGAAACCTTGCATCAAGAAAAAATAGATTCTTTATCAATGTCACCATAGCATATTATTTTGTGCAGGTCAAATCATTATAGAGTTGTTGGGTTGTTGGTAAAGAAGGTATACATTAAGAAATAATAACTTGCCATTTATATTCCCATAACACAATCATAATGCTTCACCATCTGTGGACATAATTAACGTTACCCTTACATTTGATTTTAGCAAAATGCCATTCACAGGTGACTCTTGTTTAGCAAACATTTTTGCAGGTGAAAGAAATGGGAAAGCTGTTTCCGAATCACCTGAAAATAGATTTTCTGTAAGGCCTGAGGGCATGATGCTGCAGAAACATTTGTAAACTATCTATTGCACACATGTCTTTTAGTATTCACTGATTTATTTGTTCCAGCCTACAAACAGCATTTCTAGTTAAACCAATGTACTGGGATAGAGACTGCCTCAGACATGCTTAATGTCAGGAATATTAGTGGTCTCTCTTTGTCTAGGCGTTCAGGCTCCTGATCTAGGGGCACAGTTGTATCCTGGCAGAGGTCTGCTTTTATGTCGGTGGCTACATATGGCTACATGCAATAATTATCTCTCCATCAGCATGAGATCCTGGGGATGAACACTGAGCTTGACTTTTGCATTCATGTGATGCCTGTCAGGTTCTGGGCGGCATTGGGCTGATGACTGTTGGAAACAGCAAGCAAGCTAAGATGAGATGGACCTTTGACTCTGCAGGGCAATTCTCTGTTTTGGAGCCGGAAGAGAACACTACCTGAGTTTCAGCACTGCAGAGTTTGGGCGGTTGCACTGTGCTTCTCTAGAGAAGATTAGTGATGGCTAGAGCAGGGCTTGGCAACATTTTTAGCCGCGGGCCAGTCCACTGTCCCTCAGACCTTGTGGCAGGCTGGAGAAGCGGCACGGGGGGGGGGCTGGAAGAAGAGGCAAGGGGTCCTCTTCCCCACTCCCCACCCCCTGCCGCTGTGCTTAAATTCTCAGGAGCTGCCTCTGCTGCTGCTTCTCGTGAGTAGGCAGAGCATCTCGTCCGCTCCACTCTCTGGCCCACAGGAGCAACAGCAACAGTGGAGGGAAGATGAGCAGCGCGAAGGGGCTGTCTCCGTAGAGGGGCTGCTTAAAATGGTGCTCAGCCAGCTCAGCCCAGCACCCTTCCTTCTCTAGCAGGGCGGGGAGAAGCCAGGAGGAGGGAGGGAGGAGGCGCTGCCATGGTGTGTGAGTTTGGGGGGATGGCACCACCTGAACAAACAGAAACCCCACGCCGATCCATGGACAGTCCGCGGGCTGTCCTGAACGCAATTGGGCCTGATCCAGCCCGGGAACCGTAGTTTGCTGACCCCTGGGCTAGAGCTTGGTGTATGACTCATTGTCAGGGTGACCAAACACATGCTAGAGCACATAATCATGCTGATAAAATTGCACTCAGAGCAGAAAAGAAGGCCTACTTTGCTTCTTCAATTATAGCCTCCAACATAATTTTCCAAGTGGTGTGAGGCATATTAACATCCGCCCCAGTGAATGATACACTGGAAAGCTTAGAAGCCTTCTGCAACAATTCTGTCAGACATTTTAAGGGCAAAATTGCTTGCCTCCACGCTGACCTAAGTAAAAAGGTTAGTTGGACAGTTAAGTCCAGTCATCTCACGTTCAGGACAAGGGATCCGGCATTTGTCTGCAGAGAGTTTTCTGGGTCGTGGCCAGCAGGACTAAACCACTTCTGGCGCAACGGAACACAGTGAGACAAGTGCCAGAGTGCACAGAAATGCAATATACCTTCCTGCCACAGCGGTATCTATTCGAACTGCCAACCTTCCGACTGGCAAGCCCAAGAGGCTCAGTGGTTTAGACCACAGTACCATCTGCATCGCTTGCTGACCTAAGTACCAGTGATTCTGTGACATGAATAACAATGCTGTGACATTGGGTAGGAGGTTTCTGAGGCATAATCTACTTGATTATTAATCTATTCCAATTTTATGGGACCAGTTTCAAGTGATGTGGCCTAGGGATGTGGACTAGTTGCTTATACCTCTGTACAGCCAACCAGATATCCTTTCAATGCATCTCCACCATGTGGGAGGTTGATAAAATGTGCCCAGGATGTGGTCAATGCATCTCTGCACAAGGGTGGGGCACTAGCCACCTTAAAAAAGTGGCTTTGGGGGGCATTTCTGAAGGAAACCCTCCTTGAACTCCGATGCTTAGGAGAACTGCTGCCCAGCCACAAACACCTCCCTTTCGGACAAGATGCTTGAGAGGGCAGTGGCAGTCCAGCTGCAGATG
This sequence comes from Podarcis vaucheri, assembly GCF_965113315.1. Classification (NCBI taxonomy): domain Eukaryota; kingdom Metazoa; phylum Chordata; class Lepidosauria; order Squamata; family Lacertidae; genus Podarcis; species Podarcis vaucheri. The sequence continues at coordinate 111,711,046 of NC_138762.1, forward strand.
CTTTCAGAGGATATGGATTACCTTGACCTAGACTGGGTCCAGGCCTCGTTTGGCCTCTGAATTGGCCTTGGTTGCCTTGATCAGGGGAAGGATTGGGGCAGACCCACCCTGTTACTCATACTGGGTATCTCAGCAGCTTTCAGTACCATCAGCCAGAGATCTTCCTGGACCAACTCTATGAGGTGGGAGTTGGGGAAACTGTTCAGCAGTGGTTCCACTCTTACCTGTGTGGCCACTTCCTGAAAGTAGCACCACAGAATTGTGTCTTGCTCTCTCTTAACATCTTGAGCAAGGTATTATCTCTGATAAGCTATTTCTCTGATACATCTGACTCAAGTCAGCCTTGATTAATTTCTGGATCTAGTGGTAGGCTGGGTGACAACCATAAACTTAAATTTAATCCAGTGAAATGGTAATTCTGTGTGTGGACAGTTTCCTGGTCTGGGAATTGGGGAATTTACATTTCCCAGATGAAGTAGTACCTCCTCTTTTGCGCCCTTGGATTGTAATACAGAACTACAAATCCTCCCATGGGGGCTCCACAATGGTAGCCTTACATCTTCATGTATATCAGAATAAATAAATGTGTATGTTCTTGGGACCAACCACAGTTTATCCTTCACCCTTTTCTAAATATTGCCAAAACTGAAGATTTAGCAAGCTGAACTTAATTAAAGGTTTTGATGATGATGCATGATCAGTATTCAAATTCAGCTCATGCTCTTGTCATCATGATGCCTTCAAGGTCTAAGAGGGGAAATCATGCTAAAATTATTCATCAGGTTAAGACTTCATAGATGGACAGAAAAGGTCACTCAAGCAATAATACCTCATTTTTCAAGAAATTCCACATTTGGAAGTATAAGCAAGCTTTAGGCTTTTTGCTCTGGAACAATATTACAATTCAGTTCTTTAATAGACTCACTAGTGTCAGGATTTTTTTCTTTTCCTATGGTAGAAGGTTCCTTGTAGGGGGATGAGAGACTCTACAGTGTACTGGCTAATTTTGAAAGATCTGCATCATGTGTGTAATGATCTCTGGCAGGCAAGCAAGCCCTGATAAGAAGTAATGACTCTCTGGCAGTTTTATGTGCAACAAAAATGCCTCCAGAGCACGACTTCTTGCCTGCTCGCATTAACAATAGTTGGTCGGTCTGAATTTTTGCCCCTCCCGCAGCAGGAAGGACGCCAAACTCTCGCTTTCCCCCTCTTGCCCTTCCGTTGCCCTCTGATCTTATCCAGTCTCCTAGAACAGGGACTGAGAGGCTGGCCTTCACCCTCCCCACTTTCAGCTGACACAGTCTCAGACCTTTGCTTATCTGCTGATTGCCTAGCAGCGCTCTGGCTGCCTTCCGACTCTTCCTCTGCTTGAGAGCTAACAGTATCTTCCCCGGGAAGGGGGGGGGTCAAACTGCCCTTTCTCGACTCTGTCCGCCAGCTCTCATCTGCCGAGCCGGTCCCTCGTTCATTTAGCTCAATTTCTGAGTCTGACTCTTCCCCTGTGCTCTGGGGGGCCACGTTCCTGACACTGCTAAAAACATAGAAAAATAATAGAATCATCTAGTCCAGGGATGTCCAACAGGTTGATCGTGATCTACTGGTAGATCCCTGCGAGGTTTTGGTATATTACCAGAACTGAAAAGACAGCAAGGAGGCAGCCCGTCTGGCTTCTCTAGGGAGGGACAAAATTGCTCAGGGAACTTCAATTAAAACCAATGAGCCAATAATAATAATTTTATTGCTTATGCCCCGCCCATCTGACTAGGGTTCCCCAGCCACTCTGGGCAGCTTCCAGCAAAATGTATACAATAATAAAATGTCAGGCATTAGAAACTTCTCTGAACAGGGTTGCCTTCAGATGTTTTCTAAAAGTGGTGTAATTTTTTATCTCCCTGACATCTGATGGGAGAGTTCCACAGGGAGGATGCCATCGCCAAGAAGGCCCTCTGCCTGGTTCCCCACTGAAACCTCAGAAGTGGAGCCACTCATGACAGTTCATCTGGGAAGCAGCTCTACAGATGTGTCGGTGCTATTTGTCTGGGATTAATCAATGAAGCATTAATCAATGAAGATGGGTTAGAAAGTTGTTTTTGCGTTTCCATGCACTGCTCTGGTTCGCCAGAAGCAGCTTAGTCATGCTGGCCACATGACCCGGAAGTTGTGAACCGGCTCCCTCGGCCAATAAAGAGAGATGAGCACCGCAACCCCAGAGTCGGCCATGACTGGACCTAATGGTCAGGGGTCCCTTTACCTTTACATGACATTTATTTATTTATTTACTTTTTATCCCACTTTCAGCCAAAATTAGTTTTAAGTGTAGTTTCCAAATCACAACAAAAAGACATTCCCTGCCTCAGGCATGACACAAAAGGAAAATGGATAGGGAAGGAGGAGGAAATATTCAAACTCAGGTACCAGATCTTAATGACAAATTCTTCTAATGACTAGCTGGGGTGAAAAATGTCAAGAAGAGGTACCAAACTTTTCTGGGAAAAGTGCTGTACCCCTTCCCTTCTGCCGTATGTTGCACCCTGATATTGTGACTATTGCAGGGTGACAGGGGATGAAGAGAAAGTGCCTTATATGCCCCCCAAAAGAAGGAAGGTCTCACAAACAGAAAGAAGGTGGAATACATGCCATATATCTCCATATAATCCGTTGTGCTGGGTTTGCAAAGGAAATATCACATTCAGCACTGGGATAACTCATCTGGAATTTCTTACTTTATTCCCCCATAACAAGATTTCCTATGAAACTGTGAGGTGGAGAGGGGTGGGTGTAAAGTCTTCTGCTATTTCCTCAGAAATGGTGTTTTTTATTTTGTAGAGTGAGTGTAGGAAGTGGAACTCTTCAGGCAGGAAAAGGACTAGAGTGACAAGCTTTGGTTCTGTGGAACAAAGGAAACTTGCAGCGCATCTAGCTGAGTGCAGCCCACAAGCCGCACATGGCAGGTGCTTGGCGACACTTTTGCAACCCTATGAAGGCAGCAAAAACATGAACTCTATGCTATCCATGGTAGGCCAACAGATATGTACAGAGCAGGGGCGCCGACTTTTAAAAAATATTGGGGGAGCCCGCGAAAGCTCATGAATAATAAATAAGCTCATGAATATGCAGATAAAGTGGCGCCGCCTCCTCATGAGCGAATAGGGGAGAGCGTGCTGCGCCTATTAATCAGCTCCGAAGGAAATTGGGTGGAGCTTTTGCTCGGGAGGGAGGGCAGGAGGCATGCAGCCCGACCCTGTGCATTTTGGGCTGGGGGAGGGGCGGCGGTGGCGCTCTGCTGGAGGGGCACCCAAGATTATTGGGGGGGCGGAGCCCCCCCAAACGAATTTTTGAGGGGGCTCGGGCCCCCTCAGGCCCCATGGAGTCGGCGCCTATGGTACAGAGGGATATATTTGCCTTGCTTGGTCACATCTTATGCAACCCTGAAGCAGAGGCAGGGCTATAGGAGGGGGTGGGTGGAATTACATTTCTTTGCATTCCTCTTCTCTCAGGCCTTTGGCCAATTAATCTAGGGTCTCCTAAACTGTGTGGAGGGGGCATTGCTTTTGTTTGACACTATGCTGTGTATTTTTGTGTTTTTATATTGTAAACTGTCTTGTATCCTTGGGTGAAGGTTAATAACAACAACAACAGCAGCAGCAGCAACAACAACAACAGTGTTCAATCCTCCTTCTCTTCCTCCTCCTTTTCCTGTTCCTGATAATGACAGTAATGTCTGGGTGCCTCTGCCAAGTCAGGTGCAGCAGATTTTCATTTAATATTTGATTGTCTTTGTAAGCCACTAAGAGAAATTGGTTACTGGAGAATGTATAAATGCTGTTATGAATGAATGTGTGTAGGTAGCACCTGCAACTGTTAGAAATATTTGGAGAAAGTTTTGAGGCACCCTTATCCATTTAGTGGTGCATAAAATAAGAGAACATGTGGCCTTTTGAGTAATCACATATTTTGCAAATTACTTAGTAATTATATTTGAAGTTACCAAGTAGTTCAAAAGCAATTACCTTTGGGTTTCAGATCATGTAATAAGGCTTTCAGATTAGAAGAAAATAACTAGATAATTGTTTTCTGCTTATATGATCATTAAACAATGGCTTCAATAACAGCAGCCTTGCCTGAAAAAGAAGAGAGACCTGCCAAACAGCCACAGTGGCAACTTTCTGTCTCATAATTAAAAGAGCTGAGTTATCTGCCGCAGATAAGAAAATGTCACATTGCCTATAGTTTAAAAAAACAGCATTATTATTAATTGTTAGCAGAATATAAAAGGGCCACTGCACACATTACATTTTAAGTTATCACGTAAGATGCTTTAAATGTAAATGCAAAATATAAAATAAAATAATGTTGCAAATCAAATGCATTATACAGAATCTCTTGTCAGGGAGCTAATATTGGTTTTAGCTCCCCATTGAATGTGCTATTCAGTAGCAAACTCAGCTTTGCTCAGTGTGTAAGGTATGAAGTGCTCTTTAGACCTTTACATCTTGCTGTATTTCCGTCAAGCAATATGTTTAAGCCTAGTCTTAGTAAGTGACACGGTCTCTCCATAAACCTTTCAGAGCATCCATCGCACCTCTTAGGCCCTAAGTTGGTTCCAGCTGGATGTCTGCTACAACAGTCCAGAGCATATTAGGGAGGATACGATCTGCAATTGCTCAGCAAAGCCCATGGTCTTTCTTGTCCCTTTTTCCTAGCCCAGTGAAGAAAGATGTGGATGGAAGAAGGGTGAGCAAGCAGCAGAGTGTGCTTGGAAAAATGCTGTTTCACCTGTTGGTTCAATTCTTTCCTTAATTCAGAAGCATGATAGCACAAAAAATGCCAAAAGGAGAAAACCAAAATAAAACAACCCACTTTTTCATTTTGGTAACTGAAAGAAGGAAAATATAATGGTTTCAGATTACCTCTTAAAGAATTGTTCCTAAGAAAGGAATGTAGGGCATGGATCAAGTGTGTTAAAACTAACTGGAATATGTTGAATAAAATGAAGATAGTTGAAAATATAAAAATAGATAATCTAATGTTATCTATTGTTAGATAACATCTAATGTTATTTCAAAACTAGCATTTGCTAATAGTAAATGTGTAGCATATCATAGTAAAAGTATATCTATTAATTGTCATCAACAACTAAGCTTATTAGATGTGCATAATTTTATGCTTCAAAAGTCTCAGGACCAGGATTCTCCCAGGACGGCTGTGAATTAACATGAATTATTTGCACCTGTCGCCTCAGCTGGTGTTGCCCCCTTATAAAGTACTCAGGCTTACAGGTTTATCACGCCTGCAAATCTGTTATGAATAAGTTCCATGTAGCTGTTATATACAGTAACGGCATGTACATTTGTTATATCTTTGTATGTTTCTTTGAAATTTGTACAGCTAAGATATTACAAAGTGTCTATGTTTATATGATTTAGAACTACGCACAGCTGATGAAGCCCCTTGCGGCGAAATAGGGGACTATCCGGGAATCCTTGTCTTGTCTGCCTGTGCAGCATCCACCAGTGCCAGTTTCTTATGTCTACCAACCTTATCATCATCATTAGACACTTAGAAGACTATTCCATGGTACTCTCCGTCAGATAGAAATATACAAGAGAAGATGAAGAAATGAATATACTATGGGACTGACAAAATAGGAATTGCATTCGGTACATACAGGACTTGGTGGTTAATTGAATAAGCTACATTTTAATATGTTATGCCATGGTGTTGATTTTGACATTATGAGAAACGTTTTTAATTTTGAGAAGTACCGGTAGTTTCTAGTAAATAACTTTACAATTGTTATTATACAGCCTATTATGTTTACGTGTTTTTTCAATAGTAAATGTGTAACATATCATAGTAAAAGTATATCTATTAATTGTCATCAACAACTAAGCTGATTAGTTGTGCATAATTCTATGCTTCAAAAGTCCCAGGACCAGGATTTTCCCAGGACGGCTGTGATTTTCATATACTTATTTTGTACGTATCATACAGCAATGGACAGCTGTCCTCTTAGTCTCTTGTCTGTGGAAAACTCTATGGTCCTACTAGTCCCAAGAAGCCGGGAAGATCTTGAAGAAGAAACGTTATCAGTCTGTCTAGACCCATTTAATCTTTTCCTATGTGGCAGAAAAGAGGAGTGAGGTAGACGAGACACCATCATTAATGTTGCTGTTTTTATTGCTAGTAACTGGATTTTTGTTTTTAAAAAGAGTTAAAACGAATGCTCCTGCAATGGCATCAGAGGATTCTTTCACCACAAAGTAGGCTTGCAGAGTTACCAAGTATTTTTGAGTCAGCATCTGTAGAGAGGAGGTAAAAATATCTGCAGGCAAAAATATAGTCTGAAAAAAAAATGCTACTATTTAAGATAAGACTGCAGAGAGAACTACAAATTGGGAAGAAGAGGAAACCCAGAGAGGGAAAGAGTTACATTTTTTTTAAAGAAGCAAAGGAAAAATAAGCATGGGTTTATGTTGAAGTGTGGAGAGCCAGATATGAAAGAAAAGTTTTAACTAGTGAAATGTTTGTACAGTAGTTATTGCAATTTGTACTGCTAACTGCGCTGGGATTCCATTGGGAGGAAATGCAGGATAGAAATGAACAGGAATAAATAAATAAACCTGTCTGCAAATAGAGAGAAGGAGCTGAAAGATCAGGACAGGAGACGGCAGAAAAGCTGAAGGAAGCCTTATATCTGTCTTCACAGATCCCAGTGCCTGAATTAGCTTTTGAAGGAAGGGCATCTGAGGTGATGAGGTAGATAGCGGCCAGGGGAGATGAACTTCTAGGCCTAATAGGGAGAAGAAAATGGACAAATTGCCCGTTCTGGATGGCATCCAGCTGAGAGTTCTCAAACAACTCAGATGTGAAATTGGTGATCTTTTAACAGAAATATGTCTCTTGTCCCTTAGATCAGCCTCCACACTTGAGGACTGGAAAGTATCCAACACAACACCAATCCTTCCCCCCCCTTTTTTTTAAGGATCCAGGGTGGTGTATTTGTGGGAAATTATAGGCTACTTGGTTGATAAATAAAACTGGTGGAAACATTATTAAAGCTAGAATGATCAAGCATATAGAAGAGCTACCCTTACTGAAGAACCAGCATGGCTTCTTCAATGGCAAGTCCTGTCTCCTAAACCAGGCATGTTGCCTGCAATCTACCAACAGGTATCAAAAATTGGCAGTGATTTACCACCTTCCGAAGTCATTTAAGTTTATGAAATAAATAAATGGATCTTTATTTCACAGATACAGTAGTTATGTTTGGATATCATTATGACAGATCCAAATAGTTACTAGATGGACTTCCGGGTCAGCGCCATCGGTGAATGGCGGAGTTCCTCCGATCGGAGGAACGGGCTCCGTAGAAACTGGGTCTTCCCGCCGCGGCGAAGGTGGGGACCCGCTAGAAATCCCAGGCGGAGGAAGCCTGGGAATGTGGGGTTCGGCAGGGCACCAGGAGCTTCCCCCCTACTCACCGGGAACCCCTTTTTGAGGTGCCGGAGCGAAGTGGGGTGAGTGGCGCGGTGCTGCGAACTGATTGCTATTTTTACGGAGTGAAGCCGCACAGCCATTGCTGGAGAGCGTTGACTTTTTCCTGTGGTCAGTTGGATTCAAAACAAGTACCCGTGAGTAGAAACGGAAAATTGGATCAAGAAATATCTTAATTTGGCATTGAAGCGGGAAGGTTCAAAACAGGAAGTCCGCCTTCCGCTTTTTGTATATAGACTTCCTCACTGGCCTTGCAGACAACTTCATTGTCCAGAAAGTGGGAGAAGCAACAAGAGGAACAGCCATTTTAGACCTGGTCCTAACCAATGTTGATGACCTGGTTAGTGGGGTAGATGTGGAAGGATCATTAGGCGCGAGTGATCATGCTCTTCTGAAGTTTACTATACAGTGGAAAGGAGCAGCCAAGCATACTAGGACTCAATTTCTTGACTTTAAGAAAGCCGACTTCATAAAACTTAGGGAAGTGCTGGGTGAGATCCCATGGACAGCAATACTAAAAGGAAAGGGAGTTCATGATGGCTGGGAGTTTGTTAAGACGGAGCTAGTAAAAGCACAACGTCAGGCAATACCAATGAGACGAAAACATGGAAGGTGCCTAAAGAAACCAGGGTGGCTATCTAAAGAACTTTTAACTGAATTAAGATTAAAAAAGGATGTGTACAAAAAATGGAAAAGGGGGGAAACCACCAAAGAGGAATTCAAACAAATAGCCAGCACGTGTAGACACAAAGTCAGAAAAGCTAAAGCACAGAATGAACTCAGGCTTGCTAGAGAGGTTAAAAGCAACAAAAAAGGCTTTTATGGATATGTTCGTAGCAAAAGGAAGAACAAAGAAACAGTGGGGTCACTCAGAGGAGAAGATGGTGAAATGCAAACAGGGGACACAGAAAGGGCTGAACTCCTCAATGCCTTCTTTGCCTCAGTCTTCTCCGATAAAGAAGACAATGCCCGACCTGAAGAATTTGAAGCAAATGATTCAGCAAAGGAAACACAGCCCAGAATAACTAAGGAGATAGTACAAGAATATTTGGCTAGATTAGATGTATTCAAGTCTCCAGGGCCAGATGAACTGCATCCAAGAGTATTAAAAGAACTGGCAGATGTGATCTCAGAACCACTGGCAGTCATCTTTGAGAATTCCTGGAGAACAGGCGAAGTCCCGGCAGACTGGAGGAGGGCAAATGTTGTTCCTATTTTCAAAAAGGGGGAAAGAGAGGACCCAAATAATTACCGTCCAGTCAGTCTGACATCAATAGCAGGGAAGATTCTGGAGCAGATCATTAAGCAAACAGTCTGTGAGCACCTAGAAAGGAATGCTGTGATCACCAATAGTCAGCATGGATTTCTGAAAAATAAGTCATGTCAGACTAACCTGATCTCGTTTTTTGACAGAATTACAAGCCTGGTAGATGAAGGGAATGCAGTGGATGTAGCCTACCTTGATTTCAGCAAAGCATTTGACAAGGTGCCCCATGATATTCTTGTAAAGAAGCTGGTAAAATGCGGTCTTGACTATGCTACCACTCAGTGGATTTGTAACTGGCTGACTGACCGAACCCAAAGGGTGCTCATCAATGGTTTCTCTTCATCCTGGAGAAGAGTGACTAGTGGGGTGCCACAGGGTTCTGTCTTGGGCCCGGTCTTATTCAACATCTTTATCAACGACTTGGATGATGGACTCAAGGGCATCCTGATCAAATTTGCAGATGACACCAAACTGGGAGGGGTGGCTAACACCCCAGAGGACAGGATCACACTTCAAAACGACCTTGACAGATTAGAGAACTGGGCAAAAACAAACAAGATGAATTTTAACAGGGAGAAATGTAAAGTATTGCACTTGGGCAAAAAAAATGAGAGGCACAAATACAAGATGGGTGACACCTGGCTTGAGAGCAGTACATGTGAAAAGGATCTAGGAGTCTTGGTTGACCACAAACTTGACATGAGCCAACAGTGTGACGCGGCAGCTAAAAAAGCCAATGCAATTCTGGGCTGCATCAATAGGAGTATAGCATCTAGATCAAGGGAAGTAATAGTGCCACTGTATTCTGCTCTGGTCAGACCACACCTGGAGTACTGTGTCCAGTTCTGGGCACCACAATTCAAGAAGGACACTGACAAACTGGAACGTGTCCAGAAGAGGGCAACCAAAATGGTCAAAGGCCTGGAAACGATGCCTTATGAGGAACGGCTAAGGGAGCTGGGCATGTTTAGCCTGGAGAAGAGGAGGTTAAGGGGTGATATGATAGCCATGTTCAAATATATAAAAGGATGTCACATAGAGGAGGGAGAAAGGTTGTTTTCTACTGCTCCAGAGAAGCGGACACGGAGCAATGGATCCAAACTACAAGAAAGAAGATTCCACCTAAACATTAGGAAGAACTTCCTGACAGTAAGAGCTGTTCGACAGTGGAATTTGCTGCCAAGGAGTGTGGTGGAGTCTCCTACTTTGGAGGTCTTTAAGCAGAGGCTTGACAACCATATGTCAGGAGTGCTCTGATGGTGTTTCCTGCTTGGCAGGGGGTTGGACTCGATGGCCCTTGTGGTCTCTTCCAACTCTATGATTCTATGATTCTATGACTAAAGCAAAAACTTTGTAAGCTAAAGCCTGGAAAGCCATGAAAAAAGTCTAATTTCCTTCATTTATAATTACTGAAACCCCCTTGGAAGTAGGAGAAAAGGGGGGAGAACTTTGTTTAACCCCTGCAGGAGAGGGAGTGAAGAAGGATAAACTTCTACCATCTCTAACCTGGGAACAGGGTATCATAGACAGAAATAGTTGGAAAGGTTCATTGACTGTGAATGGAACATTTTGACAGATAGCTAAAGAAGAGAAATAGACTGATTCCAATGTTGCCTTTTGCATTCTAAAGAAACAAAATATCTGAAAAATATCTGAAAAATGAAAGTAATTTTCCTTTGTTGGAGTTGCCTTAAAAAAATGGATACAAATAGAAATTGTCTCCTCTAGAGGGAGCTTGTTAAATTGTTGCTGCAGTTTACTTGAGGACTCAACAGCTGTGAGATTAAGATCGTGGGACCAGTCTTTTCTGACCTTGACTAAAGATGAGCTGGGAGGAAGATTGGGTGCTTGCTTTATGCAAGACAAGTGCCTTGTTGGAACAGATGCACGAGAAGATGGATTTGATGAATGAGAAAATGGACTTGATGACTGTTGTGGTTAGCAACTGTGGACAAACAGGGAATATTGATACAGAAACCATTCAGGGACCAACTCATGAACCTGTACTGACTGGGCAAGTGCAGAAGATAATGGAGGACAATGCGGTTGCACCTCAAATAATACAAATGGGGAAAACAAATGGAGACCTACTCCTCAATGAGAAAGGAAAGAAATTAAGAAAGAGACCAACAAATGACAAGGAAAAGGGCAAGTATAAACAACAAGAAGAAGATCTGCAGAAGGGACATGGAAGAGACTTAAGGGCCTTGGACATAAGCCTTCCAGGTTGATGGACTAGATGGAATGGACAGTAAGGACTGACACGACCCGAGACCAGGAAGAAGAGATGTTGGATGAAGATTGGAAGAAAATTTATAAAGAAAATTTTTTATTTGGGGAATTAGCCTAAAATCAATGAATATAAAGGAAAATGTTGGAATGAAACTATATGACTCTAGCAGAAATGATATTAGGGGTTATGTATATTTGTATTAAGATTCAAGCTTTAAGGTACTTTATGGTAAGATAAGGTTAAATAAATTAAGGTAATTTGAATAACAGAATATGGGGAAAGATGGAAAGGATTTGTTGAGTTAATTATTAGGTTAAATTGTTAAGATAAGTTATTTAACAAAAATTGAGAAAGATGGAAAGAATTTGCTGAAATAACTAATTAAACTAGAATACAAAAAGGGAGGTGTGAGGAGGTCAATGAAACAAGCAAATGGAAGTTAAAGATATGAAATTTGGGATTTGTGTCTTTTTTCCCCCTTTTCTTTTTTTGTTGTATTGCTGTATTGGTTTTTATGTTTTGCGCTTTTTCTTCTCTTTTATGTATTATAGTGTTGTTGTTTTTTCTATTTTTTCTTTTTTTCTATTACTCTGAAACTATGAATAAATATTATTTTAAAAAAACAAAACAAATAGTTACTAGATGGACAAGTAACTAAACATGTGAGAAAAGTCAAACTATATTTTTATATTAGTTTGCACAGAGCTGAGGAGCCATCTCTCTCTCTCTCTCTCTCTCTCTCTCTCTCTCTCTGTGTGTGTGTGTGTGTGTGTGTGTTAACTCTTTCCCTTCCTTCCTTCATTCCTTGCTTCCTTCCTTGCTCCGTGTTTCTCCTTCCCTGCTTCTCTCTCTCCCCTGTCAAAGGGAGCTGCACAGCTGATGTGGATCCCAGTAGTGCCTGCCCTCCCTTCCTCTTCCTCTCTCGGTCTTCGGCAGCTGCCCCCTTCCCCCATCAGGAAAGCCGCCCTGACTGAGCCCACCTCCCCTCTTCCAGCAGCAGCATTGCACAGACCTCTCCCCAGCTCCCTCATGCCTCCTTCCATCGCCCCGCATGCTGCTCAGGGTTGCATCCCTGAGGAGACTGGCAGCAGTGGCGGCTGCTGCTGCTGCTGCATCTGAGGTTGCAGAGAAAGGCCCTGCAATCGACCAAAAGCAACCCTGCGGTCCACAAGGGGCTCGTGATCGACGTGTCGTATGTGGCTGTCCTAAACCAATTAAGTTCTTTGAGAGTGTCAACAAGCAAATAGATATATGTGATCTGGGTGACATTGTATATTTGGGCTTTCCAAAAGTTTTCAACAAGGTATCTCACCAAAGACTCCTGAGTAAGCTTAGTAGTCATTGAAGAAGAGGTGACTAAGAGTTGACATGCTAGAACAGAGCTTCCCAAACTGTTTGTCGCAACACGTTCATGTGTCGGCTGCAGTGTGTAAGTGTGTCACGCAAACACTCCCTGCACTCCTGGTGGGAGGGAGAGGCTGAGTGTGCCTGCCCCCTTCCTAAAAGTTCTCCACATGAAGAGAAATTAGAGAGTTCTAGGCTACACAGGAATTTAGGAACGACTGCTGTGTGTTCTTGGTGGCTCCCTCACTTTGAGAAGATGTGTGTGTGTGCGCGCACACACGCAGGGATGAACTTTGGTTTTTCAAATTTCAGTGGCGCCCTGTGTGAGGCCATAGAGGCCTCTTGGCTTCTGCTCTGCTCAATTCACTCTGACAATTTCATAGTTGCAGCACCCTGCGTGAGTGCCTGAGGGCCCCGCTCCTGCCGCTCACCACCTGGCCCAAGGCGGGGCCTGACAGGCCTCATAAGGACGGTTGCTGTGACTGCTGCTGCTGTCCAGGAGGACTCGGAGGCGCACAGAGTTCTTTTAAAAATGTTTTAAAATTTTCTTTTTCCCTTTTGAATTTTTTGTATGTGGGGGGTGGGGTGGGATGGATGTTTGGTTGGGCTTGGGAATTTGTTTGATTTTGACGGATTTGTAATTTTTACAGTTTTTTGTTTGTATTGTTTTATTGTGGTTTTTTAAAGGTTTTATTTTGTTCTTAAGGGGAGGGATCAGGGCTGCCAGGGAGTGGGTCCCAGTCAACAAAATGGTTGGGGGATGTTCCACAGGGGGGATCTCAGTGATCACGGGTAGGAGGGGGAGTTACGCTAAGACCAGACCATGTCATTACAGAGGAGGCAGGTTTAGTCGTTGTCTGAGGACTATCCCTGCCTCCGGGTCTGGTCCTGACCAGACGGATTATAGAATCATCAAGGGATACCCACATGACCTGAAGGTGCTGCTGTGCAATGCCAGGTCAATGATTCATAAGACCACTACCATGCATGACTTGATCATGGATGGAGGACTTGACCTGACATGTGTAACAGAGACTTGGTTGGATGAAGCAGATGGGCCTGTTCTTGCTGCTGCTTGTCCACCAGGTTTCTCTTACACACAGCAACCCAGGCCTTTTGGGCAGGGAGGGGGAGTTACAGTGATTTTTAGGAAGTCACTAGTTTGCACCAGGCGTCCTATTGGGAAGACCCAGTTCTCTGAGTACATGTTCTGGAAGTTGGGCAATAGGGGTAGTACAGGATTCCTTTTGGTGTACCGACCTCCCCACTGCACCAAGGATTCCCTGCCCAAGCTGCTTCAGGTTGTGGCGGATGTTCTCCTGGCGACACCTAGCTTGGTTGTCCGAGGGGATGTTAACACCCATGCCAACAAGACCTTACAAGGAGCCGCTTGGGACTTTGTGGGAAGCATGGCCTCCATGGGGCTGTCCCTGAATAACTCTGGCCCAACCCATAGCTGTGGACATACCTTGGACCTGGTGCTTACCTCTATGGATGTTGGTGATCTGACACTAAGTAAAAGCGAAACGAAAGAAGTGCCATGGTCAGATCACTTCCTGGTGCAACTGGACTTCTCCGCAACCCTTCCCCTCTGCAGGGAGGTGGGACCGATTTGGATGGTCCGCCCCTGACACTTAATGGATCCAAATGGTTTCCAGAGAGCGGTAGGGGATGCTTTATCCCATGTTGATGGCCTTTCAGCTGATTCTCTGGTGGCCCGCTGGAATGTGGAGTTAACCAGGGCTATAGACTCTTTGGCTCCGATGCGCCCTCTCCGATTGCATGGAGCCCGGACAGCCCCATGGTTTTCCACGGATCTTAAAAAACCATATTTAGATGCTGCCAATATGGCCAACCATCACCCAGACCCAAATCTTCCATTCTTTGGCAAGGTGATTGAGCGAGTGGTTGCTGAACAACTCCAGGCATGCCTGGAAGAAGCAGACCATTTGGATCCCTTCCAGTCGGCATTCAGGTCTCATCATGGGACTGAAACTGCCTTGGTCGCACTGGTTGATGATCTCCGGCGGGCTAGGGACAAAGGTGAGAGCTGTTTCCTAGTTCTGCTGGATCTTTCAGTGGCTTTTGACACCATCGACCATAACATCTTTCTGGACCGCCTAGAGGGGCTGGGAGCTGGGGGCACTGTCATATAGTGGTTCTGCTCCTTCCTCCTGGGCTGTGTTCAGAAAGTGGTGGGGGGGATGAGTGTTCAGACCCCTGGGCTCTCACTTGTGGGGTGCCTCAGGGTTCCGTCCTCTCCCCATGCTTTTCAACATCTACATGCAGCCACTGGGAGAGATCATCAGGGGGTTTGGGCTGGGTGTTCATCAGTATGCGGATGATACCCAGCTCTACCTCTCTTTCAAATTGGAACCAGTGAAGCCAGTGAAGGTCCTGTGTGAGTGTCTGGATGTGGTTGGAGGATGGATGGCAGCTAACAAATTGAGGGAGAATCCTGACAAGACAGAAGTACTGTTTTTGGGGGACAGGAGGCGGGCAGGTGTGGAAGACTCCCTGGTCCTGAATGGGGCAACTGTGCCCCCGAAGGACCAGGTGCGCAGCCTGGGAAGTCATTCTGGACTCACAGCTGTCCATGGAGGCACAGGTTAATTCTGTGTCCAGGGCAGCTGATTATTAGCTCCATCTGGTATGCAGGCTGAGACCCTATCTGCCCGCGGACTGTCTCGCCAGATTGGTGCATGCTCTGGTTATCTCTGGCTTGGACGACTGCAATCCGCTCTATGTGGGGCTACCTTTGAAGGTGACCTGGAAACTACAATTAATCCAGAATGCGGCAGCTAGACTGGTGACTGGGAGTGGCCGCCGAGACCATATAACACCAGTCTTGAAAGACCTACCCTGGCTCCTAGTACGTTTCCGAGCACAATTTAAAGTGTTGGTGCTGACCTTTAAAGCCCTAAACAACCTTGGTCCAGTATACCTGAAGGAGCGTCTCCACCTCCATTGTTCTGCCCAGACACTGAGGTCCAGCACCGAGGGCCTTCTGGTGGTTCCCTCCTGCAAGAAGCCAAGTTACAGGGAACCAGGCAGAGGGCTTTCTTGGTAGTGGCGCCGGCCCTGTGGAATGCCCTCCCACCAGATGTCAAAGAGAAAAATAACTACCAAACTTTTGTTGTTGTTTAGTCGTTTAGTCATGTCCGACTCTTCATGACCCCCTGGACCAGAGCACGCCAGGCACTCCTGTCTTCCACTGCCTCCCGCAGTTTGGTCAGACTCATGTTTGTAGCTTCGAGAACACTGTCCAACCATCTAGTCCTCTGTCGTCCCCTTCTCCTTGTGCCCTCCATCTTTCCCAACATCAGGGTCTTTTCCAGGGAATCTTCTCTTCTCATGAGGTGGCCAAAGTATTGGAGCCTCAGCTTCACGATCTGTCCTTCCAGTGAGCACTCAGGGCTAATTTCCTTAAGAATGGATAGGTTTGATCTTCTTGCAGTCCATGGGACTCTCAAGAGTCTCCTCCAGCACCATAATTCAAAAGCATAAATTCTTTGGCGATCAGCTTTCTTTATGGTCCAGCTCTCACTTCCATACATCACCACTGGGAAAACCATGGCTTTAACTATACGGACCTTTGTTGGCAAGGTGATGTCTCTGCTTTTTAAGATGCTGTCTAGGTTTGTCATTGCTTTTCTCCCAAGAAGCAGGCGTCTTTTAATTTTGTGACTGCTGTCACCATCTGCAGTGATCATGAAGCCCAAGAAAGTAAAATCTCTCACTGCCTCCATTTCTTTCCCTTCTGTTTGCCAGGAGGTGATGGGCCCAGTGGCCATGATCTTCGTTTTTTTGATGTTGAGCTTCAGACCATATTTTGTGCTCTCCTCTTTCACCCTCATTAAGAGGTTCTTTAATTCCTCCTCACTTTCTGCCATCAAGGTTGTGTCATCTGCATATCTGAGGTTGTTGATATTTCTTCCGGCAATCTTAATTCCGGCTAGGGATTCATCCAGTCCAGCCTTTCGCATGATGAATTCTGCATATAAGTTAAATAAGGAGGGAGACAATATACAGCCTTGTTGTACTCCTTTCCCAATTTGGAACCAATCAGTTGTTCCATATCCAGTTCTAACTGTAGCTTCTTGTCCCACATAGAGATTTCTCAGGAGACAGATGAGGTGATCAGGCACTCCCATTTCTTTAATAACTTGCCATAGTTTGCTGTGGTCGACACAGTCAAAGGCTTTTGCATAGTCAATGAAGCAGAAATAGATGTCTTTCTAGAACTCTCTAGCTTTCTCCATAATCCAGCACAAGTTTGTAATTGGGTCTCTGGTTCCTCTGCTCCTTCGAAATCCAGCTTACACCAAACTTTTAGGAGACAACTAAAGGCAGCCTTATTTAGGGAAGCTTTTAATGTTTAACAGGTTATTGTATTTTAGTGTTTTGTTGGAAGCCGCCCAGAGTGGCTGGGGGGTATAAATGATAAATTATTATTATTATTATTATTATTATTATTATTATTACCCCCTAGGTTCAATGCCGAGTGTGTGGGGTGTGTGAGAGAGAGAGGTAGAGACCTAACTTTGGCAAAGGCTGTGCTGTGTGGGCTGGCAGCCCACCCCCTTTCTGAAAAAGATCCTCCACAAGGAGATCAAAGAGAAAGCCTCATGGGGACCACCTTCTCCTTGTCCTTGCCAGTACACTCTTCATCTGGAAAGTGCCCTCTGATAGCGAAGCTGACAGATGCATTATTCACAGCTCAGCCTTTCTCGGAACTCACCCCAAGAAAACGGATAAGACTTTAATATATTCAAATATACACCAAGCTTCCCATTTGCAGCCCACCCACTCCCCTTCAAAACCAATTTGTTCTTCATGCTGTGTACTTTCCAGAAGGCTCCACAAGAATTGTGAGGCAGACTGTTAGTTCACTGTAGCCATCAGCCAGTCAGTATTCCCCGACTTCTAATATCACCATGTTTAACAAAGAAAAAAAAAGAAAAAAGGCACCAGCAGGAGTTTTCCACCCTAAGGACATCCCTTTGTTCAGGGAACAGACTCCACCGTGGGAGCAGGGCCGGGGCGGGAGAGTGCTAGAGTTCTGTCTAGTCAAGTTGAGTGGGATCAATTTCAATCTGTTACCTCCGAGGATGTGGACAGGCTGCTTGGACGAGTGAAACCAACCACCTGTCTCCTGGATCCTTGCCCATCCTGGCTTATAAAAGCTAGCCGGGAAGGACTGGGCGATGGGCTTCGTGGGGTGGTGAATGCTTCCCTCCGTGAGGGAGCCTTCCCAGACCCGCTGAAAGAGGCGGTTATTAAACCGCTTCTTAAAAAACCATCTTTAGATGCGGCCACGATGGCCAACTATCGCCCAGTCTCAAATCTTCCATTCCTGAGCAAGGTGACTGAGCGAGCGGTTGCCGAACAGCTCCAGGCACGCCTGGAAGAAGCGGACCATTTGGATCCCTTCCAGTCGGGATTCAGGCCTCATCATGGGACTGAAACTGCCTTGGTCGCACTGGTTGATGATCTCCGGCGGGCTAGGGACAAAGGTGAGAGCTGTTTCCTAGTTCTGCTGGATCTCTCAGCGGCGTTTGATACCATCGACCATAGCATCCTTCTGGACCGTCTTGAGGGGCTGGGAGCTGGGGGCACTGTTATACAGTGGTTCCGCTCCTTCCTCCTGGGCCGTGTTCAGAAAGTGGTGGTGGGGGATGAGTGTTCAGACCCCTGGGCTCTCACTTGTGGGGTGCCTCAGGGTTCTGTCCTCTCCCCCATGCTTTTCAACATCTACATGCGGCCGCTGGGAGAGATCATCAGGAGGTTTGGGCTGGGTGTTCATCAGTATGCGGATGACACCCAGCTCTACCTCTCTTTTAAATCAGAACCAGTGAAGGCGGTGAAGGTCCTGTGTGAGTGTCTGGAGGCGGTTGGAGGATGGATGGCGGCTAACAGATTGAGGTTGAATCCTGACAAGACAGAAGTACTGTTTTTGGGGGACAGGAGGCGGGCAGGTGTGGAGGATTCCCTGGTCCTGAATGGGGTAACTGTGCCCCTGAAGGACCAGGTGCGCAGCCTGGGAGTCATTTTGGACTCACAGCTGTCCATGGAGGCACAGGTCAAATCTGTGTCCAGGGCAGCTGTTTACCAGCTCCATCTGGTACGTAGGCTGAGACCCTACCTGCCTGCGGACTGTCTCGCCAGAGTGGTGCATGCTCTGGTTATCTCCCGCTTGGACTACTGCAATGCACTCTACGTGGGGCTACCTTTGAAGGTGACCCGGAAACTACAACTAATCCAGAATGCGGCAGCTAGACTGGTGACTGGGAGCGGCCGCCGAGACCATATAACACCAGTCTTGAAAGACCTGCATTGGCTCCCAGTACGTTTCCGAGCACAATTCAAAGTGTTGGTGCTGACCTTTAAAGCCCTAAACGGCCTCGGTCCAGTATACCTGAAGGAGCGTCTCCACCCCCATCATTCTGCCCGGACGCTGAGGTCCAGCGCCGAGGGCCTTCTGGCGGTTCCCTCATTGCGAGAAGCAAAGCTACAGGGAACCAGGCAGAGGGCCTTCTCGGTAGTGGCGCCCGCCCTGTGGAACGCCCTTCCAGCAGATGTCAAAGCGATAAACAACTACCTGACATTCAGGAGACATCTTAAGGCAGCCCTGTTCAGGGAAGTTTTTAACGTGTGATATTTTACTGTATTTTTGGTTTTTATGGAAGCCGCCCAGAGTGGCTGGGGAGGCCCAGCCAGATGGGCGGGGTATAAATAATAAATTATTATTATTATTATTATTATTGCTGCTGTTGCAGAAGAAACTAGATGTGGGCAGTCTCTTTGCTACCACGTGCTCACAGACTCCACTTTGCCAGAAAAAATGTGGGGAAATAGAACTTGAGATTCATTTAGTTCTAAAGATGGAAATCGTGCATTAGGGTTCTTCAAGGACCATTAGCTGTTAGAAGGTGACCATTTGGCAGCAGAGTCAACACTGTGTCTGTTTCCTGGACATTCAATAAATCTCAGTGTTTGGTCCCTCAAAAGAGAAAATAAAGAGCACACTCAGAGTTTGAGAAGAATGGATGAAGCACCCCAATTTGTAAGCCTTTTTAAAACACCTAAACACAAAGGCCAATCCACAATTTCTATGCCATCCTCAGTGTTGCCCCACCATTCCAAAGGTTTTCTGAATGTTTGATTCCTCCTACTAGAATGAGTGAATCTACCAGTTTCAATTTTCTCAGTTTCTAATTTCCAAGTCTTCAACTCAATTCTCCATGTTTCCACATTACTTGTGATTGTTGTTGTTGTTGTTGTTGTTATTATTAATAATAATAATTTTAAAAGTCCTCATGAAATTCAGTGCACATTTCCCCTAATATAAACATTTTTGTGTGCCATTTTGCTTATTACACACATTTTTGCAAAACAATACCCCCCTAAATTGAATCATAGAATCATAGAGTTGGAAGGGATCTACTCCAACCCCCTGCATTGCAGGAAGAGGCAGCTGTCCTGTACGGGGATCGAACCTGCAACCTTGACGTTATCAGCACCATGGTCTAACCACCTGAGCTAATATGTGAATTTTATTCATCTTTTACTGTGGTATATGCATTTTTGTATATGGCAAAAATCAGAGAACTGCAAATTTTGAAGGCTGGTGCATTTTATTTCATGTGCTGTCTTAGAAAGTGAGGATTAGCTAAGTTCACCTTTGAATACAAACTGAATCAAATTTATTTCCCATTCCTAAATTATTGTAGAACTCCGTTTCAGTCCTCTTATCTTTAGCAAATTTTCCCCACCCTCACACCTATTTTTCTTCCTTCTTTGGGGTATTCTAAGAGTCCCCCATCATGTTAGCAGCATGGCCCAGGAATGACAATTTCAGTCCTGGGGAAACAGTGTGTGAGTGAGCTTAGTGGGACAGAATTGTTGTTGTTTAGTCGTTTAGTCGTGTCCGACTCTTAGTGACCCCATGGACCAGAGCACGCCAGGCACTTCTGTCCTCCACTGCCTCCCGCAGTTTGATCAAACTCATGCTGGTAGCTTCAAGAACACCATCCAACCATCTCATTCTCTGTCGTCCCCTTCTCCTTATGCCCTCCATCTTTCCCAACATCAGGGTCTTTTCCAGGGAGTCTTCTCTTCTCATGAGGTGGCCAAAGTATTGGAGCCTCAGCTTCACGATCTGTCCTTCCAGTGAGCGCTCAGGGCTGATTTCCTTCAGAATGGAGAGGTTTGATCTTCTTGCAGTCCATGGGACTCTCAAGAGTCTCCTCCAGCACCATAATTCAAAAGCATAAATTCTTCGGCGATCAGCCTTCTTGATGGTCCAGCTCTCACTTCCATACATCACTACTGGGAAAACCATGGCTTTTACTATACGGACCTTTGTTGGCAAGGTGATGTCTCTGCTTTTTAAGATGTTGTCTAGGTTTGCCATCGCCTTTCTCCCAAGGAGCAGGCGTCTTTTAATTTCGTGACTGCTGTCACCATCTGCACTGATCATGGAGCCCAAGAAAGTAAAATCTCTCACTGCCTCCATTTCTTCCCCTTCTATTTGCCAGGAGGTGATGGGCCCAGTGGCCATGATCTTCGTTTTTTTGATGTTGAGCTTCAGACCATATTTTGCGCTCTCCTCTTTCACCCTCATTAAAAGGTTCTTTAATTCCTCCTCACTTTCTGCCATCAATGTTGTGTCATCTGCATATCTGAGGTTGTTGATATTTCTTCCGGCAATCTTAATTCCGGCTTGGGATTCATCCAGCCCAGCCTTTCGCATGATGAATTCTGCATATAAGTTAAATAAGCAGGGAGACAATATACAGCCTTGCCGTACTCCTTTCCCAATTTGGAACCAATCAGTTGTTCCATATCCAGTTCTAACTGTAGCTTCTTGTCCCACATAGAGATTTCTCGGGAGACAGATGAGGTGATCAGGCACTCCCATTTCTTTAATAACTTGCCATAGTTTGCTGTGGTCAACACAGCCAAAGGCTTTTGCATAGTCAATGAAGCAGAAGTAGATGTCTTTCTGGAACTCTCTAGCTTTCTCCATAATCCAGCGTATGTTTGAAATTTGGTCTCTGGTTCCTCTGCCTCTTCTAAATCCAGCTTGCACTTCTGGGAGTTCTCGGTCCACATACTGCTTGAGCCTTCCTTGTAGAATTTTAAGCATAACCTTGCTAGCGTGTGAAATGAGTGCAATTGTGCGGTAGTTGGAGCATTCTTTGGCACTGCCTTTCTTTGGGATTGGGATGTAGACTGATCTTCTCCAATCCTCTGGCCACTGCTGAGTTTTCCAAACTTGCTGGCATATTGAGTGTAGCACCTTAACAGCATCATCTTTTAAAATTTTAAACAGTTCAGCTGGAATACCATCACTTCCACTGGCCTTGTTATTTGCAGTGCTTTCTAAGGCCCATTTGACTTCACTCTCCAGGATGTCTGGCTCAAGGTCAGCAACCACACTACCTGGGGTGTACGAGACATCCATATATTTCTGGTATAATTCCTCTGTGTATTCTTGCCACCTCTTCTTGATGTCTTCTGCTTCAGTTAGGTCAGTGTTTCCGAACCGGTGTTCCGCGGCACACTAGTGTGCCGTGAGACACCGGCTGGTGTGCCGTGGGAGGGAGGCGGGCGAGTCGGGCGGCGAGAGGCGGCGGCGGCGCGCGGTGGTGGTGCCGAGCGGCGGGGCAGCGCGCGCAAAAGGGAGGAGCGCGAGACAGCGGAGGAGGAGGAGGCCGGCATGTCCGGGCAGCAGCAGCAACAGCAGCAGCAGCAACTCCCGGCGACGGCTCCTCCTCCGCCCGCTATCGCCGCCACCACCACAACAGCCGCCGCCGCCTCAGCTGCCGCCGTCCCTCAGTCCCTCGCTCTGCTGCCTCCTCCCACCCCGGCAAGGGGAAGGGAAAAAACGTTCACTTTTGTGCGTCCCTCCCGGCGTGACGCTGCGCGCTGACGTCACGGGGCGGGGCTTTAATGGTGGTGTGCCGCGAGATTTTTTTCCGGTAAACAGGTGTGCCGTTGCCCAAAAACGTTTGGGAAACACTGAGTTAGGTCTTTACCACTTTTGTCCTTTATTATGGTAATCTTTGTACGAAATGTTCCTTTCATATTTCCGATTTCCTTGAACAGATCTCTGGTTCTTCCCATTCTGTTGCTTTCCTCTATTTCTTTGCATTGCTCGTTTAAGAAGGCCTTCTTGTCTCTCCTTGCTATTCTTTGGAAATCTGCATTCAATTTCCTGTATCTTTCACTATCTCCCTCGCATTTTGCTTGCCTTCTCTCCCCCGCTATTTGTAAGGCCTCGTTGGACAGCCACTTTGCTTTCTTGCATTTCTTTTTCATTGGGATGGTTTTAGTTGCTGCCTCCTGTATAATGTTGCGAGCCTCCACCCATAGTTCTTCAGGCACTCTGTCCAGCATATCTAAATCCTTAAACCTGTTCCTCACTTCCACTGTGTATTCATAAGGGATTTGGTTTAGATTGTATCTTACCTGTCCAATGGTTTTTCCTACTTTCTTCAGTTTAAGCTTAAATTTTGCTATAAGAAGCTGATTATCTGAGCCACAGTCAGCTCAAGGTCTTGTTTTTGCTGACTGTATAGAGCTTCTCCATCTTTGGCTGCAGAGAATATAATCAATCTGATTTCGATGTTGCCCATCTGGGGATGTCCATGTGTAGAGTCGTCTCTTGTGTTGTTGGAAAAGCGTGTTTGTGATGACCAGCTTGTTCTCTTGACATAACTCTATTAGCCTTTGCCCTGCTTCGTTTTGATCTCCAAGGCCAAACTTGCCAGTTGTTCCTTTTATCTCTTGATTCCCTACTTTAGCATTCCAATCCCCTATAATGAGCAGAACATCCTTCTTTGGTGTCACTTCTATAAGGTCTTGTAAGTCTTCATAGAATAGGTCAATTTCAGTTTCTTCAGCACCAGTAGTTGGTGCATAAACTTGGATTACTGTGATGTTAAAAGGTCTGCCTTGGATTCGTATCGAGATCATTCTATCATTTTTGAGACTGCATCCCAGTACAGCTTTCGCCACTCTTTTGTTGACTATGAGGGCCACTCCATTTCTTTTATGGGATTCTTGCCCACAGTAGTAGATATGATAGTCATCCGAACTGAATTCGCCCATTCCCGTCCATTTTAGCTCACTGATGCCCAGGATGTCAATATTCTTGCCATCTCATTTTTGACCACATCCAACTTACCCAGGTTCATGGTTCTTACATTCCAGGTTCCTATGCAATATTTTTCTTTACAGCATTGGACTTTCCTTTCGCTTCCATGCATATCCACAACCGAGTGTCCTTTCGGCTTTGGCCCAGCCGCTTCATCAAAGACAACAGACATATAAAAGTTATGACGCTGGAAGATGAGCCCCTCAGGTCGGAAGGTGTACTTGTCCTCCGCTCTTCCCCAGTAGCATGTTGGACACCTTCCGACCTGAGGGGCTCATCTTCCAGCGTCATAACTTTTATATGTCTGTTGTCTTTGTCCATGGAGAATATGTCTGTTGTCTTTGTCCTTTGACAGAATAATGCCTGTCAAAGGCTCTCAAAGCAAAATGGCTTTGAACTCCAAGGGAAGCAGCCTTATATAGACCTTCCCCTTCCCTCTTCAGCAAGGGCTTTTTCCCATGAGCACATCACACAGAGATGTGTTTTGCTGCAATGGATGGTCCACAGCACTGCCAGGCAAAGGCATCCCACGCTTATTACGAGACTTCTAGAAATGAGACTTCTAGAATAATAATAATAATAATAATAATAATTTTTATTTATACCCCACCCTCCCCAGCCAAGGCCGGGCTCAGAGCGGCTTACAAGCAATAATAAAAACAAGTTAAATGATTACAACTTAAAAACAAAATTAAAAATACAACATTAAAATATTGAAACATTAAATTTTAAAATGTAGCCTCATCGCAGGAGGAGAAGGAAAAGAAAAAAGAAAGAGAGGGAGGGAATCAAATTGGCTCCAAGCCAAAGGCCAACTCTGTCTTACAGGCCCCGTGGAAAGAAATCAGATCCTGCAGGGCCCTGGTCTCATGAGACAGAGCGTTCCACCAGACCGGAGCCAGAGTTGAAAGGGCCCTGGCTCTGGTTGAAGCCAATCTAATTTCCTTAGGGCCCGGGACCACTAGGGTGTTGCTATTTATGGACCTTGAGGCTCTCCATGGGGCATACCGGGAGAGACGGTCCCGTAGGTACGAGGGTCCTAGGCCATGAAGGGCTTTAAAGGTCAAAAGCAGCACCTTAAATCTGATCCTGTACTCCACCGGGAGCCAGTGCAGATGAAAAGCACTGCGTGAATATGCTCCCACGGCAGAGACCCCGTGAGGAGCCTCGCTGCAGCATTCTGCACCCGCTGGAGTTTCTGGGACAGCTTCAAGGGCAGCCCCGCGTAGAGCAAATTACAGTAGTCAAGCCTGGGGGTGACCATCGCATGGATCACTGTGGCCAGGTCGGGGTGGGAAAGGTAAGGGACCAACTGCTTGATGCGGCGAAGGTGGAAAAATGTCACCTTGGCTGTTGCTGTAACTTGTGCCTCCATGGAAAGGGAGCCGTCAAGGATTACACCCAAACACTTAACGGAAAGCAATGGCACTAATTGGGCCCCCGTAAGAGAAGGGAGTTGGTCCCTCATCCCCATGCCATCCCGACCAAGCCATAGGACCTCTGTCTTCGAAGGATTTAGTTTCAATCGGCTCCCACAAAACCATCCAGCCACACAGCTTCCAAGCATCTGGTCAGTGCGTTCGGGGCCGAGTCGGTGTGGCCATCCATCAGCAGATAGAGCTGAGTGTCATCAGCATATTGGTAACAGCCCAGCCCAAAGCTCGGGATAATCTGGGCAAGGGGGCGCATAAAGATGTTAAAAAGCATTGGGGAGAGGATTGAGCCCTGCAGCACTCCACACACCAAGGAATGGCGCAACAACATTTCCCTCTCTAGTGCCACCCTCTGTCCCCGACCAGAGATAAAAGAGCACAGCCAGTTATGGGCTATGCCCTGTATCCCCACGTCTGCAAGGCGGTGGTCCAGAAGATCATGATCGACCATGTCAAAGGCTGCTGACAAATCTAAAAGGATCACCAGTCCTGACCCACCTTGATCCAGCTGTCTACGGAGATCGTCTGTTAGGGCAACCAGAGCCGTCTCGGTCCCAAAACCAGGACGGAAACCGGACTGAAATGGATCTAAAGCCGATGTTTCCTCCAGAAACCTACCAAGCTGTTCAGCAACCACTCTCTCAAGTACCTTACCCAGATATGGAAGATTTGAAACTAGGCGGTAATTGGATAGGTCTAAGGGATCTAATGAAGTTTTCTTTAAGAGTGGACATACCACTGCTTCCTTCAGTTCCCCTGGGAATGTCCCCGTATCAAGGGACAAATTGATAATTTCAACCGGGGGGTCTGCTCAACATCTGGACACTCCCTAATCAGCCAAGACGGGCACGGATCAAGGAGGCAGGTGGTGGGCCTACCAACTTGGAGGAATCTATCCACATCAGCAGGGAGTATCTGATCGAAATGGTCCAACACTGGACCTGAAGTCAGTCAAGGGGCCTCCAGTTCAGTCACTGTATCTAAATTGGCAGGGAGGTCACGGCGGAGCAACAGGACTTTCTCTGCAAAAAAGCTTGCGAATGCCTCACAGCTGTGGATCGAATTTGTGCTTAAATTTGGTTGTCCTCCTAAGGACGTTACTGATCTAATTATTCTAAAAAGTTGAGCTAGCGGATGCAATGGAAGCTGCAAAGTAAGATTTCTTAGCAGCTTTCATAGCCATCTCATAGGCTTTCATAAGCGTCCTATAAGATGTTCTTGAGGCTCCGTCACGAGTCCGTCGCCATACTCGCTCTAGCCATCTGAGATCCCGCTTCATTTTCCGGAGCTCCTCAGTAAACCAAGGGGCCCGGTTTCGATGGGGTCGCAGAGGGCACTTAGGTGCGATCTCATCAATGGCTGCCAAGAGCCGGTTATTCCAGTCCTCAACAAGGTCATCTAATGAGTCTCCATGAGGAGCAGGGTCCCGCAAGCCTTGTCGGAATCTATCAGGATCCATCAGTTTTCACGGACGAGCCCAAATAGGTTCGCCACCCGAGCAGAGGAGGAGCGGGAAGTCAATCTTGGCTTTCAGAGCGTAGTGATCAGACCATGGCATTTCCACAGGGGGGAGCATGATCACATCTATGCCACCCTCAAAGATAAAATAGCACTGAATAAAACTATATACCATATTTTTCGATCTATTGGACGCACCGGACCATAGGACGCACCGGACCATAGGAGGGGAGAACAGGGGAAATTTTTTCTTCTTCTTCTCCCCCTCTAAGTCAAGGTGCGTTCTGTGCGTTCAATGGGTTCCCGCTGGGCTCTGGAGGCTTTGGGTTCCTTTCGACCTGCTCTTTGGGGCTGGAGGGGGGGAGTGCTGCTTTCCCCCATCGCCAGCCTCCAAACCAGGTCGGGGAACAGCGGGAAGGCGGCGCTCCGCTTCCCCGCTGTCCCCCGAGCATGTGGGGCTGGTGGTGGGGAGAAGCGCTGCTTTCCCCCACCGCCAGCCTCCAAACCAGGTCGGGTTTGGAGGCTGCTATCCGCAAGCCTTGGGAGCCCGGCAGGAACTCTCAAGCACCGACCCCTCTCGCTCTCCAGGCTTCAGCGAAAGCCTGCATTTGCTCCATAGGACGCACACACATTTTCCCTTCATTATTGGAGGGGGAAATGTGCGTCCTATAGAGCGAAAAATACGGTAATTTTGTGTAATCATGAACTGGACCTGCGTTGCCAAAAATGTTTGATGTCTTCAGGTAGATTTCACACATCCTTATGCAGGAGCCTTTTATCGTCACAAGTTGGTAGCTTCAGTTTTCTTAGAAAAAGTATCATTCACACGGCCCTAAACAGCTGAGTTCAAGGACAGGATGGTTTTGTTTTGGGATTTTGACTCTTAAGATTTTCACAAAATCACTTTTTGCACATCTGATTAGAATTTGACAGGTAAAGATGAGAACAACAGTTTAATTGAAAGAACAAATGTGAGCAATGTATTGCAATACATATTTTCTTCCAGCTACCCAGTAGGTGACAATTATGCTGGTACTTGCATCTGAACAGCAGAACATCTTCCCTGCATGTCGGCTGCCTGAGCCTAATCAGGCATGAGGCTTCACAATAATGAGATATATGGGACATGCTAAACAAAGGCATGTAAATTCCATGGGGATCTCTGCATTTCCAAAATAGCAACTGCACACTAATAATATCTGCTCTATTAATTGAGTGCGTAGGACACAATCCAGCCATAGTTTAGGAGAAAACATTAGGCTGTGCTCAATTCTTCCACTGGGATCAGCTGCATTTTAACTTCAGCTGCATTTGGCTCATAGGTTTTAACTTGAAATAATAATCTTTTCTTAGTCTCATGGACAGGCAGCTAGGAGCGTGGCCAGATGACAAGGAATGTAGGATTCTTATATTTGTTCTGGAGACAGAAGTTCAGCAGGTGCAACTTGGCATGCAGGGATGAGAAAAGATGAATTTGCTTAAATTTCCTCCTCAACCTATTAAATGCAGATCAATATATATTTAGGACACATCTTATCTACATTTTAGATACATTTTGTGTATATATTTCTAGTAGTGCATGAACAACTCTCAATTTAAGGAAATTAGCTAATTGAGCTATTCTACAAATGCTGTTTATGCAAGGTTAGTATACGATAGTGATCAATGGCCTTAATTTATCTTGATTCCTCGTTCTTCCAAATACGAAAAAACCAACAACCCAAAACACATTCCTGAGTCTTTTGAAAGGTACACAAAGGATCACAAAAAGCAAATGGATTTTGCTTCAGGGCTGAGTTGGCTCTGATTGTCCCCTGGCAGAGCCAGCACTAGAGAAGGAAAGGTTTCTCTAGCACTAGAGATAAAGTAGCTAAATCTTGATGTTCTGGAAGGACTTCCTCCCTGAAAGTAGATTTCAGATGTGTATGGAGATGTGTTCAAAGCAAACAGAGTAAGGATTCCATTTGTGAAATTTAGGCAGGAAATTTGGTAGGTTCTCTCTGTATGCTAACAGATGGCAGAAGTTGGTGTGTCTTACCATGGCATCTGAATCCAGCTTGAGGAGGGCAGAGCCAAGCTATGCAAAGCAGATGACAATGCATTAACACCTCTATGCTAGGCAGGATCTTCCCTGGGGGAATAATGTTTCTATTCTCCCCCTGCCGGTGAGTGCAGAGAAGACAACAAGGAAGGAAAAGATATGGGACACGGCTTTCCTTGTTCTCTCTAGCAATAAAATAACATAAATAAACAACGAAGCGCTATGCTGCTGTCAGGATGAGGATCAAATGCCTGTTGCAGCTTTGGGAATTGACAGTCACTACAGGTTCTGGGGGGACACGGGTGGCGCTGTGGGTTAAACCACAGAGCCTAGGACTTGCCAATCGGAAGGCCGGCAGTTTGAATCCCTGCAATGGGGTGAGCTCCCATTGCTCGGTCCCTGCTCCTGCCAACCTAGCAATTCGAAAGCACACCGGCGGGAAGGTAAACAGCATTTCCGTGCACTGCTCTGGTTCACCAGAAGCGGCTTAGTCATGCTGGCTCCCTCATGACTCCCTCAGCCAATAAAGTGAGATGAGCACCGCAACCCCAGAGTCGGTCACGACTGGACCTAATGGTCAGGGGTCCCTTTACTTTATTTTACTTACAGGTTCTCGGAGGCTTCTTTCCCTATGATGTCTCATGAAGAGATGAATGTAGCAGCCAGCCTTGGGAAATGTCAACCACTGCAGGTACTAGGAGGCTTTGTTTTACAGGATGCCTCATCAAGAGACGACAGAGCCAGCCTGAAGGGGAATTAAGTAGCAAATACAGCATTTCAAGTAGGTCAAACACCTTTGCTGCCGTTTGTAAAATGTTAAGCTTCTCTCCATTTTCTTATCTAATCAAATTCTTTATCTAAGTTCTACTTCAGTAACTGTGACAGTGAATAAGTTCATCATGATAATGTTTCAGAAAGCTGAAATAGTGATAAATTGCATTTCTATTTGTTTTAGGATGATGCCTATGTAAATTGACTTTTAAAAAGCTGAACTTTAATTGGAAAAGTTAATGCTTTAATGAAACAGGAGATGGGTTTGTTCACTTGGTGTCCATTAATGCTGTCAGCATTCAGTACAGTTGAGCTGATCCAGTCTTAAAACTTTTAATGCAATAAGAACTTTAAGTGCTCTCATACCTCTGCTTATTATCCAGCAGAACATGCAGTGCTGGTTATTCTGGGCTGTGGGGAGGGAGCAATCTGCATACAAATTCAGTTCTCATCAAAGGTGAAGTTCATTCTGGATGCCAGTCTCCTTTAATCAGCGACATGGGATGATAGACTTCTCCATTCCTATGGCATGCAGACATAGGAAGCTGATTAATGGTAAGGATCAAATCACACATGATCCCACAATTCATTCCTCCTCATTTTATTAGTTAATATAAAGCAGACTTGAGCAGGATACAAATATCAAATTGGACGAAAGGCATGCAGCCAAATGCAGCCTGGGGCCTCGGCTTAACAGTCCCAAGCAAAGAGTACTGGCATTTGAGCCTCCGCCAGGCACCACGAAGAGCGGGGCAGAGGGAGACAGCAGGGCACCAACGCTCACCTGACTTCCAAAGACTGAACATCGCTGCCAGCTGCTGAGGCGGAGGGCAGTGAGGTGGCAGGGAGTGTGGCTGTGGCCATGCCAGATTGGCTGCATCACTGTGCCATCCAATTGCCAGCCCTCATCCTTCTCTTGACCCCATCTCCCTTTCCGTAACCAGCAGTGTCACTGGGGGGTTGGGAACCCAGGGGAGCGATGCCACCTCACCTCTGCTGCACCACGAACCACTGCAGGGGTAGTGGCTGTAGGCAAAAGCAGGAATTGGTATCTGTAGGTTACAGTAAGGGCTTTTGGTATACAGTGGTGCCTCACAAGATGAAATTAATTCGTTCCGCGAGTTTAGTCGTCTTGCGATTTTTTTCGTCTTGCGAAGCACAGTGTCGGGAAAGTTTTGGAAAAGCTTCAAAAATCACCAAAGTCTTTAAAAACCTCAAAAAAGGCTACCACACCGCGTTCTATGAGTTGCTCCTCAAAGTCAAGTTGCAACTGTATTAACGGTGTTAAGAAAAAGGAAACAAACTTGCAAGATGTTTCCGTCTTGCGAAGCAGCTCAAAAAACAAAAAAACCCTTTCGTCTAGCGAGTTTTTTGTCTTGCGAGGCATTCGTCTTGCGAGGTACCACTGTATATGTGTAATTTGGACTCTGCTTTGGACAGCAGAATGTCTTGGGCTAGCACTGCTAATATTGCATACTTTAGTTGGCAGAGACACTCCTTGCAGCCCTGCTTTCCACATAATGTTTTCACTGGGAATGCTGAGGATTGAACCCAGAATCATCTGTGAGCAAAATATACGTTCCTCCACCCAGAGGTGTAGCGGAGCGACAGTATCTTCTGGAACAACTGATGGGTCCTCTTTGCTCTGGCTACTGAATGAGAAAAACATGACGCCTTCAAGCTTTTTGTGGCAGATTAGTATAGAGAAGGTCAGAGAATGAGGGCAATAATCAAGCAAAGGCTAGGTACTTCTTTCCTTTCCTTTGATAGGATTTGTATTTCATGCTACAAGTTTAAATGACAAGGCTAGTGCCAGAATGTAATTAAGATTTGAGGTGTTGAATTAAATTTGTGTTAAAAAACTAAGTGTCAGACTATCTAGGGCTAGAATGTAAGGAAGTTTAATGTGTATTCTAGGCATCAGTAATTTAGCTAGTCAAGTAGGCACACTTCCTTTTTAAAAAAAAAAAAAATATTTATTGAAATTTCCAAAACTCAAAAAAGAAAAAAACAAAAGAAAAAGAAAAAAAATAAACCTTTACAATTGAAGCCTTATTTTCATTAACATCTTTCCAGGACTTCCCCATCCCTCTCCCTATTATATTCCCCTTTCATTAATTTAGTTCCACAAGTTCTTACTCCCAATTTAAAACTTATTTTGTTTAACCCAATATTCAATTTAGTTATATAACCACTTTCCCTTTAAATTCCACCATCCCTCATTAATAAAAGAAAGTTTTTCCCCCAAGGTCCACCCCAATTTCCTTCCACGAATTCCCTTTTTTGATAAACACGTCCAAACAAAGTAAAAAATATAAAAAGATTCAAAAAATAGTTTTAGACCCTTTGGATTCCAAATCTCCCCCCACCCTTCCCCGGTTTCGATTCCACATGTCCATCAGTCTATCTACTATCAGCCTGAAGATCTCACGTCCATAGCCGATTTTTTTTTTTCCAGTTCCACCTTGCTGGTTTTTTTAATAATGTTTAACTTCAAACGCCCAGTCTTAAAGAAGCCCCTGACAGGCCTTTGGTTTTCCTTGGTCTTTCACAATAATTTAGCTCCTCCCTTGTTCTTTCCAAGTCGTCATCAGTCCTTTGTTCTTTTTTCTCACTTTCTCAGGTTTCTTTTCCTGTTCCGCTGCAAAAACATTCTAATTCAAAAATTTAATACCTCTACAGGGGTTGTTGTTAGTTCCGGAACAAAAACTTACGTCCAGTCCCTTCCATTCTTCAATAGATAATTCTATTGCCTCCTTTAATATAAACACCTCTGTAGACAAAATACTGTTTCGTTTTTGCAGCTTTCCCAGAGGATAACAAGTCCTGTGCGATCCCAAGGGTATTTTTCCACTTACGACCGTTCTTGTAATGTCCCAAAACCCCTCTAGGGGGATTATAGTAACTTTGTTTCCTCAAATCCAAAAGTCAGATTTTTTTTTTTTTTTTTTTGCATTTTAAAATTTTATTGGTTTCCAACCAGTTATACATTTTTATCCATATCATAACATTCTTATCCATTTTGGACTTCCTTCAACGTTACTGACAATCATTCGTAGTTTTCCCTTTCATACGCATTCCGTTCTTACATATTGCCGTTTTCCCTCCCTTCCTTCATTATTTCTATTCGACAATACTTATTAATTCTTTACAGTGCCTCTTTTAAACCCACCAGCGTAGTATTTACATCACAGTTGTTTTCCAGATACCCCACAAATTTCCCCCAGTCTTGAATAAACTTTTGGTCTTTCGTGTATCTAATTTTCCCTGTTAATTTATCCAATTCTACATATTCTATCAATTTTTCTCTCCACTCTTCCACCGTTGGAATTTCCTCCTGCTTCCATCTCTGTGCTAGCACAATTCTTGCGGCCGTTGCCGCATACTGAAAAAGTTTGCGGTCCTCTCTTTCTATATCTTTTCTTACAATACCCAATAGGAAGATTTCTGGTCTTTTAACGAAGGTATATCTCAGCATCTTTTTCATTTCGTTATAAATCTCCTCCCAAAAATTTTTAATTTTTTTGCATTCCCACCATTGATGGTAAAATGTCCCCTCTGTCTGTCTGCATTTCCAGCATTTATTATCTATCTTGTACATCCTTGCCAGCCTTACTGGCGTCATATACCACCTGTAAAGCATCTTCATCATATTTTCTTTCAAAAGCGTACAGGCCGTAAATTTTATGTTCACCTTCCATAACCTTTCCCAATCCTCCAATTGGATATTGTATCCAAAATCCCTTGCCCACTGGACCATCACTGATTTCACTTCCTCGTCCTTCGTATTCCATTCCAACAGTATTTTATACATTTTCGACAGATTTTTACATTCATTATTCACTATCTCCTTTTGATACCTAGACTCTTTTTCCTCGTAACCCCTTTCCTTCACCTCCTTTTTGAACATTTCGTTAATCTGAAAATAGTGCAACCAATCATATGTAAAAACTTTGACCTGGTCATATGGTTTTATTTTCCACTTTCCTCCTTCATTTGTCACCATTTCTTCATATTTTCCCCACTTTCCTCTCATGTTGATTTTCTTTACCCCCATTATCTCTAACGGAGATAACCAGTGAGGAGTTTTGGGTTCTAATATGTTTTTATATCTATCCCAAACCTCTATTAGAGCGCCTCTGAAAACATGGTTGCTAAACCCCTTGTGAACCCTCTTTTTGTCGCACCAGAGGTAGGCGTGCCACCCATGTCTGTTATTAAATCCTTCCAAGTCTAAAAGTTCATTATTCTCTAATTTTACCCACTCTTTTATCCAGCACAAACATGCTGCCTCATAGTACAATCTCATGTCTGGTAGGGAGAAGCCACCTCTTTCTTTTATGTCAGTCAATAGTTTGAATTTAATTCTGGGCTTCTTCCCTTCCCAGACATATCTTGAGATCACCTTTTGCCAGTCTTTGAAATCTTTTGTGCCTTTTATTATGGGTATAGTTTGGAACAAAAATAACAGCTTGGGGAGCACCATCATTTTAATCATTGATATTCGTCCCCAGAAAGATAGTTTCATTCTGGCCCATGTCTCCATATCTTTTTTTATTCTATTCCAAACTGGGGTATAATTGTTTTGGTACAAATCAATGTTCTTTCCGGAAAGCCATATTCCCAGGTACTTAACTTTTCTAACTACCTCAATCCCTGTTCTTTGCTGCAGTAGTTCAATCTTATCTTGGTCTAAATTTTTGACAATCATTTTTGTTTTCCCTTTGTTCAATTTAAATCCTGCTAAATTTCCAAATTTCCCCATCTCTTCCAAACTCTCCTTTATGCTTTCTATCGGCTCTTCCACAGTCAAAACCACATCGTCTGCATAGGCTTTAACCTTGTACTCGTTAGCCCCTAATGTGACCCCTTTAATTTGTCTGTTTTGTCTTATTGCATTTAGTAAGGTTTCCAGAATCACTATAAATAACAGTGGCGAAAGGGGGCATCCCTGTCTTGTTCCCTTAGCTATTTTAATATCTTCAGAAATGACGTTGTTGACTATCAGTCTTGCTTTCTGTTCTGTGTAGATTGCCCTTATACCATTCAGAAATTCCTGTCCCACCTCCATAACCTCCAAGTTTTTCAACATGAAGTCCCAGACTACATTGTCGAACGCTTTCTCCGCGTCTACAAAAATTAAGCTTGCTGGTTTATCGCACCTATCGGAAAGGAATTCAATAATGTTGACTATATTCCTTGTATTATCACTTATTTGTCTTCCTGGCAAAAAACCAGCTTGGTCTTTATGTATGATTTTTGATAGTATCTTTTTTAATCTTTTAGCTAAAACGCCGGCAAAGATCTTATAGTCCGTATTTAATAGGGAGATAGGTCTGTAATTCTTAATCTGTGTTGGGTCCGAATCTTGTTTTGGGATTATTGTAATAAAAGCCTCTTTCCATGTTTCAGGAATGTCCTTTTCTTTTAAGATGTTATTCATTACATCGGTCAGCGGGGCTATCAACTTATCTTTCATTTCTTTATAATAGCTTGATGTAAACCCATCTGGGCCCGGTGCCTTCCCTCTTTTCAATTCTTTTATCACTTCTTCTACCTCTTCTCTACATATTAGGGCATTAAGTTGTTCTTTTTGGTCTGTCGGGATCTTCTTCAACATCTTTTCTTCGAGATATCTTTCTATTTTCTCCTTATTATTCCTTTCATTGTTCCTATATAGTTGTGTATAAAAGTCCACGAACCCTTTCCTAATTTCTTTCGGGTCTGTAATTTCTTCCCCATTTAATTCAATTTTGTTAATTAGTTTTTGTTCTTTCCTTCTTTTTACCTGCCAAGCAAGCCATTTTCCAGATTTATTTGCAAATTCAAAATTTTTTTGTCTTAGCATTTTTATATTCCATTCAACCTCCTTATTTATTAACATTGCGAATTGGGTTTGTAGAGCCTTTATTTCCTGCCTTATCTTCTCATTATTAGGTTTTTTAATCAATTTTTGTTCGTTGTCCGTAATTTGTCTCAAGATCTCTCTTATCTTTTTTTCCTTGTTGTTCCTTTTCCATGCATTTTGTTGGATACATAGACCCCTCATCACTGCTTTGGATGCATCCCATACTACACTCATTTTTGTCCCTTTATCTGAATTATCTTGAAAGTATTCTGACAATTTTTTCTGTATTTTTTCAACAAATTTTTGGTCGTCCCAAAGATTATCATTCAGTCTCCATCTGAAAGTCCGTTCTTCGAATCCTTTTAACTCCATCTTAATCGGGTTGTGGTCTGAGATAACTTTAGCCTGTATTTCAATTTTTTGGATTCTTGGTACTAATTCGTTCGACACCCAAATTTGGTCTATTCTTGACATTGATTGGTTTGGTTCTGAATGGTACGTAAATTGTTTTTCTAACGGATGCCTAAATCTCCAGATGTCAATTAGGTTACAGTTCTTAATCATCATAAAAAAAGTCTTTGGCAACTTCCCTTCTTTATTCTTTGTTTCCCTCAATCTATCCATTTCTGTTGATACCACGCCGTTCATATCTCCCATTATTATAATTTTTTTATCCATATATTCAAATAATTTTTCTTCCAATGATCTAAAGAATTCTGTCTTGTTCCCATTTGGGGCGTAGATTCCAACAATTATCAGTTCTTCACCTTGCCATTTAATCTGAGCCGCTATTATTCTTCCTTCCTCATCCTTAAATAGTTGGCGGGACTCAATTTTATTTTGGATATATAAAACCACCCCTCTTTTTTTCTTTTTGTCTGAAGATACAAATTCGTTCCCTAACCTTTTATTGATGAGGATCTTCCTGTGTTTTTTGGCCACGTGTGTTTCCTGTAAGCATATGATATCCAAGTTTTTCTTCTTTAAAATACGTTCAATTCCGTTCCGTTTCTTCTTATTGTTCATTCCATTAATATTCCAGTTCCATAATTTTAACGTCATTCTCCTTACCACTATCTGGATTTAAGAATTCAAACTTAAGGTCTTTCTGTCTCTTCTCCTTCTTCTTCTTCTCCCTCTTCGTCCGACTCTCTTCCGCTCTGTTCTTCTTCTTCACCTAATTCAGATTCCTCCTTCTTTCTTAGTCCTCCTTCTGCTCCTTTAATCTCTTCCTCTCCTTGTTGTAATTCTTTGTATCTTCTTGTGAATTTCCCTATTTCCTCAGGGCTTAACAATCTTCTTTTAACTCCTTTGTAAAAGAAAGAGACACCCTCCGGGAATTCCCATCTAAAATCGATCTTATTTTTCTTAAGTAGTTGCACCAGTGGTTTGTAAGCTTCTCTTCGTTTCAACAGCCTTATTGGAATGTCTTTAAATATAATTATGTAATTCCCGTCAATGTAAAGTCTCTTCTCTCTGTTCCTTTGCAAAATCAAATTTCTCATCTCTCTATCCTTAAAAGTAATTAGACAATCGCCTGGGAATTTCTTTAGTCTATTTGACTTAATTTTCATTCTGTAGGCATTCTGTATTGTCATTGCCAAATCCTCTTCCGGAAGCTCCATCCACTGCGCAATTTCTTTTATTAATCTTTCTCTTATATTTTCGTTTTGCATTTCTGGAACTTGCCTCAGCCTTAAATTAACCTCTCTCTGTTTCAGTTCATTCATTGCGATAGAGTCCTTTATTTCTTCTTGTATTTTGTTTAGTTCTGCAATCTCATTTCTCATTTTCTCCTCTTCCCTTTTCATCTCTTTCATTTCCTGTTTTGTCTTTTTTAATCCTTCCATCCACTCTCCTTGAGACCTCCTTAATCTGTCCTTTTAATTCACTGACTGTCTCCTCAATCTTCTTATCCATTTTTCCTATTTTATTATCTACCTGTTCTAACTTCATCTCCAAATTCTTTTCGCTTTGTTTTATTTCTGCAAACATCTTCAATATTTCTGTTCTAAATTCTGTTTCCTGTTTTGAAGCTCTCCTGTCTGTTGGGGTCCCCCCTCTCCCCCTTTTTTCTGTGTGTGCGACATATTCCTCAGTGTTTCGATAACAAATATGTAAACTGTATTTTCCTGTGTAGTTATAGTTCCAGCACTATTATATACTGTTAAGCACTATTAACCTGACCACCAAAAACCAGGAGATATCACCTGTATAAGGAGAAAAGAACAGAGAAAAGAGAAAAAACTAACGCCTAAAAACTGTAGACACAAAAATTGCAGAACACAACTTCCTTACACTTTCACCTCAAAGTCCTAGATATTATCTTAATTATTGTCCCTTCCCCTGCCAATTTGAGGGGGTTAGTTGTCTGTCCACGTTCTTCTTGCCCCTATTCGGGCTAATCCAAATCAGGTTGGTCCAGCTGACCTTCTTGCCCCTATTCGGGCTAATCCATCCAGAGCGTTAAACAGGTAGAACTCTAGTTATATTCTGAGTAATCCAAAAGGCAATGTCCTTAGTTCAAGTTACAGTCCGCTTACCACTTCCAATATGATCCAATGTAGTTCAAATTTTAATATTAAAACTGAATAATCCCAAAGATGTAATCCAATAATAAGGGAGGTATCTCTCCGACACAGTTATCACATAAATATTTCTCAAAGCCTAAGTTACCTCCTTCTAAATTTCAGCTTGATATTGGTTTGAAACACTGAAAGGATAGTTCCACCAACATCAGCCACTAGGGGGATAGCTCTTCCAACTTAGGGAGAGATAGTCTTTACAACATATTCCACACTGCCTATTTCCAGCTGTTCATTTTGGTTTAGTTTAATTTTTAACTTTGACTCTCATTTATTTAAAGTCCTTAGCAAAAATTTAGAGAGAAAAAAGTGAACAAAAACAGTGGTGAACAAAAAAGGGGAACCTTCAGATGCTTTTCCCCCTTATCTGAGAGTACTTTAAAGTGATTTAATATGGCGTCGGAGGTCCTTCTTACTTTCCAGTTAATATGGCGTCGAAGTTTCTTTAAACTTAGTAGCCTCTTCGCAAAAGCGTTCACCAATAGTCCTCTCTGTTTCCTATAACTTCACTTATTGTAGCTACTGAGGATCTTTAATTCACACAGTTTCTCTGCTCCCCCTTTGTTCCTCCCTTTCTTCTTTTTCTTTATAAGAAAGTTACTTTTTAACTTGGCACAAATCCAAACAAACACAGGGGAGACAGTTACAATAGCCGCTAGCGGCAGCTTACTTTCACTTTTGGCTCTGCAATCAGCGCTGCGTCTTTTTCATTGAAGCCAGACAAACCGCTGAACTCGGAATCTTCTCCTTTTTGACCGGAGGCTTTCTTATTATTTTAAATCACCAGTTCTCAAGGTCTTAAGTAGCAAATCCGGTTTTCTTTGTATTGAGAGCGGAGCGCTAATCCCTGCAGGCTCGGGGCTTCGCTATTCTGCCGCTGCAATGGCTGCCCGATTGTCTGCTGCCCGTACCGTCGCTCTCTTCACCTCCTTCCAGAGGTTACCTGGCGACCAGGCGGACAGCTTTGACGCCGCCGGGAACCTAGACATCTAGACACCCTCCAGAGGTTCGTCGGGGGGGTTTCTGCGCCCTAAAAACCCCCCTTTTCGGCCAGAATAGCTAGGGCTTTCTCACCGGAAAAAACCCTCGCCTGCCGCGGGAGCCGCGCTCGCACCGGAAGTCTCCAAAAGTCAGATTGTTATTCCTTATTTTCGACAATTTATATCCAAATTGTAACAAGACTAACCAGCAAAGTCCTCATAGCAAAGTCCTCTTTATATGCTCCAACTTTGACAGCTACTTTGACAGCTGTCAAAGACTCTGTCTCTCTTCGTCAGGCTCTCTCGCGGATCGCCCCGGTTCCCGGGGGGGGTGCACTTTAACTCTCACCATCCACTCTTCTCCTTCAGCACAGTTCTTATAATTTCCCATCGTGGAATTAATAATTTTTATCAAATAAACAGAAGCGAGCTCCTTTCTCGACCTTAGTTGCCAAATCCTTGTTTTAAAGTGTCTACAATAGGGGGGAGACTGACTTCCTTTTTGCATCTCCCCCGCTCGTGCCGAATCCGAAAAAAAAAATTCTTTTTTTCTCCTTTTAAGTCCAATTTCCTAATTACTCACGGGTTGTTGTTTATGGTCCAAATTTTCAATAGAAGAAGTCAGCGCTCTCCGTCGAATGGCATGCGGCTTCGCTCGGCAGGGAAAGCAGAGGACTCATAGCACCATGCCACCCCCATCCCCCGCTCCGTAGCCTTTAAAAAGGCTCCTTCGCGGGTCGGGGGCGCTAACAGTGCCCGCCGAGTCAACCATGTCCACGGGCTCCATGCCCGTGGTTTTTGAGGATCCCCGCGTCGCCAGCGCGGTAGGACCCAGCCCCTGCCGAGCAGTGTCCCTCCAGAGCTCGGAGGGAGTCCGCCATTCGGCGATGGCGCCAACCCGGAAGTCAAGTAGGCACACTTCCTGGGTTGTGTATTCAACATTGTAATCCTAGCCAAATCAGCAAGTCTTTGTGAGGGAGGAAAGAGAGTCCTCCCTTCCTCAGTAGCTAAAGAGGGTTTAGTTTAGGGAAGGGTGGAGTAATAGAACCAGGAAGCAGAGAGGAGCAGTTTAGCCAGGATGTGGCCTGCAGAGCAAGAGAGGCTGCAGAGGAAGGATGAAGCTGAAGCTGCTACTATGGAATAAGCTGGAGTGTTTTGGGGTGCTGTTGCTGTGACCCCCTCCATTGAAACTTGTATATATGTGTAAATAAAGCATACAACATAAAGACAACGAAGGCCTTGGGGAATGTACATATCACAGTTGCCAGAGGATGTACAAGATGCAGTTATACCCATTCCCAGTATGCATAGTCTGCAAACCTTTGCTTTCTGTCTCTACTTGAGGAGTGCAATCTGTGGTCCCTTGGCTGCACCCTCTGCCGACTCTTCCGTGGCTCAGAACATGCCCCCCATAGATCAGCTGAGCATAGGGAAGAAGGGCTAGAGCTTCAGCAGTCTAGCCTCCTTTTCCTCTTTGTTCCCTGGTCAGGCGACCTGCGTAGGAGGGTTTCATGAAGGGGTTGTTCAAGCCTTCCTGCACCTTCTCACTATGATTTTACCACATGCACCACAGGGCTGCTCCACATACGTTCATTTGGCACACAAATTAAGGGCAATTACTTACTTTTAAGGCACATTATATAGAGTTTAACATTCCACATGACTTTCACCTCTGTAAATAGTGCAGGGCTCAGGAGAAATTCTTTCATCACCTAAAAATATTTTTTGCCCAATTAACTTACCACTTCTTACATGGAACTAGCCACTGGGGAACACAAGGTGCACTTTAAAAAAAATGGAGTTGTTTATTTGGTTTATTTTCACACCTTTACATTTTTACCTGTATGCATTATTGTATTTCTTTGCTGCTATGCCTATGAGTTATGACTAAATACTGTATTTTTCCGTGTATAAGACGAGCTTTTTTGACCCCAAAATTTAGGTTCATCTTATACACGGGTAGTGCTGAGGGAGGACGCGTGAATGGTTTTTTGGTGCGAGCCCGAGATTGTAAGCAGCGATCGACTGCTTGATTGTTGGGGGGGCGTGCCTAAAATCGCTCGCCCACCAGAACGCAGCACATAACCGCTCATGTTGCTTACAATTGCTGCTTACATTCTTGGGCTTGCACTTCATTGCGACGGGTGAGCGATTTCCGGCATCTCTCCTCCCCCCCCCCCAAACAATCAAGCTGCCAGTGATGCACCACTTAAAAACTCGGGCTTGCACTTTGTTCCAGCCCGTGAGTGATTTTCAGCATTGGCTGCTTGATTGCTGGGGGGGGGGGCGCGGAATCCCGAAAATTGCTCACCTGCCGGAATGCAGCACACAACTGCTCCCATCACAGCTGCCTGATTGCTGCCATTAGCCCTCCTGTTTGCTGCTGTGGCAGCCAATAGACAGCTGCCTTTGTCATAGCAAGTGGGAGCGTGATTGGCAGCTGCTGGCGGCAATCGGGGAGCTGATAAGCCCAGGTTTTTAGCGGCGATTGGCCACTTGATTGTTGGGGGGGGGGGAGGAGATGCCGAAAATTGCTCACCCGTCGGAAAGAAGTGCAAGCCCGAGATTGTAAGCAGTAATTGTAAGCGAAGCTAGTGCTTGTGTGCTGCGATCTGGCAGGTGAGTGATTTTCGGCATTCCCCCCAAATAATCCTTCCCCAAAACTCAATCCTCCCTATTTTCTAAATTTTGAGGCTCCAAAAATAGGGGGCATCTTATAGACGGGAGTGTCTTATAGACAGAAAAATACGGTATATGTTCACATTTTGTCATACCAACATTGTTATATTGATTTATATTGTTTGAAAAATAAAAATGTTACAAAAATAAGTGTATCATTTGTCACCAATAAAATGAACCACAGAGTGACCTGTACAACCACATGCCCACATAGTTGTCATTGTGTTGATTGTGTTTGCCTTTCTGTGCATAACCATTGTTGGAGACAGCGGGTTTGTTCCGCTTGCCTGCCCAGCTATTGCTACCACCACCCAACCCACAAGCCACATTTGTCTCAGAAGGTGGAAAAGGAAGTGTGGTGGGTTTGTGCCCCTTTCATGGTCTCAGCCACCCACATACCACCACCATATAGTGCCAGGGCAGCTGCTGCCACATTGTTGTTGCAGCAAAGCATACAGCAGAGCTTTTCCGGGGTCACCAAGACCTTGCGGATGAGGAGAGGGGCTCTGGAGTGGGCCGGCCAGGGGGGCAGGAGGAATCAGCTTCCAACAAAATTTCCATACCTGGAATTTTGACCTGATCGAGGTTTGCCCACATTGGGACAGTCTCTTGCATCAAGCACTCTTTTATGTCCAAGCCTTCTAAATGTATAGAAAACTGTACAAAAATGTACATGGAAAAGTATATTATCTCATATTATGAAATATTATGAAAATATCTCATATTATGTGTTACTATGTAGTAACACATAATATGAGATATTTTCATAATATTTCATAATATGAGATAATATACTTTTGTAAATACAAAAAAATAATTTTGTAAATACAGAGGCATTTTTATACAGTTATTTGCATTGTTGTATGTATCTGTTCAAGTGCTGGTTTCTTTAGTAAATTCAGAGTCTAAATGCATTATCATATACAAATAATATTAGACGTATGATGACATGTATAATTCTGCTTGGAATAATAGAAATAATGCTGCATATAATCTATAAGGATTGTTCATACGTTTAATTGAACCAGAAGGAAAACACCTTAAGAACAGGAAAGCAGCAGCAGAGTAGGCATTTTGGAAGAGCCCCCCATTTTGGAGGGTTCTTTGTTAGAGTGAGGCCCTGCCAGGTGTGGGACTGTGCAGAGCATCAGTGGGGGGGGGGGCGGACTAGCAGGAGATGGAGGTCACTGTGCGTGGGTGATGCACAGGCAACTCTGCTTCAGGTGGCAGAGCGTCTTGTGCTGTCCCTGGCTGTAGTGGCATCTTCTCTTCATGCATACTCCAAACTGGGCCAGTAACAATTAGTTCAGAAACAGCTGCTCTGATTCTTACTTACAGTTCACAGATATGTGCCGTTAAGTGTGCATAGGGGGAGACAAACGCTGTCCTGGAAAAGAAAATATGCTTGTTACTAATAGGTTTGATCAGTGCAACACTACCCAGGAGAGAAGTGTCAGTTAATGGGTGGGGGGAGTTCCCTATTGCAAAATTGCTTTGCCTGCCCTTAGTTCTCAAGAAGAATGCCAAGACTTTTGTATGTGGTAAGCCAAATGGAGTGCAATATGACACAGGAAGACTCTCGCTGGAACCTATTTTAATTTTCTGCTAATTTATTTCAATTAACAGCTCTGCTCTGCGAGAATGCAAATCACTATAATTTCCTCATGAAGTAATTTGCTGCTTGGTGGATGGAGTTTAAGTTTCCAACTACTTTGCTTTCTGTTGTTCTAGTTTTGGTAGCAACAAACAAAACTTGGTTTGTCGAAGTCCCCTCTGCCCAAGAGACTATCCAGCAGCCTCAGCTTTTGTAGCTGGAATCAGTCTGGGCCCTGCCCTCCCAGGGAAGGTGGGGAAAGGGCTGCTAGGCAACGAGCCGGTCTTCCAGGACTAGAAAACAGAACATCTAAAAGCAGTGGGCTAGATCTAGACACATCAAAAAAAGTTTCAGGAAAACGCATTGCAAAGGTTGGCAACCCCACAGACAAAGAGTGATGAAAGTAAAACTGGGACCTCTGCTTTTCCAGCATTTCTTTATTAATGTCATGGTCATTTTGACACATTCCATTTTCAATAATGTTGTAATGCCACATCCACTGAGATGCTGCTGTTTTTCTCTCTTCATGTTCTTTAACTTCCTGTTTATGTTTTACTCAGAGTAAATCCACTGCAAT
The DNA here is from genome assembly GCF_965113315.1 of Podarcis vaucheri. Classification (NCBI taxonomy): domain Eukaryota; kingdom Metazoa; phylum Chordata; class Lepidosauria; order Squamata; family Lacertidae; genus Podarcis; species Podarcis vaucheri. The sequence goes on from NC_138762.1 coordinate 111,754,517, forward strand.
GAATGATCCTAACTGAAAGCTCATCCAGACTTTGTCCCGTGATTTCTAGACGCAGGTCCGAGAGATGTCCCTTTCGCCCCACTGCTTTCCCTGGGACTGGGGCAAATCTCTCTCCACAGGAAACTCGATTCACATTTGTTCCAATTCAACAGTAAGCAGTGGGTTTTCCTCTCAGGCCCAGGCCTAGAAATCACAGGGTGACCAGAAGTGTGGAGACTCCCTCAGCCACATTCAGCCACTTCAACAGATCTACTCTGAAACAAACTTTGTTGAACCCTGGCCTTTGTTCTGTGCTGAGAGAGAGAGAGAGAGAGAGAGAGAGAGAGAGAGAGAGAGAGAGAGAGAGAAATCCTGTGTTCTGCTCTTTCCCACTGTGAAAAATGCATAGCCATATGCATAACCTTACTGCTGTTAGGCTTCACAGTCATTTTATGACACTTCTTTAATGAGTTCAAAATTATCTCCTTACTTCAGGTTTGTTTTTTGTTTTTTTGTTTTTTTTAAAACCATCCTGGAAAATACTTGAAAGCTATTGTCATTCCCCCCCTTCCAAGTCTTCTTTTCTCAATATTCTTTTTATGGAAACTGGCTTCTCTTGGGTTCCAGATGCTTCTTCCTGCACTTCCAGCTACTTGTAACCTTCCGGGATGTTCATCATGGTGTTATCACAGATTTTTTGAGCACTCAAGTTCCTATTTGCTCATCCACACACATTTACTCCACTTGTGATTTCTGCAAATGCTAGGTGGGTGTGAAGATGTGGATCCCAGTTTAGGACTTGAAAAAGTTCATAGAATCATAGAGTTGGAAGAGACCACAAGGGCCATCGAGTCCAACCCCCTGCCAAGCAGGAAACACCATCAGAGCACTCCTGACATATGGTTGTCAAGCTTCTGCTTAAAGACCTCCAAAGTAGGAGACTCCACCACACTCCTTGGCAGCAAATTCCACTGTCGAACAGCTCTTACTGTCAGGAAGTTCTTCCTAATGTTTAGGTGGAATCTTTCTTGTAGTTTGGATCCATTGCTCCGTGTCCGCTTCTCTGGAGCAGCAGAAAACAACCTTTCTCCCTCCTCCATGTGACATCCTTTTATATATTTGAACATGCCTATCATATCACCCCTTAACCTCCTCTTCTCCAGGCTAAACATGCCCAGCTCCCTTAGCCGTTCCTCATAAGGCATCGTTTCCAGGCCTTTGACCATTTTGGTTGCCCTCCTCTGGACATGTTCCAGTTTGTCAGTGTCCTTCTTGAACTGTGGTGCCCAGAACTGGACACAGTACTCCAGGTGAGGTCTGACCAGAGCAGAATACAGTGGCACTATTACTTCCCTTGATCTAGATGCTATACTCCTATTGATGCAGCCTAGAATTGCATTGGCTTTTTTAGCTGCTGCGTCACACTGTTGGCTCATGTCAAGTTTGTGGTCAACCAAGACTCCTAGATCCTTTTCACATGTACTGCTCTCAAGCCAGGTGTCCCCCATCTTGTATTTGTGTCTCTCATTTTTTTTGCCCAAATGCAATACTTTACATTTCTCCCTGTTAAAGTTCATCTTGTTTGTTTTGGCCCAGTTCTCTAATCTGTCAAGGTCGTTTTGAAGTGTGATCCTGTCCTCTGGGGTGTTAGCCACCCCTCCCAGTTTGGTGTCATCTGCAAATTTGATCAGGATGCCCTTGAGTCCATCATCCAAGTCGTTGGACGGTATGCAATTACTACTACTCCGAACTTAAAATTGGAAAGTGTAATGCTGGTGGTCAACAAAAGAGGTTCAAAGACTCTCTCAAGGCAAATCTAAAAAAATGTAGTATAAACACTGACAACTGGGAAACACTGGCCTGCGAGCGCTCCAGTTGGAGAACAGCCTTTACCAAAGGTGTCTTAGGTTTTGAAGAACCTCAAACTCAGGACGAAAGGGAGAAACGCGCTAAGAGGAAGGCATGCTTGGCAAACCCTCATAGTGATCAACTCCCTCCCAGAAACCCATGTCCCCACTTTGGAAGGATGTCTGGATCCAGAATTGGCCTCCACACTTACGGACTCATAGATAAGACCGTGTTCATGGAAGACAATCTTACTCGGCTATGCGTGATCGCCAAAGAAGAAGAACTTTGCTAGTATGGTGTTTGAAGCAGAAAAATTAATCGAGTTATTTTGCAAGTGATTGTTGCACATCTGAATGCGCATGTTCAGCCCAGCAAGTCAAGCATTTGATTTGCAGATTTGAAAAGTACGTTTCTCTCTCTCCCCCTCCCTTCATCTTCAAACTCTGCTTCTAAAGATTGAATGCTGTATTCCAGCTGAGAGCGTTCAGGCTTTTGGAAATATTGCTTTTATAATGAGCTAAGAAAAAGCAGAAAGTAAACATTAGCTTGATCCCTAATGAGAGGGGCACACAGATGAAATCTAGGGTAGATGAAATGTAAGCCCAGGTTACCCCCAGAGAATTGGTACTTAGATAACAAGAGGAAGAAAATCCTGGGGAAGAAAAAGATCGATGGAAAGAACATTCTGGAGATGTCAGTAAATTGCTGAAAGAGATTTGGCTTTCTACTGAGATTTCAAAAAGCCCAGAACCATTTCTACAATTATTTTCAACTCACAGTCCTCTGCTCTACAGGAATTTCCAGCTATTAAGCCTGGGGCTTGGTAGGAGAAAACACACACTGGAATTTTATCTACCTTGTGTTAACGAAGATTTCCTCTTAACTTGGCTTAGTTTCAAAATCCACATTGGGTTGTTGTTTTTAAAGACTGTTTAACTCTTTTCTTTTATTTGGATTCCTTCATAAAAATACAAGAAGAAATGAAATGTATGATCTATCCTTTAAACATAAAAGTTTCTTACTTTACAGATAACAAGTGCATCAAACACTTTAGCTTCTTCACTGAAAATTGAAGAGGAAAATACATAATACTTCTTTTTATTAATTAATTTTTACTCTGACCCTTGACTCAAAAGGGTCTCTTTCAGATAGGATAAAAAACTTTAAAACAGGATAAATTAAACTTTTCACATGCTAAATTAGTCAATTTGTCAGTATTCTGTGCCCTTTACCCTAAAATTGAGGCAACAATCCAATACTTTTTGTGGATAGAAATCCAGTAGTGGCCAGCTGGGAATGCCTGTGGGGACTCCACTAATAACCGTCTGTTTATAACCTTCCTAGGGCATCTTTATGAAGGCAGAGCATGAAGGTCCAAGGGGGAAGGAGACTCTTCCATCAGTTATTGGACAATGAAAAGAAGTAGACTAGCTTGGTCACTAACTTCTTAAGAAATTGTTTCTTTGGAAGTGTTGCGGCTGAAGGTAGTTCACTCCTGAAGCCTCTCCTAGTAAATCCCCAGTGCTACTGTCTGATATTTGCAGAGTTCTCACTACAGAGCTCTCAGAAGTTCTTACCTGTGTGCTGTTGTGTGTTTTTCTTTCCAACACCTCCTTCCAACTTATTTTCCAAATGCTTCTCTCTGCCTGCTATCCTGACTTCACCTGCCTGCCTGCCTGCCTTTAATAGCTGCTCCCTCTATAGCTGCCAACTATTACTCCTCCCTTCCATTGCTCAACAGCCTGGGCTGGGGGCGTCAGAGGAGCTCCCACCCTCTTAACTCTTCTGTTCTGAACATTTCACTCTTGCTCTGCCTTCCACCCCCAGGATGAGGGAGTTAAGCTGGCATAGTCTGGCCGCACCAGAAACCTCCTCACTCAACTAGAGATCTGCTGGATCCCAGCCCCTCTGATTCTGGTGGATCTTTTTATAGGATTGCTCTGTATATCTTTCCCATAGATATATTTTGGTAAGGAGAATTTAACATGTGGAAAATGAAATGGCACACATATGCAACATACTTTCCTTTCAGAAGTATACTTTAGTTAAGAGCCTGTCAAAGTGTGTTTAGAATAACATAATGCAAAATAGATTTTGTGTATACATAGTTTTCAAACGTGATTCATCATCACAGCTCGTTTTCTTGATTCTGTTTGGAAGGTGCTGCATTTGAATATGTGAAGTAGCATAAATGAAAAAGGATGCCATTCTGAATTATTCTTTTTTCTGCCTTAAACGAGAAAAATAAGACAATTTGACATAATCATCCTGCAGATCTCTCAGTGATTAAGGCAAAAAGGCATTCACAGAGCAACTAAATTATTTTCCTTTTAAGTTAAACAAAAACTACAGTGTTTCCCCCTTTATTGCAGCACAAGAATTAAGACTTCAGTGTGACTCTACTATACAGATGAGGTCAGAAATTCATACAGACTATTCAAATTCAAATTAACTTCATACAAATTAACTCAAACAGCAGGAAGGGAGCAGCAGCAGAGGAAGTAAGGAGTGACACTTCAGCAACTTCTGCCCTCCCCCTTCTCTCTGTGGCTGCTGCTCCTTTCCCAGTAAACTGTAGCTGGACTGGGATTGACAAGAAACCACAGCGCAGAGGCCTGCAGGTGAGCCTCACAAGAGTGAGCCTGATGGCAGGTGGTGAGCTGCCCCCAGTAGGTTCAGCCTGCAGGGACAACACCAAAGAGATTTCCATTGGGAACAGAAGCTCCCTGTTCAAGTCAAACTCTCTAACCCAGCCCTTTCTTTCTGAGGAGCCTGTCGGAGCACGCAGGGTCTCTCTCTCTCTCTCTCTCTCTCTCTCTCTCTCTCTCTCCCCCCCCCCAATTGATGAAAATCAATCCCTTGATCGACTGGTCGATCGTGATCAACGTGTTAGACATGCCTGGACTAGATGAACCTTGGGGTACCTTCCAACTCTACAGTTCTATGATTCCATAAAAATATAACCCAGAGGCACAGGCAGGCATCAGCACCAGGTTAACACCAAAGATAATCCAGGGAAGGTACAACACACCGTGAACCCTAAATCCAAGGTGGCAACGATCAGTGTTGCTTCTTGCAACTGGAAGGTTTAGAATGAAGATCTGATGAAATCTGGCCTCATAGATCACAGCTGCCAGGGATAAAGGTATTTTAGGAGTTGCTTGTTCTTGAGGAGACACTTGGTTCTTCAGGAGATCTCTCCTTTCCAGTCAAATAATTACTCTGGCTCTGTAAATTCATACTCTGTTGTTGCTCATCAGCCCAGGCCCAGACCTTTCGGCACCTGCATTCTCAGGGCTTGGGGGGTTGATTCTCCTCCACGTCTGACAGCCCTGAGGGTTTTCAATATGCCCCCTGCCCTGAGAGGCACTGAAAAATCACTCACATTTGCTTTGACCTTGATGGATGGGACTTTGATTTGAGAACTCCATCACTCATTCAGGTGCAGTGGTTGGAGTGCTATGCTAGGACCTGGGAGGCCACGGTTCAAATCCCCACTTGGCTGGGAAGCTGGCTGGGTGATCCTGGGCCTGCCACTGCCTCTCAGTCTAACCTTTCAGACCTGTCTCAGCTAACAAGGTAAAGGTAAGGTAAAGGACCCCTGGATGGTGAAGTCCAGTCAAAGGCAACTATAGGGTACAGCGCTCGTCTGACTTTCAGGCCAAGGGAGCTGGCATTTGTCTACAGACAGCTTTCTGGGTCATGTGGCCAGCAACAGGACAACGTGATGGAAGTCAGAGCACACGGAAACACTGTTTACCTTCCCACCGCAACAGTACCTATTTATCTACTTGCACTGGCGTGCTTTTGAACTCCTAGGTTGGCAGAAGCTGGGACAGAGCAATGGGAGCTCACTCTGTTGTGCGGATTTGAACTGCTTACCTTCCAATCAGTGGCACTGTGGTCTAAACCACTCAGCCAATGGATTCACTTGCCCCATGCCTGGAAAGCATGGGTCTAAGCAGGCTCCCCCTTGTCCCACTTGTTTCCTGTGGAAAACCCACTCTTTAGTGCTAAATCAGAGCAAACGTCAATCTGGAAAAAACTAAGATTGCTATTTGCTCTGATTGAGCACTAAAGAGTCAATTTCCCTAAGGGGAAAATAGTGGGAAAAGAGGAAGTGTAGGTAAACCCTAAATTTTAATAAGCACAAATACTTGCAAATTATTTCCCCACAGTTCTGGATTTGCTTTCTCTAGAGGCTCACCAATGAAAGACTTTAGCTTGGGTTGGCTTTTTATAGCTAGGACTAAGGAACAGTAAATGTGTTTGTGTGTGTGTGTGTGTGTGTGTTTTCTTTTCATTTCAGCAGGTGTCTCCACACTGCTGTTTCCATTGTGCTACCAGTCTTATCTAGCCTAAACTCTAGATATGGGACACGATAGAAACTGGAATAAATATATTCCCAGTCCTGTCTTTTGCAGGTTTTTCTTTTGAGACTCTTGCCACACAAAATGGAATGTGCAATCCATCCGTCGTGGTATATGGTATTATGAACCTGGCATTTAGGCTGGTCTTGGTTGACAATATACTCTTTAAAGGCATGAAAATCCACTTCGCAGCAGACATTGATTTTCTATACCTTTTAGTATTTTTTTCAAAGATAGCTTCTCATATTTGATCTATGCTGTACATTACTTAAAGCTTCAAATTCAGTTATTTTGGCACATTATGGGACACATTATGACTGGTTCTAATGAAACAAAAACAAACACTAAGCCTGTTTTTTCTTTGTTTTATATGATTTTTAAAATGTATATATTTATGCCTGTAGCAACACTGATAGCAGAAGTCATTATTTTTTACCCTTTTTAATCATTGGGGGATTGATTCTGAAGAGAAGTAGACCAACACATCTCCATCAATATATAAAAATGACATAAAATTCAATTAAACTTTGAATTGATTAATTATTCAATGATCAAAACACCTGCCAGTTTAAGAGCAGAGTTAATACACTCTCTGTTTGGTTGGGACATTGGGAGCTAAGACCTTTGCCCCGTAATCACTGATGGTCTTGGCAGTGTAGCAAACAGGGCAGCTTCCTAAGGAACCTCCCCCAGGGGACCTACCCGTCCCCTTGGTATTTCAGCCCCAATCCAGAAGTGATCAAATGCCTGGGCCAGCAAAGGTGCCCCCACATTCTCCTGGTTATGCATCTTCATGTTGGAGCCTTGCTCTACTTGCTAGAAGGATCCTCCCGTGAGTTGGTTGCTTATACCAGTTGCTGGAACGATGGATTGGCTGGCAGGCAAGGTGGAGTCTCTTCTGGCACAGTCAGGGTGAGATAGGTTTGCTGCTAAGGAACGGAGGTGTGTGGCACTTATAGTTGTGCTTCCTACCCCCATTGCAAACAACAATTGTATCAGTAATGAAAAACGTTAAAGCAAGTTTTCAAGGATTTCTAAGATGCACTAAGAGAAGGTGCATCTTGGAAGTGTGGAGGTGACCAATTTACTTTTATTGATGAGGAAGATGTTGCTTAACTATTATTGGCCAATGGCTCCTCCCATTTAAAAAGTGCTCCTGGGAACTTGCACAGAAATCAAGTAAGGGAGCAACCCTACACACAAGAAAGTAGAATAAAGCAAGTTCAGCATAAACTAAGCCAGCATCAAGCACACCAGCTCTGCAATTGTTACATTTGAGCAAAGGCACTGCATGTGAAGGCTGCTTTCTCCAGGAGACACCGTGTTTCCTGCAGTTGTGTTGGCCCCCAATTGAGTCACCACAGTTCTGTAAGGCTTGACAAAGAAGTATTTTTCATAAATGGCTTTCCCTGTGAATGCTGCCAGACCAAAAGCCCACACTTGCAAGCTGCCCATTGAACGCCACTAGATGATGGTATAATGAGGCGAGATAGAAAGAAGAAGCTCCATATGCAGAGGGAGCATATATCTGAGTACCAGATACTGGGGCAAAATGTCAGGCAGACAGATCTAGAAGAGCATCCTTTTGTTCTCCCACTGCTTGGGTTCTTCTCAGTGTGGCCATAGTCCCCCTTTTACACAGGGAAACATATGCACTAATAGAGAGTGGTCTCAAAGCAGAAAGGTCCTGAACTTTACCCACCTTCCTACCTGCACACCAGTTCAAAATAAGACCAGGGTTCATCTCCTTGCACCAGTCTGCAGGGGGAAGAGTGTTGCGCCAGTGGAAGTCTTTTCTGGAATTCTCTAAGGGGTCTCTGATGTTAGAAAATCAGTTTTGCCCCATGTAAGGTATCCACAAGATTTTCTGTTTGTTTCAATATTCAATTAATTTTAGTTATTAGACCTTGTTTGTTTTGTTTTGTTCTTTTATTTAAAAAGTGTTCATTTGCTTCTTTACTCATTCTATGTTTTGTTTTTCCCTTTTGCATGAACATTTTATTTCTGCCCCTTGTGGAGCAAGCAGAGCTGGTTTTGACTACCAGTCCTTCCAACTACCATGCTAATTTCTCAGAATGCCACAGACGTTGTATCCTTCCAGAGCATCTTTTATCCCTCTCTGTCTGTTTTGCAATGGATTTAAAGACTTGGCTATTCCAATCTACTTTTAATGGAGTAAGACTGCTGAATAAGGGAGCAGGAGGCGCAATGGCTCAGTGCACTGGCTGTTAGCCAGAAGGTGGGGGTTTGAGCCATGGCTGTGGGCAGCATTCCTGTGCTGCTGGGGGTTGGACTGGGTGACCCTCAGAGTCCCTTCCAGCTCTACAATTCTATGATTTTTGTAGATTGGGCGGGCGCTAAACTCTATAAATTAATAAATGGTAGGATTTTTATTATTTGGAGTATTGAAGGGAAGATTGAAGGCCAGTGGGAAAAGACAGGCTAAGCTTTCTTTCCATGCCAGGATCTCACCTGGGATAAAGGCATTAATATGACAAAAGGTGTTGATTGCCCAACTAGGAGGCATTTTGGGGCTGGGCAGAGAGAGGTTGCCATGGTGATGGGGGGTGTTTGAGGTGTCAGGAAAAGAGAGTCTTCAGAGCAAGGTGTGCTGGGAAGAAAAAGGGAGAACAAAGAAAGAACGATCTTGGGCAGCTGCTGGAAGCCTGGCTGGGAGAGATGCCTTGGAGTCCAGCTCTGCTCTGCTGTGGAGAACAAGCCCCTCTTGAGATGACAATGCTGTAAGATCTGGACTCCCTCCAAACTTGGGTGTAAATATGTGAATGAACCATATTTCTTAAAGCTACAACAGTCTTGTCCCTTGCAAAATTGCCTAATAAATAACTCCACAATGGTGGCTTCCACTGGCAGCCATTATTTTTTTGGACTCCCTAGGGTGCGGCAAAGGCTAAGGTACTGAAAGAAAATTAAATACCAAAAGGAGCCATCAAAATCCACTCACTGAGCACAACGGGGTAAGGAAAACAGGCCCAGCCCTGAATGAATAGCAAATGGATACAAGTTGGACACTACAAACAATATTTATTGCTCCCCCCCCCCCAGAATGACAGTGCCCATTGGGTTCAATTTTAAATTAAATGTGAAATGAATGCACACCTGTGCCCCATGCTTGTCACACTATGAGCCAGAGCTGCAAAATTTGGGAAGATTTGCCAATGGTAGAGACTTTTCTGTAGTGAATGTTGGCATTTTGTGCAACATTAGTGCTGATTCTAGAGGTTTCTCGCAAGCACCAGTTTTGTTCAGGCTGGAACATAAGATTGCCCAAAAATTAAGATAAAGAAATTGAAAGGAGAAATGAGAAAATAATGACTACAGAGCCAGATGTTCTGTATCTATATCTGGAGTACTGGAGAAATTTTGAAGACAAAATGAAACTCTTCCCTTCTAATGGGTTATAAAATAGAATTTTATGAAGCCTTTGGCAAAATTATGTATTTCTAACTTTTAATACTTTCTTCTGTTTCTCAAAATATATCTTAGATAAATAATTGTTTTATAAGGCTTCACTGCTAGTTTTTTGTTTTATAAAACAAAACGTAAAGGTCACTATTTGTTATATAAAGATATTGTTATAAAGATTTGGCTTCCCCACCTCAAAGTGTGCTACTAAAATTACATTATCTGGTATAATTGGATTATCCAGGATTAAAATCAGGAAAAGGAAATGGATATGTAAAATATAAGGGCATAGAGAAAACATTTAGTGAAAAATTGAGGATTGCTGTGTTACCTCTCCCAGCTGACACCTTCAGTAATGTTGAATGGAATTTCTCCCCCAACAGCTGAATGGAGTGTCTCAGACTATCCTTCAAAATGCAAGTACCAGCTACTTTTTGAATAAGGTAATATTCATGCATTTTGGTTCTGGCATTATCTTCTATGGATTTCCAGGCAAGAGCTGTCCGAAAATAAGATGAAAAACAGCTTTGGATATGCCCTTATCACCTCTGAAGCGGACGTTCTTAATGTGCATATATACCAGCAGAACACACACACAGTTACATTTGAAAATGTGATTTCCAGAACCATAAGAAAATAACACGTTTTGGACATCTTTTAACTTTTATGCAGTTTAAAAATGCAGTTTATTGGTGGGCTAGATGCCAATGCTGAAGGGAAGGCACAGGGCACCTGAACTCCACAGCAAAACTGCGGGGTGCACATTTCTCTGAAGTAAAACACAGTCAGCCTAGTTGTTCCAGTTCCAGTTCCTGTAGCGAATCCTCTAGCATGGCTGACCAATGTGTTACCCTCATGATGTTGCTGAAGTACAATGCCCATCACCTCTGGCCACTGGGCCTTGCTAGCTGAGGTGGAGGGCAGCGGCAACATCTACTCAGAAGTAAGTCCTATTTGCCCGCTCCCAGATCAGTGGGGTTTGGACTGCAGTCTGTTTCACTAGCTGGATTTCACAGTTCAGTCTAAACCTTCCATCCTGTCTCCTTTGTGTTATTTAGGCACCAGGGAGGGACAGTTGGATGTTTTGCTCTTTGTGTCCTGGATTGAATTAATACCCCCTTCACTCAGTTGCAATGCTATTTAACCACATACAAGCCCTTTTTTACTGCAACATTTTATTTCATAAATGTATATTTCATTCAGAAAATGGTCATGCGTTTCTCAGCTGAAAGATAATGGTGAAACTAATTTATGCTTTAAATGTTTTGGGATTTGGCTTAGCATGGGAAAAGATTTGAAAAAAAGTTTTATTTAGGGGATGGATCCAAATAAAGATGTTTCTCCCCACATTAACAAAGAGGCTTAGACTTTACTTAAGAAGCACAGATAGAACCTATGGATAACTAAAGAGATTAAAACAAGAGATGATATGAAAAGAACGACAATGAACTATTCCATGTACCTGGAAGTAAGCCCCACTGAATTCAGTGGAGTTTACTTTTGAGTAGAAACGGTTAGAATTTTAACTTCATTGCATATAGGCTGCTTCTAACAATGAAACAACTTACACAAAGTCAACCGATAACATGTCAGACAAAAGAACAACAAAGAAGCAACTGTTGGGAAAGCAGCAATTACACACCCATTAATAGGAAAATAATGTACATTGCAAAGCAATACTTACATATTAAGTTTGCATGTCTAAAGTTTTTTTTTAAAAAAAGTTTTTTAAAAAACTTTTGTTGTAGAGAACTAAGGTGAAAAGAGTGTTTCATGATGGGCGTTGAATGAGCAAAAGAAAGGAAATTTGCCTGCTAGTCCATTTTCAACAGATTTTTACAATATCTCTAATTGTAAGCCACAGGTGTCATTGCTAAATGTCATAGAAAGCCTTGCACCTGAATTTGTTTTATGTCACCCTGCCCAGCTTCATGAAGTCATCTCTCTGTCTTCCTTCAGATCCCTCCTCAAACCCAGTTTCTATGTCAAGCACAATTCTTTAGTCCTTATACCCTTCTAAAACTCACTAAATGCTCATTCTTTACTTCTTCCCCCTTCATCCCTTGAGAGATGGACAAATCAATCTATTTTTAGTCCAAGTTGCTTTCATATGTGTTCAGTTATAAATCCATTCTGTTCCATTTCTGCATTAGACTGCATTTGGGGTGAGGGAATCAGCACAAAATGTATCTAAATACATATTTTTGATAGTCTTTTTTCTTAAAATACACATTTCAAAACATACTGGATCTCAAAAGGTGCATGTTAAAATACATTTTGTTCCTTTATTTTAGACTGCAACAGTCAGGGAAGCATTCTGATCTGTACCTGATATGGGTCACTTTCTTTGTTTCAGGTCTAATTTCTCAGGCATCTCTCCTTCTTCATCCTGCCTTGAATCTTAGAACATAAGCTGCTCAGAGCTGGAAAACCAAGGCATTCAATGGAATTGTGAAAAAATGAGTATCAGCAGTGTCTATAATTTCAAGCTTATGAAGCTTGCAAATTCCTTTTCTCCCCAAAATCAGTGCTTTTGAGAATTTATTGTGGCATATGATAGCATTAAATTTTTTTAAAAATTATGTAACCCAACTCCCATATTTCAGTGATAATAGGGCCCAATAGCATTTAAATGAAACCAGAACTCAATGACCTTTTTTCAAGGAAAAGGCCACAATTATAAGATAAGAGGAGCATTTAACATGTACTCTACCCAGTTAGGATTTTAATGCAACTACTTCATACTTTCTGAATCAATACACAAACTGAAACACAGCTATCCTTTGAAAATCGCACTTCTCCAAATTTGGAAATGCAGTTTTCCAAGGAAATTATTTGTACAAAAGAGTGTATATTAAAGGAAAGTATATGCAAAACACATATTCAGTTGTACCTTTGCAAGCGGAATAGAATCCGGAAACGAAAGTGTAGCTTCTGATTGGCTGCAGGAAGCTCTGGAAGTCCCGTCGGATGTTTGGCTTCCAAAAATAGTTCGCCAACTGGAACAGTCACTTCCAGGTTTGCGACATTCAGGAGCTAAAACATTCGAGAACTAAGCTGTTCGAAAACCAAGGTACGACTGTATATTATTATGGGGGGGGGAGATATAAAATGAATTATATGATGGGAAAATGCTTGAAAATGTATGAAGTAAAATTGCATCCCAACATTTATGTATTGCAGGGGAGGGGGCGGATTGCACTAAAATTATGATTGAGTTTTATGAGGTCTTTTAAAAGAATAAATCACAAAACGATGCAGAAATGTGGAGAACAGACGAATGGAAAAACAAGAAACTGAGAGAAATTGAGAGATTTGTCCATTTGTCTTCCCAACTACTTCCATGACCACCACAGGGTTCCAAAATTATGAGATTCATCTGGAAAACCAGAGGAAACTGGCAGGTTCATTTACATTTGTTTGTGTATCATATGTTACATAGGTCCAAAGGAAGCAGAATGATAAAATACAAGTCTGAGCTAGCTTCAGTTAGCTTTATATTTTAAAGATGTGTAAAAAATAAAAGCCATTATTTGAAGAAGATTATAGCCGCAATGGATTTGAGAAAAGACTGGAACAGGCCTTTGTTTTGTTGTGGTTAAAGTTTTGTTGATAAGCTCAAATCCCTTGGACACAGTCCTGTTCTCGATTCGGAATGGTATGAAGTTTCCAGGTATAATCTCCTTGTTTACAAAATCATTGGCAAGGTTCTTTTGTGCACTCTAACTAGTAAGTTAGGCATATAAAAAGCATAAAAAGCACAGAGTTGTTAGGAGAGCAGTTTTGCAATAAACAAGACTTAACTGGGGATATATATGCTCACTGGAGGAGAACCGCAGAGACTTTAGCTACAGTAGCTGATCCAAGTTTTTATTTTGGTTTTATATCTGTGGAGTAAGTGAAGAGGGAGCAAGAGAAATGCAGTTCTGGGACTTCCTTCAGAGCAGATGCAATGACATCATCTACCAGTACATCAGTGTAGTTGACAGACAAATAAATAAGGTGACAATGAGGTTTTCATGGTTTTTTGTGGCTTTTTCATGACAAATTAGCAATGAGGAAGTTAGAGAGTGAGGAAAATAATCAAGCGCAGCTGAATACTTCTTTCACTTTTTATAACGAGGTTTCTTCATCATGCTAGCAGTTCAAATAGAAACACTTTTTTCTAAGATTGTTTGCATTTCAGATTATAAGCTAAAGGTTGCATTTTGGATGGCTCATGTGATTTTGTTAAAGTTCATTGTTTAAGAAGATGAACCTATGCAGTCAGAATTAAGCATCCCTGAGTTCACTAGTGCTTACTTCCAGGAAACCATGCATAGTACTGCATTCAGGCAGATCCTAAAAGACTGGGCATTATACCGTGCAATAACGATGCCTGCTGTGCATGCACACACATTTGCATAGTAGGTGCATGTTCAGGGGCTGATGAATGGCCCAGATCCTTATCTCCCCTACTCTGCCCCCTCCTGCTTTATAGCCACACTAACAAGGCTAAGGCTGGAAGGACCCACCTGACAACAGCTCATAAACACAGCTCCAATTTTATGAAAGGCAACATAACACATTAGCTCTGCTGGTCATGTAATCCATCAAAGCAAACAGTTCGGCAGCCATATGAGAGCATTTATAAACCAGTTAATATTTCAAAAATCTCCTAAGTGGTGAGCAGTTATATATATCACCAAAACATTAAAATAAGATGAAAAACACAACCTAAAACCCTTAAATGGCTGCCAACCAGAAGCTAAGTTTTAGAGCTCCAGTTTTAGGACTGCCTTGGCACTGCCAAAACCAAGTCGGTTTCTCAAAAGGCTGACATGAGAACAGCACCTGGCAGAGCTGGGTCCGGTGTGCTGAGTTGCAGGTTTAGTGATTCTGTTTTAATGTTCTCTTGTGATGAGCTTATTATTATCACTGGAAAGCCACCACAAATGCTTCCTGTTCCAGGTAACGGTTGTATGTGTGGCATTGTGTTCAGTACTAGTTGCCCTTTGCCAAGAGGTCGTGTGGGAGATGAAGTTCACAGATCTGATGGAATCCTAAGGGCAACTCCTTTCACACATCTCATGTGGGGTGAGGAGAACCATATCCTGTCTTATGAACAAAATACCGGGCATAATTTCTCATCACGTGAGCTAAATGGCTGTGACAAAGATCCATATTTCTTTTTTTGGAAAGCAACGGTGCTGTTGATCCATACTTGGTGGGTAGAGCATGAGACTACTCATCTTAGGGCTTTAGCCCCACATTGGGCAAAAGATTCCTGCGTTGCAGTGGGAGTTGGGCTACTTGACCCTCGTGGCCCCTTCCAACTCTACAATTCTACAATTATTCACTGTACCTGTACTGTCAAGGCAGAGAAAGCCATTTTGGGAAGTTGCCTTTTCAACGTCTCAAAGATGTCATTTTGAAAAACAGCAGATGTGTCTTCCAAATCCAATTATGATGTGGTGAGACAATCATCTCCCCTTAACAAAATTATCTTGCATTGCAGTGATCAAGCAGGCCTATGCTAATGAACAAAATGTCAGGCATCTGGGTGTTGGGAAGAGAGCAGGATGTGCCCTGGCAGGTTAGGAGGAAGGAATCCATTCCCAGGTAATTAAACAAGCAAGCACCCGATTACTGCTTGCTGAGGACTGGGCTCATCTGTGCCCATGTTAAATTTATGGCTTTAATTTACCTTTAACTTAAAATATAACTTCCCAAGTTTTAATACATCACTTGTCTTTAATAAATCTGCCATGATTATGTGTTGGCCTTGTATGATTTTTCCAAAGTAATCTAAGAGTCTAAGAAAAACCAATGTAAATCACCTGGCTTAATGTTTGCTATATACATAAAATATATCTCACTTCATATTTCAGTTTGTGGTCTCAGCCCTGCACTGAATAGGGTGCACAAATATCACTGTATTAATGTTTTTGGCTAGATAAAGCCATATGGCCTTTAAAATATTTGTGATTAGCATTTGCTGAAGTCGGCTCAAGTGGGAGGAAACCAGCAGTGGCAAGAAATTAGTCATCATAATTAAAGCAAACTGTTATATGCACTAAAGATTGTGAGGTTCTTGGCAAAACACAGAAACAGACTGAAGTGGGTGGGAAACAACATGAAATAAGAGCTGAAGACTAAGAGCTAATTCTGACTTTTTTGTACATATTTTTTGTGCAGAATCCACAGCTTGCCCATCAAACACGAGGTATGTAGAATCAGGCACCCATCTCTTCAGCCCTGGAAGTGGCAAGAGGAAAAGATTAGCCTGTTGCCTCTTGAATTTCCCCAAATGCAGTGGTACCACGGGTTAAGAACTTAATTCGTTCTGGAGGTCCGTTCTTAACCTGAAACTGTTCTTAACCTGAAGCACCACTTTAGCTAACAGGGCCTCCCACTGCTGCTGCGTGATTTCTGTTCTCATCCTGAGGTAAAGTTCTTAACCTGAGGTAATATTTCTGGGTTAGCAGAGTCTGTAACCTGAAGCGTATGCAACCTGAAGCGTATGTAACCCAAGGTACCACTGTACACCTACATACCCAATTCATCCTGGATACAGCCATCTTACTTGAGGCACACTTGTATTCTGCACTCAGAACAGATATTTTTGCCCGCAGAGTGAAGCTGACTTTACTAGCATGCTATACATTTTAAAAAGATTGCCTGTTTGCCTATTGAGACAATTTAGGAATTGTTTAGGAAATTTTGTTTAGGAATTCAAAGCAGAATTGCTTGATTGTGATATTGGAAAACACAGACGAGACATTGTGATCATGAGGAGAGAGGTGGCATCAGCATGTTATCTATCTGATACTTTCTGTGGAGACATCAGTCTGCTCAGCTACTATTATTTAGTTGCTCACCTTCACCCTCAGGCCTTAGGGTGGGTTACAACAAATAAAACACAATGTTGCAAAAAGTTTCGAATAACTCACAATCACAGAAACAAGGTTTTTTTCCTGGTTGTGACCTTTAAGGAGTTAATTTTATGTAGAAATTTTGCATAAGAACTCACAAAGAAATATCCCAGCAACTCAAAAGGACATGAGATACCTGTGGTTTTTTTTTTAAATGCTTTCTACTTTGTAGTCTTATATAGCAAATAAACCCTGTTAAAATGAAACTTGATGTCTATTTTTCTTGTCTTCCTGACCCCCTCCCACATTCTTGAGGAAGAATGTTGTTTCCTCTAGCAATCCGGTTCCAGTAGCAGCAGTGACCCAGCTGGAGGCTATGGTTCTGAGACCATCAGGTGTGGCTGTATGGCTTTCACGTCCCTGGAGTAATCCTTGGGGAGTTGGCCAGAGATGACCTTATCCTCCACCTCTTGTCACGGCAGACCCTTCAAGTGCCCCTCTTTTCCTGATTTAGAGAAGCCATACACAGGAATTATACCAGAAAGATATGAATATCTCGTACACCCCAGGTAGTGTGGTTGCTGACCTTGAGCCAGACATCCTGAAGAGTGAAGTCAAATAGGCCTTAGAAAGCACTGCAAATAACAAGGCCAGTGGAAGTGATGGTATTCCAGCTGAACTATTTAAAATTTTAAAAGATGATGCTGTTAAGATGCTACACTCAATATGCCAGCAAGTTTGGAAAACTCAGCAGTGGCCAGAGGATTGGAGAAGATCAGTCTACATCCCAATCCCAAAGAAAGGCAGTGCCAAAGAATGCTCCAACTACAGCACAACTGCACTCATTTCACACACTAGCAAGGTTATGCTTAAAATTCTACAAGGAAGGCTCAAGCAGTATGTGGACCGAGAACTCCCAGAAGTGCAAGCTGGATTTAGAAGAGGCAGAGGAACCAGAGACCAAATTGCAAACATGCGCTGGATTATGGAGAAAGCTAGAGAGTTCCAGAAAGACATCTACTTCTGCTTCATTGGCTATGCAAAAGCCTTTGACTGTGTCGACCACAGCAAACTATGGCAAGTTCTTAAAGAAATGGAAGTGCCTGATCACCTCATCTGTCTCCTGAGAAATCTCTATGTGGGACAAGAAGCTACAGTTAGAACTGGATATGAAACAACGGATTGGTTCAAAATTGGGAAAGGAGTATGACAAGGCTGTATATTGTCTCCCTTGCTTATTTAACTTATATGCAGAATTCATCATGTGAAAGGGTGGGCTGGATGAATCCCTAGCCGGAATTAAGATTGCTGGAAGAAATATCAACAACCTCAGATGACACAACATTGATGGCAGAAAGTGAGGAGGAATTAAAGAACCTTTTAATGAGGGTGAAAGAGGAGAGTGCAAAATATGGCTTGAAGTTCAACATCAAAAAAACAAAGATCATGGCCACTGGTCCCATCACCTCCTGGCAAATATAAGGGGAAGAAGTGGAGGCAGTGGGAGATTTTACTTTCTTGGGCTTCATGATCACTGCAGAAGGTGACAGCAGCCACGAAATTAAAAGACACCTGCAATGAAAAGCAATGACAAACCTAGACAGCATCTTAAAAAGCAGAGACATCACCTTGCCAACAAAGGCTGTCAACTTACAGACTTGAAAATAAGGGACCAGCAGCCTTGAAAATCAGGGACTAGCAGCCAAAATCAGGGACCTGCAGCCTCACCTGTTCCAGGCACTCCAGTCTTCCTGTCCTTCTGCAGTCTGGTCAAACTCATGCTGGTAGCTTCAAGAACACTGTCCTACCAACTTTGTAACCAGAGGATCAACTGAATAGAACCTGAATCACATGCACCACAAGGCCTATGCAGCCTCAGTTTAAGATGGCTCCCTGGCCTGGCTTTGCACTGCAAAGTTTGCAGCAGCATGTGCAACAAAATGGCGTCCAGCATTCAAAAAACCCCTCAGCTTGCATTAACTAGCCACACACAAGGCATGCAAGCTCCACCCCCCAGTCGTTCTTAGACTTCTTACTGGGTGAGCAAGACAGCCAAGCAACACAGTTGGAGCCTCCCTCCTCCCTGGCCGGCAGGGAGGGAGGGAGAGGAGCTGCTTCCTTTGAAATTTAAGGGACATCATTTAAGGGACATTTAAGGGACATCTATCAATAAGGGACAGCAGCGGGACATGGCGCTGGAATAAGGAAGAACTGTTAGGAAGAACTTCCTGACAGTAAGACCTGTTCGACAGTGGAATTTGCTGCCAAGGAGTGTGGTGGAGTCTCCTTCTTTGGAGGTCTTTAAGCAGAGGCTTGACAACCATATGTCAGGAGTGCTCTGATGGTGTTTCCTGCTTGGCAGGGGGTTGGACTCGATGGCCCTTGTGGTCTATTCCAACTCTATGATTCTATGATTCTAAGGGACTGTCCCTTCAAATAAGGGACACTTGACAGCTATGAACAAAGGTCCGTATAGTTAAAGCTACGGTTTTCCCAGTAGTGATATATGGAAGTGAGAGCTGGACCATAAAGAAGGCTGATTGCCGAAGAATTGATGCTTTTGAATTATGGTGCTGGAGGAGACTCTTGAGAGTCCCATGGACTGCAAGAAGATCAAACCTATCCATTCTGAAGGAAATCAGCCCTGAGTGCTCACTGGAAGGACAGATCCTGAAGCTGAGACTCCAATACTTTGGCCACATCATGAGAAAAGAAGAAGAGTTTGGATTTGAGTTTGGATTTGAGTTTGGATTTGAGTTTGGATTTGAGCCTTTCACTCCCTTTAAGGAGTCTCAAAGCGGCTAGCAATCTCCTTTCCCTTCCTCCCCCACAACTAACACTCTGTGAGGTGAGTGGGGCTGAGAGACTTCAGAGAAGTGTGACTGGCCCAAGGTCACCCAGCAGCTGCATGTTGCGGAGTGGAGACACGAACCTGGTTCCCAAGATTACGAGACTACCGCTCTTAACCACTACACCACACTGGCTCCCTGGAACCACTACACCACTGAGAAGACTCCCTGGAAAAGACTCCCTGGAAAAGACCCTGATGTTGGGAAAGATGGAGGGCACAAGGAGAAGGGGACGACAGAGGACGAGATGGTTGGACAGTGTTCTCGAAGCTACAAACATGAGTCTGACCAAACTGGTCAGTTGCGCTTTATGGCAGAATGCTTCATGCCAGCACTACTGGCTTCCTGCATTTTACTGCCATTTTTGCAGCACTTAGATTCAGTTAATATGTATATTGTGTTCAGGTAGTTGTTACCTGCTACATCATCGTCTGAAGGATGCAGGAGTGAGTTAGGCTGAAAGACAGGCAAAGTCTTTCATTTTTCTAATACACCTGCCAACGTTTTTGTCCTGCATTTTCAGACAGTTTTATAATAAATAAGTGAGTCCTATGCACAGAAGCATGTCAGATCATGTCTGCTGCCTCCACAATTCAGTAACTGTCACCTTGGTCAGAAGTTTGAAAGAGAGAGCTGTTATAATAGTGAGCATAGATTACTCTGCACTGAACAAATTAACTATTCATATAAAATCCAAAGTGGCAATTATAATAACTGAAACTAATAGACAACTCTATAGTTTCATAAACCCACAGTGAAGCTCCATGCTGGTTGAAGTAAAACACAATAGGACAACTTGCTGTTGAAATGGAATACTCAGGATGAAACGGTGAAATCTGCGATGATTAAATGGGCACAAGACGTTGGACATAACATAATGATGGCTGACTGGGAACAGTTATGGACCACAGGTATGAAGTTTACGGCATGCAATGCCTTAAGAGAGAATATTATGAAAATGATATACAGGTGGTACATGACACCAGTCAAGCTTGCAAAAATCTACCATTTGCCCGATAATAAATGTTGAAAATGTAAAGAAACTGAAGGTACATTCTTTCACCTTTGGTGGACGTGCCCAAGGATTAAGGCTTTCTGGGAGATGATATATAATGAATTGAAAAAGGTATTTAAACATACCTTCTTGAAGAATCCAGAGGCCTTTCTCCTGGGCATAGTCAGCCAACAGAACTTTCTTTATGTATGCTACAACAGCAGCAAGAATACTTATTGCAAACTATTGGAAGACACAAGACTTACCCACTCTGGAAGAATGGCAGATGAAAATGATGGACTACATGGAATTGGCGGAAATGACTGGCAGAATCCGAGACCAGGGAGAAGAGTCGGTGGAAGAAGACTGGAAGAAATTTAAAGACTATTTACAGAAATACTGCAAAATTAATGAATGTTAGAATGATGTTTGATTGAAGTTAAGTGGTTTCTAGCTGTAATGGTATATAAGAATATGGAAAAATTGGATTTTTAATAGGTAAAAAATTAATGCTACAATATATTAAGATTAAAGATCAGGATAATAAGGAGGGAAAGGAATTGCTGAACTAATAAATTGAACTGGAATACAAAAAAGGGAGGTATGAGGAGGTCCGGGAAACAAGTAAATGAAAGATAAGTGACGAAAAGATGGAATTATTTTTAACTGTGTTTTATATTGTATTTTGTATTTTTTTCTTTTTCATTATGTAATACTGTGAAAAGTTTTATATACCGGTCCCCGGACAGCGCTGGCCCCCGGCCAATAGATGTGAGATGGGCGCACAAACCCCAGAGTCTGTCAAGACTGGCCCGTTCGGGCAGGGGTACCTTTACCTATATATATATATATATATATATATATATATATATATATATATATATGAAATCAAACACAATAAGAATCTACTAGGAAGCTACAGCTGATCTAGAAAGCAGGTGGCAAGTGAGTTGGCAGCAGATGCCAGGAGCACAATGCACCAAGATTTCAAGCCTGGTGTACCATCTGCTTCTCCTTACATTTGAAGAAACAGGGAATGGTCTTCTCTATATGCCATAGTATTAAAGGAGGGAGACGAAAACTTTGTTTAGCATTAGAAGGAGCAAAAGCTATATATGCTGAACAATGAGGAGAAGGAAGAAGAGTCCATAGGGACAGAGCACAGAGGGCACAAGGAGGAAAGAGGTACTAGGAGAAAACCAATCAGAAATCATCTGAGTGGACAAACGAGGAAACATTAGTGAGTCTTGGTTGACCACAAACTTGACATGAGTCAACAGTGTGACGCGGCAGCTAAAAAAGCCAATGCAATTCTGGGCTGCATCAACAGGAGTATAGCATCTAGATCAAGGGAAGTAATAGTGCCACTCTGCTCTGGTCAGACCACACCTGGAGTACTGTGTCCAGTTCTGGACACCACAGTTCAAGAAGGACACTGACAAACTGGAACATGTCCAGAGGAGGGCAACCAAAATGGTCAAAGGCCTGGAAACGATGCCTTATGAGGAACGGCTAAGGGAGCTGGGCATGTTTAGCCTGGAGAAGAGGAGGTTAAGGGGTGATATGATAGCCATGTTCAAATATATAAAAGGAAGTCATATAGAGGAGGGAGAAAGGTTGTTTTCTGCTGCTCCAGAGAAGCGGACACAGAGCAATGGATCCAAACTACAAGAAAGAAGATTCCACCTAAACATTAGGAAGAACTTCCTGACAGTAAGAGCTGTTCGACAGTGGAATTTGCTGCCAAGGAGTGTGGTGGAGTCTCCTACTTTGGAGGTCTTTAAGCAGAGGCTTGACAACCATATGTCAGGAGTGCTCTGATGGTGTTTCCTGCTTGGCAGGGGGTTGGACTCGATGGCCCTTGTGGTCTCTTCCAACTCTATGATTCTATGATTCTAGTGGTTAGGACATCTGCGGGCCAAAACAACATGATATTTTCCGTACCTATTCAACTTCCGTCACACTTTGGAAAACTGAAACGTTTGAAGCCCTTGTAGCCATGAGCTAAAGAGTTCAGTATCACAGTGCTGTGGAAACTGGAGCACTCCCATTTCTCAGGGGAGCACTTGGACTTCGTTTTGAAAGGGGGCTCCAAACTCCAACAGTACATCCACTGAGCCAACGTCATGCTCCTTCAATCAGGACCTTTGAACTCAGCTGACGAAAGGCATACAAAACTATACATCAGATTTCATTTCTAGAACCTCAGACTATATCAGTTGTGATATTTGGCCCCGGTTCAGCCAGATACAATTATACTCAAGAGACAATATCATAAAATCAATTATAGAAGGGAAGATGGAGGACAAATATAATAATAATAATAATAATAATAATAATAATAATAATAATAATAATAATAATATAGAAGGGAAGATGGATGACAAATGTAATAATAATAATAATAATAATAATAATAATAATAATAATAATAATAGTAGTAGTAGTAGTAATAATAATAATAATAGCTGATTCCAGAAAAATCAGTCAGGATTACTGCAGTTTTTCAAGTTTCCATGCTTAAGTTGTGGGGAAAGCATGTCTGTGCCATTTTTCATCAGCATCTAAGGGTAAAATAATGTGGTATTCATAGAAAACCGCTCAGTTTTGGCTGTAGCTTACAGCTGTTAGCAAAGCTTAGATATTTTCAAAGGTTACTGATCCTTTGAAACATTCCCTCTTTTTCTATATTGTGGATGGCTTGGGGAATAGACAAGATGACATTTGGGCGAGGGAAAACTCCCACTGAAGGATTCTGTTCAGGACTGTGGAATGTTTGGTGAACTGATGAAAAGGTCAGTTGTCCAGCCCCCATCAAACTGTGTTAGCCCACGGACCCTGTGTGCCTGCATAACAGCATCATGGCAATTGTTTTCATACTTTCTATTTTTAAAATACCTTTTTCATATAGATTCAATTGCTGAGCATTCTGGGACATGTTCTTGAGTGCATCCTCAATGTGTGCAGATGGTTTACCTGGCCTCCTTGGCCTCACCTTCACCAGCCATTGCTGTTCTCAATAACTGTGGCACTTAAATTGCATACACCTTAGCCCTGGCTGTATTAGCAGACATTACTTTGTGGGCTGCCCCAAAACTGGCTGCCAAACCTGCCTGCATCCATTGCCTATTGACAGATGCGGGGAGGGGGGACCTTATTACAATCAACCCCAAATACTCTGGGAACCATGACATACCCTCCAACATTTCTCCAATTAAAATAGGGATGTCCCATTCCATAATGATAATTTTACCATTGATACCCCACACATCTTACTGGGTTGCCTCAGCCACTTTGGGCAACTTCCAACGTATAGAAAAAAACATAATAAAATATTAAACATTTAAAAATGTTTAAAGACCATCAGTCTTTAAGCAGAGGCTTGACAACCATATGTCAGGAGTGCTCTGATGGGGTTTCCTGCTTGGC
Organism: Podarcis vaucheri; assembly: GCF_965113315.1. Classification (NCBI taxonomy): domain Eukaryota; kingdom Metazoa; phylum Chordata; class Lepidosauria; order Squamata; family Lacertidae; genus Podarcis; species Podarcis vaucheri. Next base: position 111,778,263 of record NC_138762.1, read on the forward strand.
AGGGGGTTGGACTCAATGGCCCTTGTGGTCTCTTCCAACTCTATGATTCTATGATTCTATGATTCTAAAAAACTACTTCCCTATACAGGATTGCCTTCAGATGCCACAGGGGTCAGATAACTCTCCAACATATCTCCAATAACATTCATGGAAATGTTATTGGGTGGCAGACAGAAGGATCTTCTTCAGACCCTTTCACACCCCTGCTTTCATCTTCAACTCCATTGAAACCCCTCCATTTTCCCCTTCCCCCTCCTTCCCCCCGCCTACTTCCTTTTCTCAACTTGCCTTTGCACCCAAGTCATCCCCATTTCCAGTCCTGTCTCCTATTCTGCTAATCCCTTTGCATGTTTGCACCATGACCCCCCTCACCCTACTTCCTCCTTTTTCCAGCACCATCAGAGCACTCCTGACATATGGTTGTCAAGCCTCTGCTTAAAGACCTCCAAAAGAGGAGACTCCACCACACTCCTTGGCAGCAAATTCCACTGTCGAACAGCTCTTACTGGCATGGGAACAAACTTCAACATAGACTCCAGCTGAAAAAGTTTATGTTTCTGAGAGTCTGTCCAGAGACATGATTTGGCAACACCTGCTTTTTAAATTTGTTATAAATATTTTATTGTGTTTAATTGCTTTCAGATGCTTATAACAGTTTTTTAATATGGTTCTATTTTATTTTTAATTGTATTTTTATCACACCTTTTGGTGGAAGGGTGGGAGATAAATGTAATATGAAAAACATTTCAAACAAACAAACAAACAAACAAACAAACAAACCCCTGCTAAAGTCACCCAATTAACCAATTGTTTCAGGCAGAGAGATGGCAGAATTGGAGAACCTGTTAAAGATACAGGAGCCTGATTAGGAGAAGAAGGAGAAGAAGTAGTAATGAACACTTATTTGTAATTTTATTTCTTAAAGCTATTTCACTTAATAAATTAGTCACTGAATCAGAATAAGCTGTTGTGAATTCCTGCCCTTCTATATGGTGTGCAATTTCTTACTAATGGTGGCTTTTTCTTTCTACCTTAATTATCATTTATTTGACTTATTACTTGCCCTTCCGAAGGAGGTGGGTCACAACAATTCAAAATGCAACATTTTAAACAGTTTAAAACAGGGGTCAGCAAGGCTTATCTTGCCTGGGCCGGATCAGTCCCGTGGAGATGCCTCCGTGGGCTGGATCTCTTGCGTGTGTGAGCGCCCACGCCTGCAATTTCTGGCATCTACGCAGACATGATTTCTTGCTCCGCAGAAGCGAGTCCCCGTACCACCAGTTTAGTGCAGCGCGCAAGTGGGCAGCTCTGATCGGGGGCGACTCGGGGGCCAGTCAAACAACCTCTAAGGGCCGCTTCCGGCCCATGGGCCTTAGGTTGGTGACCCCTGGTTTAAAACAAAGCTGGAGCCTTGTACTCCACTGCTCAGCCAAAACGACTCTGAGAGTGGCTTTGTCTGTGAGCCAGAAGAGGAGAGTCCCAGCCTGTCAGGGTTACAACCTGAAAGACACACAATCTGGGAAGGAGCAGGACTGGTGGGGAGATGGAACTGAACACAGGATATAGCATATCCTAATTATTGTTACTATATATTAATTATAACCCACCTATTACAGATGAAATAAGAACATAGTAGTGGGGTGAGGAGAGGGAAAACCAATAACTGAAAAACACTTGAACATTACTATAATTAAGACTCTAGAATCATAGAGTTGGAAGAGACCACAAGGGCCATCGAGTCCAGCCCCCTGCTCTCTTTCATTAAAAACCATAGAAATAATTGCAATAAAAGCACCGCACCAGCAGCCCTTTCACTGAAAGCAGTCTGTTCCCAAAGGCCTGTTGGAACAAGAAAGTCTTCACCTGCCTGTGGAAGGACAAGAAGGAAGGAGCCAGTTTGGCTTCTCCAGGGAGGGAGTTCCAGAGTTAGGCAGCAGCCACCAGTGAGAAGACCCTCTTCTGCGTCCCCACCAAGAGTGCCTGTGAGGGTGGCCAGACCGAGAGAAGGGCCCACCCCAAAGATCTCAGAGCCGGGGCAGCTTTGTGTGAGGGAATAGGGTCTTTCATTTGGCTTGGACTGAAGCTGTGGGATGGAGGGGGAGATGCAGTGTATCAGATAATGTTGCCTAAAATAATGCAATTTCTTGACATTTTGGAGCTTGGGTGAACCTGTTAATCTAAAATGTTTTTCTGATAACTGGAATATGCCCTTATTTCAATTTTCTGTTATATATTTTTTGGTATAATAATAATAATAATTTATTATTTATATCCCACCCATCTGGCTGAGTTTCCCCAGCCACTCTGGGTATAGAGGTGTGCAAGTACATGCAGGTATATAAGAGCTGAAATGCACCACTTTCAGATATTCAACTTTTGGGGGCTGAGGCATAGGAATGAACCCTTAAGGACTCTAGTGTAGGTGTGTGCACACTGACACTATTTTAAAAGGCTTCTCTTCCAAGGGTAAAATGTGGTAGGACACAGTGATTTGTGAGAGAGCAGAAAATAAAGTTGGTACAGACTGCAGCGCCTTAAAACACCCACCCACCCCACAAAACTGTTAACTGGCCATGTACAAGACAAGGGTCTAATTTATTGTCAGGGCTGCCACCCAGTCCCAGCTCACATAGGACCACGTTAGCCAGCGTTCACGTTAAAAGAGTCTTTATTGGGTTACAGGTTCCATTTCCAAACTGCAATGTGCAGCCCCACATCTTCTATGTCAGACCGGCGAAGACCCGTCTGAGTCTCCGCCTCTAGCACACCAGCTTAATACCCTAGCCTTGCTCCACCTCCTGCGCCTTTCCTTCCGTCTCTGGGTCCTTCTGCTCCCCGTGGTCTCTTCTCTCCTACTCTCTTCTGACGCGGACCCCCCTGACCGTTCCGCCTCTTTGCGGCGGGCATTTGAACTTGGCGCGTGCGCCCAACTCTCTACCTTCCTCTTGATCGTTTCGTCGCTCCCCGAGGTGGGCGTGACTACTCCTGACTCATGCCCTCCCTCCTGCTGAAAGCCTCCGGAACCCGATGTCTGGTCCCCTTTCTCCCCGCTGCTCCCGGCTGGGCACGTGGGTCCCGATCTCCAACTGCTGCTCTCTGATCCCTCTCTGGACCCTTCTTCCTGGGGTGTCCCCCTGCTTTCCCCCCTTGCTCTGACCGCTGGCGCTCCCTTCTGGGAATCCTCGGACTCACTGGACAGGCTCGGTGATCTCGGGTCGTCATCCCCACTCATCCTTCCTTCGTATTCCTCCCCCTCGCTCTCTGTCTCCTCCCTTCTCTGCGTCTCTGCTCCTGAACCCCTGACATCCATCCCCCCTCGAAGCCCCCCCTTCCCCCCTCCCCGCTTTCAGGTGTGGGTGCTGGGTGCTCCATCATCACGGGAGTGAATGCCGGATACAGTTCGCCCCCCGTTGCTGGCCGCCAACTGAAGACCTCCGAGTCTTCCTCCTCGCGTTCGTCAACGTTGATCTGCTCCGCCTCCATTTCAGTGCCGCCGTGCTCGAACCCAAGATCCTCCCCGAACACGTCCATGTCAGTCTCTGCGTCGGTCGCTCGACCTGGCATCTCCAGCCACCTCCGGCGCCACTGCTCCTCTGGTCAATCGTCCCACCAATACGAGGAGTCTGACGCCGAACCCTCCGGTGACCCCTCTGGGGAACGGGTGCCCGGTGCGGGCTCCCCGTCCGAGTCGAATCCATGGAACGTGCTGGAGGAAAGTGTGGGCGTGAACAACCAGTCGTCGAAGAAGCCTGCTGGCATGGGTCTGTGTGGGAAAAGGGCATGAAACTCGTCCTTGAGCAGGGGTTCCTCCAAAGCGTAGTCTGGCACCCAGCTATTAGCACTGGCCCGGGTGCCCTCTCTGGCTAGGAGGTATTCTACTCCCTCTTCCCCCCATCTGGAGTCCAAAATCTCCGTGACTTCGTTGATGGGGTCCTGCTGTGGCAATCTCCCCGCCTCCGTCCGCTCCTGAGACGGACTCGGTGCTGTTCCTGGTTCCTGGAATCTGTGAGGTGCCTTGTAGGGAGTGAGCACCGACCTGTGGAACACCGGATGCATCCTGGAACCCTCCGGCAGCACCAGCCGGAAAGCTACTGGGTTGATCTGTGCTTCGACTTGGTATGGACCGAGTTGTTTGTGCCCCAACTTCTTCTTGGCTAACGATCTGGTCGGCACTGCGTGGGCTGCCAACCAGACCCAGTCTCCCACTCGGATCTCTTCGCCAACCCTCCTGTGCTTGTCAGCTTGCACCTTGTATGCGTGCTTCGCTAGCTCCAGCTGCCGTCTGAGTTGATCGTGGACCTCCTGCAACTCAGACGCGAAAGCGTCCGCCGTCTGCGGTTCCCCTTCCCCCACTCTCTCCAGTCCCGGGAAGGTTCTGGGATTCCTCCCATTGTTGGCGAAGAACGGTGTCACCCCTGTGGACACGTGCTTCGTGTTGTTGTAGGCGAACTCGGCGAGCGGCAGGTAATCCACCCACGTCGCAGGCTGTTGATTGGCATAGCATCTCAGGTACTGCTGCATGATGGCATTGACCCTCTCCGCTTGCCCGTTGGTCTGCGGGTGTCTCGCTGATGTCAGGTTGATCTTGACGTTCAGGAAGCCCATCAGCTTCTGCCAGAAATTCGAGATGAACTGGCGTCCGCGGTCGGACAGTATAGACCGCGGCAGACCGTGCACTTTGAACACGTGATCTATGAACAGTTTGGCTGTTTGTTCCGCCGTGGCCACCTTCGCACACGGTATGAAATGTGCCATCTTGGTGAACAAGTCCACCACCACTAGTACAGCTGTCTTGCCTCTCGAGCTGGGTAGATCCGTGACAAAGTCCAGGGCCACCCTCTCCCACGGTTCAAACGGCGTTTGCAGCGGTTCCAGCAGTCCCGCCGGTGGTTTGTGCACCGGCTTGGCCCTCTGGCAGGTGTCGCACCTCGCGACGTAGTCCGCGACCTCCCCTCTCAGTCTGGGCCACCAAAAGTCCCTTGCGACTAATTCCACCGTTTTTTCTGTGCCAAAGTGTCCGGCCGTGGGTGCGTCGTGCAACTGTTGCAGTACCTTGGTGCGAAGTTCGTCTCCCGGCACGTAGATGGCCCCTTTACGTAAGAGCAAGCCGTCTCGTATCTGGAACTCGTCGCTCTTCGCCGTGCCCTTGTGCACCTCGGCCATCTTCGCCTGCGCGAATGAGTCATCCTGCAACGCCCGCCGCACCGCATCCAGCTCTACTGTGGCTGAAGCGCACGCCCACGCTGTTGGCGCGAAGATGTGCATGGCTGCCGCTGGCGTCGCCTCTTCGAGGTATTGCGGTTTTCGGGACAGTGCATCCGCCATGATGTTGGTGTCGCCTGGGACGTACTCTATTCGGAAATCGAAGTCAGCAAAGAACTCTACCCAACGTATCTGCCTCTGGTTCAGGAACTGCGCCGTGCGCCAGTGCTCCAGATTCTTGTGGTCCGTGCAGACTTGCACTGTGTGCTTGGCTCCGATCAGGAAATGCCTCCACGCTTTGAACGCTGCATGAATGGCCAGCAACTCCCTGTCCCAGATGGTGTAGTTCTGCTCCGACTTGCTGAGCTTTCTGGAGTAGAACGCTCCCGGCCTCCAGACCCCCTGCGGGTCTCTCTGCAGCAGGACAGCTCCCACGGCTCTATCGGACGCGTCTGTCTCTACCCGCATCGGTCTGCTGGGGTCGATATGCAGCAGTTGCTCTTCCGACGCGAAGAGACGCTTGAGTGCTTGAAAGGACTGCTCCGCCTGCTCCGTCCAGATGAATTTCTTTTTCTTGGAGCTTAGCGTGTCCGTAATAGCCGCCGTCTGCATCACGAACCCCTTGATAAACTTGCGATAGAAGTTGGCGAAGCCCACAAACCGCTGGACCTCCTTCCGGTTGCGCGGGCTCTTCCAATCCAACACCGCGCGAACCTTGGCGCTGTCCATGGCTAGCCCCTTGTCCGACAATTTGTAGCCCAAGAAATCCACCTCCGTCGTGTCGAACTGGCACTTCTCCAGTTTGGCGTACAGTCTATGCTGCTGCAGCCTCTTCAGCACCTCCCGAACGTCTTGGTCATGTGCTTGTTGCGATTCGGAGAATATCAGGATGTCATCCAGGAAGCAGACGCACTTCTTGTAGAGGAGTCCCGCCAACACATGATGCATGAAAGCTTGAAAACAGTGAGAACCGTTTTGCAATCCAAACGGCATCACTCTGTATTCGTAGGTACCCAGAGGCGTGAACATGGCTGTCTTCCACTCATCGCCTTCCCTCATGCGGATGAGATTGTACGCCCCTCGCAGGTCCAACTTGGTGAACACGCGGCCCTTGCGCACCGTCGCTAGGAGGTCGTCAATCCTGGGCATGGGGAAATCAGAGGGCTTGGTCATCTTGTTCAAGAGGCGAAAATCAACTACAAGTCTTTTTTGGGGCGTGTCTTTCTTCTTCACGAAGAAAACAGGACTGCCCCCCACTGCCTTGGACTCCCGGATGAAACCGCGCTCCAAATTGTGATCTATGAACTGTTTGAGTTCCTGTAGTTCGTCCTCAGACATGGAATACAGCTTCCCTTTCGGCAGCGTCGCCCCTGGTAGGAGGTCAATCTTGCAGTCATACTGCCTGTGAGGGGGTAGCTTGTCCGCCTCCTTCTCGCAGAAGACCTCCAGAAAGTCCGTGTATTTGTGGGGGACTGCTTGCAACGTTCCCAACTGCAGCTGTGATTCCTCCTCCTCTCCCTCCTGTCTGGGCAGGATGCAGTGCTCGGCAGAATAAGAAGAGCCGAAGATCAGCTGTCGCTGGTACCAAGCCAGTGTCGGACTGTGCCTGTCCAGCCAACTCATGCCCAACACAATGGGCGTGTCCGACAGTCGGGTGACATTAAAACTGATGACTTCCCTGTGGTTACCAAGTCGCATCACCATTGGCGGCGTCTGCTTCACCACCTGCCCCCCCAGCAACTCTCTGCCATCCACTGTGACGACTTGCAGGGGCAGAGTGGCAGGCAGTAGCTGTATAGCGTGCTGCTCCACAAAATCCTGCGCTATAAAGTCTGCATTGCTTCCAGAGTCCACAGAAAGTGGCACGTCTATAGTGATGCCATTGGGTAGCTGGAGAGATGCGGTGAGCTGCACTACTGGTTTGGGTGGGAGGGGGTCTGTGGGTTGCAAGATCGCTGGGGACTGCTTCACTGATTCGTCTGGCTGGGCCCCAGTGCCTCTGCCTCCAGCCAGACATCGTCGTTTCCCTGCTGGGGTTCGCTGTGCTGCGTGGCTGCTATCACCGTTGCGGAGGCTGCAGTGTGCTTGGAGTTCCTCTGGGGACACTCTCTCGCCAAGTGTTGAGGGCTGTCGCAGATGTAACACTTCCGGTTCCCTCTAGGAGGCTTAGTCTTGACTGCTCCCGGTGCTGGGGCTCTGGTAGCTGACTGAGCCCTGGCGCCTCCCACCTCCATAGGTTCCACTCCCCCTCCTGGCGGAGGTGTGGATTGCGCACGCGCTGCTTCCCTGGGAACGAAAGAGAAACTTCTCGCTGCTTCGTGCCCTCCACGTCCTTCGTCTCTGCACCATGGACGTTCTTCCAGCCTCACCCCCACAGTCAGCGCCCTTTGGACCACCTCCTGCGTGCTCCGGGGCCTCTCCCCCCTCGCAATTTCGTCTTTAACAGCACTGCTCAGACCCTCCCAGAACAGGTCTCTGACTGGAGGTGAATCCCGGTCCCATTCCAAGGCACTGACCAGCGCAAAAAAGCGGGCGTGATACTGCCGTACGCTCGCCCTCCCTTGTCTCAATCCATGTATCTCCCGTCGAGCAAGATCCACGTCAATGGTAGATAAAAAGCACGCATCCATCGCTTTGATAAAGGCATCTGCACTCTGAAGCGCTGGATCTTTATCCCTCCACAAATTGCGCAGCCACGCTTTAGCATCCCCATGCAAATGGGATAGTATAAACCCCACTTTCTCTTCCTCATCTCTAAAGTCTTTTGCCAGCAGTTGCAGTGCGCACATTACGTCTGCTCGAAAATTGGGGTACTGTTGCAAATTCCCATCGAAGTGAGCCACAAGCCCTCCTGCTCTCCGTGCCAACCCAACCCCCTCCGGTCTGGGTCCCGGTTGCCCTTGCTTAACCAACGCTTCAAACCTGGCGTGGAGATCTCTGTAGGCGGCCGCAGCATCCTGCTCCCTTTTCTTGGATGCCAGTACCTCTGCGTTCAATTGGGTCACTGCCTGTTGCAGCGCTGAAATTTTTTCTGCTTCCGTCATCTCTGCCAACCTTTGTGAGCTTGCTCCCAAACACCAATTTCCTCCTCTCGCTGCTTCTGCCTCCGCTGCGAGGTTTCAGGTGTCCGAAGCTATACAGAGACGGGTCTTACTGTCTGGGCTGCTACCCAGTCCCAGCTCACATAGGACCACGTTAGCCAGCGTTCACGTTAAAAGAGTCTTTATTGGGTTACAGGTTCCATTTCCAAACTGCAATGTGCAGCCCCACGTCTTCTATGTCAGACCGGCGAAGACCCGTCTGAGTCTCCGCCTCTAGCACACCAGCTTAATACCCTAGCCTTGCTCCACCTCCTGCGCCTTTCCTTCCGTCTCTGGGTCCTTCTGCCCCCCGTGGTCTCTTCTCTCCTACTCTCTTCTGACGCGGACCCCCCTGACCCTTCCGCCTCCTTGCGGCGGGCTTTGGGACCTGGCTCACTCTCCGGGCTGCTTACTGCGCCAGCTTCCGCTGCATTTGAACTTGGCGCGCGCGCCCAATTCTCTACCTTCCTCTTGATCGTTTCGTCGCTCCCCGAGGTGGGCGTGACTACTCCTGACTCATGCCCTCCCTCCTGCTGAAAGCCTCCGGAACCCGATGTCTGGTCCCCTTTCTCCCCGCTGCTCCCGGCTGGGCACGTGGGTCCCGATCTCCAACTGCTGCTCTCTGATCCCTCTCTGGACCCTTCTTCCTGGGGTGTCCCCCTGCTTTCCCCCCTTGCTCTGACCGCTGGCGCTCCCTTCTGGGAATCCTCGGACTCACTGGACAGGCTCGGTGATCTCGGGTCGTCATCCCCACTCATCCTTCCTTCGTATTCCTCCCCCTCGCTCTCTGTCTCCTCCCTTCTCTGCGTCTCTGCTCCTGAACCCCTGACATTTATGCTTGAGAAATCAAGCTGGAAAGAACTAATATTTTTAGGAGGTACTTGAGAGGGAACTGAAGGATAAAATGCTAGATTACATAGTAATGCAATATTTGGATAAGATACTGAATATGCCACCATCATCAAAAGGGGTGCCATCTGGCAACCCAGACGGCTCCCTGAAGAAGTACACTGTTAAGAATTACACTGCTAAAATGAAAAGAAGAAATGCTTTGACTAACAGAAGACCTTTCAGCAACTTAGAGGGAAAATGGGAAGTGAAGAAAGTATTGGTAAGAGTCACAGCTAGAAGTTTGCTATGCCATATATTTCAAAGGCTGAAGGGTGTATTTAAGATGAAGAAAAAGTATAATATTTACATCTCACTTTGAACTTTCTTTAAAGAACCCTCCAAAATATCAGAGCTGTTGCATTAAAGCAGCTCTGAAATCTAAAGCAAGTTCAAATTAAAATGCCAGAGGTAACGCTTATAAAACATCAGAAAGAACATCATAGCCCTAGTTATTATGAACAGCAGATGAAGTGGTTAATTTGTGTTTGGACTGTACCATTTCAGACATCAGCTCAAAGCTCATGAATGACTTAATTACCCTTCATGAAAAACATTACCTGTATATAAAACATTGCAAATATTAATATTGCACAGTTTGAAGTTACTGGATGCATAAAAACTGACTCCTTTGGAAATGAAGTATTGTCCAGACCCACTAGATTGGTCAAAATTTTACTTGCAGAACTTTCTTCAAAACAGAACAGAAACATCAAATGATAAATCCAAAGATATCAATAAAATCATGTACAATGTCCAGCACAGGCTCAGCTTCTTAGAAATTACTTCGAATTATAATTGGAGCTGGCAAACATAGCTCTCTCTCAGGATGGATCTCAGGATCCATTTTGCCTGCCTTCCAACCCCAGGGTTGTATGTTCCTGAAGAGCCATTTACACATCCTTACTTCCATGGAGCCTGGGATCAAAGAACGCCAGCCAGCACTCTTCCAAGATGGCAAATCTGAATTTCAATACCTCTCATGTGATCTAAAGTTAAGCACTCACATGCTACCTAGCAGAAAACAACAACAGTTAATTATCAACTCAGTTAAAGCTTAGAGTCCCTTAGAATACTGCAGTGGAATTTTTCAGTGTTAAACCGTTTCACCAATACACACAGGCATTCTCATTTCAGTATGAATTAAACCAATTGTACTTAACATAAAAACTAGATGTGTGTTGGGAAGAGTAATTCTAGCTTGTCACAGCACCAGAAATTGATATTGTGAGCATGTGTCCCCAGACGGGAGTTATGAAAACCATACTTTCAAGGAAGACTAGAAAGCTCCATTTCAGCATTCCATGTGCCTGGCCTCTCTGAGCCCATCAGAGAAGTTTTGGGAGAAGGAAAGAAGTGGTGGTGAGTTTCTCAATAATATCACAGGAAGCATGATGGGGTCCAAGTTCCAGAGAATGCAATGAGGTGTTTCCAATTTTTTTAGATAACTCATTAACTAGAGCCCATGTCTAGCCCCAGCCTAACCTTCTGCTGGGTTGCTAGTTTTCACAGGTACAGGTGGAACATTCTACCATATGAGCCCTCAGCCACTTTGAAGTGTTTTTCATAGAGTTGTAATTTGCCATATATTTTCATCTCAAGTGCCATCTAAGAGACTCTTTATATTTCTCAGTCCACAGCACTTTCCAGTCCACAAAACATCTAGTCTAACTGTCTCCGAAGCAAGAGGAATGAGGTAACTGCTAGGTGGGTTTGCAGCTGGTTGACTGACCAAACCCAAAGAGTACTCATTAATGATTCCTCAACATCCTGGGGGGAAAATGACAAGTGAGGTGCTACAGGGTTCTATCCTGGGCCTGTTGTTGTTCAACACATTCATAAATGACTTGAATTAAGGAATTGAAGGGATGCTTATCAAATTTGCAGATGACACCAAACTGGGTGTGGTATCTAATGCTGCAGAAGACAGAATTGGGATTCAAGAGGACCTTAACAGATTGGAGATGCTAAGAGCTGCTTGACAGTGGGAGATTGTGGACTCTCCTTCCCTGAAGGTTTTTAAGAAGAGGTTGGATGGACATCTGCCATGGATGCTTTAGCTGAGATTTCTGCATTGCTGGGGGTTGGACTAGATGACTCTTGGGGTTACTTTCCAACTCTACACTTCTATAAATACAGTGGTACCTCAGGTTAAGAACTTAATTCGTTCCGGAGGTCCGTTCTTAACCTGAAACTGTTCTTAACCTGAAGCACCAGTTTAGCTAATGGGGCGTCCTGTTGCCACCACACTGCCGGAGCACAATTTCTGTTCTCATCTTGGAGCAAAGTTCTTAACCTGAAGCACTATTTTGGGGTTAGTGGAGTCTGTAACCTGAAGTGTATGTAACCCAAGGTACCACTGTAGTTTGATGGTCTCTTAAAATGGTGTCTAATGTAACTTCCAGTACTCCTGTTATTGTCTACATAGGTTTGCTGGTAGTTTCTATTCACAAATCACTGAGCTGGCTAATTGCCCATCACACAGCCATTTGCCCACAGGGTTATTTTTTGTCTAGGACATGTTGAAAGGACACCGAGAACATAGTGTCGTCGTCCCCCCCATTCATTCTAATGACAAAGATGAAATGTGGAGCAGGCGTCTTTTAATTTAGTGACTGCTGTCACCATCTGCAGTGATCATGGAGCCCAAGAAAGTAAAATCTCTCACTGCCTTCACTGCCTCCATTTCTTCCCATTTCTTCTCCATTTCTTCAGTTTATACTGAACTGCAAAAGCAAGATAGTCAGTCTACAACCCCTGATCCACTTACCTGGGAGTAAGACCAATTGAATTTCAATGGGGCCTTCCTTTGAGTAGACATGGTCAGGATTGCAGTCATAGATGACTTTGTGATGGGTCATTAACTCTGCCTTTCAGATGCACAAGACTTTTGTTTCTGCTGCAAAAGTCTTAAGAGGGATGCCCCACAGAGCTGCAATTTCCAGGGTTCCTTGTGGAGAGGAATTGATTGCTAAAATACTCTGGAAATTGTAGCTCTGTGAGAGGAATAAGGGATGTTCCAACAACTCTCAGCACCCTTAACAAGTTACAGCTCCCAGAATTATTTGGGGAAATCCTATGGCTGCTTAAAGTAGTACAGTCAAACCTGATTGTCAAACATTCCAGAAGCCCATTCAGCTTCCAAAACATTTGACAACCGAGGCACAGCTTCCAACTGGTTGCAAGAGCTTCTTGCACTCAAGCGGAAGCCGTGTCGGACATGCGGGTTCCGAAAAACGTTCGAAATCTGGAGCATTTATTGCTGGGTTTTTGGCATTCCAAAATGGAGCCATTCGGGAGCTGAGGTTTGACTGCATCATAGTTCTTTAAATGTGTTAATGTGACCTATGGCCCAAGATACCCAGCTTTCAATTCCCACTCAGTCACAAAGCTCACCAGGCAACCCCTGGCCAGCCATTATCTCTCAACTTAAGCTGCTTCAGAAGGTTATTAGGAGGATAAAATGATTGAGGGAACCATGTATGCCACTGTTATGTACTGAGTTGAATAGGATCCAAACTGCAGCAGTCTGATTGGTCCTAGAACAATAGGATCCAAATTGCAGCAGTCTGATTGGTCCTAGAACAATAGGATTCAGAATGCAGCAGTCTGATTGGACCAAGAACAATGCAGCAGTATGATTGGTTGGCAGGAACCACCCAATCATGCTCCAGATATAAGTGAATCCACAACCTGATTGGCTTACAGTAGAATTCCAGAATTAACCAATCATGTGCAGCCCATTGTGTAAATAATGTATATAAAGCAGATACTTTGAGGGGACTTTCATTCATTCCTCCTCACCACTATGAGCTGAATAAAGAGCATGAAATCACTTTGCGACTCTGAGTATATTTCAGCCACCCTGACTCCTTGGAGGAAGAACAGGATAAAAATTAAAGTTTAAAATCCCCAGTATATAATATTATGCAATATGCAAAGATTTGGAATTCCTGAAACACTTTCACTCATTTGATCACTGGTTTTTTCTTTCCAGCGAAACTCCTGAACTCTCACAAGAGCTATGTATAGGAAAAGCAGTATTTTTATTTTGACTCATTTAAAAGCTGGGAACATTTATACCTGGAATCTTAGAACTCTCTCATATCTGTGGTATAAGATTATTATTGGAAGTTTGGTTTTTATTTTTTCTTCATCTTATTCTTTCATTGCACTATGTTCTATATGCATCACTAAAGTGTGTAAAAAAAACGAGGGGGCAGCTTGTTGTATACAGATGGAATCCGCTCTTATCTTCCGAATGCTTCTGAGAGAAGGAATATGCCAGAATACTCTGCATTTTGATTCACTTTCAGTGCTTTAAGTACGACCTGCACACATCATGTAAGATAATAAGAAACTGTGCTGCTGCTAAGAATTAGGGATTGGTGCTTCAGATTAGAAGAAGGGCTAATTTATATCTGCACCAATGAAAACTGTGACATTTTGTGTTTTTGCAAAGATAAATGGAGGCTGCTGTCACATTTTGTAAAATTTGGCTCAAGGAGCAGTTCTGCAGTCTGCAGTGGCTCTCTGGCTTAGCAAATGGGCTGATTTACATTCAGCAAAAGTCATAGCAAGCCCCTGCAACCATAACAACATTCACATTTTGAAGAGAGCATATTATCTTCAAGTCATCGGATATAATGTTCAATAACAACACATATATGACAGTGTGTGCATCTTAGTCCTGAAATGTGTGTGTGTGTGTGTATCAGTATCATTTATATTTTGATGCTACACATGATACGATAAATACTGAAATATTCATTATCAGTAGGAGAAAATGCATTAAATCAGAATCCTAAGATAAATGTTACAGATAGTTAAACTGCAACGAAGAATGTGATTTTGACAATATCAGTATGTTACCTTCAGGGTAGTTAAAATTTCAGTGAGCCATATGGTATAAGGAGGAGGAGGAGGAGCAATTGCTGTGGATGGCAAATTCTTCTCTTCTTGAGGCTGGGTTACCATAGCTCCCTTTTGGCTGCAGCTCCAGTCTCTGCCAGGGGAGATGTTGCCCTGCCCTCTTCCATCACCAGGGAGGCACCTCTGGGTGCGCTTCCTCTTGTCCGCATGACGTGGCAACGGCCAGCCAAGATGGGGCAGGCTGCCCTTCCCATGGCATCACACTCTTTGCCCAGAGAAGCAACTTGCTCACTCTGTGGGATACCTGCTTGCTCTTCTGGGGGCTGAGTAGGAATTGTTGGCTTAGTCCTGTGGGTTAGTCACCTTTGGGACATGGGCATTTTTGGTTTGGCTTGGCCTACTTTGCAGTGTGCAAATGACTAGGATGTCGGGGGGGGGTTGTTTTTGGTTTCTATGGGATGTTCTTGGTCACAGCTGGCAGGCACTGTGAGTGGGCATTAAGGACTCCCTCTGATGAATACTTGAAAGCACCCCCTGGGTGAAGTGATGAGCCACATGGAGGCATCTTGAAATGATTCACTACTCTCATTTATTCCATTTATCCTTCATCCGAGGATCACAGGGCGGTTTGCAAGTATTAGCAGTATAAGTATGCAGAAATTGGCACAGACTGCTTTTGCACACAGAATCCTTCAGTGTCTGGCATATATGCACACACAGAGAGAAATACCCAGTGCCTTCTTTCTGGGGGTATTCTAAGGTATGCAGTACTGGCACCTTTCCCAATGCAAATTTTTAAAATGTGGCACTTACTGTAACAACTTCATGGTGAGTACAGGCACATTTTTTTTCTGGAAAAAAAGAACTGGGAATACTGTATGTGATCCTTTTATGAAGATGTTTTTGCAAACAGGGTCATGTGACACATTAAAGGATGGATTCTTGTTTGCTACCACAAAGTCACAGTTATCATTTTATTGTGAATAAATATCTTCCAATGACCCGATGCCACACTGAGTATGGTAATGATGGGTATTTCAAAGTACCACAGCCTTGGAATTTGTCCAGCGGAGGCAGGGGAGGCAGAAGTGAAGCTTTTGACCACTTAAGGCTGACTGCAGCAATGACAATGGTGAGGATTCATCAGGATATTGGAATGCAACGAAGAGGGAAGGAGCACGAGGGGAATGGGAAATATGGAACAGGTGGGAAAGGGAAAAGGGAAGGGAAGTAGGAGGCCGGGGGCCTGGCAGAGACAGCTTCTCTTTTGGCTCGAGGCTGTTTGCTGTCCAGCCCAGACCAAAGCAGATAATAATAATAATAATAATAATAATAATAATAATAATAATAAATTTTATTTATATCCCGCCCTCCCCAGCTGAGCCGGGCTCAGGGTGGCTAACAACAATCAAATAAACAATCAAATAATCATACATTCTAAAAATATTTCATTATAAAAATTAGTTAAAATCAAATTGATGGCAACCGATTAAGCAAAATTCTATGCAGGTTGCCAGAGGAGGGTGTCAGGCTGCGCCCTGACCAAAGGCCTGGTGGAACAGCTCTGTCTTGCAGGCCCTGCGGAAAGATGTCAGGTCCCGCAGGGCCCTAGTCTCTTGTGACAGAGCGTTCCACCAGATTGGAGCTGCGGCCGAGAAGGCCCTGGCTCTAGTTGAGGCCAGCCTAACTTCTCTGTGGCCTGGGACCTTCAAGATGTTTTTATTTGAAGACCGTAGGTTTCTCTGTGGGGCATACCAGGAGAGGCGGTCCTGTAGATACGAGGGTCCTAGGCCGTATAGGGCTTCAAAGGTTAAAACCAGCACCTTAAACCTGATCCTGTACTACACCAGGAGCCAGTGCAGCTGGTATAGCACCGGGTGAATGTGATCTCGCAGCGAAGACCCCGTAAGGAGTCTCACTGCAGCATTCTGCACCCGCTGGAGTAGCTTAGCAGTGTAGCTTAGCAGTGGGAAATAAATACAAATAGTGTTTGTGGAAGGGGAAAAAATAGGTATCTAAAAAGAAAAATTCCTGGATGGAAATATAGGCTGTTGCAGCTTTAAAATATGCCCTTCTAAGTTCTTTCTAGGTTCCCCTCTTCCCCTAGAGCAGTGTTTCCCAACCGGTGTTCCGTGGCACACTAGTGTGCCGTGGAACTTTGCCTTGTGTTCCGTGGAGGCGGGCGAGTCGGGCGGTGGGAGGCGGGGCGGCGGCGGCGAGCACAAGCGGGGCGGTGAGCGAGCGAGCTCCCACATCCCATCGCCGCTCGCTACTGGGCCTGCACATCCGCTCGCCACTGGGCCTGCCCCAGGAGGTGGGGTTGCGGGCATCACGCCCTTCCCCACGTGAGCGGGGAATCCCATCCGCCCCCACGTGAGCGGGGAATCCCATCTCAGCCCCCGCGAGAGCAGGGGAATCCCATCCGGCCATGCCTCCTGGCTGGCTGGAGGGGGCGTGGCTTGCCCTTTTTAGGGCCGGAGCAGAGGGGGCTCGCCCTCTCTTCTCCGGCTAGCCCCATCACCGCTCGCTACATCCTATCGCCGCTCGGCGAGCACACGCGGGGCGGCGAGCAAGCGAGCTCCCACATCCGACGGCACCAAGCAGGGGCCCTTGGCCGTGCCGGTGCCCACCGTGCCCGCCTCCGCCCAGGAGGGCGGCAAGCAGCCACCGCCACCACCACCCCCGCCGCTGCCCGGCAACTGCGCCGCCGCCCCCGGCTCCCCGCGGCGGGTGATCGTGCAGGCTTTGACGGGCGAGCTGCGAGCTCAGCGGGCAGCACCTCCGTCTGCAGCGCCCGCCTCGCGGCTCTCATTCCCTGCCCCTGCCAAACCTCACTCAGCCAAGCCGCGCTCTCCTTCCTGCCTCGCTTTGCTGCCTCCTCCCCCCCCCACCCCCAAAGCTTGGAGGTTCCCCGGCAAGGGGGAGGGAAAAAAATTGAAAACTTTCACTTTCGTACGTCCCTCCCGGCGTGACGCTGCGCGCTGACGTCACGGGGCTGTAATGGTGGTGTGCCGCGAGATTTTTTTCATTAAACAGGTGTGCCATTGCCCAGAAAAGGTTGGGAAACACTGCCCTAGAGTAAAAAACAACAACAATACACATTTGGTAAGTTAAAATTAGTTTACTCTCCAAAGGTCAGATTCATGTGCATGTACATAGAGCACTCAGAAAAAGTTGCACTGAGAGCCAGTGTGGTGTAGTGGTTAAGAGCGGTAGTCTCGTAATCTGGGGAACCGGGTTCGCTTCCCCGCTCCTCCACCTGACCTTGGGCCAGTCACACTTCCTTGAAGTCTCTCAGCCCCACTCACCTCACAGAGTGTGTGTTGTGGGGGAGGAAGGGAAAGGAGATTGCTAGCCGCTTTGAGACTCCTTAAAGGGAGTGAAAGGCGGGATATCAAATCCAAACTCTTCTTCTTCTTCTTAAAACTTGGCTAAGTTGCAAAGTAGTAAAAGTTATTGAGGACTTCCGGAGGCGGCGCGAAACGAGTAATGGCGGTCCTCTTTGCGCAGCAAAGAGGGGCTCCGCAGGAAAGGGTTGTTCGCTACGGCGAAGCGACGACCCATTAAGTTAAACCACGAGCAGAGTGAGCTCGTGGCCGTGGGATCCGGCGGGCACCAAGAGCGACCCCCAAAACGAAGAAGGGACCCCGTAAGGGGCTCCGGAAGCGCGGAGGGGAAGCGGTGCTGTGGATTCATCGCTCTTTCTGCGGGAGTGAAGCCGCGCGGCTGTTACCGATGAGCGCCGACCTTTCTTCCTTTACATTGGATTACAAATCAACTACTCGTGAGTAGGATTTATTTGAGATTGGATTACAAATTGTGAATTCGGCTGAAAGCGGGAGACGAGAAAAAGGAAGTCCGTCTCCCGGAGGTGCTTAATGATCAAAGGCAAAGGAACTGACAAGCTGGAAGCAGTACAAAAGGGTTTTTAAATGAGAGACAGCATACGTCTGGAGAAGTTTGGAAATTGAAGGGAAAGGCAAGTTATCTTTATTTTCCTGTGATCGTGTCTATTCTGCTTGGGGTTTCTTCTCCGATAAAACTTTTAAAAACTTTAAAGACTTGAAAATCCCTAGTCCCGGACTTGCAGCGGGCAAAAAGTTGTGTTGCGGATACACTTACAAAGCTGAAACAGACACTTAGAGGCATTACCGGTGGATACAATTAAGTAACTGTATTTTGCACCTTTTAAGAAACTATTGTGGCAAAATTGAGAGGGCTCTGCCAGAGGGAAAAGATCTTCTCTAAAGACACTGATTAATTTAACTAACTGTAGGAACTTTAATGGCGACTGAAACTTTGTTTCTTCTTTCATGAACTGAACAACACTCCCCCTAGTGGAGTTTGGGATTTACAATTTCCTGAGAACTGACTTTGTTTTGTCTCTCTGTGGTCTGGTTACTCACTCTGAGGCCTGTCTTTCCCATGGAACTTTTGACAGCTTGACCTTGAATCCAAAGACAGGTGTGGAATGAGTGTGGAATGAGTGGTAAACCAAAAACAAGAGCTGCGTCGAAAGCAGGGAAAGGCAAATTGGTACAAACAACTTTGGTTTCCCAGGCCCGCAGATCTTCAGTCCCTGCGGTATTACAGGCTGTACCATTACCAACAACCCCAGCTGAAGAATCAGAACAATCAACAAGTGAAGATATGGCAGCTGGGGGATCCAACATTCTTCTAGAGGAAATGCTACAACAATTTGCAATTTTGAACAAAAAAGTGGATGACCAAACTGCAAAAATTGACTTAGCCACATCCTCAATTACCAAACTTTCTGAACAGGTGGCTAAGCATTCACAAGACATTGGAAACCTAAAGGACGTGGTATCCGAAAATCGAAAATTGGCCGAGGCTGCGAATGAAAAAGTAGAAGCAGTAACTAAAGAAGTGGAGGAATTGAAAGGAGAGGTAAGGCCGCTCCATAAACATATTACTGACCAGCAGGCCTATCTGTCTTTGGTGGAACTGCGAAACAGGGAAAATAATTTGAGATTACGCTCTATCCCAGAGATTGAGAAAGAGGACTTGATTGGCTTTTTAACAGCAGAATTTTCTAAATTCTGGGGTATAAACGAAGATACAGACTTCAAAATAACAACTGCATTTAGATTGGGAAGGGTTGCCGGGAAGGACAGACCTAGAGACTGTTTGATTATTTTAAGGACTAAGCAGGAGAGAGACAAGATACTCGACCTACATTTTAATAAAGCACTTGAGATCCAGGACAGAAGAGCACAAATTTACAAGGACATACCTAAACAATTACTGGATCTAAGATCTAACTACACTGACCTAGCTGGACTTTTGAGAGGTAACGGAATACCTTACAGGTGGGAGTTCCCACAAGGCCTCTCATTCAAATACAAAGGAAAGAAGATAAAAATCAAAACGAAAGAGGATAGCCAGAAGTTCCTACACGACCACGGAGAAGACTTGCAGAAAGGAGCGGCAGCTATTTGGCCACCACCGGAGTCAGGAAAAGAGTTACCACCCTCGGATTTGGACAAAAAAGAAGACACCCAACAAGAGTAACAACAGATTGACACAGGATGTCTCTGCAGCTGTATAGTTGGAACATTAACAGCGCGAATTCCCCAGAAAAACGCAAAAGGATCTTCCATATCCTAAAGAAAGAGAATTTGGATATAATTTGCTTGCAAGAAACCCATGTGACCAGGTCACACAGGAAGGTGTTAACAAATAAAAGATTAGGCCAAGAATTTATTTCATCAGATAGAGTCAAGAAGAGAGGCGTGGTGATTTACGCCAAAGAGAATCTATCACCAAAATTTTTGTTTAAAGATGAACAAGGAAGAATCCTGGCTATTGAAATTTCGACCCAAGGAGAAAAAGTTTTGATATTAGGAATTTATGCACCAAATGAGGGGAAATCAGAATTTTATAAGAAGCTGCATGAGACACTACTGGACTATCTGGACTATTCCAACATCATTATGATGGGAGATATGAATGGGGTCGTCTCTACTTTGATGGATAAGTCACAGAATCAGAATCTGACTAAAGATGGAAGACTACCAAAAATTTTCTTTGAACTAACTGACAATATGGACCTAATTGATTTATGGAGGACGAGAAACCCCCTAGGTAAAGAAGGAACTTTCTTTTCTGAGGCCCACCTGTCATGGACAAGAATCGACCAAATCTGGGCAACTAGAGGGCTGGCACCTAAGACTACAAAAATAGAAATCTGCCCAAAGACTTGCTCCGACCATAACGCTTTGAAAATGGAAATGAGATTTACTACTGCCGACTCCTTCAGATGGAAAATGAATGACAACCTGTTAAGAGATCAAGAGATCGTAAAGAAGGCCCAAAAAACTTTAAAGGATTATTTTGAAATTAACTTGAATACCTCGGTGGAAAAAAGAATTATCTGGGACGCAAGCAAAGCTGTTATGAGAGGGTTTCTGATACAACAGAATACAATCAAGAAAAAACTTTGGAATAGTAAAAAAGACAAGATATTGGAGAAGATAAGTGATGGAGAGAAAAAATTAAGAGTGAATCCAAAATCAAAAGAGACTTTAAGAGAAATCAAATTTCACCAGTCACAATATGCGAAATTGATTAACCAAGAAGTGGAATGGAAAATCAAACAAATGAAACAAAGATCTTTTGAATCTGCGAACAAATGTGGGAAACTGCTCGCTTGGCAGTTGAAAAAGAGACAAAAATTAAATTATGTCACCAACTTAGAAGTTGAAGGGAAAAACATTCAGAAACCGGGAGAAATTAGAAGGTGTTTCCAGAAATACTTTAAAAAACTGTACACACAAGAATCCGAGGAAGCAACTGAGATAGAACAATTCTTGAAAGATAATGGCCTACCAAAATTATCTCAAGAGAAGAGATCAATCTTGAATTGTAAAATAACACAACAGGAAATCGAGGATGCCATTCAGAATATGCAACTAGGCAAATCTCCGGGCCCTGATGGACTCACCTCCAAGTACTATAGGATTTTAAAAGACTATTTGATACAACCATTAATGGAGGTTTGTAACCAGATTATGGGGGGAGGGAGGGCACCAGATACGTGGAAAGAAGCATTCATTACACTGATACCTAAAGTGGAAACTGAAAAGACTCAACTCAAGAACTACCGCCCCATCTCACTCCTAAACGTGGATTACAAAATATTTGCGGATGTTTTGGCTAACAGATTTAAAAAAGTACTAAATGAAGTAATCCATAAGGACCAAGCAGGCTTTCTCCCAGGTAGACATTTGTATGATAATACCAGGAACATTATCGATATTCTGGAACTTTTACAAACAAATATTAACACCAAAGCAGTGTTAATTTTTATTGATGCGGAGAAGGCCTTTGACAACATTTCTTGGAAATTTATGAAGAAAAACTTGGAAGGGATGGGAGTGGGAAGGGGGTTTGAGAATGGAATAGAGGCAATCTATTCAGAACAAAAAGCTAAGTTGATAGTGAACAATGTGGTGACAGAAGAACTTCATATTGAAAAAGGAACACGCCAGGGGTGCCCCCTATCCCCTCTGTTGTTTATTTCAGTCCTGGAGGTTTTGCTGAATATGATAAGGGAGGATCGGCAGGTACAAGGAATACGGGTCGGAGCGAAACAATATAAACTGAAAGCATTTGCAGATGACTTGGTTTTAACATTACAGGAGCCAGAACCTAGTACAAAAAGAGTTTTGGAATTGATTCAGAAATTTGGTCGGGTGGCGGGTTTTAAGCTGAACAAACAAAAAACTAAGGTGTTAGGGAAAAACTTGACGGTTACGGAAACAGAGGGGTTTCAGAAGGAAACAGAACTAAACATTGTTAAAAAAGTGAAATACCTGGGGGTCAATCTGTCCTCCAAGAATTTGAATTTATTTAAAGATAATTATGAAAAATGTTGGTCAGAAGTTAAAAAAGATCTAGAAATTTGGTCAAGATTGAAACTATCCTTGTTAGGCCGAATTGCAGCTATAAAAATGAACGTTTTGCCAAAAATGTTGTTTTTGTTCCAGGCCTTGCAGATTGTGGACAGAGTGGATTGTTTCGGAAAGTGGCAGAAGGACATTTCTAAATTTGTCTGGCAGGGCAAAAAGCCCCGAATAAAGTTTAAAATACTAACTGATGCAAAGGAGAGAGGGGGGTTTGCCCTGCCGGACTTAAGGTTATACTATGAAGCTGCGGCCTTCTGCTGGATGAAAGATTGGATTTTATTGGAAAACACTGATGTCCTAGATCTGGAAGGCTTTAATAATTCGTTAGGTTGGCATGCGTATTTGTGGTATGACAAGGGGAAAACACATGGAATGTTTAAAAACCATATTGTCAGAAAAGCAATATTTATGGTCTGGAAAAAATACAAAGACTTATTGGAAAGTAAAACCCCGAGGTGGATTTCACCAATAGAGGCCAAAGCTCGGAAAACATCCAATATGGAGGCATATTGGCCGAAATATTGGGAAATAATAGAAAACATTGGAGGTAATTGGAGGTTGCAGAGCTTTGAAAAATTAAAGGATAAGGTGCAAAATTGGCTACATTATGCCCAAATTAATGAGGTTTTTAAGCTAGATAAAAAAATAGGATTCCAGGTGGAAAAATCGAAACTTGAGACAGAGTTGTTAGAACCAAAGACCAAGGTAATATCGAGAATGTACAACTTGCTGCTTAAATGGAACACTCAGGATGAGACAGTTAAATCAGCCATGATAAAATGGGCTCAAGACATTGGTTACAATATTATGTCTGAGGACTGGGAAAGGTTATGGACCACCGGTATGAAGTTTACGGCATGCAATGCCTTGAAAGAAAACATTATGAAAATGGTATACAGGTGGTACATGACCCCAGTCAAGCTCGCTAAGATATACCATTTGTCTGATAATAAATGTTGGAAATGCAAGGAGGCTGAAGGGACATTCTTTCACCTCTGGTGGACTTGTCCAAGATTGAAGGCCTTTTGGGAAATGATCTATAACGAGTTAAAAAAGGTGTTTAAGTACACCTTTCCCAAGAAACCAGAGGCCTTCCTTCTGGGCATTGTCGGCCAGAAGGTGTTAAAAAAGGATAGAACTTTTTTTATGTATGCTACAACTGCAGCAAGAATTCTTATCGCCAAGCATTGGAAGACCCAAGATTTGCCCACACTGGAGGAGTGGCAGACGCAATTGATGAACTACATGGAACTGGCCGAGATGACTGCAAGAATCCGAGACTTGGGAGAAGAGGCAATGGAGGAGGACTGGAAAAAATTTAAAGACTATTTGCAAAAGTATTATAAGCTGTATGAAACATAAGACGTCGTATGATTTGGAACGTTAGCCCCAGCAAGGAAATTTAATTATCTATGAAATTGATAACATTTGTGAAAGAATCAAAGTTTAAATGGGTAAAAATGATATCATGTTATATTTTTAGAGTAAATGGAGAATAAGAGATTTAAACTTAAATTGCAACTGAAAATATAAAGAAACACACGCAATAAGGGTATAATTTGCTGATGACTTTATTATCAAGAATGCATTATGCGGGAGATGTGGGGAAGTCCAATGGAAATTTGAAATAAGCTGTTGAAATGGATGTGATTTTCTGTTCTTCTTTCTTTTTTTCTTCTATTCTGCTTTTCCTTCTGTTCTTTCTGTAATTTGGAAAAATGTAATAAAAATTATTATAAAAAAAAAATAAAGCGGAGAACAGGACAAAAAAAAAAAAAACAAAGTAGTAAAAGTTATTAAATTATTGGCATAGGAACTCAAGGCTTGTTAGAGCCATACAGCCCAAACTTGGAGCAACCAGCTCAGACCTCTTTACACACTGAACTTCTGAACTTCTCAAGAAGACTCAGGTGCAACAATAGGCTTGCTTACCTTCCTCCCAAGGAGAACCTGTGAACCGTCCTGAGACGTCCAGGTATAGGGCAGTATATAAATTCAATAAATAATAAATGACAAGCCTGGCAGGGCAGCTTACTCTATTGCATTAACTCCTTCATGCAGACTTAAGCATGTTGGTTATATTTAGCTGGTTATCCCATGAATAGAAAATGAGTTTTTGTCATACAAACAGTATGTGATAATTTAATAAAGCTCTTAAAGTGAGAAAGTGTATCTGTTTTTCATGTTGAGAACCTGTGAAGTAAATGAAAGGAGAACAGATATGTTAGTACAATAGTATTGTCCTTGCCTTAGTTTCCAGCTGTTGTGAAAGCTTGTATTAGAGAAGCCAGATGGAAAGGTCGATTACTTGATGGCAGGCTGTTAACAAATGTGGAAAAATGACCCCAAAATGCTCTAGAATGGTAAAGCTGCTTTTGAAACATTTTGAAAGTCTAATGTCACTTTCTGATATCATGATTGTCAAAACCAAGAGCACTGGCCAAAGTTAGTGCACCTTCAGACATGCCTTTTACTGTGAGTGTTTTCTGATATCTTGCTTGAAAAATGCAAAGGCCCCAGGAAATTTCAGTATTTTTCCAGAGCTTTTGAAATTCCATGCTAGCAGGTGGTCTAGCCTCCCTATTTATGGCAATAAAAAAGACAGGACAATTACCCAAAGGGTGGAATGAAGGAATTGTGGTCCCAATATTTAAAAAGAGCAACTATATTGACTCAGCAAATTGCAGACCAATCTCTCTATTGTCTGTAATGAGCAAATTGCAGGGTACTGTACCTATTTTTGAGGTTGAAAGACTGGATAAAAGAAACAAGCATACTGGCCTGGGAGGAAATATAGTTTTAAGGAGAAAATTCTACAGTTGACCATTGTTTTGTGATTTCTCAATTGATCCATAAACAGGTTAGAGTTAATAATGATGCTGATGCTGATGATGATGCTGATGATGCAGCTGGCTTGTATCTTGCATTTGTTGATGTGAGAGTGGCTGGGGAGACCCAACCAGATGAGCAGAGTATAAGTATGGTAATAAATTATTATTATTATTATTATTATTATTATTATTATTATTATTATTATTCTGATCTGGTCTGCCTCTGTAAAGTGTTCATGTGTCTGGGTGCAAGAGGCTTTCACACAGTTCCTGCCCACTCTCCTCCACCCACCGTGGTAGTTGTGCTACAATGCCATGCCAGCTCTCAGAAAGCAGGACCCACAAAAAAGCTCCCATTGCAGTCTGGAGAGGGGAGGAAAGTGGGTGAAACAGGCAGGTAGAGAAAAACAAATAACTACAAATGGATAGAGAGCAGTTTGTTCAAGCAAACATGGAAGGGGAAAGTTACAGATAGGTAGCCGTCTTGGTCTGCCATAGTCAAAATAAAAAAATTCATTCCAGTAGCACCTTAAAGACCAACTAAGTTAGTTCTTGGTATGAGCTTTCGTGTGCATGCACACTTCTTCAGATACCAGATGGAAGGGGAAAGTGAGCTGGTTGGTGTGGATCCTGCTTGGCAGGGGGTTGGACTCGATGGCCCTTGTGGTCTCTTCCAACTCTAGGATTCTATGATTCTATGGATCAGACAGATGGGAAATCTAGCAACAGGAAGAGATAGGGAAGCAGCTGTGTGTGTGTGTGTTTCTGTAGGCACATAATTAATTAAATTTATATCCCGCTTATCATCAAAAGATCTCAAGGTGGTTCACCTGCCTGCTGCTCTTTCTTTTCTTTTCTTCTTCTTTTTTGTAACTCAGAAAATTCCCAGGGAGCCCCAGCAGAAACACCGCCCTGCCTTCATCATCATCATCATCATCATCATATCCCACTTTTTTCCCTGTCAGGGACTCAAGGCAGCTTACAGATAAAAATCAGAACAGCTAAAAACAAAGGGAAAATAATCATTAAAAAAGCAATTAAACATTGATACTAATCTATCTATCTAAGTATGCATTAAAAATCTATTAAAGCTATGCAGATAGTGACTCTCCAAATGTAGTTGCTTGTGCAGTGACCTCATGCCACCAGTTACCATTTTACAGTTTCCATGTTTTAAAGACCTTGATTGTTGTGCTAAACCTTTACCTGCTTCCCAAAGCCCCACAAGAATGCCCGTATCCAGCATCAACAGGAAGTACATCTCAAAGAAGCAAAGTTGAATCAGCACACTGCCAGAGCACCATAGTGCTATAGCACAACAAACGCAGGGCAAAAAATAAATGGAAATATTTGATGGCATTTTTCTGCCCAATGCTATAGACCATGCATGGATTGCTACAGATGCCGTAGGACCCTGCAGAAAGTTTCGAATCCTCAAATCAACTGAAATGCAGAAGTGCAACACTGCCGAGAGGCTCCACTGGCAGATGAAGGGAGGGCAGGGGGCAGCTGCCCCGGGTGCCATCACAACTGCCCCCGCCACCTCGGGACGCGTGCCGCTTGCTGCACCCCGATGTGTGCCACGCCCCCCCACAGGCAGCGCACCACGCATCACCTTTCAACTACAAATTCAGAGCTTCAGGTTTCCCAGAGTGCCTGTGCAATGCACTTCTGCATCTGTGAGGAAGGTGGAAGAAGATCTTCCTCATTATTTAACTTTGTACAGCAAGTGATATTTCTGGAACCAGTATTAAAAACAGGGTCCTATTGGTCAGTATCCCTTAAATAGTAGATTGCCTGAATATGATTGTCAAATTACTGGGGCAATGGCTTCTTTTGCATTATTGCAGCAAATGCAGAGCTAAGCTGTCACAGGGACTAAATTAGCAATAACTGTGAAATACAGAACTATAGCAATTTGCTTCAATTACTACCCTTCAGTGAAATCTATGAAAATTGGTTGAATTGTTCATTTTGATTATGTTATGTTTTATCCATTATGTTTTGTACTCTGCATTTTTGCTTTCTGATATGCCCTTTGACTGACACAGCTACTGAATGCATCTCCAAGCTTCAACTGAGCTTCCAGGTCACCAACGGTGGAGAACAATGAGGCTGAATAATTGTTCTACTGTGTAGAAGGAGCTACATGAGTCGCTGGAAGGGACAGAGCAGTAAAACATGTAAAGAGTACAACTTCTGAAATCAGTGCTAAATAAAGGAGGCCTGCAGCCAAGTGTTGCCATGTCGCTTAATAGCAGGGCCCCTGCTCAGGGCCCCAGCTGGTCACACTCTTCTATGCCTCACTCTTTTTCTAACTTTTTCTTTCCCAAATGTTGTTTAACATCCCATGACTCAGTTCTCATTGGGCTTTCTTTTTTTGGTGGTGGTGGGGAGATACTTTATTCTTTTGTAAATTCCAAAGCACAGGGTTCCCCAGGCGTGCGAACACATCCCCTCACCTCTCAGGTGTCCCATGTGGGCTTCACTTCTGTTGCCACCTGAATTTCCTATTAGAAAGATTGATTAGTTGCACGCTTCCTATAATTAAGGATTCTGTTTTTGTCCTTGGCCTGGATCTAAAGAGCTACTTCAGATTCACTGAGTTCTTAGGCATATGGAATCGGTGGAATTTCTGCCCACCCACCTCCCCCCGAATGGCAAGCAAACCTAAACACTATATCACAAATTGCTTATTAAATTCCCTCAAAAGAGATCTGCCATGTTGCATGGGTAGGGCTGATCTTCAAGCACTTGAAAGGGGGAGCAAAAATAATTTGAATGAAACATATCTCAGAAAGTTTGCACAAATCCTTGGTAAACTGGGTGGTGGTGGTGGAAGAATGCTGATTTATCCATACTTCCTGCTTGTAATGTCAGACAGGTATTTGTAAACAAAGGAAAGTGGTGTTACCCATAAGAATCACTATAATATTAAAGCTTTTATCTGGGATAAAATATCCTTAGGGGAATTTTAAAAAAAAATGAGAGAGTTTATGGTCTTTGCATGTTAGCTAGGAAATTATCCTGTTTGTGTGGAAAGGGCACATTTTTGGAAAGAGTCAGAATTGATGCTCCTTTGATTTCCCAAGAAACTTTAAAAGGTCAGATGAAAGAGAAGAGGATCTATTAATTCTTCTTGGACTGTGTCTCTAATGCAAGAATCATACAGCTTGGCTATTTGCTTAAGCTACGTCAATAAAATGTGATGGGTATTCAACAGGATTTGCAAATATTGCTGTTAATTATCCTTTCCAAAAATAAAACAGTCAATGATATATCTCAATGTTTCTGTCCATGACTTATATTTTCACATGCTCAAAAGTAGTACAGCTGTTTCCAAGACAGATGGTCCCGCATCCCTATGCCATTGCCCATTCCCAACTCCAAGATCTAGGAGTGTTTTCGTACATGAGCTTAGGGTCATTTCACACACTGAAATCTGCATTTGTAATTAAGAGAACTCTCAAGAGGGAGCTACAACCAATCTAGGCACACTTGCAGGATGCAAGTTTGAAATTGTGTTGGTCATATTTACATTTTTAAGTGTATACTTAAAATAGTCTAAGTACACACCTGAAATTTAATGTAATGGCACTATTCATGTGTATGTCTATGTGGTGATATCACCCTTTTAAGGCCCTTTTATGGGAATGGATTAAGGCTTCAAGGCTGCTGTCACAAGGTGAACGCCCATGGTCCAATTCCCCACAAAACCTGGATTGGTGGGAGCTCTTGGCAGCCAGCCAAGCTGAGGTCAGCATGTATTTGGGCTTTTGACAGCATTTTGTTCTGTTTCTCAGCCTACGGAGATTTAAGTGTAAGCATTTATGATAATCAGCTGGATAAGTTAGTGTTTGTTATTTTCTTACCTTCTAAGCTATTTTAATATGTGTGATTATTTGGAGCTTTTCCTCTCTTGTAGAGTTTTGTTTTAGTAAAGTCTATGTATGATTTTACGAAATTTGGTCTGGTCGGATTTCCTGAACCCTTTAATTTTGACCATGGTTTTCAGAGCAAGGTTCACCCACTACAGTCTGGGACCCTCTTAATGTGAATAAAAAACAGAAGATTCCACATATTTGCCAATGGGCTCTGAAGTGGTGCTTCCTGACCATGAACAAGACCTCAAGGTCACAGTAGATGGCTTGATAAAGACGGTGGCCCAGTTTCTAGCAGTTATGAAAAAGGCAAGTCCTATTTTAGCAATCAATATCATAATGCCATTATACCAATCTAAAGTGAGTTCGGATGACCATCATATCTACTAGTGCGGGCAAGAATCCTGTAAAAGACTCAGAGGCTCTGGTGCGTGCTTTCTGCAAGACAAGTGCTTTATTGGAATAGTTACATGAGAAGATGGATTTGATGACTGTTGTGATTAGAAATTTTGGACAGGTAGTGGGTATCTATATAGAACCCACCCAGGAATCAACTCAGGAGTGTGCTCTGACAGATCAGATGAGGGAGGAGGTTGTTGCTGGAC
This sequence comes from Podarcis vaucheri, assembly GCF_965113315.1. Lineage (NCBI taxonomy): Eukaryota > Metazoa > Chordata > Lepidosauria > Squamata > Lacertidae > Podarcis > Podarcis vaucheri. Next base: position 111,807,550 of record NC_138762.1, read on the forward strand.
CTCGGGTGGCAGAGATGGAGGGAGCTGTGGCCCAGCAGGAACAAGAGTTGGTGGATCTGACAAATGAACTTGGAAAAAGCCAGATTTGGAGAGATAGAGTTTTGTTTGGCTTGGAGATGGGGGGCTGGATAGACCCCCCCTATGCAGGGATGTCTTGACTTTTCAAGTCTGGCAATGGGCCATGAGGAGTTTGGGGTTGTGGGGGTCCTCAACTCTGGAGGGACCTTGAAACATGCTTTTGAATACCACATGGAGTTCAGTGTGGACTATGGAAAAGGGGCTGATCTGCCAAGAAGGGACAAAAATACTGTCAAGTTGGAGTTTCCACGAGTGAAAGGACCAGGAGACAAAGTACAGTACAGGTATAAATATGAAGAAGATCTGCGGAAGGGACATGGAAGAGACTTAAGGGCCTCGGACATAAGATTACCAGGTTAATGAACTAGATGGATGGGATAGAAAGGACTGACAAAACCCGGGACCAGGAGGAAGAGACGTTGGATGAAGATTGGAAGAAAGTTTTAAAAAAAATTATTTAGGATTGTTTTGTAAAATTAATGAGTATCAGAAAAATGTTGGAATGAAATTATTTGGCTTTAGCAGAAATGTTAAAAAGAACTATGCAAGAATATGCTATGGTTATGAGAAATTGGTATAAATAAGATTTAAGTTTTAAGTTTTAGGGTTTTTTATAGTAAGATAAGGTTAAAATAGATTAAGGTAATTTAATGACAAAATATTATGAAAAATGGGAAGGATTTGCTGTGATAATTAACAACTAGAATACAAAAAAGGGAGGTGTGAGGAGGTCGATGAAATAAGGTAATGACAGTTAAGGATTTGGGAATATTGGATCTGTTTTTAAATTTTTGTGGATTATTTTTGTTTTTTGTTTTTTGATTTTGATGTGTTATGTGTTTTGTTTTTTTATTTTGATTTTTATCGATTTGTATTGTTTGATTGCTGTTTGTTTTTCTCTTGTTTTTTTCTTCTTTTTCTCTTTGTTTTTTCTGTAATTTTAAAATTTTTAATAAATATCTTTTTTTTTAAAAAAAAGAATCCTGTAAAAGAAATGGAGTGGCCCTCATAGTCAACAAAAGAGTGGCGAAAGCTGTACTGGGATGCAATCTCAAAAATGATAGAATGATCTTGATATGAATCCAAAGCAGACCTTTTAATATCACAGTAATTTTGAGAAGACATCAAGAAGAGGTGGCAAGAAGTTGAAGAACAGAGGAATTATATCAGAAAGGTATGGATGTCTCATACACCCCAGGCAGTGTAGTTGCTGACCTTGAGCCAGACATCCTGGAGAGTGAAGTCAAATGGGCCTTAGAAAGCACTGCAAATAACAAGGCCAGTGGAAGTGATGATATTCCAGCTGAACTATTTAAAATTTTAAAAGATGATGCTGTTAAGGTGCTACACTCAATATGCCAGCAAGTTTGGAAAACTCAGCAGTGGCCAGAGGATTGGAGAAGATCACTCTACATCCCAATCCCAAAGAAGGGCAGTGCCAAAGTATGCTCCAACTACTGCACAATTGCGCTCATTTCACACGCTAGCAAGGTTATGCTTAAAATTCTACAAGGCAGGCTTAAGCAGTATGTGGACCGAGAACTCCCAGAAGTGCAAGCTGGATTTCGAAGGGGCAGAGGAACCAGAGACCAAATTGCAAACATGCGCTGGATTATGAAGAAAGCTAGAGAATTCCAGAAAGACATCTACTTCTGCTTCATTGACTATGCAAAAGCCTTTGACTGTGTCGACCACAGCAAACTATGGCAAGTTCTTAAAGAAATGGGAGTGCCTGATCACCTCATCTGTCTCCTGAGAAATCTCTATGTGGGACAAGAAGCTACAGTTAAAACTGGATATGGAACAATGGATTGGTTCAAAATTGGGAAAGGAGTATGGCAAGGCTGTATATTGTCTCCCTCCTTATTTAACATATATGCAGAATTCATCATGCGAAAGGCTGGGCTGGATGAATCCCAAGCCGGAATTAAGATTGCCAGAAGAAATATCAACAACCTCAGATATGCAGATGACACAACACTGATGGCAGAAAGTGAGGAGGAATTAAAGAACCTTTTAATGAGGGTGAAAGAGGAGAGCACAAAATATGGTCTGAAGCAACATCAAAAAAATGAAGATCATGGCCACTGGTCCTATCACCTCCTGGCAAATAGAAGGGGGGCGGGAAATGGAGGCATTGAAAGATTTTATTTTCTTGGGCTCCATGATCGCTGCAGATGGTGACAGCAGTCACAAAATTAAAAGACGCCTGCTTCTTGGGAGAAAAGCAATGACAAACCTAGATAGCATCTTAAAAAGCAGAGACATCACCTTGCCACCAATGATCTGTATAGTTAAAGCTATGGTTTTCCCAGTAGTGATGTAAGGAAGTGAGAGCTGGACCACAAAGAAGGCTGATAGCCGAAGAATTGATGCTTTTGAATTATGGTGCTGAAGGAGACTCTTGAGAGTTCCATGGACTGCAAGAACATCAAACCTATCCATTCTGAAGGAAATCAGCCCTGAGTGCTCACTGGAAGGACAGATCCTGAAGCTGAGGCTGCAATACTTTGGCCACCTCATGAGAAGAGAAGACTCCCTGGAAAAGACCCTGATGTTGGGAAAGATGGAGGGCACAAGGAGAAGGGGATGACAGAGGACGAGATGGTTGGATGGCGTTCTTGAAGATACCAACATGAGTTTGACCAAACTGCAGGAGGCAGTGGAAGACAGGAGTGCCTGGCGTGCTCTGGTCCATGGGGTCACGAAGAACAACAACAAAAAAGTGAGACAACACTTAGAATACTGTCTACAATACAAAAAAGATATTGTAGAGATGGAAAATGTTCATAAAAGAGCGAACAAAATGATCAAACAATTCTTGTATGAGGAAAAGTTACAACATATGAGACCTTTTAGTTTAGAAAAAGGCAAAAAGGGAGGGCAAGTAAGGTATATAAGATTATGAATGGCACAGAGAACTCAGGGCCAAGTTGGATGATTCAGGAGAGACAAAAGGAAGAACCTTTTCACACAGCACATAATTCAACTATGGAATTTGCTCCCACAAAATTCAGGGACGGCCACCAACATGAATGGCTTTGAAAGAGGATTAGACAAATTCATGGAGCCTAAGGCAGTCCACTGCCTCTAACCATGAGGACTATGTCCCACCTCCTCCACTGTCAGAAGCAGTGTGCTTTTGTATTACAGTGGCTGGGAATCGCAAGAGAGGAAGAGAGAAGAATTCTGGTGCTGGGTTCAGGTCCTGCTTTTGGGCTTCCTGCAGGCATCTGGCTGACTTCTGTGAGAATGGGATGCTGGACTAGATGGTCCTTTGGCCTGATCCGGCAGGGCTGTTCTTATGCTCTTATGATGTAGGGTGACATACCATTGTCATGAACTGGGTTTTAAGCTAAACAAGATTAAGTGCTCACCCAAAATGTTGCTTAATGTGGGTAGTAAACTCCACGGACCTCCAACAATTCTCCACGGTCCACATGGCATTCTCCTCCAAACCACCACCTTCCCACACTTTCTCCTTCCCCAATCCATATTTTCTCAGACCCTTTCCCTTTGGGGGTATCCTTGTTTTGAGACTCAGTCTCAGTCTCAGTCAGTTTTATTGCACATAGCCAAAGGCTGCCGCAATGTACACAGAATTATTTGACAATTAAAAGAAGATATACTGAATTGGTAAAAAAAGACTTAAAACATTTATATTATTAAAACATTACATACTCTAAACAAACCTATAAAAGTACCCCAATGTACAAATAAAAACATTAAATGATAAAATTCATAAGCTAAAATCATCACATGGTCACTAATGTTAAAAACAATATCAATTAATACAGTGTGCAATTTATACTCAGAGTTTGGTGACAAAGATAGAGCATAGCCTGAGGTAGATAGATGGGATCAAATAAATTCATCTCCTTTACAGTTGATGGCTACCTTGGCTATATAATTTGCTCTAATTTTCCTAGCAGCAGTTGCAAAAAGTGCTACCTGCCAGGTCACATACTTATCTGTGTCTGCAAGGAAATATAACATCATATCAAGGGGGTTCTGGCCAGGGGACCCTGCCATTATAGGTACTAAAAATCTTTTTCTTGCATCATTATATAACGGACAGTGCAAGATATAATGCATAAGGTCCTCTACTTCAGAACATCCCCTAATGCAAACACGTTCGTTTTTTGGTATGCCTCTGTGTCTCCCATCTCTATAAGCAGAGCTTATTGTATTTAGTAGTAGCTCTGTAAAAGCTTTTCGAAGCTGTGTTTTGAGACAATCCAGAATGAGGGAGGAACATCACATGAACAAAGCTACGTGACGATTAGTGTGCACATTAAACAGTAGAATCCATGTGCTCAGTTCTGGGGTGGGACAAAGCTGAGTAGGGATAGACATTTAGTCACCTTTGGGGTCTTTAGACGAAAAGTGAGAATTAAATCTTTTAAGTTAATAAAATGGCATACTTCTACTAGTATGGACTTTTGCTTCTGATTCTTCTTCTCTCTCCTCTCCCTAATCCTCACCATTTGAAAGGGCAATTTAAAGTTTACAGTGTGATTTGCTTCTGCCCAGTTCATAACCCCAATAGGCCTTGCTGCCTCCTGCTGGGTTCCCCAGGAATTCTTCCTTCGGTACGAGCAATAACAGAAACAAAAGTACCACAAAACAAACCACATTTTTGCATATTTTCCTTCCCTCTTCTTATGTCCTCATATGTATTTATTTTTAATGACTGTAATAGTGTTTGATATTACCATAATGATGATTAATATTATTGTTGATGCTCTTATTCTGGCAGAAAGCAAATTAAGGGCAATGAGAGATTTTATTCTATTTTTGTTCTTTTCTCTTACTGTTTTTCAAAAGTTTTTTTGGGGGGAAATGGCTCACATTAATTTCTGACTGTCACAAAGGATAAAGCCACAAGTTTAACTAGAATTTCTTGATCTAAAGTACTTCAGATGTAACCATGACCACAGAGAAAACTTTTTTTATAATAATGTTTATTAAAGTTTCACAAACAATAAAAAATTCCAAAATTTAAACATAAGAAAAACTACAAAAATACAAAAACAAAACACATAGAAAAATATACACAATAAAAACAGTTAACAAAAAAGGGAAGAAAAAAGAAAGAATAAGAACAAAAAGAAAAACCAAAAGACAGAACAGAAAATAGATTAGTATTTTCAAATCTTATACTTCATTCACTAGTTTCTTGACCTCATCACACCTCCCATTTTGTATTCCAATTCAGGTATTAAATTCAGCAAATCCTTACCCTCTAACATTTATCCTCACTCAAGATTTTAACCTATTATAAATGTCAATTTTCCAATTATCAATCCTTATTTACATTTTCTTAGAAATCTTTTTACCAATACCACTTATTTTCCATCAGACATCGTTTTAACATTCCTTAATTTTTCAGTGCTTCTGCGAATAGTCCTTAAATTTCTTCCAGTCTTCCTCCACCGACTCTTCTCCCTGGTCTCGAATTCTGCCAGTCATTTCTGCCAATTCCATGTAGTCCATCACCTTCATCTGCCATTCTTCCAGAGTGGGTAACTCCTGTGTCTTCCAACACAGAGAAAACTTTTTCTTTTGTCAAAAGGTTTGCAGCAGAACGGAAGTTTTTACACGTTTGTGTACCATTACTACAAACTCTATGCAATACAACATTAATGCATTGTAATTCACATTTTAGTTAAGAATGTGCTTAACACTTTGAGTAGTGATGCATTTGCATATAGCCTTTCAAATCACAAAATGTCTTTCCCTTAAAAAGTGGATATTTTCCCTAAATAAGGAGAATGCCCCCCCCCCCCGGGAGGTCACTTCAGTGCTGCTAACACAGGGGTTTGGCTTCAGCCTCAAGGTGCACTCCATTGTCTCTGGAAACAGATGGATGCCAACGCCAACCCAACCACAATTCACACTTAGCTTTTTTAAAAATTATTTTTATTAGTAATTTCAACAAAATATTTTATCAAAAAACATATCATCCTTAATTCCCCCCTGTTTTTCCTTCCCCCCATAAAATAACCCCCTCCCCCCCCAATTTCCCTCAGCTCCTCTCTCTGGTTTATCAACAAATGTTATTCTCTGCATGTTACAAAATTGTATAGATCCTTAGTTTATCTGACTGGCTATTATCAATAAAAAGTTTGTGAGTGTTTATTCAAAACCTGCCAAGGAGTCCAGTACAGTTTGTTGTCGCCATTGTCACATACCAAAAATGTTTTTCAATTTCCTTGGCAGGTCTTTTCCTACAATCCCTAACAGAAAGACATCTGAAGGCAGCCCTGTTTAGGGAAGTTTTTAATGTTTGATGTATTATAGTATTTTAATATTTTTTTGGAAGCCGCCCAGAGTGGCTGGGGAAGCCCAGCCAGATGGGCGGGGTATAAATAATAAATTATTATTATTATTATTATTATTATTATTATTATTATTATTATTATTATTATTATTATTATAAATTATTATTATTATTGTTGTTGTTGTTGTTGTTGTTGTTGTTGTTGTTATTGTTATCTGTAGATCATTTTCATATAATTTTCTTTCAACAGAGAGCAATCTGTAAATTTTAAGTCAATTTTCCACAATCTTTCCCAGTCTTCAAACATTATATTGTGACCTATATCCTGTGCCCATTTAATCATAACTGATTCCACCTCTTCATCTTTTGTTTCCCATTCTAGCAGAATACTATATGGTCTTTCAACAGCTTCACTTTCCCTTCTACAACTTCCTTTTGAAATCTGGATGTTGCACAACTAAATCCTTTTGTATTATCTTCTTTATATATTTCATGTAATTGCCGATAGTGTAACCAACTCTGAAAGTGATCATTTATTTCGTCATAATCTTTTAATTTCCATTTTCCTTCTTGGTCCTTTAACAAGTCAGCCTACGTTAGCCACTTTCCTTTCTTTCCAAGTGGTTTGAGCAGTAAAGCTTCATGTGGTGAAAGCCACCAAGGAGTCTTTTGTTCTAATAGATCTTTATATCTCTCCCATACTATCATTAATGATTTCCTAATTATATGATTATACAAGCTTTTGTGTACCTTCCCTTTCCCATACTATAAATATGCGTGCCAGCCAAATCTATTGTCATGTCCTTCCAATTCTAATGCTTCTTGCTTTTCCAATTTCATCCAGTCCCTAATCCAAACCAGAGAGGCAGCCTCATAGTATAATTTAAGGTCTGGGAGGGCAAAACTGCCTCTATCTTTTACGTCTGTAAGTATCTTATATTTTATCCTTGGCCTTTTGCCCCCCCCCCGATAAACTTTCTTTCTGCCACTTTTTAAAACATTCATCTTTCACCATTACTGGGATTGATTGAAAAAGGAACAACATTTTTGGCAGCACATTCATTTTGACTGCTGCTATTTTTCCTAACAATGCGAGATTCATTCTGCTTCATATTTCTAAATTTATTTTTATCTCTGACCAATTTTTTTCATAATTATCTTTATATAAATTTATATTTCTTGGTGTTAGCCATAAACCTAAATATTTAACCTTCTTGTGGACTTCTATCTCAATGTTTTGCTCCAGTTCCCTTTTTTCTTCTTCCTTCAAGTTTTTAACTAATAGTTTTGTCTTATTTCTGTTTAATTTATATCCTGTCACTTCCCCAAATTTCTGGATCTTTTCGATAACTTAAGGGAGTGAAATCTTTGGATCTTCCACAGTTATCACTAAATTATCAGCATATGCTTTAATTTAAACTCACTTTTCCCAGTGTTTACACCTATGATCTCTTTGTCTGCTCTTATATTTCTGGCAAGTATTTCCAACACCAAGATGAACAGCAATGGTGATAGTGGACAACCTTCTCTAGTTCCTTTTTGTATCTTACATTCATTTGTTATCACCTGCTTTATAATTAATTTTGCTTTTTGCTCTGAATAGGTTGCTGATATTCCTTTTAGAAATTTAGGACCACATTAAATTTCTTCAAGTAACTTTGTCATGAATTTCCAAGAGACATTGTCAAAAGCTTTTTCAGCATCGATAAACATCATTACTGCTTTCTTTTCATTTTTAACCTCCAGGTATTCTATTATATTCAAAATGTTCCTAATATTCTCCTTCATTTGTCTACCAGGAAGAAATCCTGCCTGATCTTGGTGAATGTACTCATTTAGTATTTTTTTCAATCTGTTAGCTAATATATTTGCAAACAATTTGTAATTGTTGTTTAACAAAGAAATAGGTCTGTAATTTTTAATTTGCAGCAAGTCTGCATCTTGTTTTGGGATTACTGTTATATAGGCCTCTTTCCATGTTACTGGGATTTCACCTGTAATCAATATCTCATTCATGACATCTTTCAAAGGATTCACTAATTGCTCACTTAATTTTTTGTAATATTTCGTCGTCATTACATCCGGGCCTGGAGACTTGCCATGTTTTGACTCTTTTATTGCTTCCAGCAGTTTTTGCACTATTATTGGGTATTTAAAATTTTCATTTGTTCTTCTTTTATATGTGGTATGTTACTACTTCTAATATATTCTTCTATCTTAAAGATTTTTTCTTTCCCTTGCCTATACAAATCTGAAAAATATATTACAAATCCTACTCTTATTTCTTTCAATTTGTCTGTGATCTTCCCATTTAAATTAATTTTATTTATGGAGTTCCTCTGCTCACTTTTCTTTAACTACCAAGCTAGCAGTTTTCCCAGTTTGTTTGCATGCTCAAAGTATTTTTGTTTCACTCTTTTTATTTTCCAACTAATTTCCTCATTAATTATCATTGAGTATTGGGTTTGTAAGGTTTTAATTACCTGTTTCACTGCCTCTTTGTTTGCTTTATTTGACAATTCACACTTAGTAATTCCCTGCCTATTGACATCAGACAGGCGCCTTCACTGGACTCCCGGTTCAAATCCCTGCTGATTCTCACATCATATCAGTGCTCATAACTAAGTACAACACATTTGACTGATGAGCATTTTCTTGAGCTTGTTTGAATTTTGATGACAGACATCAGCTATAAATTGCTGTAACTGCATTTGATTGACTCTCAAAGACAGTATGAACACAGGTCCTCCTTTGGGGCTTCTAGCCGGGATCTTGTTGCAGATCGGCCATGGGCCTGATCCAGGCAGCTCTTGTGTCTATTACTGTTCTTCAAATCAGAGTAATGAGACATATTACCCTAAGAAATGATGAAAACACTTACTATATCCTAATATCCCCAAACAATGATAAAAACAGTTATCATTCCATGAGCACCTGATCCTACCACCTCAGATGTTAATATCTACCGGTAATTGTATTAAAAAGAGGAAAGTCTCTAAATAATTTTTAAAACACCTATATATAGATACAGGTGCATGCCATCATGTGCATCCTTCTGCACATTGTATTAAAAAAAGGATATAGAGAGATGTTTGCAGACTCTTGATTTGCTTTGCAATAAAGTACCATCAGAGGTACTGAGGGCAGAGGGCTTGTCATCTAGCATATCTTAAGATGCATCAGCACAGCTCCTTGGAATGAACAAATATCATGAAAATATGTTGAAAGTAAGATACCAGCTGAACTTGCTGAAACCAGACAAATCTAGGAAATTACTTGAGGTCAATTGAATGCTCCTTGGCAGAATAAGAATGATACCTCTCTCAAAGCAAAAGCTCTGCTGGAGGAGAATGAATGTGTTGCATATGCAAAAAATGACACTTTTGTTACACTGGCAGCACAAGAATTGTCCCAGAATGCCATGGCTGTGGGATAAGAACAGATTTCAAGCACAAGTCTCCAAAGATTTTTCTGCAGTTATATATGAGTGTGTTCTGCAAAGGGTTAATTGATGTCAGTAGGAGCCTGGATGAAAAACTCTGCCCATGTAAAGCTGGCATGTCAAGTGCAGGATTCAAAGCCAATCAGGAACATCACATAACTCAGCTGATAGTGCAGCCTGACTCTCATTCTCTAGTGACCCTGTTGATGAAAGCCTCCTGAAAGTCTGCAGCTAAAATGATAGTTTTGGATGGAGCCATTCATGAACAATACATTCGCATTAGAGATCCTCCAGCAGATGGAAACATAACTTCCTATGTGCAGGCTCCCAAAAGCCCTTTCCGGCCTTTTCTGCCTTTGCACTGAGTGTTCTGTTTGGGAAAAGCTTTTTGGGAGCATGAGAATGTCTACCAATCCTCAGTCTTTATATGAAAAAGAAAATTAGAGGCAGGTAGAATGACATACCCAGGACCATGTATAAAAATCCCATGTAAAATCTGTATTTTGGACTGAAACCACTTAAAGCAGACCAGGGTCTAAAAGCAAACACAAGCTGTGTCCCTGCTCCTTCAAGAATAATGTCCCCTTGTGTTATTGGTCCACCAACCAACAACACTTCTGCCCTGCCTGGATTCAGCTTCAGTTTGTGAGCACTCATAACAGCAGCACAGACTGAAGAGATTTGTCATTGCTGGTAGAGGCAAAATAAGAGCCACGTTGGTTGGTCTCAGCATACTGATGGAATGGTATGTTACATCCACCATGGTAAAATGTATTTCAGCCCACAGGTAATTCAGTAAAAGTTCTTACCCTATGCTTATACTTTGGGTTTACATAGTACCTGCTTTGAATCCAGTTTATATAACACTCCAAGTTGGGTGACCTGACATCAGCACAGACAAAAACCTCTTCCCATTTGGATGTTGGGAGCATTGTATTTCTTCCCTGGGTGCTAATAGCAGAACTTTATGGGGGAAGAATCCGCTGAGATGAAGATAAGATTCCTGTACCCATAGAATGTTCCAGACTGGAATGATTTCCCATAAGTAAATTCACTTGTCACCAACCACCTGTCTGTCAGAACTGTTTCGCCTTTCCTCACAGTTCCTCACACATTGCACCTGCAAGCCTAACAGCTTGGGATGGCAAGAGCAGGGGAGGATCTACGTACTATGAAACAAATGAAGCTTAATCTTCTGGGCTCCTAATCCTGGAAGGGCCCCAGAAGCAACTATGGTCCACACTGCTTTAAAAAAGTGCATTATGCATGCATGTAACATTTCTCTAATTCTCACCTTTCACTATAACTTGAAAACGATAAGGCATAGGAAATTTCTATTCACACCAGCAACTTTGACATGTAAAGATGGTTGAAGTGGGAATCAAAGACCATCGAAGGTGGAAAGGGAAAGCTTTGACTTACACCAGGTGGGTGCAGAGCCCGGGAGACGGCCGTGGGCTGCCCCTGACATTTCCTCCCTAGGGGTGAGAAGAGACCAGCAGCTGTGGAGGTGAGAGTGGGCTGTAAGCCAAGGAGCTGGCAAATCCAGCAGCAGCAGCAGCAGTGAGAAATGCACTCCTTGGAGGCTGGATCTGCTGGCCCTGTTGCCTCCCTTTGCCTCCTGGGCTGGCCAGTCCCCTTTTAAAGGAAACAGCGAGGTTAGTGACTGCTGATCATCTTGATAGTGACACACATAGTTAGAGTCTCAGTAGGAACTCCCAAAATTTGTTTGTAATGTCAACTGTGTGCAACATTTTTGGCAGCCTCCTTACATAAAACAAAGATTTACCCTCAGGGATTTACCCACAAACTCATTAACCTCAGAAGAAAAGAACCAACCTATAACTGGGCTCTGATTTCTAGAAACACACATCATGTTTAAAGAAATAAAACGTGGTATAACTAGCTATAAATAGCAGAAAGAGCTGCCTCAGAGATTGCAATCTCTCCTTTGACCGTATAGCAGAATAAGAAGAAAATAACAGCATGTACTGACCACACAGTTCAGTCTGTCATGAAAATGAACAATTCAGAGGTAAATGTCGCTTGATCTCAGCGTTTGAAGGGTTTGGTTTCACCGAAGCTGTGAAGGAAGCTGACAGGCATTTGTCTGAGTCTCAGCTTCCTGACAGATTTCCGGCAATGATGGGCAACATGTGCAGCAGCGAACACAGCCCAAAACTACTCCAGTGCCAGAAAGTAACAAAAAGAGGGAGGCAGAAGTTGAAAAGCAAAGAATTTATAATATAAAGGGAAATGATATGGGAGCAGAATTAAACTTCCCCCCTTTCTATTCTTAGCCATGTGGACTCCGTGTCAGAGAAAAAAGGCAATGCAGCAAACAGAAATATATATATTTATTAATAATCACTCCAAGCTACAAAAAAAAAAAAAAACAAAAAAAAACCAGAAGATATCAGGTGTGAGGTGTCTGCTCCTCTCATTATGCAAAGCATGACCAGCTGCAAAATTCATAGGTTTATTTAGATTCCACTTACAGCAGTGTGGCAAAGGAATAACATTGAAGTTTATGGAGCTACATGAAAGTCAAAAGAGAGAAAGATGGGGGGGATGAAGGCGTCTAGCAGAAATAAAGGATCTATTTTTATTTTTATTATTAATTAAGAGTCAGATCTCCTTTAAATTGCAATCAGTGAAGGCAGTGAATGTCCTGTGTGAGTGTCTGGAGGTGGTTGGAGGATGGATGGCAAATAATGGATACTGACAAGACAAAAGACAAAAGACAGGGGGTGGGCAGGTGTGGGGGACTCCCTGGTTCTAAATGCAGTAACTGTGACCCTGGAAGTAATTTTGGACTCACAGCTGTCCATGGCCTGGGGACTGGGAGTGGCTGCCAGAACCATTTAACACCAGTCTTAAAGGATCTTCACTGGCTCCCAGTGTTTCTGAGCACACCAGTGTTGGTGCTGACCTTTGAAGTCCTAAATGGCCTTGGCCCAGTATACCTGAAGGAGCGTCTCCACCTCCAAGGGCCTTCTGGCAGTTCCCTCCCTGTGAGAAGTGAGGTTACAGGGAACCAGACAAGAGGGCCTTCTCGGTAGTGGCGCCCGCCCTGTGGAATGCCCTCCCATCGGATGTCAAGGAAATAAACTATTTGACTTTTAGAAAACATCTGAAGGCAGCCCTGTTTAGGGAAGTTTTTAATGACTGATGTTTGATCGTGTTTCTAATGTTCTGTTGGAAGCCGCCCAGAGTGGCTGGGGAGGCCTGGCCAGATGGATGGGGTGTAAGTAATAAATTATTATTATTATTATTAGTAGTAGTAGTAGTAGCAGCAGCAGCAGCAGCAGCAGTTGTAGTAGTAGTATGCAGCACAAGGTGCATCAACTGGTGCACTGAACAGGACTGATGGAAGAAGATTTGAATACTTTGTATGGGCTTATGTTCTTCCCTCATCTCCTCTGACAGAAAAGACCTCCCTAAGGGTCATTGTGTTGCAGGTGTACAGAAACATATTCAAGGATTAAAGTCAGCTGGAAGTAAAGATTATCAGGTCCTGATGCATCACCAATTGTAGTTACAACTGCATACCATAAATTTCTTAGAGTGTGCCATTTGCATGAAAGCCTGCTGTTCTCACACACAGTCCTAACTAGGGATGGTGAACAGATTTATAAAAAGTAAGCTCAAAACATTCTTGCACATTCACAAACAGACCAATTTCCCCCTGCACAGGGAAGATATTGTGAACAGCCTGTGATATCAAAAACTTTTAAGACCAAACTTACTGACATCCAGGTAGGAGGGTGCAGGATTGGTCTCATCCCTGCAGCCTCGCTTTAGGAAGGGAAGGGAAGATTGCTGGAGGCGCAAGGCAGTTTGGGTACTGTTTTTGTGGAGCTAATGCAGAAATTGGAAGACTTTGGAGCATTGCTATCGAATGAGCTGAGAAACCCCAGATTATGCCTTCTCACCCGCAGAAGAATTAACTGTGGATTATATGTTAACAGAACAGGCCTGAATATGATTGAAACACTCACCACAGAGTGAAAGAGCAACTGGAAGCAGAGTATAGGATGACTGGTTCATGCTTATGGCTGCATAAGAAATGATGCTACGAGAACTGGTCTGTATTATATGGTGTTTGAGAAAGATGCAAAGCTGCCCAATGACATTTGTTTTGGGGCGACTCCAGCTGGCAGTGGTTCTGAGACTTGCAGTATGTGGAAGAATGGAAGCAACTTGAGAAAGCAGATCACTTGGCTAGGGAAGCAACTAGGAAATGTACAGAAGAAGACACAGTTTGACAGAAGCAAGAATTGCTTTCTGGAGTCTGTCAAAAAGAAAGATGGCATTTAAAGGGAAGAGCAGATCAAGAAACAGATGGAAGTCAGAGCCATATACAGCAGCAGTGAAATTACTTGAAATTCCAGTACATATATTTTGGTGGGAGAAGGGCAGACAGGATTTAGATCCTGAATTCTTCATAGAAATAATACATTGCCTATAGGACAGTGTGTTAGGCTGCCAGGAAATGAGTCAGTGAAGGAGACAACAACTAGGTGGGAAGCAAAGAGTCCATCATCTGTGCCATCTTCTAATATCCAATCTTCGTCCAAGCAGGAGACAATAGATGACTTGCTGTTTGACTGTGATTCAGATGACTGTGAAATAACCACCTTTGCAAAACCAAGGATAACAAGTGAGCCAAGGTCACCGGAGAGGAGGGCAGATACAACATGAACAAGCAGAGGAGCGGCTTCACAGATCCAGGAACAGTTTTCCTCATAATGGAGGCTGAGAGTGGAGCAGAGAGAGGGCCATGGCTTGGGGGTGCAGCCCGTGCTTTGCATACAAAAGGTCCCCAGTTTCATCCCCAGCCTCTCCAGGTATGGCTGGTAGAGATCCTCTCTGCTGCCTGGCAGTGCAGGTAATGCTGAACTATATGGACCAGTGATACGACTCAGTAGGCTGCATTCCCTCTGTTCCTGATTCCTTGTTAAAACCATCTACTTTCATTGGAAGGACTGCCTGGCTTCTCAATGGATAGGCTTAGAAATGTTGCGGATGAAGCCATTTCTGTGTAAGAAAACTCACCTACTAACTGCAACAACAGAAAAAGGAAATATGTTTTGTGCAACATGACAATATGCTATAGTTGCTGTGATGTGCACAGTCTAGTGGGACATCAAACTTTAAAGGGGCAGAGGAGAATGTATCCCAAAGGACAAAAGAGGACCCACTTTCCCGAGGGAGATGAGGTGAAGATTCTGAGGCAGCGATGAAGGAAACGAATGTCTTTATGTTTAAATGTTATGTTTACTGACTTTCCCTTTTTCTAATAATTATTTTTTAAACAAACAAACAAACAAAACAAAACAGAAGCCTTTTCTTTTACACTGGAATAGAATTACTGGGTAGTTGAGAAAAAGATCCCAGGCTCCTGTTTCTCCTGAAGAAGCAACAGCAGGTAAGCTGGGGTTGGCGACTCGGCTCCCTATTTTCATTTGCAGAATTATGGGACTAATAATTTAAGTTGGTGATATCTCTTCACTTGTGCATAAGAAGTAGGGCTGAAACAGGGCTGAATCAATGATCTCTAGGTTATTGATATATATATAAAAACAGATATCAAGGCCTATGATTGATTAGCTCTATTGGAAGGAATTCTGTCTTGCCTTTTGACAGCTTATTTGATTGTTCCAATCTAATCATTCAGGTCTTTCTTAAAATCATTTTATATGCATTACATTTCCCTTTTGCAGACTAAGCCTAGTACTTCTTGTTCTGCCCTTATCAACTAGGGGAATAATTGCTCCCCATTGCATTTAAAACAGTCATTCACAGATACGAGGACAATCTTTCCTTTCAATTTTCTCTGACCTAAGAGTATCCACATGCCAGTTCACTTAACCTCTTCTTCCCCGCATGTCTTGGTTTCAAACCTTTTAATGTCACTTATCTCATTTTTTTAAAGTGATGCCCAAGCCTGAAGTTAGAATTTTAATCTAGGGTTTACTAATTTTGCTACTGAGTAACGCGTCATTCTCTTGGAAGCAGGGAAAATACACATTTTTATCACTTTCCAAGGCACCTGTATGAGATGCACCATAAGGGCCTGGAATAAAGGCTATGGAGTCTTTATCCCAAGGAAAAACCAAAGTGTGATTAGTTGTTTTTCCTAGGGCTAAGAGATTAGGCTCTCGCCGGGGAGCTGGTGAGAAGGTGGCCCAGATTTTTTGTGTTGGCTGCAGATCTCCTTCTGTCTCTGCTGTTATAAACCTTTCTTTTTTGCTTTGCCCTACTCCAATGATGGGACCGTTCCAATGAGACCCCAACTACCCACTACCTTAATTTCCCAGAGACACTTGTTTCAGTTTGGGTGGAGGACCCCATCTTGCCGGCACCCCATTGTTCAGTGTTAAGCCCTGACAACTAGAGTGTTTCTTCCCTCTCTGATATGGATCCTAAATTTGAATCTACACATCATACACGTTAAATAATAGCATATGCACATATTATGCAGATTTCTGTCTTGGTCTTGTGCTGCAAGTCTTTCAAGTGCTTAGCAACATCCCTGTGATCACCAGAGTCAGGAGTGATTTCCATGAAGCATGAAGCAGTCATGGGGAAAGGCAGCATGACTCCTCTCCCTCTATTTTTCTGTTGACTGGCACCCACAGCCCTTTATAGCAATTCAAAGCCAGCAAGCTCTGATGCACAGGATCACACCTGCAGTGTCCTGTTCTGCACCATAAGTAGACTGCATGAGACATCTCACTCTTTCTTTCTTTTGTACTATTTCTATTGCACTCACATACCATGTTTGTTTTTGTTAGCTACCTTGCAGAAATATGGGTGATAACTTTAATAAAGATAAGTATGCTTTCATTTGTGTCCCATAAAATTGTAGTCTAAATTTCACTATTTGATATTTATCCTGGCATTTAATTCACCCGTCAAAGAGTGGAAATATTACTTCCTAACTTTTCCACTCTAATTCATCTGTTCATTAGATTGATTCTAGTTTCAGCCTTTGCCTCTTTGCACCTTCTAGTCCACCCAACTCTTAGCCATTCATCAGAGATCTGATTAAAGAGTGGGGCTTGTATTATGAAAGTTGCTAATAAAGTGCTTGCATCAAAGTGGGAGTTAGCAGCAGCAGTGCTGGTCGGAGATTGCCCACTTGGGGAACCTCCTCAACCCCTCCCTGGCCATTTGACACAGAACCACACATAATTACTCTCTGTGTGTGATGGAGCTCACAGTCAAATAACTACCTAATGCAGAGCAAGGGCTTCCCTTTAATCTGTCTTGCTTCCATTTCTTTTGTGCACCAAACTGAATGAAATCCTTATCAAAGCCGAGATACACTTCTGTGAGTGCATTTCTTGGCTTTGAACTATGAAATAGTTCCCTCTTTTTGTCTTTCTTTTTGCAATATTTGGCCCAGTTCTCCTCATCAATTTATTTTATTTATGTAAAAAATCAATACCTTATTTCTTGCAAAGGTTGCTGAGCCCCTTCTGATGCACTTGTCTTGCAAAAGCAAAGGGTAAATGGCCCGCATAAGAGGGAGCAGAGATGGCACGACTGTACTCACAGAACACCACGGAACGCCCTCCCCCATGGCAGAAACTTGCGCTTGAACTTTCCCTCTGTAGCCAATTCTGCACAGATATTTTGGATTGCATTCACCAAGGCTTTACTCAGAATAGACACACCAAAATTAATGGGTCAACTTAGTCATGTTTATCAATTTTAATGGGTCTCCTCAAAGTAAAACTTCGTTGAATGCCACCCCACCAGCCAAATGGCAAGAGACAGTTCAGGTACCCTGGGATGACTCTTGACCATTTTGCCAATTGTTCCACATCCTGTGTTTTGCTTTGCTTTAGATATTCTGTTTTGATGCCACATAAGGTTTGCCCAGCTTTCCATGACAGAGCTGTGTGTGACAAAATGAGAAGACCTGGACTCTTTAGGAATCAGTGGATGAGTGTTGTTTAGGCCTGGTCTACATAAGCCATAGGGACGCGGGTGGCGCAGTGGGTTAAACCACAGTGCCTAGGGCTTGCCGATCAGAAGGTCAGAGGTTCGAATCCCCGCGACGGGGTGAGCTCCCGTTGCTCGGTCCCTGGTCCTGCCAACCTAGCAGTTCAAAAGCACATCAAAGTGCAAGTAGATAAATAGGTACCACTCCGGCGGGAAGGTAAATGGCATTTCCGTGCGTTGCTCTGGTTCGCCAGAAGTGGCTTAGTCATGCTGGCCACATGACCCGGAAGCTGTACGCTGGCTCCCTTGGCCAATAAAGCGAGATGAGCACCACAATCCCAGAGTTGGCCATGACTGGACCTAATGGTCAGGGGTCCCTTTACCTTTACTTTACATAAGCCATAAAAACTGTTCCTGGACCCAGTATAGAAATAGGTGGCAGTTGAGCAGGTTGCATAATTTATGTATAAAAGCTGTCCTACACACAGTGCAGCCATTTCCAAGTGCCCCCCCCTTAAAATTTGGGAGCCACTGCTCTGTGTGCCATGGGCTGGCTGGATGCAGTGGAGTGGTGGGACTCACCAGCTGGGAAACCCCCAAGGGAAGAAGACTCAGAGCCCAGGAAGTGGTGGGGGGATGGCGGTGGGTAGTTAGAGGGAGAAGAGGGAGCAGACTGGGAGGAGGAGGTGTCAGAAGCTGAAGAAGTAACAGGGTTTAGTGAGCTGGAAGAGGCAGAGAGCAGTCCAGAATCAGAGGCAGAAGGAAGAAAGGATGAAGGCCAAGAGGCAGAGATGAGGCAGGCTGCTGAAGAAGCCAGGCGGTCTCTCCCTCCTCTGCGGCAAGCTCCCAGGACCAGAGGTATGAAGAGGGAGGAGCAGAGGCAGCCACGCTGGAGGGGTCTCAGATTGCTTGGGAAGGACACAGGGGAGGAGGAAAGATTTAGGCTGCTGTGGGAAGGTGAGGATCTTCAGCAGGCATAGGCAGACTTGCTCCTTCAGATGTTTTGGAACTCAACTCCCATCATCCCTAGCTAACAGGACCAGTGGTCAGGGATGATGGGAATTGTAATCTCAAGACATCTGGAGGGCCAAGTCTGCCTATACCTGATCTTCAGCCTCCACACCTACCTCACAGAGGCAAGACCTACCGAGAAGAATTGCTGTGCTCTTTAGGACTGGTTGCCCTGAGCAGGCACTGCTACTTCTATTAAAGAGTTAACTTCACATACTCTGTGCAATTTATTGCTGGCTGGCTCCCTGACACTATGTGATTACAGGCTACAGAGTGTTTATTAGATGCTAAATGTTTGCCCACTTAGCTATTTGCCACAACATGAGCACATTTTCTGCAGTTGAACAAATGACTGAAAAGATGTTCAGTTCATCAAATGTTCTTGTTGTTTTGATGTTGCTTAATGCCCTTTCATTCTCCTTGCTGCTACATCTTCTACACCATGTAATTTACATGGGTTTTTAAAATGAATTGTATTTTATGCATTGTAACTTGGCTGTTATTTTTATTGATTATTATTTAGTAATGATTTATTGTGATTGTTGACAGTGAAATTCTTGTTGATATTTTGAGAGTTAACTTTATTCTGTATTATTGTATTCTGATGGATTACTGAATATTACTTTATTTTATATAAACTGCTTATTTTAAGTCATATATTTTATTATGGCTTATTTGTTTTGGATCAGATTGTTGTGTGACATTTGTTTCATATTTTGTTGATTCTTTAGCTTGTAGACCACTTTGTGTATAGAATTAGGGAAAGGCTACTGTGATGATTTCTCTTGCCCACCCTCATTTCCCTCAGCCTTGATTGCTGTGACAACCTTATTTTAGTTGTAGAATCATGACAACACCAGCAACATGCCATTGGTCACCCAGCCAACTGTATCATATGGCATACCTTCCAACATTTTTGTCCTCAAAATCGGGACGTCAGGAGGGGTGTGCCTTCCGGTCCAGTGCTCTGGTGATTGTCTGCAGGGTAACCTCAGAGTGCTGGGAGGAAGGCACTTTGGCGAGACCCTGAGGACGAGTGCCAGAGCACTTCAATTCTGGGATCAAAGCAGAAGTTGGGATTGTCTTCTGTGATCTGGGACACTTGTGGGGTATGAGATGGTGGGGAAGACAAGGAAATCAGAGGAAGGAACAAGGCGAGTATGCCTGAAACCCAAGAAAGTGGAGGAGACTTCAACATTCCTAGAATCATAGAATCATAGAATCATAGAATCATAGAGTTGGAAGAGACCACAAGGGCCATCGAGTCCAACCCCCTGCCAAGCAGGAAACACCATCAGAGCACTCCTGACATATGGTTGTCAAGCCTCTGCTTAAAGACCTCCAAAGTAGGAGACTCCACCACACTCCTTGGCAGCAAATTCCACTGTCGAACAGCTCTTACTGTCAGGAAGTTCTTCCTAATGTTTAGGTGGAATCTTCTTTCTTGTAGTTTGGATCCATTGCTCCGTGTCCGCTTCTCTGGAGCAGTAGAAAACAACCTTTCTCCCTCCTCTATGTGACATCCTTTTATATATTTGAACATGGCTATCATATCACCCCTTAACCTCCTCTTCTCCAGGCTAAACATGCCCAGCTCCCTTAGCCGTTCCTCATAAGGCATCGTTTCCAGGCCTTTGACCATTTTGGTTGCCCTCTTCTGGACACGTTCCAGTTTGTCAGTGTCCTTCTTGAATTGTGGTGCCCAGAACTGGACACAGTACTCCAGGTGTGGTCTGACCAGAGCAGAATACAGTGGCACTATTACTTCCCTTGATCTAGATGCTATACTCCTATTGATGCAGCCCAGAATTGCATTGGCTTTTTTAGCTGCCGCGTCACACTGTTGGCTCATGTCAAGTTTGTGGTCAACAAAGACTCCTAGATCCTTTTCACATGTACTGCTCTCAAGCCAGGTGTCACCCATCTTGTATTTGTGCCTCTCATTTTTTTTGCCCAAGTGCAATACTTTACATTTCTCCCTGTTAAAATTCATCTTGTTTGTTTTTGCCCAGTTCTCTAATCTGTCAAGGTCGTTTTGAAGTGTGATCCTGTCCTCTGGGGTGTTAGCCACCCCTCCCAGTTTGGTGTCATCTGCAAATTTGATCAGGATGCCCTTGAGTCCATCATCCAAGTCGTTGATAAAGATGTTGAATAAGACCGGGCCCAAGACAGAACCCTGTGGCACCCCACTAGTCACTCTTCTCCAGGATGAAGAGGAAGCATTGATGAGCACCCTTTGGGTTCGGTCAGTCAGCCAGTTACAAATCCACTGAGTGGTAGCATAGTCAAGACCGCATTTTACCAGCTTCTTTACAAGAATATCATGGGGCACCTTGTCAAATGCTTTGCTGAAATCAAGGTAGGCTACATCCACTGCGTTCCCTTCATCTACCAGGCTTGTAATTCTGTCAAAAAACGAGATCAGGTTAGTCTGACATGACTTATTTTTCAGAAATCCATGCTGACTATTGGTGATCACAGCATTCCTTTCTAGGTGCTCACAGACTGTTTGCTTAATGATCTGCTCCAGAATCTTCCCTGCTATTGATGTCAGACTGACTGGGCGGTAATTATTTGGGTCCTCTCTTTTCCCCTTTTTGAAAATAGGGACAACATTTGCCCTCCTCCAGTCTGCCGGGACTTCGCCTGTTCTCCAGGAATTCTCAAAGATGACTGCCAGTGGTTCTGAGATCACATCTGCCAGTTCTTTTAATACTCTTGGATGCAGTTCATCTGGCCCTGGAGACTTGAATACATCTAATCTAGCCAAATATTCTTGTACTATCTCCTTAGTTATTCTGGGCTGTGTTTCCTTTGCTGAATCATTTGCTTCAAATTCTTCAGGTCGGGCATTGTCTTCTTTATCGGAGAAGACTGAGGCAAAGAAGGCATTGAGGAGTTCAGCCCTTTCTGTGTCCCCTGTTTGCATTTCACCATCTTCTCCTCTGAGTGACCCCACTGTTTCTTTGTTCTTCCTTTTGCTACGAACATACCCATAAAAGCCTATTTTGTTGCTTTTAACCTCTCTAGCAAGCCTGAGTTCATTCTGTGCTTTAGCTTTTCTGACTTTGTGTCTACACGTGCTGGCTATTTGTTTGAATTCCTCTTTGGTGGTTTCCCCCCTTTTCCATTTTTTGTACACATCCTTTTTTAATCTTAATTCAGTTAAAAGTTCTTTAGATAGCCACCCTGGTTTCTTTAGGCACCTTCCATGTTTTCGTCTCATTGGTATTGCCTGACGTTGTGCTTTTACTATCTCCGTCTTAACAAACTCCCAGCCATCATGAACTCCCTTTCCTTTTAGTATTGCTGTCCATGGGATCTCACCCAGCACTTCCCTAAGTTTTATGAAGTCGGCTTTCTTAAAGTCAAGAAATTGAGTCCTAGTATGCTTGGCTGCTACTTTCCGCTGTATAGTAAACTTCAGAAGAGCATGATCACTCGCGCCTAATGATCCTTCCACATCTACCCCACTAACCAGGTCATCAACATTGGTTAGGACCAGGTCTAAAATGGCTGTTCCTCTTGTTGCTTCTCCCACTTTCTGGACAATGAAGTTGTCTGCAAGGCCAGTGAGGAATCTGTTTGACCTTATGCTCTTGGCTGAGTTTGACGTCCAACAAATATCCGGGTAATTGAAGTCCCCCATTACTACTATCTCCCTTCCTTTTGCATGCTTGGCCATCTGTTCCAGGAAGGCATCATCTATGTCCTCCGTTTGGCTTGGGGATCTATAGTAAACTCCCACAATGAGGTCTCTGTTATTCTTCTCTCCCTGAATTTTGACCCAAATGCTCTCACTTTGGCTTTGAGGTTCTAAATCTTGGATCTCTTCACAGGTATACACACCCCTGACATATAACGCCACTCCTCCTCCTTTCTTGTCTGGTCTGTTTCTCTGAAATAGATTGTATCCCTCCATTATTACATTCCAATCGTGGGACTTATCCCACCAGGTTTCAGTGATGCCTATTATGTCATATTTAGTCCTGAAGCAAGGCAAGTTGTTTCAGCTAAGCTCTAATTATAAACGCTCTTTCCCTGATATGAATCAGGGACCTAGCATCTCTTGTTGCAACTCGAATGTGCACGTCATGTATAGGAGCCAAGCTATACATAGATAAGCTCTAATCTTTTCAAGTGTTATCTGATGCTTGCACTACGAGGCTCATTAGGAAGTTCATTCCTGGAAGAGTGAGCTCTCGATCAAGCTTCAAGTTGCAAATCAGTCAATCAGATCTTTTGTTTCCCTGGCCTTTGTAAAGCGTGGTAGTTTTGTACCCTAAGCAAGTTATCTATGAACCACATCGACATTTCCAGATCTTTTAGCATTGTTAGAGGTTTCTACAAATTCCCAGCCCTTCCAGGGACTTGCCCTCGAAATAAGTCACAGCCTCTCCAACAGCAATGGCCAAAAGAGCATTTAACTAAGGGAATAGACTTTGATCAAAATAAATGGTTTATTTCCTTCAAAAAGAAAACTAATTGACAGTTTCTAAAATGCCTTAAATGAACAGGCAACCCTGGGAAGTGCTTTTCTAGTTAAAAATCATGACTTTTCTAAAGCAAATACATGGAGAAATATGATGGTGATGATGATGATGTAATATTCATGTAATTAGAGGCATATTCAAAACCATTGGCTTAGTTTTTCTACAATTTCTGTGGTTAATTTCTGGTGTAAGTGTGTTCCTCCTGTTCCAGCTGTTCTACTGGCAGTTCTTCACCAGCAGAACCCACCAAATTCACCTAAAATGTGCACTTCAGGCCAGGAGTAGAGAGCTGGATTCAACTAGCAGGTCAGATCCTTCTCCCCATTGGAATTTGTGGGTGGGGCTGTCAACCTGTCAATCACCTGATGTAATAATGATGTCAGGTGACCCATTTTTGCCTCAAGCTTTAAATTAAAGCATGTGCGGTTTGTGGTGCTTCGTAGCCTTACAATCTCTGAAGGCTTGCAAAAAACTGTATGTGGCACTATACACAGGGCTTTACACCAATCAGCTCATCTGCGATGGCTGCAAATCCAATTTTTTGGTCTGCCTATGTCTTTACCATAGAATGATCTCGATACGAATCCAAGGCAGACCTTTTAACATCACAGTAATCCAGGTTTATGCACCAACTACTGGTGCTGAAGAAACTGAAATTGACCAGTTCTATGAAGACTTACAAAACCTTATCGAAGTGACACCAAAGAAGGATGTTCTGCTCATTATAGGGGATTGGAATGCTAAAGTAGGGAATCAAGAGATAAAAGGAACAACTGGCAAGTTTGGCCTTGGAGATCAAAACGAAGCAGGGCAAAGGCTAATAGAGTTCTGTCAAGAGAACAAGCTGGTCATCACAAACACGCTTTTCCAACAACACAAGAGACGACTCTACACATGGACATCTCCAGATGGGCAACATCGAAATCAGATTGATTATATTCTCTGCAGCCAAAGATGGAGAAGCTCTATACAGTCAGCAAAAACAAGACCTGGAGCTGACTGTGGCTCAGATCATCAGCTCCTTATAGCAAAATTCAAGCTTAAACTGAAGAAAGTAGGAAAAACCACTGGACAGGTAAGATACAATCTAAACCAAATCCCTTATGAATACACAGTGGAAGTGAGGAACAGGTTTAAGGATTTAGATTTGCTGGACAGAGTGCCTGAAGAACTATGGATGGAGGCTCGCAACATTATACAGGAGGCAGCAACTAAAACCATCCCAATGAAAAAGAAATGCAAGAAAGCAAAGTGGCTGTCCAACGAGGCCTTACAAATAGCGGGGGAGAGAAGGCAAGCAAAATGCGAGGGAGATAGTGAAAGATACAGGAAATTGAATGCAGATTTCCAAAGAACAGCAAGGAGAGACAAGAAGGCCTTCTTAAACGAGCAATGCAAAGAAATAGAGGAAAGCAACAGAATGGGAAGAACCAGAGATCTGTTCAAGAAAATCGGAAATATGAAAGGAACATTTCGTACAAAGATTACCATAATAAAGGACAAAAGTGGTAAAGATCTAACTGAAGCAGAAGACATCAAGAAGAGGTGGCAAGAATACACAGAGGAATTATACCAGAAAGATATGGATGTCTCGTACACCCCAGGTAGTGTGGTTGCTGACCTTGAGCCAGACATCCTGGAGAGTGAAGTCAAAGGGGCCTTAGAAAGCACTGCAAATAACAAGGCCAGTGGAAGTGATGGTATTCCAGCTGAACTGTTTAAAATTTTAAAAGATGATGCTGTTAAGGTGCTACACTCAATATGCCAGCAAGT
The DNA here is from genome assembly GCF_965113315.1 of Podarcis vaucheri. NCBI lineage: Eukaryota > Metazoa > Chordata > Lepidosauria > Squamata > Lacertidae > Podarcis > Podarcis vaucheri. The sequence continues at coordinate 111,832,586 of NC_138762.1, forward strand.
TTGGAAAACTCAGCAGTGGCCAGAGGATTGGAGAAGATCAGTCTACATTCCAATCCCAAAGAAAGGCAGTGCCAAAGAATGCTCCAACTACCGCACAATTTCACTCATTTCACATGCTAGCAAGGTTATGCTTAAAATTCTACAAGGAAGGCTCAAGCAGTATGTGGACCGAGAACTCCCAGAAGTGCAAGCTGGATTTAGAAGAGGCAGAGGAACCAGAGACCAAATTGCAAACATGCGCTGGATTATGGAGAAAGCTAGAGAGTTCCAGAAAGACATCTACTTCTGCTTCATTGACTATGCAAAAGCCTTTGACTGTGTTGACCACAGCAAACTATGGCAAGTTCTTAAAGAAATGGGAGTGCCTGATCACCTCATCTGTCTCCTGCGAAATCTCTATGTGGGACAAGAAGCTACAGTTAGAACTGGATATGGAACAACTGATTGGTTCCAAATTGGGAAAGGAGTACGGCAAGGCTGTATATTGTCTCCCTGCTTATTTAACTTATATGCAGAATTCATCATGCGAAAGGCTGGGCTGGATGAATCCCAAGCCGGAATTAAGATTGCCGGAAGAAATATCAACAACCTCAGATATGCAGATGACACAACCTTGATGGCAGAAAGTGAAGAGGAATTAAAGAACCTTTTAATGAGGGTGAAAGAGGAGAGCGCAAAATATGGTCTGAAGCTCAACATCAAAAAAACGAAGATCATGGCCACTGGGCCCATCACCTCCTGGCAAATAGATGGGGAAGAAATGGAGGCAGTGAGAGATTTTACTTTCTTGGGCTCCATGATCAGTGCAGATGGTGACAGCAGTCACGAAATTAAAAGACGCCTGCTCCTTGGGAGAAAGGCGATGGCAAGCCTAGACAACATCTTAAAAAGCAGAGACATCACCTTGCCAACAAAGGTCCGTATAGTAAAAGCCATGGTTTTCCCAGTAGTGATGTATGGAAGTGAGAGCTGGACCATAAAGAAGGCTGATCGCCGAAGAATTGATGCTTTTGAATTATGGTGCTGGAGGAGACTCTTGAGAGTCCCATGGACTGCAAGAAGATCAAACCTCTCCATTCTGAAGGAAATCAGCCCTGAGTGCTCACTGGAAGGACAGATCGTGAAGCTGAGGCTCCAATACTTTGGCCACCTCATGAGAAGAGAGGACTCCCTGGAAAAGACCCTGATGTTGGGAAAGATGGAGGGCACAAGGAGAAGGGGACGACAGAGAATGAGATGGTTGGATGGTGTTCTTGAAGCCACTAGCATGAGTTTGATCAAACTGCGGGAGGCAGTGGAGGACAGAAGTGCCTGGCGTGCTCTGGTCCATGGGGTCACGAAGAGTCGGACACGACTAAACGACTAAACAACAACAACAAATGTCTTTACCTGTGCCATACAAGTGTTTGACAGGTGACTTCTGCAAATAGGGAGCCCTGGGGGGGCTTAGCTGGGTCCACGTGCCAGAGGTTTGCCACTGCTGCTTCATTGCCCATGTCCACTCTGTTTGTGTGAGTTCATTAAAGATTTTTTAACAGTGTTTGGTTTCATCAGAATGAAGAAGTCTGTTTAATTGAACCTGAAATGCTACAGGTTGGGACTGAAGTAAACTTTCTGTGCCATCTGAATTTGGTTATCATCACAATATTGCTACAGCAGATGTGATATGATCTGTAAGAGAGAAGCTGGTAATTTTCTTTTAGGAGAAAAAACATACTTTGGAATACAAATCATCAGTGTTGAAAGTTATTTGTGTTATTCTTCTCCACCAGCCCTCCCCCTTTGCAGAAGAAAGCATGATACTGCACTGTTTTTCTGAACAAATAACAAAACCTCTGGCACTTAGCTGCTCTCAGGTATATTTCATGGTTCTCCCACTACATCTTAATTACTATACTGCATGCCACTGGCTCATAGAAATAGTGTTATGTAGCTTTGTATCATGAAATAAAACTTAGCAACATCTTCTGCTTCAGTGTCACTCACCAAACGACTATGATATAGCACTTTGACAACCAGCCCCCCCCAAAAAAAAAAAAACCCAGGACAAAGTGGTGCAGAACACAGCCTTAGTGCTTATTGATGGCTTTACTAAGAGAGGAGATGCTGGCATGGATTTACTGTCATCTCTGCAACCTTGTGCAGACGCCGCACCAGCTGCATTCCATTTTTAACTGTGGTTATCAAAGATATTCTGGGGTTCAAAAGCACTGATCTGCTTTTTCTAACTTTTCTAAAGGTTTACCAGAGACTGTTGACATATTGAAATTACATCTTTTCTTTCCGTTGATAGGGTTAGAGGAGACTATGATCCTTTAAGATACTTGGCCACATTGAGAAATTTTGTTTCTGTTATTCATAGAATCATAGAATCATAGAGTTGGAAGAGACCTCAAGGGCCATCGAGTCCAACCCCCTGCCAAGCAGGAAACACCATCAGAGCACTCCTGACATATGGTTGTCAAGCCTCTGCTTAAAGACCTCCAAAGTAGGAGACTCCACCACACTCCTTGGCAGCAAATTCCACTGTCGAACAGCTCTTACTGTCAGGAAGTTCTTCCTAATGTTTAGGTGGAATCTTCTTTCTTGTAGTTTGGATCCATTGCTCCGTGTCCGCTTCTCCGGAGCAGCAGAAAACAACCTTTCTCCCTCCTCTATGTGACATCCTTTTATATATTTGAACATGGCTATCATATCACCCCTTAACCTCCTCTTCTCCAGGCTAAACATGCCCAGCTCCCTTAGCCGTTCCTCATAAGGCATCGTTTCCAGGCCTTTGACCATTTTGGTTGCCCTCCTCTGGACACGTTCCAGTTTGTCAGTGTCCTTCTTGAATTGTGGTGCCCAGAACTGGACACAGTACTCCAGGTGTGGTCTGACCAGAGCAGAATACAGTGGCACTATTACTTCCCTTGATCTAGATGCTATACTCCTATTGATGCAGCCCAGAATTGCATTTGCTTTTTTAGCTGCCGCGTCACACTGTTGGCTCATGTCAAGTTTGTGGTCAACCAAGACTCCTAGATCCTTTTCACATGTACTGCTCTCAAGCCAGGTGTCACCCAACTTGTATTTGTGCCTCTCATTTTTTTTGCCCAAGTGCAATACTTTACATTTCTCCCTGTTAAAATTCATCTTGTTTGTTTTGGCCCAGTTCTCTAATCTGTCAAGGTCGTTTTGAAGTGTGATCCTGTCCTCTGGGGTGTTAGCCACCCCTCCCAGTTTGGTGTCATCTGCAAATTTGATCAGGATGCCTTTAAGTCCATCATCCAAGTCGTTGATAAAGATGTTGAATAAGACCGGGCCCAAGACAGAACCCTGTGGCACCCCACTAGTCACTCTTCTCCAGGATGAAGAGGAACCATTGATGAGCACCCTTTGGGTTCGGTCAGTCAGCCAGTTACAAATCCACTGAGTGGTAGCATAGTCAAGACCGCATTTTACCAGCTTCTTTACAAGAATATCATGGGGCACCTTGTCAAATGCCTTGCTGAAATCAAGGTAGGCTACATCCACTGCGTTCCCTTCATCTACCAGGCTTGTAATTCTGTCAAAAAACGAGATCAGGTTAGTCTGACATGACTTATTTTTCAGAAATCCATGCTGACTATTGGTGATCACAGCATTCCTTTCTAGGTGCTCACAGACTGTTTGCTTAATGATCTGCTCCAGAATCTTCCCTGGTATTGATGTCAGACTGACTGGGCGGTAATTATTTGGGTCCTCTCTTTTCCCCTTTTTGAAAATAGGGACAACATTTGCCCTCCTCCAGTCTGCCGGGACTTCGCCTGTTCTCCAGGAATTCTCAAAGATGACTGCCAGTGGTTCTGAGATCACATCTGCCAGTTCTTTTAATACTCTTGGATGCAGTTCATCTGGCCCTGGAGACTTGAATACATCTAAACTAGCCAAATATTCTTGTACTATCTCCTTAGTTATTCTGGGCTGTGTTTCCTTTGCTGAATCATTTGCTCCAAATTCTTCAGGTCGGGCATTGTTTTCTTTATCGGAGAAGACTGAGGCAAAGAAGGCATTAAGGAGTTCAGTCCTTTCTGTGTCCCCTGTTTGCATTTCACCATCTTCTCCTCTGAGTGACCCCACTGTTTCTTTGTTCTTCCTTTTGCTACGAACATACCCATAAAAGCCTTTTTTGTTGCTTTTAACCTCTCTAGCAAGCCTGAGTTCATTCTGTGCTTTAGCTTTTCTGACTTTGTGTCTACACGTGCTGGCTATCTGTTTGAATTCCTCTTTGGTGGTTTCCCCCCTTTTCCATTTTTTGTACACATCCTTTTTTAATCTTAATTCGGTTAAAAGTTCTTTAGATAGCCACCCTGGCTTCTTTAGGCACCTTCCATGTTTCCGTCTCATTGGTATTGCCTGACGTTGTGCTTTTACTATCTCCCTCTTAACAAACTCCCAGCCATCATGAACTCCCTTTCCTTTTAGTATTGTTGTCCATGGGATCTCACCCAGCACTTCCCTAAGTTTTATGAAGTCGGCTTTCTTAAAGTCAAGAAATTGAGTCCTAGTATGCTTGGCTGCTCCTTTCCGCTGTATAGTAAACTTCAGAAGAGCATGATCACTCGCGCCTAATGATCCTTCCACTTCTACCCCACTAACCAGTGGGGTAGAGCCAGTGTGGTGTAGTGGTTAAGAGCGGTAGTCACGTAATCTGGGTAACCGGGTTCGCGTCTCCACTCCTCCACATGCAGCTGCTGGGTGACCTTGGGCCAGTCACACTTCTGTGAAGTCTCTCAGCCCCACTCACCTCACAGAGTGTTTGTTGTGGGGGAGGAAGGGAAAGGAGATTGTTAGCCGCTTTGAGACTCCTGAAGGGGAGTGAAAGGCGGGATATCAAATCCAAACTCTTCTAACCAGGTCATCAACATTGGTTAGGACCAGATCTAAAATGGCTGTTCCTCTTGTTGCTTCTCCCACTTTCTGGACAATGAAGTTGTCTGCAAGGCCAGTGAGGAATCTGTTTGACCTTATGCTCTTGGCTGAGTTTGACGTCCAACAAATATCTGGGTAATTGAAGTCCCCCATTACTACTATCTCCCTTCCTTTTGCATGCTTGGCCATCTGTTCCAGGAAGGCATCATCTATGTCCTCCGTTTGGCTTGGGGGTCTATAGTAAACTCCCACAATGAGGTCTCTGTTATTCTTCTCTCCCTTAATTTTGACCCAAATGCTCTCACTTTGGCTTTGAGGATCTAAATCTTGGATCTCTTCACAGGTATACACATCCCTGACATATAACGCCACTCCTCCTCCTTTCTTGTCTGGTCTGTTTCTCTGAAATAGATTGTATCCCCCCATTATTACATTCCAATCATGGGACTTATCCCACCAGGTTTCAGTGATGCCTATTATGTCATATTTAGTTTGCTGTACCAAGAGCTCAAGCTCATCTTGTTTATTTCCCATGCTTTGCGCATTTGTGTACAGACATTGAAGTCCATTAATCATTCCCCCGTGTCTCTTATTTTTCCTCCCACCACTAGGTCCGCGTGCTGTTTGCTCCATTTGGTCTATGACATTTGGATGATCATCTTCATTAATTGATAGACTCCTACCTTCAGGAGCACTGTCTCCCTCCCCCACATTAGTCAGTTTAAAGCCCTCCTGATGAGGTTTCTGAGATTTTTGGCAAAAACATTTCTCCCAACCGTTGTGAGGTGCAGCCCATCACTTGCCAGAAGTCCATCTTCAAGAAACTGCAGTCCGTGATCTAAGAATCCAAACCGTTCCTGTTTACACCATTTGCGAAGCCAGCTGTGCCCGGAATGCACCACAGATGTGTAACTGCCTCTAGGGTATCTGTGGAGCATGAGGTGTTCAGCCCTAATTACTGGGCTTGGGAAGCAGTGAGAGCAGCAGAGAGGGCCCAATCCATGGTTTCAAAAGGCAAGTGGAGGCCTTTGGATTTTGTCAAAACTTGTGGTGCTAAGATGAGTTCTCCACTGCTGATTGTGTTTGTTTTTATATGTACTTTGAATGGGCACTGATTTACTTTTTATGGATTTTCAAGTACCATCTTGAGTATCTTAGTGGAAAGAAAAGAAGAAGAAAACCTTGTTTGTTGTATATGCTCATTTAATCTAGTTACACTCAGACAGAGCTGAGACATTTTCTCCTTTATGAGTTGTGATTATCTACAGCAAATTTTGAGAGCTATGATATCACTTGAATATTTGCCTGATCTCTGACTTCTGTTAACAGCTTGCTTCTACTATAAATCATATATCCTTTGGCTGGCAGTGTTTCCAGAGGTCCAAAGCACACATGTCTTAGTAGAAAGCTTATGTTGTAGATGAGAGAAAAGCAATGCTTAGATACCATCTGGTCTCCTTTTCCCAGCAAAATCCCTCTGGCCTCTATCTAATCTTGGCTAAGTGTTATCTGATACCTGCACAACTCAGCAGGTCTCGACTCATTAGGAAGTTCATTTCAGAAAGCGAAATCTCCAGCCCTTCTCTCTCAAGCAGCACATTGTAAATAACTACAAACCGTGCTGCTAATCAGTCAGTCAGATCTTTCACTTTTCAAAGGCTGAGATATTTTTGAAAAACCATAACTTTTTAACAACCTGAGCAAGCTGTCTCCAAACTATGTTGGTAATGACAGGTCTTTCCATATACTTTGAGCTGTATGTAAGCAGTTCAAGTCATCTAGGAATTTACTTACCACTTGGGGGTGGGCAAATCTCTCAATTTCAGATTCTTTCAGTTTCTCATTTTACCAGTCTTAAGTTCCCCACATCAGTCTGCAACAACAACAACAACGTCCTCATGAAAATTAACCAGAATTTTCGTGCTAATGGTTCCTAGCATACACTGGCGGAGGAGTGCGGGGGGGGGGAGTGCACCGCCCCCGGCAGTACGATCCCGGTGGGGTGCCATCACGGCTGCTCTCCCGCCCACGCTGGGTGCCCGCCCCTGCAGGCGGCCCACCCCACCCCCAGGACACATGCCATGCCCCTGCGGGCAGCGCACCATGCCCCCAGGATCCGTGCCCCACCACACCCCTGCCTCCTCTCCACCCCTCGGTGCTGGAGCATGAAGCTCCTCCACTGCTAGCATACATAGATATTTGTGTGAAAATTTGGTTACATGTAAATACGCAAAGTTTTGAAAAAGAAATTGTCCATGTATAATGTACTCTTGTATGTTGCTTTCACCAGCAAGAGTTTGGCTTCCAAGAGGGACCAGCCAATTCCTAGATGCAAGCGCCTGCATCTGCCTTGACCAGCTGCTCCACAGGGGCTTATAAGGGATGCTGCTGTGGGTGGCAAGATTATCCCCAAAAGGGATTTTCCCTTGGGGATTTCTATGGGGTACTCCCCTTTTGGTAATACCATATAGTATAGCTTACAACGTCCCAGTGCAAATGGTATACGGTAATTTCCTTTCCCCCTTTATGGATCATTGCCTTGTCGTGGCGAAGGGGCTTGAATAACTCAGAGAAGCTATGAACAGGGCACCCAAAATGAACAGGTCATAGTGGAGAGTTGTGACCAAACGTGATCCACCTGGAGAAGGAACCGGCAAGCCACTCCAGTATCCCTGCCAAGAAAACTCCATGGACAAAGACAACAGGCATATAAAAGTTATGACGCTGGAAGATGAGCCCCTCAGGTCGGAAGGCATCCAACATGCTACTGGGGAAGAGCAGAGGACAAGTAGATTCAGAGCTGATGAAGCGGCTGGGCCAAAGCCGAAAGGACGCTCAGTTGCGGATATGCCTGGAAGCGAAAGGAAAGTCCAATGCTGTAAAGAAAAATATTGCATAGGAACCTGGAATGTAAGAACCATGAACCTTGGTAAGTTGGATGTGGTCAAAAATGAGATGGCAAGAATAAATATTGACACCCTGGGCATCAGTGAACTAAAATGGATGGGAATGGGCAAATTCAGTTTGGATGACCATCATATCTACTACTGTGGGCAAGAATCCCATAAAAGAAATGGTGTGGCCCTCATAGTCATCAAAAGAGTGGCAAAAGCGGTACTGGGATGCAATCTCAAAAATGATAGAATGATCTCGATACAAATCCAAGGCAGACCTTTTAACATCACAGTAATCCAAGTTTATGCACCAACTACTGGTGCTGAAGAAACTGAAATTGAGCAATTCTATGAAGACTTACAACACCTTATAGAAGTGACACCAAAGATGGATGTTCTTCTCATTATAGGAGATTGGAATGCTAAAGGAGGGAGTCAAGAGATAAAAGGAACAACTGGGAAGTTTGGCCTTGGAGTTCAAAACGAAGCAGGGCAAAGGCTAATAGAGTTCTGCCAAGAGAACAAGCTAGTCATCACAAACACTCTTTCCCAACAACACAAGAGACGACTCTACACATGGACATCACCAGATGGGCAGCATCGAAATCAGATTGATTATATTCTCTGCAGCCAAAGATGGAGAAGCTCAATACAGTCAGCAAAAACAAGATTTGGAGCTGACTGTGACTCAGATCATCAGCTTCTTATAGCAAAATTCAAGCTTAAACTGAAGAAAGTAGGAAAAACTACTGGGCCGGTAAGATACAATTTAAGTCAAATCCCTTATGAATACACAGTGGAAGTGAGGAACAGGTTTAAGGATTTAGATTTGGTGGACAGAGTGCCTGAAGAACTATGGATGGAGGCTCGTAACATTATACAGGAGGCAGCAACTAAAACCATCCCAATGAAAAGGAAATGCAAGAAAGCAAAGTGGCTGTCCAACGAGGCCTTACAAATAGCGGGGGAGAGAAGGCAAGCAAAATGCGAGGGAGATAGTGAAAGATACAGGAAATTGAATGCAGATTTCCAAAGAACAGCAAGGAGAGACAAGAAGGCCTTCTTAAAAGAGCAATGCAAAGAAATAGAGGGAAACAGTAGAATGGGAAAAACCAGTGATCTGTTCAAGAAAATTGGAGATATGAAAGGAACATTTCGTACAGAGATTACCATAATAAAAGACAAAAGTGGAAAGGACCTAACAGAAGCAGAAGACATCAAGAAGAGGTGGCAAGAATACACAGAGGAACTATACCAGAAAGATATGGATGGCTCATACACCCCAGGTAGTGTGGTTGCTGACCTTGAGCCAGAAATCCTGGAGAGTGAAGTCAAATGGGTCTTAGAAAGCACTGCTAATAACAAGGCCAGTGGAAGTGATGATATTCCAGCTGAACTATTTAAAATTTTAAAAGATGATGCTGTTAAGGTGCTACACTCAATATGCCAGCAAGTTTGGAAAACTCAGCAGTGGCCAGAGGATTGCAGAAGATCAGTCTACATCCCAATCCCAAAGAAGGGCACTGCCAAAGAATGCTCCAACTACCGCACAATTGCACTCATTTCACACGCTAGCAAGGTTATGCTTAAAATTCTACAAGGCAGGCTTAAGCAGTATGTGGACCCAGAAGTGCAAGCTGGATTTCGAAGGGGCAGAGGAACCAGAGACCAAATTACAAACATGCGCTGGATTATGGAGAAAGCCAGAGAGTTCCAGAAAGACATCTACTTCTGCTTCATTGACTATGCAAAAGCCTTTGACTGTGTCGACCACAGCAAACTATGGCAAGTTCTTAAAGAAATGGAAGTGCCTGATCACCTCATCTGTCTCCTGAGAAATCTCTATGTGGGACAAGAAGCTACAGCTAGAACTGGATATGGAACAACTGATTGGTTCCAAATTGGGAAAGGAGTACGGCAAGGCTGTATATTGTCTCCCTGCTTATTTAACTTATATGCAGAATTCATCATGCAAAAGGCTGGGCTGGATGAATCCCAAGCCGGAATTAAGATCGCCGGAAGAAACATCAACAACCTCAGATATGCAGATGACACAAATTGATGGCAGAAAGTGAGAAGGAATTAAATAACCTTTTAATGTTGGTGAAAGAAGAGAGCACAAAATATGGTCTGAAGCTCAACATCAAGAAAACGAAGATCATGGCCACTGGTCCCATCACCTCCTGGCAAATAAAAGGGGAAGAAATGGAGGCAGTGAGAGATTTTACTTTCTTGGGCTCCATGATCACTGCAGATGGCGACAGCAGTCACGAAATTAAAAGACGCCTGTTTCTTGGGAGAAAAGCAATGACAGACCTAGGCAGCATCTTAAAAAGCAGAGACAACACCTTGCCAACAAAGGTCCGTATAGTTAAAGCTATGGTTTTCCCAGTAGTGATGTATGGAAGTGAGAGCTGATTGCCGAAGAATTGATGCTTTTGAATTATGGTGCTGGAGGAGACTCTTGAGAGTCCCATGGACTGCAAGAACATCAAACCTAAGGAAACCTTAAGGAAATCAGCCCTGAGCGCTCACTGGAAGGACAGATCCTGAAGCTGAGGTTCCAGTACTTTGGCCACCTCATGAGAAGAGAAGACTCCCGGGAAAAGACCCTGATGTTGGGAAAGATTGAGGGCACAAGAAGAAGGGGACGACAGAGGATGAGATGGTTAGACAGTGCTCTCGAAGCTACAAACATGAGTCTGACCAAACTGCGGGAGGCAGTGGAAGACAGGAGTGCCTGGCGTGCTCTGGTCCATGGGGTCATGAAGAGTCGGACACAACTAAACGACTAAACAACAACAACAACAATTTCCTTTCATTAAATATTTTAAACATAAAAACCAATGAATTAAAAATTGAAACTTTTAAAGTGCCTAAATGAAGGTATATAATTTAGTCGGCTTCCTTTACTTTGCAGCTGGTTGCTGGATGGATGTCTTGCTGAAACTATATCTGTGAAACAATTAATGGAATACCTTTATCCTGCAGGTGTGGAAGGTTTGCCCAGGTCCACAGATCATGTTGCTGAACAGAGCAGCCTGGAGACTAGAGTAGCTGATGCTTCTTTTTCAAAATCATGTTCAAAATATTTTGTTAGCAAAATAAAGAAATTATTGTCCTTTTAAAATAAGCAAGGACTTGCATTGGCTATATATGTGTGTGTGTGTGTGTGTGTGTGTGTGTGTGCCATGTCTTCTGAAATGGAACTGTGGCCTTCACAAAATATCTACATCTTACAGGGTAACAGAAACATTATTTGATGATGCTTAAGGCAAATGTGTCAGGGCTAGAATTGCCACCTAAATGGAAAAAATAATAATACAATAACTGAAACCCAAAGGGAATTTGTAGGTTCTTTCTCAAGCAAAACAAACAAAAAACCCTGAGGAATTTTGAACAGTTTTATAGGACTCCTGGACGAAGTCAGTCAGTCTCTGAATCATTTGTTCAGTATTCTTCTACACCGCCCCAAAAAAACCCTTTGTGGAACCACCTGAGAAGGTAGGAAGAGGATCATATAATCACAGGATAAACTCCCTACCTATGAGAAATCAGTATGTAAAGTAACAGGGTTCTAATGTAGCCTTTTTCATGATATTCTCTTTGAACGGGTCACTTGCTTTTAATGGGGACAGCACCCAAATATGTGATTTCACCGGCATTCTGAACTGGTACATGTTTTATTAATCCGTAATGGATAAGTTCATCCTTACCTGGCACAGCATACAGCTCACGGCAACATGTGGAACTCAAGTGGTCCACCTGCAGCCCCTTGACACTGCCAGAACCTGCTCTATTTCCCCATCCAAGTGACTCTGCTGCTTCCATCTGAGCCTCACAGACTGCTTTTGTTCGATATGAAACAGGCTTCAAGTTGCATGAAAGGAGATTCTGACTAAACATCAGGAAGAACTTTCTGACAGTAAGAGCTGTTTGGCAGTGGAACGGACTACTACCAGAGGTTGTGGACTCTCCTTCCTTGGAGAGTTTTAAGCAGAGGCTGGATGGCCACCTGTCCTGGAGGCTTCAGCTGAGATTCCTGCATTGCAGGGGGTGGACTAGATGGGCCTCTATACTTCTATGATTATATGAAATGTTCTCCCATTACCTCATCATACTTGTCAAGCGCCATGCATTTAAAGCAGTATCACACTAAAAAGTCATGGCTTCTCCCTGCCCCCCAAAATTGGAGCTGCACAAGAGCTCCAAATCAGTTTTAATTGCACAACCCAAACTTGCTGTTTGTTACTGAATTCCTCCTGTAAATGGCAACAGTACAGAAGTGCCCTTATTATAGACTCTAGACTAAGTATTTGGAGAATTACAGGATTAGTGTAAACATTTTAATCCACCATACCAGAAACATGTTTTAATAATCAGCAAACCCAACGTTTTAAATTATTTCTGTGCACAACTCTCATTATGATTGACATGATAAAGGTCTTAGGTTTTTAATTTACCACTACAACTTTTCCTCCAAAACAAATATGCGGTTATAATTAATTAACTTGCTACTATCTTTATGTCAAAACACTGAAGCAAGACATATGTCTTCTACTGGTTCTTTTCAGAGTTTAAAAATACAGTGGATGCGTGGAACAAATTTAACATTATATGGCACTTGCTGCAATAGGCTTAAAAATGAATTGCTATGTAGCTGTTTTGGAAATGTGCTTTCATTTTAAATAAAAAATAGGACAAGTTTCTGTATTCAGAGCATCCTTAAAACAGGTTTCTATTACTTTGTGCTTTACAGATGCTAAATAGCTCTGATTGTATTTGAGGAGTGAGCAATTTATTTGTGGAGCTTGTTCCAAGCCATTTATTCATGGAAATGATTTATTGACACAAATATTATTAATACTTGCTTCAAAACCTATCATATAGTTCATTGTATGGAGGCAGGAAAGGTGGCTGGTTCTGGGGTTTGTGCAGAATTCCCAGGACAGGTAGGCAGGTCCAGCCCACCCAGGAAGCAAGGTGAGGTGACGGCCTCAGGCGGCAGAATCTACAGGGGCTGCAGATCCTGATGTAGATCTTTATTCCCTGCCTTGTTCCTGATTTATATCTTCGCTTACAGTTATTCTCCCTCCCCATTGGGAAGGGGGAATAACTATTTGTGGTTTCTTTCAGGTGCCAAAATGTCCTAGGCCGGCCCTGCCAGTAGGTATGTTCCACGTAGGTATTCGATTGATCCTTAGGCTTGCCACAGTTATTATGCCATGCATATAATATTTTGTGTGAACTGTGTGAAAAGCTGAGTTAGTATGAAACTCCTTTGAGAAATGTCACCAGACCTAAGGAATCATAGAATCATAGAGTTGGAAGGGTCATCGAGTCCAACCCCCTGCCAAGCAGGAAACACCATCAGAGCACTCCTGACATATGGTTGTCAAGCCTCTGCTTAAAGACCTCCAAAGTAGGAGACTCCACCACACTCCTTGGCAGCAAATTCCACTGTCGAACAGCCCTTACTGTCAGGAAGTTCTTCCTAATGTTTAGGTGGAATCTTCTTTCTTGTAGTTTGGATCCATTGCTCTGTGTCCGCTTCTCTGGAGCAGCAGAAAACAACCTTTCTCCCTCCTCTATGTGACATCCTTTTATATATTTGAACATGGCTATCATATCACCCCTTAACCTCCTCTTCTCCAGGCTAAACATGCCCAGCTCCCTTAGCCGTTCCTCATAAGGCATCGTTTCCAGGCCTTTGACCATTTTGGTTGCCCTCCTCTGGACACGTTCCAGTTTGTCAGTGTCCTTCTTGAACTGTGGTGCCCAGAACTGGACACAGTACTCCAGGTGAGGTCTGACCAGAGCAGAATACAGTGGCACTATTACTTCCCTTGATCTAGATGCTATACTCCTATTGATGCAGCCCAGAATTGCATTGGCTTTTTTAGCTGCCGCGTCACACTGTTGACTCATGTCAAGTTTGTGGTCAACCAAGACTCCTAGATCCTTTTCACCTGTACTGCTCTCAAGCCAGGTGTCCCCCATCTTGTATTTGTGCCTCTCATTTTTTTTTTTTTTTTTTTGCCCAAGTGCAAGGAAAATTTGGCTTCCCTCAGAATTCCTTAGATGTTTCATCTAAGGAAGATATTGCAAGTTTGCTTCAATTTTCAGACACTATTAGGATACCCATCTAGCCATATAGGGCTTGCATACATGTAATCAACTCTCAGATAGATGGGAGAAAGCTTAAATGTCCTAAAGAGCCATCCAAACCCCCTTTACCCGCAACCAGGATATTGCCCTGCCCACCCCCCTCTGTTAGAGGACAGAGCTATGTGTGTCACATGGCCTAACCTACATCTGTGGCACCCCTCTTGCCACTTTCCCCCAGGATGATGAAAAACCATTAATGAGTACATAGGTGCGAATTCCCTGGGGTGTCCTGGGTGCCTGAGCACCCATAAAATTCCCCACAAAGGGGCCATGCAGCCACAAATTTCAGTGCCAGGGCCATGCACACTGTGTGGCACCCACGGTCACAGGGCCAAGCTGGCACTCCTGATATGAGTACTCTTTGGGTTCAGTCTGCCACCAGCTACAAATCCACCTAACACATACCTTGCCCAGCCCACATTTTACCAGCTTCTCTGCAAGAATATAATGGGGGACTTAATCCAAAGCCTTATTGAAATCAAGATACACTATGTCCACAGCATTCCCATGATCTACCAAGCTTGTCACTCCATAAAAAGAAAAAGAAATGAGACTTGTCTGACAAGTAATCAAAGCATCCTTTTCTAAATGCTTACAGATTGATGAATGATCTGTTCTAGGACCTTTCCTGGTACCGCAGTCAAGCTCACCAATCGGTAATTACCTGGTTCTTATTTTTTGCCCTGTTTGAAGATGGGGGCATTTGCCTGCCTCCAGTCTGCAGGGTTCTCTTACCTGTTCTCCAATAATTCTCAGATTATAGACAGAGGCTCTGATCCTCAACCTTCTTTAGAACCCTTGGGCAAGCTCCTCCTCTGGCAAGCTGTAGGTGCAGGAAGTGGTACAGAGAATAAAAGGTAAAGGGACCCCTGACCATTAGGTCCAGTCGAGGACGACTCTGGGGTTGTGGCGCTCATCTCGCTTTATTGGCCGAGGGAGCCAGCATACAGCTTCCGGGTCACATGGCCAGCATGACTAAGCAGTGCATGGAAATGCCATTTATCTTCCCGCCAGAACAGTACCAATTTATCTACTTGCACTTTGAGGTGCTTTTGAACTGCTAGGTTGGCAGGAGCAGGGACCAAGCAATGGGAGTTCACCCCGTCGCGGGGATTCAAACTGCCGACCTTCTGATCGGCAAGCCCTAGGCTCTGTGGTTTAGACCACAGTGTCACCCACTGCCTCAATCATGTCAGAGTTCATCCTTCAGTATGTACAGTACAGTGTGAATCTGTGGTGCACAGATTCAGTGTTGAGACTGAATGTCATGTTCGATCTGACGGTATCCTTGGCTTTGTACACAAACATAAATGGGGTTTTGTCCCATTTATATGTTGGCTCTTTGAAATGCCAACTTACCATTTCTTTTAGCCACATAGCTTACTCTGTTGGTTTTGCAGTGATTTGTAGTGCTCCATATGTTCTGAATTAGTGCTTTAGTTCCCGTTGCTGATTTTCTATTGGGGTTGGCTATCTATGGGGCTCATCAGTTGTAGTTCTAATAAAGAGATTCAGGTGCAAACAGTGACAAAGTGCTTTGTGTGTGTGTCAGGTTGGGGGAATTGGTACACAAACCTTTTTATTGTGTTAGACTATTTCTTGACTATTATTTTTTGTTACCTGTAACAACATATATTTATTTGACATATTTACAAGCTACTACAAAATGAATTATAAAAGAGTTTAATTTTTTTTTAAAAAAGATACCTGCTTTTTACAGAGTCTTGCACATTAATTTCTAGCAGTGTGTGTGTGTGTGTGTGTGTGTGTGTGTGTGGTTAGGTACTGTTGGTATTTATTTAGATTTATATATCCTGCATCAAGGATACACAGGGGGAGGTAAACATGGATATTACGAAATTATTAAAAAGCGATTGTTCCCTCCACTGGAATCCATCCATCTGAAAGTAAAGAAGACGATGGAGGTGCAAAGAAAATGAAGGTGGGAATGCTTGGCATATAATGAGTAAGCCACTTGCCTGGGTGGCCATTTGCCATGCATTCAACCACGCACCTCTGCTCCATGTAGCAGGATGATAATGGCAAGCCAGCCACTGCCCTGGAAGGGAAAGAGTTCTGCTGGGGCAGTTTGATTGTCACTCTGTACAGATTCTCTTTTTTTCTGATGCCAAGTGGTAAGGGAAAATGTGCTCCTCTCTTGTTTCTTCAGATTTCTGATGACACATCTAGGTGTGGCATCAGCATTTGACAGCATGCTCTGGATTTGCTAAGTGCTTTGTTACATGCACACAATGGCAGCCTGCCACTTAAAATCAGGCATAAATCAGACAATGTTCATAGAGTCACTTAATCGTACTTTGAAGACAAAATGTATTGGACATAGCGCACCCCATGTCGTTCAGTAGTGCTATTAGCAATTCAGTGTGCAATATTTGTTTGATGCAAACTACTCAAAGCAGGAGATTATTTGGCCTCAGCATGTGCCTTTACACAATTAGTCTATAAAATCCCTTATTTTGTCATCCAAAGAGATTTGTAGAAAACTTTTCTCTGTATGCTGTAGTTAGCACCTTTCATATGGTTTGGTTCATGTTCGAACTGCTTTGGCTGGCTTTACATTATCACTTTGCTGCACATTCTAGTACACATCTGCACCTGATGTTGGCACAGTTCTTACTACTTTGCAGGATGACACAGATGTCAGGGAATGGTCAGAAGATGAGGACTGGGGAATGCATTCTATGGCAGACCAGCTTCTCTCTGATGGAGAGCTGGAGGGGGAAGAGTCACCTCCATTCTCCACAGCGTGTTCAGAAGGAGAGAGAGAGAGAGAGAGAGAGAGAGAGAGAGAGGAGCTGAACAACTTAGGAAGTAGTTAACCAGTTATGAGATAATGACAACAGAACCAGAAGGGAGGGGGCAGCTAGCTGAGACATCACTTGAGAGCGTGGTGGACCCCCCCCCCCCCGTCTCTAAGCTTGGAGCAAAGGAGTCAGAGGGAGGGAGGAACTTCCCATTGGCGCCCAAAATGCTGCAGAAGCAGGAAGGAGGGTTAGACTACCCAAGTGCTCTCCTTGTGGAGAGCTGTGTATTTGTGCTTGCAACATGATGCTGTAATAAAAGGACTACAAATCTATTAACTGCTTATTAATTATTGTCTGTGAAGTTACCGAAGGGAGGACTCTCCACACCTGACAACAGATGACCAAGTGAACCTGAAGAAGTGATAGAGTTGATCCCAAGATAGTCTGATCCTCTGAATGGATACTTAGTTAATGAATGTCTGCATTCATCTTTCTCAAAAAATCACCACTGTTGGCTCCAGTCTTGACCAAAGGAGCTTACATTCAAGATTTGACTTATTTTTATTTTTACGCTTTCTCCATTTGTTCACATGAAATAATTCAGTGGGTAACTATTAACAACATTCTGAGCACAGAAAAGCACAAATAACAACATTCTGAACAGTGTAAAAACTGTGATGTACTCTCCCTCCAAGCACACCCTAACACGGCCCTGAGAGTGATTACTCACTTAATAGCAACATGAATCTTTAAAGTTCAGAACTGGGTGCTTCTCCCTTTTCCAGCTTCTTTCTTGGTTTTCTTCTCTTCACCTGCCTGCTCTTTACTCGAGTTTGTGCTGCTTCTATATTTCCTTTGCTGAACCTTTCTGCATTTCTTGACACCCATGAGGACAATTCAATAAAAGCAGCCTGAGACTCTTCTGCTTGCCCGTTGACACAAGTGAATGTGGCCAACACCACCACCAATCTCTTTACACAATGCAAAATACAGATATGCAAAATCATGTTTTGCTTCCCCAGTTTGCGTTTCCACATTGCCTTGATAGGACATTAATTTTATCTAGCACTATGTGAGGCTGTTTTATTATGTCTTGCTCTCTTTCATGTAATTTTGATGTAAGAATATGGACACATTGTTAGCATCAGGATTCCACCACCACCACTCTGTCTCTCAGTTTCCTTCAGTATTTGTGTGCTGGTACCGGGGGGGGGTACCGTGAGGCGTGGTCAAAGTCTGGTCCTGGATCGAGGGTCTGGAGACTGTCCACCAAGGGGGAAGCTGGGTTCAAAGCAAAAGCCAGGCGTGGTCAGGAACTCCGGAAAGACAGGTCTGGATCCGGGCAAGAGCAGGTACTCAACAACGTTGCTCCCACAACCCGGGACTGGGCCGACTGGCCTTTATTTCCTGAGGCCAGGGGCAGCCCCGGCCCCCAGGTGACCCGCCTCTCCTGGCCTTAAGGCGAGCACTCCTGCTGAGAGAAACCAGTTCCCTCCGCCTCTCTGCCCTGAGCCTCTGCAGCTCAGGAGAGGCTGGAGGGTTACTGGACCCAGGGGGAGGCTCACCTTCCCCTGACAGGGCTGGGAGAGGCGCACCTGTAGGCAATGGGTCCTCAATCACCTCTGGAGCCAGAGTGGATTCATCTGGTGTCTGCTCCTGAGGATCCGGCACAGGTGAAGCTTCCGATTCAAGCCCCTGCCCCGGCTCAGCCGGCCCTGGAGGCGGGGACTCCTGTGCAGGCTGGGACTCCTCAGGTTCAGCCTCTGAATCAGAATCCGAGACCATCACAATTTGTCATGAATGAGCCAGCTCCCAGTGATGGGTTGCATCAGGTGAAGAAAGCAGCCAGGAACTGAGAGGATTAACTGCCAGGCAGGATAAGCACCAGCTAGGGCCAACTCCCCCGCCCCCTGGAATGCCAGTTGATAAAGGAATGGCTGGGAGCAGGCTAGAACACAGTCAAAGCTCACCGGAAGCACAAACAGGTGGGAAAGAGTTAAGAGAAAGCCTCTCAGAGAATAGAGAAGAGGCGGGAGCTGACCCACTCAGTCCAAGGTCACAGCAAATGGGAGGGCTGCAAGATAGGAAGTGAAAGTTCCGTTGCTTCTGGTCACGCCGGAAGCAGTCTTCAGAAGGGTCATTGTGACTGATGATGCCGGGAGGCTGTGTGAGAGCCCTCCGGAGCTATCTGTTGTTTTGACAACAAATCATCCTTTTTAATTAACTACGCCTGCTACGTTATCAAGCTTGGGAATGGACTCCTGACAGTATTGTTTTATGCTGGCTGCTCCAAGATTTTTTTTCTTTGTAATTAATAAAACCCACAATCAAAGTTGTGGTTGTGGTTCTGATCCTAGAATAAATTCCTGCTGCCTACTGTGGTCCTAAAGTTCATTTGGAGAATAATTAAATTGAATTCTAAATCTCTAGACACTGAATTCCTCTCTCATTCCCTACTCTGGGCTTCCTTGCTTATTATCACCTTGCTTCCTCCCCTCCTGTGTTTGCTCAGCAGCCCCATCTTCTGGCTTCCATTTTGCCTTTGTTCTAGACTTCTCATGTTCTTTCTATTAGGGCCATTCCAGTGGGCTTGAAGCCTCCCTCCTCCCACTGAGCCCTGGAGACAGGAGTTAATTGGGAGATGGGAGGAGAGTGGAGGTCAGATCACTTAGGGCCATCACTGGACTTTGCAATAATGTGAAGATGACTCATGCCAGGCTGAAGCTTGCAAGCTGCTTGCACAGTCCTCTTAATAATAATATCTATTTTACAGGCACTCTCCCCCCTCCCCCTGGAGATTGGGACCCTCCCCTTGTCACCAGGGGGAGGGCAGGCAAAGCTGGAGACTTCCGGTCAGGCCTGGTTTTCTGGGAACCTGAGGTACAGCTCTAATGTGGATTTTGGAATTTGTCTTGTGGGCCAACGTGGTCCTTTTGCTTCGTATACTTTTAATAGTTCTGTTACATGTAGCCACAGTTAAACTGTTCTGTTTTGCAACATGGCCCATTAAGTATTCACTACTTTTAAATTATGAGGCACATTCAAATCTCCCATTTTCAAGGAACTCAGACCTTCATCTCATACTGTAGGATCAAACTATGCATTTGTATCTACAGACAATTGAGCTAAAATTTCTCATTATCTCTTTTTTCCTAGGAAGACAATTTTTCTCTGAGCTGCTTGGTAGATTTCATTTCATGTGTCCTTCCTCCATTTGATCAATTCTTTGTTTTGGCTTTTTTCATGTTCTTTTTCCCTTAGTGATGGTGCTAGATGAATAAAGTTAACCTCTGGCTACTACTTTTCCTACATCCCCAAAGCGTCATTTTGGTTGATGTGGTCAAGTCAAAGGACAGTGAAATCAATGGCCGCTGTTCTAAATTCAGAAGAGTTTTATCGACAGGTGAATGTGGAACTGGGCAGATTGTTCAATTTCAGACTGCAATTATTTGAAGTACCTGGAAGACCCCCCCCCCCCACTATAGTTTAATGGAAGAAAGAAGTGCTGACCATGTAGACAACTGACTAGGTTACTTCCCTACCTCCAAGAGAACAAACAAGTAGTGGTTTGTTGAGTTGGGGAAGGAAGCTACAATTTTCAAAGCAGAGCAACGCCCTAAATTTGAATTTGCATACCATGTAAGAAGAAATAACAAAAGTTGCTTTTTTGTGGGACATTCATGTGGCCCATTTAGATTTGAATGCAATAAAATAGTACCTTGTGTTGCATAACCTCCAGGTTATGGAATCTTCAGGTTATGGCCATGGCAAACCCGGAAATGTATACTTTCGGGTTTCGCTGCTCGCGCATGCGCAGAAGCGCTCTGCGCGCCCCATGTGTGTGCAGAAGCGGCACTTCTAGTTACGGATTTTTCGGGGTGCGCATGGCACCCCAAAATGAATTAAATCCATAACCAGAGGTGTATAAATGTTGTATCCCATGATGCTTGCTCTCCATATTACCGTCTTTGTCCACGAAGTCAAGGAAGCTTTACAAACACTGTGAGTACCATAAACTACCATATAACATAACAAGGATAAAACATCGTAAAACCATCATATAACAAACAATAAAATATCACAACTATTCCAACCACAAAAACCAGGGCTGTGAGCATGAATCCATTTAAATGATACATCAATCAACTAAAGCTTTAGTTCATTAATTGTGAGGGGAAATTTAGAATGGCAGAATAGAGAGCTTTCTCTTTAATGCTACTGAACTAACTTGGTGGATGTTTCGTGAACATTTTGCGATCCTCAAAACAATTCCCCGCTTTGCCAGTTTTTAACATCTTTTACAAGTAGGTAGGTGTTGAGATCTAACAGGTACAAGAGAAACATACAAACTTGTTATGTACTTAGATGAATCTTAGAACAATAGGATCCAGAATGCAGCAGTCTGATTGGTCCGTGGGAGCCACCCAATCCAGCTTCAGGTGGAAGTGAATCAGCGACCTGATTGGCCTACAAGAGCAGCCTGGAATTAGCCAATCATGCAGGGCCCATTGTGTAAATAATGTATATATAGCTAGACGTTTTGGGGAAAACTTCATTCATTGCTACTATGAGATGAATAAAGAGCATGAAATTCACACTTGACTCTGAGTATATTTCAACACCCCAGATGTAAAGTTCTCCCCAAAGTGCCCTTTTATTTTTTATTTTATTTTTTTCTCCCCAAAGTGCCCTTTTAATTCTGCTTTGGGGAAAATAGATGGCAGATTTAGATGTTGTTTGTGTTCTACTCTAGACTGATTTTGATTTGTCACACTTTTTAAAAGCAAAAGCCACCCCCCATTGGCTTAACGCTGATCATCGATGCAAAATGCTTTCAGTTGACAAGGATGCGGGCCGAGCTGTCTTCACTCCCTGATGTTGTGACCCCCGTTTGCCTCAGTTGACAATTCCATTCTTCACTGAGAATTAGGATTGCACTGCCAGAAGCAATATATACCAAAAGCCGGCCAGCAGAAGGGGGATGAACCAAGGACTACTGAAAAAGGAGTGAGTTTTTATCAAGAGCTTGATGTTCTATATCTTGTAAAAAGATTGCCGGAATTAGACTCATTTGAGGCTGCAAAGCATGGGAAGAGATGTGTGCACATTGATGAAGAAGATCATTTTTAAAAGAATTATACAGCAGCTCAAATAAAAGTTCACGAAGGTTCAGTGGACAATGGAGCTGCACTGGGAGAAAAGCAGCGGTAAACACTCATGGCTGAAAATATGGTGAAAATACTCCCCCGTAGTTACGAAGATGACGGTTAACTTTGTGAGATTGTCTGCATATTCATGGTCATGCAGATCCTTGCTGCCAACCACTTCGTGTGCCTTGCCTGATGCTGGAGCTTCTACCTTATCCCCACGGGAGAACTTTGCACATCGAGCAGGAAGGTCTACAGGGGACTTCCAAGTGCATTCAGCTCAATACACACAAGCCTCTGCATGATTGGGAACTTTGCATTTTCAGCATGCCGGCACTTATAAGGCCTGTTGAAAAACTCAGGATAGAGCACATGGGATGGAGATGTTGGGGGGTAAGGACAGTACCCCTGCCCCCTACACACACCCCATGTGGCTTGAGTGTCTGAATGCATTAGCTTGAGTGGGATGCACAAGTCCTTGCAGATGGGAAACAGCTGGGTGTTATTCAGTGCCTTCTAGAGATGCCTTCTAGGTATTGGGGCCGGAACTACGTTTTCTGCCAGAATAAGCCTTTGCAAGTGAGAGCTAGGGAAATCCTCCCCACGGCTAATGGACGTCTCCTCCTCTACCACATTTCTAAGTTAATGTGGATTGTATCAAATAAGTGAATTACTGTACATCCCATAAACATACCGGCTTAAAGCATCAGTTGTGATGGGCACAGTTCATTATTTACTTTCCTATTCAGATGGGGGGGGGAATGACAACAAACCCCCTCAAAAATGGCTTCCACGGTCATTTCCTGACCAGCTCCATGCATTGTGAGATGGTGACCTCACCTTTTTGAACCAATGGGTGTCTTTTATAGCTAACTGCTCATTTAAAGGTGTGGGGTTTTTTTTAAAGTGACATTTGTTTTTAAAACTGTGAATGCTAATTTTCCTGGAGTCATCAAACAAGCAACTTTGTATAGCACAGTATTTTTCTGTTTTTGCCTATCAAACTGCTTTATTGTCCTTTCAGTTCACCAAACTTTAGCGCCATGCCCCAGGAGGAAGAATTCAGCAAAGCAGACACACTTCAGAGCATAGCTACGAACAGAATATGAGAATTATAAAACTGTCAAAAATGTCAGAATCCATTGTAATCAGCAGCCCAGTAGCTGTGCTTGGAAAGCCGCCATTTATTCTAAAGGACCTTCTTTATGGTCTGGTGAATTGCATTAATTTTAAATAAAATAGTAATGACATTTCGTTCAAAATAATATATTAATAACTGCAGGTGCTGCCAGGATTCCGACATCTTGTATTCCCTGCCGTTTTCCTTTCTTTCCCTGCTCTTCTTCCTGGATATATACTGTGTTCATACTGCAAAACTAAACAGGCAGCTTTGCAGAACTGGTCTGATTCAGATGTTCATTTGTTGTGTTGCAGGAATAAGAAATCATCCTCTCAGCGGTTGTATATCTTGCATGCGCTCCAATAAAGGGCTCCTCCCTTGTCAAGTCTCCATTACAGCTTTAAGAAGCCCACCATTCCCTCCCCAATCTATCTGAGGAGTAAAGCCCCCTTCATACCTGCCACTTAATGGACTACTGCTTGCATCGTACACATCATAAACATTCAGTTTAATCCTGTACTGATGCTGTTCCAAAATTTTCTAACCCCCCCCCCCCAATTATTATTATTACTTATTTCATTTGTATACTGCCCTATACCTGCAGGTCTCAGGGCGGTTCACAATTCTCTATCAGTTAATGAGAAAATAAATGACATTTAAAATCATCAAAAAGGAGGGAAATTCTCATGGATGAGCTTTGCCAGTTGTTTTGTGGGGTTTTGGTGAAGCCCTTTCTATCCTTTCACAAATCATTGGGCAGCCTTACTGGGTTCCCTTGCTTCCTGACCATCCCATGGCATCCTTAACTGTTGTTGCAAAGAAAGCAGCTGTCCTCCTGTTTGTGAGAGACCAGAGGTATAAGCCTCTCAGTTTTGTCCTGGAATGGTGCAGTCCATGCTCAGGTGTCCCTCTGTGGCCCCATCTAGACCAGGGCTATTCTAACTGCCGCCTCCCTCACACGTCACTCTCCTATCTGCCTTTTAAGACATCCATCTCTTCTGGAGTGTTTTGGGGGGGGGGTTGGGCACTTTCTGTAGTGCAGAAGTGTTGAGCACAGGTGATGTTTGTACACCAAAAACTGCATCCCCCAAGGAGCAAATTAGTATGCTGGCCTTATTGCTCACTGCTAAACTTCACATGCAGATGAAACACATTACCACATAGGTCAGTTAAAGAGGCTTCAAATTAGATTTGTGAGTCAAAAGTTTGAATAAGAAAACTAACAGAACACAAACTGAAGCACAGGGAAAATGAGATTAATTATCTACAGCGCTCAGAAAAACACACCCAGTTGCTTGTGTATTGTGTTGTAGAAGGCGTGTTCTCCATCACGGAGAGCACGTGTTGCGGTTGGGGATGCCAGGACACCTTGCTGTTTCTGGGCAGATGGCTTGGCCAACTCGTAGGCAGGGGCGGGCTGTTACTGGGGGAATTTAGATGTTGCCATTGAGTGATTGACAGCCCTATTTGTTAAATACAAGGCACGCAGCAACGGACCTCCTCTTTGGCTGCGCGCTTCGGATCAGAACACACATCAGTGAAAGGAGACGGTTGTGTTGCTGAGCTCAGTTTACAGAGCTTGCTATTCCTTTTTATTTAGATAATTCCTTGTTTCCCCCCCCCCTTTTCCTCTCTCCTTAATTGTTGTCTCCTATTAACCCCAATTTCCCTCACCCAATCCCTTTCTTAATTTCGTTACCTCCCTTCGCCCCCGTCCCCACTTAATTCCTTTACTTTTATTGAGCTTTAATTATATTGAGCCTTTAATTTTATTGGGGACTTATCCTTTCCTGGTGGTTCCGCAGAGTTTTGTCCCTGGTCTGGGGGTGGTCGGGGGCCCCACTTTTCAGCTCCTCACGCCCCCCCCCCCCGTCCAGTTTAAAAAGTAAAATAAGATAAATAAAATAAAAGTGAATTTGACGCTTTTCACGCCGCTATTGGTGGCGCGGAGGCAGAGCGGCTTCCCCACTAGCTTGGAGGCCCCGCGGCCCCCATATCCCCTTCCTTGCCCCAGCCCGGTTGCAGGGCCTTGGCGGGAGCAGCGCGGCCTTTTCCCAGGCCTTCTGAGTCGGGCTGCACTGGAGGGGCCTCTAGTGGCCGGGATTGGTATATCAGCCCAATCTGTAGGGCTCTGGTTCAGCTGTGGGGCTCTGGTTCTGCTGGCCAATAGTGTTATTACTATATATATATATTATATTATTGCAGCCAATCTTTGCTTGTTGTTTTTTTTATATATATATAAAAAAAACAACAAGCAAAGATTGGCTGCAATAACAAGAAAAACCAGAAGGGGCACCAGGCATATATATATATATATATATATATATGCAGGTTTTGGTGTCTTCGGGTGTCTTCCCGTGTAAGAGTCGGGGTGTCTGTGCGACGTTTCGACGAGGTCTCACTCGTCATCTTCAGGCTGAAGCCGAAGCACCAGCCTGAAGATGACGAGTGAGACCTCGTCGAAACGTCGCACAGACACCCCGACTCTTACACGGGAAGACACCCGAAGACACCAAAACCTGCATTCCTATACCCGTGAAAATCTACGAAAGCAAATATCTCACCTCTACGGGGAGGAAACCTTCCAGAAGCCGAAAGCACCAGCCTGAAGATGACGAGTGAGACCTCGTCGAAACGTCGCACAGACACCCCGACTCTTACACGGGAAGACACCCGAAGACACCAAAACCTGCATTCCTATACCCGTGAAAATCTACGAAAGCATATATATATATATATATATATATATATATATATATATATATAAAAACAACAAGCAAAGATTGGCTGCAATAACAAGAAAAACCAGAAGGGGCACCAGGCTCAATTTTGAGCCTGGCGCCCCTTCTGGTTTTTCTTGTTACTGCAGCCAATCTTTGCTTGTTGGCTTGAGCCATCCATTGGGCCATCCATTGGGCATTCGCATTTTAGGCTGAGGATGTCGGCTAATATTTCTTAGCTGTATTTTATTTTAAGCGTATTTTAGTTTATTTATTTACTTATCCTAGTTTCTTTATCTATTGTAATTTTCATTTTTTATTTGATATTTTAAATTTAAATTTTATTTATCTATTTATTTTATATTTTGTTTTGTTTTGTTTTGGTGTAATGTTATTGTCAATTTTTATTTTATTTTCTTTCTACACTCGTCTTTAGCACTTGGGCTTTTATCTTCAGGTGTTAACTTTCTCTCCTTGTATACTTGCAGTTTCCATGGCTCCAAAGAAGGCCTGGCCCCAGCAGGCGTCGCCTACTTGGGGAAAAAGGAGAATTCGTGGCCCTTCACAATCACTGCGCTCTCCTGCACCTAGTCAGGCAGGGGGCCGTATCGAGTCTCTAGTGGCAAGTTTGTCGGGCAATCCAGAGGCATTTCCCCACTTCGCATCTGAGATGGACGGCCTCATTCAGTGCTGTGCCCCTCAGCCCAGCGCACAGGCCGGGCCTTCTACACTGACTGCCCAGACGGGTCCAGTCTCTTCATCTCCTAGGGATGACTCCGAGGATTTTCAGGTTTCAGGGGTTTTATTCTCTGATCCCCAATTGGTCGGGGTCTCAACCCCTATTGCCTCTCGTGGTCGTACGCGTCAAAGGGGTGCATCGACCCAAAGGCTTCGCAGGCGATACTGCACGGTCTTTAGCAGGACCTTCCATTGCTGCAGCTCCTTCACCAGTGGCTTCTCTTCAGTCTCTCCCAGGTACCTCCCGCCAGGGTCCGGCTTCGGAGTCTTCCACTGAGGACAACCTACCTGTGCCTCCAAGGACGTCTTCCGGTGGTAAATGTCGCAAGAAGCATTCCAGGAAGAAGGCCAAGAGGAGCAGGCGTGATACGTCCTCTTCCTCCACAGGTACGTCCTCCCAAAGCGCTGACGAAGAGCGGGAGGTAGGTATGGGCCTCTACTGGGATTACAGTGAATCGACTGGCCTTCTTCGCTGGGCTTGGGATTGCAGAGCCAATTCACATCGACTTAGGTATGGTGCTACGCAGGAGTGTCTGGATGGTGCTTTGGTGCCTGACGTTAAAGTCGCCACCAATTCGGCAAAGGACATCATCCCGGGGAGTCATCTTTCTTCAAAGTTGCGCACCCGAATTCTTAATGGTCGCTATGTCGACATTTTTAAGCTGGCTCCTCCACCACTGCCCTCTCCTGGGCAAGAGAAGGTGGCTCCGGGCGCAAAAAAGCAGTCTGGAACTAGCAAACTAGAGAAGACATTTGAGCGTTGGCTTGATTGTTTTCAAGTTGGGGTTTTTTTTTTTTGATTTTTAGTCCTCTGTTATCCCAAGAGAGCCAGTCATCTCATAATTTATCAGTCCACTGTTAGGGCGGCCTTTACAATGGCTGGCGAAAGTGCCGTAATTTCTTACGATGAAAACTTTAGGCGTAGGGCGGCCAAAATCCCCACTGCCCGTTGGGATCATAGGGATTTGAATGTTTGGATGACGTATGTAGCATTGCATTTCGAGAAAAAGCCCATTGAGCCACAGAAACCAAAAATGGGTGCCTTTAAAAGACGCCTGGTTTGCTGGGAATTTAATAAGGGCTACTGCCAGCGCCAACCTTGCAAAAACCCGCATGTTTGCGACAAGTGTGGAGGAAATCATCCCATTTCCACTTGCTTTTCAGGGAGGGGGGGGACGCACTTTTCCCCCTCCAAAAATGAAGGGGAAATGTGTGTGCGTCCTATGGGGCGAATGCAGGCTTTCGCTGAAGCCTGGAGAGTGAGAGGGGTCGGTGTGCACTGACCCCTCTTGCTCTCCAGGCTTCAGGAGAGCCCCAGCGCCAGCCCCACAAGGTCAGGGGATAGCGGGGAGGCGGAACGCCACCATCCTGCTGTCTCCCGATGTGGTTTGGAGGCTGATGGTGGGGAGACGCGTGCTTCTCTCCGCCGCCAGCCCCGCAAGCTCCGGGGACAGCGGGGAGGCGCAGCACGTCTTCCCGCTGTCCCCGGACCTGGTCTGAAGGCTAGCGGCGGGGAGAAGAGCGCTTCTCCCCGCTGCCGGCCCCACAAGTGCCTGGGGGGGAAATAATAATTTTTTCTTTATTTCCCCCCCCAAAAAAAACTTGGTGCGTCTTATGGGCTGGTGCATCCTATGGGGCAAAAAATACGGTAATCTTTCCCATCCTCGGGGCTCGTCGGTGAATGACGTTATACCCCCGGAACTATGCTCTGTAAAATATGCATCGTTTGATCATGCGATCAAGATGATCAGGAAATTTGGCCCCGGGGCACTCTTAGCTAAATGCGACATTGAGTCAGCATTTCGGCTGTTGCCTATCCACCCCCAGGACTTTTGGTTGCTAGGTTTTCAGTTTGAGGGGGCATTTTACTATGACAAGGCTATGCCAATGGGTTGCTCGATAGCCTGTGCAGCTTTTGAGTGCTTCAGCACCTTTTTAGATTGGGCATTACATTTTAAAACAGGCCTGGAGGGCGTCGCACATTATTATGAAAGAGCTAGGAGTCCCTTTGGCAGAGGAAAAGACAGAAGGCCCTTCCACCCAATTGGTTTATCTTGGTATCCTATTGGATATGGTAGCATGTACTTACCGCCTGCCCGGTGATAAATTGGGCAATCTGAAGAAGGTCATTGAGGATATGCTACCACTGGCCAAGGTGACCTTGAAGCAAATTCAGTCCCTTCTGGGCCACCTTAATTTTGCATGCAGAGTAGTGGCTCCAGGTCGCCCCTTTTGCACCAGATTGGCCAGGCTTACGGCAGGCCTGTGGACTCCACATCATCGGGTTCGCCTTTCCAGCGAAGTGAGGGCAGATCTGTGGATGTGGTTGGATTTCTTAAATGGTTTCAATGGGGTGTCATTGTGGTAGGACCCTTTGAACCTGCATAATGACTTTCAAGTTCAGTCCGATGCAGTGGGCTCTTTAGGCTTTGGGCTTTACTGGAAGGGTCGATGGTGTGCCTTGCCTTGGCCATCAGCGTGGCAAGGTGAGGCTGTTCCGCGGGATTTAACTTTTCTTGAGTTTTTTCCTATAGCAGTAGCGGTCCATTTGTGGGTACAGGAGTTCAAGGACCACCGTGTCTGTTTCTGGACTGACAATCAGGCGGTGGTGAATATATTAGCAAAGTTGTCGTCCCGCTCCCCTAGGGTGTCAGCTCTGCTTAGGGATTTCGTTTTACATTGTCTGCGTTTCAATATCGTGTTTTCGTCCCATTTTATTCCTGGGATTTCTAACGAAATCGCTGATGCTCTATCCCGTTTTCAGATGGAGCGGTTCAGGTCCCAGGCTCCAGAGGCGCAGCTACGTCTGAAATATTTCCCGGATCATCTCTGGAACCTTGGCAGCAATTAGTCTTGCAGGGAGTAGCCGCATCCGTTTCACCTTCTACGTTACGTTCCTACAGGAAGGTGTGGACTGAATTTTTAACTTTCTCTCATCAGTCCTTGTCCATCCAGCTTAGCTCATCTCTGGTTTCTTCACAGGTCCTCCAGTATTTGGCGCACCTTTTTCAATTGGGGTGGGCTATCAGGACACTCTGGATCCAGGCTGCTGGGATTTCCTTCTTCTGTAAAGCCTTTTTTAATAAGGATCCTTGTGCCAAGTTTGTGGTGCGCAAGGCTTTGGAGGGCTGGGGCAGGCTCTGCCCCTCGCGATCACAAGGAAGGAGGCCCATTTCCTTTGATTTGCTAACTAAGATGCGGGTAAAACTGAGAGCAGTTTGCTGGAACAAGTATGAGGCCAGGCTTTTTCCTGCCACCTTTTCCATGGCTTTCTTTGTTTTGTTTGTTTTTTTTCAAATGATATTTATTCAGAGTTTCATCAATACATATGAAAAAGCCCGACCCTAACCCAAAAAAGAAAACAGTAAAGAAATAGAAAAATAAAAAGAAAAGAAAAATATACAAGTCTCAAATTACAGTTTTCATTTGCTTAATTCTTGGACCTCTTCACACCTCCCCTTTTGCATTCTAGTTTAGTTCGTTATTTCAGCAAATTCTTCCCATATTTCTCAATTTTAATTTAAATAGTTAATCTTCACGCTCTATCTTATTTATTAATCAACATAGCCTTTCCCTCTTTTAGCATAATGTATTATTCAATTTACCTTATTCCATTTATCCTTATCTTAGATTGAGAGTCTTAAAATTTCAGAAACGCATCACATTCCTACTTTTCTCCTTGAAAACATTTCTACTAAAGCCAATTTAGTTCCTTTCCAACAAAAACCCTCAAATTTCAATAATTTTACACTGATTCCAAAGTTAACATAAAAAAAAATCCCTTCATATTTCTAATTTTCATCCAACGTCCCTTCTTCCTGGTTTCGGGTCGTATCAGTCCTTCCTGTCATTTACTTAGTCCATCAATCTGGAGTTCTAATGTCCGAGGCTCTTGAGTCCCTTCTAGGCCCCTTCTGCATATTTTTTTGTTCTTGTTTGTACTTACGCAGTTCCTTGTCTATTGTTGGATTATAAGGAAGTGGATCTCCGGAGGATTCCATCCAATAATAATTTCAATTTTTCTTCTTTTCTTCGTCTGATTGTCTCCTTCCCCCCATGGCTTTCTTTGGTGCCTTGAGGGTTGGTGAGGTGGTGCTTGAGGAAGGTCGGGGAGGAATATCCAGAGGGTTGCTGTTGCAGGATGTCTCCTTATAATCCTCAGAAGTGGTCTTGTCAATCAGGAGTTCTAAGACAGACCAGTTAGGCCAAGGTGCCACTGTGAGGTTACCTGCTACAGGGAACCCAGGCCCTTGCCCGGTGAAGGACACCTCCAGATACTTGTCTCTCAGACCCCAAGGGGAGGGGTCGCTCCTAGTTCATGAGAATGGTCTTCCTTTGGCCAGGCATCAGTTTACTAGAGTAATGTGAAAGGTTATTGCTGTATGTGGCCATCCGGCTGCTGAATATGCACCACACTCTTTCCGCATAGGGACTGCCACCACAGCTGCTTACTGGAGACTGTCAGATGAGAGAATTAAGAATTTGGGTTGATGGAGTTCCAATGCATACAGAGGTTATGTGCGAAGGGGGCGTTGAATGGTTTGTGCTGATATGTGTCTGTTTTCGCTTCTTAGGTATAGCAGCAGTTCGGGTTTGGATTGTAGGCCAAAGCATTGTCCACTGGGCCGGCATCAGAGCTCGGGAGTCTGGACTCGGAGCAGCACTTGGCCTCCCCATCATGTGCAGGTGTCTTGGCTGTCCAGACGTGGAATGCTGTGGGCCGAATTGCTTCCAATGATACACCCCTGTGGGGTGCCACAGGGTTCTGTCTTCGGCCCGGTCTTATTCAACATCTTTATCAATGACTTGGATGATGGACTCAAGAGCATCCTGATCAAATTTGCAGATGACACCAAACTGGGAGGGGTGGCTAACACCCCAGAGGACAGGATCACACTTCAAAACCACCTTGACAGATTAGAGAACTGGGCAAAAACAAACAAGATGAATTTTAACAGGGAGAAATGTAAAGTATTGTACTTGGGCAAAAAAAAATGAGAGGCACAAATACAAGATGGGTGACACCTGGCTTGAGAGCAGTACAGGTGAAAAGGATCTAGGAGTCTTGGTTGACCACAAACTTGACATGAGCCAACAGTGTGACGCAGCAGCTAAAAAAGCCAATGCAATTCTGGGCTGCATCAATAGGAGTATAGCATCTAGATCAAGGGAAGTAATAGTGCCACTGTATTCTGCTCTGGTCAGACCTCACCTGGAGTACTGTGTCCAGTTCTGGGTACCACAGTTCAAGAAGGACACTGACAAACTGGAATGTGTCCAGAGGAGGGCAACCAAAATGGTCAAAGGCCTGGAAACGATCCCTTATGAGGAACGGCTAAGGGAGCTGGGCATGTTTAGCCTGGAGAAGAGGAGGTTAAGGGCTGATATGATAGCCATGTTCCAATATATAAAAGGATGTCACATAGAGGAGGGAGAAAGGTTGTTTTCTGCTGCTCCGGAGAAGCGGACACGGAGCAATGGATCCAAACTACAAGAAAGAAGATTCCACCTAAACATTAGGAAGAACTTGCTGACAGTAAGAGCTGTTCGACAGTGGAATTTGCTGCCAAGGAGTGTGGTGGAGTCTCCTCCTTTGGAGGTCTTTAAGCAGAGGCTTGACAACCATATGTCAGGAGTGCTCTGATACTGTTTCCTGCTTGGCAGGGGGTTGGACTCGATGGCCCTTGTGGTCTCTTCCAACTCTATGATTCTATGAAAAGCAGTTGAGTCTTATGGGGCCCCCTTCTGCTATTGTGCTCCAGCTGGGGGAGAATGATTTGCCTGCCACTGATTGCTGTGCCTTGCGTAATGCAGTACGGAAGGACCTGGAGAAAGTGGCTGCTATAGAATCATAGAATCATAGAGTTATCAGGATTCACTTACATGATTGCAGGCTATGTTGCCAGATGCAAAAATAATTTGGTCGCAATTGCTGTAACGCCGCTTCTGGCGTAGCAGTCGCAGTCCGGCTGCCACCGAGCAGGCCAGGAAGCGCGTTAACAAGGTGGCGGTAAAGAAGGTCCTCGCTTTAGGCGGTTCTGTGATCAAGCACCCTGCTATTTCCTTCAAGTCTGTTGCCCTCTTTAGGGCAGATGGGGTACATCTTTCCCCTGTAGGGAACGACACCTGGTTGGCTGCGGTTGCTTTGGGTTTGAAGGAAGGGTTGCATTTGTGAGTGGTTTGGTGGTGAGCTTCAGTGCTCAGTTGGCGGTTAGGCATTGGTCTGGAATTGGTTGCTGGAGGGGTATGGATTAGGCTGTGCCTGCCCCCCAAAATGCTGCTGCACGGTTTTACCGTTAAAGGAACCCAGGGGCTCCCCCATGCTTTTGTCCGAAACCCCTTGGCAAGGGGCTAGCGCCACGCAAGCCCCTGGGAGCATGCTGGGGAGAGGTGAGGCATGGTTCCCAGTCCCGTCTCTCTCCCCGGGCGACTTACCCTTCCTGACTTCGCAGGGGTTGCGAATGTCAGAGCTGTCCCTGTGTGGGGGCAGTTAGTGCTACCAATGCCTAAGCAACCACTCACATTGCTGTAATTTGAATAAAGTTGTGGCCAAAATTATGCCAAAAAATTTAAACAAAATTAAGTGTTAATTGTGTTTTCCTTTGGTGTGTATTGGGGACCTCAACATGCTAAAGGCCACACATCTAAATTGGGCCTGCATGAAGCTTTTGAATGACTTTATAAAGACAATAACATAGATGGCATTTGCAATATCTTAATACATTTTAAAAGTGTGTCTTTCATTTCAAAATTTCTCTCAGATTTTTCTTAATTGTTTTGGCTTACAGATGAGGACAAATCAAGGAAAATCCAGCTCTTATCTTGAAATCTATAAAAATCAGACAGTCTAACGGAGTAATGCAATGCACCATTTTAGTATTCATTTTCATTAAAATCTTTCTGTTCTAGAGGTAGAGAAAGTGAGCAGTTCTGTACATACGGCTTCTGTTCAGCAACAGAAGGCACCAAAGTAAAAATTATTGGCAAAACTAGTATTGCCTCCTCCCCTTGTCCTGCTTGTTCCCTCTGTTACACATTTCCCCAAATTTTCTCTCACACACTTCGTAAAACAAAGCAGCAAAGAATAACTACGGCAACGGCAATGCCATTCACGTGAGCACCATGAATTCTTATGTCCCCTGTGTATTCAGTTTCATGCAGACATTTCCAAGACATTTGCCACCAATAAATGCATTCATTTGTGTTGTTTTCTATCTCTTATTAAATATTGATGTAATTCCATTAAAATAAAACCCAAAATATCAATATACACATATCACACTTTTATATACTGTACAACACTTACAGAAACCTTTAAAAAATACATAAAATTCTCATTTCTTCTTTTTAAAGAACAAAACCATCTATAAATATAGACCTGTCAGATGACTTTTCTGGGGTGCAGCATCCCAACAGATATCAGGAAAGGTTACTTCATTAGGCAGGTGGCCTTCAGAGGCAAGAATCATTGGTAGTAGGAATGTATTTAAATGGTGCTAAAAAAAAACACCACCACCACCACCTTTGCTGCTGTTCTTTAATAAAAAACAAAGGGAAAAAAACTTCAACACTTTACAGTAATAATAATAATAATAATTATTGATACCCCACCCATCTGGCTGGGTTTCCCCAGCCACTCTGGGCGGTTCCCAACAGAATTAAAAGCACAATAAAACATCAAACATTAAAAACTTCCATAAACAAGGCTGCCTTCAGATGTCTTCTAAAAGTCAGCTGGTTGTTTATTTCCTTAACATCTGATGGGAGGGCTTTCCACAGGGTGGGTGCCACTCCTGAGAAGGCCCTCTGCCTGGTTCCCTGTAGCTTTGCTTCTCACAGGGAGGGAACCGCCAGAAGGCCCTTGGCACTGGACCTCAGTGTCCGGGCAGAACAATGGGGGTGGAGATGTTCCTTCAGGTATACTGGACTGAGGGCATTTAGGGCTATAAAGATCAACACCAACACTTTGAATTGTACTTGGAAACGTATGTGGGACAACATGACTTCTTGCAAAGCCTGTGGACCTAGAAAAACACAGAAATAGAGACTTTGTGAGGCTTCCCAGTATGACTTGTGGGGTGTTGCTTCAACTCTAGTAATGGAAAAGACAAGAGGAGGTTGGATGGCCACCTGTCATGGATGCTTTAGCTGAGGTGCCTGCATTGTGAGGCTCTGGCAGGGTCTGAGAGTCCTCCTGTCTCCTTCCCAAAGCTGGGAAAGTGCTAACTAGGCAACTGGGAAAGGACTCTAGGCAACTTGGGAGGACTCTAGGACCTTTTTCAGAGCTCTCACACTGCCTTCCCAAAGCCCAGTGCCTCCTTCTCTGGCTTTGGGATGGCAGTGTGAGACCTGAGGGGGCATCAAATGCTGCTGAGGGCTTCCAAAGCGCAGCCCTTAGGCCATGCATTGGACCACCTGGAATAGAGCTGGAACAAGCTGCATTGTTTTCTTGGTCAATGCTACGTCAGGTGGAAGGGCTTATGGTGTTATACCAGATATGGTGTATCTGGATAATGACAATTTAGCCTGCAATCATGTAAGTGAATCATGATAAGTCAGAAGCACTGTGGGTGGAGAGTTCCTGTGCCTGGGAATTGGGCACTTCACCAGCTGACTGCACCTGAAAGCCAGGTGCCTTGTCTGAGAGCAGTCCTAGCTCTTTGTTGTTGGAGGCCCATGTGAACTGTGCATTAAGTTGTGCCAGCTTCAGTGGGGTTGCCTGCTACAACCTTTCTTGGACAGGCAGAGCCTAGTTACTAGGACCCATGCAATGATAGGAGAAGCCTTGTGTGACTCAGAAGGCTGTACACATGCAGACCTGGTGATGAAGGTTCTGCAGTGGCTGCACATTAGCTACCAAGCCAAGGTTAAGGTGTTGGTTTGGATCTACAAAGTCCTAAATAGTTTGGGACCAGGTTCTCTACAACTGCCTATCCTCATATTGTCTGCCAAGGTCAGTGCAGTCTGTAGATGGTGTCCTCCACGGTGTAGATGGCCTTCTCCACTGTGGCTCCCACTATGTGGAATGAACTGTCAGTGGAGATCAGGTATTGTGGTTCTATAGATGGCTGAGAACTTACCTGTCTATCCTGGCATTCCCTGACTATTGCTATTTTGATTTTTTTCTGATTTGGCTGCTGCAGTCACTGCAATAAAGCTGTAATTATTCTTTCAGATATTTTAAATTGATTTTACTTGCTTTCCATGTTGTGAACCTCTTTTTTTCTTGATTTATCTGTTGTGAACCACTGCACACTGATTAAGTTTCACAGGAGACCCGAAGTTCAAGGTGTGAGAAACATTGTAAATAGAGAATACACTTCTCCTGATAATAATTATATAGGCATACAAAAAATGCACACACAATTGTATCTATTAATTGTTGTTGGTTTTTTTTCTAATTCTGAGAACATATTATTAGACTGTCTGAACTGTGCCTTGCTGCATATGGTACAATGATATCATGGAACACAAGATCCATATACAGTGGTACCTCGGGTTAAGTACTTAATTCGTTCTGGAGGTCCGTTCTTAACCTGAAACTGTTCTTAACCTGAAGCACCACTTTAGCTAATGGGGCCTCCCGCTGCTGCCGCGCTGCCGGAGCACAATTTCTGTTCTCATCCTGAAGTAAAGTTCTTAACCCGAAGTAATATTTCTGGGTTAATGGAGTCTGTAACCTGAAGCGTATGTAGCTGAGGTACCACTGTATACACACACACACACACACACACACACACACACACACACATACACAAAAACTATTGTCTCTGAATATATCTTTTCTACCTCAAGGCAGAAGAAAGAAGTGAACCCAAAGTTCAGCGGATATTACATCAAAGTGAGTTCAGCCCTGATTGTGAGGACATTGGGGCAACCTCAGCATTCAGCCATTAGCTAAAATGTGCCATTAATAAATCTTGCCTCTACATACTATTCACATGTTCACCCATACAAGACAGTTGAGGGTAGCTTGGGACAAATCACAGAGCAATACACAAAACTTTACAGTGAATCCTTTGCATCCCAACAGGCAAATAAAGAGGCAGACACATAAGCTGCGGTTGAACTGAGCCACTTTTATTTTGGCCTTAAATTAAATTCAGCAGAGGTGGGTGACTAAGTTACAGGAACGAACTTAACTATATAACAATAGCCACTGAGCAACCTGCCCCGATTCATGAGCCACATCTTTAAGGTGAGAAGGGAGGCCTTACCACCCCAACCCCAGACCACAGAACCCCAGGTGGATGAGGGAATTTGGCCTCAAAGGAGGACCCTATCTCACCCTCTGAACCACAGAGTTTGACAAGTGAGCCTTGGGGTCGACTCATCACCTGAAAGGTGCCTAAAGTATGTCACCAGGCTAAACCAAACTATTTCTTTTCCCACACCTGAACTGCCACTGAAAGGGGACAAATCTCTTTGCCTACCCCAAGAGGTGCTCTTGCACCTCCTCTGCAGGTCAGTAGGAAGAGGTCAGTGCTGACATCTTTCACATGGACTCCCCCGACCTATACAGTTCAACCCCACCAACCACAATGCCTTCATGGCAGGTGACTTTACCTCACCAGCTCTGAACTGGGAGACAAACTTCCCTATTGACATCCAGTATGTGGACCGCGAACTCCCCGAAGTGCAAGCTGGATTTCGAAGGGGCAGAGGAACCAGAGACCAAATTGCAAACATGCGCTGGATTATGGAGAAAGCTAGAGAGTTCCAGAAAGACATCTACTTCTGCTTCATTGACTATGCAAAAGCCTTTGACTGTGTCGACCACAGCAAACTATGGCAAGTTCTTTTTTTTTTTTTTGAAATTTATTTTTATTTTATTTCTAACATAAAATACATCAAAAAAAGAAAAACCACAAACAGTCCAAAAAGGATAAAAAAGCAAAAAAAGCAAAATACAAAAGCACAAATAAATCACATAACAAAAACCTTGATTCGTACTGTATTGTTAGTCTGACTTCCCTCCACCACGATTTGAGCTATATCCCAATGTTTTCTTCTGCAGTATCTTTTTACCACTTTTATCTCTACATCGCAGGTTTTATGTTACACCTACTGCAATTTTAATATTTCCTAAATTTGTTTCCATGTATGATATGAATTTGTTCCAATCATTAATAAATTTTGTGTTTTTCTGATACCTGATCTTCTGTGTCATTTTTGCTAACTCTATATACTCAAATAACTTAATTTACCATTCTCTAATAGTTGGGATGCTAGGTGTTTTCCAATTTTGCGCTAGCAATATCCTGGCTGCTACCGTTGCATATTGAAACATGGTTTGATCTTCCTTCTTAATCTCATCTACGACCATTCCTAAAAGAAAGGCTTCAGGTTTTTTAGGGAAGTTATATTTCAAGACCTTTTTTAATTCATCGTAAATGAGGCCCCATAACCTTTTCACTTCTTCGCACGTCCACCACATGTGGTGGAAATCACCCTCCTTTTTTTTACATTTCCAGCAAGTTTTGTCCCCTGTCCTATACATCTTTTCCAGTTTCACTGGAGTGATGTACCAGCGGTACATCATCTTTTCCATATTCTCTCGGAGTCCAACACAAGCTGTAAATTTCATATCTTTGTTCCAAAGTTTCTCCCACCTATCGTAATCCAAATTATATCCCAGGTCTATAGCCCATTTGATCATGACCTCTTTCACCTCTTCGTCCTTGGTGTCCCACTCTAATAATTGATTATACATTTTGGATAAAAGTTTGGTGTTTCCTTCTACTATTTCTACCTGGTATTTGGATTTTTTCTCCTTCAATCCTACTTTTTTATGTTCATTCCAGAGGGCATTAATTTGATGATATTGAAGCCACCCCGTTAGTTTATCCTTTAAATCTTCATATGGTCTCATTTTCCATCCCTTATCTGATTTTACCAAAAGGTCTTCATAGGTCCATCTTTGGCTTTCCATGTTTAGTTTTTTGATTGTTAAGATGTTAACCGGTGATAACCACCAAGGGGTGCCCCCTTTTAACAGCCTCTTATTTCTGTTCCATACTCCCAGTAACGCCCCTCTAATGACATAGTTGGAGAATCCCTTGTGCACCTTTTCTTTATCATGCCACAGATACGCATGCCAACCAAATCTGGCATTAAAACCCTCTAAATCCAACAAATGCGTATTTCCCAGGGTTATCCAGTCCTTAATCCAACACAGGCACGAGGCCTCATAATACAAGTTTAGGTTCGGAACAGCGAACCCTCCTCTTTCCCTTCGGTCTGTAAGCAGTTTAAATTTAATTCTTGCTCTTTTCCCCTGCCAGATAAATCTGGACAGGGTCCTCTGCCATTCTTTAAACATTGTTGTGCCCCTAATCACTGGGATGTTTTGAAATAAAAATATCAGTCTTGGGAGAATGCTCATTTTAATGGTAGCCATTCTTCCTGCCCACGAGAGTTTTAATCTGCTCCAACTGTCTAAGTCTTTTTTAATCTCTCTCCAAGTTCTATTGTAGTTATCTTCTACTAAGTTTATGTTTTTTGTGGATATCCAAATACCCAAATATTTCACCTTTTTCACTACCTTAATCCCAGTTTTCCGCTCTAACTGATTTCTTGCGTCTTCAGCCAATTTTTTTGCTTTTATCTTTGTTTTGACTTTGTTTAACTTGAACCCGGACAGCTTTCCAAACTCTTCAAGTAGCTCTAAGACTTTTTCAATGCCTGTTATTGGTTCTTCTAATGATATTACTAGATCATCGGCATATCAAACTATGGCAAGTTCTTAAAGTAATGGGAGTGCCTGATCACCTCATCTGTCTCCTGAGAAATCTCTATGTGGGACAAGAAGCTACAGTTAGAACTGGATATGGAACAACTGACTGGTTCAAAATTGGGAAAGGAGTACGGCAAGGCTGTATATTGTCTCCCTGCTTATTTAACTTATATGCAGAATTTATCATGCGAAAGGCTGGGCTGGATGAATCCCAAGCCGGAATTAGGATCGCCGGAAGAAATATCAACAACCTCAGATATGCAGATGACACAACCTTGATGGCAGAAAGTGAGGAGGAATTAAAGAACCTTTTAATGAGGGTGAAAGAGGAGAGCGCAAAATATGGTCTGAAGCTCAACATCAAAAAAGCGAAGATCATGGCCACTGGTCCCATCACCTCCTGGCAAATAGAAGGGGAAGAAATGGAGACAGTGAGAGATTTTACTTTTTTGGGCTCCATGATCACTGCAGATGGTGACAGCAGTCACAAAATTAAAAGACGCCTGTTCCTTGGGAGAAAGGCGATGGCAAACCTAGACAGCATCTTAAAAAGCAGAGACATCACCTTGCCAACAAAGGTTGGTATAGTAAAAGCTATGGTTTCCCCAGTAGTGATGTATGGAAGTGAGAGCGGGACCATAAAGAAGGCTGTTCTCCGAAGAATGGATGCTTTTGAATTATGGTGCTGGAGGAGACTCTCGAGAGTCCCATGGACTGCAAGAAGATCAAACCTATCCATTCTGAAGGAAATCAGTCCTGAGTGCTCACTGGAAGGACAGATCGTGAAGTTGAGGCTCCAAGACTTTGGCCACCTCATGAGAAGAGACGACTCCTTGGAAAAGACCCTGATGTTGGGAAAGATGGAGGGCACAAGGAGAAGGGGACGACGGAGGACAAGATGGTTGGATAGTGTTTTCGAAGCTACAAACATGAGTTTGACCAAACTGCGGGAGGCAGTGGAAGACAGGAGTGCCTGGCGTGCTCTGGTCCAGGGGGTCACAAAGAGTCGGACACGACTAAACGACTAAACAACAACAAATTGACATCCACAGCTGGCATTTCTTGCAAAGCTGAGCTGGTAAGTGCCTCCAAGGCATCCAAATGTGCTAAAATTGAGTCAACTGCACCCTGTTAGGCTTCTTCTTTTTTTTTGCTGCTGCCAGCTGCTGAACCCTGTGCGCTGCTGATGCTGGCTTGGAAGCTGTGACAGGGGCTGATTTCTGCCTATATGTTATGAACTGTCCTGTGATCCTCAGATGAAAGGTGACATCATCATCATCATAATTTTTATTTATACCCCGGCCTCCCCAGCCAAGGCCAGGCCCAGAGCAGCTTACAAGCAATAATAAAAACAAGTTGAATGATTACATCTTAAAAACAAAATTATAATACAACATTAAAATATTGAAACATTGGCTTCCGGAGGCGGCGCGAAACAGGCAATGGTGGTCCTCTTCAGTCTCTGAAGAGGGGCTCCGCAGGAAAGGATCGTTCGCTACGGCACAGTGACGATCCACTAAGAAAAACCACGGGCAGAGTGAGCTCGTGGCCGTGGGACTCGGTGGGCACCTCGAGCGACCCCCAAAACGAAGAAGGGACCCCGTAAGGGGCTCCGGAAGCGCGGAGGGGAAGCGGTGCTGTGAGTACATCGCTCTTTCTGCGGGAGCGAAGCCGCGCGGCTGCTGCTGATGAGCGCCGACCTTTCTTCCTTAAACATTGGACCCTAAATTACCTACTCGTGAGTAAGAAGTACTTTATTTTGGAACTACAAATTGTGAATTTGGCTGAAAGCGGGAGACGAGAAAAAGGAAGTCCGTCTCCCAGCAGAGATCAAAGGCAAAGGAACTGACAAGCTGGAAGCAACAGAAAGGGATTATAAAACGGGAAGCATCATGCGTCTGGTAGAACTGGCAACTGAAAGGAAAGGCAAGCTTTCTTTTTTCTTGATGTTATTGTGTTGATGCAATTTGGGAACCTTCTCCTTTTGTGGATTTTAAAAACTTTAAAACCCAGCCCCGGGCTGGCAGGGGAAAAGGGTTGTTTTTGCGGATACAATTTATAAAGTTGAAATAGACACATAGAGGCATTACTGGAAGATACAATTAAGCAACTGTATCTTGCACCTCCAGATGGGACTTTTGTGGCAACTTTGAAAGGGCTCTGCAAGTGGAAAAAGTTTTAAGGACTATTGTTAATTCACTCAGTTGCAGGAACTTTAATGGCGACTAAAACTTTCTTCCTTTCTTCTTGAACTGTAACAACACTCCCTCTAGTGGAGCTTGGGATTTACAAACTCCTGGGAACTAACTTTGTTTTGACTCTCTGCTGTTTTGTTATCTACTTTGAGGACTGTCTTTCCCATGGAATATTTGACAGTTTGACCTTGACTCATAGACAGGTGTGGAATGAGCGGCCCTCCGAAAACAAGATCTGCAAAAGCGAAAGCAGGGAAGGGTCAACTTGTACAAACAACTTTGACCTCTCAGTCTCGCAGATCTTCAGTCCCTGCTGTTCTACAGGGAGTTGTACCCCCAACAACAGCTCCACTAAAGGAAGCTGAACAGCCAACAACTGAGGATATGGCTGCAGGGGGATCTGGTACCCTTCTAGATGAAATGCTACAACAATTTGCAATTTTAAATAAGAAGGTTGACGATCAAACAGCAAAAATTGACTTAGCCACATCCTCAATTACAAAACTATCTGAACAAGTGGCTCAGCACTCACAAGCAATTGGGAATTTAAAAGACGCCACTTCTGAGAATCGGAAATTGGCCGAGGCTGCAAATGAAAAAGCTGATCAAGCAAATCAGAAAGTGGACGAACTGAAAGGAGAGGTAAGGCCACTACACAAGCACATTAGTGACCAGCAGGCCTACCTGTCTATGGTGGAATTGAGAAATCGAGAAAATAATTTAAGATTACGCTCCATCCCAGAGCTTGAGAAAGAGGATCTGACCGGCTATTTGACAACAGAATTCTCTAAATTCTGGGGTATAAAGGAAGACAAAGATTTTAAAATAACAACTGCGTTTAGATTGGGAAGAGTCGCCAGGAAAGACAGGCCCAGAGACTGTTTGATTATCCTAAGGACCAAACAGGAGAGAGACAAAATACTTGACCTTCACTTTAACAAATCACTTGAGATCCAGGACAGAAGAGCGGAAATTTACAAGGATATCCCAAAACAATTATTGGATCTCAGATCTAACTACACTGATCTAGCTAGACTTTTGAGAAGCAACGGGATACCTTACAGGTGGGAGTTTCCACAAGGCTTATCATTTAACTACAAAGGAAAGAAGGTTAAAATTAAAACAAAAGAGGACAACCAGAAGTTCCTACACGACCACGGTGAGGATTTGCAGAAGGGAACAGCAGTTCCTTGGCCTCTACCACAATCTGGAATAGAACCAACACCCTCGGATTTGGACAAAAAAGAAGACACCCCATAAAGAGCAACAACAGATTGATACAGGATGTCTCTGCAGCTGTATAGCTGGAACATTAATGGCGCAAATTCCCCGGGAAAACGCAAAAGGATTTTTCATATTCTGAAAAAAGAACATTTGGATATAATCTGTCTGCAAGAAACTCATGTGACCAGGCTCCATAGGAAAGTGTTAATAAACAAAAGATTAGGCCAAGAATTTATTTCATCAGACAGAGT
The DNA here is from genome assembly GCF_965113315.1 of Podarcis vaucheri. Classification (NCBI taxonomy): domain Eukaryota; kingdom Metazoa; phylum Chordata; class Lepidosauria; order Squamata; family Lacertidae; genus Podarcis; species Podarcis vaucheri. Next base: position 111,875,437 of record NC_138762.1, read on the forward strand.
TAAAAAGAGAGGCGTGGTGATCTACGCAAAGGAGAACCTATCACCAAAATTTTTGTTCAAAGATGAACAAGGAAGAATCCTGGCAATTGAAACACAAACTCAAGGAGAAAAGGTTTTGATATTAGGAATTTACGCACCAAATGAGGGGAAATCAGAATTTTACAAGAAGCTACATGAGACATTACTGGACTATCTGGATTATTCTAACATCATTATGATGGGAGATATGAATGGGGTGGTATCTACTTATATGGATAAGTCACAGAACCAGAACTTGACCAAGGATGGCAGACTACCAAAAACTTTTTTTGAACTAACTGACAATATGGATTTGATTGACATATGGAGGACGAGAAACCCCTTAGGTAAAGAAGGAACTTTTTTCTCTGAGGCTCACCTGTCATGGACAAGAATCATAGAATCATAGAATCATAGAATCATAGAGTTGGAAGAGACCACAAGGGCCATCGAGTCCAACCCCCTGCCAAGCAGGAAACACCATCAGAGCACTCCTGACATATGGTTGTCAAGCCTCTGCTTAAAGACCTCCAAAGTAGGAGACTCCACCACACTCCTTGGCAGCAAATTCCACTGTCGAACAGCTCTTACTGTCAGGAAGTTCTTCCTAATGTTTAGGTGGAATCTTCTTTCTTGTAGTTTGGATCCATTGCTCCGTGTCCGCTTCTCTGGAGCAGCAGAAAACAACCTTTCTCCCTCCTCTATGTGACATCCTTTTATATATTTGAACATGGCTATCATATCACTCCTTAACCTCCTCTTCTCCAGGCTAAACATGCCCAGCTCCCTTAGCCGTTCCTCATAAGGCATCGTTTCCAGGCCTTTGACCATTTTGGTTGCCCTCCTCTGGACACGTTCCAGTTTGTCAGTGTCCTTCTTGAATTGTGGTGCCCAGAACTGGACACAGTACTCCAGGTGTGGTCTGACCAGAGCAGAATACAGTGGCACTATTACTTCCCTTGATCTAGATGCTATACTCCTATTGATGCAGCCCAGAATTGCATTGGCTTTTTTAGCTGCCGCGTCACACTGTTGGCTCATGTCAAGTTTGTGGTCAACCAAGACTCCTAGATCCTTTTCACATGTACTGCTCTCAAGCCAGGTGTCACCCATCTTGTATTTGTGCCTCTCATTTTTTTTGCCCAAGTGCAATACTTTAGATTTCTCCCTGTTAAAATTCATCTTGTTTGTTTTGGCCCAGTTCTCTAATCTGTCAAGGTCGTTTTGAAGTGTGATCCTGTCCTCTGGGGTGTTAGCCACCCCTCCCAGTTTGGTGTCATCTGCAAATTTGATCAGGATGCCCTTGAGTCCATCATCCAAGTCGTTGATAAAGATGTTGAATAAGACCGGGCCCAAGACAGAACCCTGTGGCACCCCACTAGTCACTCTTCTCCAGGATGAAGAGGAACCATTGATGAGCACCCTTTGGGTTCGGGCAGTCAGCCAGTTACAAATCCACTGAGTGGTAGCATAGTCAAGACCGCATTTTACCAGCTTCTTTACAAGAATATCATGGGGCACCTTGTCAAATGCCTTGCTGAAATCAAGGTAGGCTACATCCACTGCGTTCCCTTCATCTACCAGGCTTGTAATTCTGTCAAAAAACGAGATCAGGTTAGTCTGACATGACTTATTTTTCGACCAAATCGACCAAATTTGGACAACTAGAGGGCTGGCACCTAAGACTATAAGAGTGGAAATCTGCCCAAAGACCTGCTCCGACCATAACGCCTTGAAAATGGAAGTGAGATTTACTCCAGCCGATTCCTTCAGATGGAAAATGAATGACAATCTGTTAAGAGATCGAGAGATTGTAAAGAAGGCCCAAAAAGCTTTAAAGGACTATTTTGAAATCAACTTGAACACCTCGGTGGAAAAAAGAATAATCTGGGATGCAAGTAAAGCCGTTATGAGAGGGTTTCTGATACAACAGAATACGATCAAGAAAAAACTTTGGAATGGAAAAAATGATAAGATACTAGAGAAGATAAGAGATGGAGAGAAAAAGCTAAGATTGAACCCAAAATCAAAAGAGACTTTAAGAGAAATTAAATTCCATCAGTCACAATATACGAAACTGATAAACCAAGAAGTGGAATGGAAAATTAAACAAATGAAACAAAGATCCTTTGAATCGGCGAACAAATGTGGGAAACTGCTAGCTTGGCAGTTGAAAAAAAGACAAAAACTAAATTATGTTACCAACCTAGAAGTTGAAGGGAAAAACATTCAGAAACCGGGAGAAATTAGAAAGTGCTTCCTGAATTACTTTAAAAAACTATATACCCAAGGACCTGAGGAAGTGACTGAGATAGACCAATTTTTGAAAGACAATGGCCTACCAGAACTATCTCAGGAGAAGAGATCAACCTTGAACTGCAAAATAACACAACAGGAAATTGAGGATGCCATTCAGAACATGCAGCTAGGCAAATCTCCAGGGCCTGACGGACTTACCTCCAAGTATTATAGGACGTTAAAAGACTACTTGATACAACCAATAATGGAGGTTTGTAACCAGATTATGGGGGGAGGGAGGGCACCAGAAACGTGGAAAGAAGCATTCATCACACTGATACCCAAAGTGGAAACTGAAAAGACTCAACTTAAGAACTACCGTCCCATCTCACTCCTAAACGTGGATTATAAAATATTTGCAGACATTTTGGCAAATAGATTTAAAAAAGTACTAAATGAAGTAATTCATAAGGACCAAGCAGGCTTTCTTCCGGGTAGGCATTTGTTTGACAATACCAGGAACATTATTGATATTTTGGAACTGTTGCAAACAAATATCAACACCAAAGCAGTGTTAATATTCATTGATGCAGAGAAGGCCTTTGACAATATTTCTTGGAAGTTTATGAAGAAAAACTTGGAAGGGATGGGAGTGGGACGGGGGTTTGAGAATGGAATAGAAGCAATTTATTCAGAACAAAAAGCTAAGTTGATAGTGAACAATGTGGTGACAGAAGAGTTTTATATTGAAAAAGGAAAACGACAGGGGTGCCCCCTTTCCCCTTTATTATTTATCTCGGTCCTGGAGGTGTTGCTGAATATGATTAGGAAGGATCGGCAGGTACAAGGAATACGGGTTGGAGTGAAACAATATAAACTGAAAGCATTTGCAGATGACCTGGTTTTAACACTACAGGAGCCAGAATCTAGTACAAAAAGAGTTTTAGAATTGATTCAAGAATTTGGTCGGGTGGCGGGATTTAAGTTGAATAAACAAAAAACTAAGGTATTAGGAAAAAATTTGACATCTTCTGAAACAGATGGGTTTCAGAAGGAAACAGACTTAAACATCATTAAAAAAGTGAAATACCTGGGGGTTAATCTGTCTTCTAAAAATTTGAACTTATTTAAAGACAACTATGAGAAATGTTGGTCAGAAATTAAAAAAGATCTAGAAATTTGGTCAAGATTGAAACTATCCTTGTTAGGCCGAATTGCGGCTATAAAAATGAACGTTTTGCCAAAAATGTTGTTTTTGTTTCAGGCCTTGCAGATCGTGGACAGAGTGGAATGTTTTGGAAAGTGGCAGAAGGATATTTCGAAATTTGTTTGGCAGGGCAAAAAGCCCCAAATTAAGTTTAAAATATTAACTGATGCAAAAGAAAGAGGGGGGTTTGCCCTGCCAGACTTAAGGTTATACTACGAAGCTGCAGCCTTCTGCTGGATGAAAGATTGGATTCTGCTAGAAAACACTGATGTCTTAGATCTGGAAGGCTTTAACAATTCGCTAGGTTGGCATGCGTATCAGTGGTATGACAAGGTAAAAACATATGGAATGTTTAAAAACCATATTGTCAGAAAAGCAATATTTATGGTCTGGAAAAAATATAAAGACTTACTTGAAAGTAAGACTCCGAGGTGGTTATCACCAATAGAGGCCAAGGCTCGAAAAAAACCTAATATGGAGGCCGGTTGGCCGAAATATTGGGAAATAATAGAAAACATTGGAGATAATTGGAGGTTGCAGAGCTTTGAAAAACTAAAGGGTAAGGTGCAAGATTGGTTTCATTATGCCCAAATCAACGAGGTTTTTAAGTTAGACAAAAAACAGGATTCCAGGTGGAAAAATCGAAACTTGAGACAGAGTTGTTAGAACCAAAGACCAAGGTATTATCGAGAATGTATAACTTGCTGCTTAAATGGAATACTCAGGATGAGACAGTTAAATCAGCCATGATAAAATGGGCTCAAGACATTGGTTACAATATCATGTCTGAGGACTGGGAAAGGTTATGGACCACCGGTATGAAGTTTACGGCATGTAATGCCTTGAAAGAAAACATTATGAAAATGGTATACAGGTGGTACATGACCCCAGTCAAGCTTGCTAAGATATACCATTTGTCTGATAATAAATGTTGGAAATGCAAGGAGGCTGAGGGGACATTCTTTCACCTTTGGTGGACTTGTCCAAGAGTGAAGGCCTTCTGGGAAATGATCTACAACGAGTTAAAAAAGGTGTTTAAGTCCCTAAGAAACCGGAGGCCTTCCTTCTGGGCATTGTCGGCCAAAAGGTGTTAAAGAAGGATAGAACGTTTTTTATGTATGCCACCACAGCAGCAAGAATTCTTATCGCTAAGTATTGGAAGACTCAAGATTTGCCCACACTGGAAGAGTGGCAGACGCAATTGATGAACTACATGGAGCTAGCTGAGATGACTGCCAGGATCCGACACTTGGGAGAAGAAGCAATGGAGGAGGACTGGAAAAAATTTAAGGACTATTTGCAAAAATTTTATAAGTTATATGAACTATAGGATTTCGCATGACTTCGAATGTTAGCCCCAGTAATGAGAGTGGAATACATACGAAATTAGATAACATTAATGAAAGAATCAATGTTTAAATGGTCAAAAAGGATAGTATGTTTGCTTATAGAGTAAACGGAAAACAAGGAATTTAAACTTAAATTGTAATTGAAAGTATAAAGGAAACACACGAAACAAGGTTATAATTTGCTGATAAATTTATTGTTAAGAATGCTCTGTGCGGGAGATGCGGGGAAGTCCGTTGGAAAGTTGAAATAAGTTGTTGAAATGGTTTGTTTTCTCTTTTCTCTTTTTTTCTTTTTCTTTCCTTTTTTCTTTGCTTGTTTAATACTGTGTACTTTTATTTGGAAAAAATGCAATAAAAATTATTTAAAATAAAATAAAATATTGAAACATTAAAATATTATAATGTAGCCTCACCGCAGGAGGAGAAGGAAAAGAAACAAGAAAGAGCGGGAGGGAGGGAATCAAATTGGCTCCAAACCAAAGGCCAGGTGGAACAACTCTGTCTTACAGGCCCTGCGGAAAGAAATCAGATCCTGCAGGGCCCTGGTCTCATGAGACAGAGCATTCCACCAAGCCGGAGCCAGTGTTGAGAAAGCCCTGGCTCTGGTTGAGGCTAATCTGACTTCCTTAGGGCCTGGGACCACTAGGGTGTTGCTATATACGGACCTTGAGGCTCTCTGTGGGGCATACCGGGAGAGCGGTCCCGTAGGTACGAGGGTCCTAGGCCGTGAAGGGCTTGAAAGGTCAAAACCAGCACCTTGAACCTGACCCTATACTCCACTGGAAGCCAGTGCAGCTTGAAAATCACTGGGTGAATATGCTCCCATGGCAGAGACCCCGTGAGGAGCCTCGCTGCAGCATTCTGCACCTGCTGGAGTTTCTGGGACAGCTTCAAGGGCAGCCCCGCGTAGAGAGAATTACAGTAGTCAAGCCTGGGGGTGACCATCACATGGATCACTGTGGCCAGGTCGGGTCGGGAAAGGTAAGGGACCAATTGCTTGATGTGGCAAAGGTGAAAAAATGTCGCCTTGGCTGTTGCTGTAACCTGCGCCTCCATGGAATGGGAGGCGTCAAGGATTACACCCAAACTCTTAACGGAAGGCAATGGCACTAATTGGGCCCCCTCAAGAGAAGGGAGTTGGTCCCTCATCCCCATGCCATCCCGACCCAGCCATAGAACCTCTGTAAGGGACCAACTGCTTGATGCGGTGAAGGTGGAAAAATGTTGCCTTACATGCAAATGTAATCAATCGATTAAGAATATAGTGATTAAGAATATAAAGCAAAGTATAAGACCTCTAATTCCAAAATTAAAGCCAGCTTTGGAGAATCTTTGGGGGCAATATTTGCTCTGCTTTCCTTTGGCCCACATCTGCAAGGCCAGGGGTGGAGGTTGTGTCACCTGGCCAGCCCAGGACCTCCAGACACACTGCCCAGGCTTGCGCCCCTGGAAGGTCAATTCAGTGTTGTGGTTTGACTTCACCCCGGAGACACACTCCATTGTCTCTTGAGACAGACAGATGCCAGCAACATGTGGAGATGAATGACATATCATGAGAGAGCCTTTTCTGCAGTGAACTTTTGATCCTGTTGCTAGTTAAGTGCTAAGTATTATATATTGACCAACTTTCTTCCCCCGCATGTTGTTTGTTATATGTGTGTGTTTTAAAAATAATGATGATGTGGATTCTTGTTTTAATTCTGTTTGTTGGTGTGGCGTTCATACGGAGCCCCCAGTTGTCTCACAGACTATTGACCCGTACACCACTGCCACCAACCAGCTTCTCCCTGGTAAATCATTTAGCCTCAGTCAGTGTCGCAAATTCCTCGCAGCTCCTTTAGCGAAACGCTCAGAGTCCCAGGTTTCTTTTTTTAGTGCAGTCTTTTTAATGTGAGCTACTGTTGAACAGGCTTTACTTTTAAAACAGGTGATAGCCAATGACATTCCTGCTGAGTCACTCTGACCCAGCACTTCACAGAGTATTGCATCAGCCTGCTGAAGCCTGCAGACTTACTCAACATCCTGCGAATCCCAACAGTCAGGTTCTCAAGTTAACAATGAAGATTGTAATTTATTGCAAACACACATAAACTTTAAATGCATTTGAAATGCTGTTACCTTTTACCCTCTTAGTCTTATTTCAGCCTGTCTCCAACTCTTCTACCTCACACAAGAATCCACTGCACTAACTGTCTCTCTATTTCCATCCGTCTGCCAACTGCTTTTCCAACCGCTTCTTCCCAACCAACTATCAACTAACTAAGCCTTGGGCTAAGCCCTTTTATAAGCAGGTAGTCTCCGCCTCTGGCTTTTCTATTGGTCTACCTATTAACTCTTTCTCTCCCCCTGTACAGACATTTCTAAAAGAATAGGTAAATGCCACAGTTGGACTCTGTTAGCTGCTTTAAGGGGAAGGGGGAAAGTGAGGTATGAGAAAATCTTAATCTAAATAAATATAGTGGTGGTACAAATTTGCTAGAAGGAAAAAAGATGTGCAACTATATATATATATATATATAGAGAGAGAGAATGTGTTGAAATCTGATGTGAATGCCAACCATAGTTTTTAGGAATGCTGCGGCTCCCTTGCTACCAGATGGTAGAGTTCTAGATCCAGTGGGTTGTAACCAGTGGTGTCAGCCAATGGTGCTGAAGGTGGGCTTATTCACACAACACATCACTGATAACTTACTTTCACAGGATCTGGTGATGGCCTTTAGTGGATTAGACACAAAATCATAGTCTATGCCCACACACAATTGCATGCATAGCCACAATAGTTAAATGGAACGTCTGTGTTCAGAAGGAGCATTCTATGCCTTGTTCAAATAAAAGCAGGTGCGCACTTGCTACTTCTCCTGCTTGTGTACCTTTCAGAGGCAACTGACTACTGCAGGCAGGATTCTGAAGTAAGTGGGACTTTGGTCCAAATTAGTCAGGCTTATGATAAAATGTTCTTTTCTCCCAAAGAAAGCAAAATTCTACATTTAAAAGATACAACCACAGAGGACAACCAAGTTTGTGTATTTGTGTGTGTGAGAGAATTTTATTTGCGGGGGGCGGGGGGGGCATTATTGCACAAGACTCCATGGAGACACTCTATTATCAAAATGGAGCAGTAGTTTTCTTTCTTATGATCTCGCTCTCTCTGTGTGTGTGTTTCTCTCAGAAACTCTGGCTACAAAAACAGGACAGGATGTATTCACATGGGTGAATCTGTCCATAAACGACAGTATATGAAATGACAAGATGACTTTGAGAATATAGAAAGAGGTGGTTTTTGTACTGGAATCCATTTGCATTACAAAGGAAGCTTTTTGGAAAGAAAAAAATAGTTATTAAAAGACACACAAAAATAGACAAGGAGGCACTATATAGACCTAGTGAGGCAAGTGAGGCAGAGAAGGGGAACAAAATCAGAAAATAGCTTATTTAATATTTATTGGTTCCCCAGAAATCCCAAGGAAACAGATGAAAACAATTTTTTTCTGAGAAATGCCATCAAGTAGTCCTATGATGTTGTGGCACAATATCCATTCTACAATATTCTAAAGCTTCTGTCCCTACTCTATTTTTGCATAACAATGTGTGAGCAAATGTTGGATTTTTTTCTCTCTGCCCACACCAACCCCCCATCCTGAATTCTAGAAGTGATGGTGACAGGCAATCTTAAACATTCTGTTTCATGGATTGCTGTTTGCTTGGCAATGAAATTAGTCCAGTAGAATATCTTTGCAGCTGTTATATTGGCTGCATGAGACCTGGATGGGTTGAAAAATCCTGAATCCAATCTCAACCACACAATGGACTTATTGCAGCCTTAAACCAGAAATGGGGGGCCTCCATGTGGCCCTCTAGGCTGTTCTATCTGGCCCTAAGCACTCCCCAGGCCAGACCCTTGCTAGCCCCTTTTCACATTCTCAGATGCCTCTGCCTGACCAGAATGCACCACTGAACTTTAATAATGCCTCCTGTTTGCCTGGTTGAAGATGTATAAGTTTGAGTCTGAAACACCTGACTTTGGCATCTAACCTCTGGTACAAAGATGAACGTTGCTTATTGTACAAAGGAAAGAGTCACATCTATTGCTCTGCCCACTTAAGTCTCTGGCCAGCCTGCCACGTGGATGTGGACCCTGGAAGATTTCAAGCAAGGGAACACACCTCCCCCAAAGAAAGGAAGAAAGTTTTCCATCCTTGCCTTAGGCTAAGGTTTTGTGGGAAATAGATATTTGTGGATGCTCCCAGCACTACCTGCTGTGCCGCCTTAGAATCATAGAATCATAGAATCATAGAGTTGGAAGAGACCACAAGGGCCATCGAGTCCAACCCCCTGCCAAGCAGGAAACACCATCAGAGCACTCCTGACATATGGTTGTCAAGCCTCTGCTTAAAGACCTCCAAAGTAGGAGACTCCACCACACTCCTTGGCAGCAAATTCCACTGTCGAACAGCTCTTACTGTCAGGAAGTTCTTCCTAATGTTTAGGTGGACTCTTCTTTCTTGTAGTTTGGATCCATTGCTCCGTGTCCGCTTCTCTGGAGCAGTAGAAAACAACCTTTCTCCCTCCTCTATGTGACATCCTTTTATATATTTGAACATGGCTATCATATCACCCCTTAACCTCCTCTTCTCCAGGCTAAACATGCCCAGCTCCCTTAGCCGTTCCTCATAAGGCATCGTTTCCAGGCCTTTGACCATTTTGGTTGCCCTCTTCTGGACACGTTCCAGTTTGTCAGTGTCCTTCTTGAATTGTGGTGCCCAGAACTGGACACAGTACTCCAGGTGTGGTCTGACCAGAGCAGAATACAGTGGCACTATTACTTCCCTTGATCTAGATGCTATACTCCTATTGATGCAGCCCAGAATTGCATTGGCTTTTTTAGCTGCCGCGTCACACTGTTGGCTCATGTCAAGTTTGTGGTCAACCAAGACTCCTAGATCCTTTTCACATGTACTGCTCTCAAGCCAGGTGTCACCCATCTTGTATTTGTGCCTCTCATTTTTTTTGCCCAAGTGCAATACTTTACATTTCTCCCTGTTAAAATTCATCTTGTTTGTTTTTGCCCAGTTCTCTAATCTGTCAAGGTCGTTTTGAAGTGTGATCCTGTCCTCTGGGGTGTTAGCCACCCCTCCCAGTTTGGTGTCATCTGCAAATTTGATCAGGATGCCCTTGAGTCCATCATCCAAGTCGTTGATAAAGATGTTGAATAAGACCGGGCCCAAGACAGAACCCTGTGGCACCCCACTAGTCACTCTTCTCCAGGATGAAGAGGAACCATTGATGAGCACCCTTTGGGTTCGGTCAGTCAGCCAGTTACAAATCCACTGAGTGGTAGCATAGTCAAGACCGCATTTTACCAGCTTCTTTACAAGAATATCATGCCTTGTATCAAATGAAACTCACCTGCCTCTTTGAATTTGTTATCTGACTTCCTACTCCCACAAGTGGTTGACAACACTTAATGCATTCTCTGGTTATCTTCTTTCTAATGCACATGCATATTGCTTACAATGGCCATAAAAGGTAGGTAGGTACCTGAGAGTGAAGACTGAAACAGTTCACATCATGTTTTTTTGCAGAATGGCCCCCAATGTTTCACTCACGTGTAACTGTTAACAAGTCAAATTTTATAAATGCACCTACAAAGGCACCTATCTCCTTATTTTTTGGATCTATACTGTATATGTGGACACTGACATTTAGGTGATTGTCGGCATTCAAGGCTGTATCCAAGTTTTCTGGGATTGTCAATATTCACATGTGAATACTGACATTCATCCAAATTCAGACATCCATTGCAACCTATGCAATATCTCTGCAAATGTACATCCACAATCATTCCCACTTTTGTATATTAAACATTTGTATATCACAATGTTGTTCTCTGTTGTCCATCTTTCCCTTCTGGAAAAGCAAGCGCATTCTTTAACCTGCCTCTTTAAAATTCTGTTTTAATGGAAGTGTATGCTTAAATCTCTCCCACAAATGAGAATGGAATGTGCTTAATTTTGGCTGCATCATGCACTTTTCTTCTTGGAAGAGCTCTTCTAAACCACCAGGTCTGCCAGCTGAACAAATATTGCATTGGATGGCTGGAATCAACAAACTTAGGAGGTCAGAAAGCTGGAAGAGGGCAAGTGGTGAATGAGGAAGAAAGGCAGGTTATTGACTGGAACGATGTTATTTCCATTTCTTCCTGTCTGTTTTCATATCCACTTACAGTCATGGCCTTTGTTGGGTGACTCTCTCCCTGGGAACACCCAGAAACTTAGATGCAAGCATATTTCTGGTAAAGTCCTGTGTATGGAGAGAAACACATACCTACGGTCACAGGAGCATGCCAGTCAGTAATCATACCGTTCAAAATTGGAGTTAACTTTTTATTAGCAAAAACACGATCATCACAGACTTAGCTGAAAAGCCATGAAAACCAGAGACTGATAGTCCCCACCTTCGCACAGCAGTCTCCAGAGCTTTTTCCTAAGCAATCAGAAACTGTGCCTGCAAGAAGGTTTTTGCTGCTCCCCCTGTTTCAGCCCTCTGGGAGATGCAAGGAGGGGAGCTTGTCACAGCAGGAGGGGGAGACACCCATGACTCTTCATTAGCTCGACATCTCTGCCTCTTGGCCTCCCTCCTCTCCTGCTGCAGCTTCTGCCTCTGATTCTGGACCTCTCTCTGCCACAGTCTCTCCCCGCATACGAAGCCCTGTTGCCTCTTCAGCATGCAAAACCTTCTCTTCCCAATCTTCTCTCTCTTCTCCCTCCAACCACTCATCATTGTCCCACCATTTTTTCCTCAGGCTCTGAGGCTTCTTCTCTTGGGGATTCCCCGGCTGGTTCATCCCACCATTACTTTATGCCCAACCAGTCCATGACATTTACAACGGATGAAAGAGGGTGACATGAAAGCAGGAGGCGGTCAACAAACTGACCTTGCATTCTCTGAGGGCAGAAAATGTGAGCTCATCTTCTCATGCCCTAAGTCATTGTTTTAGTGATTTGTAGATCAGCTGAGGCCTGTTGTCTTTGTCCATGGAGTTTTCTTGGCAGGGATACTGGAGTGGCTTGCCAGTTCCTGCCCCAGGTGGATCACGTTTGGTCAAAACTCTCCACTCTGACCTGTTCATCTTGGGTGGCCCTGCATGGCATAGCTCATAGCTTCTCTGAGTTATTCAAGCCCCTTCGCCACGGCAAGGCAGTGATCCATGAAGGGGTAAAAAAGGGTTAAAGCCATGGTTTTCCCAGTAGTGATGTATGGAAGTGAGAGCTGGACCATAAAGAAAGCTGATCGCCGAAGAATTGATGCTTTTGAATTATGGTGCTGGAGGAGACTCTTGAGAGTCCCATGGACTGCAAGAAGAACGTATCCATTCTTAAGGAAATCAGCCCTCAGTGCTCACTGGAAGGACAGATCCTGAAGCTGAGGCTCCAATACTTTGGCCACCTCATGAGAAGAGAAGACTTCCTGGAAAAGACCCTGATGCTGGGAAAGATGGAGGGCACAAGGAGAAGGGGATGACAGAGGACGAGATGGCTGGACAGTGTCCTCGAAGCTACAAACATGAGTCTGACCAAACTGCGGGAGGCAGTGGAAGACAGGAGTGCCTGGCGTGCTCTGGTCCAGGGGTCACAAAGAGGTGGACATGACTAAACGACTAAACAACAACAACAGATCAGCTGACCCATACTTACTACTTAAACATATATATAGTCAGTTCCTAATTTGGTTGCATGTCGCTTGAGGTTGCTTTGGGTAATAGAAAGTGACTAACAAATCTTATAAATAATATTTCCTCATTGCATGCTAGGAGAGCAGGGGTTCTTTTTCATGCACATGAAATTCTGAGCGTGCACAAAACTCTCTCTCTTCCCGCCCCTGGAACCGGAGGCAAAGGTGCAAGTGAGGCCATCTTGTGCCTGTGTGGCCCCCATCCCTCCCTGCCTCCCTCCACCCTGCCCCTTTGCTGAGAGCAGCACCGGGCTCAAGCAGCACCCCCCCCCAAGAAAGGCATCAGGCCACCTGTCTCCCATGTGCTGGCAGCAAGTCCTTCTTTGCAAGGCTCAATGCAAAGGGAGAGGGCTGGCCAAGGAGTTTTCAGGAAGGAAGGAGATATGCAAAACCACACCCCCCAAAAAAGGAATAAAGAAAAACGGGGGAAGTGGAATGCCCCCCCCAGGAGAGAAAGTTTCAAGGGAATGACTGGCGGAGGAAGAGGAGTGCGGGGGGAGCCCACCGCGATCCCAGTAGGGTGCCATCGTGGCTACCCCCTGCCCGCGCTGGGTGCCATGCCCCTGCAGGTGGCATGCCCCGCCCTCAGGACAGTGAGCAGCACGCACACCAGCCCCGCCCCCACCTGCTCTCCGTGCCCCTGTGCCAGAGCATGAAGCTCTGCCACTGAAGGGAATTTGCCCCCCCCAGAAGGAAAAGAGGTGAAACTATATGATTACCCACAATTTTGAAGACAGAGAGGAGAAATAGATTTAGTTTTTGAAGGGAGGGAGGAAATGGGACGCCAGCTCATCTGCCCCTCTGCACAAAGGGGGCTGAGTTGTAGTTCTCCCCCTCAACTCAATGACAGAGGGGGCTCCTCAAATAAACCAGGCCTTGCTGGGGGGTAGTGGAATGAGTTGGGGGGAGAGGAAGCTGCAGTTGCGGGGGGGGGGAGCCATCTCACCCACCTGTCAAAGCTTCCCACCAACCGACTGGCTCTTCCTGGGGCTGCAAACGATAATCTGCTCCCTTCCAGAAAAGGCGGCGAGGAGCCCACGGAGCACATTGGGAGGTGGAACTCTGCAGGGTCTGGCGACTCTCGCGCTAAAGGCTGCTTCTGGGGAGGAAAGCAGAGGGGGAGCTGCTGCTCTCCAGCAGTGAAGGGACATCGCTTCTGTGGGTCATGTTATTTTTTCCTGGAAAGAACAGTGCTGGTAATGCCAGAAAAAAAGCACTGCCTATAGTTAGTGGGTTTTGGTGCAGCAAGTTTTAAGCAAGTTCTTTTTCCTTCATTCAATATTTAAAGGATTTTTTATCACTCACTTTTTTCAGTAAATGTTACATTTTGAGTCTGCCAAAGCATCTGTTTCCCATCTGCCAATCAGTGTCAGCAGCTGATCATATCAAAGTGGCTGGCCTCTTATGTCAGAAAATTAATTTATACTCTGAGACCCATCATGGATCATGACAGGCAATAAGTGTGTGGCTGCTAACTGGAATGTTTCCAGCATATGGTAAAATCCCCATCAATGAAAGCTGAAAGAAAGCCAATACCCTGGTTAAAAGGTGTCATCCAGCGCTGCAGAAATAGTTTTAAAAGTTGCAATAATGAGAACCTTGGCGTATCATTATTCAAACCAGAATTTAAGAGCAGATATTCCAATCATAAGTCAAAGACCTCTATGTGGAACAGTTCTCAAGTGAACTAAATTAGAATACATAATATTGCAAGGAATTCTTTGTTACAAGGAAGACACAACATGTTTTGACGGCTGCCTCTCCAGTCTTCAGTAAAAGCTATTTTTGAGGCTGTTCAGTGGTTTGACTTGTGAAAGCTGTAACTCAGTACAATATAGTAATTGAGAAGCTGCGTTTGACAAAACTCTGAATTCTTTTTCCTTTTGTTAATTTTTGTCAATGCCTTAATATGATTTCAAATTCTGTTTCTGTGAATGCTGTTATTAATAATAGGAGTAATATTGACTTACTTTACTCACTGAAAAGCTGAGAAGTTCTATACTAGGGGATCAAAGTGTCTGTTAAGTATGACATCTAATCATGTAAATGGTTGGAATTTAGTGCCCTTAATCTGACACAGCCAGTGGATAGGTTCTGCATACCCAGTTGGTTATGCATTCAGTGGTTTGTGTTTGCCTAAGCTTGAGTCTGGGCTAAGGATTCTGAGCTCCTGCGTTCTGATTCAATACATGATACCCAATCACAGAACATTTCAGGATTTGGGCCTCTGCCATTGGCCCTTGAATTCTGAGTCATGATTCACAGTTTGGAAGTTTAGACAGCCAGTCACGTTGGGAGTGGGAGTGACCCAGACCTTTAAAAATGCATATAAGCAGTTGCTTTGCCCGGTTGTCCAGTTCTGTTAGTTCAATAAAGGTTCCTGCTGTTATCGCTGTGTCTTGCCTCGTGGGAATCCACCTACACTTCACAGTTCACTAATTATCAACCCACATCTTTAATCTACGGAAAGCTGACATCACAAACAATATTCTCACATATTTTCACCGAGTGAGATCATGTACATTTGGCTGTTCTAGCCATAAAGCCTCTGGACAGAGCCAATGCTATTTTTCTAGAAGAGGTGCTGGAACTCACCATGAACGCCTCCCTCTTTCTCTTAGCATGGCAATGGCACTCACCTGAGAAGCACCGGAACTGAGTTCTGGCAAGTTCCTGCTGGAAAAAAGCCCTGGTTTGAGCCTTCCTCCACCCCTCAAGGCCAGAAGAAGCTGTGAGTTGACCTCCAGAGATGGATCCTGTCCTAAGCCCCACGGAGATGTCATGCAGAGGGTGGGCAGGTGACAAGGAAGAGTGGGAGGAGATCAGGAATTCTGAGGAATCCCACCCAGGTCCTGGTGGATTATAGGGACCCCAGGAGAAGTCTGAAGCCTTGAAGGTGCCTCCAGTGGCAAGGGAGGCTGAAACCTCAATCTGGGGGGAGGGCTGAGTATAAAACACAACAGAAAGATAATGATGGGAAACTATTGAAATAATCCCTTTTGTGATTATTTGTATGTCACTTTTCCAGGAAATATTTGTATGTCATTTTTCCAGGAAAAGTCTACCCAAATAATGCAATTTAAGATGAAATTTAGAGGCAAATACAGTGGTACCTTGGTTATCGAACTTAATCTGTTCCGGGAGTCTGTTCGACTCCCAAAACATTTTGAAAACCAAGGCACGGCTTCCGATTGGCTTCAAGAGCTTCCTGCATTCAATCGGAAGCCACATCGGACATTCAGCTCCGAAAAATGTTCGCAAACTGGAACACTCCTGGGTTTGCGGCATTCGGCAGCTGATTTCTTTGGAAGCCAAGCCATTCAAGTACCAAGGTAGCACTGTACTTTACATCCCTCCCTCTGCCTCACCAATAAACTGCTTCATATAATTTCACCTAGGGAACATGCGTGAAAAATCTAATGTATAAGCATGCCCAGTAATATTGTAGTTTGGGTTTATTCCTTTTCCTAAATGGAGAAATGTATATAGTTTGTTTCGATATCACAAAATCAATTCTGTGCTTTTGCTGTGAAAAAAGCACCTTTTTCTGCTTTGTTCGTATTTGTGAATTTGATTTATTGTGGAATTTTGCCATTTCACAGCAAAGCGGCTTTTGGGTGTGTATAAAATGGCAAGATTCCAGCTTCCAAAAGCTAAAGTGAGACCAATATAGTAGATTTATTTTTATTTTACATTTGCTAGCAACAAGCATTTCCCTTTAAACCTTTCCGCCCACAAAGCACAGGAGGGTGGATGATGGCATAGCTCCTCACCAAATACATATATACACGTATTAGAATTATGTTTGTAATATCTGTAATGAAAAATTACTTGGCATCTTCACACTATTTTATTTGGCTGCACATATATGAGGAGCAGAAGTGCTCTGAGATATGGAGAGGAAGAGTATCAAGTTGAAAATGCTCTCTGCCAGTAATTTTTTTCTGGGGGGACACACAGGGGGATGCATACACAGGGGTACGTATTTCTATATGAGGAGGAAAATGAGAGTACCCCTAAACATATATATTTTAAAGAAAAAAGCACTGCTCTCAGCTGACATTAATGGTGGGGCTTTCTGCATCTCTGCAACAGTGCATGTCAGACCCAAGGCACTTTGGTGCCTGATGGAAGACTTGCCACCGAAGCTTCCCCTCCACCACAGATCTGGACTCACACCCTGGTGGGGTGGAAGGAGCATGCTTCCCGAGGCAGGTTGCCTCAGTCACCTCCTTGGTGCACCAGCCATGCTAGGGCAGCAATCTAATTTAAGGGCTGCCGGGCAGACCACGTGGCATAACTTTTTAGCCACCCCTCAGAATTTGCCACCTGAGGCAGCTGCCTCCCTCTGCTTCACAATAGGACTGGCAGGTGCTTGTGGTGTCCTCTCATGAGCCAAGGCAAAATCTGGACCCATCTAGTTTTTAAAGAAGTCTCTTCTCCCTCTTAGATTTGCAACTGAGTGGCAGATGAATTCTGGGGCGTGTAAAGATATGATGCAAATTTTAAAAGTTGAATTTCCTCTAGAATGCCATATAGAAAATAGGTTTCCAATCTAGAACAGAATTTTCCCACTTCTCAAAGATCCTGCACAGTGTAATATATTCAAAACACAAAGGGGAAATTATGAAAGATTAAAGAGGTAGAAAAAACAAAGTATGTTTCCTGTATTTTCTCTCATCAAAAATTGGTATTTTAGTGCCATACTTTAATTACGAACATGTGAGCTGATTAGAAATTCAGCATTGAAAAAGAGAGAGAAAGTAATCATGTATTCATAATGCTTACTGTAAATAAGTCAGAATATTAATTTAATTAAACTGTTGTGGCTGTAAAGCAACTTTGTAAATAAGTGAAAGCCTATCAAGATGCTGAACAGATAATCTGTTTGTCTCTTCTCTCCTCCACCTGCCCCAACCTTTGCCTCCTGTAAGAAGCTTTAGCAGCAAAGACAATGAAGAGCTAAATTACATATAATTCAATTTAACAACAACAACATGCATGCATGCACATAAATCTCTAAATATTCAGCATTCTGCCCCCAGTCCCCCTCCAAGTTTCATAAGGGAGAAAGCTGCTTGGAGAGGTAATAGGTTTGTCTCTTGCTTACTTGCTCCCAATCCTTCTCCTAGGAAGGGTCTGCTTCCCAACCACCCTGCTCTCCAGAAGCGTGGAGAAAGGCTGTAGGGCCATCATTGCAGCAAACATTGGGCAGCTTGCAAGGCCAGATGAGCAAAGCTTCAGATTTACAGCTGTGTTTTGAGCCTTCAGATCCTCCTCTGGGGAAATTGTGAACAAAGCAATTCAAGAAATGTGACCTTTGGCTTAGAGTCTTAGACTAATCATTAAGCCTGTGTGTATGGTATGCTGCAATATTTGCATTCATGGCTCCTTGCTTGCATCCGTAACTCCATCACTTTCCCCCTTTTTATATGTAACAGTTTAAGACCTGATTACAACCTCTCCATGCTGCAGAACTGGCACTTTTAAAAATAAATTTTATTTTTCAATTTTTCAGAAATGTTTTGACACAAACACAATCCAACATTTCCCAACAATTCTATGTATTTTGACACTCCCCCCCCACTCATTTTGCGGTTTCTTATATTTTTAAATTTATAACACTGCATCTCTTGAACTCATGACCCTGAGATTAAGAGTCTTACGCTCTACTAACTGAACTCTCAATAATAATAATAATAATAATAATAATAATAATAATAATAATAATAATAATGGTGATATATGTTCCACATGAAGCCTAAGGCATATGTTTAAAACATTCTTGTACTACTTTAATTGTAATAATCATGGCTTCAAAGAATCCCAGAAACTGCAGTTTAAGGGTGCTGAGAGTTCTCAGATCTCCTTGCAGTGTTAACAACCAAACCCTCTTCCCAAGGACTCTGAGAATTGTGATGGAGATGGGGGGTATCCTAACAACTCCCAGTTCCCTTAACAAACCACTGTTCCCATGATTCTTTGGTGGGAAGCCATGACAGTTAAAATTGTGTGAGAGTGCTTTAAATGTATTGGGCAGATGGGGCCTAAGTTATGGCTGCAATCCTGTGCATATATACTTTGAATACCTTATTGAATTCTGTGCGATTTATATTGGAGTAAGCAGCGGGTGGCGCTGTGGTTTAAACCACTGAGTCTAGGGCTTGCTGATCAAAAGGTCAGCAGTTGGAATCCCCACAACGGGGTGAGCTCCCGTTGCTCGGTCCCAGGTCCTGCCCACCTAGCAGTTTGAAAACATGTCAAAGTAAAGTAGATAAATAGGTACCGCTCCGGTGGGAAGGTAAATGGGGTTTCCGTGCGCTGCTCTGGTTTCGCCAGAAGTGGCTCAGTCATGCTGGCCACATGACTTGGAAAAACTGTATGCGGACAAACGCTGACTCCCTCGGCCTATAGAGCGAGATGAGCACCGCAGCCCCAGAGTCGTCCCTTTACCTTTTAAGCATATATAGGATCCGGCTACAAGAATAATTATTTCTTGGGAATGGGTATTGTCTTCCACTAGCAGTAATTGATTCAATTAAGAATTATTGCTTGGAGCACACATTTGGAGTGTTTACACACATTCACTCTGCTGCGGCCTGCCCCCCCCCATGAGACAACAAAATGCAAGGAAATTTGCTTTTCCCTGTGGAAATTCCTCACATTTAGGATTTAGGGGGTTTAGTGCCTGCGCAGGTGGGTGGATCATTCTGTAAAGCAAAGCAAGCCAGAGGGAGAAGGAAGATTATGAACAGGGTAGTATTGGTGGTCTGGTTTGCAACTTCCAGTTGTATGGATAGGCTTTGAAAAACATAAAACAGAAATTACTTTGCTAGGACTAGGGATGGGTGAATCTGCCCACTTCAGTTTCTCTCAGTTTTTGCTTTTTCCAAACCCAAATTCTACACATTTCCACATCAGTTTGCAATTTTGTTTGCAAAGTCCTCATGAAAATTATTCGTCTTTTTAGTGCGAATTTCTCCCAGTAGACTCATAAAGGTAAAGGTAAAGGTACCCCTGCCCAAACGGGCCAGTCTTGCCAGACTCTGGGGTTTGTGCGCCCATCTCACATTTATTGGCCGGGGGCCAGCGCTGTCCGGAGACACTTCCGGGTCACGTGGCCAGCGTGACAACGCTGCTCTGGCGAGCCAGAGCCGCACACGGAACGCCGTTTACCTTCCCGCTGGTAAGCGGTACCTATTTATCTACTTGCCCCCGGGGGTGCTTTCGAACTGCTAGGTTGGCAGGCGCTGGGACCGAGCAGCGGGAGCGCACCCCGCCGCGGGGATTCGAACCGCCGACCTTTCGATTGGCAAGCCCTAGGCGCTGAGGCTTTAGCCCACAGCGCCACCCGCGTCCCCAGTAGACTCATGCTTGTATGCAATTTCCTCTGATATACACATTTTTGCAAAACATTTTCACATTGTATAATTCATTCTGTGAATTCACAGATCTATGGATTTTAAAGCACACTTTACCCCAGTATAAATATTTTTGTAGATGTGACTTGGCTGTAGAACTCTACTACAAAATTTGGTGATGTGTGAAAGTCAAAAGGTCGCTGTATTCCAGTTCACATTTTGTTTTGGAATGTGAAATGTGGTAGATTTGCCTTTAAATTCAAATAGCACTGAATTTCTCTCCCACCTCTACCTGGGGTACACCTGCACAACTTGTGGCCCCCAAGCACAGCTGTGCATTATTCCATGTTTGTTTTTGCAGTCCAAGCATTTGTCATGGATGCTATAGTTGAGATTCCTGCCTTGCAGGGATTGGACTGGAGGACCTCCAGGGTCTCTTCCAAATCTGCTATTCTATAAGGAAGATAGCAAGGACAGGCAGTGGTGGTTCTCAAGCCTCAGGTGGGGCTGCCATTCAAAGGACCTGAGAGCTCCAGGAAACTCCCCTCTGGTGAACTCAGAAATTACTGGAGTTTCTGTCCCACACTCCAACACTGTGGAACTTTGGGTAGTTCTTTTCCAAGACAATCTGAGAACTCAGAAAAATTGCCCCCCCCAATCTGCCATTTCTATGTAATGGTTCTCTTCTCTGGAATCTAAGGAAGTGAAGCTATTGGCAGACATTAAACTGAAGTGTGTCACAATAAATGGGCGTGGGGCTAAATCCAGAATGGGGGAAGCCAACCCCTGCCATGATGTCCTCCCTACTGTCAATTCCCACTAGTCCTATTTCTATGAAAGGCAGGCCTGCCACTCCTTTACACTGAATAGCATTAAGAGGTCTTTAAAGACCTTGGCCGCTGAAGACCCAGGGCGCTTGATCTCTGGCTGCATCTAGGGGGGACCAGTTGGCCCTCATGATCTGTGGCTGACAAGGACTTTGCTGAACGAGATCTCCTCTGTCCTGGCTGTGCAAAATATTCCTCAGACAGGGAAGCCAGCAGTTGTCTTTGAGCTCACTGAAGAATCCCAGAGCATGTAATGGTCTCCTCTCCTTCAAGGTGGGCTTTTAGAGACCCCTGAAGCTCTTTTCAGAGCCTGGCTTAAGAGAACATTGCCAGCCCTCCGAGTACTGTGGCTGCCAGGCCACCGTTAGCTTTGGAAGTCACAGGTTTTGCAGGCCTGTCCTTGGGGGGCATCATATATTTTGGGGAAAGCAGCACTCCTTTGTTCATTCCATTTATCAAGAGTTTCAACATCACCACAAGGTCATTGTTATTTGCTTGCTTGCTTTGTTTTGTTTTTTGTCTTAAACGGTTTGACTTTACAAAATGTAGCACAACTGGCTTTGTGCTGCAGTTCAAGAGGTTTTTAAATGCTAATTTTTATTGCTTTGCATTTGTCAATATTATATTTCATGTTGGTCCCTGTGTGACAGCCCATTTACAAATCAAATCTGCATCCTTTTAAAGTGTTTCTAGCTGTGCAGCCTTCATTCAGCAGACTTCATTCTTGTCATCAGGAAATGTAAACAGGCTATATTTTTGTGTTTTATAAATAATATTTTTGTGTGTTATAAATAATAACGGGGGAGAAAATTCCATACAGCAAAACTTTTAAGCTCCAGCCCTGGCGAGCATCTAATAATACTTTTTCAAATCTGATATGGCTGCCAACGCTCTTAACTGTTTTCCAACCTGTTCTGTCTCCACTGCCCTGAATCCTTTTGCTGCTGGTATGTTGTTCAAGCAGCAGCTTTCAGTGCAGAATGTTACCGAGGGCACTCTGAAAAATCAGGACACATCCCGTCATGCGCTCTGCCCTTGCAACCTTGTCAGTAGCTTTTTATGTGAGTTACTGCCTCCCTCCCTTCCTGTCCCCTCCTCAGTCCCCATAGATGGTGGGATGGAGCAGGAAGTCTTGTTCATGCTGAGCAGATTTCTCCTTTGCAAGTGTTGCCTATCGGGCGGCAGCTTCCACTGTAAAAACGTGTCCCCCTTATCTAATCTAAAGGGAGCTGCAGGCTCAGCAGCGACAATGAAATGCCCCCGTCACAAATCTGGAAAAAATTGATTTATATAAATATACACTTCATAGAAGAGCATTTCATTGGCCAGTGATATGGCAAGTGACTATTGTTACATGAATGCTTCTTAATCAGAGATGGGGGATAAACTGTCACTATCCGTTAATCTGCTTGGCCTTGAAAAGTGTAGCTCTGAGGGGAAGAGGGACTGCTTCCTTTCCTGATTATGCCCCAGCAAAGAAAAAGGAAGAGGAAGGAACAGAGCACACATAAGGGGAGCCATTCATGAGTGCACATGGCTATTTCCGAGCAGTCGCTGCATTGTTTATGCCAACCAAAATGGCATAACTGCCATTTTCTGCACAAACTACACATTTTCCATGCTTCATTGGCCACTCTTAACACAGGCCATAAATGAAGCTTTTCCATTAGGTGGTAGAAAGATTGCCATCATTACCCCAGCTCAAACTTTATTATTGGTATTAAAGCTCAGCAAAACATTTTGGCTCTCTCAGGGTTCTCAGGAAGGAGAGAGAAAGGTAAAATATCATAAACTGCCTTCTACCTCCACACCGACCACTCCGGATCACCTGGCTCTGCAAATGACCCTGGGCCATTTCAGGGGCTTTATAAAAACCTCAGAGAGCGTCACCTTCAAGAAAGCACAGGAAGGTGCTGAGCCCAGTTGCCTAGCATGATGCCATGCTCTACCCTGAAGAAGTGGCTGAGGGGGAATCTGCCAGCTCATGTGTATATTGAATTTAAAATGGCAATGTAGTTAGACAGGGAAGCTTTTAAAATGACAAGGTTTGCTGGCTAGCAACTACCGGTACTTTTGAACAGGGTCTCTATTCTGATCTGAGCAAGGTCTGAGAGATCTGCAAACGTCTCTGACTTCTGCATGACTTGGAAGTAAAGTGAGGCAACTACCCCATCCATGGCTTTGGAGTGAGGTATCTGGTGATTCCCCCCCCCCTTGTCGTTGGCAAATAAAGGAAAAATGATTTAAAAGAGCTTGAGTACAGAATATAATCATGCAAGTTCTGAAGTCATTTTAGTAGCCAACAGATACTGTGCAGTTTTTGAAAAATCTAATGTACAGCTTCTGCTGAAAAGCTCAAACTTCTGCTATCAAAGCCTATGCTTTAAAGGAAGCGGGTTGGCCGGAAAACTATCAATGCTTTATTACCTTCATCAAATACAATAATGGAGACTATAATCCATGCGGTTATAGCTCTGACCTTTTTGAATCTGCAGGTGATGGCCTTTACCTCACAATAAGGCTTTCTACCCCTCTTCCCAATATTTAGGGATGGACTTCATCCAGGTTTTGATTGGCCTTCAGATTATCTGTCTGATTTGCTGGCAAACCCAGGGCTTGAATTCATTGCCAGGTGCTTTTAGCAGACACCATGGTACATGGACTCATGGGAACAGCCAGCAACCTGTGTTAGTGGGCTGGGGAAGGTCTTTCAAACCACTTCTTCCTAGGCATTGTAGCTGACTTTGTATCAGACAAAGGCAACCTCCTCTGTTGTTATTGGACCTGACTTCCATACATTTTCAACTGACCTGCCAGTCTACTCTACTCCTGTGGATGGTGGCATATACTCCAGGGGCTCCAAGCTTTGCTATCATCCTTGTTACAGGTATATCTTCTTGACTGGCTTTTTACTATTGTATGCTTGAAGTATATCCTACTTTCCCTCAGAAATCTCAGAATGGCTAATACAGAGTGACTTGCAGTTGAGTATATTGCAGTGCTAATTTCTCCAAGAGTCTCCAGTTGCCTAAGACATTTGCTTTCTTGCCCAACTGCTGAAAAACCTATGGATTGCTGGGAACTAATTCATAACTCTGTAGTAACCTTCTTCTTGAAAATTTCATACCATCCAGCATTTGGCAGAGGCGAAAAGGCAGTTTGGAACTTTGGAAGAAAAGAAAAAAAGCAGTGCAACCCTCCAGGGCTCTCTGTCTCCAAGGGAGATGTTTCTTCCCTTACTGAAAAGCACTGTATGGTCACTTACATTGTCTCAACTGTCATATCTCTATCTCTGTCTCTATCTGTCTATCTATGTATCTATCTATCTATCTATCTATCGATCTATCTATCTATCTATCATCTATCTATCTATCATCTATAATCTATCTGTCTACCATCTATATCTATCTACACACAGAGATATATAATCTTTTATTGTGAGAATTTTGGTTTTAAAAAATGAATAAGTGAAATGAATTAATATTAATATTATTGTTATTATTAATAATAGCATCATTTTTCCCCCTGCAATGCAATTGACAGCACCATGAGCTGGAAGGCAATGGAGGAGGAGTTAGTGCATGACTGTCCATGCCCCCCCCCCCGGCCACGTATTCAGTGCTGAGGGCTGCCTCATGCAAACCTGCACGCCTTTTCCAGCGCACTCACCATGCCTTATAGTGCCTCATGTTGGCAGCTGTGAATCATCCCTCTCCTTCTCCCTGCTTCCCCCACCTCTGACATCTCCTCAGGAAATATTATCTCATTCACTGGTGTGGTTTAAAAAGAAACCTAATTATTCTGTCAATTTTATCTAGCACTAGCAGATTTTATGCGCCAAGCTCATAAAAATAACTTCCTGGCAAATAACGTTGCAAAGTACATTTTAGTATCTATCATCTCAAAAGGGCCTATTGACACACAGAACATGTAGTTCTTTCTAGCAGTGTATGGATGTAAAACCAGTTTAACTTCAAGGATCTCTGCCTTTATCTTCACATTTAATCATTTAAAATGGAAGATGTGGGGAGCAGGGCTGAAGCTAAATTTTGCACACCTCTCAGATATATTGATTCTGTCAGAGGAAAAAGTCCTGATGCAAATAGAGCTTCCCCTGTGTTTGGGAAGGAGGGGCTGCGGAATTCCAGCTGCCTAGAATGGAAGCGACTAGAATGGGAGGACTTTGGATTGCAGCCTTTATAAAAAGGACAGGTAAAGGGAGGGGGGGGGGCTTCCTGCCATTGAGTTGGGCCCAGTGGTTCATTTGGCCCAAATGGCAGGGCTTCTTCAGGTCCTAAACAAAGGTCTTCTCCATTCCTGAGATTCATACACTGGAGATGCCTGGAACTAAAGGACATTCTTCTGTATGCAAGGCTCCTCCACTTCTAGTTAACTCTAACCTGTAAAAAGGTGCATTTTTAGGTTTAGGTCCAGAGCGGCAGGGAGTACAATGTGATTTTTTTAAACTGAGGGAATCGCCTTCAAATATGACCTACTATGAAATTACAACTATGTACATTATTAAAAGGCATTAGCTGGATAAAAATCAAGATTAAAAGAAGAGGACTATCTACTGCAAATACTGCACTATATCAGTCTAAAAATAAAAGGTTCAATATAGATTTATTATATTGGATATTTAAAAAGTTATTTTGATGTTAATAGATGTAAAGATTCAAATATACAATTGTTAAAATTTTGCAGTTGTGAGTAACTTAGAATAGGGGGAGGGAACAGGCTGAAGGTACTGGCTTTCTCTACTGAGCTTGATGGTGTCCTTGGTAAAGTACCAATAAGGTTAAAAATAACGCCCTGTGTGGTGGGAAAAGACTTTATTTTGAAATTAAAATATACAGAGGAAGCCAGGAAACAGGGAGACAATAGACCCCCTCAGTTAAAATTAGAAATGGCAGAAGTAAAAATCACAATTTATTTTTAAAGTGACATTTATTAAAATTTCAGAGAAAAAAAGAATTACACAAAAACCAAAAACCAAAATACAAGGAAAATACAAAATACAAAATACAGAAAAAAGGAATAAAAGACACTTAAAAAGAAGAAAAGGAAGATGAATCAATCTTTCTATAGCTTACATTCATATCCTTGTTTCCCTGACCTCCTCATGCCTCCCTTTTTTGTATTCCAGTTCAATTATTTAAGTCAGCAATTTCTTTCCCTCTTTGTTTTCTCATGATCCTTTAACTTAATATACTATAACTTTAAATTTTCATCTGTTATCAATCCTTTTTTACTTATACCTTTATAGCATTACTGCTTAAACCACCTAGCTTCATTCCAACATCATTCTAACATTCATTAATTTTGCAATATTTCTGTAAGTAGTCTTTAAATTTCTTCCAATCTTGCTCCACCGACTCTTCTCCCTGGTCTCGGATTCTGCCAGTCATTTCCGCCAATTCCATATAGTCCATCACCTTCATCTGCCATTCTTCCAAGGTGGGTAGATCTTGTGTCTTCCAGTACTTTGCAATAAGTATTCTTGCTGCTGTTGTAGCATACATAAAGAAAGTTCTATCCTTCTTTGGCACCAATTGGCCGACCATGCCCAGGAGAAAGGCCTCTGGTTTCTTCAAGAAGGTATATTTAAATACCTTTTTCAGTTCATTATATATCATTTCCCAGAAAGCCTTAATCTTTGGGCACGTCCACCAAAGGTGAAAGAATGTACCTTCCGTTTCTTTACATTTCCAGCATTTATTATTGGGCAAATGATAGATTTTTGCAAGCTTGACTGGGGTCATGTACCACCTGTATATCATTTTCATAATATTCTCTCTTAAGGCATTGCATGCCGTAAACTTCATACCTGTGGTCCATAACTGTTCCCAGTCAGCCATCATTATGTGTAAAAATCACAATGTTAAAACAAACCAGCCAGGCCGTAATGCAAGAGAATAAAAGATATGTTTTATATGATTTGCTTTTAGATCTTAAAAGAGAACTCTTTGATCAGTTTAAGGAAGATGTTAACAAGGCAGCTGTCAAAATTCAGGAAAATACCAATTTAATTTCAGAGGCTGTGGGACAATTTTAAAAGGCAAATGCACGAACTACCAAGGCAGGAATGGTTGAGGGATGAGGCTTGAGAAAAATACATGGGAAAGTAAGAGTGGTTCAAATTAAAAACAGTACCTCATGTGAAATGATCTGGGAGGCTTTGACTGTGATAGAGAAGAAACAGGAAGGGAGGGCAGTAAAAGCCTTTTCCCAAGCCTTTTTATTGTAAAATCATTAAAAAGGCTTGGGAAAAGACAGAGAAACTTTGGAAAGTAATGTGGGAAATGATTGTTGTTAAAAAAAATTGAATATATGATATTGAGATGTGCAGGTTTTGATGGACTTATTGGACGAAAGACATTGTTTCTGTACCTAAGAGTCGATGCCAGGCCAAGACTGTGCGATGTGAAACTTATAGGAGTCAAGTACAACATTCCCACAGTGGACATGTTAGTGGCTGTTTTGTACCACTCAGGAGAAGGCTTCCCCTTTCCTCCTGAGCTGGGACAGACTTCCACTGCATGTGACTTGAAGAGGGTGTGTGGTCTGTTGTACTAGCATGGAGGAGCACATGGCCTCCATGTTCGGATCAGTGTGTGGGTTCTCCATTTTGTATGTTTTTGTGTTTAGAGAAGTGACTCCTTAGTCACAGTCACTTGGGACTGACTTCTTTATGGAATACAGTCATACCTCGGGTTGAAGTAGCTTCGGGATAAGTATTTTCGGGTTGCACGCTGCGGCGACCCGGAAGTAATGGAGCCCGTTAATTCTGGGTTTCGTCGCTCGCACAAGCACAGACAGTCAAAATGACATCACGCACTTGCACAGAAGCAGTGAATCGCGACCCGCAGAAGCACGGACGTGGGTTGCATTCGCTTCTGGATGCAAACGGGGCTCCAGAATGGATCCCGTTCGCATCCAGAGGTACCACTGTAATTCTAGTTGTTATGTAACCTAAGCCTGCCTTCAGGGATATATCTGTGAACCTGAATGAATCTGTGAGTAAACTACTCAGTTGGTAAGAGCATGGTACTTTTATATTAACGTTAATCAGATTCTTGTGTTTATTCTTTTTAAAAGGGATTAAAAGGGATTTTACCAGGAAGTAATCTGTAATAGTAAGACTCAGATGAGTCAGCAACAAGCTGATTGCTGCGTAATTTAAAAAGGGGGATGTTTGAACTCTGCAAGAATATGGAACTTGCTAGCGCAAGTTAGGAAGGAGATCATTAAATAATATATCCTCTCCTGCCTCCCTGAACATCCCCACAAAGATCAGACAGACCTCCTTTAGAAGGAAGAAGCCTCTGCCAAAAAAAGAAGATTGGCAAAATAAACTTTTGAACTATGCGGGACAAATTAGATAACCTGAAACCTAAGAAAGAAAGGACTCTGAATTTTTAAAAAGGGGTAAATGTTCAATGCATATCGTTTAAGCTTTGTGTACAGATTTTTACATTAGTATAACTTTTAAAAGTCACTTGTATTAAGATGAAGAAGGTTTAAAATTGGATCATTAAGAATATAAGGTTTTATGGACGAGCATGAACAAGTGCCAAACAATGAAACCAAACATGTTTCTTAAAAAATTACTTATGATGTTTTCTTTTTCTTTATTTTGTTTGTTTTATATATTGTTGTTATTTTTTTATTCTTTCATGTTATATTTGGAAAATTAATAAATTGTTATAAAAAAAAATCCACTACTATCTGTATCATAGAAAGCAGGTAGAGATGGAACTACTATTATTATTTTTAGGGTGCTTTGTGGTTTACATTGGTTTTAATTCTAATTACCCATTATATATTTTGTCATAAATTGTAATGAGCTACCCCATCACCTATTTGGTCCTAAGGTGGGATACTACCTGATAAATGAAACAAATTTCTGTTGCAAGCAATCAAACCAACAGAAAATGTTCTTCTATTTTACTTCTGCTGAACACTTTGTGCTTTATTATTATTATTATTATTATTATTATTATTATTATTATTATTTTAAAAAACACCTTACATCATTTCCATGCAAATTACTCTATTTCCGGGATTCATTAAATGCTCTTTGCTAAGTCCATAACTGGATTCAATCTTTTCAAATTGCACATTCTGAATATTGAAAGGGTCACAGTGGTTCAGCATGCTACTTTATTTCAGGGAAAGGAAAAAGACCACTGGATTACTCTGTTCGTATTTCTGTAATAAGGGGTATGAAAGAGAATGGCCAAAAAGGGTACTGGTTCCATGTGCAAAATAATAATTAGAATTTAAGCTTTTTTTTTACAAATTCATGAAGTCTCATTACAGAATTGGTGTTATAATTTCATGGCTCTCTTCTGATGCTGTGCTCTGATGCATCATCAAGTATGAAGAAGAAAATCTCATTGCTTTGAGTTCTGTTTAAACTCTCTCCCCCTCTTTCTCTCTGGCTGAGGATCCTGCTCTATCAATTCAAAGCAGATGTTCTATTTGAATTGATTCCTCGTCTTTTAACACCTACATACAGTGAAAGGTATTGTGGAATATTTTCCATGTTGCATTATGAAAAGATTTCTTAGCATTATGTAAAAATTTCTCTATTGCACTCTGCAATGAAGCTAACATTTTGAGTAGAACTTCAGTAATCATTAGGAAAAATAAACATGTATTAACAAGCATTTGTAATCCAATGTTTGTTTTATGCAACTTAGTAACTTATTTAATCATTTAATAAGCTTTATCCTAGTTGGTAACTATATTGGATTTGATTTTATTACTGGATATGTTGTTGGAACTTGCTTCAGGATGCCTCGTGGGAAGCAATTCAATAGAAATGAAGAGGTGACATGACAGAAGTGTATAAAATTAGGAATGACATGGAGAAAATTGATAAATAATGTATTTTCTCCCTCTTTAATAGAACTCAGGGTCATCCAATGAAGTTGAATGTTTGAGGACTCAGAACAGATAAAAGAAACGGAGAGCCAGTGTGGTGTTGTGGTTAAGAGCGGTAGACTTGTAATCTGGTGAACCGGGTTCACGTCTCCGCTGCTCCACATGCAGCTGCCGGGTGACCTTGGGCCAGTCACGCTTCTGTGAAGTCTCTCAGCCCCACTCACCTCACAGAGTGTTTGTTGTGGGGGAGGAAGGGAAAGGAGATTGTGAGCCGCTTTGAGACTCCTGAAGGGGAGTGATAAAGCGGGATCAAATGTAACCATTCTTAAGGAAATCATCCCTGAGTGCTCACTGGAAGGACAGATCCTGAAGCTGAGGCTCCAATACTTTGGCCACCTCATGAGAAGAGAAGACTCCCTGGAAAAGACCCTGATGCTGGGAAAGATGGAGGGCACAAGAAGGGGACAACAGAGGACAAGATGGTTGGACAGTGTTCTCGAAGCTACAAACATGAGTCTGACCAAACTGCGGGAGGCAGTGGAAGACAGAAGTGCCTGGCGTGCTCTGGTCCAGGGGGTCACGAAGAGTCGGACACGACTAAATGACTAAACAACAACACCAACAAAGCAGGATATCAAATCCAAACTCTTCTTCTCTTCTTTCTTCATGGATCACATAGTTAAACTATGGCATTTTCTCCCCTGGGTGACAGAGATGGCCATGAACTTGGTTGGCCTTAAAAGAGGATTAGCTGGGTTCAAGGAAGAGAGCACTCTCAAGGGTTGCTAGCCATGAGAGCGACGCTCTGCCTCCACGGTTAAGGCAGCAGTGCTCCCGGATACCAGTTGCTGAAATCGGGGGGGGGGGGCTCAGAGGCAGGTTTAGGGGAGCGCGACTAGTTTGGTTGCACTGGGCGGAGAGCCTTGGGGGCTCCACAAGGGGCCCCACAACTCTTATGCAGAATGGAAGAGGAGAGGAGGAGGTGCTGATTTGGGGCATTGCACAGGGTGCCACTGAAATGAGAAACCCCAAGGTCTGCCCATGGGCATCTGGTCAGCCCCTGGATTAAATGGACCACTGGTTTGATTCAGCAGGGCTCTCTTTATGCTTCTGTTGTTCATAAATGAAGTTATTACTATCATTATTCTTACTAATGCAATATTTAAATGTTGTATTTGCCTTTAAGAAGAAAACTAATTTAAGTTCTCTATTGAATCACAATAAGCAACAGAAGTGGAACATGAAGGTATTTTGCCCTTGTCAGTGACCCCAAATATAGGCCTTCTTATGCATATAACTTATCACATTTTTTGGTGGAGAATTGCATCTGAAAAATCTGTGTAGTGTATGTTTTGAAGAAGAGCTGTGTTTCAACCCATGTATTGTTTTTAACAGAGGTCGGCTGGCATTAAAATGCAAGCCAAAGTGAACTAACCCCCCCCCCCACCGCCGGCCAGTGCCCAGTTGCTTCACTTTGGGCCCTGGTGGCTAGGCTCAAGATGTGCAGAAAACCCTATTGGAAAGGTCAAACTGTGTTGATCAGGTCTACGCACACAAGGCTTTTTGTGGGTAGGTTTATTTGCAAATAAGTACAGGACGCAGGTGGCACTGTGGGTTAAACCACAGAGCCTAGGGCTTGCCAATCAGAAGGTCGGTAGTTCAAATCCCCACAACGGGATGAGCTCCTGTTGCTCCCTGCTCCTGCCAACCTAGCAGTTTGTTAGCACGAAGTGCAAGTAGATAAATAGGTACCGCTCTGTCGGGAAGGTAAGCGGCGTTTCCGTGCGCTGCTCTGGTGGCTTAGTCATGCTGGCCACATGACCCGGAAGCTGTCTGCAGACAAATGCCAGCTTCCTTGGCCTGTAAAGTGAGATGAGCGCCGCAACCCCAGAGTCGTCCGCGACTGGACCTAACGGTCAGGGGTCCCTTTACCTTACAGCATGGGGACAGGAATCTGGTACAAAAAGGGTTAGATAAGCCTCAAAGTAAATGTTCAGTTAAGGCAATGAGACTGAAGCATGCATTATCGTTGTCAGGGCATGGCAATATACACACATTTTCATAATTATGTATACTTGATTTAATTTACAAAACTATTTTTTGACAGTGTTATTAAAGGTTTCTTTTATTGCAGAGTTCCAGGATCGCCCCCATTCACTTTCACTTTCCTACCTTAGATTTGGAAGACCATTCTGTTTCAGGAGATTGTGTGCTCCAAATCATGGAGAGCCACGTGTTGTGGTGAGATCACCCAACTGCCTTCTTGTTGCTGGGGTGGGCCCATTTGGATGACCTCCTCACCTCATTGGCCTCCCCTCTGTTGCTGGGGAAAATTTTCTGTCGGTTGGGGTTTGACTGGCAATTAAGGGGCTATTTAAGGGGCTGCATGAGGTGAAGTACTTTCTCTTGCGCATGGTGCAGCGGATTTCCCTCCCTCCCTCCCTATAATTTAAGATTGTGTTTTTGACCTTGCTATGCCTGTCTAGGGGTCGTCTGTTTTTGGAGCAGGGGCCTGGTATGAATTTTGCCACTTGGCTGATTGGCTGATGCCATTTGGTTTTTGCATACCATGTAGCAAATTTTCACAACTTTGTGAGGTTGGTGGTTAGACATTGTTTCATTCTTTGGTGGAGGGGATTATGGATTGGCTGTGCCTGCCCCTCATTCTCGTTGCTGCTGCTAGGGAATTCCGTTAAAGGAATCCAGGGGCTCGATTTGCTCTGTCTGATCCCCTCTCAAGGGTAGGGCCATGCCAGAGTTCCTGGGAGCATCTGGGGTGAACTAAGAGCCGGAAATCCGCCTCTATGCACCCCCAGTATGTTTTCCCTTACTGACCTCTGGAGGTTCCAGTTGTCAGTCCTGTTCCTGCCGGTGCAGGTAGTCTGAACCAATGCCTAAGTAACCATTCACATGCTGTAATCAATACAGTTGTGGCCAAATTAATGCCAAAAATCTTAAACAAATATTCTGTGTCCTGCGTGATTTATTTTGGAGGGGGTTTGGGGGTCTTCACACGCAACACACTTCCTCAGTATCATTAGATTAGTCTGAAACACAAACGTAAAGCAAGAAAGAATATAGAGAAAACCTGAAAGACTAGGGAGGTCCTAAATGTGGGACATCATCACAAATCACCAGAGGTTCTTAGTCACCACTGACCCTGACTAGATTTGACCCAATAACTTCTGAGTGAAATACTTTATGAAGCAATAGCAACTCTTTCAGCCATCCAACCTCATCCTGGATTTATTTTTAATGCTAATATTAAAAAATAAAAAATAAAGAGAGCAGTCTGTCATGAATGTACATGATAATTGACATAATAGAACCTAACGGCTACTTTGGAGCATAATAGATCCTGACAGGTTCACTGAGGCTTATTTGAAGGCTCCAAACAAGGGTTTGATGGATTTAATGTACACATGTTTGCTTGCCTTGATTTTTATTGTGGGAAAAAAATTGGTTGGAAGTAATACAGCCCAAGTGCTTTTTAATGAATGTGACCCCAGTGTTTAGTGTTTTAAGAATCATAAGCGGTTAAATGTGTTTCTGCATGTCTGTGTGCACAAAAACACCACCAAACACAGCATAAAGCAGAATTTTTGAGGTGGAATGTTGAGACTCTTGCTCAGGCAAAATATTTGAGAAATTTAGGGGGGGGGGATAGGAAAACTACAAAATGATGATAGTGTGACTATGAAATACTGTATTTTTCTCTCTATAACACACAGATTTTTTCTCCTAAAAAGGAAGGGGAAATGTCTGTGCATGTTATTGAGCGAATGTATGGTCCCTGGAGCTGAAAAATCAGGCAAAATTCAAATCGCGCTTCACGGAGAAGGGAAACCTGAAAAGAGGAAGCGGCTGCTTTCCTGCATTCTGCCTCCGGGTCTTACTGCCCACCCTCCTCTGTTTCGTTGCTGTGTTTGCTGAAACGGAACAAAGATCAGGGAAAGCCCCTCCCCTCCAGGCAAGAAGAGGGGAAAGCAGAGTGTCGTTCCTTATTCCTCTCTGTGCTCCGGTGCTGCTGAAAACATGCAGGTGGGAGAGAGAGAGAGAGAGAGAGAGAGAGAGAAAGAGAGAGAGATTGCTGGCTGGCTTGGGTGGAGGGAAACTTTTGCCTTCCTTTCCTCGCTCCCGTTATACCCCTCTCCTGCATTCTTAGCCAGCTGCTTCTCTGCACACCCCTCTCGTGCTCCTTGTCCCTTCTGTGTTTTTCCTTCCCTCCCCACTTAAAATGTGGTTACATAGCATGGATCCACATGGATCCTCAGGATCTTTGCATAGGGTCACCCCAAATTCACCATCAGAGCACATAGCATGTCCATGGCTACAGCCTGCCCCCAAAAAATCACGCACCCACTGTTGCCTGGGGCTGCAATGGTGCAAAAATGTGGTTAAAAAGCATGGATTCACATGGATCCTCAGGATCTTTGCATAGGGTCACCCCAAATTCACCATCAGAGCACATAGCATGTCCATGGCTACAGCCTGCCCCCCCAAAATCAAGCACCCACTGTTGCCTGGGGCTGCAATGGTGCAAAAATGTGGTTAAAAAGCATGGATCCACATGGATTCTCAGGATTTTTGCATTGGGTCACCCCAAATTCACCATCAGAGCACATAGCATGTCCATGGCTACAGCCTGCCCCCCCCCAAATCACGCACCCACTGTTGCCTGGGGCTGCAATGGTGCAAAAATGTGGTTAAAAAGCATGGATCCACATGGATTCTCAGGATTTTTGCATTGGGTCACCCCAAATTCACCATCAGATCACATGTCTGTGGCCACAGCATGAAGCACAAAAATGATACATCCACTGTTTCATTCAGAATGTTTTTTCCCTTGTTTTCCTCCTCTAAAAACGATGTGCATGTTATGGTCAGGTGCGTGTTATAGAGCGAAAAATACGGTAAATGAATGAAAACAACCATTTGTGGATGATGAAATTTGGAACAGGTGAGACATTTTTGCCAGTAGGGCACTGGCATAATTCTCCAACAGTTCAGGAAAGAAAACTTTCTAAATGAATTACTCAGAAAATACACTTCAGATAAATTTTGGTGCCAATACTGAATGAAATTCTGTGGGTAGTTGGGTGAAGGAAGCAATGGGCTAAAAGAGGAAGACTAGGAGAACTAGAGGGGTGCACAACCAATGCTTCCTTCAATGATACTTCTTTTTAAAAATAAACAATAATGAAAGCTAGATACTGTAATGATCTCTGGCAAGCAAGCCCTGATAAGAAGTAATGACTCTCTGGCAGTTTTATGTGCAACAAAAATGCCTCCAGAGCACGGCTTCTTGCCTGCTCGCATTAACAATAGTTGGTCGGTCTGAATTTTTGCCCCTCCTGCAGCAGGAAGGATGCCAAACTCTCGCTTTCCCCCTCTTGCTCTTCCGTTGCCCTCTGATCTTATCCAGTCTCCTAGAACAGGGACTGAGAGGCTGGCCTTCACCCTCCCCCCTTTCAGCTGACACAGTCTCAGACCTTTGCTTATCTGCTGATTGCCTAGCAGCGCTCTGGCTGCCTTCCGACTCTTCCTCTGCTTGAGAGCTAACAGTATCTTCCCCGGGAAGGGGGGGGGGTCAAACTGCCCTTTCTCTACTTGTCCGCCAGCTCTCATCTGCCGAGCCGGTCCCTCGTTCATTTAGCTCAATTTCTGAGTCTGACTCTTCCCCTGTGCTCTGGGGGGCCACGTTCCTGACAGATCCACAGTTTAGCTTGAAATGGGCACAGAAGCCGGGAGGCATTTCACCAAAGAGTCTCCAGAGAAGTCTAGTATCATTTAATCGTTTGGGGGAGCCAGGAAGCAAATTCTCAGAGAATATCTCAGACAACTCTTCAGCCCAGCAGCAGCACACCCTCTGCTTATCAAGATGAAGGAGGTTTTCCAAGACTTGCCTCCCTTTAGCTTCCACTTATGTCAGTATAGACATTTCTAGGTTGCCATTCAACCATCCTGCTTTAAGGTGGTTCACAATCAGTTTAAAACACTAATATAGGAATAAATTATTATTATTATTATTATTATTATTATTATTATTATTAGCCCCTGGTGTTGTCAGGGGCTGGAAGTCAGACAGTATGCACATAATGTATGTTTTCTGTTCCTGAGCTATGGCCCCTTCCTCAACGACAGGGCAGGGGATTGTCAGCTGGAGGAAGTCCTTGCCAGGCAAGTGGCTCTTTACAAGGCTACATTAGATCCTTCAACTTCACATTAGTTCATTGGATTTAATCCTGTTTTGTCTTTCCCTTTGAAACCAGAAAGCTATTAACTTAACATTACATTCTAGTTCCCCGCTGATATTAAAATTTCATTCCCCCATCAGGCCACTGAGAAACTTTGATATTCGCTGCTTCAGCCAGATAAGTTCGCAGTTCCATCTTTTAGCATTAATTAATCTACAAGCATAGCAGATCGATAGATGTTAACATATTTCTTTTTCTGTGTTTAGAAAAAGCAAATATTGAAACTAGAACTGGGCGATGTGAACACTTTTCCCTTCATTTTTTTTCTACTGTGTTTTTATTTGGTTAAATAATGGAGCCAAAATTGTCATAATTAAAGCATCATAATTAAAGCTTTCCCACTTAAAACTAAGTGAAACAAGGGCTTTACCACAAAAACCTGAAGTACAAGTAATTAGTGGACTTAGAAATTATAATAATGGCAAGTTAGGGCAAAAGGCTTCACAATAATACACAGTATTACAATTCCTCTAAAGGTTCTTTCTTTTTCTTTTTCTCACTTTATGTCAAACATAAAGTACATGTTAGATGTTTCCCCTTTACCAACTCCTTGTGTGCTACCTCTGGGAGACTCCCATGCTGGCCTATCTCAAACACCCCCCCCCCCCGAGGGCTGGCCCACCCACGAGGCAAGAGGAGCTGACCCTCTCAGGCAGCAGCAGATCCCGCCGCCAAGGGTTGCCTGGGGCTGCTGGGGCCACTCCCCCCTGCTCCTTGGAGGCTGGAGGTGCTGCCTCTACAGCAGCCTCTTGGCTGTAGGTCTTCCACCCTCATGCCAAGAGTAGATAATCACTCGCCACTTCTTCCCTGGCCAGGGATGTGTGCCATTTTAACTTGCGCTTTTTTTTTCTAGTTAGATTGGCTCTGTTAATGTTTCTACTCCCGACTCTATGAATTGAGACTCTATTTCTCTCCAGTCCTGGTACAAAGTGTCCAGTGCCTTTTCTTTAACCAGCTCATGAAGAAAGTTTTCTGTAAGTGCAGACAAAACAGTCCTGGGTGCCTTCCGGTACATAAGAGCCTGCCTTCCCTGGGAGTGCAGACTTGGAGAAACAGCATTCAGCTCAGCCTCTTGCTCCTCAGAGCCTGGGTACAAAGTCAACGGAGGGCCACACAATTCCCAACAAGCTCCACACAGTTGGAAACACAAAGCGCAAGCAAGTACGTGATGCACACAGGTGAGTCCAGCCGCAGGGAAACCAGTGTCCACTTGGACTAGGCTAAACATCTACATATAGTGGGCAACTGAGCCACAAAGCAAGTCAAGTCCCAGATAAGTAAATCCACGATTGTCCATGCAATGCCCATCCACTTCCACTTTCTGTTGATGAACTGGCCAGTATGCTGACATCTGCAGATGTTTAATCAGAAACATTAAATATATTCACCTGCTTTGTCCTTTTGATAAGCTCCAGAGTCCATTTGATCCTGATATTTTTCCTATGTGCATTTTGTTTCTTTTTAAAAGCAAAAAAGAATCGAGAAATAATCTTTCAAATATGATTGATCTTGCATTTGGCTTTCCCCCTCCCTCCCCCTGAGATGGGGACCCCATTGTTTTGTGATTTTCCCATTCGATTCTTTTTAGGAGGGGAGAATTGGCAACTATGCAGCATTGTCCCTGTTAAGGCCCCATGCAGAAGGCCTGAGCCAATTGCCTCCCGTGCCCCCCTTAAGAAAGGCCTGAGCAAATGCAATGGTGCTCTTTGCATGAGTGAGTTGGGACTGCAGGGGCCAAGCTCAGATCCTGCAACCATAGAATCATAGAATCATAGAGTTGGAAGAGACCACAAGGGCCATCGAGTCCAACCCCCTGCCAAGCAGGAAACACCATCAGAGCACTCCTGACATATGGTTGTCAAGCCTCTGCTTAAAGACCTCCAAAGGAGGAGACTCCACCACACTCCTTGGCAGCAAATTCCACTGTCGAACAGCTCTTACTGTCAGGAAGTTCTTCCTAATGTTTAGGTGGAATCTTCTTTCTTGTAGTTTGGATCCATTGCTCCGTGTCCGCTTCTCTGGAGCAGCAGAAAACAACCTTTCTCCCTCCTCTATGTGACATCCTTTTATATATTTGATCATGGCTATCATATCACCCCTTAACCTCCTCTTCTCCAGGCTAAACATGCCCAGCTCCCTTAGCTGTTCCTCATAAGGCATCGTTTCCAGGCCTTTGACCATTTTGGTTGCCCTCCTCTGGACACGTTCCAGTTTGTCTGTGTCTTTCTTGAATTGTGGTGCCCAGAACTGGACACAGTACTCCAGGTGAGGTCTGACCAGAGCAGAATACAGTGGCACTATTACTTCCCTTGATCTAGATGCTATACTCCTATTGATGCAGCCCAGAATTGCATTGGCTTTTTTAGCTGCCGCATCACACTGTTGGCTCATGTCAAGTTTGTGGTCAACCAAGACTCCTAGATCCTTTTCACATGTACTGCTCTCAAGCCAGGTGTCACCCATCTTGTATTTGTGCCTCTCATTTTTTTTGCCCAAGTGCAATTCTTTCCATTTCTCCCTGTTAAAATTCATCTTGTTTGTTTTTGCCCAGTTCTCTAATCTGTCAAGGTCGTTTTGAAGTGACTGGTCGTTTTGAACCAGTCTAGCAAGTTCCTCAGTCACAGTTCTTGGTATTTGGTTGAGTTTTTCACCCTGTCAGTGGTTCTTTCCTGGTTGCTTTATATTCTCTGGAAGCTGGTTTTGCTTCCTCCTTTGGTGTTTTCAGGTTCTTCTACAAGACTGCAAGAAATGCAGATATTTTTGCTTTTTGGTCCCAGAATGGACTCTGCTGGTTCCAGACAAAACGAGGAGCAATTTTTGTCCCTCTGAAACGCTAGATTCAGGGTTGCTAATACAGAGACTGTTATCATAGAATCTGTAGAGGTGGAAGGGACCACATCTAGTCCAACTCCCTGCAATGCAGGAATATTTTGCCCAATGTGGGGCTTGAACCCATAACCCTGAGATTATGCCCTACCTACTGAGCTATCCTATGCCCAGTGTTTGTCTTTGCCACATTTGACATAACTGTTCTGTGAGCAAGCTGAGGTGCTCTCCACACCCTTGCCAAACCTCATTGGCAAGGTTTTAGAGTAAACATATGCTCCTGAGCATAAATCTGATTATCTTTGTGCTGAATTTTGGCAGTAATTCTGGCAGATCAGTTTTATCCTCCTAATTGGAGACCAGGAGGGACCATCTTTTCTGTCGTGAGTGCAACTGAATCAGTTTTCTTTAGCTATGCAAGGAACCACTGAACTTTAAATCACCTTGGTATATACAAACTTTTTGTAAGAGATCTTCGGAAAAGTTCATTTGTTTCCTGAGAGTTCCTTCCTGTTTTGTTTCCACATGTATTATTGTCAAAGGGTTGCCCGAGGTTATGCAGCAAGTTTTATGGGTAAGGAAAGGTTTCCTTAAGAGCCAGGTATTATCTGGAGATTCCAAGCCAGTGGGAGTGGTGAGGAATCCTTCTTATTCCATACCTCCCAACATTTCTCCAATGAAAATACAGTGGTACCTCTGTATACGCACACCTCTGGTTGCGTATCCTTCAGGACACAAACACAGCAAACCCAGAAGTATTTTTTTGAGTTTCACCACACACGCATGCACAGAAGCGCTCTACCGCCATGCATGCATGTGCAGAAGTGGTCGCTCTGGTTGCAGAAAGCTTGGGATCCAACCGGAGCTCCGGAACAGATCTGTCTGCAACCAGAGGTACCACTGAAGGGACATTCTAACGAAAAGTGAGACTTTTGGGGATAAGAAACTGGGACGGCTTCTCTAAATCAGGGACGTCCCTGGAAAATAGGGACACTTGGAGGGTCTGAAAACTGAAGGAAACCATTGGGGGCGGTAGGCTGCATGTTGAGATCCTTCTAATTCCTGGATCCAGCAAGCCTTAAAATCTAAGCAAGGATTCAAATTCCTGGAATATCCTGGTGACTTTCCTGGTGTGATAAAAGCCCTATAAGCAAGAGTTGTTAAGGCAATGGAAAACTGCTTTTGCCCTTGGCAGTTGGTGGAAATCGGGAAAATGTCTAGGAAAATCCAGACGTATGGCAGCCCATGTCGGCAGTGTCTTTTCCCCCCCCGTTTTCCCATTAAAACAGCATATATATTTTTTTGCGATTTTGCAACTTTGCAAAAAAAGCTGAACAACTTTTCTGTCTAGATTTTCACACATGGGGGCTCCCACTCAATCAACTTGCTGGTAGGTAGTGAGAAAAGACAAAAGTATAGAGCTGAGTTGTTTGTGAGTCAGCTAGAAGCTGGAGGGAGAAGCAGCTGGAAGCCTGAGAGAGAGAAACATGCTTGATTTCGGCCAGAATCCAAGGCTACAGCCATGGATGCAGCAGGATCCCTCTTTGGAAAGAAGCTAACAGTAATGGGAAGCTTGACACTCCAAATAAAATAGCAAATGGATAGAAAAATATCAGAATTTTTTACAGTAACATGGACAACATTTATAAACTTTGCAGACATTAACGTATGAATTGCAAGCGAACTAAGTAAGTACAAAGTAATTCATTTAAATTACTATTACCTTAATAACCTAAATGCATCCATTGGTAATCCTGGAAACAAAATTTGTATATTTGTTCTTCGTTTATTTTTAATCTAAGAGAGTACTGGATGAGTTTGTCCAGCTTCTTTTGATTTGTAATTCATTATATTTTACATAATGCCTCCCAAAACCATACTTCAAAGAAGCAACTAACTTAACCATAGCTAAATGATAAAAATGACGCTTGAGCATTGTATGACACTGTAGAAACCAGCCCAGTTGGTCTGTGGGAATTTGAGAGTTCAAAACAGCAGCATTTGCGTGTGTAGGTCCCCAGGCCACCCCTCAAATAATTTCACACATCACACGTAATTTTAGTTATGGTTTTGGGGCACTATTTTGGCCACAACTTTATTAAAATACAAAATCAGTGAGTGGTTGTTTAGACATTGGTTATGACTATCCCCCCGCCTGGGACAGAACTGACATACCGAGGTCCGATCAGAAGCCAGTAGAAGAGAAAGTCAAAGTCGGGGGTCATTTGAGCTGAGTGTCGGACCCACGCCGCTCACCCCAGCAGCTCCCCAAGGCTTGCCGGCCCTGGTCCCATGACAGGGATTGGACGAAATCGTGGCAAGCCCCAGGATTCCTTTAACGGAATTCCCTTCAGCGCACTAGGAGGGGCAGGCACAGCCTATCCTGACCCCTCCACCACCAGCTTTTTATAACCAATGCCTAACCGCAACCTTACAAGTTGTGACAAATTGCTAAGTAGTAGGCAAAAACCAAGTGGCACAGCCAATCACCAAATGGCAAAATTCCTACTAGGCCCCCGCGCCAAGGCGGACGACCCCATGACAGGCAAAGCAAGGTCAACCGGAAAAGAGGGTGGGCGGACGGATGATCCAATGCACTCTGCAAAAGAGAAAGGAAAACCAGAGTGCCCCAATATTTAAAGACTATAGTCCCACCCACCCAATTTGCAACATACAGTTTGCCCCAGCAACCCGGTTATCCAATCAAAGCACCAGGCAACAATCATTCACCTGCCTGGCAAAATAGGGCTGGCCCCGCGGCCCACACCGCAACACGCGCTCTCATTTAATTGGAGAACGCGCTATGCCAGAGTTTTAATTTGAAACATGGTGACTCCTAATTAATCTAACTATGAACTTCAGGTAGAAAGTGAATGGGGGGGGGTGCTGTGTATTCAGTAGAGCAGACAAATAGGCAGCTATTAGTAGGCGTTGTTTGTGAGTACAATATTTTGCCTCCTCTGGGATCTTACAATGGGACTGTTTGGCAGTAATGAGTTTCCTTTGGATAATGATTGCTTTTGCAGATGTAAAGTGTGCTGAAAGGCCCTATTTGCCTGTAGACAATATATAACAGTAATTTGACTGTAAACTATATATTGGGGAGGAGCTCAATTTAAAAGGGTGTTTAGATATACACAGTTCTTTTTTTCTTTAAAAAAAGGTGCCGGTACTGTGTAGCTCTGAGTGTTGTTGTTTAGTCGTGTCCGACTCTTTGTGACTGCATGGACCAGAGCACACCAGGCACTCCTGTCTTCCACTGCCTCCCGCAGTTTGGTCAGACTCATGTTTGTACCCCCCGGAAAAAAGAACTGGATATACTGTACTATTTAGGAAACTGGCCCCATGCATTCTGCCCTCTTCCCTTAACTATTTAGGGCACCACTGACTGTAGGAAGTGACTAGCTGTAGTCATACAAAAGTATTTGAGAAGAAGGGGGAAGCTGGCATTCAGAA
This sequence comes from Podarcis vaucheri, assembly GCF_965113315.1. Lineage (NCBI taxonomy): Eukaryota > Metazoa > Chordata > Lepidosauria > Squamata > Lacertidae > Podarcis > Podarcis vaucheri. Next base: position 111,917,596 of record NC_138762.1, read on the forward strand.
AAGGGACTAATCTTCTCATTTTAACCCTATGCTGAATGCCTTGGGCATGAAACCATATTTAGGTACTTAGCGTTTTAGTGTAGATCTTTATGGGAAAGCTGGGTCTATCAGAACCATTTCAAATAGCCTGAAGTCGAGTCACACCTGCAGGCACACACTTCTTCACTTCCACAACTGTTACCCCCAAAGGATGCCTTCGCCACCAGTCACCCTGCTACATAAATAAGATAAACAAAATATGAAACCTTGATCTAACTTCGTTCATTATTTTTATTCTGTTTTTATTCCCCCAGCCTGCAAAATTGGCAAAATGCCCTCCCCAATTCGCTCCCTGATAATAGGGTGATGCACTGGGGGGGAAGGGATATGCTATTTTGAAAAAGCTGCAGTAAACACAAAAAGGTTTAGGCAATTTTTAAAATAAAATAAATACAATAAAAATGAAAAGTGTGCATATTCCAAATATGTGTCTTAAAATGTTTTGTGTTAGTGAGAGCCAGTGTGGTGTAGTGGTTAAGAGCGGTAGTCACGTAATCTGGGGAACCAGGTTCGCGTCTCCGCTCCTCCACCTGCAGCTGCTGGGTGACCTTGGGCCAGTCACACTTCTCTGAAGTCTCTCAGCCCCACTCACCTCACAGAGTGTTTGTTGTGGGGGAGGAAGGGAAAGGAGTATGTTAGCCGCTTTGAGACTCCTGAAGGGGAGTGAAAGGCGGGATATCAAATCCAAAACTCTTCAAATAACACACACACACACGGTATTTGGATTTTTGGGGGGCTTGCGGCATTTATTTTACTTGGCTTTTCTAAAGGAGCCCCTGGAAAGAATAAAAATATAAATTTAATCTAATTTCTCCATGTCCACAAGCTTGCCTTTAGATATGAGCATTTGATTAGTGTCTGATTATAATCAAGTCCTTAAATACAGTTAATAATTTACACATCTGACGACTGATTGCTATTCATAAGTGACTGTGACTCTTTGTTCTTAGCTTTCCCCCATTTTTCCCTAGAACCATCTCTTTGAAATGTGTGAAAATTATGAAAATGAAAAAATAGTCCCAAGATGCTTTAAAAGCATTAATATCAGGCTTTGTGTGATGCATTTGTCTAATGTGTTGCATAGCTTGATAGCGCAGAAGCAGGTTCTTTAGGGATGAGCAGTAGCTGTTTTCATTTTCCTCTCAGTTGGAATTTTGCTTGTAAGAAACGTGAGTGGAATGGGGTTAAAATAAAAACCAACATCCTCCCTCCTCTTCTCTTTTGCAGTACAGTCAATGGAAAAACAGCATCCAGGCTCACAGCTTTAGAATTGAGAATTTATCTGAAGCTAGACTTTAGTTTAGACATAAGAATTAGCTTTGAAATGAGACATCGGTGACCAGCTTAATAAGCCCTGCAGTCCTTTTCTCAAATCATTTCTCAGCATATTTCACTATTTTCAAATAAGGAGAAAGGAGAGGGGTCCTAGTCAGTTGCAGCAAACCAGACATCACGGAAAGTGATTCCTAAGCTCCATTGAATTCCTCAGTCACATTCCACTTTACCAGAAAGTCCTGTCCCTTGCTCTCACCCCCCCCTTTACTTCTCCACTCTCATGTCCAAACACGTCTCTAACTGTGCCTTTCACAGAACCATGGAAGGGCAGAGTTGGAAGGGTCCTCAGCTGAAGCATCCCTGACAGAGCTTCCATCTCCTCCGTGGTCCTCTGCTGCCGGATGAAGGCTTCCTGCTTCGTCCTGCTTCCGTTTCCATCACCCAGGAGAAGAGCAGGAAAGGAAGCTGGAATACGAGTGGTGTGAGCCATGAAACCCATGGGAACATGGCAGCACAAAACACCCACAATTTTATGCGTTACATAAAATCTACATACATATAAAATTTACATACATATAAAATTTACATACATAAAATTTGGCATACATATTTTTCTGGAAACAATTAACATGGAAATGAGTTCTAAACTTCCACTAGAGTTCCAGAAGTGGCTTTCACCCAATACTGTGAGAATATTGAGTACGGAAATATCAGGAGAATGGAATAAAGTGCTATCTCAATGCATCCTTAAAAAGAGGACACTTGATTCATAGATCAGAACATAATTATATCTGTGAATTCTGGTGTGAAAAAGCATGTAAAGGACTAGCAATGCATTCTTTGTCTGTTGTCTTATGGAATCTGTTTTGGCATCTTGCTTTCCAGTAAGCCATGAAGTAAGAATTTATAGAACTTTGAATCTCCTGGTAAATAGAATTGTGTTTCTCAAAGTCATGCAGGAGGCAAGAAGCCGGCCTGATGCAACAGATTCCATTCTGTTTACTTAGGGGATTATATTAAACTTGTTTGATGCAGTGCTCACTTGGATGCAGCTAAAGACAGCCTCCCCAAGTGTGCAATGGTATTTGTCACAAAGCACATAAAGTCTCTTTCTGTGATATTGGTTCAATCATCTGAAGAGGAAAACAAAAAACACCCTAAAACTTTTTATCATTCATCATAACGAGGGAAAGTTATTTTTGTTCCATCCATTTCAGTTTTGTGCAGGTTCATTCCATCCTGTTTTTTTAAAAAATCAAATTGAAAGTAAGTAAGTAAGCAAGCAAGCAAGTAAGTAAATTTTGTATTCATTTATACACATTGCTCCCCTAAAATACATATATTTGTATGCTTTCAGTGCATTTCCCCCTAACATGCCCTAACATTCCTTTTCATGAAATATGCATTTTGTGTGCATTTTTTCAACTGAAACCGCATCACAAGTATAAAAAAAACTACAGAATCAAATTGATATAATCAGCATATAAATCCAGATCAATGAATAAGGTCAGTTCACAGTAAAATGCATGCAGAACAAATGATGCAAACAAATTGCCTAAAAACTCACACCAAGGAGAAGCAAACCCCTTTTTATCCCCCTCTCCACAAACCTTGAGATGAAGTGGGCAGACTCCAAAGCAAAATAAACCAAACTAGTCTGTTTTCTGAAGCACCTGATCGGGGTCTGAACTGAGTCTTCTTGTTTGTACACGCCCAAAGCAAACACACACACCTTACACTCATATTGTGCACAACCAGCATTTAGAGACTCCTGTCCTTCCTGCTGCTGTTCATGGCACTGTGGATGGGAAACTTGCATGGAGAATCTAGAAGCAGAGTGCTATGATCCTTTACTGGCTGGAAGAACGCACAGGTACGTAATGGGTGTGACTGCAGCCAGGGAGCATTTCTTAGTTTGGATACAACACATTAGTGTGGAAGGGAGAAACACTTATTTCTCTCTCATATAACAGAGACATATGATCAAAGGTGCAGACTGTCAGCGCCCAATGCTCTCTTAACGATGTTGGCTCAAGCAGCAGCTAGACCATCATACAAAGGCCCTGATCCCCCACTGATCTAGCAGATCCTGGCACAGCCTTGTCTTCAGCTTAGCTGGAGCTCTCTCCCCAACTCTGGGTCAGCAAGCCCAAATGACGTTTTCAACCCCCTTCCCCAAATATGGGAATCAACCATGCGATTTGGACTTATGTCCTCTGGGTTCGTGTGCAGGGGGACTGGGTGGTGGAGCAGGCACTGAGTGGACAGGATGGGAAGCGTAATTTTGTGGCCTGACCGAACAGAGAGAGAAGTGAGATTGTTGACTGAAGTGGGCCACTTTAAAAAGTGAAAGCTTTTTTAAAAAAATTAAATATCATTTTAGCTTGGAGGCAAAATGACTTGATCTAAGTATGGTTTGAAGTAGGAAATAATACAACGCCTTTCATGGTTGGTTTTTATTTTAGAATAGGAATGTGGACTTTAGATAGGCGGACATCTGTAGAGTCTCTGATGTTGAGGCTGCTTGTATGTATTGTATAAAATGTATAAAGAACAGGAGAAAAAAGTGTATGTGGATGTTTAGAATATATGAAGGTCATTAGTTGGGTATGAAATCAAGATAAAACTGCTGTAATGACAGTAATTAGGAACACTGAAACACCCTCATGAGTTTCTGTAATTACTTGTGCCTGCCTGAAGTTTAGGCATTTTTAAATTACCTTCCTGAACTCAGTTAAAAAAGAAAGAAAGAAATCCTTGATGCCATTTTATAACGGGGCTTGCAGAGATTGTGCAAATAGACTCACATTTTCCCCTTGTTAATTCTTCACCATTACTAATGCAAAATGTGTCCTGATTTAGACAAGAATATAAAAGTCTTTGCTGTTAGGGTCTTCATTAACAACCGTTACATCCCTATTAAAACGGCTCACTTCTGTGGTAATTAAATATATTGAGCATATTTTCCTCCTATTTCAGCTTTACAGAATATCGCAAATATAGTGACAAACGTTGGCACTAAGGAAGGGGGCGGGGGAATTGCAGCTTGCATTAGGCACCGTTAACTAGAGAAAAGAAAAAGGAAGCCAGCAAGTAAATATGGAATTCGGAACCAGAATTTGGTTTATGCAGCTGCTTTCCTGAGATTTATTGCAGCTGCAGCCAACTGCAAACCACTGCAAAGAACTGCATATAATTTAAGCATCCCCATTGGTACATATGATCTCTGATGGACCAGATCAGAAGTCCATGTAGTCCAATGTCCCGTTTTCAATAGTGATTAGCACGATGCCTCCAGGAAGGCTGCAGGAGGCGCAGCCCTTGCTGTTGTTTGTCCCCTGCTTCTCCTACGCTATGAACTAACATGGAGGTTCTATTGACATGCCAGTGCTAATTGCCATTGGTAGACCTTTCCTCCTTGAAAATGTCTCCTCCTTCTTCAAAGACACCTGAGCTCATAGTCATTTAGGATTTCCAAGCCCTTGTGTCATCATGAAGAGTCTGTGCTTGGATCCAGAACTGACCAAGGAGCACATCACCAACTTCATCAAGGAGAGCCAGCCTATCCTGAGGGATACTACGGGGGGGGGTCTAAAGAGGCATAGGACTGGCTACTCTGTCTTCCCCCAGTGTCAAACCCGTCACCATTCACCCCAGAATCGCAGGTGCAGTAATCATGATGAGAGCCAGCGCTGAAGTGCAAACCAGAAGATGCAGCTCATGCCTGAGTGATTGAAAGAGAAAACCAGCACATTCTGCACATTCTGCACATTCAAGGCCTTAATGATGCTCAGAAAACAAGTAGGGCAGCATGGTGTGAAGTTAAGACTATCCCTGATAAAGATATGTGACAAGGATCCATTATACTGCTTAGATAAAGCTTTTTGCTTTTAAATGGAGAACATGATACATAGTTAAGATAACTGGGTAATAATTGCATGTCATGCTCAGCAATGTGCTGCAAAAAATGTGCACCCACCTTCCAAATACACGTATGCCAGAAGGTGAAAATATGCTTTGTGTGTCTCTGTTGTGAGCCAGGGAATGCTTATTTCTACTGAGAAAATACTGATTTATGTAGCCAAAGCTTGTTTAAAAATCAAGTGATTTTCATTACTACAATCGATGTGCTTCATATACAATGACTTGTTGATATCAACCATGACACCAATTGTTAATGTTATCTACATGACCAAAGTTGAAATGTTCAAACCACTTATTTCAAAATAGTAATGGAATAGTCCAATTCATTTCGATGGGGGCACTCCAAAATAAGTGGTCCAGTGATTGCAAACTGAATCATTCAGTGCAGCCGTCAAAGGAGGGTCCTCATTCTCTGTGTCTAGAATCCAGATATACTGAGACAGCATTAAGATGCAAAGGGGAGAATCTAGAAAAAGCACACATACAGCTTCTGAAATATTGAGCAAAATGAAACAGATGATTTATTCCAGGTATGCTGTATATTTGAACCCTTTGGTGAGAGTTACAGGGAATCCATACAAATAAATTTAGATTTTTTTTTGGTGGTATGTTTCTTCATATGTATGAAATAGGAATTAATCTTTGACTATTTCTAAACTCAGCAAGAACTGTTCTGTGTTCCTTCCTTTTTCGTTTTTGTCACTGAACAGAACTGAAAGAGGTCCCCTGCTACATGATCATTTGAATTAACAGAGGATATCAGAAACTGCCACATACATGTTGTTTGAAAATGAACACACCATGTGAGAGCTACATAGAATTGCAACATGAAAACAAGATGGGATGTAAATATACTCTTGTTAACTTTACTTATTTGATTTAGAATGCTTATATGTTGTAAGCCACTCTCAAAGTGGCTTATGAATAGAAACATTTTATTCTCAAAATAAAATCACAATCAAATCTAGCACAGGAACAGAGATTGTATGGATGGTGTCTATAGGGAACCAGGATTATTCAGGCAGCATTTCCTGCCCTTTTTCTACATGTTGCCGCTTCCACCCAAGTCCTTTGAGGCTAGCTTCCATAGAATCAGAGAATGATGGAAGCTTCAGCTTCATTAAATATAAGCAAAATGTAATTCAATGGTCATGCCTGTGAAGCATTCACCAAGAATGAATTCTCTTCCCTTCCTTGAAAATTCAAACCCATAACTTCAGTTTCCATGAGGAACACTGGTGAGCATAGCAAAACCAATTTCTCCGTCTGTTTTGCCTTCTACCCCTGAGTTACTTTGAGTTTCTAGTAGTCCTTGTAATCTTACGCACAGCAGCAAGGAGAGCTTTTTGGCCTCAAAGTTGACACTCAGATCTAGCCCAGAGTGGGAGCTGAAGGGAGACTGGCCACGCCAACTGCAGTCGTCTCCTTGCACAAATAGGCCACAGTTGTACACATGAGACACTTTGGTGATACTCTAAGGCAAGTTGTTCACCCGTCTGTGTAATCTGGTGTCTGCTCTTGCTCGCTTCCCTTAAACCTCAGACGAACAAGGTCTAAGAACTTCATAAATCAAAATGGTGCCACTGCTTCCTTGACGTCCCATCACCAATCTCACTGTGGCATACTGGGGCGGGGGGAGTCATGGCAAGGTCAGCATAGTGCAAACATACTGACAGGAACATGGGATTGGTTCTGCTGGTGCATTTGCACTGTGCATTCTTCTCTGCTGCCTTTCCCCCTAAGTACATCACAACAATGGAGCTAAAGGGAGGTTAGCTCAGCAGTGCTGCCCCAACAACTGATGCTACTTCTCTGTAACAGCACTTTGTGCAAACTGGTCTCTCAGCATGAACTTCTGCATCTCACTAAATCCCACCAGGCTTTCATGTTCTAGAAAAGGCTTGTTCCTGAACATAGAAAAGGAGGGTTCCGACATAAATAGGCACATGTCTCAACCATGGCCCACAAATTTCAAACTCTTGGGGCTTGGAATTTGCACTGTGCTCCTGTTTTCTCCCTCACATTTTCCCTCAAGAAACAACATAGGGCCAACAGAGTTTATACTCCCCCTTCATTCTAAAATAAAAATCAGGCACAGGATTCTGCCCTCAAGAAGGGACGTGGTGGATCTTAACCTTCTCTCCACCTGCTAGCTTTTCTCTCAAAATTGACCATCTCCAAGCTGTTTTTCTCTCTATGCGGTACAAGTTATGAGGGCCCTGCCCACTTTTCCTTCATTGCTGATTGTGGCCTCTAGCTTCTACTTTTCATTTTTAAAGTATGTCAGACCTTTGCCCAAAGTTACCCCAGTACTAACCACAGTGTCCTATATGCATACAACAGGCAGAAAGGGAACACATCTTTCTCTTTCTCTACATTTTATGATGGTGAGGTGTGTCCCCCTTCCAATTTTGTAAAGCACTTTGACACTTACTGATGAAGGGCATTAAATTTAATAAATGCAGATGTAAATGCGTGCTATATTACTAGAAAAGGCTTATTTTGTCAGTAGTGGCTGAGCAGACACATGGGTTAAAATATATATATAAAGTCTTTGACAGGCAAATGAAGCAGTGTGCATGTATCTCATCACAGTTCTGACACTCTAATATTATACCTGATTGCAATCTAATCCAATTGGTTCTCCCTTCTGATTGCCAAAGCCAGACTACTTAAAAGAGAAGATTATTAGTTTATATTATATTTCAGTCATTATGCATCCAGTGCCCATATTCTTCTCTCTGAATCATATGTGCTGCATCTCTGTTCCTGAGATAGTAAAATCAGATGACTCTCCGTTGCCAGTAAATCAAGGTTCCATTATTCTTTTAACAGCCTGTTTATAAAAGCCAAATCTGAAAAAGATTAAAATTTTAGGTTCCCATTCAAGTATGATTACTATTTCATTAAACTATTATTGTTCCACTTTTCATATTAAGAATTATGGGATCCGATAATTTCATCTTGATTGCAGTGGCGATTTTCTTCTCTGCTGTCAATGAGATTCCCCCCCCCCTTTTTTTACTATAATGCTCTTGGCACATCATTTTTGAATCCTTGACATATAATTTTGTTCTGGTTTATAATGCTCTCTCTCTTCCTTTCTCTTCCTGACACTTGATTAGGCAGCATCACAAGGATGTTACGTGGTTTGATTGTGTCACATACTCAAGACTTTTATTGATGCCTATGGCATGTGTATGACATTTTCTGGGATCACTAGTCTCTGTATTGTAATCACACATCCCTGGAATTCAAAAAAGAAGTCCAAAAGAAACTCACCCCCCCCCAAAAAAAAACTTGGGCACATCATCCTATGCGAAGAATCTGGGAGAGGGAGTTAATAATAACAACAATAATTTTATTATTTCTACCCTGCCCATCAGACTGGGTTGCCCCAGCCACTCTGGTGGCTTCCAACAAATATAAAAGTATAATAAAACATTACACATTAAAAAGCTTCCCTATATAGGGCTGCCTTCAGATGTCTTCTAAAGGTTGTCTCCTTTATCTCCTTGACAACTAAAGGAAAGGCATTCCACAGGGAGGGTGCCACTGCTGAGAAGGCCCTTGGAGCTGGACCTCAGCAATAGGGGTGGAGATGCTCCTTCAGGTATACTGGGCTGAGGCAGTTTAGGGCTTTAAAGGTCACCCCATTGACTTCCGCTTGAGGCACCACAGAAGATGACTGAAAATACCTTCGCTCCAGCTCCCACGGGGTAATTAGAGGCTGAGATGGGAGTAATCAGCCTCCCAAATTCTCCCCGGGGTATGGGAAGATGCAGTCTCATCCGCAGATGCCCAATAAATCACCCCCAAATTCGTAAAGAAGGAGGGGGTGGGGGCACTGGATGGAAAGCCCCCGAGGGAGTTCAGATCTCCTGGACACTGTCCCTGCAAGCACACCAAGTTCCATTTCTTAAGATGAAAAAATGGATTTAAGTTTTGGACATGCTTCTAGTAAGGAGAGGGAAATTAATCTGCCAATTAAGCCAGCCACTGAGGTGCCAAGGGTGACGGAGAGGAAGAAAGAATAACATCTAAGTTGGTATGTTGGAATGTAATGGAAAAGGAGGGAGGGTAAAGCTTTTTTTAATATGATTTATTACAATACCTGACAACCCCCCCTCCCCAAAGAACCGTTTACATTATTTATAGCAAGCGAGATTGGAAAATATAAACTGTGTGGAAATAACAATACAGTATTATATAATTAAAGCTTTTGGTTTTTGAATTGCTTGGAAGAAGATAAAAGACCCTCCAAGTACTGATATTAGAAAGAAGCCGGATCTCGTTAGCCGCTGGAGAGACTTCAAAAAACTTTGGATGGCTTCTGAGAATGTTGATGTGACACATTCTTCAATTGGGATCCGCCATTATGGAATAAGACCGAGCTGCAGAGATAAATAGTCATGGGGGGAGGCGAGCTCTTAATTTGTTATTATATCTGCACTTCAAGTCCGATTTGGTAAATCTCTGGAAAGGCTAATGTTTGATGCAACCGGTCTGGGAAAATTAATGAGCAAATGCCTAGATTTGATTTCATCGGAACTGAGAGAAGATGGCGTCTGCCAGCAGCGAAATGACTTTTGGATTGATTCGGCATAAACACCAGCGTTTGAGGAGATACTGCAACAATAGGAGAGTCACGCACACAAAATTCACACAGAAACACAACACTGCTTACTTCAACTCGCCTGTGGAAACAACTCAGAGGCCATGAAAGAAGGAAGGTTAACAACAGGAAGATTTAAAGGAACTATTGGAAACTCAAGGCAGCAGAGATATGAGATGATCAGAGCCCCACCGAACTTGAAGCATGGGAAGTCCCAACAAAAAAAATATAATTTGGCAGAATATTTGGACTATATGATATGTATTTGTATAATTTGGAATATTCAATGTGATTTGATTGGATTGTTAAAATGGAAAATTTAATAAAAAGTATTTTTAAAAAATAAAATAAAGGTCACCACCAACACTGTGAATTGTGCTCAGAAGCATACTGGAAGCCAATGTAGACCCGTGTTATATGGTCCTGGTGGCTGCTCCCAGTCACCAGTCTAGCTGCTGCATTCTGGATTAGTTGTAGTTTCCAAGTCATCTTTAAAGGTAGCCCCATGTAGAGCACTTTGCAGTAGTCCAAGTGGGAGATAACCAGAGCATGCATCTCTCTGGTGAGACAGTGTGCATGCAAGTAAGGTCTCAGCCATCATACAGGATGGAGCTGGTAGACAGCTGCCCTGGACATAGAATTGACCTGCGCCTCCATGGACAGCTGTGAATCCAGTATTTTGACCAGGCTATGCACCTGGTCCTTCAGGGGCACAGTTACTCCATTCATGACCAGAGAGTCCTCCACACCTGCCTGCCCCTGCCCCCTCAAAACAGTCTTTCTGTCTAGTCAGGATTCAACCTTAGTCTGTTAACTGCCACCTATCCAGTATGACAGTTTGCTGGCAGGCAAAGCCCTAATAGAAAGGGTTTAAAATAGCAAAATAAACATGAAGAAACCAATGGCTACTATAACATAATGGCTGTAGCTGAGATTATTTTTTCACCTTGACCTAAATAAAACTCTTTTGAGCTGAATATTCTCAGTGCCCAATAACAAGAAATAAAAATGGAATTCTACTGAAATTCATTTATTAAAGTAGGGTGGGGGCTGGCAAATATGAGCCCTATTTGAAAGCTGTTACTGCTTAGTCACCTCTTTTTTCAAATAGGGTTGGCTGTCCAATGCTGCTGATATATATGAATGAATGAAATTTGCCATAAATTGGAATGTGAAGCAGGCTGAAAGGAGAAATGAACATGTAGAGATGTGCTTCTATTAGAGAAAGAGCTGCTAATGTAAGCCACTATTTCTCCTCTTCTGTTATAAAATATGAAGTGAATGCAAGCTTCAGAAGGGCCAAGTTGCAAGCCCTGGAAAGGTCCGTTTCCTATATAGACAAATTGGTCCATAGAGCAGAATCTGCACCAGCTTGTCCAAAGCACCCCACAAATAAGCCTCGTCCTTCTTATAACAGAATACTGGACATGTCTTACATTTTTGTCTAAAATGGCAATACTCTCTAATATCTGAACGGTCGCTTTGAAATAAAGGAAGAACGTGGAAGAATGAAAACACATTTTGCTTATGATTCATAGAACATAAAAACTCTGCTGCTCAAACCAAAGGGCCGTGTAACCCAACCAGCGCCCTGTTTTCCACAGTGGAGAGAAGCCCAGAATCTCCACAAACAGAACAGAAAGATAATGCCCTTGCCCTGATGTTGAACATCAGCAGCTGCTGGAGTTCTGCTTCTGTACCTGGAAGAATATAGAATCATGGAGTCACACCTCTACTTCTAGAGATTGCCCGGGGGGTGGGGGTGGGCATAACCACACTGGCACCTGGGGTTCTCTGTGGCCTGAATCTAACCTTGATTCTGGTTCCAATGATCTGGGCAGAATCTGTGTTGTCTTCTATTTGAAAGATCCCAGCTGCATTGTCCAGCCACAGAGAGAAGAATCTTTAAGCAAAGTGCAAGATTAAAAGTTCCAGTTTTGGCCAACCTGGGTACAGCATCATCATCAAGAAAGTGACAGGTTTTGTTATTTCATCGCTGAGCAACATCTGCCTTTGCATCTGGAACTCAACCTGGGGGAAAGGCAGCTCAAGGAAAAGTCTAGCTATCTCTTCTGCCTACTGCTTCTTCCTTGCAGGGGCTGCTTTTCAGCAGAAAACTTGGATTTCCAAATGTGAGTTGGCCACAGAGTTTATAGCTCCAGACCTTTCATTGTTGATACAGTTAAAAATACTAGAATCTACTGCTGAGAACCCAATATGATTACTACACATCTATCAGTATGTCCCTGGGGATCAGTCACTGGGTATCATAAGCCGAAGAGGTCCTGCTTCTGGGCTTCTCATACATATCTGTTTGGTCCCTGTGAAAACAGAATGCTAAACTAGATACACCTTTGGTCTGATCCACCAGGGCTCATCTTACGTTCTTATGAGGAGTGAAACTAGATGTCAGTGTGGAAAACAGAAAAGATTGCAGGAGGGGGTTTCAGTATCGGTATCAAACTTTATTTCAGTCACAGACCAGCCTAAGATAAAGCATACAAATAAACTGAACACATAAGACTTTAAACAGGTAAGGGATAAAAACTAGTAATTAAAAGGTGACACATAACTTTAAAAGATAGAAACAAGGACGAATGGTTAAAAGCAACTATAAGGGAAGGAGCATGAAGGAGCACAGGTCTTGCATTTTGGACCTAGTTTGTGGTGCAAACCATCTTTTGATGAATATTCCTCATGGCAGCACAGAATCTTGCAACTGCATATGTAACATCTGGGTTTTTATCTTGAAGTAGCAGGGAGGTGTAAAGCTGTTCTGTATGTAACATGGAAATTTATGTAGTCTAGGCAAGACGAACCTGGCTCATATATCTGTGTATAGTATTGGCTGTCAAAAAGGCATGTTCTGTTGTTTCCACTTGCCCAGCGCCACAGGGGCATTTCCTCTCCTCATACGGTGTCTGCCTAAAGCGCCTTCCTGGGGGGGGGGCTGAAGGGAGGTCTGGCAATGGGCCAGAGGGAAAGCCTTTCAACACCCTGTTTGATGGTTTTTTTGGCTTGCTCATACCCCATGTTGAGTAGGACCTGTGGGGTGAAGCCTAGACTTGATATTAGGTTTATCACTATGTATTTACATGTCATTTGGAAACCATCCTTAAGGGTTAAGGCAGCAAGGCCAAGTGGGAGGAAGGATAGTCTAAGCCAGTAATTTAGTGTGGCAAGCCATAGTCTGGCCTCAATTCTTACAAATCCAGTTTCAAGATGTATAGTAGCATTGGAGACATGTTTAGGCACTTGTAGGGCTGATTGTAGGAATTTAGATTGTACCAGTTCTAATGGTGCCCAGTTAGCAAGGGGGCCTCATTAGGCACCATATACAAACTGCGCAATGGATTTGGCCTCAAACAGTTTGAGGGTTGCAGGTATCTATTGTCCACCTGAGGTACCTGAGTATTTCATTTACGCTTCTCTGGGCATTCCCTACAACATAATCCCTGTGGGCTTTTCTGCCTCCTGGGGAATGAAGGGTTATACCCAAATATTTGAAGCAGGTGACCGTCTCGATCTAATGGTCATTGATGTACCATGAACAATGTTTGGACCTTTTGGCAAAGACCATGATTTTGGTTTTCTGATAATTTAGTTCTAGTTCGCTCTTCTTGCAGTATGCTGCCAGTATTTTCATGGCTCTTTTAAGGCCTATAGAAGTTATGGAGAGGATTGTTGCGTCATCTGTGTAAAGGGATATGCTTTCCTGCTAGTTTTGGAGGGTGGAAGTTCATATTGTGGAAGAGGAGTACTGTATCATTTATATAGAAATTGAATAAAAATTCCCAGAGGCTGCTAAAGGAGGAGGGTTTGGCACTGAGCTACTAAACCTTTAACACTGCAGGGGTGGACTAGATGACCCTTGGTGTTCCTTCCAACTCTAGCCTTCTATGGTTCTATGTGGCTCCCAACAACCTTTTTAAGCTTGCCTTTCGGAGTTTGATTTGACATTTGCACTGGTGATAGAGTTCCAGTTCTGGAACAGTCACCTCTACTTCATACCAGCCATGAAAGCCCATGTTCGTAGCAAAAGGAAGAACAAAGAAACAGTGGGGTCATTCAGAGGAGAAGATGCTGAAATGCAAACAGGGGACACAGAAAGGGCTGAACTCCTCAATGCCTTCTTTGCCTCAGTCTTCTCCGATAAAGAAAACAATGCCCGACCTGAAGAATTTGGAGCAAATGATTCAGCAAAGGAAACACAGCCCAGAATAACTAAGGAGATAGTACAAGAATACTTGGCTAGTTTAGATGTATTCAAGTCTCCAGGGCCAGATGAACTGCATCCAAGAGTATTAAAAGAACTGGCAGATGTGATCTCAGAACCACTGGCAGTCATCTTTGAGAATTCCTGGAGAACAGGCGAAGTCCTGGCAGACTGGAGGAGGGCAAATGTTGTCCCTATTTTCAAAAAGGGGAAAAGAGAGGACCCAAATAATTACCGCCCAGTCAGTCTGACATCAATAGCAGGGAAGATTCTGGAGCAGATCATTAAGCAAACAGTCTGTGAGCACCTAGAAAGGAATGCTGTGATCACCAATAGTCAGCATGGATTTCTGAAAAATAAGTCATGTCAGACTAACCTGATCTCGTTTTTTGACAGAATTACAAGCCTGGTAGATGAAGGGAACGCAGTGGATGTAGCCTACCTTGATTTCAGCAAGGCATTTGACAAGGTGCCCCATGATATTCTTGTAAAGAAGCTGGTAAAATGTGGTCTTGACTATGCTACCACTCAGTGGATTTGTAACTGGCTGACTGACCGAACCCAAAGGGTGCTCATCAATGGTTCCTCTTCATCCTGGAGAAGAGTGACTAGTGGGGTGCCACAGGGTTCTGTCTTGGGCCCGGTCTTATTCAACATCTTTATCAACGACTTGGATGATGGACTCAAGGGCATCCTGATCAAATTTGCAGATGACACCAAACTGAGAGGGGTGGCTAACACCCCAGAGGATAGGATCACACTTCAAAACGACCTTGACAGGTTAGAGAACTAGGCAAAAACAAACAAGATGAATTTTAACAGGGAGAAATGTAAAGTATTGCACTTGGGCAAAAAAAAATGAGAGGCACAAATACAAGATGGGTGACACCTGGCTTGAGAGCAGTACATGTGAAAAGGATCTAGGAGTCTTGGTTGACCACAAACTTGACATGAGCCAACAGTGTGACGCGGCAGCTAAAAAAGCCAATGCAATTCTGGGCTGCATCAATAGGAGTATAGCATCTAGATCAAGGGAAGTAATAGTGCCACTGTATTCTGCTCTGGTCAGACCTCACCCGGAGTACTGTGTCCGGTTCTGGGCACCACAGTTCAAGAAGGACACTGACAAACTGGAACGTGTCCAGAGGAGGGCAACCAAAATGGTCAAAGGCCTGGAAACGATGCCTTATGAAGAACGGCTAAGGGAGCTGGGCATGTTTAGCCTGGAGAAGAGGAGGTTAAGGGGTGATATGATAGCCATGTTCAAATATATAAAAGGATGTCACATAGAGGAGGGAGAAAGGTTGTTTTCTGCTGCTCCAGAGAAGCGGACATGGAGCAATGGATCCAAACTCAAAGAAAGAAGATTCCACCTAAACATTAGGAAGAACTTCCTGACAGTAAGAGCTGTTCGACAGTGGAATTTGCTGCCAAGGAGTGTGGTGGAGTCTCCTCCTTTGGAGGTCTTTATGCAGAGGCTTGACAACCATATGTCAGGAGTGCTCTGATGGTGTTTCCTGCTTGGCAGGGGGTTGGACTCGATGGCCCTTGTGGTCTCTTCCAACTCTATCATTCTATGATTCTATGTGATTTTGAGGTTCACAGACTTCTGCTGCCAGAATTATTAATATCATCAGTTTTTAACATTTTCCTCCAATGTGCTAGAAAGTAGACATTGACTTCCTACCACCAAACCATTGCCCAAGTTCAAATTAGTTCTCTAGAATGATGGTGAATTAGGGATATCCAGCTTATGTAAAATGGAGGAGGCATTCCGTTCTGAAAACTGAGCTGAGTGTTAAATATGAGAGAGAGAGAGAAAATGGAAATGTGGAGAACATGTCATTCGCAACTTTCCTAAAGAGTATTCTTAAGAGAAAACCAAGGGCAAACCTTTTACAATATGTTCTATAAAGAACTAGAAAGCAGCAGGTGAAATTGCTTTGTGGTTCAAAAGTGGGCTATGTCAAACCTAGAGCAGTATAGTTCAAGGCCAATGGCTTGTAAATAATATAATACCTGGGCAATACAACTTACTAAGGTCAAGCTGGGAACAAAATATGATTTCTATATGCTCTTGGTGATCTCTAAAAGATGGACACAACCACCGATTCTATTCCAAGCACAGATGGACCTGAGATTATTCATGCTTCTATTAAGCATCCTCTTTTCAATCTAGATTAGTTGTATATCCTTCTGTCCACAGGGATGGGTGTGGTAACTTGATACCTGTTTGAACACCTTTCCTGTGATTCCTGTTTTTACCCATGCCTTTTCCTCCTCACAGATGCCTCAGGTGAAGGGGGAAGGAAGTGGTGACTGCAGGCTTGCTATACATCCACCCACAACATCACTAGGCAGGTATGGATATACCCCAATTGCCAGGACCATATACATCTGCTTTCAAATGGACATAACACAAAATCAATCTGTGGTGAGCTTTTATATTTGGAATTAATTCAGGTTCTCAAGAAGTGCTTTTCAGGTAAAAAAAAATAATGCAGAATATATCTAGGTTGTGTATGGGCTATGTAAAATGAAACAAAAAACAAGTATTCATTCTCCACTGATTCTGGAATAAAATGTTCTGTGTATGGCAGCCTAAACTCTTCTCTCTCCAAATAGAAGGCTGGCAGCAATGTGATTGGTTGAAAGCATCCTACATGAATTCTGACTGGGCCAGATTGCACCAATCAGAGCAAAACTGGAGGCAATATGAGGGAGGTGTTTTTTGAGGTGCTTGCCATGAACTGATGTTGGGCTGGAAGTACCCACATTATGCAAACTGCAGCAAATGAGTGTCTGCATTAGCTAGGCATTTCTAATGAGAAAAGGAGGTTATTTGAAGGAGGTTGGTGGGTGTTGTTGCCCTGCCTGAACACTGCTTTTCTATGTGAAACTCACTGAGGAATAAGCCTCTTCTCCCATCCGCCACGTCACAGCAATTCAAGTCTGAGCAGGAAGACAGGCAGAGAGTGAACCATCATAATGCTGAAGAATGGGAGAAGGTGAGAAAAGACAGAGATAGCCAGACTGGCAGCAGCAGCAGTGGCTGTCGATTTGTTGCCCACTTCAACTTTATGGGCCAGGCATTTCTGAGCTTAACCAGCTGTTTTTACAAGAGCAGTTAAATGAAATGCAAAAGGAAAAAAGTTGGAAGACAATGTACTTGGGAAAACTGCTATGTCTAGGTTGCAGCATCCAGTAGAGTATTTCAGAAGAAAAGCAGCATAAGGTAAAGAATCCATATCACAATTATGTCCCCTTTAAGCCCTTGGACTCAACCAATTACAAACTGGTGGGCTAAGCTGGCCCTGCAATGGGGAAATAGCTAAAGTGTAGTAGAAATGTAGCTCTTAAAACAGTGTGTAAGAAGATGAGCTGCCATTCCACCTCAGCATCCGTCTACTGTATAACTCACAAAAAGAAATGTTTACCACAATTCATTTAATGAGTGTAGAGAACTGTCAATTTCAAATCAAATGGTCAGACTAAATTCTGTTCCCAGATGAATACCTGATGTTTCTACTGCTGTGGTTTTCAAAATTCCTTGTTTAGGGAATCTTTTCCTTATGAACATGTCTGTCATGGAATCCTTGCCTGCTGCAGAATATTCTGGAAATGATTCAGAATAGAAACATGGCTCCATGGGCTTTCCTCAACTGCTTCACACAGGAACTGAATGGGGGAACCATAAGGGAAAATTAGTACAGGTGACAGTAAACACGTTGTCTCTTTTGGATGAGGTTGTCCACCACTATCGTCTCATCAAGGACCCTTTAGGAAGTCTGTGAGGATCCCTGACCCTTCCTGACATGATCCAGCATATCAGAATAACAACAGGTTCTCCAAGTGTATTGGAACAGGGAAATATTCAAGGACACTGTTTTAAAAGTTCTGAAATATGGCATATTCTGTAAAGCAGGAGTGAGCAACCTCCCCACCCCGCCCGCCATTGAGGGCTGCATTCTCACAGGGGCGGCACAAAGGGCCAGGACCAAGGGTGTTCAGAATAAGGATGGGACTCCTTCCGTTTTCACCTCAGAGTAGAATTGCCAGTCCAATGCAGTGTGTGTCTCAACTCAGTGTGTGTCTACATATGCACAAACACACATGCACACACAAAGTTGATGGAGTTATTCTCAAATAAGTATACACAGCATTTAATACTAAAAAGGAATTAGTCCAGCAAACCAATACCGCTGCTGTTCCAGAAACCAAGTGGAAGTGATTCCTTTCTTATTTCTTTCTCTTTCTCTTTCTCTTTCTCTTTCTCTTTCTCTCTCTCTCTCTCTCTCTCTCTCTCTCTCTCTCTCTCTCTCACACACACACACACACACACACACTACAAAACCAGTGGCGGAGAAAGGGGGGCAGTGGGGGCAGTTTGCCCCGAGTGTCATCCTTGAGGGGGGGTGATAAAATCCCCCCTGGGCAGATCGCCATTGCGCCGATAGGGTCGCCGATAGGGACGGGGTGTGACGTGCGGCACCCATAGGGATGGGGCTCACTGTGTCCCTTTGGGCGTCCCGCATGCCACATCCCTATGGACGGTTCGCCCCACACCTGGGTGCACTGGCCCAGGTGCCTGAGAGGTTTCCTCTGCTGCTGCACAAACCTACCAATTTGCTTTCAGAAACCTGGGTAAATAAAATCACCATACCAGTCATTCACCCGGGGGGGGGGGGGATAAAACCAACCAACCAATCTATTTCTGTCCCGTCCAACTGTTCCAAAACTAACTTGAAAGAGGGGGAAACACTCTGAAAGGCCAAGGGAAATTAGGAAGAAGCAAACCAAGAGGAAGGGACTCTGAGGGACAGAACAACAAGTTGTGCTGGAAAGCATTACTGGTGTTAAAAACATTTCAGGTGTTTAATTTAAGGATCTGAAATAGTTGGTTGAAAAGTGAGTGTTTTTACTGTACAATTTCTGGATTAATGTTTCAAGATCAATACCAAAAGAAATCAGCTGTCTCAGGCATTTGGAGTTGAGTTTTGATTTGGATATGGGATCTGCCTCAGTCACCCTGCCCAGATTCTCAGTAGAAAATCCTGTACAGTTAAAGCTTAAATATTCCTACAGCTGATGATTAATAGATCATAGTGTCTAATACCATTTTAAATGATGTCTCTTCACAGCGTGCAAATTAAGACTGTACCCATACCTTAATTATCTACTGAATAAGATCTGTGACATTTTTGAATCTGGCTAGAAATCTAAATTAAAACACTTGCCCCCACTTATCCACTACAGATGCGCAAAGCCGACTTTTGGGGCAAGAACATTTGAAGACATCATAACTGTGGATATATGAGGCAGGAGGAGGACATATACATATAAAATAATGGTGATAGGCATGCTGTTCTTTGACATAGGCTAATAAACCTGCCAAGGATATATAGCTCCATCCTCAGTACCAACTCTAGAAATATTTCATTCATGGTAAACTCTGCTGGGGTCTCCAAGGTTGTCTCTTGAGAATGAAACACTATGACATTTACACACAGCATCCAATACATGATAGAGCAAGTTAATAAAAAGTTGATTGCCATGCTCAAGGATTTCTATTTACTAAAACCATAGAACTGTAGAGTTGGAAGGGACCACGAGGGTCATCTAGTCCAACCCCTTGCAATGCAGGAATCTTTGGCCCAACTCGGGGCTCAAACCCACAACCCAAAGATTCATGCTCTACCATCAAATATTATTGATAATTCCTGATTATGATTGATAATTCTATTTTTGTGATCATTACTTGATGAAATAAATGTAAGTCTTCGGTGAGCATAAGATAACCACAAACATTTAACAAATTCATTTCTGAAAAGAAATAAAATGTTTGGACACTTCTTGGGAGCTTATCCATAAACCATCTTGATCAGGAAACAGGCCTGTAGTTTCTGTGTGAATTCCACACTGACAGCGTAAACCTATACATGTGTAAACAGTAACTGCCCTTTGGGGCAAACGTCGCATTGGGGTGAGGTAGCTATCATGATACTAGTAACATTTATTTCTTTAAAAGCTATGGAGGATAGTGGCTTGGATCCAGAGATCACTCCTTCCTTCAGCCCTATGGACTTCTCAAGCGGGGCGGAAGGTGAGCACCCTCACCACCTCAAGACCGTGTGGGCAGGGATGGCGTTGCTCAGAGCCTTGGCGGGCACCATGGGAAGACAACCAGGGGAACCACTGCATGCATGAGTAGCACACTGACAGCCCTCCATCGATACCCGGTGTGTGTTCCATGACTGCGAAATACAAAGCAGCTACATTATCAGACTCATTTGTTCTGTTGTTTCATTTCTTTTGAGATAGTCACCTTGCAAGACAAACATTTCTAGGGCAGGCAAACGATGCTTCTCAGCTATAAACATCTGCTTATGCTAGTTAAGCTCATCAAAAGGAGTTTGATACAATTAATGTATGCAGTTTTAATGAAACATACAAAACAGTAATTGCACCCATAATTATACTATAATTGAATTGCAATCATATAATTAAAATGGGCTATGCAAAAGCTGTGCCTTTGAAACCATTCAGTGCTCCATCTATTTTGTCATGAATGTCTCTTACCTGCTTCATTCTGCCACAGTTCTTTTACTGAAATACGCATGGAACATGGTGTTGCCTATGACCCTGAGATGTCTTTTATGCAACTTTGTGTTGATTTGGCATGTTTACATCATTTGATATATACTAGGATGCTGTCACTCAGTGTCGTCTGCTGGTGTTCTCCTGTCTTTTGGAATAGACTTGACTTTGATCCCCATATCAAGGGAGTTCAGGTGAGGGCTACTTCCAAATAGGAAATAGCACAGAGTGATATGCTTCCTTTATAGCTGCTTCAGAATTCGTGAGAAGGAGACACATAGATCTCCATGAGGACATGGATATTATGCTGTAGGAAGAGGATGACCATCTCCCACCTTGCTTTGCAAAAGTAACCTGTAACGGAATAAGAGGAAGCAGCCTCAACATAGGGCATTTTGATGATGGAAGCTCCATAAATAATGTCACCACTTTCAGTTTTCACTGTATTATACAAAAGTGTTCAAAAGCCAGACCTTGGAGACCATTTCCCAGCCTCACTGACTTGGGAAGGCCATTCACGCATATTTATAGAAATAAAAGTATTTGGGGAGATTTATGGATATCATTTGTTCTTTGGAACATTTGTCACCCAGAAAACGAAGCAAGTTGCACAGGGAAAAACCAAAGCATCTAGATGATCCTATTCTGCAAACACCTAATTACCTTGAAAGGTTATGATTAATTCACAGGTCTACCAATGTACCTGGTGTTTCAGTCTGAAGTGCACCATCATTTTAGGGAAACTGCTCAAGCAGTTCGTTCTGCACAGTGCTTTCAGGATGAGGCCCTTAGTATTGCAGAACCTGCCCTTTGGAATACCCCCCATTACATGCCAGAAAGGTGCCATCCTTATCTTTATAGTATTTGGGGATTCTGCTGAAGCCCTTCCTTAGAACAAGCTTTCTAGGTGCAGGTTTTAATCCTAGTCGGCGTCTGAATGGATTTTAAATGTGTTTGAAGGTGCACTTGTTATATGCTAGGGGTTGCACCCCTGCTTGCTCCACTTGCCCATCAGCTGCACATGAACCCCACATGAATGCCCCACAGCTTCCCCTCCCCTCCTCATGAAACCAATAAACCTATTTCCAAAGCCGCTTCTTTCTTCTCTTCTGCCGCTAATTGTATTGAAGTGCAATGCAGTGAAACTATGGGGATATGTGAAGTCCTTTCTCTCCTCCACAAGGAACTGTATAGGACTCTCTTAGTTGGCTCTGCTTTAGGAAAATATGGTGGGAAACTATGGTATAGGATTAATTAAGCCTGAGAGCTAAGAAAAATAAGCTGGGTTTTTAAAAAAACGTACAGGAAATTTTCAAAGCTAGTATGTAAAACAAAGCAGGGACCCACCCTTGATTTGATATTAGCACATGAGGTCTCATTTTCCTTCTGCTTCAAGCCTTCTCTGCTTCAAATTCCCTATCTTAAAATTGCTCTTGAGTAGCTCCACGCTCTCTGCAGTTCTGTCACTGGAGAAGAACAGCAAATGCAAAGGTTGTTAGGTTTGCTTCAGCTCCTGCTGTGTTGCCTGTCTCCAGTATCAAAGCATTGCTGATGAACAAACTTGATTTAGCATATGTTCTCACTTCCAAGACTCGACTTGGTTCACAGAACAAAATACCTTGAGTCATTAGCTCAAACAGATGCATTTTCCAAAATAATATATATATATATATATATATATATATATATATATATATATATATATATGTATGCAGGTTTTGGTGTCTTCGGGTGTCTTCCCGTGTAAGAGTCGGGGTGTCTGTGCGACGTTTCGACGAGGTCTCACTCATCATCTTCAGGCTGGTGCTTTCGGCTTCTTGTTACTGTTCCAGTAACAAGAAGCCGAAAGCACCAGCCTGAAGATGATGAGTGAGACCTCGTCGAAACGTCGCACAGACACCCCGACTCTTACACGGGAAGACACCCGAAGACACCAAAACCTATATATATATATATATATATATGCTTTCGTAGATTTTCACGGGTACAGGAATGCAGGTTTTGGTGTCTTCGGGTGTCTTCCCGTGTAAGAGTCGGGGTGTCTGTGCGACGTTTCGACGAGGTCTCACTCGTCATCTTCAGGCTGGTGCTTTCGGCTTCTTGTTACTGGAACAGAGTATATATATATATAGGCTCATTCATTAAGCCCACATTTAAAAAAGTATTTCTTGCCCCTCACACAGGCGCAATTTCACAATTAGAAGCACACGAGAAGTGGCACAAAGCTGCATCCTTGGGCTAAGCAGTGTTAAAGATATTAGATGCAGACTTTGAAAATGCTGAGACCGCCCTCTTGTAAGCTTTGTAAGGAGGCCTGGGGTGGGTGGATGCACCCCTGAGCGTCCCCAGAGCTTCTTGAAGAGGAACCCTTCAATATTACCCCTAGAAGCTAATGGGTGGACGAACTTGGCACCTTAAGGGGATCGTTCTGTCAGCACAGGGCATTGTGGTTGCCAGACGGAGTGATCTCCCCACTCCCATGCTGTTTGGGGGAAGATTGGAGGGAAAGCCCCGTCAGGGGTGGACTTTGGCCTTTCAAATTTTAGCGACATCCTGTATGAGGCTAAAATCCAGCACCTCTGCCTCTCGCCTTCATTCTGCATGTGAACAGCATCATAGCTGTGATGCCCTGCAATGCCTCCCTCGGTTTGGTTCCCAGTTCGGGGGAACCTCTTGCACGGCCCCAACTCTGCCTCTGGCCCCATTGCAGCAGTGGCCCTGGTTGCACAGAATGCCTCTAGCACAACTAGTTAAGTCTGGCCCTATGTGACCAACCCCGGGGGGGGGGGATGATTCTGGAGTGAAGAATCTGCCAGTTCCCTTAAATTTGGTGACAATTCTCTCATTTTAGTTATGAGCAGAATGGGGCAAAATTTCTCAGATTCGCCCACCTTGAGAAATTACTGAGATTTATCTTTTGCTCACTCTTCTAGAAAAAGAAGCCCACTTCACACAATTTCCCCCAAATATTCTAAGATTTTGTGAGGAGGCGACCACCCCCCTTCCCCCAGTACCCTGGAACAATGCTAGATCTAGGTGTTGTTGAGGATGCAAAATGGTGGTCCTCACCCCCAGAAAATGGTTGGGAAATTTCTCCACCTGCTGGATAAAAATCAGTGAAATGGGGCTCGTCCACAATTCCACTTGTTCCATGCCTAGGAAGCACAAGGCTGAGTAGTTTTCTGCTTGTCCTCTGCTTTCCATGAATGAGTCAAAACAGTTTTGCCTTTGCTCTGCCACTTTCTCTCAGAAAACTCGCTCTTCGGAGCTAAATCAGAACAAGCAGCATTCCATGGAAAGCCCAACTGCTGTTTGTTCCAATTTATCTAAACCGTGGATTTCTATGGGGGAGGGAGGAAGCAGGGGGCAAACAGAAGTGGGAATGAGCCCAGAATCTGTACAATGTCTCTGCTGACACATAGGGCGGAGAATTGCAAGCATCCATTTGCACACAGGTACAGAAGTTCTGAGTGGTTTCGCTGTGTCTTGCCCTCCTGGGAAAAGAGATGAACCATCTATGCCTCTTCCAATAAGTAAATATGTTTGAGAATAACTACACAGAAGGCTTCGCTGGGGTAGATTTCTGGGAATAGCGAAATTTGTGAAGAGGGGGGATAGATCTGATCAGACCATTAAGTGTTGTTCTGCAGCACCAGCACAACATATCCCCAGAAATGGCAGGCAGAGGCTGAAAGCATTTAACCAAGTTCCTGTGTGAAGTACCAAAGATTATAGCACAAAGAACTCAAGAGTGAAGAGAGAGAGAAAACGACCCGTCTTAAGAGAACAGAGAAGTTTCACAATAATTCAGCTAAGCTCACTTTCTACAACAAATTTAAAAAATAACAATCTTGCACCCAAAGCAAAGAAGGTCCCTTCTGAGGACCAGGGACAAGAAGCTGCACATATTGTGGGCTCATGCGCAGGGAGCTTTCTGCAGCTTGACTTTAAACTTGGTGGTCATCAGTGCCCTGTTAATAATAATAATAATAATGATGATGTCAGGGGTTCAGGAGCAGAGGCGAGGGCAAGGGAGGAAACAGAGAGCGAGGGGGAGGAGGCAGAAGAAAGGATGAGTGATGACGACGACCCGAGATCTCCGAGTCTTTCCAGTGAATCAGAAGATTCACAAAAAGGAGCACCAGTGGCCAGGGCAAGGGGGGAGACTAGGGGGACACCCCAGGAAGAAAGAGCCAGAGGGGACTCAGAGGGGAGCAGTTGGAGATCGGGACCAACGTCACCGCCAGAGAGTAGGAAAGAGGAAGAGCGCCAGGGAGCAAGCGCTAGCAGCTCGCAACAGGAGGGAGGGCACGAGTCAGGAGTGGCCACACCTTCATCGGGGAGCGAAGTGACGGTTAGACGGAAAGTGGAAGGTTGGGCGCGCGCGCCAAGTTCAAATGCACAGGAAGGTGGCGCAGTAGGCAGCCCGGAAAGGGAGCCAGGTCCTAAAGCCCGGCGCAAGGAGACAGGAGAGTCAGGGGGGTCAGCGTCAGAAGAATCCCGGAAGGAAGAGACCCAGGGGGGCAGAGGGACCCAGAGGAGAACTGTCAGGCGGAAAAGGTGGAGCAGGGCTAGGATATTAAGTTGGTGCGCAAGGGGCGGAGACTCAGACGGAGCTTCGCCGATCTAAGCATAAGACGTAGGGTTGCACGCAGCAGCTTGAGAATGGAGACTGTAACTCAATAAAGACTTTTATTTAACGATCGCTGGCTAGCGTGATCCTCTGTGAGCTAGGATCTGGAAGTAACCCTGACAGTAAGCTCCGTCTCATCAAATTGTGGGCATCCACGGCCTCGCGGAGAGGAGGGAAAGCGGGTGCCTACAAGAGAGCTCACGAACGGCAGACAATATGACGGCCGAACAGCAAATAACGGAACTCAGAGAAGCAGTTTCACGACTGAATGCCGAGGCGCTGGCGTCCAGGAAGAGAGAGGAGGAAGCAGCTGCCGCCTACAGGGATCTCCAGGTCAGGTTGGACGTGCTTACGAAGCAAGGGCAACAGACACCCAAATCAGAGGGGATTGGGTTGGGGAGACGCACAGGCGGTCTGGTCTCGCACTTCGATGGGAATTTGCAACAGTACCCCAACTTTAGAGCAGACGTAATGTGTGCACTGCAACTACTGCACAA
Source organism: Podarcis vaucheri (assembly GCF_965113315.1). NCBI lineage: Eukaryota > Metazoa > Chordata > Lepidosauria > Squamata > Lacertidae > Podarcis > Podarcis vaucheri. The sequence goes on from NC_138762.1 coordinate 111,943,392, forward strand.
AGACTTTAGAGATGAACAAGAGAAAGTGGGGTTCATCATGTCCCATTTGCATGGAGACGCAAAAGCATGGCTGCGCAATTTGTGGAGAGATAAGGATCCTGCGCTCCAAAATGCGGACGCCTTTATTAAAGCGATGGATGGCTGTTTTTTATCAAGCATTGACGTGGATCTTGCCCGAAAGGAGGTGCATGGACTAAGGCAAGGGAGGGCCAGCGTAAGGCAGTATCATGCCCGCTTTTTCGCTTTGGTCAGTGCCCTGGAATGGGACAGAGATTCGGCTCCTGTCAGAGACCTTTTTTGGGAGGGCTTGCACAACTCGGTTAAAGATGAGATTGCGAGGGGGGAGAGACCCCGGACCACGCAGGAGATCGTTCAGAGGGCGCTGGCGGTGGGGGTGCAGCTGGAAGAACGTCCGTGGAGCAGGGACGAAGGGCGCAGCGGGCGCGAACCAGCCAGGGGCTCCTCCTTCCTTCCCAGAGAAGCAGCGCGTGCGCAATCCACGCCTCCAACAGGGGGAGGGGTGGAACCGATGGAGGTTGGGAGTGCAAGGGCTCAGTCAGCAGCCAGAGCCCTAGCACCGGCAGCAGTGAAAGCGAAGCCTCCTAGAGGGAACAGGAAGTGTTATATCTGCGAGGATCCAGGGCATATGGCGAAAGAGTGTCCCCGGAGGCTCCACAAGCACACTGCAGCCTCAGCAATGGTGACTGCAGCAACGCAGCACGGAGAACCACAGCAGGGAAACGACGATGTCTGGCTGGAGGAAGAGGCACTGGGGCCCAGCCAGACGTGTCAGTGAAGCAGTCCCCAGAGATTTTACCGCCCATGGACCCCCTCCCGCCCAAGCCAGTAGTGAGGCTCACCGCATCGCTCCAGCTACCCAATGGAATCACCATGGACGTGCCAATCACCGTCGACTCGGGAAGCAATGCAGACTTCATAGGGCAGGACTTTGTCGACCGGCACGCTATACAGTTGCTGCCTGCCACGCTGCCCCTGCAGGTTGTCACGGTGGATGGCAGGGAGCTGTTAGGGGGGCAAGTGGTGAAGCAGACGCCACCTATGGTGCTGCGGCTTGGAAATCACAGGGAAATCATCAGCTTCAACGTCACTCAACTCTCGGACACGCCTATTGTATTGGGCATGAGTTGGCTGGACAAGCACAGCCCGACGCTGGCTTGGTACCAGAGGCAGCTGACCTTCGGCTCTTCCTTTTGTGCTGAACACTGCATCATGCCCCAGCAGGAAGGGGAGCAAGAGGAGTCACAGCTGCTGCTAGGCACGCTGCAAGCGATTCCCCACAAGTACGCAGAATTTTTGGAGGTTTTCTGCGAGAAGGAGGCAGACAAGCTACCCCCCCCACAGACCATATGACTGCAAAATTGACCTGCTGCCGGGGGCGGCGCTGCCCAAAGGGAAGCTGTATTCCATGTCTGTGGACGAACTGCAGGAACTCAAAGAGTTCATAGATCATAATTTGAAGCGCGGTTTCATCCGAGAGTCCCAGGCAGCGGGGGGCAGTCCTGTATTCTTTGTGAAGAAGCGAGACACGCCCCAAAAAAGACTCGTGGTGGACTACCGCATTTTGAACAGTGTCACCAAGCCATCGGACTTCCCCATGCCCCGAATCGACGACCTCCTCGCAAAAGTACGCAAGGGCAGCGTGTTCACCAAGTTGGACCTGCGAGGGGCGTACAACCTCATTCGCATGCGGGAAGGAGATGAGTGGAAGACAGCCATGTTCACGCCCCTGGGCACCTACGAATATAGAGTTATGCCTTTTGGATTGCAAAATGGCTCCCACGTTTTTCAAGCTTTCATGCATCACGTGTTGGCGGGGCTCCTCTACAAGACGTGCGTCTGTTTCTTGGATGACATCCTGATCTTTTCGGAATCGCAGCAGGAGCATGACAGACACGTCAGGGAAGTGCTGAGCAGGCTCCAGCAACATAGGCTTTACGCCAAGCTGGAGAAGTGCCAATTCGACGTGACGGAGGTGGATTTCCTGGGCTACAAGTTGTCTGACAAGGGGCTCGCCATGGACAGCGCCAAGGTTCGAGCGGTGTTGGATTGGAAAAGCCCACGCAACCGGAAGGAGGTCCAACGGTTTGTCGGCTTCGCGAACTTCTATCGCAAGTTCATCAAAGGCTTCGCTATGCAGACAGCGGCCATCACGGACACGCTCAGTTCCAAGAAAAAGAAGTTCATCTGGACAGCGCAGGCGGAGCAGTCCTTTCAGGCACTCAAGCGTCTTTTCGCGTCGGAGGAACAGCTGCTTCATGTCGACCCCAGCAGGCCGATGAGAGTTGAAACAGACGCCTCGGACAGGGCCGTCGGAGCAGTCCTGCTGCAGAAGGACCCGCAGGGGGTTTGGAGGCCCGGAGCGTTTTACTCCAGGAAGCTCAGCAAGTCCGAACAGAACTACACCATCTGGGACAGGGAGTTGCTGGCTATTCATGCAGCGTTCAAAGCATGGAGGCACTTCCTGATTGGAGCCAAGCACACGGTGCAGGTCTGCACGGACCACAAGAATCTGGAGCACTGGCGCACGGCACAGTTCCTGAACCAGAGGCAGATACGTTGGGCTGAGTTCTTTGCGAACTTCGACTTCCGAATAGAGTATGTCCCGGGGGACACCAACATCATGGCGGACGCGCTCTCCCGTAAGCCACAGTATCTGGAGGACGCCACGCCAGCGGCCGCCATGCACATCTTCGCGCCAACAGTGTGGGCGTGCGCGGCGGCGACAGTGGACCTGGAGGCGGTGCGACGAGCGTTGCAGAATGACTCCTTCGCGCAAGCAAAGATGGCAGAGATGCAAAGGGGCACGGCAGCGACCGACGGGTTCCAGCTGAGAGATGGATTGCTCATCCGCAAAGGGGCCATCTACGTGCCGGGAGACGAACTTCGCGCCAAGGTACTGCATCAGCTGCACGACGCGCCCACTGCCGGGCACTTTGGCAAGGAGAAGACGGTGGAATTAGTCGCCAGGGATTTCTGGTGGCCCGGAATGAGAGGGGAGGTCGCGGACTACGTGGCGAGGTGCGACACCTGCCAGAGGGCCAAACCAGTGCACAGACCGCCGGCCGGACTGTTGGAACCGCTGCAAACTCCGGTCGAGCCATGGGAGAGAGTCGCCCTGGACTTCGTCACGGATCTGCCCAGCTCGAGGGGCAAGACGGCCGTGCTGGTGGTGGTGGACTTGTTCTCCAAGATGGCACATTTCATCCCGTGTGCGAAGGTGGCCACGGCGGAACAAACCGCCAAACTGTTCATAGACCACGTGTTCAAGGTTCACGGTCTGCCACGGTCTATTCTGTCCGACCGAGGGCGGCAGTTCATCTCGAATTTCTGGCAGAAGCTGATGGGCTTCCTGAACGTCAAGATCAACCTGGCGTCGGCGAGACACCCGCAGACCAACGGGCAAGCGGAGCGGGTCAATGCCATCATGCAGCAGTACCTGAGATGCTATGCGAATCAACAGCCTGCGACGTGGGTGGATTACCTGCCGCTCGCCGAGTTCGCCTACAACAACACGAAGCACGTGTCCACGGGGGTCACGCCGTTCTTCGCCAACAACGGGAGGCACCCCAGAACCTTCCCGGGACTGGAAAGACTGGTGGAGGGGGAGCCGCAGACAGCAGATGCGTTCGCGTCGGAGTTGCAGGAGGTCCACGATCAGCTGCGGAGGCACCTGGAGCTGGCCAAACACGCATACAAGGTGCAGGCAGACAAACACAGAAGGGTTGGCGAAGAGATCCATGTGGGAGACTGGGTCTGGTTAGCAGCCCACGCAGTGCCGGCCAGGTCGTTGGCCAAGAAGAAACTAGGGCATAAGCAACTGGGGCCCTACCAAGTCGAAGAGCAGGTCAACCCGGTGGCCTTCAGGCTGGCGCTTCCGGAGGGTTCCAGAATGCATCCGGTGTTCCACAGATCGGTGCTCACTCCCTACAAGGCACCGCACAGGTTTCAGGAACCCGGAACGGCGCCGAGTCCGCTCCGAGAGGGAACCAGGCAACGGGGAGTGGCACAGGAGGTGCGCCTCAACGAAGTCACGGAGATTTTGGACTCCAGATGGGGGGAAGAGGGGGTAGAATACTTTCTCGCTAAGGAGGGCACCCCGGCCAGTGCCAACAGCTGGGTGCCGGGCTACGCTTTAGATGAACCTCTGCTCAAGGAAGAGTTTCATGCCCTCTTCCCCCATAGGCCAATGCCAGCGGACTTTTTCGACGACTGGCTTTTCACGCCCATGCTTTCAGCCAGCACGTTCCGGGGGTTCGACTCGGATGAGGAACCGACACGAGACGCCCGTTCCCCGGAGGGGTCGCCCTCGGGATCTGCTTCAGAACCCTCGTATTGGTGGGATGATCGACCAGAGGAGCAGTGGCGCAGGAAGTGGCTGGAGGGTCCAGGACGAGCAACGCCTCCAGAAGGAAGCGAGGGAGAGACGGACATGGACGTTTTCGGGGACGACCAGGGTCTCGAGCACGGCGGCACAGAGATGGAAGCAGAGGTGACCGTCGTCGACGATAGCAGGGAGGAAGAACCGGAAGACTTCGGATGGAGGCCCGCCATGGGAAGCGAACTGTACCCGACATTCGTCCCCTTGACACTGCAGCACCCAGTTCCCGCACCGGAAGGAGGGGAGGGGGGAAGAGGGGGCTTCGAGGGGGGGATGGATGTCAGGGGTTCAGGAGCAGAGGCGAGGGCAAGGGAGGAAACAGAGAGCGAGGGGGAGGAGGCAGAAGAAAGGATGAGTGATGACGACGACCCGAGATCTCCGAGTCTTTCCAGTGAATCAGAAGATTCACAAAAAGGAGCACCAGTGGCCAGGGCAAGGGGGGAGACTAGGGGGACACCCCAGGAAGAAAGAGCCAGAGGGGACTCAGAGGGGAGCAGTTGGAGATCGGGACCAACGTCACCGCCAGAGAGTAGGAAAGAGGAAGAGCGCCAGGGAGCAAGCGCTGGCAGCTCGCAACAGGAGGGAGGGCACGAGTCAGGAGTGGCCACACCTTCATCGGGGAGCGAAGTGACGGTTAGACGGAAAGTGGAAGGTTGGGCGCGCGCGCCAAGTTCAAATGCACAGGAAGGTGGCGCAGTAGGCAGCCCGGAAAGAGAGCCAGGTCCTAAAGCCCGGCGCAAGGAGACAGGAGAGTCAGGGGGGTCAGCGTCAGAAGAATCCCGGAAGGAAGAGACCCAGGGGGGCAGAGGGACCCAGAGGAGAACTGTCAGGCGGAAAAGGTGGAGCAGGGCTAGGATATTAAGTTGGTGCGCAAGGGGCGGAGACTCAGACGGAGCTTCGCCGATCTAAGCATAAGACGTAGGGTTGCACGCAGCAGCTTGAGAATGGAGACTGTAACTCAATAAAGACTTTTATTTAACGATCGCTGGCTAGCGTGATCCTCTGTGAGCTAGGATCTGGAAGTAACCCTGACAAATAATAATAATAATAATAATAATAATAATAATAATAATAATATATTATTTATACCCAGCCACTCTGGGTGGCTTCCAACAAAATATTAAAATACACTAATGCATCAAACATTAAAAGCTTCCCTATACAGGCCTGCCTTCATATGTCTTCTAAAGGTCTGGTAGTTGTTTTTCTCTTTGACATCTGATGGGAGGGCATTCCACAGGGCGGGTGCCACTACTGAGAAGGCCCTCTGCCTGGTTCCCTGTAACTTGGCTTCTTGCAGTGAGGGAACTGCCAGAAGGCCCTCAGGAGAAGGACCCCAGTGTCTGGGCAGAATGATGGGGGTGGAGACATGCCTTCAGGTATACTGGACTGAGGTCGTTTAGGGCTTTAAAGGTCAGCACCAACACTTTGAATTGTGCTCGGAAACGTACTGGGAGCCAATGTAGGTCTTTCAAGACCGGTGTTATGTGGACTCGGCAGCCGCTCCCAGTCACCAGTCTAGCTGCTTCATTATGGATTAGTTGTAGTTTCCGGGTCACCTTCAAAGGTAGCCCCACAGAGCAGTAGTCCAAGTGGGAAATAACCAGAGCATGCACCACTCTGGCGAGGCAGTCCGCGGGCAGGTATGTGTACCACATGGAGCTGGTAAACAGCTGCCCTGGACACAGAATTGGCCTGCTTCTCCATGGACAGCTGTGAGTCCAAAATTACTCCCAGGCTGTGCACCTGCTCCTTCAGGGGCACAGTTACCCCATTCAGGACCAGGGAGTCTTCCACACCTGCCCGCCTCCTTTCCCCCCCAAACAGTACTTCTGTCTTGTCAGGATTCAACCTCAATCTGTTAGCCGCCATCCATCCTCCAACCACCTCCAGACACTCACACAGGACCTTCTCTGCCTTCACTGGTTCTGATTTGAAAGAGAGGTAGAGCTGGGTATCATCTGCATATTGATGGAAACCCAGCCCAAACCCCCTGATGATCTCTCCCAGTGGCTGCATGTAGATGTTGAAAAGCATGGGGGAGAGGACGGAACCCTGAGGCACCCCACAAGTGAGAGCCCAGGGGTCTGAACACTCATCCCTCTGGACACGGCCCAGGAGGAAGGAGCGGAACCACTGTATGACAGTGCCCCCAGCTCCCAGTCCCTCTAGACAGTCCAGAAGGATGTTATGGTCGATTGTATCAAAAGCTGCTGAGAGATCCAGCAGAACTATAATAATAATAATAATAATAATAATAATAATAATAATAATAATAATAATTATACCCCCACCCATCTGGCTGGGCCACCCCAGCCACTCCGGGCGGCTTCCATAGAAACCAAAAATACAGTAAAATATCACACGTTAAAAACTTCCCTGAACAGGGCTGCCTTAAGATGTCTTCTGAATGTCAGGTAGTTGTTTATCGCTTTGACATCTGATGGGAGGGCGTTCCACAGAGCAGGCGCCACTACCGAGAAGGCCCTCTGCCTGGTTCCCTGTAGCTTTGCTTCTCGCAGTGAGGGAACTGCCAGAAGGCCCTCGGCGCTGGACCTCAGCGTCCGGGCAGAATGATGGGGGTGGAGACGCTCCTTCAGGTATACTGGACCGAGGCCGTTTAGGGCTTTAAAGGTCAGCACCAACACTTTGAATTGTGCTCGGAAACGTATTGGGAGCCAATGTAGGTCTTTCAAGACCGGTGTTATATGGTCTCGGCGGCCGCCCCCAGTCACCAGTCTAGCTGCCGCATTCTGGATTAGTTGTAGTTTCCGAGTCACCTTCAAAGGTAGCCCCACGTAGAGTGCATTGCAGTAGTCCAAGTGGGAGATAACCAGAGCATGCACCACTCTGGCGAGACAGTCCGCAGGCAGACAGGGTCTCAGCCTACGTACCAGATGGAGCTGGTAAACAGCTGCCCTGGACACAGATTTGACCTGTGCCTCCATGGACAGCTGTGAGTCCAAAATGACTCCCAGGCTGCGCACCTGGTCCTTCAGGGGCACAGTTACCCCATTCAGGACCAGGGAATCCTCCACACTTGCCCGCCTCCTGTCCCCCAAAAACAGTACTTCTGTCTTGTCAGGATTCAACCTCAATCTGTTAGCCGCCATCCATCCTCCAACCGCCTCCAGACACTCACACAGGACCTTCACTGGCTTCACTGGTTCCAATTTGAAAGAGAGGTAGAGCTGGGTATCATCCGCATAATGATGAAAACCCAGCCCAAACCTCCTGATGATCTCTCCCAGCGGCTGCATGTAAATATTGAAAAGCATGGGGGAGAGGACAGAACCCTGAGGCACCCCACAAGTGAGAGCCCAGGGGTCTGAACACTCATCCCCCACCACCACTTTCTGAACACGGCCCAGGAGGAAGGAGCGGAACCACTGTATGACAGTGCCCCCAGCTTCCAGTCCCTCAAGACGGTCCAGAAGGATGTTATGGTCGATGGTATCAAACGCCGCTGAGACATCCAGCAGAACTAGGAAACAGCTCTCACCTTTGTCCCTAGCCCGCCGGAGATCATCAACCAGCGCGACCAAGGCAGTTTCAGTCCCATGATGAGGCCTGAATCCCGACTGGAAAGGATCCAAATGGTCCGCTTCTTCCAGGCGTGCCTGGAGTTGTTTGGCAACCGCTCGCTCAGTCACCTTGCTCAGGAATGGAAGATTTGAGACTGGGCGATAGTTGGCTATCGTGGCCGCATCTAAAGATGGTTTTTTAAGAAGCGGTTTAATAACCGCCTCTTTCAGCGGGTCTGGGAAGGCTCCCTCACGGAGGGAAGCATTCACCACCACACAAAGCCCATCGCCCAGCCCTTCCCAGCTCGCTTTTATAAGGCTGGTTAGCTATCAGGAGAGAGAGAGAAACTGTCTTGTTGCCACCCCAGTCTCTAAGCAGTGCAAGAAACAGGGGTTCTAGGTGCTTACCCAGAATTTGATTTCCTATGGAATGAGGGGCAGTGGAGACTGTGGTGTCTTTAGGATATATGGTTTATATCCTACGATGGAGGGGCTTACTGCATGTACACGCCAAGAGAGCCTTGATTCTCCCAGAGCCACAGGCTTCCAGAAATCAGGCATGCTTCTGCCAGCTGCCCAACCTGAGTGCCAGTGTGGTGTAGTGGTTAAGAGCAGTGGACTCGTAATCTGGTGAACCGGGTTCGCTTCTCCGCTCCTCCACATGCAGCTGCTGGGTGACCTTGGGCCAGTCACACTTCTTTGAAGTCTCTCAGCCCCACTCACCTCACAGAGTGTTTGTTGTGGGGGAGGAAGGGAAGGGAGATTGTTAGCTGCTTTGAGACTTCTTAGGATAGTGATAAAGCAGGATATCAAATCCAAAACTCTTCTTCTTCTCTTCTCCCAGTTTCTGCCTTATAGCTGGCCCACCCACTCATTTGCTATCTGGCACAGAGTTACTTTCTTTGTTGTCTTAGTGGCCCGTACTTAGAGGGCCATTACCTAGAAACTTGTCTGGCTGTTTCAGTCAGTTGAATCCTTGCTTAGCTTTTAGCATTTGCTGGATCCTGGAATTAGATGGTTCCCCAATCCATAACAGTATTATCGTTCAGCTGGTTGTTCAGGCCTGTGCAGGCTGCTCATGCCTGTTTGTGTGCAGGGGTCTTTGTGACTCTCCGTTTAGGGCCCAGGAGTTTCTGTGGATAATCTCAGCGGTGCGTTTGCCTATTTCTCGCATGGTGTTTCTGAAACTGGCACGCTTGGAGGGAAGCAGGAGAAATATGTAGCCAATTTTCTCTTTCTCCCCTGCCCTCCCTCCCTTAATTGAGGCGCAGGGGATATTTACAGGAAAAGGAAGAGCCACAGTGGAGGGGAACCAACCTTCCAACCGAAGCTCTGCAAACCTTCCATCCCGACTACACACCTTGCTTTTTATCAGTTCTTTTTCTGAGGCGAATGCTGCTCCTGTTGGCAGTTACTTCTCAGCAGGAAGAGATATAATTCTCTTCCATTGAGAGCTCCATTTCCAAAATGACAAAGCAAAATTGTTTTTCTCACCTCTGTTTTTCTCACCATATTTTCTACCAGACCTTTGGCTCTGGGGATCCGTAACATAATGCCGCATCACCTCTCTTGACTGCCTTGTTGTTTGGTGCCTCTGGATGCTTTTTGTTAGGTGCACCTCTTCACTCAAGGGCCTTTTGCCTCCTCCCCAATGTTCTTTCCTTCATTGCTTCCCCATTCCTTCCTGGCCTTGTTTGCTGCTGGGATGATGTGGGCTGAAGAATAGCTAAACCGGAATATGAACAATCCTCCCTTTTGTAATGGATCTCTCCTCTGCAGTTTGACCTTCTCTCCATCCTGTTTTAGTTTCCACAAAGCCTGATGTGAAAGTAGAGCTACATCAATATAGCATTTCGGCTAACTGATGCAGGCACAAAAGTGTGCGGCAGAATTTCATTGTTCTTGTTCTTGTTCTTGCATTTTTAGCTACTCTCAGCAGAGAATGATTACCTGAGGGCTCCGTTTGATGGAGGCTTTGGGATAAGTGGCCTTGGAAGAGGGCACAAGGGAAGGGCACTGGGACTTTGCTTAAATCATGTCACAGTGGATGGGAGGGATGGATGTCATCCTGAGAAATGTGTTTTCAGGTGTCTCACCCCAAAAAAGCTGGTCCCAAGTGGTTGCACAAAGGGTACAGCCTCCCCCCACCTTCCAGCTTTCTATAAAATATATTCTCATTTAACCAGCAAGCAACATGAGAGTGAGGAATCCAACCTCAAAAAGACTGGGGAAGGGATGTTAGCAATTTCCTCCGATGCTGCATTTGTGATTGGTGTAAATCACATGCCTGTCTGAGAAGAGTGTGGGAAACGGAAGACAGTCTTATCTCTTCCACTGTATGTACTTTGTAATGTATTTTCACTTTTACTTGTGCCTGCTGTTCTCTCAGAGCTGGAGAGAACGGACACCATTATGTTTTTGTCTGTACATAGTGTGTAAATAAATAGCAGATTAGCTCTACGGTGTCTCACGCTTCTTGCTGTGTTATGCCAGAAGTGTAGTGTGCATATACCAGCTGGTACATGTCGCTGAGCGCACTGGAAGAGAAGGGAGATGCCTTTTCCAGAGCTGCGCGTACAGGAGGATGCTCAGAGTTCTGGGGGCTTTTTCCAACAGCTAACAGGGAGCTGCTGCCTCATGTATTTGTTTTACCATTTATAACACTTCTTTCTTTCTCTCCTCAGACAACCAAACTGGTCTGTTTTTTTTTTAAAAAAAAAACCAACAACAACCAAATATATCCTAATGATGAAAGACCACAGGCACTTTGAGATGAATCCTAGCCAACCAGTCACCAGAAGATGCACAGGGTGATTTCAGAATAAAGGCGGGCATATTATGAGTATATGACATGATATGAAGACAACAATAAAGGCTGCCCTTGGTTCCTTTGCAAGGGAGGGTGGGGTATAGATTTAAAAATGTAAGGCAAGCAGCTCCCTTGGGAGCATTTGCAGTGCTGAATCACAATCATGGAGGTTTGGCTAAAGCAGGGATAGAGGAATACAGAGGAAAGAGGTGGTTTGAAACAGCAACAGAAGTGTGAATGAAGCAGGGATGAATGAATTTTGACATAAATGTCTATGCCTGCATCATCCATTTAAAAAGAGCAAAACACCCACACATATACACCCACCCACCCCCACTCACCCACCCACCCCCATACCTAACCCTAATCTTTCTCTGCTGTGACCCATTTGATCAGCAGACTGAATTCTGATTATCTAGAGGCACATTCTAGGATTCTAATTTAGGAGGTATACATTACAGTATAGAGCCATTAACTTCCGTTTTGCAGTTGGAGAGGGAAACAGAACTTTTTTTAAAAAAAGAGGGAAACATAGACTTTGTAATAATGCAGTGAATGTGCCATGCATCTTCATGCTTTACAGGCTATCATTGGGTGGTGATGCACCCCATCCTAATGACTCAATTGCTGAACATCATAATCATGTGCCCCCCCCCCCCCATGAGACAAGCAGCAGCAGCCGCAATCACCAGCTGCAGAGAAGACTGATGCTTGGTTCTATAATAGCTTGAATGAAGTAAAAAGGGAATGATTCTCCTGTTAGATTTTAAATAAAAATGATTCTTGAACAAGGAGCAAGGCTTGATTCTGGGATTTCATGTCAGTTGCACAATGGGGATGCCTTGTGTGATTCCTATGATGTTTCTTCTAACTAATGGAGCAATCACTGAGATCCTGTCTCAGCAGAGGATATATGCCCAAATGTGTCAGAATGATTTTCTAAAAAGAAGAACAACTTCACACTCTGGATTCTTTGTTACTTTATCCCATTTCAGACAGTTTTAGCCGACATTGTCTTAAAGTCTTGGTTTGATTTTAATTAAGATTAAATAAGGCTTCAAAGATCCACGGAGATTTAAAATAGTGAGGGAGAAGCATGAGAACCCCCTTGATGGGATCCACTTTTATATGGCTCTGGATTGCCTTGGCACTGAAATTTGTGGGTACACAGCCCCTTCATGGGGAGTCTTGTGGGAGCTGGGCACCCAGGGCCCTAGGGAATTGCCCTCTGTGGCACTGCATTACACATGTTACTGCAGTGATGTAAACCTTATATGGTCTGTAGCGACTGTAACTGTAAGGATGTAAGAAACCATTGGTTTGCAATCAGACTTGTGTTCGCCACATGCAGTGCTGTTTGCATTCAGCTGTTGTTTGCATTTTGACAAAAGCTATTCATCTCACTGTGCCTGGGGTGGAATTTACATTCAGTGCAAGCATTTCACCTTGCCAGATGGAATGATCTTCTATCTTCTCCCGCTCCGTGTGCTAACATGGGAGTCCTCCAGACCCCCAGAGAGGATTGGAGGGGGGCATGCAGGGATGAGGAATGAGGAGAGAAGGGAAAGTCCCACGATGCTGCTGGGCTTGTTGTTCTGGCTCCTGCCGTCACAACTATTTAACTGAATGCGGCCCATTATTCCCACATCATCCTCAGGTTATTCCACTCCATTCATTTCAAGGTAAAGGAAACACAATGCAAATGAGAGGAGGAGTAATCAATTATGTATATTTTATGGACTGAAAACAATTCTTATTTCTGCCAGAATTCTCTGACACCCACAATTGTAAAGTGTGAAAGGACATCGTTCCAGATTCACCACCAAGGAAGATTTTAGCAGATGGCCTTTAAATGCAACATTTCTGTCTCTCTGCTTCCCTCCATTAACTTAGGGAGAAAAGTTGCTGACACTTTGGGAAAACACTTATTATATTTATTGAATAAAGGCAGGGGGAATAAACTTCATTTGGAGTGAAATAGACAATTTACATAGTTATTAAGGAATAACTTCCTGTTTTTTCTAAGACTTGAGATTACACAGTTTGCCTAGAGAAAAATAAGTAAGCTTGCATAATAAAACAGTATTAACTCTAAAGAAAACTGCAATAAATTGGAGTTGGGGAGCAGGGAGGTAATCCTTTTAGCTTGGAAGTTATCTGAACTGTCAGTCCTTCCCCACCCTTAAAAATATCCTGAACCTGCCAGGAGAATTGTGAGTTTGGTAATAAGTCTAAGGTTGCGTTCAAGTGTACATGTTGCAGAAATTTAGTCCCTTCAAAGGAGTGAGTGAGTGACTGACTGATGTTAGAGTACAACTCTACCTCCTGACAAATGCTCCCAAAACAGTTTAAAATTCAATAAAATAGGCAAGAGTAGAATCATTGCAAGGGTAGGTCTCCTGTGCAGGAGACAACGAGGGAGCAAAGGTCTAGAGGCCAGTTCTGAGGCTCCGGCTGTAGGACGTCACTGTATATTTCCCCCCTTCCCATCCTTTACCTACTGAACCCCACAGAGTGTGCAAATATAATGCCAAGCATGAAGAGCATTCCAGGGAGGCAGGTGCTGCAAATTCTCTGTCTGTCCTCTTTCACTGAGTTATTGAAGTCCTTATAGGAGAGCAAGAATTACTCTTAAACCACTTTAACCTTGTCGGCTAGATATAAACTCTGCTGGCACTAGAGGCTGAGAGGCAAAAGGGAGGGTTTCTATTAGGGTTTGTTTGTTTGTTTGTTTGTTTGTTGACCTAACTAATAAAGCAGGAGTGTGTGGGATTTGTGTTGCAGACGGGAATGCATTTCTTGCCAGTTACATGCGAGATGCCATGCTGCTGAAGGCTTTTTCTTCCTCCTCTTCTCTGGAATGAGTCGCTTGCAGGTCACGGATATGGTGGGCAGGTCAACACAAAGGATGGTGGCCGAAGACACACATTCAACTCGGAGAGCAAAGAAACTTTCTGGACAGCCTGACATCTGGAATGAGGATGGCTGGCTGTGCCTCAATGCAACTGATGTTTTATTTTACTGATGGTTTTAATATTTCATAGATATTTTGTGCTGATTTTAGTTTTCTATGTTGTACACTGTCTGCCAAGAAATTTGCAGCTTCGTCCTCCTCAGGGAGCAACAGTGTGGTAGATTTCTCTATTTTGTCAACAGTAGATATGTTCACGTCTATTAATAAAGCATATGGAGGGGCCTCATGCAATAATTCCCCCAGAGGATTGTTGTGTCATAGCATAAATTAAAATGTAAGTGAGAGTTGGAAGAAAGTCTGGATTACAGAGTGTCTTGCACAGGTGGGTCCCTCCAGCTCTTTCATGCACACACCACGGCTCAAGGCGAGATTCTACACAGCACTTCACTGGGGAATGCATTCCACAAGTGGTCCTTCTCCCTCAGAGGAAGACCCCCCTCGCCTTAGAGCTCCCCCAAACTATGCCGCCTTGCCTTGCAGCTTGGCAAGGTGAACAGCCCAGGTGAACAATGGAGGAACAGGCTGCCCAGTCACTGACACCACCCGACTCTGCAGCTACCTCCGCATCCTCAGTTGCTGAGGCCAAGATGGCAGCCCCACTGTGAGGTGGGCAGTGGCAGCAAAGCAGAATCCCTGCTAGGAAGCTGCTCTGTCCTGGCTGCTCCTCTGTGGCTGCCCTGGGCTGCCTGTGCCCGGGTTGTTCACTCTCTGGCCAGCCTCATCTGTCTGCCTGCTCTTCTGCCATTCTGCTGCCGTTTGCACTGCCAGTCTTGCTTGTGTTGCCCACCAACCTCCACTCCACCCCAGTGTTAGACCTTGCCAACTCCTCCCTCTCTCCCTCCCCTTAGCAGCTCACCCTCTCTTACACACACACACACAGAGAGAGAGAGAGAGAGAGAGAGAGAACGATGAAAGGCCAGGCTCTCACAGTCCGTGAACACCTGTAGCTGATTTTGTGAAAATAAATCAGAATGATTGCTGAAAGTGACCCTGCCTAGCCAATCCAGTTCTGTCCACTTCTAATTCCCAGCAGCTCAGGGTGGATTTTGCAAGAGCCCCAGCTTTACTCTTCTGAGTAGGGCGGGACATTTAAAGGGGGTAAGTGGCAACTTTGGGAAGGTATTATTATTTAGGGGAAGTGTTATTTGCACACAGGCAAAGCTTCTGAACTTAAAAACAACTGTTCTTATTCAGCTTGCCTGTTTCTGAAGTAACAATTCATAGATATTAACAGTACAAGTAACCCCTGCCTGCTCGCAAGCAAATGCAGCAAAGACAAATAAAAGAAGTCTGACGGAATAGGATAGGGCTTGCTTTCTGGCAGGTGGAGAGTGTGTTGCAACCTAAATACACACAGTCCTGTCAGCCTGGCAAGAGGGTCATCTGGTTTCTGTTGGTTGTGGGGGAAATAGCTCCCCCCCATGGTTTGGTTCTTTTATGTCTCCACTGGAGATACTGCAGCCACCCTTGCAAAGATGTCACAAGCATTACAAGTGTGTCTCTGAGACACACTTGGGGGGGGAGAAGGGGGGGACTCTATTCAGTAGAATTCCTAATAAACACAATAAATCTTTAAAATTACTGCTCCAAGTTGGTGTGTATAATAAGGTGCACATATAGCTTCTGGCAAAGTTTCCCAAGTAAGTGTTTGCACCTGGAAGCTAATTTTGCTCTTGCTTCATTCTCAAATGTCACTTTGTCAGTTTTCAGTAAATTCTAAATTATTGATTTGTGAGTTGCTGAAATTCACCCTGAAGAAAATGAAAGGATGAAAGACATATCAGAATTGTAAATATTTCTATTAAAATAATTGTACATTGTTTTAATGCAGAAGTTGAACACACAGGTATGGCAAGTATGCAAGATATTCCACATTTCTCCCAATAATAAATAATGCAGCAAATAAATAATTAATCTACATCAACTAACTTGCTCTGAAACTATTTCCTTTGAATACACACAAACACACACATAAAGAGTTGTGACATTTTTCTGATTCTGTTATTGATTTTGTTGCTTGCTTAGTGGAATTCTTTTTGTACTTCTTTGAAACAAGTTCAGATCCAAAATGTTGGCATAATATTCTTGAGCACAGCCATCCAAAATGATGTCAATTTTTTGCTTCATCTTCTCCCACTGAAATCGGTGGGACTTAAAAATGCTTCCACTTGGCTGGTTTATGCCCTTTATTTGTACACTGCAATCCAAACTAATTGCATCTCTTCTCTTTGCAAGACTCTCCACAAGAGTCTGCTCTGTGGATCTCAAAATGTGGGTGGGGATCCTGGGAGTTCAGAATAATCTTTGAAAAGCAGTGTGGGAAGGGTGCTCTGGGCTCTCTTCTTTTCTGACTGTGACCCACAAACCTCCTGGAGGAAAGGCCCACCTTGCAATCCTGTTTGTCAGGCAAGACTATCTATTATTTGGTGGAGTATAACTGCCTCTAACACAGCCTCACAAACCCTAATGCACCGAGAGCCATTCTTTGGTGGGGTTACAGTGCCACTATGGGAAAGGGCCGTTAGCTCAGCGGGAGAGTAATTGGTTTGCACACAGAAAATTCCAGGTTTAATCCCCAATATCTCCTGATAGATCTGGGCAAGACTTCTTGCCTGAAACCTTGGAGAGCTCCTGATGGTCAGAGCTGGATGGACCACGGACCTCCCTCTGCGTAAGGCAGATTCCTACTTTCTTCCTATTTATAGAACTTTCTGGCAAAGGCAGCAAAACTAGACATTTGCTTTCATCTATAAATTTCTGAGGTATAAAAATGAAGCTTGATAGCCGTAGGTGAGAGGGAAAATGTATCCTTTAGAGTCTGACATATGTTTACGGTAATTAGAACAGAAAAAATACTTGAAAAATTGAAAGTGAAGGATCCATTGTTAGGAAGAAACAAAAGAAACAAAAACAGTTGGGGTCCTTAGTGTGTGGAAAACAGTTTCTCTTGCCCCAGGCCATGCAACAGTAGTTTAAAGGTCTGTTGCTGAGTTTACACATAGTGCCACGTCCAGCAAATCCTTAAAGCAAACTTCCAGACTCCATTTTATTACTTTGTACACAGTATGTATATCCCTCAGACAGAACAAGTTTACAAACTTTCCTCGCTTTTGGACTCTGTTTTCCCATCACGTTCCCTCCCCCCCCCTTCTGCTTTGCTCACTAGGGCTGCTTTTAATGGGACTTCACCTCTCCGAGTGGACCTCTGCTTCAGCTCAGGAAAGTCTCGTCCGGCCTTTTGGATGTAATTCAGCAATTAGCCTTCGCCTGCAGAGCTGCTGGTTGTCAGGGCAACACACCTGATCCCCAGATGTCAGCGCTTGGAGTCTGCTCAGCAGAGCAATCCTGGCACTGTCTCGCTCTCTTTCCATGATGCTATCACTATAATTTTTATTTTATTATTCCCTGCTTGTCTGTGTGCTGATATGTACTATGAAGAAAGCTTACTTTTTGCACCTTCTTGATGATATATTGGCACTTGGGCTACACATTAAAGGAACCACTTTAACTGCATTCCTCAGATGCTGCTTTGTGCACAGAATTAGAAATCTCTCGGCTACCAGATTAGTCAACAGATTCTTGCAGTTCTCTTCCCTATATGCCCCATGCTGATGTTCACACAGTCAATTATGTCATGTTCTCTGGACCGTTTTTCAGTAGCATTTTCAGTGAACTCCATCTAAAAGGTCATGGCTTAGTGTGCGCATGTTGGCTCCCAAGTAGGAGTAATAATAATAATAATTTATTATTCAGACAGGGATGCGGGTGGCGCTGTGGGTAAAACCTCAGTGCCTAGGACTTGCTGATCGTAAGGTCGGTGGTTCGAATCCCTGCGGCAGGGTGAGGTCCCATCATTCGGTCCCAGCTCCTGCCCACCTAGCAGTTCGAAAGCACCCCTAAGTGCAAGTAGATAAATAGGTACCGCTTTATAGCGGGAAGGTAATGGCGTTTCCGTGTGCGGCGCTGGTGTTGGCTCGCCAGCTGCAGCTTCGTCACGTTGGCCACGTGACACGGAAGTGTCTTCGGACGGCGCCGGCTCCCAGCCTCTTAAGCGAGATGAGCACACAACCCTGGAGTTGGACACGACTGGCCCGTACGGGCAGGGGTACCTTTACCTTTATTATTCAGACCCCGCCCATCTGGCTGGGTTTCCCCAGCCACTCTGGGCGGCTTCCAACAAAAGATTAAAAATACATTATTACTTTCCCCCTCCCAGGCTTTTCAGATCAGCTCAACAAAGCAGCTAAGGCAACATTTGGCATGTATGTCATCCAAACCCAGGATCTCCTTCTTTACTGTAGTCAGGTTTTGTCAGGGAATAGTGTGAGGTACTTTTGAAGATACAGATGGTGACCATTTTAGGCACATTCAATTGCTACCCAATTGCCTATGTGTGGGATCTTTTGGACCTGGAAGAAGAGGAGAGGAATGGGTGGGGCAGAATGGGGCCGAGGTGGGGTGTAACAGGGGGTGCTCTTATGCATGCTCCAATACACACAGGGGCTGGGAATGGAAGCCCCATGCAACATTGTTGCTGCCTGTAGTTGTATAGGATCGGGGTGTATTATCATTGTAAGCCCAGAAAGCGGATTTTCATTGGCTACCCTGTTCTATCTTTTGCTAAACAATCTAATGCCTCTTCATATTCTTTAAACTACCTAAGGATGTAGTAAGCTGTCTTGTGCCGTGTCAGAGCCTCGGTCAACTTACTGTGACTGAAAGTAGGTTTCCAGGGGGGTCAGACAGGAACCTTTCTGCATCCCTACCTGGAAATCACTAGGGTTGAAACTGGTAGCCATTGCAGGCAAAACCTGCGATTTGCCACGGAGCTCCTCTTTCTGCTCCATGTATTCACAGCACATTGACTTGCACTGAGCACAAAGGTCCCACCTCACAGGCCTCGTCTTCTACAGGATATTTGCCAGCATTGTAAGTGTGATCCTTTTCACTTGTTTGAAATTACTCAAATGCAATTTTGCAGACTCATTTTCATACTTTGTAAATGAAGATGGTATAGAATCATAGAATCATAGAATCATAGAGTTGGAAGAGACCACAAGGGCCATCGAGTCCAACCCCCTGCCAAGCAGGAAACACCATCAGAGCACTCCTGACATATGGTTGTCAAGCCTCTGCTTAAAGACCTCCAAAGGAGGAGACTCCACCACAAATTCCACTGTCGAACAGCTCTTACTGTCAGGAAGTTCTTCCTAATGTTTAGGTGGAATCTTCTTTCTTGTAGTTTGGATCCATTGCTCCGTGTCCGCTTCTCTGGAGCAGCAGAAAACAACCTTTCTCCCTCCTCTATATGACATCCTTTATATATTTGAACATGGCTATCATATCACCCCTTAACCTCCTCTTCTCCAGGCTAAACATGCCCAGCTCCCTTAGCCGTTCCTCATAAGGCATCATTTCCAGGCCTTTGACCATTTTGGTTGCCCTCCTCTGGACACGTTTCAGTTTGCCAGTGTCCTTCTTGAATTGTGGTGCCCAGAACTGGACACAGTACTCCAGGTGAGGTCTGACCAGAGCAGAATACAGTGGCACTATTACTTCCCTTGCTCTAGATGCTATACTCCTATTGATGCAGCCCAGAATTGCATTGGCTTTTTTAGCTGCCGCGTCACACTGTTGGCTCATGTCAAGTTTGTGGTCAACCAAGACTCCTAGATCCTTTTCACCTGTACTGCTCTCAAGCCAGGTGTCCCCCATCTTGTATTTGTGCCTCTCATTTTTTTTTGCCCAAGTGCAATACTTTACATTTCTCCCTGTTAAAATTCATCTTGTTTGTTTTTGCCCAGTTCTCTAATCTGTCAAGGTCGTTTTGAAGTGTGATCCTGTCCTCTGGGGAGTTAGCCACCCCTCCCAGTTTGGTGTCATCTGCAAATATGATCAGGATGCCCTTGAGTCCATTATCCAAGTCGTTGATAAAGATGTTGAATAAGACCGGGCCCAAGACAGAACCCTGTGGCACCCCACTAGTCACTCTTCTCCAGGATGAAGAGGAACCATTGATGAGCACCCTTTGGGTTCGGTCAGTCAGCCAGTTACAAATCCACTGAGTGGTAGCAGAGTCAAGACCGCATTTTACCAGCTTCTTTACAAGAATATCATGGGGCACCTTGTCAAATGCCTTGCTGAAATCAAGTATAATTTATGGCTTCCATAATCACTGCCTGAGTATTGAAACAGTTTGACTTGCTCAAGTATTTCTCTTTTCCCGACAACCTCACATTTAAGGACAAGATTCTCAGTCCTGTACCTTTAACAGTAGCACCATACCGACAAATATTGAAAGGATGCAGCATTGGGAATTAAATGTTGTTTATATTTTTAAAAGATTCTAATGCAGTTGTTGATCAGTACGATACAACAGGCGTGATTGTGTTCTATGTCACATGAATAGACAATTCCTGAAGTTCTATGTCACTTGGGTAACATGTAAAAATGAATGGGAATTGTGCTGTTATGTAGATCCTATTCCTTTCCTATTCCTTTGCAAAGGAAAATGTGCATGTGACCGTGCCAAAATTAAGGGCATTTAGCCAGGAATTTTGCCTGGGTTGAACCCTCTAGAGGGTGCCTGTTAGAATTATTTCATGGATTCTCCCACACTAAACAATTGCAATTTGGTATCTTTGCTGAGCTATCCCCTGTAACCCTCCTATTTTAATCACCAGGGAGGCAAATGTCAGTCTCTGCTGCAGAGCGCACACTGGCCACCCCCCAGGCCTAACCACCATCCATTTGGGTGCAATGTAAGCTTCCCCCTTGGCTCTGGCTTGCATAGAAAATCATGCAGCTTAGCCTTCTAAGGGTTAAAATTAATGACTTTGTTCATAGACAGGAGAGGAGAATCTGGGAAGGAAGAATCATTCTGCCGAGGAAATACTATTTTCTCCTCCACTCTAGCCCCAAAGTCATTTTCATGGCTTTGCACAAATTCAGTTTTGTGCCAAAACGGTCTTCCCACCACTCCTGGCTGGAGTGAAGCAGCTTCTGTCACTCCTGAGTGCTACATAGGGACCCCTTTCTGGGCCTGGTGAGCTCCCACTCCCAACCTTTGTGCGTTTGGGCAAAGAGACTCCCAGGACTGAAAAGAAGGGTGCTAAGAAGATCTATCCAGCGGGAAAGTGGGTTGGGGCCTAGGAGACTGGTGGGTCCCACCAAATAATCAGGCAGCAGAGTTCTACCTGTGCTCTTTCCAGATACAGTGAGAAAATGTTACTTGTTATAAGTTATGTTGGATATTTTGTTGTGTCAATTATGTTGGAAACCAATAAAATATTATAAAAAATAAAACCTTTGTATTCAAATAATATACTGCCTACTTTTTATATTGCCCTTTCAGAACAAATGTGTTCAGGGGTAGGTGCCTGCACACATATGCAAGCAAACCTGTGGAAGGGGTGTTTGGCCAACTGAGATTCTGACCAGGTGAAAGAAAGCCCAGTTTCGCCCCTGCATGTGAATTATGGCTCAAGGTCAGATACATCTCCCAACTTGCCACCCTTAATTGTAGCTAAAATCCAGTGATTTCAGGTGGGTGGATCATTTCACCAAGTGCTGAGGTTAACACAGGAGTGGTGGGAAGAATGTTTTTAAAAAAACTGGAGCTCAGCTGCAGGGCGAGTCCACAGCCTCACTTGTTCCAAGTAAACAAAGAAAAAAGGTTTTGCTAACTTTTCATGCCTGAACCCAAAATATATAAAAATGCAAACAAGACAACAACCCTTCACAAGCCGTAGCCAAGTAATCGCTACATATGTATATCTAAGACTTGGTGCTGTATTTCTGTTTTTGATCAGAGAAGAAAATTGGCACACAAAAAACCAAATTAATGCAATCATGTTTCAAAAGGATATCCTGTCTCACATTTTGAGGTGAATTATGTACGAATTGCTGGTGAAGCAAATACTAAAAGTAAAGCTGAGAGTCTCCCATCCATACTGAAAAGGTAGAGAAAATTCTTCATTTTCACAGGTTAAAAAAGAGAAACTGTTGCCAAAACTCTAGAAGAGTCTCAGAATCATGATAGCATGAAAAGACATATTCTAATCATGTCATAGTCATGCAGGCTTCCCGTGATATTGACTTTTTTCAAGATGCTATGAAATATTTATCAATTTCTGATAAAACATTTACATATTCATATATACTTTTATTAATGTGCTGTGAAAGAAGAATAGAATCGAGGCACAAAACAGTGGGAGAGTTATAAGAAGGTAGCCTAACACTTCCATAGAAACTCACAAACATTTTCAACGTGAAACATTTTTGTTTCAGTTTGCAAGACCTCATCTTACTTTAACTGAATTAACTCATCCTGCTGCGATTAATCAAATATATTAACCAATGATTAGTATTGCTTCTCATCAGAGTGCTATACAAGCATGGGAGGGTCAGGTTCAAATTCTGGGGAACCAGTCTCGTATAACCAACATACTTAACTCTAATTAATGCATAGGATTGTAGAGTTGGGTCCTCTGAGGATCATCATCAGCTGAGGATTATCTCGTCCAGCCCCCTGCAATGTAGGAATGTGCAGCTGTCTCCTACAGGAATCAAACAGGCAACCTTGGCTTTATCAACACCCTGCTCTAACCAACTGAGCTATTCAGGCTTGGGCATGAAGGGGTTAAGACCATAGAGTAAGCTATGCTGCCAGGCTTAGCTAGGTCACTCCCCATCATTTTGAGAGGTCCAGGTAAAAAGGTCTGAGCTGGTTGCTCCAAGCTCAGACTGCATGGCTTAAATGCCATCTTTGTGCTTCTATACAAATAATTTAGACACATTTGCCACTTGGGATCCTAAGCTTTACTGCCTGTAAATGAATGAACTTTATTACAGTCACAGACCAGGATAAAAAACAAAAAACAAAAATAAATAAAATAGCAGTTAGGATTTTTTTAAAAAAAACGATAATTGTTAGAGCAAATAAGGACAAAGAAACAAGCATTGGATAAAACATCTGAATAAAATACAAGATTAAACACGGATAATGGATGGATAAAAGCTGATAATTAAAACAGATAAGAACTAAAAACAAATAAAAACACTTAGTTAAGACAACTGGGAGCAATGGTCTTACTACGTGCCTCTTCATAAAAGGGACACCTAAAGAACAAGTGTTCTGGGCTTCCTATCTCTCCCAATGGACAGGTGCAAAGTCTCGGAGCATACGGGACCCTTCTAAAGGCTCCATCCAGGACCAGCGAGGGAAGAGCCGAGCTTCTGGCGAGTGTAAAGGCCCTTCTTGCATTTCTAGATACGAGAAAGAAGAGATATGCTGCTGGTGCAGCTATATATCTCTCGATTTCTCCAATTTTATAGACGGGGCACCTTGCACAGTCCTGTTGTCTCTCAGTGTCTAATATTCTTTGCCTGACCGTGGCTTTTGCCTGGCCCAAGCCCAGGCTCAGAAGGGCTTGAGGGGCAAAACCCAGTTTCCGGAGGGTGTTCAGGACTGCAGTCTGCCAGCCTGACTGGAATTGGTCGCAGAGGATCAATGGGGCTATCCCTCGGGGGAGCAGATTCAATGTCAGCCATTTGTAGATTGATGTTAGGCAGATGCTAGCCTCCACTCTCATCAACCCCGTTTCCAATCTAACCCATGCGTTTGAGACACATCTGGGGTCTTGGAGGAGAGCTCTAAGAAGTCTAGATTGAACTCTCTCAAGGGGGGAGAAAGCAGAGGAAGGCAGGTCCAAAAAGGAACCATAAAGGAGTTGTGCCAAAGTTTTGGCCTTGTATAATTTTAGAGCTGCGGGGACAAAGAAGTCCCCTTGTGCTCTGAAGAATTTAAGGATACAACTTGTGGTTTTTTCCGCTGAACTCCCGATGGAATTTATGTGTAGTCCTGAGGCCTGTACCACCATTCCTAGATACTTGTAGTTTGTGACTTGTTCTGTTTATGACCTTGGAGTTCCCAGCTTCTAAGCTATGTTTTCCCCTCAAAAGCGAGTATCTTGGTCTTTTGATAGTTGATTTTGAGACATTCAGATTCACAGTATGCTGCGAGCTTTCTTAGTGCTCTTTTGAGTCCAATGGGGTTCTAGATAGAATTACCGCATCATCGGCATATAGCAGGACCGAAATTTGCGAGCTTCGGCGGGTGGAATTCTGAGTCACTGAGTGCAGATACTAAGTTATTTAGATAGAAATTGAATAGTAGAGGGGCAATAGGCACCCTTGCCTGACTCCTTTGAAGGTTTTAATAGGGTCCGTTAGGTGTCCTAGGCAGCTGCACCTGACTCTAAGAGCTGCGTTTGCGTGCAGTGCCTGAATTAAGAGCAGGAGCCTTCTATCTATATTGGCATCCCGTAGTCTGTCCCAGAGTCTTTTTCTGGAGACTGTATCAAAGGCTGCTTTTAGGTCAACGAAGGCAGCGTATAGTGAGTCCTGCCCTCCTGATTTGAATTTGTCGATGAGATGTTGTAACGTTAGGCAGTGATCTGTCATGGACCTTCCAGGTCTGAAGCCCGCTTGTTCTATTGCCAGTATATTTTCATTCTCTAGCCATTCTGTAAACTTATTAAGGAGGTGCTTTGCATAGAGTTTACTAATCACACTTAATAGGCTAATTGGCCTATAATTCGCTGGGTCCTCTCTGTTGCCCTTTTTATAGATTGGAACTATTATGGCTGTTCCCCATTCCCTTGGGATGCGGCCAGTGTCATCTATGTAAGTGAAGAGGGTGGCTAAGAAAGGTGCCCACCAATCCGCCTGTTCTTTTATCATTTCTGGCGTAATGCCGTCTGAGCCTGGGGCTTTGGCTGTTTTCAGTTGGTTTATATATGATTTCACTTCAGTTACTGAAACTGGCGGCCATTTAGCCAGCTGTTCTTTATTATAATTCCGTAGTGGAGGTTCAGCGTCCACGTACAAAGATTGGAAGAATGAGACCCACAGGCTAGGGGGAATTTATGAGGTTAAGGGGAAAATAGCTTTATGGGTTCCAGAAGCTACCAGTTTCCAGAATAGTGTCTGATATTTTGCTTTTGCCGTACTGCCTGTGTTTTCTGACTGCTGTATGGAAAAGCACATGAATATGACCTTAGAAGAGTTTGTAAGTAAACTATTTTTAGTTTACTAAATATGTGGTCTCTTTCTAAGGGACAGGGAAAACTTTGAAAAGAACTTAGAAGTAAGTATTTTAAAGGTCTAAGAGCTTATGTACATTTTACTTTGCTGCATGTTTGGTGACTTTAAATCTCTGCTGGGGTTCTCTCACTAAAGACTATTTGCCCCAAACATGGATCCTGGCATCCAGGAACTCTTTTTTATATACCTATATACTTTTCCCTCACTTTCTGCCATCAGAAAGTGAGGAGGAATTAAAGAACCTTTTAATGAGGGTGAAAGAGGAGAGTGCAAAATATGGTCTGAAGCTCAACATCAAAAAAATGAAGATCATGGCAACTGGTCCCATCAACTCCTGGCAAATAGAAGGGGAAGAAATGGAGGCAGTGAGAGATTTTACTTTCTTGGGCTCCATGATCACTGCAGATGGTGACAGCAGCCATGAAATTAAAAGACACCTGCTTCTTGGGAGAAAAGCAATGACAAACCTAGACAGCATCTTAAAAAGTAGAGACATCACCTTGCCGACAAAGGTCCGTATAGTAAAAGCTATGGTTTTCCCAGTAGTGATGTAGGGAAGTGAAAGCTGGACCATAAAGAAAGCTGATCATCAAAGAATTGATGCTTTGGAATTATGGTGCTGGAGGAGACTCTTGAGAGTCCTATGGACTGCAAGAAGATCAAACCTATCCATTCTGAAGGAAATCAGCCCTGAGTGCTCACTGGAAGGACAGATCATGAAGCTGAGGCTCCAATACTTTGGCCACCTCATGAGAAGAGAAGACTCCCTGGAAAAGACCCTGATGTTGACTTCCGGTCGGCGCCAGCGATCAATGGCGGATTTCCCTCCGAGCTCGCGTCTGACCGCTACGGCGAAGCGGGGACCCCCAAAAATCACAGGTGTGGAAGCCTGTGAGCAAGGAGACTCGATGGGCACCTTTGCGCACCCCCGAAACCATGAGGGAACCTTTTTAAAGGCTCCGGAGCGGCAGCGGGTGTGTGGCGCGGTGCTGAGAGTCGTTACCCAGCCCGTGGAGCGGAGCCACGTCGCCATGGTCGGAGAGCGCTGATTCCTTCCTGAAATTCGGATTGGAAAATAACTACCCATGAGTAGGACTTAAAGATCGATTGGGATTTACAAATAATTTAAGGACAATTTGGCCGGAAACGGGAAAGGCATAAAATAAGGAAGTCTGCCTTTCCGGACTGTAGAAAGTTTAAAGCAAAGGAAGTGTAAAGCTGCAATTTGAGAAGATTATTTGGAAACGAGCAAATTTGACATTGAAATTGAAATCCCCCTCTTGCAGGCAGGAGCAGAGGGGGAAGAAGGTGACTTTTGAGTACCTGTATGAAAGGAACTATTTAGAAATTTTATCAGCTGTCTTAAAACCCTGGGAACGGACTGCCTGGATAGTGAAAACAGAGCTGTCACTTTGTTAAAAGAAATTCCTTTGGTTGGATACTTAATCTGACTCTCTGAAAGTTACAAATTTCTGGACTGTTAGGTGAAATAAATTTGGATACTGTTATAGTAAATTCCTTCTTTTGATGATGTTGGGACTTTATTAAAGGGACAGTTTGTTGCAAGAGCCTTGGAGACTTCTCCCTCTAGAGGAGGCCACTGAAACAGTTGCAACTTGGACTATAACAACTAAGTACTGGAAATTTCCACTTGAAAACAATCTACAAGTGTGGGAAGGACCTTGGCTGGATGTGAGAGTGTTATGGCTTATGACAGAATTACTAGATCTGGGAAACAATACACGACCAGCACTTCACACCAGCGAAGGGCTTCGGTTTCAGGCACAGTAACAGTTGCAGCTGGACAAACAAAAGCAAAAATAATGTCACCTGACCCTGTGGCACAAGCTCTATGTAAGATAAATGAGTCTTTGGAATTCCTGACAAAACAAGGTGCAGAAAATAGTAAACAACTGGCAGAGGTCTCAGCAAAGCTTGATTTGAACACGCAAAGCGTTAATGAACTGGGGAAGAGGGTGACCTCAAACACAGAGACTATTAAAAAACTTTTAGAGGACTCTGCCACAACTCGAAAGATTGCAGAAGAGGCTAAGGCTACTGCAGATGCTACTCAGGAAAAGATAACACCAGTCTGTAAAAAGTTAGAAGATCATGAGTTGGCTTTGTCTATGCTCAAAATGCAAAGAAAGGAGAGAAATTTGAGAATAAGAGCAGTGCCTGAAAGTGAGAAAGATAACTTGGTGGACTTCCTCACAAAAGAATTTCTGGATTTTTGGCAGCAGGAGCTAGAGAAGGAAGAATTTAAGATAGTGGCTGCTTTCAGACTGGGCAGAAGACAAAATAGAAAAAAGCCAAGGGACTGCTTGATAACTTTAAGATCTAAAGAAGAAAGAGACAAAATACTGAATCTGCACTTTCAAAGAACCTTGGAAATTGAAAATTCTTTTGTGGAGATTTTTAAGGATATACCTAAGCATATTTTGGATGCAAGAACCTACTACAAAGATCTGGTTGATCTACTGAGAAAGAACAGAATACTCTTCAGGTGGGAATTCCCTCAAGGCCTATCTTTCAAATATAAGGGAAGGAAAACAAAAATAAGATCAGTGCAAGACAAAGAGCAATTCTTACGAGATAACGAGGAGGACCTCCTGAAAGAGGTGGTTGAAGTGGAACCAACTCCAGCAGTAAAGGAAGTAACAGACATTCTAAATTTAACATTTGGACTGAAATCACCGACGGAAGACAAACAACTACTTGGAGCAGTTGGAGGGGAAAGTAAATAACGGCAGGATGGCTCTGCAACGTCTAAACTGGAATTGTAATGGTTTGAACCTTCCCCGAAAAAGGAGAAATGTTTTTCACATATTGAAAAAAGAGCAATTGGACTTGATTTGTTTACAAGAAACACATGTGACAAGGCTGCATAGGAAACAACGCATCAACAAAAGACTTGGACAAGAATTTATTTCATCTGACAAAGTTAAGAAAAGAGGAGTGGTAATCTATGCAAAGGAAAAATTATCTCCGAAATTGATGTTTAAAGATGAACAAGGAAGATTTTTGGCAATTGAAATTCAAGTTCAAGGAGAAAAATTTCTGATATTAGGAATCTACTCACCAAATGAAGGGAAGTCGGAATTCTTTAAGAAGTTGCATGAGATCTTACTGGACTATTTGGATTACAGTTTAATCTTGATGGGAGACATGAATAGAGTAGTATCTACGAATATGGACAAGGCACAAAGACAGGTTGTCTCTAAAGATGGAAGACTACCAAAGACCTTTTTTGAAATGACTGAGAATATGGACCTGATTGATATCTGGAGAACAAAGAACCCTCTCGAGAGGGAGGGAACTTTCTTTTCGGAAGCTATGATGACATGGACTAGAATTGACCAAATATGGGTTACTAGTGGGATGGCTCCAAAGATAAAGAAAGTGGAAATCTGCCCAAAAACTTGCTCTGACCATAATGCTGTAAAGATGGAGATGAAGTTAACAACAGCTGGCTCCTTCAGATTGAGGATGAATGACACCTTATTTAGAGATGAAGAGGTCTACAAAAAGGCCCAAAAAAGATTGAGAGACTATTTTGAAATAAATCTAAAAACAGATGTTGAAAAAAGAGTAATCTGGGACGCAAGTAAAGCTGTTATGCGAGGATTTTTGATACAACAAAATACAATAAAGAGGAGAAGCCAAAATGAGAAAAAGGGCAAGGTCTTGGAAAAGATAAAAGAAGGAGAAAAGAAATTAAGATCTAAACCAAAGTCCCAAGAGATCTTGAGAGAAATTAAGCTATATCAGACACAATATATGGAATTGATGAATCAAGAAATAGAATGGAAGATTAAACAGATGAGACAAAGGACATTTGTCAGACAAATGTGGTAAACTTCTGGCTTGGCAATTGAAGAAAAGACAAAAACTAAATACGGTCACAAGCCTAGAGGTTGAAGGAAAGAACATTTATAAGCCAAATGAGATTAGAAACTGCTTCCAGAGTTATTTTAAAAAATTATATTCACAAGGGCCGCAGAATGAAGGGGACATAGATGAGTTTCTTAAGAAATATGGACTACAAATAATCTCTCATCAAAGTAAAATAGATCTGAATCAGAAAATAACTGAACAAGAGATAGAAGGTGCCATTCAAAACATGAAACTGGGCAAATCTCCAGGACCAGATGGGTTGACTTCCAGATATTATAAAACTTTGAAGGAGTGGTTGTTACAGCCTCTGAAGGAAGTCTGTAATGAAATTTTAGAGGGGAAAAAGGCACCAGAATCGTGGAAAGAAGCTTATATTACACTCATACCGAAAACAGAGACTGAAAAGACTCAGCTTAAGAACTACCGCCCTATATCCTTACTCAATGTGGATTACAAAATTTTTGCAGACATTTTGGCAAAAGACTGAAAAAAGTACTGATGGAAGAGATTCATGGTGCCCCATGATATTCTTGTAAAGAAGCTGGTAAAATGCGGTCTTGACTATGCTACCACTCAGTGGATTTGTAACTGGCTGACTGACCGAACCCAAAGGGTGCTCATCAATGGTTCCTCTTCATCCTGGAGAAGAGTGACTAGTGGGGTGCCACAGGGTTCTGTCTTGGGCCCGGTCTTATTCAACATCTTTATCAACGACTTGGATGATGGACTCAAGGGCATCCTGATCAAATTTGCAGATGACACCAAACTGGGAGGGGTGGCTAACACCCCAGAGGACAGGATCACACTTCAAAACGACCTTGACAGATTAGAGAACTGGGCAAAAATAAACAAGATGAATTTTAACAGGGAGAAATGTAAAGTATTGCACTTGGGCAAAAAAAATGAGAGGCACAAATACAAGATGGGTGACACCTGGCTTGAGAGCAGTACATGTGAAAAGGATCTAGGAGTCTTGGTTGACCACAAACTTGACATGAGCCAACAGTGTGACACGGCAGCTAAAAAAGCCAATGCAATTCTGGGCTGCATCAATAGGAGTATAGCATCTAGATCAAGGGAAGTAATAGTGCCACTGTATTCTGCTCTGGTCAGACCACACCTGGAGTACTGTGTCCAGTTCTGGGCACCACAATTCAAGAAGGACACTGACAAACTGGAACGTGTCCAGAGGAGGGCAACCAAAATGGTCAAAGGCCTGGAAACGATGCCTTATGAGGAACGGCTAAGGGAGCTGGGCATGTTTAGCCTGGAGAAGAGGAGGTTAAGGGGTGATATGATAGCCATGTTCAAATATATAAAAGGATGTCACATGGAGGAGGGAGAAAGGTTGTTTTCTGCTGCTCCAGAGAAGCGGACACGGAGCAATGGATCCAAACTACAAGAAAGAAGATTCCACCTAAACATTAGGAAGAACTTCCTGACAGTAAGAGCTGTTCGACAGTGGAATTTGCTGCCAAGGAGTGTGGTGGAGTCTCCTACTTTGGAGGTCTTTAAGCAGAGGCTTGACAACCATATGTCAGGAGTGCTCTGATGGTGTTTCCTGCTTGGCAGGGGGTTGGACTCGATGGCCCTTGTGGTCTCTTCCAACTCTATGATACTATGATTCTATGATTCTATGATTCTATGATAAGGCCCAGCAGGCTTTCTCCCAGGAAGACATTTGTCAGATAATGTGAGGAATATAATAGACATTATGGAATTATTAGAAGTGAACATAAACACTAAAGCAGTATTGATATTTGTGGACGCGGAGAAAGCTTTTGACAACATTTCTTGGAGTTTTATGAAGAAGAATCTTCATGGGATGGGGGTAGGTCAATGATTTGAGAATGGTATGGGTGCAATATATTCTGAACAAAAGGCAAAGTTAATTGTAAATAATGTAGTTACGGAAGAATTTAAGATAGAAAAAGGGACACGACAGGGGTGCCCAATTTCCCCATTACTTTTTATATCAGTCCTGGAGGTTTTGCTAAATATGATTAGAAGGGACCAGCTGGTTAAAGGGGTACAGGTCGGAGCTAAACAGTACAAATTGAGGGCCTTTGCAGATGACTTGGTACTTACTTTACAAGAGCCAGACACTAGTACAAAAAGGGTTTTAGAATTAATTCAAGAATTTGGTCAAGTTGCAGGATTTAAGTTGAACAAACAAAAAACCAAGGTATTGGAGAAAAACTTAACAGTTACTGAAAGGGAGCGGTTCCAGAATGAAACAGGATTAACTGTGGCAAAGAAGGTGAAATACTTGGGAATTAATATGACATCAAAGAATGTGAATTTGTTTAAAGATAATTATGAGAAATGTTGGACAGAAGTAAAAAAAGATCTAGAAATATGGTCAAATTTGAAGCTTTCCTTGTTAGGTCGAATTGCTGTTATTAAGATGAATGTTTTGCCTAGAATGTTGTTTTTATTCCAAACACTGCAAATTGTGGATAAGATGGATTGTTTCAAGAGGTGGCAGAAAGATATTTCAAAGTTTGTCTGGCAGGGCAAAAAACCCAGAATAAAATTTAAGATTTTAACTGATGCAAAGGAAAGAGGGGGATTTGCCCTGCCGGACTTAAAACTGTACTATGAATCAGCAGCTTTCTGCTGGTTAAAAGACTGGCTACTTCTTGAGAATACAGACACTTTAGATTTGGAAGGGTTTAACAATGTTTTTGGGTGGCAAGCATATATATGGTATGACAAGGTGAAGGCTCATAAAGCTTTTAAAAATCACATTGTAAGGAAAGCATTATATAATATTTGGATTAGATATAAAGATTTGTTGGAAAATAAAACCCCAAGGTGGTTATCGCCAATGGAGGCAAAAGCTGTGAAAAAGCTGAACATGGAGGCCAAATGGCCAAAATATTGGGAAATTGGGGAACAAGAGGGAGATAAACTGAAGTTACAGAGTTATGAGAAATTGAAGGTCAAAGTTCGAGATTGGCTCCATTATTATCAAATAATGGAGGTTTACAAGCAGGATAGGAAAATTGGCTTCCAGGTGGAAAAATCAAAATTAGAAACAGAACTGTTAGAACCCAATACTAAGAATCTGTCAAGAATGTACAACTTGTTGCTGAAATGGGATACACAAGATGAAACAGTGAAATCAGCTATGATAAAATGGGCACAAGACATTGGTCATAACATAATGTTTGCTGACTGGGAACAGTTGTGGACCACCGGTATAAAATTTACGGCATGTAATGCCTTGAGAGAGAATATTATGAAAATGATATATAGGTGGTACATGACCCCAGTCAAGCTAGCAAAAATCTATCATTTGCCTGATAATAAGTGTTGGAAATGTAAAGATACTGAAGGTACTTTTTTTCACCTTTGGTGGACGTGCCCGAAGATTAAGGCCTTCTGGGAAATGATATATAATGAAATGAAAAAGGTACTTAAGAGTACCTTTCCTAAGAAACCAGAGGCCTTTCTCTTGGGCATTGTCAGCCAATCGGTGCTAAAGAAAGACAGGACCTTTTTAATGTACGCTACTACAGCAGCAAGAATTCTCATCACAAAGTATTGGAAGACACAGGATCTACCCACTCTGGAAGAATGGCAGATGAATGTGATAGACTATATGGGATTGGCTGAAATGACTGGCAGAATCCGAGAACAGGGGAAAGAGATGGCAGAAGAAGATTGGAAGAAATTTAAAATTTATCTTAAGAAATACTGTAAAATTAATGAGTGCTAAAATGTTGAGGTTATAAAAAAACGGGATTACAGCTGTAAAAGATTAAGTAAAAGGGAAAATTAGATAAAATTAAGGGGGAGGATTTGCTGAAATAAATTTGGGAATTGGGATGCAGAAAGGGGAGGTACGGGGAAGTCGGTGAAGTAAGGTTTAAGAAAAAAGGATTTGAAATTATACATGTTTGTTTATGTGTTTGTATGTTTGTAGTGTGTATTGTTTGTGTTTACATAAATTGTGAAAAACCAATAAAAAAATTTATATATAAAAAAGGAAAAGACCCTGATGTTGGGAAAGATGGAGGGCACAAGGAGAAGGGGACGACAGAGGACGAGATGGTTAGATAGTGTTCGCAAAGCTACCAACATTAGTTTGACCAAACTGCCGGAGGCTGTGGAAGACAGGAGTGCCTGGGGTCACGAAGAGTCGGGCACGACTAAACGACTAAACAACAACATTAACTAAACATTAACCAAAATGAAAAGGGGAAAAAAATGCCCAACACCAATACTGTGTCTGCCATGGAAACTTGTAGGCTGGAATTGGGTACGTCACAATTTTTCACTTTGTGACAGTTTGGTGGGGGCAGCAAGCAACACGTGGGGCGATGGGGAGCTGCTAGTGAATATAAAAACAACTAATATGTTACTACATTTCATTTTTAAAATGTTCACCTACCAATAACTGCTCATCGTTTATTGTGAAATTAATGCATGATCCTCATTACATCTTCAATGATCTCTAAGTAAATATGTTCAAAAAGAAAGCCAATCATGCAATCTAATTTATTCATGGGAATTAGCCAGCTCGCACTTTTATTAATTTCATACCATCAATGGAATGAGTGAGCACACAGAGCTCTTCTTTGATATAATTAGTGCACATGACTATAAATACCATTAATGTGTGTTTCTAAGTGTTAATTGTCTATTCTGGTAAGAGCATATTAAAATAATAAATACATACAAAGGGTGTGCAATGCTCATTTTAACATGCAAAGGCATTATGAAAATCACCTAGCCTGTTTAATGTGTGAAATTAATTGTTATATTACATTAGCAAACGTGCATTCCATTTGCAGGCTATTAATAATGGCCATGATTATTCATCTACTTGTACTTGACATAAGAGTTTCTGCAGCCTCAACGTTCTGAACTTCAATTTTTACCTAAGAACACAGGATGGGCCTTCCTGGATCAGACAAATGGCCACTCTTGGCCAGCAGCATCCTTTCCTCGCAGTGGCCAACCAGGTGCCTATGGGAAGCCCACAAGCCTCTCTCCACTTGTCATTCCCGTCAACTGAAGACAGAGCACAGGACCTCTGACAGAGATTGGTGTTAGACTGCCAGACAATTCTTTCTCACCCACCCCCCAGGAATGTGCATCAAAATGGAGGAAGGCTACGGCCCATACCAACTCTATCTGCATAAATGTGACTTTAAAAAATATATCCTGTGATTTAAACAATACCTGAAAATCATGGTCAGCTCAGATTTCAACCTTCACTGCAGATTATTCATCTGCAATATTTCATTCCCTCCCCGTCCGCAGAAATGAGCCACTGCCTTGACCTCAGATTTTGCTTTAGGTGAAGTCTGATGACAACATAGACATGCATAGCAGACACACACCCCTTGCAAAAAAATTTCAAAATTCTATTTGCTTCTCTTTACATATCCTGGCGCTTTTCCTAATTGCCTTGGGGGTTTTCAGTAGGTTAAGCTGTGGGGCCTCCTGGACAGAGAGAGACTGCTCTGAACCTTAGAGCTCTTCGGAACTTTGGATCCACGAAGTTCTTCTCTGATATGAGCCTAGCTGGGCATTAAGATATTGGAGGTACAATTTCTGCTGCTCCCACCCAGCCCTGGAGATGAGGTAAGTTAAGACCTAGGACTCAGCTACATTAGTCAAAAAACAGTGTTTTGAATGCATTATAAACATGCTATACCAGATGGACCACGAAAGCAAAAAGAATGTCTTTGCAAATTTCCATAGTATTTTTTCTTTTGTTATAATGATATAATTTCTGATTTATTTATAGTGGTTTTTTGCTGTGTGTAGATCCACCCCTAGTTGCTGAGCTTGTGATGAATAGTGGTGCTGATTTTATATGTTGATATAGGTTGCTTTACCCATAATTTCAATTTCTCTGTAATATTTACACAATTGTATTTCAACAGGTTTTGTTTTTATGAGATATGTATACTCCTTTGGAAACTTTTTAAACTTTAAAAATGGGGTGCAACCCCACCACCCAGCAACAGAGGTGTGTACATCACCCCGAACAATTTCACCAATCTTATGAAAAAGCATTTTAGTTCACCTCAACATCTCTCATTAGGCAATGCTAGAATAAATTCTTTTTTATATTGTTACTATTAAACAACAAGCCAGGAGCCTTTGGGTTGTGGGTTGGGGAGCTTTTGCTGCCAAACCAGTTCTCTCCCATGCCACATCCATCTCCCTGAAAAACATAAAACATTGTGGGTGTTAAATAAGCTCAGTGAATGTATTCTGCACATACAATTATCATTTAAATTGCTTTTAATATTGCTTTACACTCTTACTGCTTAAACGCAATGATGTCTTTACCTTACCTGCTCTACTCCCCATTGTCTTGACTATCCTTTTTTGATTATTGAGACTAATACATCACCACCAGCTTTGCTCATTTACATTGGCAAATACTATTTCCCCCTTTTACATTTGTATTTCAAAACATTTAGTTTCAAATGTCTGGTTTCTAATATATGCATAAGTGACAAATATGGTTTTCATGACAAAACTTCTTTCTGTGTGGAAAGCTGAAGCAGTGGTACCTGGGCCAACCCATCACCTGCTGAATGTGGACTCATATTCTCTGATAGAAATTAGCTATAGTGAAGGAATGGATTTCCAAAACCCAAAACTGGCTGTGCAAGCAGTTTGAAACTGCACCAAAATCCCTATTTTTCCTTAGCTAAAATCCATTAACTTGAGCTCTGAGCTCAATGCATAAACAAAAGCCCGGCTGTATAGACAAGTGCTCAGAGCCCTCTCCTTTATCAGTTGTAACGGCAACTATGGCCTTCACTGTGCCAGTAGTAGAACAGAACAGAGAGAAGACACGTCTGTGCTTTATCTTACGTCCTGGACACACTCTGACACACAAACCCAAGTCCGGGAACAAACGCCAGAGCGTGATCCCGGAGATGATTACCTCTTCCCAGATAAGAGTAGGAAGAGGAAGATCCTTTTATGGTCAGAAGTACAGGAAGGAATTCCCTTTTATGGTTAAGAATACCAGAGCAAGAACATATGTGATGTCAACCTGCGTACATAGGCTGAGGGTGCCTGGAGGATATATATACTGCATGAAACTTGTCATTTCTTTGGACTTGCTGTGGACTCACCATGCAAGTGCCTTCTGCTATCCAGAGAGCAGAATAAACTCTTTCTTTGAACCAACTCAGTGTCATTTGACTTCCTTCCTCCTGTCCCGGAGCAACGCAGACCCAATCGGTGAACTCCTATAAGGCTACAATAGGAGATGGACAATGCTGCTGAATGTCAGAGGGTCTGGTCTAAAATACCAAGTGCAGCAAGAAGGCCAGCAGGCAGGCACCATGAGCAATTAGCAGTATAGAAAAAGAGTAATTCAGGAAACACCACAGTTTAACAATAAAGCAAACCCCACAGCCAGCAGCACTGCTGTATGGAGACATAAATTGGGAGGATAAGGGAGAGGATGAAGCATGGAAATGGGGATGGTCTGTGTGCAAGAGAGAGTGTGAAAAAAGGACAGGAGGAGGAGTTAGGAATAGCAGCTGAAGGTGATCAGGATGTGGGTGGTGCTTAGAGGGTGGCACAAGAGAGAGGAGGGAGGAGAAGGGGTGGAAATGGGGCAACCTTGTGTGCAAGTGAGAGGTGAGAAATGTTAGGAGGAGGCTGGAAGAAAAGGGGTGAAGGTGAACCTAAAGGAGTGAGTAGGAGGCCTGGGAAGGGGATGAAGATGAAATCTGGGGCCTGAAAGGGTCTGAAGAAGAGGAGGGGATTGGTGGCTTCATCATTGGGCAGAAGGTGAAGAGACTGGTGCTTAGTAGCTGCCAGGTGTGGCAGGAGAAAGAGGCAGGACCATGGAGATTGTGGAGGTGAAGCTGAGAACAGCGTTCCCAAGTGGGGCAGCAGAAAAAAAGAGAGAAGTAATTTCAAAAATGGGGTTGGGAGGATGGTGGGGAGCAAGCTGAGTAGTTGCCTGGGGTGGGAAAACTCTAGTGGGTTGGCAAGCAGAGTTTATTTAAAATTATTTCTAGGTTGTTGCATCCCATTCTGCAAAAAAGGAGAAATTGACTAGTTTTCAATTGAAAAAGAATGCATTCTTGTTTAATAAGCAGAATTAACTTGTCAAACTGAGATAAAAGAGGTGATAAGGTCAGAAAAAATATTTTTTAAAAAATTAAATATTAGAATTCATGTCCAAACTGAATTTTTTAAAGGATACAATAAAGCACTGAGGTTTCTGAGTATTCATCAACTCTTAATTGGGACTGGGAGGGTCGTATAAATATTTGCCTTCAGAGAATGTTATTCCATAGCTTATTTTAACTTTTTAAAAGGCACTAAAGCCCGGCCACTTTTGGAGAGGGAAAGTGCAGCTGCCTGCATTGCTCTGGCAGCTGCTGGGAGAAAGTCATTTAGCTCCTGGGGAAATCAAACAGGGGCAAACTTAGAATGGATTGGCTTTAAGTATTTCTCCTGAAGTAGGGATTTTTTTCTGGAATGTGCATTTCAGGAACTATTTTTCAAGTAAGTGGCATAGAAAAGAAATTATTGGCATGAAAAAGTTAATGGCCAATTAAGTACAAAAACAAAAATAAATTACATGCATTGGTACCTAATTTTAAACTGTGGTTATAATCCAGGTAATGGAGCTCAGTGGGAAGGTGTTCTTAGCTTAAAAAGTCATTACTGACTGGCCTGCTGCTTCATATAATTGCTGTGATAAGCCACTGCAAACATAATTGGTTTTAGCTTGAAAATATTTCTTCATAAACCAAGAACAACAGCTGTATGAAAGCTCTTTGATTTATATATTTAAAACAATTTAAGTGAGCTCATTAACACATCATGTCTACAGGCAGTTTTTAAAACCAGAAAGGGAACTGAAATATGAAAAACACGGTTCAATGCACGGCCCGTTTTTGCCAACTTCTGATCTTTCGAAATACGTAACTGATTTAAAGTTAAGACACTTTCAACATCTTCCTCTCTCTTGTGATCCTTTCCCTTAAGTATTTTTCTGAAAGAAGACAGACCTTTGCTGTTTATCAGATGCCAATAAAATGATTTTCCATGATTAATTAATATAGCATTTAATGCCAAAATAGACCTCTAAGTGGTTTACAAAATAGAAAAACATAATACATTATTAATATATATAATAATTAAAATGTGTAATGAAGCAGTCCCATTAAAACTTAACAATTAAAACAGGAGACAGGTCAAGAGACCAAGGAACAGCCTGTGTGAGCAGCTAAGTCTTCTAAAGTCAATTGGGACGTCTAGCATTTCAACAGGGATTAGATCACTACAAAGTGCTTTTGGGAGGGTTTTAATATATTTTATACACACATATACTGAGGTTTATTTCTATCAATGTTTACTTCCTAATTATTGTTTTAGCAGTTCTTATTTTTATATGTAAGTTGTCAGAGCAAAAGGCAGGGTGTAAATAGATGTGTAATAATAGCGCCATCATAATCAGGTTATGGACTAACTGGGTTCCACTAGGACTATTTTCAAAGATATGCAGTTATGTTTCTGAATATTAACTTGACAACTTTCAGACCGGGGGGATTCTTAAGATGCAGGGAACTACTGACTGCATTGTGGCAAAACCTTCCCCATTTGACTTGTTTTGATATAAGTAATTGAGAGATTGGATTCCATTTTGAATTTCATTATGCATGGATTTCTCTTTTATATTCCATCTTTCATCCAAGGATCTCGGTGTTTTGCCTATAGAGAGCAGTCCCATTTTATCTGCAGAAGAACTGCACTGATGGAGACCAGGCTGAGAGACAGCAACATGAGCAAGATCACCCAGTTGGCTTCACAGATGAGCAAGGGGTGTTATTGTTTTGTTTTTCATTTTAACCATTTATTTTATGCATTTATCCTGCATTTTTATCTTGTGAACTGCCCTGAGATCTTTGGATGAAAGGCGGTATATAAATGAATAAATAATCCAGGTTTCCCTTGCCTAGCTCCTTCATGAAATTGTGATAGATGGCAAACAGACCTGCTCTACATTAAACCAGATCTGCTCAGATAATATGGTGTCACAATGACATATTGCATGGCCAGTCATGACCCTCTCTATACAGTCATACCTCGGATTGAAGTAGCTTTGGAATAAGTATTTTCGGGTTGCATGCTGCGGCGACCCGGAAGTAACGAAGTGTGTTACTTCCGGGTTTCGCCACTCGAGCATGCGCAGACGGTCAAAATGATGTCACACGCATGTGCAGAATCAGTGAATTGTGACCCACGCATGCACAGACGAGGGTTGCATTCGCTTCTGGATGCGAACGGAGATCCGGAACAGATCCCGTTCGCATCCAGAGGTACCACTGTAATGAAAAATTGGGTGGTGGGAAGAGCTTAGTTAGAAAAGAGTAAAATGGATTGATTCAAAACTTGGCAATATATGAAGAGTATGTTTCAAGATGGCCAATGCAGAAGTTGGTGTAGAAAACATCAGAAATGGCTCTTTGTGAATCAGTTAAATATTTCACAAGATACTCTGGCATGTTTTCAGGTGCTGTGCATTCTTCACCCAGTGAACCAGTTGTTGCAGATGGAAGAGCCGTCGCAGCCAGAATCCCCAATAAGACAACAGGAGCCTTGGGGAGGGGGAGTTGGCAATCCTAATTAGGCACTTAATAGGCATAAAAAGTTACATGGAAATGTTTGTTATTCTGAATAGTGTGAGATTGCACATTGGTGATATTTCCTCCTTTCCCTTTCAACTAGTTTTCTCATTTTCAGTTTCAAATTTCCCTAATGAAAGTGTTACAGGCACAGCCTTCTCAAAACATAATCAAATTCAACTCCAAAAGATAGTTGTGTTGGGAGATTTTCATGCTTCCAATACTCCAGGAAATTACAACTGTTAATAACACGTGTTATTTAGGCAATATTGGTGCGCTACAGGACCCTCCCTTGTACTTAGGCTGGACCTACGCTGACCTGTTTAACGTTATTAGAACAATATTCTATTTATCATTCTAAAACGTCACAGGGTATACCTTCAAATAAAAACATTTTTCTTACCTTGTTGTGGGTTTTCTTCCACCCCAATGCTGCTGCTTGCTCTGCCTCGCCCTCTGGTATCAAATTTTAATGATGCATTAAGAACGTTAGGAGCAGAGACATTTGTCCCTCTGCATTTTGAAAACCATTATTTAACCATTTCTCTACGTTATAAACCATGAGTGTAGATCTGCCCTTAGCTACAGCTTCACCATTATGTTTCTGCTGTCATTGAGTCTACCAAAAACAACAAATGAACAAAAGAAAATTACAGTAGAAAATAGCTCAGTTCAAAATTTTGGATTTTCTTTTTTCAAAATATGAATGACTTGTAACTTTCACTTTTGATTATGCTATGAATGGGAGATCAGAGAGAAATTTTCAGCGCTGTGATTACCAGCAGTTACCTATCACTTTTCTCTATTTGTTCCTACTTTAATACAAGCAAAAGTAGAAAGGGAGTTGGAAATGAACCAAAAGGAACTTGTGTGTGTGTGTTTTATACTATGTAGCACTATGAGTATATATGTTGTTGTTGTTTAGTCGTTTAGTCGTGTCCGACTCTTCGTGACCCCCTGGACCAGAGCACGCCAGGCACTCCTGTCTTCCACTGCCTCCCGCAGTTTGGTCAAACTCATGCTGGTAGCTTCGAGAACACTATCCAACCATCTTGTCCTCTGTCGTCCCCTTCTCCTTGTGCCCTCCATCTTTCCCAACATCAGGGTCTTTTCCAGGGAGTCTTCTCTTCTCATAAGGTGGCCAAAGTATTGGAGCCTCAGCTTCAGGATCTGTCCTTCCAGTGAGCACTCAGGGCTGATTTCCTTCAGAATGGATAGGTTTGATCTTCTTGCAGTCCATAGGACTCTCAAGAGTCTCCTCCAGCACCATAATTCCAAAGCATCAATTCTTTGGCGATCAGCTTTC
Organism: Podarcis vaucheri; assembly: GCF_965113315.1. Classification (NCBI taxonomy): domain Eukaryota; kingdom Metazoa; phylum Chordata; class Lepidosauria; order Squamata; family Lacertidae; genus Podarcis; species Podarcis vaucheri. The sequence continues at coordinate 111,984,041 of NC_138762.1, forward strand.
TTTATGGTCCAGCTTTCACTTCCATACATCACTACTGGGAAAACCATAGCTTTGACTATACGGACCTCTGTCGGCAAGGTGATGTCTCTACTTTTTAAGATGCTGTCTAGGTTTGTCATTGCTTTTCACCCAAGAAGCAGGCGACTTTTAATTTCGTGGCTGCTGTCACCATCTGCAGTGATCAGGGAGCCCAAGAAAGTAAAATCTCTCACTGCCTCCATTTCTTCCCCTTCTATTTGCCAGGAGTTGATGGGACCAGTTGCCATGATCTTCTTTTTTTGATGTTGAGCTTCAGACCATATTTTGCGCTCACCTCTTTCACCCTCATTAAAAGTTCTTTAATTCCTCTTCACTTTCTGCCATCAAGGTTGTCATCTGCGTATCCAGGTTGTTGATATTTCTTCTGGCAATCTTAATTCCGGTTTGGGATTCATCCAGCCCAGCCTTTCGCATGATGAATTCTGCATATAAGTTAAATAACCAGGGAGACAATATACAGCCTTGTCGTGCTCCTTTCCCAATTTTGAACCAATCAGTTGTTCCATATCCAGTTCTAACTGTAGCTTCTTATCCCACATAGAGATTTCTCAGGAGACAGATGAGGTGATCAGGCACTCCCATTTCTTTAAGAATTTGCCATAGTTTGCTGTGGTCGACACAGTCAAAGGCTTTTGCATAGTCAATGAAGCAGAAGTAGATGTTTTTCTGGAACTCTCTAACTTTCTCCATAATCCAGCACATGTTTGCAATTTGGTCTCTGGTTCCTCTGCCCCTTTGAAATCCAGCTTGCACTTCTGGGAGTTCTCGGTCCACATACTGCGTGAGCCTTCCTTGTAGAATTTTAAGCATAACCTTGCTAGCGTGTGAAATGAGTGCAATTGTGCGGTAGTTGGAGCATTCTTTGGCACTGCCCTTCTTTGGGATTGGGATGTAGACTGATCTTCTCCAATCCTCTGGCCACTGCTGAGTTTTCCAAATTTGCTGGCATATTGAGTGTAGCACCTTAACAGCATCATCTTTTAAAATTTTAAATAGTTCAGCTGGAATATCATCACTTCCACTGGCCTTGTTATTTGCAATGCTTTCTAAGGCCCATTTGACTTCACTCTCCAGAATGTCTGGCTCAAGGTCAGCAACCACACTACCTGGGGTGTACGAGATATTCATATCTTTCTGGTATAATTATTCTGTGTATTCTTGCCACTTCTTCTTGATGTCTTCTGCTTCTGTTAGGTCCTTCCCACGTTATGGTCCTTTACCACTTTAGGTCCTTTATTATGGTAATCTTTGTATGAAATGTTCCTTTCATATCTCCAGTTTTCTTGAACAGATCTCTGGTTTTCCCATTCTATTGTTTTCCTCTATTTCTTTGCATTGCTCGTTTAAGAAGGCCTTGTCTCTCCTTGCTATTTTCTGGAAATCTGCATTCAATTTCCTGTATCTTTCACTGTCTCCCTCGCATTTTGCTTGCCTTCTCTCCCCCGCTATTTGTAAGGCCTCGTTGGACAGCCACTTTGCTTTCTTGCATTTCCTTTTCATTGGAATGGTTTTCATTGCTGCCTCCTGTATAATGTTACGAGCCTCCATCCATAGTTCTTCAGGCACTCTGTCCAGCAAATCTAAATCTTTAACCTGTTCCTCCCTTCCACTGTGTATTCATAAGGGATTTGATTTAGATTGTATTTTACTGGCCCAGTGGTTTTTCCTACTTTCTTCAGTTTAAGCTGGAATTTTGCTATAAGAAGCTGATGATCTGAGCCACAGTCAGCTCCAGGTCTTGTTTTTACTGACTGGATAGAGCTTCTCCATCTTTGGCTGCAGAGAAAATAATCAATCTGATTTCGATGCTGCCCATCTGGTGATGTCCATGTGTAGAGTCATCTCTTGTGTTGTTGTAAAAGAGTGTTTGTGATGACCAGCTTGTTCTCTTGACAGAACTCTATTAGCCTTTGCCCTGCTTCATTTTGATCTCCAAGGCCAAACTTGCCAGTAGTTCCTTTTATCTCTTGATTCCCTACTTTAGCATTCCAATCCCCTGTAATGAGAAGAACATCCTTCTTTGGTGTCATTTCTAGAAGGTGTTGTAAGTCTTCATAGAATTGGTCAATTTCAGTTTCTTCAGCACCAGTGGTTGGTGCATAAACTTGGATTACTGTGATGTTAAAAGGTCTGCCTTGGATTCGTATCGAGATCATTCTATCATTTTTGAGATGATGGTCATCCGAACTGAATTCACCCATTCCCGTCCATTTTAGTTCACTGATGCCCAGGATGTCAATATTTATTCTTGCCATCTCATTTTTGACCACATCCAACTTACCCAGGTTCATGGTTCTTACATTACAGGTTCCTATGCAATATTTTTCTTTACAGCATTGGACTTTCCCTTTGCTTCCAGGCATATCCACAACTGAGCCACCTTTTGGCTTTGGCCCAGCCGCTTCATCAGCTCTGAATCTACTTGTACTTGTCCTCCGCTCTTCCTCAGTAGCATGTTGGACGCCTTCCGACCTGAGGGGCTCATCTTCCAGCGTCATAACTTTCATATGCCTGTTGTCTATGTCCATGGAGTTTTCTTGGCAGGGATACTGGAGTGCTTGCCGGTTCCTCCTCCAGGTGGATCACGTTTGGTCAAAACTCTCCACTATGACCTGTTCATCTTGGGTGCCCTGCTCGGCGTAGTTCATAGCTTCTCTGAGTTCTTCAAGCCCCTTCGCCACAGCAAGGCAGTGATCCATGAAGGGGACCAGTATATATGGCTCTGTACAAAATTCCCTTTTGAATGCATGCTAACTTTCTACTGCTGTCTTTCCCCCCTAAAATGTGTGAGTGAAATGTTCTTCACCCTCATTCCTTGACAAGGCCACATGTTTCACTAAAACTAAAATGCTTTCTTACTGCCAAAGTTGCTGTTAAATTAAGTTGCTAAAAAAATGTATATACCCTGGAATTGTTCCTTTAACACTTGGTATCAATAGCAGCTCCTGTTTCTAGTGAAATCATTTATAGCAACTAATAGCTAGACATCATGCTATGATTTATATATTACGTGAGTTTAATCCCCCATTATCACTTCAGCCACGGCCTCACAGAACTAATTGGGCTGCTGACATTATTAAAAATGAGTGTGCATCTATATTGTCAGAGGACCCAGGTGCTAATTAATGGAACCATTTAAGACACAAATGAAACAAAACATTTATTCACTGTGAAAAGAACCAAAGGTTGGACAGCTCAGTACTATATATAGAACTGTCTAAGACTTCCATATTAGACCAAGCAGGAAAAGTCAGGTGAGGAGGTGAAGCTGCACAGGAAGACGCTGGCTCTTCCTCTGTGTTTCCAGTCTTCCATGGAATGGAGAAGACAAGTAGACCTCTGGGAGACAGTTGCAAGCAGATGCTGCACTTCAGAACTCTGTTTCAGTGAAGAAAAAACCTGCTCCCCACCCCTAATCCAGGGTAGGTTGGCCCTCATGGGCAGGGAGCTGAAGAAAGGCCTTTTGTTGCAGCCCTACCTGTGAACTTCAAAAGTCCTGTCAGGACCGAGGGCCCACCTGTGAAAAACCACCAGCAGCAACGCAAGCGGCTCCCAACCTCCTTTCTTGCAAAACAAGATGCCAGTAAATAATGGAACTGCTGCATTTGGCATCACCTGATTGTTGACAGACAGATCTCAGGAACTACTGAGCTAGGAGTCTCCTTTAAAGCCTGAGTGTAATTTTCTCTTAATCAACAAAACTTGAGCTAATTATGTTGAATTGTTCTCTCCTCATTCATATTCTTTCCTTTACTTACTGAGATGATGTTTCTTCTTTCTGCACTCCTCCCAGCACCCATTCTTCCTCTGGTCACTGCTATGGATGCACAACCTGACTGCCTGTCTTGAGAAGCTGCAGTCGTCTGCAAAGGATTCCCACATGGCAGGGCTGATGTTGCCAGTCTTCATAACCACATTCGCAGACATCTTTGTAATGCAGAGTTGTTCTGCCAGTGGGCCTGGTGCCTGAGGTCAGCTCCCCATGGAGCACGTCTTTGGGGGCCATGCCATCATTTTAGCATCATAAAAGCATGTCAGATTATTCACAGTGGCCAGTGTGGTGTAGTGGTTAAGAGCGGTAGTCTCGTAATCTGGGGAACCGGGTTCGCGTCTCCGCTCCTCCACATGCAGCTGCTGGGTGACCTTGGGCCAGTCACACTTCTGTGAAGTCTCTCAGCCCCACTCACCTCACAGAGTGTTTGTTGTGGGGGAGGAAGGGAAAGGAGATTGTTAGCCGCTTTGAGACTCCTGAAGGGGAGTGATAAAGCGGGATATCAAATCCAAACTCTTCTTCTCTTCTTCTTCTTCACATAACAAAATGCATTAACAATATCCATATCCATAAACATAAACATAATATCAAAATAAATAAAATCAGAGAGCACCACAAGGCTGTATAATATAACATTTTAGTCAATGTCATGCATCCACTACCTCAAACACCAGCTCTATCAATTACTCATAGGCAAACCACTCACTTGACAATACATACAAAGGGTCACTGCAAAGCATGTAGGAGAACTCTCCTAAGTGGCAATACCAGGGCAAGATAGGCTGTGCTAAGCAGCTTAGGATGGAGCAGGTCGCCAGTGCAGTTGGTGTGAAGCCCCCAAGCTTTGCTTAGCCAAAGATATGCCAGTGCTAGTCCCCAGAAAAGGGCATTGCAGGGGCAGGGTGGAGGCAAGACCAGCTTGGTCACTTGACCTGGCAACACGACGTAGAACAACATTGGAAAGGCATGTTTTCCTTCTGCCAGGCTTACCAGAGCATCAGCCCTGGTGCAACTTTACACCAGCTTAATTTGCACCAGCATGCTTTATGCCAGCCTCTTGTGCACAGGATTGCTCCCTAAATTGCAACCTGCAGTAAATTTTGTAGATTTTAAAGCTTCCATTTCATAGGGAGTTAATACCCACTAGGTCGCAGTAGCAATTGAAAATACTAATCACATGTTCAAACTAAATGTTCTGCTTAAATTAAAAAACAAAACACCAGCAACAAAGTACATAACGAGCATTATCATATGCTTGTTTCCTAAATCCCTGCTTTGGGGTGCATTTTCTGTTCAGTTGAATGGAAGTTAAGAACTCAGTAATGGACACAGTGTGACCCTCATTGGACTGACAAATTATGCCCCTTCTCTGCAGGTCAGGAGCAACCTGCTGTACAACATTAGCCAGATCACTGGCAACGTTCAGTAGAAAATATATGCATCCTTGCAATAACATTCACCTTCGCTTTGTATGCATGTGGGTACATTCCCAAGACAACTTCATTAGGACATTGCATAGGAACTTGGCTTTGTGTGAACAGAAAATTAGAAAGACTATAGAGAACAACTCTTCTTCTCTGAAGGAAAATTCTGCCCAGTAGTATTTCAGATTAATTTGAATAACCAAATAAGATGCATTGTGTAGAAATGTTTAAAAAGAAGGGTGGGGAGGGACCAGGTTACTCATTTCCCCCTGAATGTTAGGAATCCAGGTTAAATGGTTTCCTCCTGCAACTGCTTTCCTTCTTCACCGTATTTAACAAATTGCATTATATAGTTTCACAAAAATGGGTATCTCCCTTCTTTGGAGTAAGATATGGCTTTTCCTTCTGAATATCATGGAATAAAGCTTTATACATTCCGATTTGATATTAACAGAGTGTGCCTGGTGATACTGATGATTTTTTAGAAACCAAAAAACACTGTGTTTTTTCAAATGGAAAGTGTAATTTGTGAGTTTGGACCCCTTACGCCAACAGTTGGATGAAGTCCTGCCAAATTCACATTTTGACCCACATCACAATGGTCCTTGGCATCCAAACAGCAACAAAGACCCCTGTCTCACCCCAGCAACTCTCATGCCGTGTTTGGCAATTGTATCTCAAATGGCAGTTGAAAAAAGGTGAAATCATGGTGAAGTGATGTTTTTGTTGTCCATTTTGATTAAGAAAAGAGCCTGGCATTTCCAAGGCAACAATGTCCACCACCACCACCCCCCGGGCACCCTGAGAACCCTCATGCCAAGGGCCTTGTGAATGCAATATCAGACCCTTTGTCCATAATCTTTGAGATATCTTGGAGAACAGGTAATTTCACTGCAGACTGGAGGTGAGCAAATGTTGCCCCCATCTTCAAGGGGGGGGGGAGAGACCTAGGTAACTACTGACCAGTGAGTTTGACATTGATCCCAGGAAATGTCCTAGTGCAGATAATTCAACAGTCGGTCTGTGAGCACTTAGAAAAGGATGCTGTGATTATGAAGACCTAGCATAGGTTTCTCAAGAATATGTAATGCCAGATGAATCTCATTTCTTATTTTGATGGAGTTACAAGCTTGATAGATCATGGGAATGCTGTGGACATAGTGTATCTAGATTTCAATAAGACTTTGGATTAATTCCCCATGATATTCTTGTGGAGAAGCTGGTAAAATGTGGGAATGTGGGGGTGGTTGACTCTATGATTCTATGATTCTATGACTGACCAACCCCAAATAGTTCTCACTAATGATTCCCCATTATCCTGGAAAAAGTGACAAGTGGGGTGCTGCAAGGTTTTGTGCTTGGCCCTTTGTTGTTCATAGAATCATAGAATCATAGAGTTGGAAGAGACCACAAGGGCCATCGAGTCCAACCCCCTGCCAAGCAGGAAACACCATCAGAGCACTCCTGACATATGGTTGTCAAGCCTCTGCTTAAAGACCTCCAAAGTAGGAGACTCCACCACACTCCTTGGCAGCAAATTCCACTGTCGAACAGCTCTTACTGTCAGGAAGTTCTTCCTAATGTTTAGGTGGAATCTTCTTTCTTGTAGTTTGGATCCATTGCTCCGTGTCCGCTTCTCTGGAGCAGCAGAAAACAACCTTTCTCCCTCCTCTATGTGACATCCTTTTATATATTTGAACATGGCTATCATATCACCCCTTAACCTCCTCTTCTCCAGGCTAAACATGCCCAGCTTCCTTAGCCGTTCCTCATAAGGCATCGTCTTCAATGTCTTTATAATTGACTTGAATGAAGAAATTGAGGGGATGCTCATCAAATTTACAGATGACACCAAACTGTGAAGGGTAGCTAATGCTGAAAAAGACGGAATTGGGATCCAAGATGACTTTATCAGATTGGGTAACTACCATATTTTTCGCCCTATAGGACGCACTTTTCCCCCTCCAAAAATGAAGGGGAAATGTGGGTGCGTCCTATGGGGCGGATGCAGGCTTTCACTGAAGCCTGGAGAGCAAGAGGGGTTGGTGCGCACCGACCCCTCTCGCTCTCCAGGCTTCAGGAGAGCCCCAGCGCCAGCCCCACAAGGTCAGGGGACAGAGGGAGGCGGAACGCCACCATCCCGCTGTCTCCCAAAGTGGTTTGGAGGCTGACGGCGGGGAGAAGAGCGCTTCTCCCCGCTGCCTGCCCCACAAGCGCCTGGGGGGGGGAAATAATTTTTTTTTATTTCCCCCCCCCAAAAAAACTTGATGCGTCCTATGGGGCGAAAAATACGGTAGGCCAAAAGTAACAAAATGAATTTCCACAGGGGCAAAAGTCAGGTCCTGCGCTTAGGCAGGAAGAACTAGCTGCACAGATACAGGATTTGGCGACACCTGGCTTGCCAGTAGCACATCTGAAAAGAATCTAGTGATCTTAGTAGACCACAAGCTGCAAGTGAGTCAATGGTGTGATGCAGCAGCAAAATAAAAAATGTTATTCTAGCCTGCATCAACAGAAGTATAGTGTCTGGATCCTGGCTTGGGGCGTGTTTCTTTCCAACAAACCACAAGTGGGAACCAAGGCTTGTTCAGCAGCAGGAATAAGAGAGGAGCATTGTGGAAACTTTTGAGCAGCAAACATTAGCATTAGCATGCTGCTCATTCAGATTAAACTGTAGACATGAGAACTGGCCCAATGTCACATGCCATGGACTGTGAATGCAGACTGCCAATTGAAAAACTGGTAACTATAGTGAAGCTTTCCCACTTGCTATTTCCTTTTTTTTGAAGTTTAATTTTTTTATTAAGTTTTCCTTTTGCAAGTATTAGTTACAACCGTGATTACAAATTAACAATTTTTGAACTTCCACCAGCACTTCCCTCAATCATCCATTTTTCTTATCTTCCCGCATTTTCTATATAATATTGCCGATTTAACATTAACCTTTCAACTCTAATTCTGTCTTGCAATATACCTTAAATTATCACAAAGTCTCTTTAAAACCCACTAGCGTTGTATGTTCGTCACATATAGTTTTCAGGTATTCCGTGAACTTTCCCCAGTCCTCGATGAATTTTTGATCTTTCTGGTATCTAATTTTTCCAGTCATTTTATCCAATTCTGCATAGTCCATAAGTTTCATCCTCCATTCGTTCAAGGTCGGTAATTCCTCTTGTTTCCACCTCTGGGCCTTCCCACTTGCTATTTCCATGATATGTCACCCTATGTTTAGAATGCATTCCCTACATTAATAAAAATTGCCTGTTGTTTGATTCACATGTACAACCAAGCAAGTGAAACCCTGAAAGAAAATCTGACACTTGAAATGGTGATTTTTGTTGGGCTATTATGGCAGCATTGTATGTCCCCAAACTGATTTATTTGTAGTTTGGGGGCTACTACATGCAGATACAAAAATTAACCAAATAAGTAAGGTACAAGGTAATGGCCCTTATATTTCGAAATACTACCTTAAACATTTAAGTAATCGGGTGGGGGGAGGGGCTTTTGTTTGTACTGCCCTTCAAGGATATTTGTCATCCACATATATTTTCTTTTCATTTCCCTATGCATACTGTATTATAAGTATTAAAATGTATTAAAATTCAAGGCAAAAATTATATAGTTATGACCTTCACTGTGATAGACCTCAAATATTGATAGGATAAGTTTTAGAAGAAGACAATGACAAGTACACCTTGAAAATAAGGCAGTAGACATGGATGCTATTAAGGTGTACAGAAGGCAGCTCAGAAATTGAATATGACACAGGGAGGTCAGATCATGCAAGTCTTGCTTTTGGCAAAATAATAGATTTGACAGCAAGAGGTATTCAGTATGACAAGGTAAAAGAAGATGATGTGTCCACAAATGCAGCCCTACTCCCCCAAATCCTTCAATGTGATAAGTGGATTTTCACCAACAACACAGAATCATATAGTCACAAGAGTCAGAAGGGACCTCGAGGGTCATCTAGTCCAACCCCCTGTGATGCAGCAATCTCAGCTAAAGCATCCATGACAAGTGGCTGTCCAACCTCTGCTTAAAAACCTCCAAGGAAGGAGAGCCCACAACCTCCCGAGAGAGACTGTTCTACTGTCGAAAAGCTCTCTCTAATGATTATAATCACACTTCTAAAAGCTTGCAGAGAGGGGAACCTATGGAGCTCAACCCACCAACCCACATATACCCTCCCATCCCTACACTTCAGAAGAATGGGAAGAAAGTAAGGAACCTGGAGAATGAGAAGAAAGTGGCTTTATTTACTGCTAGCCTACCTGTAGATTCCCAATATGGTCCCTGTATCACTCACCTTTGAAATGAATTATTATGTAATGATCATGTAACAGAATCAGACATGAACAAGAATAAAGGGGCATGGTCTTCTGCAGTCTCTAGGACGCCTTGCACAATCAACTAAGATGCTTGGTTAGTTAGTTAGTTAGTTAGATAGATAGATAGACAGATTGTAATGCGCACACAAATACACCCAGCCACACATGCCCACCTCCTTCTTCCTGCTAGTTCTAATTCTACCAACCTCTCTGCAAGTTTTGGAGTTATGGTAGTGAGCAAAACTCACACTCTTCAAGGGATTTCTCCCAACCCATTCAAACATGATCCATAATTTCAGCAAATGCTCTTGGGCACTATTAAATAGTAATAATGAACTTCACCTAAAGCCCTTAGTAATTTTGTTCCACATTTCCTTCTCTAATTATCCACTATTCCCTATTTATTATTGCTTCATTCCCTGCCTTGAGGCCTTCTAAAAATACTAGGAATGATAAATTAAACAATACATTTTGGCACACAGTTAACCAGTGGGAAGGGTTATAATTTAACGGGTTGTCTTCGGAATTAATTATTTCTGAATTATTTAATTGCAGCTACTTTTTTTTTTTTTTAAATCAGAGTATGGCACTGGATGCTCAAGCTCCCTTTCATGTTCTCCTCGGAATTCACAAAAAGCCATTAAAAACATATATGTTTAAACTAAATTCAAAATGGTCCCTCCATGCATATCTTCAACGGTCTTCTATTTGTAATTGTATTTATATTTTTCCTAATGAGCATTGTCTACTGCAGAGAGCCATAATGATATTTTCCAGTGTAATCTCAGAAGTGTAATCAGGAAGCAATTGGCATTGCAGAGGTAATGCCATGCCCTCCCCATCTTTTAAAAGGGAAAACTATCATTGACTACACAGTATGTTCTTATGGGTTTCATTTACAAGCGGTTCTTTTAGATTAAGCCCTGACTTATTTGACTGTTAGAATACAATGTTCACTGGTTGCTTCCTCCCTTCTGTCTAATTAACGCATGGAATAATTGGTATTTTGGCTGAGATGCTACACTATGGAGTGTTTTTGTGGCAGGGCAGGGGAGGTTGAATGTGTGTGAAGATTGTACCATTTTGCAGGATGTTGATTACAAAGAGAAAGGAAATATTAATGAGCCATTTCTCTTTGAAGCCACAATCAAGTGGAAGGTATTTTGCTTTGCTCAATCTATTACTAGAATCCTTCTACTCATGTGTCCCATGATGTATCAGCTAAATTTAGAAGAAGCTCTGATTTGTGAGTTAGGAAAATAAGATGATAAGGTTTTATTTCATTTAGGTGCATATCTGGGGGCGTCATCACTATTGCAGCTGTGTGATCTTTCTGTAGCTTTTATTCTGTAGCGTTTTATCTGATAAACTCCATGGCCACTTTCCACGCAGGAGGGATTCCCTGAGGGTTCAATGGAACAACCATGCAAGTAGGAAGCATCGTTGCACTTTAGGAGGAATGGAAGGAGGCCACCTGCCCTCAGCTTTCCTGGGGGAGGATGCTCTTGCCCCAGCGCTGAAGAAAGGCTCAACCACTAAATGGAACTTTACCTCACAGGTGCCCTCTTGGCTGCTTCGATCAGAGGGATTGGAACAGCTACGGCTGCCACACAACACCTGCTCCACATTTGTAAGAAATCTTATCCTTTACTGTGGCAGCAACTGCACTTTGGAACTCCCTGCCTGTTGAGGTCAAGCAGGTGCCTTCACTGTACCCTTTTTGGCACCGAGACCTGGAGAGGAGGAAAAAAAAGAAAACTGGGACATTCCAGGATCAAATCAGGAACTAGGATAGCTTGTGTCATTCTGGGACTGTCCCTGGAAAATTGGGGCGCTTGGCAAAAGGCCAAGGATTATACATAAGATACTTACCGATATAAAAGAAAGAGGAGGCTTTGCCCTTCCAGATCTTAAACTGTACTATGAGGCTGCATGTTTGGTCTGGATTAGGGACTGGGTTAAACTGGAAAAGGAGGAAGCACTAGATTTGGAAGGTCATGATAACAGATACGGATGGCATGCATACTTATGGTATGGGAAAAGGAAAGTATAATCATATAATTAGGAGATCATTAATGAGAGTTTAGAAGAGGTACAAAATTTAAAAGAACAAAAATCACCTTGATGGCTATCACCAATTGAAACTTCGTTACTCAAACCGCTTGGCAAAAAAGGGAAGTGGCCTACATATAGAGATTTACTGAGGGATAAAGATGGAAAATGGATATTAAAAGATTATGAGGAAATCAAAGAACATTTTCAGAGTTGGCTGCATTATAGACAGTTATATGAGATGTACAAGGAAGATAACAAAAAAGGGTTTAGCTATACAATCTCAAGATTTCAAAAGGAGGTTATAGAAGAAGAAGGGAAACTGCTGAAGAAAGCATATAGTATTCTGCTGGAATGGGAAACGAAGGATGAGGAGGTCAAATCAGTTATGATCAAATGGGCACAAGATATAGCACATAATATACATAATATACAATTTGAGGGTATATTTGAAATTTACAGACTGTTCACTTTTGGAAGAAAATTATATGAAAATGATGTATAGGTGGTATATTACACCAGTAAAAATGGCAAAAATGTATAAAACCGGGTTAAAATACATATTGGAAGTGTAAAGAAAAAGAAGGCACTCTGTATCATATGTGGTGGAAATGTAGAGAAATTTAAAATTTTGGGGACATGATATATAATGAACTGAAAAAAAATGTTTAAAATGATATTTGTAAAAAAAACCCCAGAAACATTTCTGTTAGGGATTTTAGGACAAGACCTGCCAAAGAAAACAAATAATCTATTTATGTATGCTACAACAGCAGCAAGAGTCTTGTTAGCACAAGGATGGAAGAATGAGGAAACCCCGATGAAAGAACAATGGCAAGAAAAACTGATGTGCTATGCAAAGTGGACATATAAATTGCTTGAGAAGGACAATCTTGACTTCAAGGAAGAATGGGAACTATTTACAAACTATTTAAAAAGACAGCAAAAGGATTTGGAATCCTTGGCAGGTTTCAAATAAACACCCACAAATACATTAGTAGAACACATGATAAATATGATATGTACAATTTTATAACATGCAGAGAATAATATGTATAAACAAATCAGAGAAAGGAGCTGAGGGAAGTTTTTGGAGGGGTGAGGGGGAAATGGAAAAATGTAATTGGATAATTCCCCCCATTTTTTTATTGATTTTCCAAAATTTTAAACAAACAAACAAATAAACAAACATAAATCATAACTGATCTTAATCCAATCTTAGTAACATTGTTAGGTGACTTCCTCGAATCCCCCTAGCTGAATTTCAGTGTATATCATTGTAACAGTTTTCCAAAACCAATTTTTCTCGTAATATTAACTTATTCACTTAACATCTTTCTTTCTTTTCATTTTACCTTTAAACATATTATTCTCTAACATCACCTATTTAAATCCTAGGCCTACCTGGTATTTGCAAGTTTCCCCAATTAAGTTATCTTAACATAGTTAACTAAATAGTCTTTAAATTTCCTCCATTCTTCCTGGTACTCCTCCTCCTTTTCTGGTCGTGAACTCTTCCCGTCAGGTCGGCTAGCTCCCCAAAGTCCATCATCTTCATCTGCCAATCTTCCACTGTTGGGACTTCTTGTGATTTCCAATTCTTAGCTAACAAAATTCTAGCTGCTGTTGTGGCATACAAAAACAATCTAACATCTTTCTTGGGCAATTCCAAACCAATTATTCCAAGTAGAAAGGCTTCTGGTTTCTTAATAAATGTATATTTCAACATTTTTTTCAATTCATTATAAATCTTCTCCCAGAAGTCTTTCACCTTGGGGCAGGTCCACCACATATGATAAAAGGTACCCTCCTTTTCTTTACAATTCCAACATAAATTATCACTGTTGTGGTAAATCTTTGCTAATGTTACAGGAGTTAAGCACCATCTATACATTCTTTTTATAATATTTTCCTTTAACACTGTACATGCAATGAACTTGACCCCTTTCTTCCACAATCTTTCCCAGTCTTCAAATATTATGTTATGTCCCACATCTCTTGCCTAGTCTATCATCACAGATTTAACTTGTTCATCCTTTGTATGCCATTCCAACAATAAATTATACATTTTAGATAAATTTTTAACTTTAGAGTCTAACAATTCCGTTTCCAACTTGGTTTTTTCTGAAGCAAAACCATTTTTCTTATCTAATTTATACAGTTCATTGATCTGGTGATAATGTAACCAATTTATCTTATCCTTAATTTGATCAAATGGTTTTAATTTATAGCCCACTTGGTTTCCATATTTAGCTTTTATAACCACTTGGTTTCCATATTTAGCTTTTTCTGGGCCTTTGCCTCCATTGGTGAGAGCCATCTGGGTGTTTTCCTTTGTAAGATATCTTTATAATTTATCCAAACATTATAAAGAGATTTCCTGATTACATGATTTTTAAAAGCATTATGGGCCTTTACTTTATCATTCCATAAATATTCATGCCATCCAAACACATTGTCAAATCCTTCCAAATCTAAAACATCAGTATCTTCTAGTTGTATCCATTCTTTGATCCAGCAAAATGCTGCTGCTTCAAAACAGATCTTCAAATCTGGCAGGGAAAATCCCCCTCTTTCTTTGGAATCTGTTAGTAGTTTATATTTAATTCTGGGTTTCCCCCCCTGCCAGATAAATGTAGATAAAGCTTTCTGCCATTCTTGAAAACATTTCACATTGCCAATAATTGGGAGGGTGTGAAACAAAAACGACATCTTTGGCAATACATTCAGCTTGACCACTGAAATCCGGCCCATTAATGACAATTTTAAGTTCGACCATATCTCCAGATCTCTCTTAATTTCGTTCCATAATTTATCATAGTTATCTTTGTATAAGTTCAAATTTCCCTGACAAATTAACTCCCAGATATTTAACTTTTTTCATAAAGACTAGGCCCATCTTTTCTTATAATAATTTTCTTTCCTCATTTTTCTCTAATACTTTGGTTTTGCTCTCATTTAACTTAAATCCCGCTACCTGTCCGAACTCCTGTATCAACTCCAGTGCTTTTACTGCACTGGAGTCTGGGTCCTGTAATGTCAATACTAAATCATCAGCAAAGGCTTTTAATTTATACTGTTTGGATCCTACTACAATACCTTTAATTTGGTCATCTTTTCTTATCATACTTAACAAGACCCCAAGGACTGAAATAAATAGCAGAGGGGAAAGTGGGCACCCTTGCCTGGTTCCCTTCTCAATTCTAATTTCCTCCGATACTACATTATTTACAATAATTTTAGCTTTTTGTTCATGATAGATCACATTGATACCATTTAGAAACTCATGACCCACCCCCAAACTTTCTAAATTATGTAACATAAAATTCCAAGATACATTGTCAAAGGCTTTCTCTGCATCAGTAAACATTAACATTGCTTTACAGTACTTTCTTGCTTCCAACTTTTCAAAATGTCTACAATATTCCTGATATTATCTTTCATATGTCTTCCAGGCAGAAAACCTGCCTGGTCCTTATGGATATATTCAGACATAACCTTCTTTAGCCTGTTGGCCAATATATTTGCAAAAATTTTATAATCCACATTGAGTAGGGAGATTGCTCTGTAATTCTTGACATTGGATCTATCTTGATCTTGTTTTGGGATCAGAATAATATAGGCTTCCTTCCAGGTTTCAGGTGCTCTGCCCCCTCCTATAATCTTATTGCAAACTTCTAGCAGTGGTTGAATAAGCCAGTCTTTCAGAGTCTTATAACATTTTGCTGATAGACCATCTGGTCCCGGGGCCTTGCCAAGTTGCATTGAATTTATTGTGTATTCCACTTCCTGTCTTGTAATTAGTCCATTTAGTAGGGTCTTTTTATCCTCGGGAATCTTCTGCAGACTGTTAGTTCTAATAAATTGCTCAATTTTAACATGATCTTTCTCCTTTTTATACAGTTGTTTGTAATACTTATGAAAACATCTTCTTATTTCCACAGGGTTCTCCACAGACTTTCCTTCCATTACAATACTTGTAATAGTACTTTGTTTTTCTCTCTTTTGTAATTAAGCTAAAAGTTTCTCACATTTGTTTGCAGATTCAAAGTTCCTTTGTCTCATTCTCCTTAATTTCCATTCTATTTCTTGATTAATGATCTGTGAGTACTGAGTCTTTAATTTGCTTTTGTGTCTGCAAATTCTTTGGGTTGCCTCTAAGGATCTTCTCTTTATCTATTAGTTGTTCCAAAATTTTATCTTTTTTCTGTGTCTTTCTCCTAATTGAATTTTGTTGAACGAGAAATCCTCTCATTACTGCTTTACTGGCATCCCAAATAACCCTTGATTCCATTCCCTGGTTCATATTGATTTCAAAATAGTCTTTTATGGCTTTTGGGGCTTTATTTACAATTTGGGTACTCCTCAACAAATCATCATTCATTCTCCATCTGAAAGAGCCCTGTAGGGACATTTTCAATTCCATAAAAACTGCATTGTGGTCTGAGCAAGTTTTAGGGCAAATTTCCATTTTTGATACTTTAGGGACCAAGTCTCTGGATATCCACAAATAATCGATTCTTAAGAATGATTGGTTTGCATCTGAAAAAAGTGAAATCTTTTTCAGTTGGATTCCTAACTCTCCATATGTCTGACAGGTCGAATTTGTCAGTTATTTCAAAGAAAGTCTTAGGTAATCTGCCAGCATTCAGTATTTTCTGTCTCTGTGTTCTGTCCAAGGTAGATGCCACTCCATTCAAATCTCCCATTAAAATTAATTTGTAATTCAAGTGTTCCAAAAGACTTGTTTCCAAGTTCTTAAAAAAAATCTGATTTGTCATCATTTGGTGCATAGATTCCCAATAACAAATATTTAATGCCTTGTGCTGTAATTTCCACTGCGATGTATCTTCCCTCCTCATCTTTAAAGATCAGTTTTGGATTCCAGTTTTCTTTGACATAGAAAACCACTCCTTTTTTTTCACTTTATCTGAAGAAATAAATTCTTAACCAAGGTTTTTTATTTGATAAGATTTTTCTATGTAGTCTAGTAATGTGTGTTTCATGTAAACAAATTACATCCAAATTCTGTTTTTCCAAAACATGGTAAACCTATCTCCTTTTCTGAGGAGAATTTAAGCCGTTAACGTTCCAAGAATAAGTTCTCAAAGCCATGACGTTAAATTAAGGGGTCGCCGCTTCTGCCCCTGGCGGCTGTGGGCTTTCCAGTCCAAGTTCCACCAGGTACTTCTGCAGAAATCTGTCCTTCTCTCCAACAGTCTTAATTCCTTGCTTTCTTCCTCCAAATTTAAAGGAGAGGCCTTCTGGAAATTCCCACCTGAAAAAAATATTTCTCCTCCTCAAGATGTTTGCCAATTCTGTGAAGTTGGATCTCAGGTTCAGGAGATCCAACTCCTGCCATACCGGGTGACCAACCAGAAGTCTCTGGATAAATTAATTTATAATTAACTGGAGCGCTTGCAGGCCAGTGTTTCCCAGTTGTCAGTGCTTAGCCTACATTTTTTTAGATTTGCCTTGAGACAGTCTTTAAACCTCTTTTGTTGACCACCAGCATTACGCTTTCCATTTTTAAGTTTGGAATAGAGTAGTTGCTTTGGAAGACGATCATCAGGCATCCACACAACATGACCAGTCCAACGAAGTTGATGTTGAAGAATCATTGCTTCAACACTGGTGATCTTTGCTTCTTCCAGTACACTGATATTAGTTTGCCTGTCTTCCCAAGTGATGTGTAAAAATTTTTGGAGACACTGTTGATGGAATCTTTCAAGGAGTTGGAGATGGCGTTTGTAAGTGGTCCATGTTTCACAAGCATACAGTAAGGTTGGTAGTACAATAGCTTTGTAAACAAGCATTTTGGTAGCAGTGCACATTTGGACCAAGGAGTTCAGGGACCGTCGGGTCTGTTTCTGGCCCAATAACCAGGCAGTGGTGAGCATTCTGGCAAAGCAGTTTTCACATTCCAGCAGAGTCTCTGCCCTGTTACGTGCTTTTGTACTGCGCTGCTTAAGGGTCAATATTGTGTTTTCTGCCCAGTTCATCCCAGGAGCTTCTAATGACATTGCTGATGCTCTGTCCCATTTTCAGATGGAGTGCTTCAGGTCCCTGGCTCCAGATGCACAGCAGCTGTCAGAGTTTTTCCTGGATCATCTATGGAACCTTGGCAGCATTTAGTTTTACAGGGAGTAGTGGCTTCCATTTTCCCTTCTACACTTAGGTCTTATAGGAAGGCCTGGACTGATTTTTAAGCCTTTCGCTCGCAGTCCTTGGCTATCGATAAGAGTTTGCCCCCATCTACCGAGCAGGTGCTGCAGTATTTGGTGCACCTGTTGCAGATTGGTCATGCTACTAAGACTATCAGGATTCAGTCTGCTGCAATTTCATTTTTTAGCAAATCACTATTGTCAGGAGACTGCCATTGGAACAGGGGAGGGAGGGAGGGATGCCGTTGGGATACAGGGAGCCGCAGAAACTTCTGAGGAGCAGTTCCTCATCCAGTGGTGGGGAAAGCCACACCTCCAGTGGAGAAGAGAGGGAAGGGGCCAGCCAAGTGAGAAGAGGGCTCGAAGATGCTGCTGAGAGCCCAAGCGCCTCACCTAGCCTGGCTGGCTTCCATCGCCCAGCTTGCGCAGAGGGGTGAAATTCAAGGAGGTGAGGAGGAGATTTGTTGTTGTTGTTTAGTCGTTTAGTCGTGTCCGACTCTTCGTGACCCCCTGGACCAGAGCACGCCAGGCACTTCTGTCCTCCACTGCCTCCCGCAGTTTGATCAAACTCATGCTAGTAGCTTCAAGAACACCATCCAACCATCTCATTCTCTGTTGTCCCCTTCTCCTTGTGCCCTCCATCTTTCCCAACTTCAGGGTCTTTTCCAGGGAGTCTTCTCTTCTCATGAGGTGGCCAAAGTCTTGGAGCCTCAGCTTCACGATCTGTCCTTCCAGTGAGCGCTCAGGGCTGATTTCCTTCAGAATGGAGAGGTTTGATCTTCTTGAAGTCCATGGGACTCTCAAGAGTCTCCTCCAGCACCATAATTCAAAAGCATCAATTCTTCGGCGATCAGCCTTCTTGATGGTCCAGCTCTCACTTCCATACATCACTACTGGGAAAACCATGGCTTTTACTATACGGACCTTTGTTGGCAAGGTGATGTCTCTGCTTTTTAAGATGTTGTCTAGGTTTGCCATCGCCTTTCTCCCAAGGAGCAGGCGTCTTTTAATTTCGTGACTGCTGTCACCATCTGCACTGATCATGGAGCCCAAGAAAGTAAAATCTCTCACTGCCTCCATTTCTTCCCCATCTATTTGCCAGGAGGTGATGGGCCCAGTGGCCATGATCTTCGTTTTTTTGATGTTGATCTTCAGACCATATTTTGCGCTCTCCTCTTTCACCCTCATTAAAAGGTTCTTTAATTCCTCTTCACTTTCTGCCATCAAGGTTGTGTCATCTGCATATCTGAGGTTGTTGATGTTTCTTCCGGCAATCTTAATTCCGGCTTGGGATTCATCCAGCCCAGCCTTTCGCATGATGAATTCTGCATATAAGTTAAATAAGCAGGGAGACAATATACAGCCTTGCCGTACTCCTTTCCCAATTTGGAACCAATCAGTTGTTCCATATCCAGTTCTAACTGTAGCTTCTTGTCCCACATAGAGATTTCGTAGGAGGCAGATGAGGTGATCAGGCACTCCCATTTCTTTAAGAACTTGCCATAGTTTGCTGTGGTCGACACAGTCAAAGGCTTTTGCATAGTCAATGAAGCAGAAGTAGATGTCTTTCTGGAACTCTCTAGCTTTCTCCATAAGGAGGAGATTAGGGATGTCTAAGTTCTTATGTTGGAGCAGAAGCCGGAAGGGGCCACTCCCGGATTCTGCAAGTGACTAAGATGGACATGAACTTTGTGTATCAGCACTGTAAATAGTTTGCACAATAAAACCTGTAAAAGACAGGTCAGAGTCCTGCCTAGTTACTCATGAGCAACCAGCACACAGCATCTGACAACTATTTTCTAAAGACCCTTGCACTAAGTTTATCATGCATAAAGCCTTGGAAGGCTGGAGTAAGCTCCAACCTCCCAGAGCATTAGGAAGCAATCCTATTACATTTGACTTTCTGTGCAGCATTCGCAGTAAGTTAAGACTTATCTGCTGGACAAAATATGAGGCTAGACTGCATTCCATCACATTTTCCGGAGCACTAAGTGGTGCTGGAATCTGCCCAGGATCGAGTTTCCAGGGGTCTATTGCTGAAGGATGTATTGTTATCAGCAGCGGAGCTCATCATTACTGTCAGGAATTCCAAGACTGACCAATTGGGCAGAGTTGCCATGGTTCAGCTGACTGCTACTGGTAGGGAAGGCCCTTGCCCAGTTAAGGATACCAGGAAATACATGGCTCTTCGTCACCCTGGTGCTGGCCCATTCTTAGTGCATGAGAATGGGACCCCGCTAGCTAGGCATCAGTTTACATGGGTGATACGTAAAGCTATCACAGCCTGTGGCTTGTTAGCTGCTGAGTATGCACCACATATGTTCAGCATAGGCGCTGCTACAATGGTGGCACATTGGGGCCTATCGGTGGACAGGATAAAAAATATGGGACACTGGAAGTCGGATGCTTATAAGGGTTACATAAGGAAGCGTCACCAGCAACGTGTGTTCTGATGCCTGCCTGTTATTTCCTTTTTCTCAGGTCTAGCAACCATGCGTATTTGGCCACAGCATCATGCACTGGACCAGTCTGGGGGCTGCGGAGTCTGGACTGGGGTGCTGCCTTGGCCTTCCCAACCACATGAGCGTTTCCTGTATGTCCAGACGTGGAATGCGATGGAATGGGAGGGGCCACTAGGGGCGCATCGGAAGATGGCTGACAATAACATCTCTCCGACCCACACGAGGTAATTAGGAGGCTGTGATGAGAGTAAATAGCCTCCCTACCCCCCCCCAAGGTTGTGGGGGGCTGCCCTTGCCTGCTGTGCCCTACACCACCCCTGAATTTGTGGGGATGGGGGCACTAGGCAGAAAGCCCTCCTGTGGATCTCGGCGCTCCTGGACGCTGTCTCTGATCTGCGCCTCTAGCTGCAATAACTTCAAAAGAAACAATTAGGAGGAAGCGAATGCACATATTTCAAGGAAGGAGGGGGAGTAAAGACTGCTAACTGAAGAGATCTCTGATGAACAAGACGGGTCGGAGGAACAAGAATAAATCATGAGAAGATCACCAAGGCTCGGTATGGTAAAGGGACTGGATGGGAGAAGGGGGGAAAAACTTTCCTTTCTTTCCTCTATGTGATTAACCAAGAATCCCCACCCACAAGTCAGAAATACTGTTTTAATGACTTAAGCTGTGGATTTATGACTGTGTGGAGATTATTTTCTAACCAAAGCATGTTTCAAGAAGAGCATGGAAAGTATAAGAGCTTTGGAATGACGCAGTTAAAAATACCGTCGCCATGTTGGCAAGTTCTGTCGGAGGACTTAAGTCTGGGAGGAGGAACAGAGCTGTTTTTATATTGTGGGTGAGACTCCTCAGAGGGACTTAAGAGCGACAGATTTGAGAGATTAATGATGGAAAGAGCGATGTTATTTATGAAAGCGATGATATATGGAAACCATCTTGATATGAGGATTGGACGAACGGAAAAATTCACACAGGATTATAATTGGTGTTTATCTGCTTAAGGAGATTATCATAAGAGATCATAAAGAAAAAAATATACGAACAAGATGAGATGTGGAAACAGCAAGATAAGACTGGATACAATTATGAACATTATTTGGACTGATTTGGATATTAACGCAGTAGCAAGAAGATGATCGGAATCCCACTTCGCAACTTGAAATATGGGTCCCCTCAACAAAAATTTAAAAATTGGCTTTGTAATTCGGAATTTATGTGATGTGATTTGATTTGATTGATCGGCTAATAAAAATTATTTTTTTTAAAAAAGGAATGCAATGGAATGAATTTCTCCCGATGGTGCAGTTGAAGGTATCCTGCACTGGTGGTGCAGCTGGGCGAAAATGATTTGCCATTGGTTCCCGGCTTAAGTTTGCATTCCGACATGCATGAGGACTTGGAGGAGCTGGCGGTCACTCTCCCTGGACTCAAAATATTTTGGCTGCAATTGCTACAGCAACGTGCATGGTGTGGAAAGGCCAGGAAGCGTGTGGATAGCACAGTCACCAAGAAGGTCTTTGCCCCGGGAGGTGCTGTTATCTGCCATGAGGGCATTTCCTTCAAAGATGCGGCCTTGTACAGGCCAGATGGTGTACATCTTTCCAACGCCGGAAATGATGTTTGGCTGACAGAGGTATCAGGGGGATTGAAGGGTTGGTTGCACGTGTGAGTGGCTTGGCAGCGAGCGCGGGTGCTCATGTGACAGGCATTGGTTCATTGGTGGTGGAGGGGATGTGGATAAGCTGTGCCCGCCCCTCCAATGCTAGGGTATTCCGTTAAAGGAATCCAGGGGCTCACCTTGCTTTTGTCTGATCTTCTTCCAGGGGTTAGGGCCACGCCAGAGCCCCTGCGAGCATTTGGGGTGAGCTTGAGTCTGAGCCTGGTCCAATGCCCCCCAGGATGTTTTCCCTTACTGACCTCTGTCCAGTTGTCAGTGCTGCCCTGCTAAGGTCAGATGAAGCTAGTGGGAACAAATGCCTAAGCAAACCACTCACAATCTGTAATCAATAAAGTTGTGGCCAAAATTATGCCAATAACCTTAAACTAAATTCTGTGTAAATTGTGCCTTTATTTATTGGGGAAGGTCTGGGGATCTTAACACGCAAATAAGGGTTTTTGAAAATCCTTGGGATGATCTGGTGGTATTCATTAAACAAATTGAATTGGAGACTGTACACGGACAACCTCCTCAGTGCTTTCCTCAATGCTTTTATTTTATCTTCTTTTAACTTTCAGAGCAAGATTCATGAACCATGTGCTATTTCTGCATTTTTCATTATCCAGCTGTCATGCACCTGACATCCTCATGTTAATATAGGGAATGACCTGTTCCATTCAGAGTAATTCAGAGATAACTACTGCAGTTATTTAAAGGGAAGTGAAAAATATGAAGTGCTATTTGTGGACTTGACATAGA
The DNA here is from genome assembly GCF_965113315.1 of Podarcis vaucheri. Taxonomy (NCBI): domain Eukaryota; kingdom Metazoa; phylum Chordata; class Lepidosauria; order Squamata; family Lacertidae; genus Podarcis; species Podarcis vaucheri. Next base: position 112,006,711 of record NC_138762.1, read on the forward strand.
GGATTTAGTTTGGAAAAGGGGACAGCGAGAGGGGCTGTGATAGCCACCTTCAAATATCTCAAGAGCTGTCACATGGAGGAGGGAGCAAGCTTGTTTTCTCCTGCTCCAGAGGGCAGGACTCGAACCAATGGCTTCAATTTACAAGAAAGGCGCTTCCAACTAAACATCAGGAAGAACTTCTTCATGGTAAGAGCCGTTCAACGGTGGAACAGTCTCCCTAGGTAGATTATGGATTCTCCTTCCTTGGAAGTTTTTAAGCAGAGGTTGGGTGGCCATTTGTGCAGGATGCTTTCGCTGAGATTCCTGCATTGCAGGGGGTTAGACTAGAGAACCCTTGGGGTCCCTTCCAACTCTACAATTCTATGATTTTAACTTCAAAACTTTTATATCTTTGATCTTTACAGTTTCTCATTACAGATTATTAGTATACTTATCAAAAGTAAGGCCAAGCAAGATAATTTTTTTTTAATATTCTCTACTCTGTATGAATTGACCTCATTGTTCTTTTGATCAGCCTTGAAGCTTTGGTTTATGTTTGATTCCTACCCCTTTTCTCCTCGTATCCCATCTGTCATTGAGAATTTATATAGATGTAGCATTTTAAGGACAATCATAGCGGCTTGTTCAGTTGTGGCGAGACCCCAGCTTTGCAACCTGTGTTATGGTCAGCAAGTCAAATGGTGACTGGGCCTCTTCTACCCAAGAGGTATGTCTTACTGTCAGTATTGTCTCAACTCTCATAATCCACTTTTTATTTTTTAAAGCAGCATGTGAATGTTTGTTCATCTATATATTTCTTATCTCACAAAAGGGGAAGGAACCAGAGGGACATTGCTGGAACAACTTTGTGGTTGGGCAACTGGCTAAAATGTTTCAAAATGTTTTAAATGTTTGTTTTTTTAATTTGTGAAATTTTAATTTTGGTTGCTCTGTTTTGTTTGTGGGGTTGAGGTTGGATAATTTTTTTGTTACGGTTGGCCGTTGTTTCAATTTGGGAATAATTATAAACAACTTGTTGTTGTTGTTGTTGTTGTTGTTGTTGTTGTTGTTGTTGTTGTTGTTGCTGTTGCTGCTGCTGCTGCTGCTGTTTCTATTGACTTATTGGTTTATTTATGGTCTGTATAAGATATTATATTCTTTAATGTTTGATGCTTTATTATGTTTCTATATATACTGTAAGCCAAACAGAGTGGCTGGGGATACCCAGCCAGATGGGCGACATATTATTATTATTATTATTATTACTACTACTACATTTTTTTTATTAAAAAAAGCACTTCAAAGCATTTGCATGGATTGCTCAGGTGTGATGTGTGATACCTTGAGAGCTAGCCAGGAGACACCGCAGCCAGCTTTTCTGTGGTCTGAACTGAACTCAAAGCCAAAGTGAGAGCATTTGGGTCAAAATTAAGGGAGAGAAGAATAACAGAGACATCATTGTGGGAGTTTACTATAGATCCCCAAGCCAAACGGAGGACATGGATGATGCCTTCCTGGAACAGATGGCCAAGCATGCAAAAGGAAGGGAGATAGTAGTAATGGGGGACTTCAATTACCCGGATATTTGTTGGACGTCAAACTCAGCCAAGAGCATAAGGTCAAACAGATTCCTCACTGGCCTTGCAGACAACTTCATTGTCCAGAAAGTGGGAGAAGCAACAAGAGGAACAGCCATTTTAGATCTGGTCCTAACCAATGTTGATGACCTGGTTAGTGGGGTAGAAGTGGAAGGATCATTAGGCGTGAGTGATCATGCTCTTCTGAAGTTTACTATACAGTGGAAAGGAGCAGCCAAGCATACTAGGACTCAATTTCTTGACTTTAAGAAAGCCGACTTCATAAAACTTAGGGAAGTGCTGGGTGAGATCCCATGGACAGTAATACTAAAAGGAAAGGGAGTTCATGATGGTTGGGAGTTTGTTAAGAGGGAGATAGTAAAAGCACAACTTCAGGCAATACCAATGAGATGGAAACAAGGAAGGTACCTAAAGAAGCCAGGGTGGCTATCTAAAGAACTTTTAACTGAGTTAAGATTAAAAAAAAGGATGTGTACAAAAAATGGAAAAGGGGGGAAACCACCAAAGAGGAATTCAAACAAATAGCCAGGACATGTAGACACAAAGTCAGAAAAGCTAAAGCACAGAATGAACTCAGGCTTGCTAGAGAGGTTAAAAGCAACAAAAAAGGCTTTTATGGGTATGTTCGTAGCAAAAGGAAGAACAAAGAAACAGTGGGGTCACTCAGAGGAGAAGATGGTGAAATGCAAACAGGGGACACAGAAAGGGCTGAACTCCTCAATGCCTTCTTTGCCTCAGTCTTCTCCGATAAAGAAAACAATGCCCGACCTGAAGAATTTGGAGCAAATGATTCAGCAAAGGAAACACAGCCCAGAATAACTAAGGAGATAGTACAAGAATACTTGGCTAGTTTAGATGTATTCAAGTCTCCAGGGCCAGATGAACTGCATCCAAGAGTATTAAAAGAACTGGCAGATGTGATCTCAGAACCGCTGGCAGTCATCTTTGAGAATTCCTGGAGAACAGGCGAAGTCCCGGCAGACTAGAGGAGGGCAAATGTTGTCCCTATTTTCAAAAAGGGGAAAAGAGAGGACCCAAATAATTACCGCCCAGTCAGTCTGACATCAATAGCAGGGAAGATTCTGGAGCAGATCATTAAGCAAACATTCTGTGAGCACCTAGAAAGGAATGCTGTGATCACCAATAGTCAGCATGGATTTCTGAAAAATAAGTCATGTCAGACTAACCTGATCTCGTTTTTTGACAGAATTACAAGCCTGGTAGATGAAGGGAACGCAGTGGATGTAGCCTACCTTGATTTCAGCAGGGCATTTGACAAGGTGCCCCATGATATTCTTGTAAAGAAGCTGGTAAAATGCGGTCTTGACTATGCTACTACTCAGTGGATTTGTAACTGGCTGACTGACCGAACCCAAAGCGTGCTCATCAATGGTTCCTCTTCATCCTGGAGATAAGTGACTAGGGTTCTGTCTTGGGCCCGGTCTTATTCAACATCTTTATCAACGACTTGGATGATGGACTCAAGGGCATCCTGATCAAATTTGCAGATGACACCAAACTGGGAGGGGTGGCTAACACCCCAGAGGACAGGATCACACTTCAAAACCACCTTGACAGATTAGAGAACTGGGCCAAAACAAACAAGATGAACTTTAACAGGGAGAAATGTAAAGTATTGCACGTGGGCAAAAAATAATAATAAAAAAATGAGAGGCCCAAATACAAGATGGGTGACACCTGGCTTGAGAGCAGTACATGTGAAAAGGATCTAGGAGTCTTGGTTGACCACAAACTTGACATGAGCCAACAGTGTGACGCGGCAGCTAAAAAGCCAATGCAATTCTGGGCTGCATCAATAGGAGTATAGCATCTAGATCAAGGGAAGTAATAGTGCCACTGTATTCTGCTCTGGTCAGACCTCACCTGGAGTATTGTGTCCAGTTCTGGGCACCACAGTTCAAGAAGGACACTGACAAACTGGAACGTGTCCAGAGGAGGGCAACCAAAATGGTCAAAGGCCTGGAAACGATGCCTTATGAGGAACGGCTAAGGGAGCTGGGCATGTTTAGCCTGGAGAAGAGGAGGTTAAGGGGTGATATGATAGCCATGTTCAAATATATAAAAGGATGTCACATAGAGGAGGGAGAAAGGTTGTTTTCTGCTGCTCCAGAGAAGCGGACACGGAGCAATGGATCCAAACTACAAGAAAGAAGATTCTACCTAAACATTAGGAAGAACTTCCTGACAGTAAGAGCTGTTTGACAGTGGAATTTGCTGCCAAGGAGTGTGGTGGAGTCTCCTACTTTGGAGGTCTTTAAGCAGAGGCTTGACAACCATATGTCAGGAGTGCTCTGATGGTATTTCCTGCTTGGCAGGGGGTTGGACTCGATGGCCCTTGTGGTCTATTCCAACTCTATGATTCTATGAACTATGTTGGAAATCTGCACAACCAATCCTTGCTGGAAAATAGAAAAGGTCTTGTGTTTTCAGAGATCAATAACTGCACCATCAAATATCCACTATTCCAAGAGAATGACTTCAGTCTTCAACATGTCACATCATTTCCCCCTAATCAATATTTCAAAAATTCATTGCTTGTTTCCACCCATTGACTAAAACTCTGGTTCACGGATACGGCCCAATTGGCTTCTCAATCCAGCCCACGGATGTTCCAGGAATCGGCGTGTTTTTACATGAGCAGAATGTGTCCTTTTATTTAAAATGCATCTCTGGGTTATTTGTGGGGCATAGGAATTTGTTCACCCCCCAAAAATATATATATATATTTCGGTCCACCACATGGTCTGAGGGATGGTGGACCTCCCCATGGCTGAAAAAGGCTGCTGACCCCTGCTCCACATCTTTGGTCTGGGTCCTCACCTCCTTGCTGGTGGGGGGGGGCAGGGTGGCTCTGTTGCAACAGAAAAATATCTTCCTTGCTTTCTTCTACTGGCTCCTGCCTCTACCCATTCTTCTGACCAAGAACGGACTTGGGGATACTGTGTCCCTTGGGGGAGTTGGGCTGTAAAAGCCAACTCCAAATTTTCATAGAACAGGCTATGCCCCTATTTCAGTGGGCCCTTCAAGCTTGCTTCTACTTGAACTGTGATTTGGTCCTGCCTCCACCATTTGCAGTTGGAGTTTAACATTCCAGGTGCTGCCAGGGGTCATCACCTTAGCTGACAAGCCAGCCCACCTCAGCCTGGTGGTGGGGTCTCCTGAACTGAACGCAGGGCTGGCTGCTTTCTGCTATGGGACAGCCCCATAGAAAAGTGGCTTCCACAGTACGACTGCAATATTTAAAACAGACGTGGGTCATTGCTGGACCCAACTCCCCTCAGTCCAGCCAGCCTGGACAATGGTCAGGGATAGGATGTGGTCCTGCAATAATTGGAGGGCTACAGATTCCCCACCCCTGATTTAAAGAGTGTTACTGATTCAGTCATTTTGCATGCCTCTGAATATATAAAGAGGAGACCACTGGGCAGGAGACAGAGCTAGAGGCATAATTGTTTCATTTGACTTTGTTGGTGGTTTTTCTAATACTTAAAAACTGGAATAATGAGACTCTGTTTCCTTTGTTGAATGCTTTTCTTTGTGAAAGAAAAGTATAACATAAAACCATGGAACAGGGTGGTTATTATGAACTTGTGGAATCTGAAAAGCAATTATTCACATGCATATAAAAGAAGCAGATGGACTCCAAAGTATTTTTATTATTTAGTTGGAAGCAGCATGCTCCAACAGGATTTCCAGGATCACCAGACATGCCTGCTATTGACACATCTGCAGCTCTTACTGTATCATCCAAAAGCATCTTTTTGTTTAGGCCCCCAAGGGATGGAATATAGAGAACAATGAAGAGCAAGTGACTCTGTGCCACTGAACCCAGGCACATCGCAGGATCACTGGCTGGCTTTGGCTCTAAGGAAGACCACAGAAGGATTGTTTTATTATCTTCATTCACACCAGATGTTGCTGTGAATGCTAATGAAGGGCAGCTGCAGTAAGTTAAAGAAAACAGGAGAGAAAGCAGAGGGTAAGGGAAAGTAAATTCCCCGTCTCAGTGGAGGCTCTTTCCAGCACTAGACAAACTAACTGCTGCAAAACTGCCATTTGTTGGGGGCTGGGGGAATAGAGCTGGGTCCAGGGATTAGCCGATGCCTCACTGCAGGAATGAATTATGCCCACTGCCTTGAATGAGGTATGGTGTGACCCCCCTCTTAGTGGACTGGGAGAGCTGAAAATAATCTGGCAAACAATGTGCCACTTTGGTATCAGATAGTACATGGGTAGACAAGTCTAAAAATCCCAGGGCACAAATTTTCACAGCCCTCTAGCGGCTATGGTGGCTCATTGACCAGAAGTAATGTATTTAGCATTGACTCTGGAAGTGTATGCTCGATTCTGACCAAACTAAGCCTCCTAGAGCAAAATATACATCCGGAGTAAAGCCTCCACCCCACTCCAAAATATCATAAATTTTCCCCAAAGCTGTGGATCTCTTAGTAGTGGATAGATATTGTTGTTTCCGTTGCTAAGAGCTGGGAGAAAAGCTGCAACCATATTTTTCCTTCCGTGAAATTTCAAGGCCAATGTGGCCAATTCTGCAATGTGGAACTAATTGGCACTGTCGTGGCTCCCACATCACCATCATAAAATGAATGCTCAGAGTGAGACCCTATGCAGTGTACAGCCCTGCTATTTCACATGCGGCATCTGGCAAACACCATTTAAAGCTGCTGATAATAAGAACACTTGCAGGGTTTTTTTAATACATATGTTTAAGCAAAAGCACAAGCTCATTTCTGCTATTGCAGAGTACTGTGTTTAAATGTGTGTCATCAAGGTTCCAGCAGTGATCCTTGGTGTGAGAAAAAGAGGCTCTAAAAATATGACAACATTTTAATCTGTAAAATACTGGTGAGTTTGAAGATCCGTAAGCAAAACAGTATAAAAATTTACAATGCCAGCTGTGGGATCAAGCCCTGAAAAAGTTCTCATCCTGTCAGTTGATATTCAGAGTAACCAAAAAGAAAAGAAAGATGTGTGTGTGACTTTCTTCTGCAACTTGCTATGTGAAGTCTCATTCTGGCCTTTGGAATGGATTTAGATCACAACAACCACGTCTCTCCCCTTATTAGTATTTTACGGAGTTCACTTAACTTTTCCAGCAGGATACACAAGCTTTTGATTAATAAAAAGATTATCCACATGTTACTTTTAAAGTATGGCAGCCCATGTGGTGTAGAGTTTTGCAGCTGTAATAGAAACATACTGAAATTGACAAAAGTAAATTATATAATGGCTGAGATGAAAGCTGTGGTCTGAATCGCTGAAGAGGATTTCCAATCTACTTAATTATCTCTCAACAAAAGCTCACATCACAGCAATAAAACATCTTCACTGAACCGATCACTACCCAACATTGCAAGACATTGGGTGGGGGGTTATTTTAAAAAGCAGTTTATAAAACAGTTGATGCAAACTCTCAAAAATAAAAGCAGCAAAATAAATATGAGTTTTCATACATTAAAGGCTAGCAGGAGGACCCAGGTTAATCAATTGCATGTTCAGACTCACAAATTTCCCCCCTAAAATAAATTCACACATGACTCAAATTTTGGCTTGGTTTTTGGCAGAATTTAGGCCACAACTTTATTGATTACAGAAAGTGACTGGTTGCATAGGCTTTGGGTTGACTAGCTCCCTGCCATGCAGGTAGCGCTGACCCAGGGTTCCAGCATAGGTCAGCCAAGGGTGAACACCTGGGTAGCAGAAAGCCGGGAATGGGCTATCTCCACCACCCAAATGTCCCCCTAGACTCAGGCATGGGCACAACCCCCTCTCAGGGGTTGACCAACCCATCGAGTCCCTGGGTTCCTTTAACGGAATACCTTTCACATAGGGATGGCGAGACCCTATCACCTGAACCAGAGCCTATCTGCCACTTGAGCACCCGCACTCACTGCCAACCAGTCACTCCTCTAACCAGTCCCTTAACCCTGCTGACACAGTAGTCAGCCACAAATCATTCCCAATCACAGACAGATGAACCCCATCAAGCCTGTAAAGGGACGCATCTTGGAAGGTAATGCCCAGGTGACAGATCACCGTCCCACCCAAGGCCAGAACCTTCTTGGCCACTACACTCTGGATGCACTTCCTGGTCCTCTCAGTGGCAGCTGGGCATCGGCTTCCTCACCACATACATTGCTGCAACAGCTGTGACCAAGTCCTCCTGCATGTGGGTCCACAGGCTCAAGCCAGGAGCTTCCGGCAAATCGTTTTTGCCCAGCTGCACCATCATCGCCACAGGCATACCATCCACAGACACCTTCGCCCGCACCGTTGGGAGAAGCTCCTCCTAATGCATTCCTCGTCTGGATATCCAGGATACGCACACGTGGTCGGGAAGCCCAAGCCTGCGTCCAATTCCAGACTCTGCCACCCTCTTGCTGGCCCAGTGGACAATGCTGTGCCTGACTATCCAGACGTGAAGGGTGGGTGGACGTAGGAATGAACAAAACAACATTAGCAACTGTACCTCAACGCCGCTTCCGAACATAACCTTGGTATGCTCTGGATCTCCAGTGGCCCAGATCCTTAATCCTGTCAACGGACAGGCCCCAATTCACTGTGGTGGTAGCTGCCCCAATACAGGAGGAATGAGGTGCAAATTCGCTGGCTGACAGGCTGCACGCTGCCAGCGCATTGCGCATTACTGCAGCAAATTGATGCCTCCTTAAAAGGCACCCATCCTCGTGAACCAGGAAAGGACCATCCCCAGGCGGGTGAAGTGACAAATATTTCTTGGCATCCTTAACTGGACAAGGGCCAGGCTCACCAGTGGCAGGCAACCTCATCAAGGCACTTCTGCCCAACTGGTCCATTTTGGAATTCCAAATGGTTAGGACCAACTCAGCATCAAACAGCTGAACATCCTGCAAAAGCAAGCCCCTGAGATTCCTTCCCTGCACTGACTCCACCACCACTTCACCCACATGCAGTGCACCGAAAAAGGCAATTGAAAATGCTGCCGTAAAAAGTCTTGCCTCAAAATTAGACCAACAAATTGATCTCAGGGTGCTGTGCATAGCGCACAAAATGTCAAATGTGATGGGCCTCCTACCTGGTGACTTAGGTGTATGTAACCTGGCCCAGCTTTCGAGAGCCTTGCACACCACAAATTTTGCACAAGGGTCTCGAGAATAAAGGGACTTACAGAAAAAGGAAATGGCAGAAGACTGAATTTAAATGGACTTCACAGCGCAACCCATAAAACACAGGTGAGCCAAATACTACAACACCTGATGTATGAATGGCGAGTTTGTACTTGTCAAATGCTGCGCTCTAAAGCTAAAAATCCATCCAGGCCTTCTTATAAGACCTCAATGTGGAAGGAGAAACAGATGCTATTACTCCCTGTAGGACTATCTTTTGCCAAGGTTCCAAAGCTGCTCCGGGAAATATTCTGGAGGCTGCTGGGCCTCTGGAGCCAGGGATCTGACTCGCTCCATCTAAAAATGGGATAAGGCAATGTCATTATTAGTGCCAGGAATAAAACGGGCAGAAAATACAATATTAAACCTGAGGCACCGCAGCACAAACATGTGCAAGAGGGCAGAGACTCTCCTGGAGCAGGATGACTGCTTTGCCAAAACGCTCACCACGGCCTGGTTATCAGACCAGAAACAGACGCGCCTGTCCTTGAACTTCGTGGTCCAGATGTGCACTGCCACTACGATGGGGAAAAACTCAAGAAAGGTTAAATCACGGGTAATAGCTGTATCCTGCAATTGCTCAGGCTACCTCTGAGTGCACCAATGGCCACAGAAATAGAGCCCCAAACCCAAAGAACCAGTGGCGGCCTAATGGACCTGGAAATCAAATTGCAGATTCAAGGTAGCCTGCCACAAGGATATGCCATTGAACTCCTTAAGGAATTCAAGCCACATTTCTAGGTTTGCCCTGACCTCGCTGGGCAACCGGACCCGGTGATGGGGTGACCGCAGGCCAGCTGAAAGTCTCGCCAAGCATGCACAAAAGGGGTGACCAGGCGTCACCACCCTGCACATGAAATTCAAGTGGCCCCAAAGCGACTGAATCTGCCGCAAGGTAACTTTTTCCCATGGCAAAAATTCCATAATAATATCACGCAAAGCCATCAACTTTACTTCAGGCAGAGCAGAAGTTAATGCCACAGTATCCAGCTGAATCCTGAGGCAAGACAACCTTGTGACTGGGCCTTCAGTTTTATCAGCCACTAAGGGAACCCCTAACTCCTCAGTTAGGTCATTAAAAACCTGCAAAAAGAGCAGGCATTTGTCTGAATCGGCTGCAGAACTTAATAAAAAATCATCGAGATAATGGGTCATGCCCCTAAAACCTGTCTTAGTACACAAAGCCCAGTCCAAAAATGTACTGAAGGCCTTGAAAGCTGTGCAAGATATAGAGCACCCCAAAGGCATTTCCTTAACCACATAATAAGCTCCATCCAGCTTATTATTCAGTTGCTGGAACCCCAGCAACTGAAAATTATGTGGGTGAACAGGAAGTAAGCGGAAGGCAGCTTCTACATCGCACTTTGCCAAAAGTGCACCCTTCCCAAAGCTCCTGATCAACTTGACTGCTTGGTCAAAGGTGGCATACTTACCAGAACACAACTCAGGAGGAATAGCATCATTTACAGATGAACCCTGTGGGTAAGATAAATTGTGAATTAAGCGAAATTCACCTGGGGCCTTCTTGGGCCCTTCTTGGTGCAAATCTGGGTAAGAAGGGCGCGCAAATGGGCCAGCCAAAATACCCAAAGCCAGTTCCTTCCTGATCTTTCTCCTAGCGACATCAGGCAACTCCCTGACAGATTTTTGATTTTCAACTTTGGCAGCTCAGGGCAGGAACACCACTGGTATATGAAAGCCTTGAGAAAATCCAAACTACAAATAGGAAGCAGAGGCTGTTTCAGGATACCTGTGCAGCCATGCCCTCAAGGCGGGCAACTTAATGGGAGTATAAGCTAGGGTCAATAAGACCTCACTTAACATCGCAGGCGCTGGAGGAGAGGATCCTTTCTGATCCTGCTAAGAACCTCTCCTTGCCGTAGCCCCATGGGGCGAAAGCCCTTCTCAGTAAGGGAAAGGTCAAGGACAGGGAGGATTAACTTAAAAATTAAAATTAGGAAAAGGAAGAGGGTGAAAGGAATTAAAAGAAGGGATAACAGAAAGATATCACCAGGAAGATCCGTCGAAGGTAAATCACTTTCTCTCTCTCTCTTGGCTCACAGAGGACACACTGTTGGTGTTCCGAATGCATGCGACGAAAGAGGAAGCTCTGGGTCACGTGCATGGCCATAAATAGGTCCCTCAAACTGTTTGGACTGCGTCCCATTGATCAGATTGCACCGAGCTTTGAGGGACCTACCAATCAGGTGTTGTGGCTGACCAATCGTACCCACCCACAACACAGGGTGTCGGTTGTCCAGGTCTCACCGCAATATGTACCCTCTTTAAGGGAGGACCCATATGCAACATCAAAGGACTCGGGGATAATTAATTCCTTTGCACTCAATAGAAGTGCTATCATTATTTATTTGTGTTTATGTTGTGTTCTTCTACTTGCAAATGACAGTTTATTGTGGGATAATCAGTGCTTTTTCTATAAAAAAAAGTGTTTAGGGGAACTCTCATTTTCCTACTCATATTGAAATACTGCAACTCAATGAGGCCAAACTTAGATTCACAAAATGTTTAGAGGTATGCGTACCCCTGCGTCCCCCCAGAAAAAAAGCACTGTGGATTATTAATTGAATTCTCACAGTGAATTTCTATAGTAGCCATCCTCTGTTAGGAAAGGGTTGTGCTGAGTGCTAAAACAGGTCCCAGGAGGGGGTTGTGGTGGGTCCCTGCAGCTGAGAAGAGGGGAGATGGAAATAGATGCCTTTGTTTTTGAAAAACAGCACACACACACACACAAAATAAATAAATAAAAATATCCAAACCATTGAATGTTGAGGTTTTTTGCCAGGGAGCTCAAGCAGGAGAGAGAGGCACAGGCAGAAACCTTTGGAGCTGATAGTTGAAAGAAAGAAAGAAAGAAAGTGACTTGTTCATTGCTTCCATGAGCCTGCGGGCTAATTTGGGGTGGGAGGGGGACTGGTCCCACAGGAACTGCATTCATTTCAGTTACAGGTTTGCTATGAAGGAGAGTTCTACAATACATTATCAAGCGGTGGAGCAGTTCCATGGATCCAAGCCATGTAAAATGGCGGCAGTGGTTAAGAGGGATAGGAAGGAAGGAAGGAAGGAAGGAAGGAAGGAAGGAAGGAAGGAAGGAAGGAAGGGTTCATTCTTTTCATCTTGCCCTTCTCTCCTTCTGGATTTCTTTTTATAGGTCCACACCTAATTCACATTTTAAATTATTACAAATGGACTTTTAGCTGAATTAATGAACCTGAAGCTCCAATGTTTAGTAGCTTATGGGGCTATACCATCTTTTTTGGACATGCTAGTTTTAGTTTCTGCTGTGCACAGCAACAAACAAGGGGTGCAGAAGTAACATTCCTGTCAAGGCAGATGCACCATGATGTCATTTTGGCAGTGGTTTTACATGCCTACTTTCTTTCTGAAGAAACCTACACATGTCACATCTCATCCGTCCCATAGGTATTCTTTGCATTCTGAAAATGCACCTGTGTCTTATGCAATCAGCTTCTCCTCTCTGGTTTCCTTTTCTGTTTCTTTGGGGACATGTATTCTGATAAAGTCAATGGGGATGCTAGCAGTGTCTACGGAGGTGCTTTATAGGTATGCTCTTATTTGTCTGGGCATCTCCTGGGTTCTTTAAAGTGGAGCCTCAGATTCCAGGGCAGATGTTCTGCTTTTAATGGAATCACAGTAAAACAACCCAGATGTTCAGCACCATTTACCAACTCTGCAGTGTGCTGAGGTGTATAAAGATCAAATGAGCAGCAGCCAAAGTTTATTGTAATGTTACAATTAGTGCAGGCATGATGATTGACTCTCCAAAGCAACAAAGCAATAGAAAATAAAAGCATCACTTTAGGAGAGCATTGCAACAGAAGGCATGTGGAATTCCACTTCAAAAACATTGCTTATCTTTTAACAGAAAATGAGACACTAACATGATTAAGAGGTGATAATCTGATTATATGTATTTAATTGTAATCTTTACAATAAACAAGACTGCAACCATACCGTATGTTATCCATAATGTAGTTGTATACCACCCCAATCTCTGAGGGGTGTGGGATTTCAGGGGTTCCAGGCGCTTGTCCAGGATTCGGTTTCTTTGGCAAGAAGCCAAAGGCTGTATGGTTAGGTTGTATGGTTTTTTAACACATATGCACACCCTCAGCCTACAGGGGAGGGGCTCACAGCCGGACACCCTAAGAAGGTCTTGCTTCTCCCATCGCCACAGCCTTGGATTCCAGCAGAAATCAAGCATGGCTCTCCCTCTCCGACTTCTGCCTGCTTCTAGCTTCCTGCCTAGCTCTCTCACACACCTGATCTGGGCTTTGTCCTTCTCACTACCAGCCAGGTCTCCTCCAGCACAAAGCAATGACCTTTCTTAAACTAAGGACCCATATTACCAAGAAGCTGGTCTGGCTGCTTCAACAACTGAATCCTCCATTAAATGTTAACCCTTGCTGGATCCAGGGATCGTAAGGGACTTGAGCAAAAAGCCTAACAGATCCCACCCCCTTCAAACTCGCAATAATATGTTGCTGTGCTTAAGACGTCCAATGAATCTGCAAAATTCTCATCCAGTAGGCAGAACCTGCATTCACTTTCAACACCTCATGCTCTACCACAATAATCAATTCCTTCCTCAATAGGAGCAATGACACTTATATAATTTACTGAGGAAATCTGGACGTGTACACCTCTGACACCATTTTCACCATTTTCCTGACTGGTAAAGGTTAAGGTAAAGGGATCCCTGACCATTAGGTCCAGTCACAGATGGTTCTGGGGTTGCGGCGCTCATCTCGCATTACTGGCTGAGGGAGCCGGCATATAGCTTCCGGGTCATGTGGCCAGCATGACTAAGCCACTTCTGGCAAACCAGAGCAGCACACGGAAACACCATTTACCTTTCCGCCAGAGCGGTACCTATTTATCTACTTGCACTTTGACATGCTTTTGAACTGCTAGGTTGGCAGGAGCAGGGGCTGAGCAACAGGAGCTCACCCCATTGCAGGGATTCGAACCGCCGACCTTCTGATCAGCAAGTCCAAGGCTCAGTGGTCTAACCGACAGCACCACCCACATCCCTGTCTGGTACTGCAATCTAAATCCCTTTTGTGCTGGACTCAGGAAGTCAGTGCTGGATTGGGCAGAGGGATAACTCTACCCAGCCATACTTGCCTTCACCAGTTCCAGTTTGCCTGCCAAATGGGTGGTCAAAAGCCACTGGTGGGAAGCTCCAAAGTGTGGCATTTTTGGAGAGGGAAAGGGCCGAGCCAGTGCAGGATCCACTAAAGCCCAGTCAGGCCCCACTGCCATTCCATAATGGCATTCAGCCTGATTGCTGCTCCAGGGTGGCACACCTATTTGTCAGGTTGAGGGTATGCCTGTCAGGTTCTCAAGCCGCAGTCAGGGGTAACTGGCCACACTTCCAGGCATTCGGCTTGAGATCCTTGTTGACCTCCCTGTCTGCGTCTCCCGGCAGGATACAGGCAAGGTCACCAATCGGCGATCCCACTCAGCGTGAGAGGGACACACCTCTCCCCCTCCTCCCTGCTTCCCTCAGGGAGGGGGAAAGAGACAGACAGAAATCTATTTACATTGCTTTATTCCTGTCATTCCAGCAGTACAGAGAAACGTGTCTGCACTCTCCAGACTCCAACAGTAGAGAGAACAAACTCCACCCCTGTACTTCCAGTACAGGTCATATGACACTTTGAGCTAACATCCGGTGCTCAGTACAGAGACTAGACTGCCCCTTTGTTCCACTAGTACAGTCCCAGACATCAACATCCTGTTTTGCATTCCAGCAACTTGCAGCTGGCTTTTGCATTGCTGCTTATTCCTGACAATGCCCAGCTACATGTGTTGGACCATTGATGTACCACTGAGACAGCCCCATGGTAATCATGAAGGTAAAAGGTAGGGACGTGGGTGGCGTTGTGGTCTAAACCACTGAGCCTCTTGAGCTTTCCGATTGGAAACATTAGCAGTTTGAAAGCACACCAGTGCAAACAGATAAATAGGTACCACTGAGACTGGAAGGTAAACGGCATTTCCATGTGCTCTGGTTTCTGTCACGGTGTCCCGTTGCACCAGAAGTGGTTTAGTCCTGCTGGCCACATGACCCGCAAAGCTGTCTGGGGACAAATGACGGCTCCCTCGGCCTTAAGCGAGATGAGCACCTATAGTTACCTTTGACTGGACTTAACCGTCCAGGGGTCCTTTACCTTTTTACCTTTAGTCATGAAGGCCATGAAGTCCCAAGGTGAACCATTTGAATTCCCCCAACACCACTGTGTCATACCCTCCAACATTTTTCCAATGAAAATAGGAACGTCCTATATAATAATAATAGTATTAATAATTTTAATATTTATACCCCACCCATCTGACTGGGCTGCCCCAGCCACTCTGGGCGGCTTCCATTAACATTAAACAAAAACACACACACCATCCTTTCCTCATTCTTCCATCCTTCCTTGTGCTATTAAGACTCTTACCGCCGTTGTCGCATACATGAAGATATTTTTCAGCTTCCTTGGCAGGTCTTTTCCTACAATCCCTAACAAAAATGCTACAGATGGAATGTTTCAAATGTTAGATGGAACATTTTCTTCAGTTCATTGTATATCATTTCCCCAAACTTTTTAATTTCATTACAATCCCACCACATATGGTAAAATGTCCCCTCCTTTTCTTTACACTTCCAACACATATTTGAGCTGGTTTTACACATTTTTCCTAACTGCACTGGTGTCATATACCATCTATACATCATTTTCATATAATTTTCTTTCAACAAAGAACAATCTGTAAATTTTAAATCAATTTTCCATAACCTTTCCCAATCTTCCAACATAATGTTATGATATATATCTTGTGCCCATTTAATCATGACTGATTTTACCTCTTCATCTTTTGTCTCCCACTCTAGCAGTATGCTGTAGTTTCACTTTCCATTCAGTAGTTTCACTTTCCATTCAATCACTTCCATTTGAAACCTAGATTTTGTGTAGCTGAATCCTTTCTTAATTTAGGATGGAAGAACGAGGCAACCCCAACAAAAGAACTATGGCAAGAGAAACTGATGGACTATCATAGAATCATAGAAGCATAGAGTTGGAATAGACCACAAGGGCCATCGAGTCCAACCCCCTGCCAAGCAGGAAACACCATCAGAGCACTCCTGACATACGGCTGTCAAGCCTCTGCTTAAAGACCTCCAAAGTAGGAGACTCCACCACACTCCTTGGCAGCAAATTCCACTGTCAAACAGCTCTTACTGTCAGGAAGGTCTTCCTAATGTTTAGGTGGAATCTTCTTTCTTGTAGTTTGGATCCATTGCTCCGTGTCCGCTTCTCTGGAGCAGCAGAAAACAACCTTTCTCCCTCCTCTATATGACATTCTTTTATATATTTGAACATGGCTATCATATCATCCCTTAACCTCCTCTTCTCCACCCCTTAACCTCCTCTTCTCCAGGACTATGCAGAATTGGCAAGATTGACACATAAACTATGGGACAAGGATAACTGTGACTTTAAAGATGAATGGGAATCTTTTACAAAGTACTTAAAGAAACAACAAACTGAATTGGACTCCTTGGCAGGTTTTGAATAAACACTCACAAACTTTTTATTGACAATAACCAGTCAGATAAATTAAGGATCTATACTGTTTTGTAACATGCAGAGAATAGCATCTGTAGAGAAACCAGAGATTGAAGCTGAGGGAAGTCAGGGGGGGAGGGGGTCATTTTATGGGGGGAGGGAAATGGGGGGGGAATAAATGTTTTAAGATGATATATTTTGTTTAAATTCTTAATAAAATGTTTTTTTAAAAAACCTTCTTTATACAGGGCTCCCTTCAGATGTCTTCTAAAGGTTGTCTAGTCATTTATCTTTTTGGCTCAGGGGTCACATAACCAATGAAAATAGGGACATCCTACCATACCCTCCAACATTTATCTGATGAAAATAGGGGTGTCATCCTAAGGAAAAGCAGGACATTCCAGTATCAAATCAGAAACTGGGCCAGCTTCTGTAAATCTGAGACTGTCCCTGGAAAATAGGGGTGCTTGGAGGGTCTGCTGTATGAGGGTTCTCCAACTCCACATCCAAGTCTGCCTGCTGCAGAACAGCCAGGGAGACTGATCTGCACAGGTTTTGAGGGTTTGTGGTCTTGAGCCAGAGACACAGAACAGGGATTTGCTAGTGTACGGAGCTACCATAGCAACTTCCCTGTTCTGTGTCTCCTAATAAGAGAGAAGGGGTTTTGTATGGATGACTGTAGCTCCCCCTCCTGCCGCTCTGACTTGGAATGGTGCGGCACCACCCACGGCATAATTATAAATGCCAGGCTTGCCCCTCATCCATGATCAAATTATGGATGGCTGATAGGGGGAGGGCAAAGCAGAAACACAGTGGGTGAGGCAGGGGGGGCACGGGCTTTGATATAACTAGCCCTCCCATCCTCACTCGTGTTTCCCTTCACCCACCTCTGTATCTCCCCCTACCCCCCCCCCCAGCACAGCAGTCCCACTGCCATCCTCCCCGCTTGACCCCTGACTCACCTCAAGGACAACAGACACGCAGCAGAGGCCAATGTCTGGGGGGACATGAAGCCTTTTGATTTTCTGTTGGAAAATGTATGTTGGTTGAAATCAAGGCAAAAACTGCTATTCACCATTACACAAATTAAAGTCTACTTTAATTATTATTATTTTTTGCTCAGCTTTGTAGTTTAGATAGCTTAATCCTTGTTTCCCAAGCAGCTGACAACACTGAGTAAAAGAAAAAAGAAAAAAGAAAGGCATGACAGCAGTTGCTGAAGCAGATAATATAGTCAAAAATATGCTGCATATTTGCAAGGAATTGAGGCAACGTTATGCATTTTTTTACTCACTGGACTGAGAGAGCAATTTGATTCTTCATTTAAATGCTACAAAATACAAAGCATAATGCAGAGAAGTGCATAAATTTGATACAGCCAGAAAAGTCTACACATGTTAAGAAATTCATGCAAATTTGAAGAAGTAACAATGCAAATATAATACAAATGAGCTTTGCAAACATTTTTTTTTTAAAAAAAGTTTGTTGATATTCATTTGCTTCCAGTTTCTGACAAGATACTCAGAAATGGGGTGTTTATGTGGCCTATATACCATTCCTATTTTGCTTCTTCCTTACGTCCTGCTTCTCAAAATGGGCCATGTGGGTGAGTGAGTTTTGGATCTAGGTCTGTTCAGCTACTCTGGTGTCTCCCTGCCCCACTGCCCCACTTTAGGCAACCTACAATAAGTTAAAAATTCCTGCTATCTGCAGGAGAAGTAAAGGCTACACAGATCCACAGTGGAGTCCCTAAGACAGTTGGATGGCACCTCATACGCCTCCTTCAATAAAAACCTGCAGCCAAGCTGTTGCCAAACATCTTGCTCTGCTTTCCTTTGGACCCATCAGTGAGGCTGAGACAGGGCAGCCCAGGACCCACAGACACACTGCCCAGGCCCCAGAGACGTCACTTCAGTGCTGCCATTGCAGCAAAAAAAGTGGGGGAGGCAGCCGTTACATTGCAGCCACAGCAGGTGCTGTGATTCTCCAGTGGTTTAACTTCACCACTGGAGGTGTACTCCATTGTCACTTGAGACAGGCCACTGCCAAAAACAATCTAACTCTAATGCAAATTTGCGCCAAGCCAGCCAAAATAATAAAACAATGCCAAAAGCAACAACTAATTCAACATGAGAAGAACTAAAACTAACTTGAAAGCCAACTACCACCAAGCTGTGGAGATAATACTAAAAATGATGATAAAAGATACTAAAGGTTGCCTCTAAGTTATTACAGAGTCTGGAAGGATTGAAAAATAAACATTTGCCTAGTACCAATATGAGATTCATGTGGATGCCAGACAAGCCTTCCCAGGGAGTAGGGGGACCACTGAAAGGTCCCACCACTAGAAAGGATTTGTTTTTTTTTTGTTTTTTTGCCCAGTATCTGCTACTTTGATCTTACTCTGATGCTCATTTGCTATTTGGATGCTAAGCCATCCATTTTGGAGCAATTCTTTTAGAAGTTTTCACATTCTAGCATCAGATGTGTGAAATCAAAATTGACGTGCTCATCTCAAAAATTATCTGGACTTTGTGAATGCTCACAAATCTTCTAGGGATTTTTGTAATTGAAAGCAATGGTGGCAAAATCCAGTTGAAACATTAAAAAGCTTTCTGTTTGCGAAGTGAGAATGGCGCCTCCCAAACTCCAACAGGCTGGTGGCCTTGGACATGACACAAATCTTCCCTTTCCATCTGGTCAGATAAGACTCCAGCTCTTCCTGTGGGGAATTCTAATTTGGTGCATACTCAGAACATTTATTCCCTGCAGGAACCTTCCCTGGAGAGCGAAGCCAGTCCTAGCAGGATGGGAAGTTTCTGAGCACATCCCAAAAAAGGGCTAAATGCTCCTTGAAAGTTCTGTGGCATTCAAACAGCGAAATAAAGGAAGTACTTAGCATGGACCTAAAGATTTGTGCAGATGTAGCATTTGTTGTCCTGCATTTACAGATGTCCTAAAAAGAGCTGGAATGTCATAAATAATCATTCATTGCTGACTACTAAACACATGTGATGCAACATTTCACAGTGTGATTGCTACAGCTTCAAAATTAAACTTGCAATCAATGTTAATTGCTGATACTAATTTGCTTTTTAGAGGCAGTGATGGCTTTGCTTAGACCTGCTATCTGTTAAAAGTGGGTGATTAACACTGAAAGTGTATGTTTACCTACTCAGAAGTAAATGCCACTGTGTTCAGCAGGGCTAATGGCCAGGAATGTGTGCACAGGACTGCACTGCAATGGGAGTGAGGCCCATTAAATCTAGTGGGACTTACTTCTGGGCAAAATGCATAAAACACACAGAGACTTGTTCTCATCCTTTTTGTATGTGATATACTAAAATGCATCAATAGAGATAAGGGGGAAATGCTGAGTTGCTGGTTTGACCAAAGCTTGTGAGAGTAATATACAACTTCATATTTAATGCACCTTAGTGAGGAAGTTGTTGCTCTTGATCTGAGAATATTTTTTAAAAAAGTACAACTGCAAGATGGATATTCTGAAATCAAATCTAAAATAAAAGAGAGGTAGTTAATTCTGTCAGTGGATATATAGGCAGCATCGATGAACCCATGACTTCATATTTAATGACTTTCTGCAGATTTAAATAACAGACTTTAATATATACTTTCAAATATTCTGCCTGGTGAACGAGCTAAGGGACCTGCTTACCCTTGCATTATATATTTTTATTTTGTCAGGCTGGTTAGATGAGAGTCATTAAAATTCAAGGCATCTCTGTGAGGAAAGGTTCATTTTTTGAAGCTACATTATTTAGCCATATCCTCTTCGATTCTTCCGTGAAAGATGCCAGAGGTCTAAACCTGGGGATTTGGGCAGCAGGATTCAGGTGCCTTGCATTCTGGATTTCTGGTGTAGCTCTTTGGTCCATTGTGGTGGACAGCAATGGGGTGGCTTTGTAGCCTCAAGGGCCCAGTAGGATTCCACAAGGTCCCATGGGGCTTGGTCTCTTTCTCCCAGCCCCTCAGTCTTTCTGAGTAAGCCTGACCAGCCAACGCTATTTCCTGCTCCCTTGTTTTCTGCTCTGACCACCTGGCCAGCTTGCTTCAAGGCTGCAGCCCTACCCCTAGTTGCTTACATTTTAACTGTAAACTCTTCAGGGTAGGTACTTATCTGTTTTGTGTGTGGTGTCCTGCAGAGAACCCCATAGCTATTATTGCTTGGTTTGCAACCCTATTAATGTGTTGATAAATACATGAACTAGAACAGACAGTTCATAGACAGAAGGCACTTGCCCCACTTCTGCCACCCCCCCAACCCCTCCTGAAGGCTCTCTGCAGGCTAAGGGCACATCTGCAGTGAAGTAGACTGCCAAATGCATGGAGAGTTAGAATTCTAGCTGCCCGACTGCAAGTTCATATTTATTCATATTTATTTAAATATATTTAATATATTTAAATTTCATATTTATTCTTTAAACTTTTGGAATGTTCTTCATTGCATAGTAATGAATCAGGGCAGATCTCGTGGAAAATATATATTGTTATATCTGCCTCTGGAGTGCCTGAAATTATCTTCCCTTAGAAGTGAAGAATTTATTATTATTATTATTATTATTATTATTATTATTATTATTATTATTAATTCCCCACCCATCTGGCTGAGTTTCCCCAGCCACTCTGGGCTGCTCCCAATCAAGTTTTAAAAACAATACAACATATTAAATATTAAATATTGAAAACTTCCCTAAACAGATGTCTTTTAAAAATAAGATAGCTGCCTATTTCCTTGACATCTGATGGGAGGGCATTTCAAAGGGAGGGCGCCACTACAGAGAAGGCCCTCTGTCTGGTTCCCTGTAACCTCACTTCTCGCAATGAGGGAACCGCCAGAAGGCCCTCGGCGCTGGACCTCAGTGTCCGGGCTGAACGATGGGGATGGAGATGCTCTTTCAGGTATACAGGACCGAGGCCATTTAGGGCTTTAAAGGTCAGCACCAACACTTTGAATAGTGCTCGGAAATGTCCTGGGAGCCAATGAAGCTCTTTCAGGACCAGCGTTATATGGTCCCGACGGCCACTCCCAGTCACCAGTCTAGCTGCCACATTCTGGATTAATTGCAATTTGCAGGTCACCTTCAAAGGTAGCCCCATGTAGAGCACATTGCAGTAGTCGAAGCGTGAGATAACCAGAGCATGCACCACTCTGGCGAGACAGTCTGCGGGCAGGTAGGGTCTCAGCCTGCGTACCAGATGGAGCTGGTAAACAGCTGCCCTGGATGCAAAATTAACCTGTGCCTCCATGGACAGCTGTGAGTCCAAAATGGCTCCCAGGCTGCACACCTGGTCCTTCAGGGGCACAGTTACCCCATTCAGGACCAGAGAGTCCCCCACACCCACCCGCCCCCTGTCCCCCCAAAACAGTACTTCTGTCTTGTCAGGATTCAACCTAAATCTGTTAGCCACCATCCATCCTCCAGCCACTCACACAGGAGCTTCACTGATTTCACTGGTTCTGATTTGAAAGAGAGGTAAAGCTGGGTATCATCCACATATTGATAAAAACCCAACCCAACCCCCCTGATGATCTCTCCCAGTGGCTGCATGTAGATGTTGAAAAGCATGGGAGAGAGGACAGAACACTGAGGCACCCCACAAGTGAGAGCCCAGGGGTCTGAACACTCATCCCCTACCACCACTTTCTGAACACGGGCCAGGAGGAAGGAGCGGAACCACTATATAACAGTGCCCCCAGCTCCCAGCCCCTCTAGATGGTCCAGAAGGATGTTATGGTTGATGGTACCAAAAGCCACCGAGAAATCCAGCAGAAGTAAGAAACAGCTCTCACCTTTGTCCCTAGCCCACCAAAGATCATCGACCAGTGTGACCAAGGCAGTTTCAGTCCCATGGTGAGGTCTGAATCCCGATTGGGGCTTAATTTACAAGGAGTTGAAAAAAATGTTTGGAATAACTTTTTTAAAAAGATCAGAGGCATTTCTGTTAAGCATTGTTGGCAGGGACATCCCAGAGGCCTTTAGGGAGGTATTCTTATATGCAAGGGCCGCAGCTCGGACTTTGGTGGCAAAGGGGTGGGAAGGAACAAGAAGGCCCGACAATAACGGATTGTCATTACAAGCTACAAGAATTTGCTGAAATGGCGCAATTAACAAATACCCTGAGAGGCAATTCAAAACAAAAATTTATGGAAAAGTGGGATAGATATAAAACATATTTTCAAAAATACAGTAAAGGTTCGCTATCTATGATAGCATTTAATTGACGTTGAAGTGAGACTGAGCTGAGAAATAAGACTAAGAGCACATATTGATATAGGAATGTATTAGATAATATGTAAAGAAATATACAATAATAAGAGTACATTCATTTGTAAAAAAAAGGAATATACAACGGGAAAGACAGGGAGTCTAGTGTATTGGTATGTATATGATTTGGGGGGGAATTTGTTTTTGTTTTTTCTCTTTGTTCTTTTTTGTTGTTGTTTCATTTTCTTTTTAGGTATATAAAATTTGTATATTATTTTTGTATACATGTTGGAAATTATATTATAGTAAGTCCTGTAATGTAATATGACAATGTTTACCAATGCAATATAAGAATGTTAACAAATAAATAAAATGCAAATTCAAAAAAAAAAAAAGGAGACAGAAAAGCAGTGTGGAAAGAATGAAGCAATTGGTTCATGCAAGCATTCTGCATTATGATCTGCTCTGGTTTCTTCCATTTGCAGATGGGGTGCAGAATTAGTCCAGTTCAGGAAGGTGAGATGCAAAGAACTCATATAAGCTAGTAGTGGGACTTCTGGGCATCTGGGATTTTGTGACTGGTACTCTAAGAACCACTCCTCGCAGAATAGGACTGGATCTAGACTCTAGTTTTATGTGTGCTCTCAGATTAAGAACCACAAATAGAAGCATTCCACATAGTGTGCAAAAGGCTGCTTGAAATATATATCAAACTGTTAGAAGTTTTGCCTCTGTTGGCATGAAGCTGTAACAATTGGAGCAAGCTTTTATTGGAGCAAGCTTCATGTACAATAAATGATTTTTGCTCAAAAAAGAAAAAGGAAAAAAAAGAGTCCCGATCGGATGGAATCCAAATGTTACACATCCTCAAGGCATGCTTGGAGTTGTTCAGCTCAATTACCTTGCCCAAGAATGGTAGATTTGAGAGATAGTTGGCCATATAAAGGTAAAGGTAAAGGTACCCCTGCCCGAACGGGCCAGTCTTGACAGACTCTGGGGTTTGTGCGCCCATCTCACTCAAGAGGCCGGGGGCCAGCGCTGTCCGGAGACACTTCCGGGTCACGTGGCTAGCGTGACAAAGCTGCATCTGGCGAGCCAGCGCAGCACACGGAACGCCGTTTACCTTCCCGCTGGTAAGCGGTACCTATTTATCTACTTGCACCCGGGGGTGCTTTCGAACTGCTAGGTTGGCAGGCGCTGGGACCGAGCAGCGGGAGCGCACCCCGCCGCGGGGATTCGAGCCGCCGACCTTTCGAACGGCAAGCCCTAGGCGCTGAGGCTTTTACCCACAGCACCACCCGCGTCCCTGTAGTTGGCCATATAGTCAACTATATGTAGTTGGCCATATAGTCAGCGTCTAAAGATTTTTTTAAAAAGAAGCGGTTTAATGACTGAATTTTCAGCAGGTCT
This sequence comes from Podarcis vaucheri, assembly GCF_965113315.1. Classification (NCBI taxonomy): domain Eukaryota; kingdom Metazoa; phylum Chordata; class Lepidosauria; order Squamata; family Lacertidae; genus Podarcis; species Podarcis vaucheri. The sequence goes on from NC_138762.1 coordinate 112,030,707, forward strand.
GGGAAAGCTCCCTTGCAGAGGGAAGCATTCACCACCCCACAGGGTCCATCACCCAGCCCTTCCCAGGTGGTTGGTTTCACTCGTCCAAGCAGTCTGCCCACATCCTTGGAGGTAACAGATTGGAATTGATCCCACACAACTTGACTAGACAGGACTCTAGCACTCTCCTGCCCCGGCCCTGCTCCCACGGTGGAGTGTACCTCCTTCCAAATCTTATTTTTTTAAAAAATTTATTTACAGGCCAATCAAATCACATTATTTCCAAATTACATTAGTTCCAAATTATACAGCCAGATTTTTGAATTTTGTTGGGGGTACCCATACTTCAAGCTCCGAACGGAGGTCCAAGCATCACTTATATTGCTGCTTTAATTAAACAGTTCTATCCAGTTCTATCCAGATAGTCTTTTTATTACTTTCTTCATCTTCTTGTTGTTATCATATATTCCTTTCTTTGCGATCTCTGATAATCTTCACAAGCGGATTGGAAACAAACATCCTCTGTGTGGGTTTTACACTCTTCAAAAATCATATCACTTAGGGACAGCAGCCATTCCACACTTCCGTAAAGAATTTATCTTCGGTCCGTCCTTTAATTTTCTCAGGCTTGCCAAGTATATCAGGAGGGCTCTGCCAGGTTTAGATCACATTCCAATCATCATTCACATTCTGATGATCCTGGTTCTCCTCCCCCCATCTTTCTTAGATAAGCCTGTCTTAGCGAGACGCCATTTAAAGCTGCGTCATAAAACTTTCCTCCGTTCTCCGTTGTTTACCAATCATCTCTTTGATCTATAATTCACTGCACACAGTTCTTGAATTCCTGCTTGTGATTAATAAAATGCAACGATCTTCTTTCTGGGGTGGAGGGTTATTAATACTCACATAAAGCAAAGAAAAGAAAAGTTTTTTTCCTCCATCCCCTTTCCATTTCACTCCAAACATACCAGCCTCTTAATGGTGGTTCATCACTTGATTTATTTGTCCCGTCCATCGCTCCAGTCACAAAGATCAATTAATCAGCAGTCTTATCTCCCGAACTTCGCTTGATGTATGTGCTTTAGCTTCTTTCCAATTATATGTTTCCAATTATATTTTCGAGCTAAAGCGAACCAGCACGCGCTGATTGGAGACAGCGTCAGGAAGAGCCAACCTCACTGAGGGCTTGTGCCAAGTGACCGGGCACCCCCTTCTTTCGAATCCGGGGGTGCGTTATGGACACCGCTGGCAAGGCAGTCCCCCCATCTCCTTGGGGGGGGGGGAGGTTGCATACTTCCCATAGCAGCCTCTTAATTACCTTGTGTGGGTCGGAGAGATGTTATTGTTGGCCATCTTCCAATGTGCCACCTGGTGGCCCCCCTCCTCCTTCCAAATCTGAGCGACTTTATGTGCAAAAAACTTTGCAAAAGCATTGCTGGAGATCTTGGGGTCCCTACCAGGCCCCGGTGATTGCGAACCACCTGAAAGACTCTCCTGCTGCTGTTTTCTGCAGATGCAATAGAGGTGGGGAAGAAGGTCGTCTTCGTCTTCGCCATCTCCATCTCCACTTGGTAGGCTCAACGTTGAGCTCTAACCCGTGTCCGGTCTGATTCAGAATGAGTTTTCCGCCACCGGCGCTCTAGCCGTCTCAACGATTGTTTCATTGCCCTCAGTTCCAGGGAAAACCATGGGGCTGTCCAGGCTCCATGCAATCGGAGAGGGTGCTTTGGAGCCAGACAGTCAATAGCCCTGGTTAACTCCTCATTCCAGTGGGCCACCAGGGAATCAGCTGAAAGCCATCAACATAGGATAAAACATCCCCTACCACTCTATGGAAGCCAATTGGATCCATTAAGTGGCAGGGATGGACCATCCGAATTGGTCCCACCTCCCTGCAGACGGGAAGTGTCGCAGAGAAGTCCAGTTGCACCAGGAAGGGTTCCGACCATGACACTTCTTTTGTTTCGCTTTAACTTAATGTCAGATCACCAGCATCTGTAGAGGTAAACACCAGGTCTAAGGCATGTCCACGGCTATGTGTTGGGCCAAACTTATTCAGGGACAGCCCCATGGAAGCCATGCTTTCCGCGAAGTCCTGAGCGGCCCCTTGTAAGTTTGTGTTGGCATGGATGTTAAAATCCCCCAGGACAACCAAACTAGATGTCTCCAGAAGCACATCTGCCATGACCTGAAGCAGCTCAGGCAGGTAATCCATGGTGCAGTGGGGAGGTCGGTACACCAATAGGAATCCTGTACTGCCCCTATTGCCCAACTTCCAGAACATGCACTCAGAGAACTGGGTCTTCCCCATAGGATGCCTGGTGGAAACTAATGGCTTCCTAAAAATAACTGCAGCCCCCCCTCCCCATCCACATGACCTGGGTTGCTATGCGTAAGAGAAACCTGGTGGGCAAGCAGCGGCAAGGACAGGCCCATCTGCTTCATCCAACCAAGTCTCTGTCACACATGCCAGGGCAAATCCTCCATCCACAATCAGGTCGGGGATGGCAGTATTCTCCATCATTGATCTGGCATTGCACAGAAACACTTTCAGGTCATGTGGGTTTCCCTTGCTGATTCCAGTATCCTTCCAGTCAGGATCAGACCTGGAGGCAGGGATAGTCCTCAAACAACGACTAAACCTGCCTCCTCGGTAATGACATGGTCTGGTCTTAGCGTTAACTCCTCCTCCTGCCCATGAACACTGAGATCGGGTGTCCCAATACACACCCCCCCCCACCGTGGAACCCCAGCCATTCTGTTGGCTGAGGCCCACGCCCAGGCAGCCCTGACCCTTCCCCTTAAAAAGCAAAATACAAACTATACAATAACTTAACAAAATAATGAAAGTAAAAACAAAGCAAGAAACAATTATGCTAAAATTAAACTACTCCCTGTACCAACTAAACATCTGTCCCACCCCAAACAGGAATAAAATAACAAAATAAAATAATATTATAAAAATACACCATCTGAGCTGCCACAGATTAAGAACATTTAAAACGTTTTAAACCATTTTCGCCACTTGCTGCAGAGAGCTGCTCAGAGTATGTGTGAGCGTAGGCCCCACCTCTTGGGCACGATGGAATTGGCGTGCGGGGGGGGGGGTCTTCCCAATACTCACAGGAGCAACAACAACAGTGAAGAAAGCCCCAACAGTGTTTATGTTTGTGAATGAGCTTGGAGTTTAAAGCTAACCTCCAGAATTTCAGGATATGTAACCAGCTCTTCATTTATGCTTTCCTCATTGTGTAAAGAGGGCACCAATCAACAAATAATTCTACTTACAGTGGAGATGTTGAATTAGTGCTGGGTGAACCTCCGTCTTGATTTACAAGTGGACTCAGCAAACTCAACTATTTCTAAAATAAATAAATATCCTAATATTCCCCCCTGAAGACATCCCAAGGAGCACCAAAGTGCCCAACCCATGAGTTCCCTCAACTTGCTCTCTGTCCCCCAACATACCTGGCAGTGGTGGCAGGAGGGGGTGGTTGTGGAGAGGTGGCAGCAGTCACCTGACCTTCTGACAGCTGCATCACTGCTGCTTACTGGGAGGGGTAAGGTGGTGTGGAAGTGGGGGCACAGTATTAACACACTGGCAAAGCCAATTTGGTGCTCCTGCTTATGTGTTTGCACCCGGCCAACCTCCCTGCCCCCTTGCCCACTTCTTCATGGGAAGCCTCAGTGACTCAGGGAGGCAGTGAAACAGCAGTGCTACAGGGATCCTGGGGGACATACAGGGTTTCAAATAGTTTTAATTATTTTGTAGATGTCTCGGATGTATATGGCCACCTCTGCCTCGAACCTTAAGAGTGAGCAGCAGCAAAACTGCGGGAGGAAACCATGAGAATAGACTTGCCTTGTGCTTCTGGGGCTGATCTTCTCTAATAAACTGTGTCTATCAGAAACCTGGCACTCCAGGACCCAGCAGATGAGACAGGAGAAGATAGTCAGCCTGTTGAAGAGACAGAAGGCTTGACTTTCCAAAATGACACCCCGCAGATTCCACAACCCTCCCTTTTTAGATCTGGCACTCCATTATTGGTGGAGGGGGGAGGGCTGGAAGAGAGCCCAGAAGGCAGTCTGCCAAGGGGTCGGGTGACTCTGGAACCACTATCTAGTGACAGGGGGAGGCTGCTGTTTCCCAGCAGCTGCTTGAGCTAAAACAGGGAAACAAGACAGTCCTACAATTCTGGTCAGAGTTCAATCTGTACAGCCAACAGCTAGGATGGGGAGATAAGCCTTTACCCACCAGATGGGCAGCGTACAAATAAATAATAATAATAATAATAATAATAATAATAATAATAATAATAATAATAATAATATTGAGTTGGGCTGAATGGGGATCTACTTGATGAACTGGCTAGAATGCCCCCTCAGACCCCTTTGCTTGGGTTGGTGCAAGCTACTCTGTGGAGTAGGACTGGGCCAGCAACCGGCCAAGTTGGTGGACATTCCTTACATTCCAGAGTGGAAGGTTGGCAGCCCACCCAGACAGGACTCTGAGGAGAAAGTGATGCAGATTGTGAGGGCCAGGCTCAAGACCTCGTCAGCCGAGAGAAGAAGAAGAAGAAGAAGAAGAAGAAGAAGAAGAAGAAAAAGAAGAAGAGAAAAGCTATGCTTTGTCTGTGGCAAGGGGACCCACATGGCAAGGCAGTGCCCACACGTGACAAAGGTGCAACAGAGGTTGAGAAAGCATTTCCTTTACACAAAGTTCCACGTCACAGAAGTAGAGTTTCTGGGGTACCGTATAACTCCAGGAGGAGAGCACATGGATCTGGCTAAAGTGCAGGTGGTGGAGTCGTGGGAGAAGCCCCCAAACAAGAAGGATCTGCAAAGGTTTCTGGGATTCGTGAACTACTACTGCAAGTTCGTAGCCAGGTACTCCAGGCTCACAGCACCCCTCACCGACTGTTTGAGGGGAAAGAAACCTTTCCTGTGAACAGCCAAGGCTCAGCAAGCTTTTGAGCAACTCAAAGTTGTTGTGCTGGTCCCGGGGGGGGGGGGGTTACTATGTTGCATGGTCTGAGTCCGGTCCTGGGTCGAGGGTCTGGAGGCAGTCTGTCAAGGGCAAAGCGGGGTCCAAGGCAAGGAGCCGGGCGTGGTCAGGAACTCCAGAAGAGCAGGTCAGGGTGCTGGCAGGAACAGGTTTCCAACCTGCAGGCAATGGGTCCTCGATCACCTGCGGAGCCAGAGCGGGTTCAGCTGGTGTCTGCACCTGAATATCCAGCACAGGTGAGGGCCCTTCCGATTCAAGCCCCTGCCCCGGCTCAGCCGGCCCTGGAGGCGGGGACTCCTGTGCAGGCTGGGATTCCTCAGGTTCAGCCTCTGAATCAGATTCCCAGGCCATCACAGTTGTGTTCGCTTCAGAGGAGCATCTAGGGCATGCCGACCCCCATGGTGGTGGAGATCGATGCCTCTGATAGGGTGCTAGGAACGGTGCTGCTTCAAGAAGACCAGAATGGCGATCTATGCCCACGTGCCTTCCATTCCAGGAAGTTAGCTCCCTCTGAGCAAAACTACACCATCTGGGAAAAGGAATTGTTAGCTATCAGGGACACTTTTTGGGTGTGGAGGCATTTCCTGGAGGGCACGCTGCATCAGGTAGAAGTGCACATGGACTGCCAGAACATAGAGTTTTGGCAAACAGAGAGACACCTTAACCAGAGGCAAATTTGGTGGGCGCAGTTCTTTGCCAGGTTTAACTTCAGAGTGCAATATGTAGCCGGTAGCCAGAACCAGGGAGCAGATGCCCTTTTCAGGAAGCTGGAGTATCAAGGAGGAGAGCTGGCTCCCATGGTTCACCATATGAGTTTGTGAAAGCCAAGCTAGAGGCTTGCATAGGAATGCAGGCAGCGCTGAAGGGTTCGAGGAGAAAGATGGCTTGCTGTATAAGGGAGAGGCACGCTATGTTCCAGAGGGGGGACTGCGAGCCAAAGTTTTATGGTAGTACCATGATAACCCTACAGCTGGACATTTTATTAGACAATATAATATCAAGTGACACGGCAATTCTGGTGGCCAAAGGTGAGGGGGGAAACTGAAGAGTATGTAAGAGCCTATGAGACCTGCCAGTGCACAGAAAGGCCCAGAGAGGTGCCTGCTGGGTTGTTGCAACCACTACTGACACTGCAAGGTCCTTGAGAAGTGATAGTCATGGACTTCATCACAAATCTACCAGAGTTGCGGTGGCAGACTGTGATCTGGGTGGTAGTGGACTTGTTCATGAAGATGGCACACTTCGTGCCATGTAAGAGGTTGCCCACGGCACAGGAAACAGCACAGTTGTTTGTGGAGCATGTGTTCAAGTTGCATGGGTTGCCTTTAAGGGTGGTCTCTGATTGTGGGTCGCAGTTCACTTCACAGTTTTGGAAGAGACTCGTGCAGTTGCTCAAGGCAGAGGTGTGTCTCTCCACAGCTAGGCACCCACAGATGAATGGGGAATCAGAAAGGACTAACGTCACATTGCAGCAGTACCTGCGATGCTATGTGAACTATAAGACCTGGCACTCCGTTATCAGTGGAGTGGGGAGGGCTGGAAGAGAGTCTAGATGAAGGCAGTCTGCCAAGGGGTTGGGTGACTCCGGAACCACAATCCAGTGACAGTGATGGAGAGCTAATTAATGCTCTGAGTCTGAAGTCCTGACTTTGGGCACACCTCCAGGAAGAACATAAACACAGAGGCAGGCTTAAGGGGTTCTGGCTCTGATCTTGTTGGGGGCGTAACCGAGAAGAATCAGATTAGTCCATCTTTGATGTGTGATGGATGTGTGTGAAAGCAGCTCTGCAATATGCTTGTAAATAAAGCTTAATTGAACTGATAACCATTCCTCTGCTTGCTGGACTGTTTGCTGCTAACGATCATTATAGTATTCCAGCAGCAATTACAGTGAGGTAAAAAGGCATCATTTCCTATTCCAAATGTTCATCAAACCACTGTATCATTTTTTAAAAAAATGCACAGTGCCTACTGCTCATGACTATAAACTGAATTTCCAGTGGCTTCTGAGGTTGACAGGAGTGTGCATGGCATGCACTTGACACAATCTGGAATATCCACTGGGCCTGTAATGCTTCCCTATGTCTGTCGAAACATTAGCCTGTGACAGGAATTGTGATATGGCTCTCTCTAAAGCTCACAAACATTTGGCAGGTGTAGTATATCTATTCTTTTCCACTGAAGAGCAGTGAGGGCATTTTAATTCAAATCCTTCTGCATTGTCTCTTATACCCTGCATTGTAATATGGACAAATTTCTGGCTAACAACATTGGAGCTCTTTGTTTCTGAGCATCTAAATTCATTTTTTTAAAAAATAATATTTTTTATTGCTTTTTTCCAAGGTCAGAGTACATCTTCAATAACACAACAAAAGCGATTTTACAAAAAGAAAGAAGAATTTAAATAAAAGAAAATTCACTTTTCCAAATCTTTTTTCATAATCAACTGGACTTCCCCACATCTTCCATCCCCTGCTTTCTTTACAATAAAAATAAACAGCAAATTGTTTATGTGTTGTTTCATGTGTTTTTGTACTTTCATCTAATTATATAGTCTAAAATTTAAACTTTTCACAATCATAACTTAATTTCCATCATTTTCAAATCTCAATACTGAAGCATGTTTTTCCCAAAACTTAGCAAATTCTCAACATTCATATAACTTATAATGTTTTTGTAGATAGTCCTTAAATTTTTTCCAATCCTCTTCCATTGCCTCTTCTCCCAGGTCTCGGATTCTACCAGTCATTTCGGCTAGTTCCATGTAGTCGATCAGCTGCGAATGCCATTCTTCCAGCGTGGGTAGCTCCTGTGCCTTCCAATATTTGGCTATAAGGATTCTTGCTGCTGTAGTAGCATATAAAAAGAAAGTTCTATCTTTCTTTAACACTCTCTGGCCTACAATGCCCAGGAGGAAGGCCTCTGGTTTCTTGTGGAAGGTATACTTAAATACCTTTTTCAACTCATTATAAATCATTTCCCAAAAGGCCTTCACCCTCGGGCATGTCCACCAGAGGTGAAAGAATGTTCCTTCAGCCTCCTTACATTTCCAACATTTATTATCAGACAAATGGTATATCTTTGCAAGTTTGACTGGGGTCATGTACCACCTGTACATCATTTTCATAATGTTTTCTTTTAAGGCACTACATGCCGTAAATTTCATACCGGTGGTCCATAACCTTTCCCAGTCTTCAAACATAATGTTGTGCCCAATGTCTTGTGCCCATTTTATCATGGCTGATTTAACTGTCTCATCTTGGGTGTTCCATTTAAGCAACAAATTATACATTCTTGAAAGCACTTTCGTCTTAGGTTCAAGTAGTTCTGACTCTAATTTTGATTTTTCCACCTGGAAACCATTTTTTTTATCCTTTTTAAAGATCTCTAGAATTTGGGCATAGTGAAACCAGTCTCGCACCTTTCCTCTCAATTTTTCAAAACTCTGCAACCTCCAGATATCGCCAACTCTTTCTATTATCTCACAGTATTTTACCCAGCCACTCTCCATGTTAAGTAGTTTTATGGCCTTAGCCTCCGTCGGTGATAACCACCTCGGGGTCTTATTTTCAAGTAAGTCCTTATATTTAGTCCAGACAATGAATAAAGCTTTCCTGACAATATGGTTTTTGAACAATTTATGAGACTTTACCTTGTCGTACCACAAATATGCATGCCACCCAAAAGCATTGTTAAACCCTTCCAGATCTAGGACATCAGTGTTTTCTAGCAAAAACCAATCCTTCATCCAGCAGAAGGATACAGCTTCATAGTACAACCTTAAGTCCGGCAGGGCAAATCCCCCTCTTTCCTTTGCGTCTGTTAGTATTTTAAATTTTATTCGGGGCTTTTTGCCCTGCCAAACAAACTTCATAATGTCCCTCTGCCACTTTCCAAAACACTCCACTCTGTCCACGATCTGAAGGGTTTGAAACAGAAACAACATTCTTGGCAGAGCATCTAAATTCAAAGGGGTTGAATTAAAAGGCTTTGGCCATCAACCACAAATAATTGTATGTATGTATGGCAATTATTTATATTCTTTCTTTCAGGATATAAATCCTACCAAGGCAGCTTACAAGTAATATTCAAATACAAATTCTAAAAACACAATGGACAGTGTTACAATGTTCGGCTGCATACCCTCCAACATTTCTCTGATGAAAATAGGGACGTTCCATTCCATAATTATAATTTTACTATTTATACCCCATACATCTTACTGGGTTGCTCCAGACACTCTGGGCAGCTTCCAATATATATACAAACATGATAAAATATTAAACGTTGTTGTTTTTTAAAAAACTAACCCTATACAGGGCTGCCTTCAGACAGCTCGGGGGTCAGATAACTCCAAACCCTCCAACATTTCTCCAATGAAAATAGGGATGTTCGAAAGCATGGCAAAGTGCAAGTAAATAAATAGGTACCTATTTATCTGGCGGGAAGGTAAATTGCATTTCCGTGCGCTGCTCTGGTTCGCGAGAAGCGGCTTAGTCCTGCTGGCCACATGACCCGGAAGCTGTACGCCGGCTCCCTCGGCCAATAAAGCGAGATGAGCGCCTCAACCCCAGAGTCGGTCACGACTGGACCTAATGGTCAGGGGTCCCTTTACCTTTACCTTTAAGGAAAAGTGGGACATTCTGGGATCAAATCAGAAACTGGGATGGCTTCTCTAAATCAGGGACTTCCCTGGAAAATAGGAACACTTGGAGGGTCTGCAACTCAGGGCTGTGTCCCTGCTTGCTCTGTTCTCCAGCCCCTGCCATACCCCCCCCCACATTCCTCCTAGAGCTTCTCTCTCCCACCCCATGCAACTGCCAAGCACCCTTTTCCCAGCCCTGTGTATGAAGAAGTCTGCATGCACACAAAAGCTTCTACTCAGAACAAACTTAGTTGGTCTTTAAGGTGCTCCTGCACAATTATATATATAAGCCACACACACACACACACACACACACACACACACACACACACGAAGCAGGGGGAACTCCTCCCAAGGGCATGGTCCTCTATGGTGGGCTCAGTGAACCAATAAAATAAATGGAAAGCCTGAGGCCATGTAAACAGTCACTGGGGAAGATCAGGCAGCAAGCCATTGGGGAGAGGAACAGTGAGGGTAATGTGGGCAGGGTGGGCAGAAGCAATAGCAGGATAAAAATGGAGAGCTGCCTTGCCTCCTTTGTCAAAGACATGAACTCTAGCAATCCAACCCCTCTAGGATTACATATCAAAAGCTTGTGAACTTGCTCTTCTTCACACGGCTTGTCATGCTGCTGCACAGGGAACAAGTGCAAAAAGGAGCAGTGCTATTCTGAATGTTTTTCTGGATGACTTTCTTGTTGAAATAGCTGTGTTTGTTGAGGGTGAAAAGGTGTGTGTCCCAAACAATGACTTCTGATTGCTTTTCATAGGCAAGACGATTGAATGACTGAAAGCCAGCAATGGCTACATGTGGAACTATGTTTTCAAATAAGCATGGGACTACCACCCAAGACAGGAGCCCAGCATTGGGCTCTTCTCGATGATAAGGTTGTAAAGGTAAAGGTAAAGGTCCCCTGACCGTTAAGTCCAGTCATGAATGACTCTGGGTTTGCGGCGCTCATCTCACTTTACTGGCCAAGGGAGCCGACATTTGTCCGCAGACAGTTTTTCTGGGTCATGTGGCTAGCATGACTAAGCCTCTTCTGGCAAACCAGAGCAGTGCACGGAAACACTGTTTACCTTCCTGCCAGAGTGGTACCTATTTATCTACTTGCACTTTGACGTGCTTTCAAACTGCTAGTTTGGCAGGAACTGGGACCGAACAACAGGAGCTCACTCCGTTGCGGGGATTCAAATTGCTGACCTTCCAATCGGCAAGCCCAAGGCTCAGTGGTTTACACCACAGCGCCACCCGCGTCCCTATGATAAGGTGTAATTTGACTCAAATCATCATGCCAGGCATTTCTCCACTAGCAGCAGCCAGTGACGTGTCATGGGGTGCAGAGAAAGACATAGCACCGCATTAGGACATGCAATAACACTGCAAAGGGTGAGAGATTCCCTATGAGGCTGCCCTTTTCAGTGGTTTTTCTGAATTGCGCCCAGCCTTGAAATGGTACCAGACATTCCACACAGATCAAGGAACATGAGGAGCAGGCAGGCTCCCCTGGAATGAGTGTGTAGAGGATTCCATTGAGGGGCCTGCCAAGACAACACCTTCTGAACAACCCTTGGAGCTGTCAGAGTTGGTGGGAGACTCACTCTCTAGTCCTTGAAAACAGTGTGGTATAAAGGTCTTGGTCTGGGCTGAAGACCAATGCCATAACCTAGAGTTGTAGTCAGTGGCTCGTGAGTAAGCAATTCCTGGAACTCTTTCTCCCTCAGTGGATGTGGTTCAGGCGTGGTGCAGATGCCAGGGTATCTAAGGTCTCCCTCAGGATCCACTCCTGAGCAACACAGTTCCCTGGCTCATTGTTTTCCAGCACCTGTTACTCCTTGTCTCCACTCCCTGTGATGTTGCCTGACCTTGCCTCTGGATCATGTTTTGTCCCTAAGCTGTTTCTCTGTGCTTGACCTTGGTTTGGCTGGACTGCAGCTGTAAATCTGCCATTGTCAGTGAGTATTTTGTCTCTCATCTTCTGAGATGGAGGCCTTAGCCCCAGAGAGCCCCCACTGGAGTGTGATGCTCCCATGAGAGGTAGAACTCTAAGCCAGAAGGAGCTGGGCACTCACTAGGTACCTTTAGACAACCCAATGTCTCCCATTCCTCTCACCCAAACTGACGGAAGGTACAGGGTTGCTGTAAGGATTATAGATATGCTGCAGGTGAAGTGTTTTGAATACTCATTGTAAAGGTTATTAGCATTAACTCAAATCCTAAAAACCACAATCGGGCATAATCAGGCAATGAAGACCATGTGGAAAGAGCCACTTAGCAGCCCTGGCCATCTTGCTTCTTGATTCATGCTTGTTCTTCTCAGCTGCAGTGACAAGGAAGTTCATCACTATAAAGAAGACATGGTGGGAGACATTTTTAAAAAAACCTCCTGGCTAGATCTGTTGCTTCCCTTGCCACTTGTTCCTTTTACGGTTTGTCCACACTTGCCCTTTGCCTGGAAAGCATCTTTTTCATGCCATGGGGGCTTCTTTCAGACAATGTTTTATTCCGTTTTCCAGACCCTTTCTTACCTGATAACTTTTGCTTTTTATATTATTTTTCACACAACAGAAAATCACTTCTGGGAATCTAATGAAAGTTTAGCACTCATTTCTGTATTAATTGCCTCCAGGAAAAAAAATCTGTCGGCAACCCCATTAAGTCAGAGAACTATGGAAGAATAAGAGAGGTTTATTCTTTATATTAAAGACATTATAGAAAAAACAGAATTGTCATACAGTCTGTTATCAGCCATTCAAATGAACCTTACAAATATGAAATGGCAGACTACTTGGTACAGTAGAATGAATGAATCTTTATTTGCGTCAGCCATCGGCCATAGCAATAAAACAACAATACGATATACAAAGAATAAAACTAAAAAGTCAATTACATAAAATACATTTTAGGGGGCGACAAAATAATAGTAGCAAAACATAATGATAATAATAGTAAGATCCTAGGCGAGGAATAAGGGACGCGGGTGGCGCTGTGGGCTAAAGCCTCAGCGCCTAGGGCTTGCCGATCGAAAGGTCGGCGGTTCGAATCCCCGCGGCGGGGTGCGCTCCCGCTGCTCGGTCCCAGCGCCTGCCCACCTAGCAGTTCGAAAGCACCCCCGGGGGCAAGTAGATAAATAGGTACCGCTTACCAGCGGGAAGGTAAACGGCGTTCCGTGTGCGGCTCTGGCTCGCCAGAGCAGCGTTGTCACGCTGGCCACGTGACCCGGAAGTGTCCCCGGACAGCGCTGGCCCCCGGCCAATAGATGTGAGATGGGCGCACAAACCCCAGAGTCTGTCAAGACTGGCCCGTTCGGGCAGGGGTACCTTTACCTTTACCTTTTTAGGCGAGGAATCCGGGTGACGACACTGATGTCATTCAGATAGCAGCTCTCAGTCTCATTGCTCTCTCGACAAATTTGGCAACCTTCTCTGTTGTCGAGCTGTTCTGGTCGGCTAGGAGTGAGAACAGTTTGGCTTCGCAAGAGTGGCCCGGGATGGCAGACAGGAGCGGCGTGATGGTCTCATCCCTGAGATCTTTATATAGGGAGCAAGACAAGAGAACGTGTGACACAGTCTCCACGCAGCCAGCTCCACAGGGGCAGAGCCGGTTCTCGAATGGAGTTCCTTGATATCTACCCTCAAGAACAGCTGAGGGTAACATATTTAGTCTGGCCAGTATAAAGGCCCGCCTGAGTTTTGGAATAGTTAAGGTAGACAAATAAGGTGCCCGAAAATCAAAGTGGGAGGGGGGCAGATAAGCGTACCAAGCACTAAGTTTCTTAACATAGGCCAGATTATTTTGCTGCTCAATATCCTTCATGCACTGATCAATAATAGTTTTTGCCTTGGGGAGACCCATTTTCAGGAGATGCTGTGCTTGGAGGCCACATATAAGTAGTTTTTGATGCACTACTTTGGACCACCGACTTCTGTGAGCATCTCGTGCTACTAAACTATGGAAGTTTTGCAGTGTAATTCTAATGTGCTTCCGTGATGGCGCTACTGCCACTCACTTGGTAAAATCTGGAGCGGCATCCCAGCATGCATTACTTTCCCACCACTTATAATTTAGTGTGGCATTGGTATCCCAAAATGGAGCAAGCACTGCAGTGTAAAAGAAATGTTACACATAGGGATAGAAGCCCTAGTCTTAAAACCAGTAAAAGGCTGACTTGATATGTTTTCCCATTAAGGTCCTCCATCCACAGTGCTGAGAAATCTGCACAGTACTCTCAGGGGAGTTGAAGTGAATGCTGTGAAGCTGGTCAGGAATGTTTTGGGCAGTGCCGGATTTACCAATAAGCTATTTACATATAAGCTATAGCTTAGGGCACCACTCTCTTGGAGGCCCCCCAAAAAATTAAAGGAAAAAAAGAACTGGATGTACATTTCCAATATATAAGATAAAAAAACAAATAAAATAAAGCCTACATACAAGAACAGTGTTTTGTGTTGTGTAGGCTCCTATGATGTAAGCAATGGGCCCTGTCTGCTAGCCTGCTCCCTAAAATATCACTGGTTTGCTCATTTCTGTATATAGGGTGCCTATATTCTGCATGTGCAAATGGCTTTAGATACATATTAGGTCCATAAATTACCATATAGCATATATGCAACACACAAAAACAGCGACAATTTGTTGTTGACAAAGGACAGCTGGGCCCCTATAGGGGGCCTCATCAAACGTAAATCTGGCCCTGGTTTTGGGGATCCCAGGGGTGCCCTCTCAAGGTTCCAGCACTCTCCCTCCCCTCCTTGTCTATTTTTCCTGCATGAGATGTTCTGTACCATCTACTGATTTCAAACCTCCCTTCCTTAGGGAAGAATATATTCTCTGCACTGGAATCCTAAATTCCCAAGTAAATCCATTGTGAGTATAATTTTTCATCAGAGCAGATATAAAAAAGTGGGAAAGAGTCAATTTTCCCCATCCTGTCAACATGTTCTTAATTTCTCATGATTAAGCACAGCATATGCAGGAAAATATTGCACTTGTGTGATTTACACATTTTAGAATGTAAAAGGATTATGGGACTGTGACGATGCTATTTTTGTAAATGTCTTGCTTTATCTCTGCATGCTTTTCTATTCTTCAAATATTCTTTTTCTTTGTCAGCTCAGAAGAAGCCCCGTCATATCCTGGAGGTTTGATGGTCATGATCTGTGTTAATTTGTTTACTCTCTCTTGTCTCTGAGATTCCAAATTTATCCTGCTAATAGGTACATTGACACCGCCAGCAAGTTTGCTCTGAATGCCCTCAGAGTGAGATGTAGTCAGAAATGAATCACGGTTTGAGGATTGTCACAGATACCCAATAGGACCTGCTTTTCACAAATTATCCATTCCCCTGAATCTCAGCAAATCAGATCAGATACCTAGTGTTGAAACTGATGGCTAGTATCTGATTCAAAGTAGATTTCCTCCTAAGTTGTCCCTGTCACGTCCATTTACATCGCATTATGTCATGTCACATCAGTACACAAGATGTCATGCAAGCTGCATAACCTACGATGGAGAAAATGCAAAGATAACAAGTGACCTGGCTGAAAGTATCTGCTGTTATGGCCAGACCAAAAATATCTGCGGAATTGCCTGCATTAATTTTGAGACACTTTCACTAACTAGATTTTTTTGGGTGGGGTGGGTGTTGAGACTTTTGCATTTGCAGTGGGATTGATGCTGCTCAGTGAGAGGTGAAAGTTTCCTCTTCTTTCACTGAGAACCCCATTGAACTGGAAGGCTGAAAAATAATGTATGGGTTAAATCTATATTGTAACAAGATTTGTGACTACGTGGTGTATTATTGACCACCAACTTGGTTGGCTTTAAAAGGTGTTTCGACAAATTCATGGAGGATAAGGCTACCTGTGTCTTTAGGCCACAGTGGGTATGTCCTGCCTCCAGGACCAGAGACGGTCTGTCTCCGAACACCATTTTCTGGGAAGCACAAGTGAAAAGAGAGTGTTGTCGCATTTGTCTCCTGCTTTCAGGCTTCCACAGGCTTGGGTGCTGAGAACAGGATTCTGGACTAATGAGCCTTTGGTTGGGCAGGGAGAACTAGGAAAGGTTAGTGTCGTGCTTAGCTGGCCAATGCGCCAATGCGCCAATGCTCTTCTGTGGACCTGATCATGGTTCAGGTTTAACCCAGTGAGACAGGGCTAACCAGTATTAAAGACCAGAAACTAAAGAGTGTGACTGAAGCAAATGAACATGTTTATTAATGTGCAAGCCTTCATTCAAAGCACGCTATTCTCTTCATATGGAATGTTAAACAGGGCCAAAGGACAAATCATTTAAGACTCTTTTCAGTATACCTTTAAATAAACGTTTAAGGCTTGATTGATGCTAGAATTGCATTGCAAATATTTCTGTTTTCTGTTTAGTCGTTTAGTCGTGTCCAACTCTTCGTGACCCCATGGACCAGAGCACGCCAGGCCCTCCTGTCTTCCACTGCCTCCCGCAGTTTGGTCAGACTCATGTTTGTAGCTTCGAGAACACCGTCCAACCATCTCGTCCTCTGTCGTCCCCTTCTCCTTGTGCCCTCCATCTTTCCCAGCATCAGGGTCTTTTCCAGGGAGTCTTCTCTTCTCATGAGGTGGCCAAAATATTGGAGCCTCAGCTTCACGATCTGTCCTTCCAGTGAGCACTCAGGGCTGATTTCCTTAAGAATGGAACAGTTTGATCTCCTTGCAGTCCATGGGACTCTCAAGAGTCTCCTCCAGCACCATAATTCCAAAGCATCAATTCTTTGGCGATCAGCTTTCTTTATGGTCCAGCTCTCACTTCCATACATCACTACTGGGAAAACCATGGCTTTTACTATATGGACCTTTGTTGGCAAGGTGATGTCTCTGCTTTTTAAGATGCTGTCTAGGTTTGTCTAGGTTTGCCATCGCCTTTCTCCCAAGGAACAGGCGTCTTTTAATTTCGTGACTGCTGTCACCATCTGCAGTGATCATGGAGCCCAAGAAAGTAAAATCTCTCACTGCCTCCATTTCTTCCCCTTCTATTTGCCAGGAGGTGATGGGATCGGTGGCCATGATCTTCGTTTGTTTGATGTTGAGCTTCAGACCATATTTTGTGCTATCCTCTTTCACCCTCATTAAAAGGTTCTTTAATTCCTCCTCACTTTCTGCCATCAAGGTTGTGTCATCTGCATATCTGAGGTTGTTGATATTTCTTCCGGCGATCTTAATTCTGGCTTGGGATTCATCCAGCCCAGCCTTTCACATGATGAATTCTGCATATAAGTTAAATAAGCAGGGAGACAATATACAGACTTGCCGTACTCCTTTCCCAATATACAGACTTGCCGTACTCCTTTCCCAAAGTTGTTCCATATCCAGTTCTAACTGTAGCTTCTTGTCCCACATAGAGATTTCTCAGGAGACAGATGAGGTGATCAGGCACTCCCATTACTTTAAGAACTTGCCATAGTTTGCTGTGGTCGACACAGTCAAAGGCTTTTGCATAGTCAATGAAGCAGAAGTAGATGTCTTTCTGGAACTCTCTAGCTTTCTCCATAATCCAGCACAGGTTTGCAATTTGGTCCCTGGTTCCTTTGCCCCTTCGAAATCCAGCTTGCACTTCTGAGAGTTCTCGATCCACATACTGCTTAAGCCTGCCTTGTAGAATTTTAAGCATAACCTTGCTAGCGTGTGAAATGAGTGCAATAGTGTGGTAGTTGGAGCATTCTTTGGCACTTCCCTTCTTTGGGATTGGGATGTAGAAGATTGGGATCTTCTCCAGTCCTCTGGCCACTGCTGAGTTTTCCAAATTTGCTGGCATATTGAGTGTAGCACCTTGACAGCATCATCTTTAAAAATTTTAAATAGTTCAGCTGGAATATCATCACTTCCACTGGCCTTGTTATTAGCAGTGCTTTCTAAGGCCCATTTGACTTCACTCTCCAGGATGTCTGGCTCAAGGTCAGCAACCAAACTACCTGGGGTATACGCGACATCCATTTCTTTCTGGTATAGTTCCTCTGTGTATTCTTGCCACCTCTTCTTGATGTCTTCTGCTTCTGTTAGGTCCTTTCCACTTTTGTCTTTTATTATGGTAATCTTTGTATGAGATGTTCCTTTCATCTCTCCAATTTTCTTGAACAGATCTCTGGTTTTTCCTATTCTATTGTTTTCCTCTATTTCTTTGCATTGCTCGTTTAAGAAGGCCTTCTTGTCTCTCCTTGCTATTTTTTGGAAATCTGCATTCAATTTCCTGTATCTTTCACTATCTCCCTTGCATTTTGCTTGCCTTCTCTCCCCCACTATTTGTAAGGCCTCATTGGACAGCCACTTTGCTTTCTTGCATTTCCTTTTCATTGGAATGGTTTTAGTTGCTGCCTCTTGTATAATGTTACGAGCCTCCATCCATAGTTCTTCAGGCACTCTGTCCACCAATTCTAAATCCTTAAACCTGTTCCTCACTGGGCGAGGGGGAAAAGAGGGCGGTCCCCGGGGGTGCCTGGCCCTAAATAGCCCGGGCCACGCCTTCCCCGCCCGCCGATTGGCGGGCTGGGTAGCAGACACGCCCAGGGATTCCCCCAAGTCTCGCGGGGGCAAGGGAAGCCCCCGCAGATGTGGGAGGATCCTGCCCGCAACACCCTCTCCGCTGCAGGGGCGGAAAGGGCTTTGTGATGACCAGCTTGTTCTCTTGGCAGAACTCTATTAGCCTTTGCCCTGCTTCATTTTGAACTCCAAGGCCAAACTTGCCAGTTGTTCCTTTTATCTCTTGACTCCCTACTTTAGCATTCCAATCCCCTATAATGAGAAGAACATCCTTCTTTGGTGTCATTTCTATGAGGTGTTGTAAGTCTTCATAGAATTGGTCAATTTCAGTTTCTTCAGCACCAGTGGTTGGGGCATAAACTTGGATTACTGTGATGTTAAAAGGTCTGCCTTGGATTCGTATCGAGATCATTCTATCATTTTTGAGATTGCATCCCAGTACAGCCTTCGCCACTCTTTTGTTGACTATGAGGGCCACTCCATTTCTTTTACGGGATTCTTGCCCACAGTAGTAGATATGATGGTCATCCAAACTGAATTCGCCCATTCCCGTCCATTTTAGTTCACTGATGCCCAGGATGTCAATATTTATTCTTGCCATCTCATTTTTTACCACATCCAACTTACCAAGGTTCATGGTTCTTACATTCCAGTTTCCTATGCAATATTTTTCTTTACAGCATTGGACTTTCCTTTCGCTTCCAGGCATATCCGCAACTGAGTGTCCTTTCGGCTTTGGCCCAGCCGCTTCATCAGCTCTGAATCTACTTGTACTTGTCCTCCGCTCTTCCTCAGTAGCATGTTGAATGCCTTCTGACCTGAAGAGCTCATCTTCCAGCATCATAACTTTTATATGCCTGTTGTCTTTGTCCATGGAGTTTTCTTGGCAGGGATACTGGAGTGGCTTGCCGGTTCCTGCTCCAGGTGGATCATGTTTAGTCAAAACTCTCCACTATGACCTGTTCTCCTTGGGTGGCCCTGCATGTCATAGTTCATAGCTTCTCTGAGTTATTCAAGCCCCTTCGCCACGGCAAGGCAGTGATCCATGAAGGGGTGCAAATATTTAGGTCTTACTATAATGTTCAAACTATATTTTTAGAGCAGTGCAAATAATAATCCATGTTTAGATTAATTCATAAAGTGAGGCTTGGGATCTCTGGCTGGCCTCACCTAGCCTGACCTTCGCACTTTCAAATTCCCATCTGCCCAGCAGTCTACAAATATATACCCCAATGTTTTGTATGCAGTTCTGTATGGTGCAGTTCAAATCTCCTGCCCCATGATTTTTATTGTCCACCATTCACATGTTCATTTGTACACCAGTTTTTTTTATTATAAATATTTATTATGATTTTACAAATTATAACAAACATAACAATACACACACACACAAACAAAAATAACATAAAAAAGAACAACTATAATTTCAATACCTTATTTTCTTAAAACTTATTTCACCAACCTCCTCATACCTCCCCTTTCTGCATTCCCATTTCAAAAATTTAATTCAGCAAGTCCTCACCCTTGATTTTATCTAATTATCATCCTTACTTCCTTTCACTTAATCTTTACAGCTGTACTCCATTTAATTTTAAAAGCCACATTATTCTAAAAATCATAAATTTTACAATATTTCTTAAGGTAGTTCTTAAATTTCTTCCAATCTTCTTCCGCCGTCTCTTTCCCCCGGTCTCGAATTCTGCCAGTCATTTCTGCTAGTCCCATATGGTCATAGAATCATAGAATCATAGAATCATAGAGTTGGAAGAGACCACAAGGGCCATCGAGTCCAACCCCCTGCCAAGCAGGAAACACCATCAGAGCACTCCTGACATATGGTTGTCAAGCCTCTGCTTAAAGACCTCCAAAGTAGGAGACTCCACCACAAATTCCACTGTCGAACAGCTCTTACTGTCAGGAAGTTCTTCCTAATGTTTAGGTGGAATCTTCTTTCTTGTAGTTTGGATCCATTGCTCCGTGTCCGCTTCTCCGGAGCAGCAGAAAACAACCTTTCTCCCTCCTCTATGTGACATCCTTTTATATATTTGAACATGGCTATCATATCACCCCTTAACCTCCTCTTCTCCAGTCTATCCATTTGTACACCAGTTATGCATCTGCACGTGGCTTCTAATGTTTTGTATATTTTCTTATTCAGGCAACACACTATGGTAAAGAGGAAGTCTTCTACTGGAAGCTACCGAGCCATGGAATGAGTGAAGCTAACAACTTGTTGACATCACATCCTATTTGCCAGTTGATGACATGGCTCCCCAAATCAACACAGACTGTGGAAACTTCACATTGGACTTCAAGCATCTGGCATTGTGTGCCTCTCCATTCTTCCTCCAGACTCTGGGTCCTTCGTTTCCAAGTGAGATGCAAAAGCTGCTCTCATAAGAAAAGAGATTTGGGGAGCCATGTCATCAGCTGGTGTTGGTCCACTGTGCTTCATTAAGTCCAGGGTCAATGGTCTACCAGGAGATTTTGGAGCACATCATGCTTCCTTCTGCAGACGAGCTTTATGGGGATGCTGATTTCATTTTCCAGTAGGACTTGGCACCTGCCCACACTGCCAAAAGTATCAAAACCTGGTTCAATGCCCATGGGATTACTGTGCTTGATTGGCCAGCAAACCCACCTGACCTGAACCCCATAGAGAATCTATGGGGCATTGCCAAGAGAAAGATGAGAGACATGAGACTGAGCAATGCAGAAGAGCTGAAGGCTGCTATTGAAGCATCCTGGTCTTCCATAACACCTCAGCAGTGCCACAGGCTGATAGCATCCATGCCACGCCGCATTGAGGCAGTAATTGATGCAAAAGGGGCACAAACCAAGTAGTGAGTACATATGCATGCTTCTACTTCTCAGAGGTCCAATATTGCTCTATTTGCAGTCCTTGTTTTGCTGATTTCATTTAATATTCTAATTTTCTGAGATTGTTAATTTGGGGTTTTCATCAGCTGTACACCATAAACATCACAATTGTAACAAATAAAGGCTTGACATATCTCACTTTGCATGTCATGAGTCTATCTCATATATTAGTTTCACCTTTTAAGTTGCATTACTGAAATAAATGAACTTTTCCACAATATTCTAATTTTCTGAGTTTCACCTGTATATACCACCATTTCTCCAAGGAACTCAAAATGATATACAAAGTTCTCCATGTTATCCCCACAAAAATACTGTGAAATAGGTGAGACTGAGAGACAGGGACTGACCAAAGGTCACTCGGTGAGCTTCAGTGGTGGTTTCTCTGTCTCCATAAATCATGATATCATTGCTTTTATTTTCCTGAAGTATGCTAAATTTATTTCCTTTTTCACATTTGCATCACATTTTAGGAGTTGGCTGGAACAGAAATCCACATTGTGCTTTATGTCACCGGTACTCTTCATTAAGGCTATCTTTTCAGCAGTCACAGTATGTATTATATGACTGCCATTCTGCAGAAGTAAAATGCCATTAAAACTATATTTATGCCATTTATCAGTATATCAGAAGATGGGAGACTGGGGTGCTTTAAATAATCACCCTGCGCTCTCTACAGAACTTTGTTTGCAGTGTAGTCCTGTGCATGTCCAATGCAGGAACACAAGACGAGCCTGCAGGATCAGGCCAGTGGCCCCTCTAGTCCAGCATGTCCCCTTCTCACGGTGGCCAACTAAATGCAAGCAGGATTTGACCACAAGAGCCCCCTCTCCCCTCTCCTGTGGTTCCCAGCAACTGGTAATCAGGAGCACTGCTGCCACCAAGGCTCCTGGCTCCATGAATTCCCCTAATCCTCTTCCAAAGCCATCGAGGTTGGTGGCTCTCCCTGACTTCCTTTTTTCTGTCCTGGATCCTCCAACATTCAGCTCCATTGGATGCCCATGAGCTCCAGTGTTATGAGAAAAGGAGAAAAACTTTTCTCTATCCACTTTCCCGATGCCATAAATCTCTATCATGTCACCAGGCAAAGGGCCTTCTCAGTCGTGGCGCCTGCTCTGTGGAACGCCCTCCCATCAGATGTCAAGGAAACAACAACTATATTTTAGAAGACATCTGAAGGCAGCCCTGTTAAGTTTTTAATTTTTGATGTTTTATTGTATTTTTAATAGTCTGTTGGGAGCCACCCAGAGTGGCTGGTGAAACACAGCCAGATGGGTGGGGTAGAAATATATTATTATTATTATTATTATTATTATTATTATTATTATTATTAATAAACCTCTTCCTCACCTTTTCTCTAAATTCAAAAAGAGTTGTACTGGAACTCTTTTTGGAAAAGGGTTTTCTTTTTCTTTTTTAAAGTGATTGTTAACAGTACAATTCCCAAAGGGTAATAAACTGTAGATAAAGTATGACATCTGAGTAAGTGTTGGCCAAAGGGTTATGAGTGTTTTTCTTTCTCCTAAAATAGGGTTGTCATATTTCAAACAGTAATAATCTAGACAGATTGATCTTTTTTCCTTTTTTTTCTTTTTTGCCCAAAGTTGTTAAGCTTTTTTTGGCAAAATTGTAATAAAAAGGCAATTTTTGATCTATTTTATGGGAAATCGGCACTGCTCACAAGTGATTTTCCAGGACATATTTTATTTTTGCCTATTTCTGCCCAGACACTGCTTCCTACTGCAGTATTCCAGATATGTCTGGGAAATTCCAGACGTATGGCAACCTACCAAAGACTCATCCACACTTCCATTTGCTGTTCTGCTTCTCTCCCAAGGAAACCCATGACTTAGTGGTGAATCAGAGCAAATAGTGATGGGGTTTCCTGCGGATTGCTCTTTGTTCTGACTAAAGAGAGGGGGGGTTTAGGAGGAATGGTGGAGCAAAGGGAAAACCCTCGGACCCACGCCTAGACAAGCAGCAAACCATCTGTGCTTTGCAGTCTCAGGACAAGCAGAAGTGTGAGACATTTATCCAGGGCTTCTCAGCCTCCCAGCTGCCCACACATCGTGATCTGAAAAATCTCCCTGGGAGAGTTCGTTGATGATGCCCAGGAAGCTGAGAGGCTGGCTGTAAGTGCCTGAGATAATGAGGCTGGTGCACTGATTTTCTTTTTAAAGGATGCCCTGCCTTTTACATCTAAAAGAAATCCATACTGATTTCTTTAGTCATAATCAGACTTCCCTTAAACAAACCAAGAAGCCACAATTAACAGATTTCAGGCGCATGATACACCGCCTCTCTTGCTTCTTGCACTTAAAGGACATTCTGGAGTTTTCAGGAAGTGTGATGTACAGGAAGATGATGAATTTGTAGAATGAAAGTAAGGACACACAAAGCACTCTGGCCACTTCAACAGAATGGTCAGGGCACCTAAAGTTTTCTCTTTCTGAATATATTTATTTTCTCGTGTGGACAGATGACTACAAAATAGTAGCATATTTAGCACACTGCTTGGAAACATAGGCTCTCTTCAGATGTTTAAATAAATGTGTGCAGGATAGGGGCAGAGAGTGCAGTTTTGATGCATCCATTCTATCCATTCTGTAGGGTTCTATGTAGCTTTGTAGCATATGGAGTGATGAAGCCTTTGGCAACAATGGGCTGAGCTGCCCTAATGCCACAGATGGACAGACATTGGTTGTTGTAGCATCATCAAGACGCGCACATGTACAGTCAATTAAAAGTTGGTTTTATTGCAGAAAAAACCATGCCACTTGTCTGGAGCTCTCTGCCCCTGTGACTTATGGCTACCCTGATGATGACTCAGCTAAATCCTCAGCGTTGTTCCTCTTCCTCTGGAAACAACACGTGAAAATGAATATCTTCCGTTGCTTCTGTGATGTCATTTTCCCCTTTTCTTGTACCCCTCCTCTTCTGTGTTCTTGCATGCTGAGAGGTTTGCAAACTGGCTCAGACAAGCTATCATCTGCTAAGTCCTGTGTTTCTCTGGGCTGAGAACTCCCCCCTGTACCTTCCTCTGGCCTTCCCATAACAAACTTCCCTTCGTCCCCTGGGCTCCCATCCAAGTCTGGCAGCTGCTGTTGCTCGCTTGCTGGCTCCAGCCTGATAGTTGTCCAGGCATTGGTTGAGCTGCTCTGACCCCACTGAGGTGAGGGCTCAGCAAAGCAGGAGCTGAAGTGGCAATGGAGCTGAGGAATGGAGAACACACAAGTCCGAGGAGGCAGCAAGTCCAGCAGGTGGAAAAGAAGTTTGTGAGAGAGGGTGCTCGACAGCAATGCGAGAAAGAGGGAAAAGGTAGAGTGGGAGTGGGAGAAAAGGAAAACTGGCACACAGGACATGAACACATTGGGAGTTGTGCATGATCTAGAAAGTGGACACGATGCATCACACACATTCATAATAAACAGCCAAAACTTTGACCAGCAAAATCTAGCTAATTTTCTTGGCCTTAATTGTGATGGATTGTGTCTGTGATTGATTGTGAGCTAGAAAGCTGGCGTGTTGTATGGCATGCATGATGGTGGTGGTGGGACCAATCAAATTGTCTCATCAATAGATCTAGAGTGGGAAGCAGCCCCCCCCCATGTATCTGATCTGAGAAGGCTAGCCTAATTGACCCCTGCCCACTCAATCACTGCCCTATTTAGAGCATATATGCTGTAGCAGCTCAATTCTGGATGCTATTGATTAAACTGTTGATTATTTCACTATACAGAGTTTAGTTTTGTTTTTTGTTTGTTTTTTAAAAAGGAGGGATCTGAACTTGTCTGTCATAAAACATCACCATCATCTCCCTGCTGTGTCTTGCTGTAGGCAATGGACAAGCTGTTAGCCTGTTACTAATTTTAGTTTGCTTTATTCAGCTTCGTTTGTTTTCTTGGGTCACTTGACTGAAGGTCTCTCTCTTTCGGTCATGACTCAAAACCACGTTGTACTTGCAAACTTATGTTTCCTCCTGGGATGTGAGTGTCCCAGCTGCTAACGCATAGTTCAGTTACAGAGGACAATGGAAAGGAACAATAGCTATTTATACTTTGGGCAAATATCTGCAGCTGACCTGCATATTTATCAAAAGGACAGAAAATTTAAAATTAAGGATGCTTACAGAATTCATCCAAATTCACCAGATTGCCCAGGCTTCTTTGCAGAACAGTACTGATGCATTAACAATCTGCCTTTGGGTGTTGTTGTTGATTAAACATGTAAGTTGGTATTGTCTAGGGATGTCCCAAATCAAGTGACAGCAAGGATCCATGATCAAGAGAAAGGATGTCCGGGGCCAGGTAGGAGGCAGAGGCAGGTGGAATAGTCTAAAGCACATCAAAAGATAGCATCTAATAAGCAGATGGAGCAGAGGCAAGTGCCAGAGCTAGAGGCAGCCAAGTTCTAGAGGCAGGGTGTATGGAGGGAGGCAGTGAAGGTGCTCTGTCTGGTAGGAGCTCCTACTGAAGGGTGCAGCCCAGAGCCAAGGCTTTGTAGTAGGGGCAGCTACCCTACAGCCCTCCAAAAGTTGCTGAACTACAACCTCAGCAAGAATGGTCAATGATGAAGGAAGTTGTAGCTCAGCAACACCTGGAGGGCTGCAAATGGAACTACATTGGGAGTGAAGTCGCCTGGCAGGCTGAATCACTTGTGCAGGAAATAAGGCAATGGAGCCTGGCTGCGGAGTCCTATTTCCAAGAGTTTGCTTCAATTTGTTTCCTGAAACATTTTGAAATCACACATGTCATTTGCGGAATTTGGAGGCTCTGCAAATGAGAAACGTGACTGGTTTCAATGTATGCAAAAGCATTTTGAGAAGAATTGTGATGTCTGTCATATTCCTACTCTAAAGTAGTGTACCTCCTCCACATTCAGATGGGGCTGGGACCATCAGCATGTGGGGCCAGGTGCCTAGTGAAAAAAATATTATTACAAATCCCTGGTAATTATTCTGAGGCACCATCTCACCCTGGCAGCCAGCTCAGGGAGTGGGAACTGGGGCACTTGGGCCCTGGGAGGCTGTGCCCTTCTGGTGGCATGGGGAGGATTAAAAGGAGCCCCTTCTCACCCACCTTTATGGTGGATTGACAATAAAGCCTTGCAGTAGACAAAAGCCTGTTGTAGGAGCTTGAGCTGCTAAGGTGGCGTCACCTACCTGAAGAAAGACAGGGGAGGCATGAATTGCTATCACTTCAGAGTGTTCTCTCTCTCTCTCTCTCTCTCTCTCTCTCTCTCTCTCTCTCTCTTCAAGCAAGTAGCCAAGATTGAGTTATCTAAACTGCAGGTTCTTAAGCAGTTAATAAAGATGCAATCATTTAAGCATTCTTCATTCCTGGTGTTGGGGCTGTGAATAATTATTTAAGGTATGTACATGGTTAAACACCAAGGGATGTTATTTTCAAAGAATGTGAGGAAGGAATCACAAATGTGTGAGGAGAAACAGAAAGGAATCACTCAGTTGGTGGCATGAAAACAAACAAAATACAAATATTTTTGAATTTCCATTAGGCCATAAGGAAGGGCTTCTTGCACATGTAAGATAAAAAAGGCCTTAAGTGTGAGGGGTGTGTGTGTGTGTAACCCCTCTGCAGCGCCACAAACCCAACTCAGTGGTGTAATGTTGGAAAATGTTGATCACTTCTCCTACCTAGGCAGTTATCTTTCCACAAGGGTCAACATTGATGCTGAAATCAAGCATCGCCTGAGTTCTGTGAGTGTGGCTTTCTCCTGATTGAAGTGCAGAGTGTTTGAGGACCGGGACATTCTCAGGGAAATCAAAATGCTCAATTACAAAGCTATTGTACTACCAACCTTACCACATGCTTGTGAAACATGGACCACTTACAAACGCCATCTCCAACTCCTCGAAAGATTCCATCAACAGTGTCTCTGAAAAATCTTACACATCACTTGGGAAACAGGTGAACTAATATCAGTGTATTGGATGAAGCAAAGATCACCAGTGTTGAAGCAATGATTCTTCAACATCAACTTCGTTGAACTGGTCATGTTGTGCGGATGCCTGATGATTGTCTTCCAAAGCAACTACTCTATTCTGAACTTAAAAATGGAAAGCATAATGCTGGTGGTCAACAAAAGAGGTTTAAAGACTGTCTCAAGGCAAATTTTAAAAAATGTAGTATAAACACCGACAACTGGCAAACACGGGCCTGCAAGCACTCCAATTGGAGAACAGCCTTTACCAAAGGTGTCATGGACTTTGAAGGCATTCGAACTCAGGACGCAAGGGAGAAATGTGTTAAGATGAAGGCATGCTTGGCAAATCCACACTGTGATCAACTCCCCCCCAAAAACCAATGTCCCCACTGTGGAAGGACGTGTGGATCCAGAATTGGCCTCCACAGTCACTTACGGACTCATTGTTAAAGCCGTGTTGATAGAAGACAATTTTACTCGGCTACGAGTGATCGCCAAAGAAGAAGTGTGTGTGTGAGTGAGAGAGAGAACAGTAAAGGAACTGGCTCAGAGAACCTTAAAAACATCAGCTGATCAAAATTGTAAATCTTAATGCAAACAGACATGTAATTGAGGATTATTTATCCAATATAAATGCCAATAAGTAGACCAACCATACCACTGTTATTTGCTGTTGGGTAAATCTCTGGACTCTGCAATGAGATGCCTTTTCTAAGAAGAAGCAGAGAATCTAATTGATACTAAAGGTTTAATTCATTTTCATAAAAATCAATAGTATTCTTCAGGGGAACAAAGGTGAAGCAATTGATTTATCTAGATCTTTAAAACTTATGCATAGTATACCTGGAATTTCTCAGAGAGCTTAAAGATTGCTTGATTGCTTGTCAAGTATTTCAGATTGGTGTCAACTTTTGATTTGTTTGATTTTCTAGTACCACTAAGATCACTTAAACAGAATGGTCATGGCATCTCTTCAAATTATCCCAGGTGATCTGGATGCTAATATCTTCAAATATGCTGTGTGATTTTCTTCCTTGAAGCACTATGGTTTCCTTGGCATGCTTCTCCCATAATGCCATGAAAATCCAAATTCTTCAGTGTGAAAATAAAACCTTTGCCCCCCAAATAAGGACATTTAAATCCTGTTCAAAGACATACTTAACTCTTTTACTTCAATTAATGGGACACCAAGATGCTTAACTGTTGTGGTTTAATAAACAAATGGAAAACAGAAGGCATGACCACTGCCCTGCTTGGAAATGGGCATGCCACACTCGGTCTTATTCGTTAGGTTGTCCCTCACAGGCCACGTTGCAGTGTCTGCCAGTGGGCATGAAAACTGCAGCATGGTGACAGACTAGGACAGATACGATACATAGGGAAAGAATTGATCTAGGGGTCTGGGAGTGTGTGTGGTTGTTTTGTTTTGTTATTATGCTATGTACCGGTACTTTTTTGTTTTTGGGTGGTCTGTGGGTGGAAGGAGGTATATAAATTTAACAAATTATCATTATTATGTCTGAATCCTCTGGTTTTTCATTGTTGCATATGAAAATGGATAGCAACTGTCCCTTCTTGGCAGGTAACTTTGAAGTGTCAAATCTTCCTGAAAACAAAAAATTCTGCTCTTGATTCTTTCTGATAGTAGCAATGAACTGGTGTGTGTGTGTGTGTGTGTGTGTGTGTGTGTGTGTGTGCCCCCCCCGTACCAACTAGAGTGAGGTTTGTATATTGTCTTTAAATTTATTCCACAATTTTATCAACCAGCTGCTTTCCTTCCTGCATTCTCACATAGTTTGTAGGTTTAACCATAAGAGCGACATCCTGTATTCCAGAAAGCGCCTGTAAATGATGGCACATCCTTCCTTTTCCAATAATCGTGACACTTTGAAGAAAAAAGGCAATAGTTCTTAAGAATTCTCTGCTATAGATTTTTGCTCTCTGCATGCATACATGCACAGAATTCTGAATTCTGCACAAGCAATGCTAATATTTGCCAGAAAACAAGAAGAGAGAATGGATTTCTCCAGAAATAAAAGTGCTTACTGTATTCCAAAATTAACAGATAAAGCCAAGGTCCGGGGGTGTACCAGGGCAGAATCAGTTTGGAGATATCTCCAAATAAATTCCTCATGACCCTTTTTGGTGTTGTATCTGACCCTTCTGCTTATTTTAAAGACAGAGGTGGGATTTGTGTGAATTACAAGTGGACCTGTAAAAATATCTTGTGTTATGGAGTGCTCTAGCCAGCCAGCCAGTCCTTCTTTCAGGATACCATGCTCCATTCACTCTGTAGCCACTTTAGCACATTCAGGGCATTGCACACCAGTGCTCACATGCAGTAGCCATTGGACAGCCATTGCTGCAACCCTTGCAGCAGAGAAGTGTGGTGTAGTGGTTAGAGTGCTGGAGCAGGATCTGGGAAATCAGAGTTCAAATTCCCATTGAGCCATAAAGCTTCCTAGGTGACTTTGGGCCAGTGGAGAGAGGAAGACTTGTGTACACTGCATTGAGTATCCTGAAGAAACGTTGGGATGTAACTGTAACAACAAGTAAGTAAATAAATGCCAAGATGGTGATAATCTGCTCCAGTGAACAGCTTCAAAGCCAGCCCCACACAGAGCACATTGCAATATTCCAGTCTGGAGGTTACCAGCCATTTGGCGACAGTGGTCAGACCTTTGATGAGGCAAATAATAGCTGTTTGCACTGTGGGCTGGAGTTGGACTTCACCCCTGGGACTTCCCTTTGCTCTGCTTTTCAGTTTCTACCCAGGCGGAAATAAAGAAGCATGTCTGCTTTCCTTACAAGGTGGTCTGTCATGGGCCAGGAGTCAGCTTCACCTACTGAGCAGCAGCCTGAAAGAGCAGAAGGCAAAATGACTCTACCTGCTGCTGATCAGCCTTCTTGCTCCTGATGAGAACCAGCTGGCTCCAGCTTTCTGAAGCAGGGTTTCCAGCCTCAGTCAGCTGCTGGAAACAACATTCGTCATTCCTGGACAGACCTTGCTGCTTCTTGCTTCTCGTGACCTTGGACCCTCAGTTTTCTTGACCCCCGGATTATCTGACTACGTGAACTGAGATACTCCTGGACCTTGTACCCCCCCCCCGAAATGAGGCTAGTTGGCTGGCTTCTCCCTCCACTGAGCTCTGCTGTGACTGAGCAGCACAGGACTATGACATGGGCCTGCTTGGGAGGGTTTTAGTCAGCAGTTGGATGGCTACCCATCCACCCATCTGAAGTTTATTGGTTGTGATTCTTGCACTGCAGGGGGTTGGACTAGATGGCCCTTGGTGTCCCTTCCAACTCTGCAGTTCTATGGGTCTGTAAAGCTTTGGACCAGGATATATAAGATCATATTGCCCCTTACATCCCCAACTGATTGCTGTGCTCTGCAGGAGAGGGCACCCCGTGAACACTCTTTTATCAGGCAGTCTCTTCTGAATGATAGGGCAAGTGGAATACAGTGTGTTTCCCACAAGTACCCTTTGGAATGACTTCTTGGTCCATATCCCCCAGGTGCTGTCTCTGTTGTCTTTGGGGCATGCATTGAAGACCTTCCATTTTCAACAAGCCTTTTAAGTGGAGACCTTTATCCCAGTATGCAACTGTGTTGGATATGAAATTGTTTTTATGTATGAAATTGTTCTTAATTGTTTTACATAACGTGTTTTTAATTGTTTCTTAATTGTTATAATTGACTTTTTTATATGACAATTGCAAAAAGAAACAATTATGCCACTGTTTTTACTGCTTTTGTTTTTGTTGTGAAATCACTTTGGGATGCTTTATGGGAAGTGTTTCATAATTGGAAGTAAATAAATATATAAATTGTAGAAGTTTAATTTCAACAGTGGAGACACAGAGTTAAAAAAAAAGAAGCAGCTTCCCATAAATTGTGTACAGATTACTTTTAGAGGAGCCCAAACAGCAAGTGATAGATTAAAGGGCTGTTGGGCAAGATAGCTGCAGAGGAAGCAGAGATCAAATTTTGGACCA
Organism: Podarcis vaucheri; assembly: GCF_965113315.1. NCBI lineage: Eukaryota > Metazoa > Chordata > Lepidosauria > Squamata > Lacertidae > Podarcis > Podarcis vaucheri. The sequence continues at coordinate 112,061,665 of NC_138762.1, forward strand.
ATGTTTTTTTGCAACCCAACTGGCTACTCTGCAAAAGTTTATGCTTCCAGTTGCTGCTATCTTCCTGGATTCATGATGGTATTCTCAAACTTGCTGCCTGCTCACTTCTCTGCAAAAAGGGATATATATGTCTGTGTATTGTGGAGAAAGATCTGTCAAAAAATTGCAAGATCACAAATATTAGCAACATCCCTACATTTTTTTGGGGGGGATTATTTTATTAAAATGCAAACTCAAGTGTAGAACAAAATCATCACAGAAAACTGGTATGAAATATTGAATCAGAGACAGAAAGGGGACCAGAGGCATCAGGAATATATTACAGACTTTTGATATAATATAAATTATAACAAGTCTGTAAATATAGCATTAGCATGGATTTCCCTTATTTTCCAAGGGTGAGCTGCATTTCCATTGAACCTTAGTATTTGCGTTTTGTTGTATTATCCACAGGCATTTAAAGGCTGCGCTGTGGGGCGGGGGGAGTTGGCTATGGTCTGCCCAGGAGGACTCCTCTGCTGTCAGTGCCTGCAGGTCCTGTCTCTGCCTCTCACCATCTGGCCCAGGGCGGGACCTGCTCAGGAGATCTCACAACAGCTCAGAGTTATTTTTAAAATGTTTTTTATTGTTATTCCTGTTTACCTTTTTAAATTCTTTTTGGTGTGGGGGTTGGGATGGATGTTTAGTTGGGTTTGGGAATTTGTTTAATTTTGGTATGGTTGTAATTTTTACTGTTTTTTTGTTTTTGTTGTTGTTTTTTTATATAGGTTTTATTTTGTTTTAAGGTGAGGGGTCAGGGCTGCCTTGGAGTGGGTCCCAGCCAACAAAATGGCTGGGGCAGGTTCCATGGGGGGGATGCACTGGGACAACCGATTTCAGTGATCACGGGTAGGAGGAGGAGTTACGCTAAGACCAGACCATGTTGTTACTGAGGAGGCAGGTTTAGTCGTTGTTTGAGGACTATCCCTGCCTCCAGGTTTGGTCTTGTCCAGACGGATACTGGAATCAGCAAGGGATACCCACATGACCTGAAGGTGCTGCTGTGCAATGCCAGGTCAATGATTCATAAGACCACTGCCGTCCATGACTTGTTACAGATAGGTAGCCGTGTTGGTCTGCCATAGTCAAAATAAAAAAATTCATTCCAGTAGCACCTTAAAGACCAACTAAGTTAGTTCTCCCATTCCCACCACCCTTCTGAGTAATACCCCTCCCCACCTTCTCACTATATAGAAGGATCTGGCAACTTCTGTTTCAGTGTATCTGAAGAAGTGTGCATGCACACGAAAGCTCATACCAAGAACTAACTTAGTTGGTCTTTAAGGTGCTACTGGAAGGAATTTTTTTATTTTGTCCATGACTTGATCATGGATGGAGGACTTGACCTGGCATGTGTAACAGAGACTTGGTTGGATAAAGCTGATGGGCCTGTTCTTGCTGCTGCTTGTCCACCCACCAGTTTCTCTTACACACAGCAACCCAGGTCATGTGGGCGGGGAGGGGGGGTTGCAGTGACATTTAAGAAGTCATTAGTTTGCACCAGGTGTCCTATTGGGAAGACCCAGTTCTCTGAGTGCATGTTTTGGAAGTTGGGAAATAGGGGCAGTACAGGATTCCTTTTGGTGTACCGACCTCCCCGCTGCACCAAGGATTCCCTGCCCAAGCTGCTTCAGGTCGTGGTGGATGTTCTCCTGGAGACACCTAGTTTGGTTGTCCTGGGGGATTTTAACATCCACACCGACACAACCTTACAAGGGGCCGCTCAGGACTTCGTGGAAAGCATGGCCTCCATGGGGCTGTCCCTGAATAGGTTTGGCCCAACTCATAGCTGCGGACATGCCTTAGACCTGGTGTTCACCTCTATGGATGTTGGTGATCTGAAACTAAGTAAAAGCGAAACTAAAGAAGTACCATGGTCAGATCACTTCCTGGTGCAACTGGACTTCTCTGCGACCCTTCCCCTCTGCAGGGAGGTGGGACCAATTCGGATGGTCCGCCCCCACCACTTAATGGATCTAAATGGTTTCCAAAGAGTGGTAGGGGATGCTTTATCCCATGTTAATGGCCTTTCAGCTGATTCCCTGGTGGCCCACTGGAATGTGGAGTTAACCAGGGCTATTGACTCTTTTGCTCCGAAGCCAATTCTCCGATTGCATGGAGCCCGGACAGCGCCATGGTTTTCCATGGATCTGAGGGCAACGAAACAATTTTTGAGACGGCTAGAGCACCAGTGGCAGATAACTCATTCTGAAGCTGACTGGACATGGGTTAGAGTTCAATATCGAGCCTACAAAGTGACGATGGAAATGGCGAATAAGACTTTCTTCACCTATTGCATCTGCAGAAAACAGCAGCAGGAGACTCTTTCAGGTGGTTCACAATTTAGCGGAACCACCTGCTCCATCGGGGCCCAGTATGGGCCACCTGATCTCCTGCAATGCTTCTGCAAAGTTTTTTTGCAGATAAAGTCGCTCAGATTCGGGAAGAGGTAGACTCCACCGTGGGAGCAGGGCCAGGGCGGGAGAGTGCTAGAGTCCTGCCTAGTCAAGTTGCGTGGGATCAATTCCAATCTGTTACATCCAAGGATGTGGACAGGCTGCTTGGAGGAGTGAAACCTGTCTCCTTGATCCTTCCCCAAACTGCCTTATAAAAGATAGCTGGGAAGGGCTGGGCGATGGGCTTCACGGGGTGGTGAATGCTTCTCTCTGTGAGGGAGCCTTCCCAGACCTGCTGAAAGAGGTGGTCATTAAACCGCTTCTTAAAAAAACAACCCTAGACCTGGCCAATATGGCCAACTATTGCCCAGCCTCAAATCTACCATTCTTGGGCAAGGTGATTGAGTGAGTGGTCACTGAACAACTCCAGGCACACCTGGAAGAAGCAGACCATTTGGATCCCTTCCAATCGGGATTCAGGCCTCACCATGGGACTGAAACTGCCTTGGTTGCACTGGTTGATGATCTCTGGCGGGCTAGGGACAAAGGTGAGAGCTGTTTCCTAGTTCTGCTGGATGTCTCAGCGGCCTTTGACACCATTGACGTAACATCCTTCTGGACTGTCTAGAGGGGCTGGGAGCTGGGGGCACTGTTATACAGTGGTTCCGCTCCTTCCTCCTGGGCCGTGTTCAGAAAGTGGTGGTAGGGGATGAGTGTTCAGACCCCTGGGCTCTCACTTGTGGGGTGCCTCAGGGTTCATAGAATCATAGAATCATAGAATCATAGAGTTGGAAGAGACCACAAGGGCCATCGAGTCCAACCCCCTGCCAAGCAGGAAACACCATCAGAGCACTCCTGACATATGGTTGTCAAGCCTCTGCTTAAAGACCTCCAAAGTAGGAGACTCCACCACACTCCTTGGCAGCAAATCCCACTGTCGAACAGCTCTTACTGTCAGGAAGTTCTTCCTAATGTTTAGGTGGAATCTTCTTTCTTGTAGTTTGGATCCATTGCTGTCCTCTCCCCCATGCTTTTCAACATCTACATGCAGCCACTGGCAGAGATCATCAGGAGGTTTGGGCTGGGTATTCATCAATATGCGGATGATATCTAGCTCTACTTCTCTTTCAAATCAGAACCAGTGAAGGCAGTGAAGGTCCTGTGTGAGTGTCTGGAGGCAGTTGGAGGATGGATGGCAGCTAACAGATTGAGGTTGAATCCTGACAAGACAGAAATACTGTTTTGGGGGGACAGGAGGCAGGCAGGTGTGGAGGACTCCCTGGTCCTGAATGGGGTAACTGTGCCCCTGAAAGACGAGGTGCACAGCCTGGGAGTATTTTTGGACTCCCAGCTGTCCATGGAGGCGCAGGTCAATTCTGTGTCCAGGGCAGCTGTTTACCAGCTGCATCTGGTACGCAGGCTGAGACCCTCCCTGCCCGCACACTGTCTCGCCAGAGTGGTGCATGCTCTGGTTATCTCCCGCTTGGACTACTGCAATGCGCTCTATGTGGGGCTACCTTTGAAGGTGACCCAGAAACCACAACTAATCCAGAATGCAGCAGCTAGACGGGTGACTGGGAGCGGCCGCCAAGACCACATAACACCGGTCTTGAAAGACCTACATTTTTTCCTGCTTGGCAGGGGGTTGGACTCGATGGCCCTTGTGGTCTATTCCAACTCTATGATTCTATGATTCTATATTGGCTCCCAGTACGTTTCCGAGCACAATTCAAAGTGTTGGTGCTGACCTTTAAAGCCCTAAACGGCCTCGGTCCAGTATACCTGAAGGAGCGTCGTTCTGCCCAGACACTGAGGTCTAGCGCTGAAGGCCTTCTGGCGGTTCCCTCACTGCAAGAAGCCAAGTTACAGGGAACCAGGCAGATGGCCTTCTCAGTAGTGGCACCCGCCCTGTGGAACACCCTCCCACCAGACGTCAAAGAGAAGAACAACTACCAGACTTTTAGAAGACATCTGAAGGCAGCTCCCTTTAGGGAAGCTTTTAATTTTTAACAGACTACTGTATTTTAATACTTTGTTGGAAGCCACCCAGAGTGGCTGTTGATGTTGTTGTTGTTGTTGTTGTTGTTGTTGTTGTTGTTGTTGTTATAAACAATAACATCATACCAAACAGAAATATATCTGTCATTTCTTTTTTGACCACTAGAACTTCTCAGCCAATACACTGTTTTTTGTTTTGTTTTCCTAGTAGGCTGATTCCCTTAACTTTGTGTACCAGTAAGAAATATCTGCTTTGGCTAAATCCCTTCAGAATTGAGCTATTAGTGTCATATTTTATCTTTCTTTTTTATAATTAGGGAAAATTGGTTTTATATTTATTTAGAGAATCTTTTTATTTTATATTATTTATTTAAAAGAAATAGTATCGATGTAGAATACAAAACAGAGCAAAAGAAAAGAAATTGTATACTGTACTTCACAAAAAAAGTTATTGTAGTTAACCAGACCTTAACCTAACACAATATTTATAAAAATGAATTCCAAATATCATTACATTTGTCCATGGCAAGTCTACCTTTGTACGCAACTTGTTCATGTGTAGCAAGTTTGTACATATATTCAATCCAATCATGGAAGCGAGCTGCATTTCGCATGTCTTTGTGGTCTCTGTGACTGTAAAAGCAGCTTGTCTGTAAATGGCAGTTGCCTGGTGCTTTATCTGAAGATATTGACATTGAGTATTTAGAGGTAATTTATCTTTGTCTGAATATGCATAACATTCATCCTTCTCGTCTATCAATTGATCTAAAGTTAACATACCCAAATTCATCCAACTCTTCCATACCACAATTTCTTTGCATGGACAGGCGGAGTCCCCCAAACCCTGGGCGGCCCCCATGTGGAATAAAGACTCAAGACAACGTGCTATGGGATTAAAATTGGCCACAACTTTATTATGTTTCAGATGTGGGTAGACCTTGGCTCAGGCATTGGGCCTCCCAGTCCCCTGCCGGAGATCTGGGGAACATCAGGGTTATCCAGTGGGGGGGGGATTGGGCTGGCTCTGGAGAACATATTTTCAAGCAGAGAGAGCCCACCCCCATTACGCCGCTGTCACAGGAAAGAGCATTGACAACCTATAGGCGTATGGCCAGAGCCTCCCCTCAAAACAACCCCTTTAACTGGGAACCCTGGTATCGCCGCCGCAAAGAGGAGGGTGCATGGGTCACCGCTACACACCCACCCCCATTTAGGGAAGATAGACTAAAGGATTCCGTCCAAGGCGTGATACTGCCAAAGTTGTGACATTTTGCTACGGGAAAGGCAAACCTGCCAATGCAGGAGAATTCCTCTCCGGCCCTTCAACAGTGACCTTGACATAGCAGCGCCCGCGTACCTGTGGAAGAAAGGTTAACCTGCAAAAGAAGTCTTAACTGAGGGTGGGTAGGGTGGGAGAAGCTCTGGAGCCAACTGACATTTCCCAGGTAAGATCCTCCCCCTATTGTGTGGGCAGGTGGTCCCTCCCACTACTGGCCTGATCACCAGGTATCCCACCTGGGGAAGGCGAAGCCAAGCCTATGCTAATGGTGCCGCATAGGGTCCAGGGGGCTTCGCGTGACCACGCAAAGGGTGCCCCCCATTTAATGTGGGGAGTGGTCATTCGCTATTTTTAGACTCAGGTTTCCCCACAAAGTCATTTTATTGTGGGCTAAAAGGTCATTTTATTTATTTATTTATTTATTTATTTTTGGGACACGTAGTGCCATATCATTCAAACTGATGAAATTGTTTCTGTAGCATCTTGGGCATTAATATATTTGGATCTGAAGGCTGCCCATCTTTCCAGAGAGGTGCTACATAAGAGTATTCCAAGGTAGCCCAATATGGACAGTTATTATCAGTTGTGGGTCTCCAGAATATGCATGCTGATACAGTTCTAAATCTGGGATCCCGAACCCTCCTTCCTTTTCCGCATGGATATGCTCAGGGTTGAAAAGCCCCGAAGGCATTTTCTAAACAAATATATGTTTTTTGAAAGTGTTTGTTAGGCATTGCTCTTAAGATATAAACCAGTCTAGGAATTATATTCATTTTGGGAGCATTGACCTTTCCCCACAGCCAGGGTTCAATGACTCCCATCTGTCAATATCCATAGATATCTCATGACATATTTGGTTGATGTTCAGTGAGGCTAATTTAGAGAGATCTCATGGTATTAGTATGCCTAGACACTTAATATTGTCTGTACAAATACAAAATTGGAATTGCTTAAACAATTGAACCAAAAAAATATTTCCTATTAACATCAACTCTGATTTGGACCAATTTATAGTCTATCCTGAGATATTGCCAAAAACATCTATATTTTTCAACAATGAGATTTTGTGATACACAAAAAAAATGCCACCTGCAAACATTACCCATTTGTATTTGAGTGAGTTATGAATTGCACCAAAGATTTCATTATGCTTTCTAATAGTACATACCAAGTGTTCCAAACAGATATTAAAAAGCGAAAGCGAAAGTGGGCAGCCTTGCCTAGTACCTCTGGATAATACAAAAGGTGCATACATTATGCCATTTGTCTTCACTCTATACGTATGTGAGCAATGTAATATATTGATCCATTGTCTAGTAGAAAGCCAATTTTTGGTAGTACTTTTTCCGTGTATTCTTTGTGGACCTAATCAAAAGCTTTTTCCCCACATCTAGAGATAATATAGCTACGTAAGTCATCTTTGTTCCTGTTTAAATTTATCATAGCCACTCCCAGCCTGATATTATCAGTGACTTGTCTCATCCTTATAAACCCTGTTTGGTAATTTTTAATAATAGTTGATATTACTATTTGTAGCCTAATTGCCAATATCACCATTAAAATGTTTGAATCAATATTAATAAAAAATTGGGTGATAATTGGCATATTGCATTTGATCTTTGCTGGGTTTTGGAATGACAGTAATGTAAGCCTGATTGAATAATGTTGAGCTAATTCCTTCTCTAAATATATCATATAAGCGATGTAACCTAGGTGCCAAAAGATCAATATATGTTTCGTACCATTCCACAGGAAATTGGTCTAGCCCTGGTGCTTTACCATTTGCCATATTTGAGATTATTTCCCAAATCTCAGTTTATGATGTTGGGGACATTAATGTTTTTTTTTTTTTTTGGTATTCCCTAACCCTGGTAGTTTTATTTTAAAAAGTAAATAAATCCATAACTTCTTCCTTTTTTAAAAAAATTTTTTTATTGAGTTCTTTACAGCAAAAAGCATAAAAACATTAAGAAACAAAACAAAGAAAAATACAAATGGGGAAAAAACGAAAAGGAAAAAAAACGAAGACAACACACATAGCAAATAAACTCTAAAACGCTAATTGACTTCCCTCCATCTCGGTTTGAGCTATACAAACACCATACCTCTCTGCAGTTTTATTTGGTCAAATCTGTACGTCGCGGGTTTTATATTTCACCTACTATGATTTTAATATTTCTTAGATTTGCTTCAATGTATGTTACAAATTTGTTCCAGTCATTAATAAACTTTCTACTTTTTTGATGTCTGATTTTCTGTGTCATCTTTGCTAGTTCTATATACTTGAATAATTTAAATCCATAACTTCTTCCTATACCTCTTCTGGTTTACTATTCAGGTAAGATTTTTTATTAAAAAACTGGTTAATTTCTGTTGGAGGCATGCACACACCACCTACTTCACCTATAATTTGGTTAAGTCGATTCCTCAGATTTCCCATACTCTTTTGCCTGTTTCCCAATACTTTTGTTCCATACGGATAAGCATGAATTTTACTTCTTGGGATAATGTATCATTTAGCTCAAATTTCTTCTTTCATATATTACTATACAATTCATCAGTTGGATTGTTAACTATTAATGTCCATAAATCTTTTAATTCCTCTTTCATTCCACCTCCTTTACTATTTCTAAGTTTATTTTTACATGATGTGTATGCTAAATTCAACCTCTAATAAAAGCTTAATGCTTCCCATTCATATATTCAAGTGTTTCCATATTATTTCACTCCAAAAATATTTTACTAACATTTTCTTGTACCCCAAACAAAACCAGTGTCCGCAGACTTGTGAGATTAATGGTGGGCTCTACTGTTAAGAAGAAATGTCCTGTGAAGTGGAGAAAAGCTTGCACTTTCCTTCCTTCCTTCCTTCCTTCACCTCTACAGAATTCAAATTTATTTGAACCTCAGTAAACTCCATTAGAAAAGTCATGCACTTTTGAATGCAGAAAGTAGACTGCTGTGTCTTATTTAGTTCACACCCTGATACCTGTCAGCTGCTTGTGCCTCTTTTCAGGTATAGTTAGGATAACTGGGATTGACATCATGAGCAGCAGAGAGCAGAAGTGCAAAATATGCCACCTGGAATGTTTCTTCTGTCCTTTCTCTTCCCTGGATTGATGAAGTTCCTGGACTTGTGGCTGACCCAGCCTTACAGGCAAGTTGTCCCTTGCCTTGGAAGCCAAAATTCCTTCCTCAGCTTCTTCCTCAGCTCTGCCCATGCCTTGGCTTGCTATTTTGGAAGAGGCATGCAGGTTGCCAGCTGGTTACAACATCTGGATTCCAGGGTTCAGATATGGCCCAAATCCTCCACCAGTTCTCCTAAGACATTTAGACACAGTTGTAAAAAGGAGGAAATAAATAAGTGGCAGACAATAAAAGGGAAATTAAGGGAAAAGATGTTGATGACCTCATGATCATTGGGTATACTTTTGTTTAGGTAGCTCAAGATATAATACAAAATGCGGCTGGAGGGGGGGAGGCAAGTCAAACCTGCGCTTCTTATTAGAATCCAACCTACTTCTACATAAAAAGTGGATACATATGATGGCAGTGTGTTCTAAAATATCAGAAATTATGAGATAAGCATAAGTTTTGACCCACATGTGTTTTACTTGGACATGTTTGTGGAGAGTTACTTTTGCTGTGGTAAGCAAACGAGCATAAAAAAAATTGAACCCCTCGCCGTTTTCGTTTTTGATGTGGGAAGAGTTGTGTGGTTAGACAACCATTGCTTTATGCATGGTAAATATGTGCATGTTTTAGTTATTTATATCATTTATGAATCACTTCCCTTGAAGCTTTTACAATACAATAAAACATATTTAAAACAGTTGCTTATATATACATATACAAAAAGAGTACTAACAATTTCAAATCTAATACAGATGTTGAGTGAGAGAAAAAAAATACCCACTTTAAAAGGCTTATTGAAAGAGGAAAATTGGCACCAGCATTTGGTTATGCTTCTCCTGCCCCTGACATTTATAGACCACCTTTCTTCCACCATGGAACTTTCTTCCCTCCATCTTATGCTGCCTGGTGGCCTCATGTGCCTTCAGACCATGCAGGTATGTCTCACATGCTGCAAACCTGACATGAAGGCTGGCAACATTAATCCCGCCATGCGGGAATCTCTTTCAGACAGCTGCAGTGCCTGGAGACAGGCAGGTTGTGTAGCTACATCAGTGACTAGAGGAGAAATGACCACTGGGAGGAGCACAGAGAGAAGGAACACCATAGTGCATCTGCAGCAGCACAAGCGTCATCTGCCCAGCTGCAACAAAATATGTCTCTCCCATATTGGTCCCTACAGCTGCAGCAGGTGCTGTAACTCTCCAAGGGTTTAAGTTCACCCCCAAAGGCACACTCCTCCATTGTCTTCCAAAGCAGATGGGTGTGAACCATCTTACCAGGCAGTGGTGGCGGCAGCAGCCCGATCCATTCTCCTTCCTCTCCCTGGTGTCCTGGCACGTTGGGTAGCAGCTTAGCAGGGTGAAATTCCTGTTGCTTCAGAGGAGCTCTATCTTTCCTGGGCCATTGTCTCTTTTGCCAGGTGTTCTGCTAAGTGCCTCAGGGCCTCAGAGAGGGAGAGCTGAAGGGACAGGTCTCCTCCTTTTCTTCTCCTTGAGTGCTGCCACTACTGTTGGCTGATAATGCATTTAAGGAGAAGAAGAGTTGCAGATTGTCAGGGCTGGAGAACAATGGGGTTGGGGATCAAGGAGAACAGTTGTGAGTCTGGGAGAGAAACTGGGTATTCTCCTCTGCTCTGGATATTAATCATGAGCCAGAGAATAATTTTTCAGCTTCTGTGAAGTGAGTTTTTGAGTTTCCAAAAATCATATGCAGCTGGAACACAGCAAGCTTTATATAAAAGATGCCTGCTCCAATGTTAATTTAGTTCTGAAATGATCTCACATATTTTCTTTCTAGGCACATTCTAGTGAAAAAATATTAGGAAGTGTTGTGTATGTGTATGCACACATATTAGAGGGATTTTTGGATTACAGTGGTACCTCGGGTTAAGTACTTAATTCATTCCAGAGGTCAGTTCTCAAGCTGAAACTGTTCTTAACCTGAAGCACCACTTTAGCTAATGGGGCCTCCTGCTGTTGCCGCACCGCCAGAGCACGATTTCTGTTCTCATCCTGAAGCAAAGTTCTTAACCCGATGTACTACCGTATTTTTCGCACCATAGGACACACTTTTTCCCTCCTAAAAAGCAAGGGAAAATGTGTGTGCGTCCTATGGAGCGAATGCAGGGGGGAGGCAGGCGGGAAAAGCCCCCAAGAGCCGCACACAAGCTTCGTGCGCTCTTGCGGGCTTTTCTCCAGGAGGGAGAAGGGACTGACTGGCCGCATCAGTCCCTTCTCCCTCCTGGGGGAAAAGCCCCCAAGAGCGGCACCCTCTTTAAAGGCTGCGCGGCTCCTGCGGGCTTTTCTACGAGGTGGGGGAATCCCCCCACCTCCCAGAAAAGCCAGGAGAAGCCGCGCAGCCCCTATAAAGAGCGTGCGGCTTCTGCGGGAGGTGGGGGAAGCTGCAGCGGATTCCCTCCTCCCGGGCTTCCTTTGAAGCGACAATGTAGGAGGGGAGCAGCTTACACTCGTGTAAGCAGCTCCTCTCCCACTTTCCTGCTTCAAAGCAACTACGGAGGAGGGAAGGAAGGGGACCATGGATCCTCTGCTGGCAAATGCAGCAGATTCCCTCCTTCTGGGCTCCCTTTGAAGTAGGAAAGTGGGAGGGGAGCAGCTTACACTTGTGTAAGCAGCTCCTCTCCTACTTTCCTGCTTCAAAGCAATCATGGAGGAGGGAAGGAAAGGGACCATGGACCCTCCACTGCTTGCGGCTGCAGCAGATTCCCTCCTCCGGGGCTCCCTTTGAAGCGGCAATGTGGGAGGGGAGCAGCTTACACTCATGTAAGCAGCTCCTCTCCCACTTTCCTGCTTCAAAGTGGAGGGAATCAACTGCAGTTGTGAGCAGAGGATCCATGGCTCCGCTTCCTTCCCTCGAAGCAGGGTGCGGGGGTGCAGGAGGGAAGGAGGGCAGGAAATAGATGCCGGGCAGGAAGACACAACCACACTTTGACCACTGAAAGTCCACCTCAGCCTCCCCAGATTTCCACTGAGACGGCCAGGCTAATCTCGATGGCCATAAGTCAGGCTCAGCATTATTAACTGGACTTAGATAAGCCATGGTTCCCCTTCCTACCCTCCTCTGAGGCTCAGTTTAAAGCAGCAAAGCGGACAGGAGCCGCCCGCTTTGCTCCTTTAAATAGTTTAGTGCAACATTTGATTCAGAATATTTTTTTCCGTATTTTCCTCCTCTAAAAACTAGGTGCGCCCTATGGAGCGAAAAATACGGTATTTCAGGGTTAGTGGAGTCTGTAACCTGAAGCGTCTGTAACCTGAGGTACCACTGTACAAGATTTTAAATTACTGTCTTCTAAGTCTTGAATGTAGTCCAAAATTTTCTATAATATGTTACTTTTAAGCAATGTATTATTATTATGTTTTATGCATCTAAAGAAAAATGGAAACAGGACTTCAAAATATGCTGATTTATGATGGAAACAGGTTTAGGAATGCTAAGCATCCAGGTTAGACAAGCCCCTAGGCAGAACCAATTTGCCTGAGTGATACTTAGGCAGCAGATAATCCAAACTGACAATAACCTTGCCAGCAACACAGAAACAAAATTTTCACAAGCATAAACTTTTCTTTAAGGATAATTCCAATGCATTTGACGTAGCCATGCCTTTCCAAATATATAAAAGATGCCTGCTCCATTCCTCGGCTTGTCTCTTGCCTAAACCATTTGTTAAAAAAAGGAAGAGATTTCCCCCTTAATTTTTCCTTCTCTCCTCTTAAAATATTAGCTCTGACACAGAGTGAAATAGAGCTGTGTTGGCCCACCTAAGCCATTCTGGGATATTTTGTGACATTAGCTCTGTAGTAATGTTGGCGGCACACACCCCTTCCTCACCCGTCCTACAATCCAGCGGGACCAGCCAGGCTAAAAGAGGGAAGGTGGTGCCACAACATTTATTTTTTTCAGGACAAAACACAACAATAAGGGGTAGTTGCTGCCACCACTCCCTTGTCCGGGGATAGCCAGAAGATTAACCCAAGGGAGAAGGTTACTCTTCCTCGTTGCCGGCTGCCCCACCCTGCAATTGCTTCCACAAAACGCAGGCAGAAATTCAACAGGTTCCACAAATTACAGGCAGGAATTCACAGGTTCAGGAGGAGGCTAAGTGAATGAAGGAATGGGTTTCCCAAACCCCAAACTGATTGTGCAGGCATTTTTAAACTGCACCAAAATCCCCATTTCTCCTTAGCTAAAATGCATAAACTTTAGCCGTTGAGCAAATGCAAAACAAGAACACAGCTCTCTCCCTTATCAGTTTGACGGCAAGACTGGCCTTGACTTTACCAGTAGAACAGACACAGACATATCTTATGTTCTGACCACAAATGACAGGGAGACCCAAGTCTGGGACTAACGCCAGAGCATGTTCTCGGAAGTAGTGACCTTTTGCTCCAAGATAGGAGTAGGAACAGGAATATCCTTTTATGGTCAGGAGTGCAGGATGGAAATCCCTTTTATGGTTGAGAGTACCAGAGCAGGAACATATGTGATGTCAACCTGCATACATAGGCTGACGTGGTTGGAAGGAGGGAGAGGGTGCCTGGAGGATATAAATACTGCATGAAACTTGTCATTTCTTTGGACTTGCTGTGGACTAATCACGCAAGTGCCTTCTGCTATCCGGAGAGCAGAATAAACTCTTTCTTTGAACCAACTCGGTGTCATTTTGACTTCCTTCCTCCTGTCCCAGAGCAACGCAGACCCAATCAGTGAACTCCAATAAGGCTACATGATCAGACTTTGGATTCAGGCTTTCCCCCCAGAACGACACACAGAACAAATAGGAAAATCCTCTTTTTAAAATTTATTTTAAAAAATAAGATTAAATATACTTAAAAGTAGGCACATCTCTTATAGCGTTTCAGACAGGAAAATAACAACATTGTAAAGCATTGCTAGCTAAACGTACTTACGAAACACAAGAAAAGTTAGAGTTCGTAAAGTCCTCGGCTGAATCTGCATCTCAAGAAGACAATAGGAATTCTTCATCACAAAGGACACACATATGAATGTAGCAAGTCGAGTGTCAGCATGATGGTACCTGACAGAAGGGCAGATAGGCTGCGCACTTGCAGGCTCCTTGCCTAGGGCTTTTATACTTTAAAACCCCACATGGAATTGGACCCCAAGACCAATCAGAATTCCTTTTTTTTTAAAGAATAATTTTTTATTAACTGGCCGATCACATCAAATCAAACCAAATTACATAAATTCCAAATTACACAGCCGAATTTTAAATTTTTGTTGGGGGTACCCATATTTCAAGTTCTGAAGGAGATCCAATCAACTTCTTGCTTCTTACTGCTGTTTTAATGTCCACAAATCTAACCTTATGATGTTCACAGTACTATCCAGTCCTTATTGTTTTTCCACATCTCTTGTTGTTATTTTCATATATTTTTCCTTTCTCTTTGTGACCTCTGATAGTCTCCACAAGCTGGTTAGAACAGTTTGTAATCCTGCGTGGATATTTTTTTTATCCAGTAGCCATATCCAGATGCTTTCCATATAACATCACTTCCATACATCAAAACAGTCTTAGCGTCATTAATCTTCACCAATCTGCCTCCTTTCTCAAAACCTCTGAGGAGATTCACCAGGAATGCAGTCTGAAAACAGGACCGTTCCTCCTCCCGGCTATAAATCCTTTGGCAAGATGGCGACTCCGAATTAAGTGCTGTGCCATTCCCAAAAGCTCTTATTGCTTCTCGGTCTCCATAAAGCATACTTTTGGTTAAAGTTTATCTCCACACAGACCTTAATCATCCTGCTTGGGTCAGTTCAACCGACGATTCTAATGAGGAGGGGTTCTTGTAAATCACATAGAAGGAAAGTAAAAAAGGTCCCCCCCCCAATTCAGTCCCGTTGTCAACATACCCAGCCTTTGGTGTATCTTCATCGTAAAATATTCCTGTTTCTCCAACCCGTCGTCTTCTTTTGCAGAGGTCACTTAAATTAGCAGCCTTCACTCCCCTTCTTCACTTGAAATATGTGCATTTGCTTCTTTTGTAATTAATTATTCCAAATTGCTGCAGCTAGTGTGCGATCAGAGACAGCGTCCAGGAGAGCCGAGGTCCACATGGGGGCATTCTGCCTAGGGCCCTCACCCCCTTCTTTTGAATTAGGGGGTGATTTATGGGCACAGCAGGCAAGGGCAGTGTCCCCCATTTCCTTGGGGCAACAAGGGAGGCTGCCTACTCTCATAACAGCCTCTTAATTACCCCATGTGGGTCAGAGAGATGGTATTGTCGGCCATCTTCCAATGTGCCCCTAGTGGCCCCCCCCAAGACCAATCAGAATTCCTGATTAATTCCAAATTTACCAATGGTCAACTAGTTGGGTAATAACTCAGCTTGTGGCAGCCGAAGTTCGTTTGTTCTCAAGACCTTGGAATCAAAAGGTTCCTCCCCAACTTCTCAGAGACACAGCAGAACCTCCTTCTCCTGTAATGAGGTTTGATAGCCCTTGTTCACACAGGGACGACACTTAGTAACCAGGTGTTAAATGACCACTAATCAACTAGAAGTTTTCCTTCCTGCAGATGCATGAGATAAGTATTCACACTCCCAGAGACAGCTAGTCCACAGCTTAAAGTAACAAAGACACATTTCCCATAAATCCTTTGGCCTTTAGTTCTCCCACAATGCTTCCTTCAGCTTGGCCAAAGTTTGACTAACAAAAATCTCCTAACTTCACTACAAGCTCCTTGAGGTCTTTCCCAGTACTATGGCATAGACTTCATGGCCTTCATGACAACCATGGCTCTCTTTTAAATGCTCATCAATCCAACACACCAGGCAGGGCACACTTTTGATGTGATCCCCAAGTGATGCGAAGCATACACTGAAGAAACATTATTGTTTAGACAACACTTTAAACTTTCTCAGTATCTGGGTAGGCTTGTCTAAATAAGAATGTCCTCAGCAGGCAGCAAAAATAATACAGTGAAGGTGCCTGCCTGGTATCAATATGCAGGAAGTTCCAAAGTGGAGATGTTGCCACACTTAACAATCAAGTTCTTATAGATGCAGTGCAAGTATTATGCAGCACCTGTAAAAGTGCCAATTCTGCAGGATGAAATGGACACATTTGGGGTTAGGTGATCTCATAGGTAAACTGGTCTCAAGTTACTATGGGCTTCCTATGCTAGCAGTAACACCTTGAAGCTGGCCCACCAGCAAATGGGCAACCTGAGCAAGAGTGTTAGATGCTGAGAAGGTCTCACTCCTGTAAGCAATTGTGCTGCAGCATTGTGCAATAACTGCAGCTTCCCAATCAAGCACAAGGGAAGCCCCACAAAGAGGCCACTGCAGTAACCCAGTCTCAATGTAACCAACACATGAATGACTTTGGCCATTGCTGTCAAACCAGCCATAGTTGGGAAAAGGCATTTCTGGGCACGGAGGCTTCCTGACCCTCCAGGGACAGAACTGGATCCGGAAACGTCCCCAAACAGAGAACATGATCCTTCAGGGGAAGTGCAACCCCATCCAGGCTAGGCAGCTCACCAATTTCTCAGACATGGGAGCTGCTCACCCACAATGCCTCCATCTTGCCAGGATTCAAGATCAGCTTGTCCCTCATCCATGTCACCACTGGGTGGAGTCTCCTGATTCAGGTGTTATGGAGAAATGGAGCTGAGTGTCATCAGCATAATGATGGCAATGACTGCTCCCAGTGGCTTCATGTAGATATTGAATAGCACCTGAGATACTTTCAATAGTCCCCATGTGGCACCCCATAATGTAGCTGCCAGGGGGCTGAAAGGCACTCTCCCCATGCTACTCTCTAGACTTGGTCCTGAAGCTAGGATTGGAACCACTGTATTGCAGGGTGCCCAATTCCCATTCCCTGGAGCTAGCCCAAGAGGATACCATGGCCAATGGTATCAAAAGCTGATGACAGATTGAGAAGAAGGAGCAAAGTTGCACTCCCTCAGCCCTGCTCTCTGCAAAGGACCTCCTTCAGGGCAACCAAGGCCAACTGACTTCCATGGCTGGGCCTCAATCCAGATCAGAATGGATCTAGAGGCAGCATTTGCCTATAAGAACTGGCTATCAGATACCTTGTCTCAAATGAGGATTCAGTGGAGTTATCAACCAGCTTCTTCTCAGTGTTATGGCTGTATGATAGCAATCACTTTGCACAATCAGGGCTCATCACACTTCCATTTGTCCCAGGATTTCCATGAGATTTTTCTTTTACCCCAACACTCTCCCCAGGAAAACCTGCTGTTTACTGTCAGTTTTCTGCAGATTGTTGTTTGTTTCAATTCAGTGGTAAACACTGGGTTTTCCCAGGGAAAGTGGCAGGACGAAAAGGAAAACCTCTCCGACCTGTGCCTCATAATCACAGGACAAGTGTGGATGAGTCTTCAGCATGAGAGAGGACTTTCCATCTCTGCACTACTTAAATAGGAACCGGCCCTATAACCTTCCACTCATTGAGTTTAGTGTTTAATTTATAGTTTGATGCTAGACAGTTGCAGAGATCCCATGCTGCCCTTTTCTAAAGCTTAAAAGAAGTTCACTGGGATTACAGAAGTCCTGTAGAAGTTTGTAAAGGAAACAGAGGTGCCAGGCTAAAGAAAATCTGTTTTACATGTACCTCTGTTTATAAATATATATATATGGTTGCTTCTGTTTTACAAAAACAAAACAGTAAAATCAGTATACCTGCCAAGAGCCTACCTTTTAATACTCCAAACTAGCTATTACTATTCAACATTTAACAAGGTTGTAGGCACGTTTTTCACATTCATCTATAACCTTAATTATGCCCTTGTCTCTTAATTCCTTTTCCATGAACTGTCACATGATTGATGTTCCAGATACCATCAGTCAAAGATTGACTAAGGTCTCCAGAAAGGAGTAAGACTTCACAGACCTGCCCCCTCCTTAGCTGAATTTTTGGGAGATATATCAGGTGCACTGAAATGTGAACCAAAGGAATTCCTTGACCATCTCTCTCTCTATAACTGCATTCAAGATGATGATGATGATAGCTTGAAACTTTATTTGCTTGATTAAAAAAAAGTTAAGAAGAAAAACAAGAGGAAGAAAATTGCAAAGGTCTTCAAGTCTTTGTGAAAGGCATAATTGCTAGTTTTACTATAAAACACAATCCAAATCAGTTTGGAAGATGTCAACATGTTCAGGTCAATGAGCAGAAAATCAGTTTTTAAAAGGTATTCCTTTTAAAAGGACTAGACAGAAAAAATAAGTTTGTGTTACGCTAGAGAGAGCTGAACTCATAGTTAAACTTCCGAAATAGTGTAGGAGGCAGGGCAACAGGCCACAACTCAGTTGGAAAACACGTACTCTGCAAGCAGAAGGTATCAGGTACCAGCCTTGACCTCTCCCTTTGAAAGAAGATCAGGCACCAGGACTAGAAAAGGGCCAGTTAAGCAGCCCAAGCCTCTGCTCTTTAACAATAAAGCCCCAAAGAAGACCTGTCAGAAGACCTTTTGGGAAATCCAAGTATATCTTATCTACTTGACCACCCTTATATTTGTTGACACTTGAAATGAATTTGTAAGTGCTGATTAGTCAAGGCTTCTTATTGTAAAAGCCATGTTTATTGTTGCTCGGCATGGTTTGTTCTTCTAGGTGTTTGATAATTGTAAGTAAATTTGTGCATATAGAGTTTCTAAATTGCTTGTTTAATATTTGTAGCAAGAATTCATTTTTTGTCTGCCTTCTTGCCAGAACACTTATTTTGCCATAATTCATGATGTTCCTTCTTTTGCACATTTGGTGCCAAAGAAAAAAGTCTTCAAAGGATGTCTTTTTTTGTCCTGTATTCTGAACTCTGCTCATTAACCATATTGGTATCTTCTTGGATTTCTTTGTACTTTGCCTAATCTGTGGTATAACTTTTATTTCAGCTTCCCTCTAGAACCCTAGCGAGAGTCAATCCTTCTGACGCTCCCTTTGAACCTGCATTTAAATAGTCCCCCTCACTATTTCAGAATTAAGTATGGTCACACCATTGAACCTGTCATTTGAAATGTATACCAGTTTTATTGTTGCTATTGTTTAGGGGTTCGTTTTCAGTTCTTAGGTTTACACCTTAGGTTCTAGTAGCTTTAGTAGGAGCAGCAAGAAATATATGAATTCTGCTTCTTGAAGCAATGTGTAATTTTAATGTTATTTCTAAAAATAAAAAATAAAAATACTCTACTTTAACATTATCTTCTTAAAATAGTGATCACAGCAAGTTCCTTCATTTGTCTTGGTAGCTGTATTTTATTTAATAAAGCCCCTGTGAGGCTTGGAGATCTTTTCTTTTCTTCCTTTCCTTTAGTGTATGTAAGCAGAAACAAATGCAATTACTGCCTGTGAATTGCTAGACATTTGCTGAAATGTGACAGGGATCATATGCTTGCTGGTCTCGATACACATGAATCATTTATCACTCTCCCATGACTTGTATTAATGGCTCAGCTATATCAGTCTCGCCATTCTAACGGTGTCATCTTCTGAAACAATTCTGCTTCACTCTCACCTATGTGATCTGGCTTTCTTTTCAATGTTACTTAAAAAGACAGCTTCTTGTCACCCTTTGCAGACAAGTATCATAAGGCTTCTGCTTGATGTTTCTACAAGGTTCTACATTCTTTTGGATGTTTCTCTGTTAAAGTGGCTTTGCAACTTGATATCTTTTATTCTTCTAATATTGTTTGTGGCGTATGGACAATTGGTACATTCCAAAATGCTCGATTGAGGACCACTTCAGACATCACCATGGCACTGTGGGAACCACTTCCCTGAGCATGCAGGAATAGCTAGATGCAGGATCAGGGAAATGGTTCCTTCACAAATCAGGGTCACCTGCAATGGTCAACTCTGCTCCAGCTGTGGCTAAACTGATGTGGAAGTAGATTCCACTCTGCCGAGATCATTTCTGTATTGGCCCAGAGAGACCCTGAGGCTACATGAGGTGATGGCTTCAAGACTATAACTGAATGTCTCATTAGTTGAGGAGGAAATTAGCACACTGCTTTGGGGAAACAGCATGAATTAAAAGCTAATGAAAAGTACAGGGGGCAATTAATAGGTTAAATTATGGGGAAATGTATACTGAAAGGGGAAATGATGAGTCACAGAGTATTTCTCCCTCTTGAATTGTGCTCAGAACTTACTTGGCCCACAGTGAAATATGTTGTGAAACAGATTGTTTTGTTTTCTTCTATATCTTCTACGCCTATTCCAAATGGCTGGAGGTGGCCCTGTTGCCCTCCCCCACTACCAAGGCAGTCATCCGGGTGCTGCAAGGCCTCTTTGCAACGCATGGGTGTCCTGATGTCCACGTCTCTGACAACGGACCGCAGTTCACCTGAGGCACTTTTGAGCGATACCTTTTGGGTCTGGGCATCTGCCATGCCCTAACGGCACCCTTTCATCCATCCTGCAGTGGAGAGAATGGTGCGCTTTGCAAAAGAGGCACTGGCATGCCTGGACCAGGGAGACTGGCATGAGCAGGTTGCTGAATACTTGTTCGTGCAACACATCACCCCTCATGCGGCCACAGGGCGGAGTCCTGCCAAACTGCTTATGGGCTGCCGCCTCAGGTCCCCGGTCGCTCGACCGGCTGCACCCGGACTTTGCCGTGGCCGAACCCCCAGGCTGTGCCAACGCGCCACGGTCATTTGTTCCAGGAAACCAGGTATTTGCCCAGAACTTTGTGGGGGACATTCCTTGGGTGCCAGCCACAGTAGTGGGAGTCACTGGACCTCGCTCATACCTCGCTTATGGCACTTGAAGACGGACGTTTGTTGGACATGTAATACTGTTGGTCTAATGGAAGTATGTGAAATGTAACCGATATGCTTTTGTGCCTAATTGAACCATTATGTGTAGTGCTTGTATATAAGGAAACCATTACGATTGTAACTAATGCCTTATCTTGGTGTGTGTGTGTGTGTGTGTGTGTTATGTACTGAAGTTCTCACCCTGGGCCAGCAGGGGGATACTGTAGATAGTTATGCAAATAAGGGATCGAAAGTGATGTTCAGTGATTGGATAGTTTTAGAAGTTGTTACAATTATGTGTACTGGAGCTCTATATAAGCAGGCTGACTGAGCCCTTCAGCTCAGTTCTGTTCTGGCCTCTGAATAAACAAGAGCTGTTTGAAGAATCGCTGTGTCGTCTGATATGTTCACCCACAATTTAACATATCTACCCTGAATGTTCATGGCCTTAACCAATTAGAACTTGGCAATTTTCAGTCCACAGTGTCTGTATATAAAGGCAGAAATCGCAGAACTATTTTTGTTTTGGCAAAAATAAAGCGATGTTTGAATGAAGGACGGTATGTATAAATAAAATATATAAATAAAATAAAACTAAATGTGGCAATTAATTGCAGCCTCCCCTTTGCTACTTGCAGAAAAGCAAGCCAGTTTATAGACACCTAGCCCTTGCATTCAAGTGTGTGAATTCCCTGATAACACTCTTTTAAAATAAAATTTTACCTATGAAATAAGATCTGATTTCTCTGTGAGGTGTGAGGAGCAAAGGGCTTCCTTCCATTTGGAGAAAGCATTTGCTCATGGGAGATTAAGAGCACAATATGTTTCAATAACTTCATTGGGACTTACTCCTAGCTCAGTGGCTGTAGGATTGCAGTCTGTGACCTAGCAGTTTAAAATCATACCAGTGCAAGTAGCTAAATAGGTACTGCTGTAGCAGGAAGGTAAATGGTGTTTTCGTGCGCTCTGGCACTCATAACAGTGTCCCATTGCCCCAGAAGCGGTTTAGTCCTGCTGGCCACATGACCCAGAAAGCTGTCTGTGGACAAAGGCTGGCTCCCTTGGCCTTTGAAACTTCAGAAGAAATAAATTTCCAGAATTTAAATAATCAAGCCGCTTGATTAAGAAACAGGCATGGGGATATATGGTGCTATGTTTGGCTACTTGCTTACATTTTTCTTTTAACCTCTCTCTTGATTATCAACACTAGTCAGTACTAAAAGAGGAGAGAGAAATCACAGAAGAAGATGGACTATCTGCAGCTTTAACCCAAAGAGTCAGACACGACTAAACGACTAAACAACAACAACAAATGGCAGCATCAAAAACATAACTAGGACCTCTCGCGACATACAGGCATGCAGGGACCAGCTCTCTCACCTTATGCACCGCTGGGGGTTAGGATAAGTTTCATCCACCTTGAATTATTTTTGTAAATGATCTACCCATTTTTCTTGGTCATCTTACACTCATTATGATCCCTGAAATCATAGAAAAGATATTAATATGTGACTCATAGACTAAGAGACTTTCAGGAGGTATTGATGGCACCCCTTTGTCTTGCAAGAGAATGGGGTGTGCCTCCTGGGGTAAAGCCAAACTGCTGCAGTAGCAGAACTGAAGTGACCTCTCTGGGGTACAAGCCTGGGCAGTGTGCATGGAGGTCCTGGGTTATCCAGACGACAAGACCCCACTCTCAGCCTCACTGGTGTGGTCCAAAGGAAAGCAGAGCAAGACGTTGGGCACCAGCTTGGCTGCAGGAGTTGCCAGGAGAAGGCATACAAGGCAGCATCCAACCACCATAGGGACTCTGCTTTAGATTTGTAGCCCTTTCTTCTTCTGAAGATATGCTGCAAGGCAGTGGACGTCATGAAATCCCCTCTTCTGTCAACCTTTGACAGGTACCTATCACATTGGATTCTGCATTCTGATATGCATCTGATCTACAGACTGATCTACTTGTATATCATGTGCAGAAATACTGTATGAACTGAGCAAAAAAATCCCTCTCCCACCTGCTCAGCCTAAAGATGGATGACAGCTATTGCTTTCAATGGGAAGCATACCTGCAGGCATCCAAGTGTAGATGCTGTTCTTTGATTTTAGTGGGATGCCTTTTCCCATTCCCATTCCCATGGCGTTGTGCTTCCAGCCCCCTTTTAAACCTCCTTGATAGAATTAGATCAACTCTGCTAGATTTGCCATGTCTGCTGAGAAAAAAGACTCAATGAATTCAATGGGACTTGCTCCTGGGTCAGTGAGCCTGGGACTGCAGCCAGAAAGTGCAATAGCTACCTTGAAATTAAAACTGGATTACCACATCATCCCAACTAGGGACAAGATTGTAAATTTCATATTAGATGAAACATAGTGAAATCTCTACATTATAGCACCCCCATAGTAACACACAAAGGAGATGCTTTTAAAAGCAATCCTAAAGCTTGTGTTCTTGGACTTCTGTTTAATGTGCTTCAATTTAGATTTGCCTTTGAGTGTTTAGTCCATTGAAAATAGTGCTCATGCTATGTTTTTATTTTCTATTTTATACTGTAATCTGACTCATTTATTGTTCCATATTTCTTCTTCATTTTTTACATTTGGTACTGATGAACCAACTGATTTTAAACCACATTGCTGTTCCTGTTCCTCAACTTGGATAAATTGTAAGAGTTGCAAACAAAGCCTTCAGACTGAGAGCCCTACGCTCATTGCATCTAATGAAAGAGTCTGGGTTACAGTGACCATGGACTCATGAGGCTTACTGTGCTTCTTTCACATCCTGAGGTGCTGCGTTCAGAACAGGGAGGACGGGGGGGGGGCATCAATCATAGACTGGTCAGCATCCCAGCTGTAATAGGGCCATAACATGCAGGGTTACACTTTAGCAACTGCACCATTATAACCTTTTCCACTGTCAATAAAGTAGCCTTTTCTCTCTCACTGTGGTAATTTAGTGGTTTTCTTACCCTTTCATATATTAATATGCCTTCCCCAGAACATTTATGTACTGCAAAGAATTCTGGGATGTGTTTCAGGGCACACTCAGCTTACTGGGGGCTCCAAGCAGTCCTGATGAGCACTTCCATTGCTCCCCGTAAATGGAAAATGCTCCCCACACTCTCCTGAGTATTGCTGGTGCAAGTCAGTCATGGGGAACCCTGATCAACCTCTCTGAGGAAAGCCTTGTAGCCCGGGGGCGGGGGGGGGCAGGTGCTTTTCATGCAAGGGGAAACCTAGCCAGATGGGTGGGGTATAAATAATAAATGGTGGTGGTGGTGGTGGTGATGTTCAGTCCCTGATATCTCCAGGTAGATCTAGGAGTAACTAGGTGAGTTACTGACAGTCAGTGGAGATAACACTGAGATGAGCCACTCAGCATAAGGCAGCTTCCTATGTTCCTAAGCTGTCCCTTAAGTAAACCTGTCACTTCTTATTGATCTTATTAACCCATTTAATGTATTAATTGAACATACAAAGGCTTAAACCAAGGGAGAACCTTGGTCTATCTAGGAAATATATAAATTAAAGGAACTGTAAGAAATAACTGAATGAATTCATTAAAGACTTCAGAGAATTCATTGCTATGACCTTGCCTCCTTTCAATCAGCCATGTTTCCTGCATTGGGTGTGGTTGGATCATTGAATGGCTTTTGATGCCAGGAACTGTGCTGAATGATCTTTGCTTAAGAGCACAAGAAACCTTGCTTAAGAGCCTTATTTCTGAAAAAAAAATTGCAATCATTTCCATTATCAGCAAAAACTTGGGAATCTCTTGGGAATTGTTCAATGGTCTACTAGAAGACCAAAATGCCCTCCTCATCTTTGGAGGAATAGTATCACAATTGCCTACTCTCACAGAAACAGAACATTCATACTGAAAAAAATTACCTAGCAAATGTGCATTACTTATGGCAGGAGAAAGGCAGTTTGGAGTAATGGTGGAACTGTGTGACTAAACTCTAGTAAATCCCCAAGATTTTAGCTTTGCCCATTTTTCTTGTTTAATTCCATTGATGAATAAAGCTGGCAAGAGGGCTGCCTGCCAGAAAGGGCATTTTCATAGTTGCACAACATGAACATTTCCTTGTCAAGACCCATTACAACAAAAAAAGTAAGTGGCATTTCAGTAAAATTGCTCATATTTTAAAATGTATAAATATATGGGGCTCAAGAGTCTGTTACTAAGCCAGGTATCAATTTGGAGCACATAAAAGCACCTGCCGATCATCAACACAGACGTATATAGCTAACTTGTAGCATATCCAACCAGTGGGTTCCTTCTTTATATTAAAAAAGCTTCTAAATTTTTGATACAGACATTGCAAGATATATCAGCTTGCATTAGGTTAAACATGTCTTGCAATGTGACATAATATGATGTGACCTGACAGAACCAGATGAAAATGTCATGTTGCATCACATATTTAAAAGAGGAATGTGTGCATGTTTGAAACATTCTAATGTAGTGGGGCTTGTTTTTGTTTTTATCTTAAACCCTGTGGATGAGTTACTGTTGTTTCCCACTACTATGAAGAATAAATGTAATTTACGTGTTGTATTAATGAAGAACTACTCTCACCTTCCTAGCCAATAATTTAACACTACCATAGCATAATAACAATCGTTTAATAGACAAGCAAAACCAATATTATATCAGGCAAGTATCGGTAACATTCAGTGGGTGCAGACTTTTCTTCTATCGCTGCTATGCATGTCACAAGAGTTCAATGAGTAGCTCCAAAAAGTCCACTTTCATCCCTGTCCCAGGATGGCTCTAACATATGCACATACAGGTCCAAGCATAGATGGTAGGGAAGGGTGACTCTTATCAGGGTCTGGAGATTTAGGGAAGGATGTCTGAGGCTTCCTGCAGCCCCACCGCCACAAGGAAAGAACCATCCAAGGCTAAATTAAATTCTAGATCACACTTGAGGATATTTATGAAAACTTGATTGGGGCTTACTGTCCAGTAAGGGGCATTAGGATTCCACCTTTCATCCAATTCCTACTGTGAATTTTTTAAACCAATGGAATGCATTGCTAATTATTGTTCTTTTCAGGTGGAAATCAAGCCTACTGCATTGATTTAAAGTATAAATTAACTAGGATTTTATGTTACAGCAGATGCACACACTTTTGCATTTACTGTATCTAATATGCATTTATGCGGGAGGTGTTATATATTACAAAAATGATTTATATGAGCGGCATTATAGAACCTGTAACAGGCTGGGGTGGGTGGGGGAAAGGGAATTCATTTTCAACCAAAAGGAAAGCAGTGCCCAGCCTACTGATAAATAATAAACAATGTAAGGAGGGAGCTGCAGCCCAAGATAGGAAAAAAGGTGGTAAGGGAACACCTGGCTACTTTAAGAAGAAGAAGAAGAGTTTGGATTTGATCTCCCGCTTTATCACTACCCGAAGGAGTCTCAAAGCGGCTAACATTCTCCTTTCCCTTCCTCCCCCACAACAAACACTCTGTGAGGTGAGTGGGGCTGAGAAACTTCAGAGAAGTGTGACTGGCCCAAGGTCACCCAGCAGCTGCAAGTGGAGGAGCGGAGACACGAACCCGGTTCACCAGATTACGAGTCTACAGCTCTTAACCACTACTGGAGTTCAAATCTACAGGGCATGATGAGCTGCACCCAAGGGTACCAAAGGAGCTTGCTGGTGTAATCTTGGAGTCTCTGTCTACAATCTATGAGAATTATTGGAGAACAGGGGCGGTCCCTGCAGACTGGAGGCAGGCAAAGTGTGATGCAATAGCCAAAGAATGCTAATGCATTCTTTCTTGGCTGCATCAACAGAAGTAGACTGTCCAGATCAAGGGAAGTCATAGTATTGCCGTATTCTGCCTTGGTCAGACCCCACCTGGAGTACTATGTCCAGGTCTAGGCTCCACAGTTTAAGAAGTATTTTGAGCGGCTGGTACATGTTCCAAGGAAGGCAACCAAGATGCTAAAGGGTCTGGAATCTAAGCCTTATGAGGAACATTTGATGGAGTTGGGGGTGTTTAGCCTGAAAAAGAGGAAAGTGAGAAGAGATATGATAGCCATCTTAGATATCTCAGGGGCTGTCACATGGAAAATGGCATCAGGAAGAATTATCTGACAGTGAGAGCAGACAGTGGAACAGGTTCCCAGAAGAAATGGTTGGCTCTCCTTCCTTGGAAGTTTTTAAGCAGAAGTTACAAGGCCATCTGTCATGGATGCTTTAGCTGAGATTCCAGCATAGCAGGGGATTGAACTAGATGACCCTTAGGATCCTGTCCACAATTCTGATTCCATCTACAACACATCTACTCAAGGTCTCAATTCTCTGTGGTTACAGAAGCATTGCCACACTGCATAGACGTTTCCATGTTTGTGATAGACAAGCACTCCCCCATAATCTGAGAGAAAAGTACTGTAATTATTACAAACAGGTAGCATGGCAGGGTTGTGCTGAGCACATGTATACACAATATCACTCTGTGATGCTGCCTGTTTGTTAACAATTATAGCCCTCTTCTCTCAGATTATTGCCACACTCATGGAACTTGGACATGTCTTCCAGAGGAGAGCTCACTGCCATTCAAGGACGTCTGTGCTCAAACCCTGAAAGTGTCTCAGTAATATTGATGGAAAGCGGTGGGGTTCTGCAAGTCATACTTAATACTCCTAAAAGTTGTCAAAGGTCCCTTGTCCCTTATATTTGACACTTATGAGAGGGCCACATATAATCCAGCAACTCTTCAGCTCCCACATACACAGAGACAAGATGAAGTGACACCAGAGTTACAGAGGTTAATTTCATCACCTCCTCTGTAGGAAAGAGTGACACAGCAGGCCCTTATTTCCAACGGAAGTAATGGCTTGCTGCTATGGAAACATGATGAAATCAC
Organism: Podarcis vaucheri; assembly: GCF_965113315.1. Classification (NCBI taxonomy): domain Eukaryota; kingdom Metazoa; phylum Chordata; class Lepidosauria; order Squamata; family Lacertidae; genus Podarcis; species Podarcis vaucheri. The sequence goes on from NC_138762.1 coordinate 112,089,159, forward strand.
TTGATGGAGAGAAAATGAGCCTGTGTCACCAAAGAAAATGTCACAATATGAGAAATTCTATGTTAATTTCAAATAGCATTGGGGATGGTGGAGACGAACTTACCAGTTATATAAATATAGCTATGAAAATGAAGATAATTAGAGTGCTGTGTGAGAAACAGACAGTAAAGTGCATTAAATGCCTGTTGCAGAATACAGCTATGGCAGTCTCTCTCTCTTCATTCATGTGGGTAATGACAAACTCCGGTAGCTACTGACCCGTGCAAAATACAAGTAGCAGTTTACTCTCAGCCACTGGTAACTGCTCCTCAAATGCACATGTACCTGGAGGTGAACCTGACAGGTTTTGACACACACAAAATACACCTGCAGTAGGCACACCGCATAAAGTTCTGTGACATTCACACAGACGTCCTGAGTTTGGCATCTATTTGGTACTGAGGGCCTATTATTTTTATGACATTTACAGAATAGCCAGGACAGCTCCTCAAGGAAGGTGACATCTTCTCATGCCGGGTAGAAATGTTAAGCTTCACACAAAAGTCATCCTTTTGTAAAAGGTGCCTGTGGAACTTGGTGTGCCAGAAACATGCTCAAATTTGATAGACGTAAAGCAAGGGCTTCCCAACCCTTTCTCTTTCAACTTCTCCTTCAGACATTCAATCCCACTTTGAGCCCTTCTCCAACAGTAACCCAACACATTTGCTCTTAAAGGGCTACCTTTGAAGGTGACTCGGAAACTACAGCTAATCCAGAATGCGGCAGCTAGACTGGTGACTGGGAGTGGCCGCTGAGACCACATAACACCGGTCTTGAAAGACCTACATTGGCTCCCAGTACGTTTCCGAGCACAATTCAAAGTGCTGGTGTTGACCTTTAAAGCCCTAAACGGCCTCGGCCCAGTATACCTGAAGGAGCGTCTCCACCCCCATCGTTCTGCCCGGACGCTGAGGTCCAGCGCCGAGGGCCTTCTGGCGGTTCCCTCATTGCGATAAGCAAAGCTACAGGGAACCAGGCAGAGGGCCTTCTCGGTAGTGGCGCCCGCCCTGTGGAACGCCCTCCCACCAGATGTCAAAATGATAAACAACTACCTGACATTCAGAAGACATCTTAAGGCAGCCCTGTTCAGGGAAGTTTTTAATGTATGATATTTTAGTGTTTTTTTGGTTTCTATGGAAGCCGCCCAGAGTGGCTGGGGAGGCCCAGCCAGATGGGCGGGGTATAAATAATAAATTATTATTATTATTATTATTAAAGAGAGGTGTTTATTCATTTAACCACAAATGAAAAATCGAAACAATTGCTTGGGCAAAGTATTGAGTTTAGCTGAATTTTGTAGCGGGGGCTGGAGGGAGAGAGAATGCCCCCAATTATGGCCTTAATCTAAGCGGGTGGGTGAATTTTTATTATTTTCAGGGAGGGGTTCTTATGCAGCCATGGACAATTTTTCTCCTTTCTTTTTAAAGTCACAACGTAGCCTTGATGTTACTATGGATAATTCTGTTCAGGAATGCTGCCAGGTTCCTTCTGTGGGCAGCTATGCCATGCCCTTTAATGATTGCAAGCTTGCTTCTAAATAAATAAATAAAAGGTTGAGGGTGGGGGGAGAAGAGAAACGCCATCAACTACCTTGTATTAAAACCCCCACCCCTCACTGCCAAATCTTAGACTTCCCCTCACCGCTACTGAATAGCCCAGGCATAGGCAAACTCAGCCCTCCAGATGTTTTGGGACTACAGCTCCCATCACCCCTAGATAACAGGACCAGTGATCAGGGATGATGGGAGTTGTAGTCCCAAAACATCTGGTGGGCCTATGCATGGAATAGCCATTCCCCTGGCCAGCTGCATGGCTATGCACAGGGGCGGCCTGAGGTGAAACAGGCGGGTGCTGCCCCTGCTGCCCCCCACCTCCCACTGAAGCCTTGCTCATCAGGGCTGCGTGGTGATGCAGCTGAAAGAGAGCCCCATTGAAAACTGGATCCCATTGGAACCCCATAGGATTTTGCTTCATTCCACCTCATAGGTGGGCCTGGCCTGCCACACCTCCATGTGGGAAAAATGGTGCCATGAAAGGGGAAGGGGAAGCCATTGGGCCTGGCCGACAGAAGGAGATTCAGTCACATCCTCTGGTGTGCAGTGGCAAAAATGGTAACTTTTGCCACTAACCTTCCTAGAGACATTTGTGCTGACTCTTGTAAGGTTCAAGAAGGTAGGTCAGCTAGAAGCAGATGAACATCCTTATGTGGTAATAAATATTACATCTATTTTGCAGCAGAGTCTGCCATTAATATATGTTTAATATATGAAGTGGAACTGTTTAAAGAATAGGTAAAGAATAGGCAAATGGGCTTGTACAGTTCAGCTGATTTTGTAATGTACGTATTCTGAAAACATACTGCTTGCTGGCCTGTCTTATGCCCTGTAGAGCACAGATGGGCAGAAAGTAAATTATGGTCAATATCTAGTAAACCACTATGTACCAGAGTTGCTGATCAGTTTTAAGATTATTTACAAGGTGCCGCCTCCAATATATATATATATATATATATATATATATATATATATATATATATATATATATATATTTGTTTTCGTAGATTTTCACGGGTACAGGAATGCAGGTTTTGGTGTCTTCGGGTGTCTTCCCGTGTAAGAGTCGGGGTGTCTGTGCGACGTTTCGACGAGGTCTCACTCGTCATCTTCAGGCTGGTGCTTTCGGCTTCTTGTTACTGGAACAGAGCAGAATCTGGTGTTTGAGTTCCTATAAATACTGTTGAGGGGTGTGGTGTATAGCCTCCAACGTTCTGGGCAGAGAGGAAGTTCCTAGATTAGTGTGCCTTTTCTTCTTTTGTTCCTTAATTACTTGAGGGATATCTTGGGTGATTTCATGAGTGATATTCTGAATACCACTGGGTGGGTCATTAAGTGTAGATTAGTTGCTAAAGCTTTCGTGTCTTGACCTCTTGAGCTTGTGAAGAGTTTTTCTGAGAAGATGGCTGTGCTGCATTTAGTTGTGCTCTGGCTTGGCTTCGTGTATAGGGGCGAGCTGTGGTTTTGTGCCTTGTGCCAGCCAGATCTGTGTAGGGATTGCAGGAGGGTGCAGCATCCGGAGGTGCCACTATAGTTTGGCTACTGGATGGAGTCTGTAATATGTCTGTGGAGAGGGTCTGGGTTTGGGTCTACACTTAATGACCCACCCAGTGGTATTCAGAATATCACTCATGAAATCACTCAAGATATCCCTCAAGTAATTAAGGAACAAAAGAAGAAAAGGCACACTAATCTAGGAACTTCCTCTCTGCCCAGAACGTTGGAGGCTATACACCACACCCCTCAACAGTATTTATAGGAACTCAAACACCAGATTCTGCTCTGTTCCAGTAACAAGAAGCCGAAAGCACCAGCCTGAAGATGACGAGTGAGACCTCGTCGAAACGTCGCACAGACACCCCGACTCTTACACGGGAAGACACCCGAAGACACCAAAACCTGCATATATATATATATATATATATGCTTACTAAAAGACAATGTAATCCTTTGGGAGTCTGTGATAGTAATAAATTCCAGTGTTTATGAACAGTGTATTCTTCTAAATCCTAATATTTTAATTTAAATGTATGAAAAAAAAATTATTGATGGGCATGCTACAATGTGCTTAACAATGTGAATTTGCCCATTAATTTCAGAACTGAAAAATTAACAGGACTTGAATTAAATTCTTAAAAATCTGTAGGGGATAAAAAAAATCTAGCATATATATATATATATATATATATATATATATATATATATATGGGGTTTAGGGGAAAAACCTGTAGTACTTAATCCATTGTGTGCACATGCAGATGAAATCACATATAATTTAAAATTTACTTAATGAACAAATACTTCCTATTTATGCTGAGTTACATCAAATGAAAATACAGAACTCTTGTTTTTATTTCACTTCATTTGCATGTAGACAGGATATATCATGGTTCACATGAAAGGTATAAGCACATTGCTGGATAATAGCCAAGCATCAACCATTTCTTTTAATGCTATAGTTCAGGGGTGGCCAACTCCCAAGAGACTGAGATCTACTCACAGAATTTAAAACTGGCAGTGATCTACCCCCTTTTTGGGGGGTTCAGGTCAAAATTGTTGAGCTATTTTTAGGGAGGAGGAGAGCCCCAATTTTTGAGAATTCAAGCCTAAGCTCAAGGGGAAAGGGTGAACAGCCACTCACCAACAGATTGCTGGGGAAACAAACAGGCTCACTGACTAAACTCCATCTTCCGTTTTGCAAATCATGCAACAATGGAGGGTGGGGCAAAGGGTTGGGGCTGGATTGTAGTTTACCAGCACTAAGGAAAGGGACCCAGCGATTGACCACAATCTACAAAAACTTCCCGGGGATCTACCAGTAGAACGCAATTGACCTGTTGGATATCCCTGCTATAGTTCTAGCATGCTTACTCTGGAATCCTGCTCAGTACTCTTAAATGTAGTTATTAGAAGGAGCAGGTGGGTGCCTGAAAAGCTCCTCTTGATTTCCACCACAAATTGGGCCCAATCAGTAAGCGAGAGGACACTGGGAGAAATCAAGGTGGATTGCTATTCAAGACCCATTATGTTAAGTTGTGGGCGAACATAGCAAATGACACAGTGATTTCTCCAGAGAAGCTCTTTATTGTAAGCTGGACAGAACTGAACAGCAAACAGCTCAGCCAGCCTGCTTTTATAGGCAGCCGGCTATCAACATTGTAGCAACAACAACCCAGGGTTTCCCGCCTAAAATAACTGAGGTGGACCTGAGTGAAAACTATCTACACTATCCCCCTGCTGGCCCAGGGTGAGAACTTTAGTACATAACACCCCTCCCCACCGAGATAAGGCGTTAGTTACAATCATAATGGTTTCCTTATATACAGCACTACACGTAATGGTTCAATTAGGCACAAAAGCATATCGGTTACATTTCCCATACTTAGACCAACAGTGATACATGTCCAACAACATAGTCCTTTAAATAAGTTGGGCGCTTGGAAACTCTGCCAGACCGCCAGGGACTGGTAGCCAAGTCCGGGGGGGCCACACAATTCTTGCTGAGGCTGTGGTGCAACCCTAGGTGGTGTTGAAACCAAATCCCCTGGATTCGCTGCTGTGGGTGGAGTCTCCGCGAGTGGAGTGGTCTGAGTCTGTGGTAAGTTTGGCAGACCCTCTGAAGAGGCTTGGTTCGGCTCCACGCTGGCAGTTTGCGAGGGAGGTGTAGGTGGAGCCTCGCCATCTGTAAGTGTCTCTTCTGGAGCCACAAGTGCAGTTGGGGGCACCACGATAGTGTCCAAGTCCCCAACCCTGTGCCTAAGCTGGTCTATGTGCCGGCGCCACAAGCGTCCATCTTCGAGTGCCACCTGGTACAAGCGAGGTCCAGTGACTCCCACTACTGTGGCTGGCACCCAAGGAATGCCCCCCACATAGTTCCGGGCAAAGACCTGGTTTCCTGGAACAAATGACCGTGGCGCGTTGGCAAAGCCTGGGGGTTCGGCCACGGCAAAGTCCGGGTGCAGCTGGTCGAGTGGTGACCTGAGGCAGCGGCCCATAAGCAGTTCAGCAGGACTCCGCCCTGTGGCCGCATGAGGGGTGATGTGTTGCACGAACAAGTATTCGGCGACCCGCTCATGCCAGTCTCCCCGGTCCAGGCGCGCCAGTGCCTCTTTTGCCGAGTGCACCATTCTCTCTGCTTGCCCATTGCTGGATGGATGAAAGGGTGCCGTTAGGGCATGGCGGATGCCCAGTCCCAAAAGATACCGCTCAAAAGTGCCTGACGTGAACTGCGGTCCGTTGTCGGAGACAAGGACATCAGGACACCCATGCGTCGCAAACAGGCCTCGCAGCATCCAGATGACGGCCTCGGTAGTGGTGGAGGGCATCAGGGCCACCTCCAGCCATTTGGAATAGGTGTCCACCACTACCATAAAGATCCGGCCGTGAAAGGGGCCAGCCAGATCGATGTGCACCCTCGACCAGGGTTTCTTGGGCGTCTCCCAGGTGTGTCCCTTAGCTGCCGGTGGTGCAGGCCTCGATTCTTGGCACGCTTGACAGGCGGACACCCAGGCAGCGATGCCATCGTCCATGTTAGGCCACCAGACGTAACACCGAGCCAACGCCTTCATTTTGACAATTTCCGGGTGGCCAATGTGCAGAGCCTCCAGGACGCGTTGACGGAGTCTTTGGGGAATCACGACGCGGTCTCCCCACAGCAGACAGCCGCGATGAGCTGAGAGTTCATGTTGTCTGGTTGCGAAGGGCTGGAACTCCAATGCAAAAGGCCCTTGTGGCCACCCCCTCCACACCCAGTTGAGCACACGGTTGATGGTGCGATCCAGGGCAGATGCAGAGGCCACAGCGGCAGCCAATACAGGCGCTGCCGGAAGATCCTCAATCAGGAGGATCGATGAAGCTGGAGCCGGGTCTTCCACAAACGCTGGAAGAGGGCAACGGCTGAGGGCGTCGGCATGGCCCATTGATTTTCGCGGGCGATGGACGAGCCGGTAGTGGTAGGCAGCCAGGAAAACAGTCCATCGCAGCATGTGCGGTGAGAGGACCGGTGGAGTTGGACGATCACCGGCGAGGAGGCCCAGGAGCGGCTTGTGGTCAGTGATGAGGTCAAAAGTCCTGCCGTAGAGGTATTCATGGAACCTCTTCACTCCAGCCACAAGTGCCAGTGCCTCCTTGTCGAGCTGGCTGTAATTCCGTTCCGTTGGAGATAGCGTCCTGGAAAAGTAGGCGAGTGGTGCTTCTCTTCCGTCTGGAAAATGGTGACTAAGGACAGCACCAATGCCAAAAGGTGAGGCGTCACAGGCAAGGACCAGTGGCCTGGCTTCACTGTACTGTACCAGCACACTGTCAGATGAAAGGAGAACCTTGACTGCGTTGAAGGCCGCCGTCTCCCGATGACCCCAGGACCAAGGCATCTTTGTGCTGAGGAGTCGGTGAAGAGGCTCAGCCACCGTGGCTTTGTGGGGCAGGAACATGTTATAAAAGTTCAGTAGCCCCAGGAACGCCTGCAACTCCGTCTTGTTCTTTGGGATGGGGGCCTGCTGGGTAGCACGGATCTTGGATGTGGTCGGGTGAAGGCCGGAGGCGTCGATAAGATAGTCCAGGAACTCTACCTGTGAAACGGCGATCTGGCACTTCTCCCTCTTTACCTTGAGCCCGGCCTCCTGGAACCTGGTCAGCACGGCACGGAGGCGCTCGAACAGCTGCTGGTGTGAGTCTGCAGACACCAAGACGTCATCAAAATATGGTACCACGCCCGGAAGTCCTTGCAGGAGACGCTCCATAAGGCTTTGGAAGATGCCAGGAGCCACACTCACCCCAAACTGCAACCGGCGGCAACGGAATGCCCCTCGGTGGGTGACGATCGTCTGGGCTTCAGCAGTGGCATCATCGACGGGCAGTTGTTGATAGGCCTGGGCAAGGTCCAGCTTAGCGAAGACCTTACCCTCACCCAGGGAATGCAGCAGGTGTTGGACAACAGGAACCGGATAAGCATGCTGCTGAAGTGCCTTGTTGATCGTGCACTTGTAGTCAGCGCAGATTCTCACCGACCCGTCTGGCTTGACAGGCGGGACGATGGGGGTTTCCCACCTAGCGTGGTCAACCGGCTTCAAAACTCCTTGGGTGATCAACTTGTCCAGTTGTTCATCCACCTTAGCCTTGAGAGCAAAGGGAACCCGGCGTGGCTTTAGCTTGATGGGGGCGACTTGTGGATCAAGGCTAAAGGAGATGGGCGTACCTGTATATTGCCCCAAAGTGCCATCAAAAACCTCGGCAAAGTCTTTGACCAGACCCTCAGTCTCTGCGTTAGAGATGCAGTTGATGCTGGTGACTTCCAGGCCGAGGGCATCAAACCAGTCTAGCCCTAGGAGGCTTGGCCGCTGACCTTCTACCACCACCAGTCGGAGCAGGCCCAAAAAATCCTTGAAGGTGATCCGGAACCGGCCAACGCCTACCACGGGAATGTCGTTTCCCTGGTAGTCTCTCAGGTGTACGCGGTGAAAGTCGAGTTGCCTTTTGGACACTCTGGGTACCAGTGTTTTGATGGTGCTCCAAGACACAATGGACAGGGCAGACCCGGTGTCGATCTCCATGTCACATGGAGCTCCTTCAATGAGCACCGTGACGTTCAGCTTGCGTCGTGTAGGCGAGTCGGTTTGGCCAATCGTGGTTCCAGACGGGCAGCGGCAGTTGGTGAGAGCGAAACAACTTTCCTTGGCAGACTGGAGTGAAGACTTGGACTTGCCAGTCGGTGAAGGGGGGGTGTCAGACGGAGCCGATCGGCAGACCTTAGCGATGTGGCCCCTTCTGGAACACTTCCTACAGATGGCGTCTCTGAATCGACACTTGGCACGGGAATGGTTGCCTCCGCAGCCGGCACATTCCAGTTGGCCCTTGGACTTCTGTTGGAACTTCCTGCGCTCCCGCTTTGTCTGGTGCACGTCATTGTCTTCACTGGAGGATGCCTCATCACTGCTGGCCCACGGTGTTGCCTGGACTTCTTCAGGCGCAACCAATGCTCGGGCCGTCTCAAACACCTCAGGCCCACAGAGGCTGAGGAATAGGCCCCGCTTACGCTCCTGTGATACTTGCGTCAGCTCGTTGGCTTGGAGGTAGCAGTCAAACTGAGCGAGGTAGGAGTCCCATGATTCAGAGGCTGGCGCAAACGGCGGTAGAGGCACAAGTGAAGCCATGATTCCGATGCCGGCGTGAAGGGCGATGGATGGAACACCGTGCTCTAGCCAGAACAGTCAGCTCTGAATTGGTTCTGTTCAGTGATTTCGCTCAGTGATTCAGCTCAGTGATTCAGTTCTGCTCAGAGGTGGCTGCATCTGGCTGTGCTCTGATGTCCATCAATCCCACCTTCGTCGCCAGTGTTAAGTTGTGGGCGAACATAGCAGATGACACAGTGATTTCTCCAGAGAAGCTCTTTATTGTAAGCTGGACAGAACTGAACAGGAAACAGCTCAGCCGGCCTGCTTTTATAGGCAGCCGGCTATCAACATTGTAGCAACAACAACCCAGGGTTTCCCACCTAAAATAACTGATGTGGACCTGAGTGAAAACTATCTACACTATCCCCCTGCTGGCCCAGGGTGAGAACTTTAGTACATAACACATTAGAGTCATTATTTGGGGCTGCCATAAGAGCAAGGTCCACATCCTTTTCATCCTAATATTTTGGGAGACTCCACATGCCTTGAAAACATGAGACAGGCTGTTGGACTCTCTCTTGTTGTGCCTACTATGAACAATGCAAATATTCCTAATTTTGTTTTTATTTGTTACTGCCAAAAACATTCTTACATTGATTGCTTCAGTAATTTATTGACTTATCACCTTCCTCAACTTGTCTCAAGGTGAGACTTGCTAAACTAGTTCTAAACTAGTTTAGAACAACACAGCACAAAGCAAAACAAAACACAGTACAAAGCAGACACCCAGGACAGAGACCCACTCAAATAGCTGGCAAAGTTTGTCAGAACAAAAATGTCTTCAACTATTTCTGGAAAGTGCAAATAGAGACTTCCACTTTTGTTGTGTCAAGAAACAGGTTGTGCATTCAAGCTTCTCAGAGACTAATGCAATCATGGGGGGGGGTTCTGGGGAAGCATGAAGGTGACGCTTAGATTTTAACATGGACATCAAATAATTAATTTGGGGCCTTAAAAGAGATATTTTAGAAATGAAAAAAGCTATGAATGAGCGCACGAAAGCATTAAATAAACTTGGCAGGATGGGAAATAAAATTGATCAAAATTCTAAATTAATTGTGGGACTTTAAAGCCAAATGAATGACCTATCAATTAAAAATAAATAATTATCTAAAACTGCGCAGGAGCTAAAAATATATATCTCAAAATCTGGAGGAGACTTCTAAAAAAGCCCACAGTGATAGTAAAGAACCAAGAAGAGAGCACAACAAGGTTAAAAAAGAGACTGTGGAGCTGAAGGAAACTCAGGAGGCAGCATGGGATGTGACAGCCATACTGCAGATGCAGAGGTGAGAGATGACTTTGAGATTTAGAGGCATTTTTGAGGAGGCAGAGGAGATCATTGATGAGAAAATTATTAAGGAACTAGCCAAATGGTTAGATCTGCAAGAAGTCGAAATATACTGAAAAAGTACTGAAAAAGTATTCAGAGTACTGAAAAAGTATTCAGAGTCAAATCAAGTGTGGCAAAAGCCAACAAATGACCCAGCAACTATTTGGTATCCTTCAACTGTAGTCAAATCAGAGATAAAATTCTACAAACCAGCGATAAAAGAAGACTCAGAGTTAGAAAGAGAGACACTATGATTATTGAATGAGATAAGCAAAAATGAAAAAGAGCTATTTAAAAACCCAAGCAGTGAAATAATTAAGCAGAATATTAGATTGCTGCAGACAAAATTCTCAATGCTTGTAAACCAAGAAGTTGAATGGAATATCAAAATATTAAAACACAGAAATTTTGAATTCGCAAATAAGCCAGGGAAATTACTGGCATGGCAATTTAAGAAAAGGCGGAGTGATAGCTATAAATAAGCTGAAAGTGGGAGAAAAAATAATTGATGAACCGAATGAAATATGTAAGAACTTTGTGAGCTACTACACAGAATTACCAAAAAGGAACAGAATATCAAGAAAAAGTTGAAGAATTTTTTAAACAAAACATCCTGCTTGAAAGGCCATGACAGATTAGAGAACTGGGCAAAAACAAACAAGATGAATTTTAACAGGGAGAAATGTAAAGTACTGTATTGCACTCAGGGTCAGGTCTTTCACTCTTTGGGGGAATTTGCCCCATAGTGAAAAGGGGTACCTCCAATTCAGTATCAGACTGATCATCTGGTTTGAGAGATATTTTGGTGCTTTTGTAATCAGCTGTGTCTGTATCACTATCAGAACCACCAGCAGCACCATCATCTCCATCATCACCTTCACCATCAGCATCAGATTCATTACCTGTATCATCTGAAGCTGGGTGACACTGAAAAATCCCCATATTGTCCCATTTTGCATTTCACTCCCAGTCAACCTTATAGCATTGGTATCAGACATTAACACATGATATGCACCTTTCTCATAACCTAGAAATGTACCATGTAAACCTCTTTTGCTTAATTTGTTGTCTTGAGGTGTATGAACTCAGACATCTGAACCAAAAATTCTGAGGTGCTTGATAAAAGGCTTTTTTCTGGAACAGCTTTTCATAAGGAGTGCAGTAAATAGGCAAGCAAATATCTTTTCAAAATGCATAATGAAAGTGTTTTCCTAGGCCATAAACATTCACTTTCTAGACGTTTTATGCCTGTAAAGAACTGTCATTTCACAATCACCTCATGTGCATTTTCTCTTTTCCCTATTGACATACAATGGTTTGTTTGTTTTTGTCATTGTTAAATATAAAAGAATCCTTTCTCCAGGACTATTTCAACTGAAATCACTGAACTTTTCCCTTTACTTCCTTTTCATGCCTTTCAGGTAGGCATTATAGTCAGAGATGCAGAAATTTCACAATGTTACATGGTTCATTAAATTACTAACACTTTATTTTTTATATATGACAATGCCCAGTTAGTTTTGGACAACTCCATCTCAGGGAACTTTCTGTTCCCTAAGGACTGTTCTGAGTGTTGAGGAATGGAAGACTTTTCTTTTGCCAAGTATCCCAAGCTAGCAGAAAAGGACAGGCATTCACTGCATTTTGAGAATGTCTGAACCGACTCAGTTGTGTTAGGCCCAAAGCAAAGATGAATTAAGAGTGTTTAAGAATCCAAGATTCACACCAGAGAAGCACTTCATTTCATTCAAAGGACAAACTCAGATATTCTCTGACCTTTTGACACTCACATTCATTATACAATTAAAAAGGTCTCAGTTCTCCTCCTTTCTTTGTCAGGAGCTGTAAATGAGTTTTAAAAGCCAGCTTGAGGAGATTTAAGCATATCTGATGGCATTTTTAGATCCTCACTGCCAGAGGGCCCTGCTGTGTGCAACACAAATTGAAGGCAGCAGCGGATGCCAATGTGTGATGTCTTTGACAATAGCTTTTTAAAAATTTAATGCTTTCTTTTGTGACTGGCAGTCCCAGGAGAGGAGACCTCAGCATCCTTTGCCTCACCTAACCTACATAACTTACAACTCATGACTTTCACACTTTTTACTGGTGGTGACAAGAATTATGGGTAGTCAAATATACCACCTAGTTCAGCCAACCTGAATAAAGCTGATTTTGTCAAATGAGTTTCAGAGGGACAGGATCTATTGGTATCTAAAAACAATGCAATTCTTTGTACTTTCATTCCAATTTCATCTCTGCCCCCACTTCTTTCTGCCTCTCTTGCCACCAGTTCTGTTTTCTGAAGCATCCCTATACATGCCAGTTCTCTCCTTTTATGGTTCTCAGGCATATGCTGGGAAACTTTGTTAGTAGTTGTGTAAGAGATGTTTCGAAAACAGTGGCTCATATTTGTGTGGGACCTAAGCCAAACTGGGTTCTCTATGAATAAAAGATTACATCTTCAGCACTAGAGACCATCAGTTACTGAATATTTGCAGATTCTATGGGTAATAAGTATTCAGCTAGAATGAGGACCATGGCAGCAAGCTGAATTCTGTGCCAGAGCTATCTTCATTTCTACTTGTGTATGCATCTGCATACACAGACAAAGTTTGCAACAGGTAGAGAAAAATAATTTGGAGTGCTTTGCAAACCTGTGCAAAAATCCAAACCTTACTGCACAGCGTTTATTTTTTCACTACTCTGATCACCTCTGACTGGTTAGTCATTCTGGCTGGGGCTGATCAGAGTTGTTGTTAGAATTTATATACCATCCTATACCGGGGGCCTCAGGGTGGTTCACAGAATAAAATTAAGATATAAAACCACAAAATACCTAATAAAAATAAAAATACACCCCTCCCAAAAAAACCCCCACATTTTCAGATCAACCAAAGGCCTCATTAAGAAGGGAACCAGGCAAGGGTGGCCACTTTCCCCTCTGCTGTTTATTTCCGTCCTAGAGGTCTTGCTAAGTATGGTTAGAAAAGATGAACAAAAAGGTATTACAGTAGGATCCAAACAATATAAATTAAAAACCTTTGCTGATGTCTTAGTATTGACACTACAAGACCCAGACTCCAGTGCAGTAAAAGCACTGGAGCTGATATAGGAATTCGGACAGGTAGCGGGATTTAGGCTAAACAAGAGCAAAACCAAAGTATTAGAGAAAAATCTGGATAATGATGAAAGAAAACTACTATAAGAAAAGACGGGCCTAGATTTTGTGAAAAAAGTTAAATATTTGGGGATGAACCTGTCTGGGGAAAAATTGAATTTGTACAAAGATAATTATGAGAAAATGTGGAGTGAAATCAAGAGAGATTTGGAGATATGGTCAAATTTAAAATTGTCATTAATGGGCTGGATTTCAGTGGTTAAGATGGATGTGTTGCCAAAAGATGCTTTTTTTGTTTCAAGCCCTCCCAATTATAGACAATGTGAAATGTTTTAAAGAATGGCAGAAAGCTTTATCTAGATTTATCTGGTAGGGAAAACCCCCCAGAATTAAACACAAACAAACAAAGAGGAGTTAGTGTTAGTGTTTGTCTTATTTCTTTTGGTATTATTGACAAACAAACAAACAAACAATCCCACCTAAGCAAACAGCCCTTTCCAAATGGCCACAGGCATGGCCAAGGCAGACACAAGGGTAGCCAAACCATGTGGTGTTTGCCCCAGACCTTGGAAGAAGAATAACAATACTAACAATGTAGCCAAGCAGAAGAGAAAACAGAGGTTGTGGTGGCAGGGCTTGCAGAGTGCACTTTCCTACCAAGGGTGCTGGGACTGGCAGTGCTTCGTTCCCCTGCCATGCTTTGGTGGAAAACGACACTGTGCTGAGAGATCTAGAAGAATGCCACCAACACCACCTCATTGGCATGTTGTAATTCAATTTATTTGTATTCTTTTTTTACTAGTAAAAAATGTGAACTGCTTTCCTATTAAAAGCCCTGAAAGTGAAAGGTTGCACGGCACTGCAATCTCTAAGTGGTGTGAGATTCCAGGGGTCCCAGGCATTCCTCAGAATGAGAGACAGCAAAACCTGTGATAGGAACCCAGGAAGGGGAAGACCCAAGAGACCCTCCTATACCAGGCATTAGTTGGAGACCACAACTTGTCTCAAACACCAGCCTTTAGCTTTTTTGGTTCAGGAATCAGCCTTTTGCAAGCAAAGCATAACTTTGGTCTCCCCAGTATCCTTTTAACACAGCTCGAATGGTCCGCAATGAAAGGTTTGTGGAGAAAACCTACCTTTGGTTATCAGCAGTGATTTCATTTTTTTTTAAAAAAAAGATATTTATTGCAATTTTCTTTAAACAACAAACAAACCACCAAACATATAAAGTACCATCACCACAGGAAAATCAAAATAAGATTAAGAAAGATAAACAAAGAATAAAAGAAAAATAAGTATAAAATACAGTTGTTGAACAGTCGTATTTTCATGATCTTAAGACTTCCTCACATCGCCCTTCTCTGTGTTCTCAGTCACATAGTTATAGACAGCAATTTATTACCTTATTTCAGTTCTTAACTTGTCTCAAATATTATGTCCCAAATTTTAAATAACTTTATCATAAGCTGAGCTGCTTGATTAAAACATAATATTGTTTCAAACTTCATCATTTCATTAAGTCTCACTTATTCTCATATATCTTACAGCCAGGTTACTGCTGCCCTGTTACTTTCAATCGTGCATTCTCCTAACATTCATACAATTTATAGTGTTTTTGTAGATAGTCTTTGAATTTTTTCCAGTCCTCTTCCACCCTCTCTTCTCCCAGGTCTCGAATTCTGCCGGTCATTTCAGCCAATTCCATGTAGTCTATCAGTTGCGTCTGCCATTCTTCCTGTGTGGGTAAATCTTGGGTCTTCCAGTGGTTCGCAATAAGTATTCTTGCTGCTGTAGTTGCATACATAAAAAAATTTCTATCTTTCTTTAACACCCCTTGGCCGACAATGCCCAAAAGGAAGGCCTCTGGTTTCTTAAGGAAGGTATACCTAAATACCTTTTTTAACTCATTATAGATCATTTCCCAGAAGGCCTTCACTCTCGGACAAGTCCACCAGAGGTGAAAGAATGTTCCTTCAGTCTCCTTACATTTCCAACATTTGTTATCGTGCAAATGGTATATTTTTGCAAGCTTGACTGGGGTCATGTACCACCTATATATCATTTTCATAATATTTTCTTTCAAGGAATTACAAGCCGTGAACTTCACCCTGGTGGTCCATAACCTTTCCCAGTCAGCAAACATAATGTTGTACCCAATGTCCTGCGCCCATTTTATCATGGCTGATTTAACTGTTTCACCCTGCGTGTTCCATTTCAACAGCAAGTTATACATTTTTGAAAGTACCTTGGTCTTAGGTTCTAACAGTTCTGTTTCTAGTTTTGATTTTTCCACCTGGAAACCTGTTTTCTTATCTACCTTGAAGACCTCTCTAATCTGAGCATAGTGTGACCAATCTTGCACTTTATCCTTTAGTTTCTCAAAACTCTGCAATCTCCAAGTATCTCCTTCTTTTTCTAATATTTCCCAATATTTCGGCCAATTGGCCTCCATATTGAGTCTTTTCTGGGCCTTGGCTTCCATTGGTGACAGCCATCTTGGGGTCTTGTTTTCTAATAAGTCTTTGTATTTTGTCCAGACATTAAACACTGCGTTCCTGACAATATGGTTCTTAAAAGGCTTATGGATTTTTACCTTGTCATACCACAAATATGCATGCCATCCAAAAGCATTGTTAAACCCTTCCAGATCCAGGACATCAATGTTCTCAAGGAGAATCCAATCTTTCAGCCAGCAGAGAGCTGCAGATTCATAATACAACCTCAAATCTGGCAGGGCAAACCCCCCTCTCTCCTTGGCATCCGTTAATATTTTGAATTTTATTCGGGGCTTTTTGCCCTGCCAGACAAATTTAGAAATATCTCTCTGCCACTTTGTAAAACATTCCACTCTGTCCACAATCTGAAGGGTCTGAAACAAAAACAGCATTTTTGGCAATACATTCATCTTTATCGCAGCAATTCGGCCCAACAAGGAAAGTTTTAGTCTTGTCCAGCTTTCTAAGTCTTTTTTAATTTCTGTCCAACACTTTTCGTAGTTGTCCTTAAATAAGTTCAAATTTTTAGCAGTCATATTTACCCCTAGGTATTTCACCTTTTTAACCACTTTTATGTCTGTCTCTTTCTGAAACCTTTCTGATTCCACCGTTGTCAATTTTTTTCCCAAAACCTTAGTCTTTTGCTTGTTTAGTATCAGCAGTGATTTCAGTGTGTCTGTTTAAAAACAAACCTACTTAAGTTTTGTTTTTGATGCAGAGAGCAAAAGTGACACCAGAAGTCTTTAAAGTGGCTGCTACCTGCAGGCTGCCACTCTATACCCCCCCAAAAAAAAAAATGTCTAGGGGAAATTGGCCATACATGCTGGTGGCAGTAACAGTGATGCTCTCTGTGGCTAGTAACCCCCACCCCAAGGAATCCTTTTAGGACAGTGTTACAACACCATGCAGCATTTTTTTTTGAGTGGTTTTTAGTGGTAGTGGCATCCATCAGCTGCTTAGAGAGGCATTCTTGCTGTGAAACAGAGATGCAGTAAAAAAGTAAAAAAGAAAAGAAAAGTTAAAAAAAAATTACTTGAGTCTGTGGCAATAGTTTCAAGCCCCCCCCCCTTCTATCTGCCAAATAAGCAACCAATTAAGTAGCACTTTGAGTACACAAATCTGATGGCCTAAATCTGTTGGCCTAAATCTGTAGCCCTTTGAATTTCCCTATGGTAAGCTGTTGGCTTAGCAGTCAGCAATAACAGGAGCATCACTTTCAGGTGAAAGAAGGTCTCCTCTCTGCCCTGAAGGTCTCCTCTCTCCCCCCTTTTCTATTTATACATCGCATCTCGAGAACAACTGGAGTTCATATGAAGCAGACAGTGAGCTTCAGGCTGAGTCTCCTCTTCCTTTGTGAGAAACACCCTGCCCTGTCCTGAAACTGACAGGACCAGCTCTTAAATAAAGGGCACATGCCACAACTCTTCCTGATGACAATACTGCTTTGCCATAATTTTGTTTGCAATCCAAAAGAATCACATTTTCATTGTCCCTCGTTGCTTGTTACAAGTACAATAAAATTATCCTGCTTTTTAAAATGCACTTTGAGTGGAAGCGACAAGGCTTTCCAGCAGAATGTAGATGTAAATATTGTTCTTGAAAGCAGTAAGCATAAACAGGGGGTTGGGGTAGGTTTGGTTTGAGCTATTCTTTTGTTTTGTAGTTCCAAATATAGATTTGTTGCTCTTCAGCTTAGAGTGTTTATGAAGTCCTAATGAGAGACCCCACAGACCGATGAGCTTCCTGCACTCCCCTTGGCTTTAGAGGGGTTCAAACAGTTTAAACACATCTTCTGAACTACACAGCTAAGTTAAGCCTCTGGAAACGTATTTTCCTAATTTTATGCATCTAACACAGATATATGCATCTGAGAACAAAAGGAGCTATAGACTCACTGTTAAAGATAGGGAAGAAATAGGGTGGTCATTTGAAAAGAACACCGTTTGCTGAATTTAGGCAGCAACACATTTGAAACTGAACAGAAAGTCTATGGAGGGGGTGCAATGAATATGGCAGTTAAGAGCATGACCAGTGTGGTCTGGGATGCTGGGGCCTTAAGTCTGGTCTTAATAGTAACACTTTGAAAACCCCTGGGAACAAACTGGCAGCCAGTGTAGATATCCAAGAGTAGTAAAGGTGCTTTCCCTCCGGCCCACCTTCAAAGGCAGCCCCACGTAGAGCGCATTGCAGTAGTCCAAGCGGGAGATAACTAGAGCATGCACCATTCTGGTGAGAGAGTCCGCGGGCAGGTAGGGTCTCAGCCTGCGTACCAGGTGGAGTTGGTGGATAGCTGCCCTGGATACAGAATTGACCTGCGCCTCCATGGACAACTGTGAGTCCAAAATGACTCCCGGGCTGCGCACCTGGTCCTTCAGGGGCACAGTTACCCCATTCAGGACCAGGGAGTCCTCCACACCAGCCCCCCCCCAAAACAGTACTTCTGTCTTGTCAGGACCCCTTCATGGATTACTGCCTTGCCATGGGGAAGGGGCTTGAATAACTCAGAGAAGCTATGAGCTATGCTGTGCAGGGCCACCCAAGATGGACAGGTCATAGTGGAGAGTTTTGACCAAACGTGATCCACCTTGAGCAGGAACCAGCAAGCAACTCCAGTATCCCTGCCAAGAAAACTCCATGGACAAAGACAACAGGCATATGAAAGTTATGACGCTGGAAGATGAGCCCCTCAGGTCGGAAGGCGTCCAACATGCTACTGAGGAAGAGCGGAGGACAAGGACAAGTAGATTCAGAGCTGATGAAGCGGCTGGGCCAAAGCCGAAAGCAAACAGCACGCAGACCTAGTGGTGGGAGGAAAAAATCCTTAAATAAGAGACACGGGGGAATGATTAATGGACTTCAATGTCTGTACACTAATGCGCAAAGCATGGGAAATAAACAAGATGAGCTGGAGCTCTTGGTACAGCAAACTAAATATGACATAATAGGCATCACTGAAACCTGGTGGGATAAGTCCCACGATTGGAATGTAATAATGGGGGGATACAATCTATTTCTGAGAAACAGACCAGACAAGAAAGGAGGAGGAGTGGCGTTATATGTCAGGGATGTGTATACCTGTGAAGAGATCCAAGATTTAGAACTCCAAAGCCAAAGTGAGAGCATTTGGGTCAAAATTAAGGGAGAGAAGAATAACAGAGACCTCATTGTGGGAGTTTACTATAGATCCCCAAGCCAAACGGAGGACATAGCTGATGCCTTCCTGGAACAGATGGCCAAGCATGCAAAAGGAAGGGAGATAGTAGTAATGGGGGACTTCAATTACCCAGATATTTGTTGGATGTCAAACTCAGCCAAGAGCTTAAGGTCAAACAGATTCCTCACTGGCCTTGCAGACAACTTCATTGTCCAGAAAGTGGGAGAAGCAACAAGAGGAACAGCCATTTTAGATCTGGTCCTAACCAATGTTGATGACCTGGTTAGTGGGGTAGAAGTGGAAGGATCATTAGGCGCGAGTGATCATGCTCTTCTGAAGTTTACTATACAGCGGAAAGGAGCAGCCAAGCATACTAGGACTCAATTTCTTGACTTTAAGAAAGCCGACTTCATAAAACTTAGGGAAGTGCTGGGTGAGATCCCATGGACAGTAATACTAAAAGGAAAGGGAGTTCATGATGGCTGGGAGTTTGTTAAGAGGGAGATAGTAAAAGCACAACGTCAGGCAATACCAATGAGGCGGAAACATGGAAGGTGCTTAAAGAAGCCAGGGTGGCTATCTAAAGAACTTTTAACTGAGTTAAGATTAAAAAAGCACAGAATGAACTCAGGCTTGCTAGAGAGGTTAAAAGCAACAAAAAAGGCTTTTATGGGTATGTTCGTAGCAAAAGGAAGAACAAAGAAACAGTGGGGTCACTCAGAGGAGAAGATGGTGAAATGCAAACAGGGGGCACAGAAAGGGCTGAACTCCTCAATGCCTTCTTTGCCTCAGTCTTCTCCGATAAAGAAAACAATGCCCGACCTGAAGAATTTGGAGTAAATGATTCAGCAAAGGAAACACAGCCCAGAATAACTAAGGAGATAGTACAAGAATATTTGGCTAGTTTAGATGTATTCAAGTCTCCAGGGCCAGACGAACTGCATCCAAGAGTATTAAAAGAACTGGCAGATGTGATCTCAGAACCACTGGCAGTCATCTTTGAGAATTCCTGGAGAACAGGCGAAGTCCCGGCAGACTGGAGGAGGGCAAACGTTGTCCCTATTTTCAAAAAGGGGAAAAGAGAGGACCCAAATAATTACTGCCCAGTCAGTCTGACATCAATACCAGGGAAGATTCTGGAGCAGATCATTAAGCAAACAGTCTGTGAGCACCTAGAAACGAATGCTGTGATCACCAATAGTCAGCATGGATTTCTGAAAAATAAGTCATGTCAGACTAACCTGATCTCGCTTTTTGACAGAATTACAAGCCTGGTAGATGAAGGGAACGCAGTGGATGTAGCCTACCTTGATTTCAGCAAGGCATTTGACAAGGTGCCCCATGATATTCTTGTAAAGAAGCTGGTAAAATGCGGTCTTGACTCTGCTACCACTCAGTGGATTTGTAACTGGCTGACTGACCGAACCCAAAGGGTGCTCATCAATGGTTCCTCTTCATCCTGGAGAAGAGTGACTAGTGGGGTGCCACAGGGTTCTGTCTTGGGCCCGGTCTTATTCAACATCTTTATCAACGACTTGGATGATGGACTCAAGGGCATCCTGATCAAATTTGCAGATGACACCAAACTGGGAGGGGTGGCTAACACCCCAGAGGACAGGATCACACTGCAAAACGACCTTGACAGATTAGAGAACTGGGCAAAAACAAACAAGATGAATTTTAACAGGGAGAAATGTAAAGTATTGCACTTGGGCAAAAAAAATGAGAGGCACAAATACAAGATGGGGGACACCTGGCTTGAGAGCAGTACATGTGAAAAGGATCTAGGAGTCTTGGTTGACCACAAACTTGACATAAGCCAACAGTGTGACGCGGCAGCTAAAAAAGCCAATGCACTTCTGGGCTGCATCAATAGGAGTATAGCATCTAGATCAAGGGAAGTAATAGTGCCACTGTATTCTGCTCTGGTCAGACCACACCTGGAGTACTGTGTCCAGTTCTGGGCACCACAATTCAAGAAGGACACTGACAAACTGGAACGTGTCCAGAGGAGGGCAACCAAAATGGTCAAAGGCCTGGAAACGATGCCTTATGAAGAACGGCTAAGGGAGCTGGGCATGTTTGGCCTGGAGAAGAGGAGGTTAAGTGGTGATATGATAGCCATGTTCAAATATAGAAAAGGATGTCACATAGAGGAGGGAGAAAGGTTGTTTTCTGCTGCTCCAGAGAAGCGGACACGGAGCAATGGATCCAAACTACAAGAAAGACGATTCCACCTAAACATTAGGAAGAACTTCCTGACAGTAAGAGCTGTTCGACAGTGGGATTTGCTGCCAAGGAGTGTGGTGGAGTCTCCTACTTTGGAGGTCTTTAAGCAGAGGCTTGACAACCATATGTCAGGAGTGCTCTGATGGTGTTTCCTGCTTGGCAGGGGGTTGGACTCAATGGCCCTTGTGGTCTATTCCAACTCTATGATTCTGTGATTCTTGCCCCAAAGTCCTCCTCTGATGGCACCACTGCTGAGTGATAAGGACATAACTAAGGAAACTCTTGGTTGCCACCCCAATCTCTAGAATCACAAATAGGACAGAATCTTAAAAGGAGCCAGACAGTCAATAGCCCTGGTTAACTACGCATTCCAGCGTGCCACCAGGGAATCAGCTGAAAGGCCATCAACATGGGATAAAGCATCCCCTACCACTCTCTGGAAACCATTTGGATCCATTAAGTGGCGGGGGTGGACTATCCGAATTGGTCCCACTTCCCTGCAGAGGGGAAGGGTCGCGGAGAAGTCCAGTTGCACCAGGAAGTGATCTGACCATGGCACTTCTTTTGTTTCACTTTTACTTAGTGTCAGATCACCCCCGTCACTAGAGGTGAACACCAGGTCTAAGGCATGTCCATGACTATGAGTTGGGCCAAACTTATTCAGGGACAGCCCCATGGAGGCCATGCTTTCCGCGAAGTCCCGAGCGGCCCCTTGTAAGGTCATGTTGGCATGGATGTTAAAAGGTTCTGGTTTATTCAAAGATGACCAGGTTTTATTTTCCATTAGGGAAATTAAGGGACACCTCTGTAAAAATGATGAAACAGACGATTAACTGTGATCTACAGCAGAAGCCAGAAGTAGAATAATTGGTAAGTCATAATTAGCTAAAAACCAAAAGGGTCCCTTTCCCGCAATCCTGTAAGGTTTTAAGATTGGGCCAATCTCAGATCAAGGCATTATCCTGATGTTCTGCCAGCAATTCCTTTCAGCTTTTTTTGCATGAGGGACTCTTGGACCTTGGGGTACAGTTTGTAATGGCCTGACAAAAGTTTCTCTATCCTTCCATTTTTGTAAAACACAGAAGTGTGAGAGAAAGAGAGTTTGCACATGTGTGTGTAAGCAAAGCACCCCAGAAAGTACATTATTTCAGTACACAGAATCTTAAAACATTTAATGTAAAGTTGCAAACAGATGTAATATATTCATGTGTTTCAACAAGTGAATTAAAATGATTCTATGAAATGATTAGAGGAGAAAGCAAATAATGATGGTATCTCCTCTACAACCCAGTCAACAGGGTGACCCACCAACAGCTCTGAGGCTTGTTGAGTCTACAAAAAACAGCTCCTTTCCCCAAGAAAAGCTCTAGTCCTCTTCACTGCCTTTGATTTGCCATTTAAAGGGGAACGGTGTGTGTGTGTGTGTGTGTGTGTGTGTGTGTGAAACTCAGAGTGGCAAAAGATGCTTGGCTCAAAAAAAATGGTAAAATATGTTATTACAGACTTCAGCAGCTAAGCACACAGTGCAGAAGAACATCTATATGCACAATGGTTATGTATCTGGTGCAGTGGGAGCCTGAAGGTTGGTCATGGTCTACATGCACTGTAAATGTTGATAATCACAGACCAGTTTGAGAATGTCATAATCTGGTAGGTGCTGACAGTCACCCAACCTGCATTCACTAGTGTATGTTTGAAAATGTTTCAGAAATTCAGTCAGTTTATCCAGGATCGTCAGTCTTCATCAAAGTTTGGGCATATGCTGTAATGTAACACATTTTTTAACCTGGATCTTGATTCTATAATCAGTCATTCAAGCCAACTCTTCAGAAATTAGAATAATAGAAGAGAACTATTGACTCTTTTTGCTTCATATAATTCCAGAATACCTTTGGTAGCATATTTTTGCTGCTCAAGCCCCTGCCCTTGGTCAGACTTGTCTTCAGTGGAGTTCTGGGTGGCCAGGCTCTCTGCCAGGATGAGCTTAGATGGATGACCATTTGGCTGTGAGTCCTGGAAGACCTGTTCCCTGGCTTGCAGGCCTTTTCCCACCAGGCCTGGGCAGATGGTGCCCGGACTGACTCCAGCTACAAAAGCTGAGACTGCTGAGCAGACTCTTGGGCTGGGGGATTGCTTAGGGGTTTCATTGGGAGGGGGTTGTTGCTGGTATTGATATTATTTTTTGTATCATTTTTGGTATCTTTTTTGGTATCTTTATTATGATTTGTGTGGTAATTATTCAATATGGTTGTGCACTTTTTGATGTTTTATTTATGACTACTTTTTCTGTTTCTGTTTATTATTTGTTGTTATTTCAACCATAGTGGCCATATCAACCACTGGGGGGAAAAATATACATCCTATACACATCATTAAAGCACTATATATATATATATATATATATATGCAGGTTTTGGTGTCTTCGGGTGTCTTCCCGTGTAAGAGTCGGGGTGTCTGTGCGACGTTTCGACGAGGTCTCACTCGTCATCTTCAGGCTGGTGGCACCTCCGGATGCTGCACCCCCCTGCAATCCCTACACAGATCTGGCTGGCACAAGGCACAAAACCATAGCTCGCCCCTATACACGAAGCCAAGCCAGAGCACAACTAAATGCAGCACAGCCATCTTCTCAGAAAAACTCTTCACAAGCTCAAGAGGTCAAGACACGAAAGCTTTAGCAACTAATCTACACTTAATGACCCACCCAGTGATATTCAGAATATCACTCATGAAATCACCCAAGATATCCCTCAAGTAATTAAGGAACAAAAGAAGAAAAGGCACACTAATCTAGGAACTTCCTCTCTGCCCAGAACGTTGGAGGCTATACACCACACCCCTCAACAGTATTTATAGGAACTCAAACACCAGACTCTGCTCTGTTCCAGTAACAAGAAGCCGAAAGCACCAGCCTGAAGATGACGAGTGAGACCTCGTCGAAACGTCGCACAGACACCCCGACTCTTACACGGGAAGACACCCGAAGACACCAAAACCTGCATTCCTGTACCCGTGAAAATCTACGAAAGCATATATATATATATATATATATATATATATATATATATAGGTTTACATTTCAAATTGGTTTTTATATTTCATTTCCAATTTAATCTTTACAGTCAACCATGTTATCCTCAATGAATGTTCTCAATTTTGGGCAACAACTGCAACTTTGTCTATTGTAACTTTGTCAAAACCAGCCCACAAATATGTGATCTTCATTTGGTCATCCACATCAAGTACCTTATATCAGTGTTTTTCAACCACTGATGTTGCCTGGTGTGCCGTGGGAAAAATTGAAAAATTCGAAAGATTAAAAAAAAAATATGTCAAATTTTCGCCCGCTAAACGGGCGCCGGACTGTGTCCACCCTATTTTCCATCCATCCTGGGTGGGGATCAGATCGGATGAGAGCGGACAGGCGATCCGCTGTCATCCAATTCCCCATAGAGAGCAACGGGGCTCTGACATCTCCCTCTCCGCACACAGTGGTGGTGTGCCTCATGATTTTTTTCATGAAACAAGTGTGCCTTTGCCCAAAAAAGGTTGAAAAACACTGCCTTATATAACAGATCAAGAATAAACGTAGCTCTTTGTTTTGAATTGTGCAACTTTTCTTCATGTTGTTAAGCCATCTTGAGCATGACTCTGTGTAAAAGGTGCATGTATGTATATATGTATGCATGCATGCATAAGCAAACCCAAAGACCATCCACAGCCAACCCAGAATTGCCAAGTTACTCCCACCAAGGAACTTGTCAAGGAAGGTGCCCACTACTATTATGTGATTCACTCTGGTGTGTTGGTGAAAGAGGATCCTTGCTGGTATGGCCAGGCTCCCTGAAGTTTATGTTTTTGGTGACAGGCAGGTGGTGACAGGGCACAGGTTGAATCTCTGCCTGATGTCATTCAGGTTACCAGTTCTGGACCCACTGTGGACTTGAATCTTGACATCCGGAAATTTTACTAATGTTAGTGATGTATCTTAGACTTCCCTTGAAAAGTCTACAAGCTTTTCATCATGGAAAGTTCTTCCAAATTGACCCCCAATTTTGTTGTGAGCAAAGTTTGATAATATCTGAATGTAAAATTATTTTTGTGCAGGGTTAAAGCTTGAGGCTGCTGTTGAGCTATGTGCAGCCTGAGAATCAATTTTTATCATTAGCTAATGTTAGAGACCTCTAAAATCTTCCATGTGCTAAATGTGACTAAAATCCAATCTCCAAGAATGACATCTGCTCCCAGATGCTAGTGTTCTGGCCATTCAGTACGAAGGGGTTGGGATGCTTGCATGTTTAGTATTTGCATAATAATCTAAGTTTAAGGACTTTTATTTATATTGTTTAATAAACAGAGCAGTATTCATCTATTTTTTAAATGTTCTGCATAGATGCATGATGCCTTCTTGTCACCTGTTCTTCCAAATCACCCTCTTCTTCCCCATATGCTGTGTTTGGCTGTTGTGATAAGACAAAGATCTCAGCATGCTTGCTTATTTATTTATTTATGAGACATCACATAAAATAAATTATCTAGGTGTGGCTAATGCACACCTAGCAGCCTGACACAATAATGACATGGTTAGGTAGTGATGATCAGGCAGAAATATGAGAGTCCCATCACACTAATTATGTTAACGGCCTGGATTGCTTAGGTGTGAGAGCACAGTGTTGCCTGTTATTGGGTATGCTGACAAGAGAAGTATATCCATTGTGAAATTCTGGTTATGTTTAGTCTGAAACCGCATTCCTTTCCCTGCTAGGGCCAACATTTTGCCCAAGTCTTGCTGCAATGTTCACACCTGGTTCTTCCTTTCATTTCTCCTCTCCTTGGGCTGCTGCCTAAAGCAGTTCACTTCACCTGTTGTCTGGCCAGACTAGACCAACCTGCCTTTGAAAGTTTCCTACTTTACTTTCTAGGAAAGATCATTCATTCTTACTTTAACTATTGTCGGTGAAAAGTAACTGATGGAGCAAGGATCACTAACTTTTCTCTCCCATTCTCTGGAAAATGATACCTTCTATTTTGCGTAAACAAGTAATCGTTGGTGGGAAGGAACAAAAGGGCAACTCAATCAGTTTTGACTTTCTAATCTGAAGTGTGCTGTTATCATTTTTGTGTGTGAAAATGTTCCTTCAAATAGCTTATGCACCATATATCACATTTCTAGAAATGCAAGAGAGAAATCCACAGTGCTACATAAGAGTGCCTCTGGGACCTCAAATGTCAGTTACAGAAGAGAGATTGTTCAGTCTATAAATTCCTCTTCTGTAGTGCTGACATCTAAGGTCCCCAAGCCCTTTTCCATATCACTAAAGATTTCTTATGCAATTCCAAACACTGAGGGTATTCCATCCTTTACAGGAAGTGCTCAGCCATTCTTATTGTAAAATCTGCAGGTTATTTGTTTCCAGACATCATCAAGCATTAATAGAGGCCTTCATATTAGGTGCCTCATTATAGGCTGGATCAACCTCTTCAGGCTCTGCTTTAGCTCAGCTCCCCTATAGAGCTCCTTTTCCATGGACTGATCCCACAGCCCAGCTGTAAGACTTACAGACAACCACATTGCTGAAGACCATCTTGAGATTTTTCCTGTCAAGCCCAAGATGAGCCCATTGGAAAAAGCTGCTCCTGTGGCAGAATTGGAATGCACAAAGGACACTGCAAATGCAGATAAACAGACAATAGTGGATAACCTCAGGAGATGTAATTTTTACCCCTTAGTGACTCATAAGCAACAATTGTACTGCCCTGCCTTATGTTAAACGATAACCAATTTCCCCAATCTGCTGACCTTTTAAAATATGCAATAGGCTTGTGAATGTGTTAGAAGGCACCTTAGCTGCAGCTCAGTCTGCAGAAGTTCTGGATTCAAATCCACAGCAAATCTTGAACTGGTGACCTGAGCTTATGCACTCACATAGTTTAATACAGGAACAGGTTTAAGGATTTAGATTTGCTGGACAGAGTGCCTGAAGAACTATGGATGGAGGCTCGCAACATTATACAGGAGGCAGCAACTAAAACCATCCCAATGAAAAAGAAATGCAAGAAAGCAAAGTGGCTGTCCAACGAGGCCTTACAAATAGCGGAGGAGAGAAGGCAAGCAAAATGCGAGGGAGATAGTGAAAGATACAGGAAATTGAATGCAGATTTCCAAAGAACAGCAAGGAGAGACAAGAAGGCCTTCTTAAACGAGCAATGCAAAGAAATAGAGGAAAGCAACAGAATGGGAAGAACCAGAGATCTGTTCAAGAAAATCGGAAATATGAAAGGAACATTTCGTACAAAGATTACCATAATAAAGGACAAAAGTGGTAAAGATCTAACTGAAGCAGAAGACATCAAGAAGAGGTGGCAAGAATACACAGAGGAATTATACCAGAAAGATATGGATGTCTCGTACACCCCAGGTAGTGTGGTTGCTGACCTTGAGCCAGACATCCTGGAGAGTGAAGTCAAATGGGCCTTAGAAAGCACTGCAAATAACAAGGCCAGTGGAAGTGATGGTATTCCAGCTGAACTGTTTAAAATTTTAAAAGATGATGCTGTTAAGGTGCTACACTCAATATGCCAGCAAGTTTGGAAAACTCAGCAGTGGCCAGAGGATTGGAGAAGATCAGTCTACATTCCAATCCCAAAGAAAGGCAGTGCCAAAGAATGCTCCAACTACCGCACAATTTCACTCATTTCACATGCTAGCAAGGTTATGCTTAAAATTCTACAAGGAAGGCTCAAGCAGTATGTGGACCGAGAACTCCCAGAAGTGCAAGCTGGATTTAGAAGAGGCAGAGGAACCAGAGACCAAATTGCAAACATGCGCTGGATTATGGAGAAAGCCAGAGAGTTCCAGAAAGACATCTACTTCTGCTTCATTGACTATGCAAAAGCCTTTGACTGTGTTGACCACAGCAAACTATGGCAAGTTCTTAAAGAAATGGGAGTGCCTGATCACCTCATCTGTCTCCTGCGAAATCTCTATGTGGGACAAGAAGCTACAGTTAGAACTGGATATGGAACAACTGATTGGTTCCAAATTGGGAAAGGAGTACGGCAAGGCTGTATATTGTCTCCCTGCTTATTTAACTTATATGCAGAATTCATCATGCGAAAGGCTGGGCTGGATGAATCCCAAGCCGGAATTAAGATTGCCGGAAGAAATATCAACAAACTCAGATATGCAGATGACACAACCTTGATGGCAGAAAGTGAGAAGGAATTAAAGAACCTTTTAATGAGGGTGAAAGAGGAGAGCGCAAAATATGGTCTGAAGCTCAACATCAAAAAAACGAAGATCATGGCCACTGGGCCCATCACCTCCTGGCAAATAGATGGGGAAGAAATGGAGGCAGTGAGAGATTTTACTTTCTTGGGCTCCATGATCAGTGCAGATGGTGACAGCAGTCACGAAATTAAAAGACGCCTGCTCCTTGGGAGAAAGGCGATGGCAAACCTAGACAACATCTTAAAAAGCAGAGACATCACCTTGCCAACAAAGGTCCGTATAGTAAAAGCCATGGTTTTCCCAGTAGTGATGTATGGAAGTGAGAGCTGGACCATAAAGAAGGCGGATCGCCGAAGAATTGATGCTTTTGAATTATGGTGCTGGAGGAGACTCTTGAGAGTCCCATGGACTGCAAGAAGATCAAACCTCTCCATTCTGAAGGAAATCAGCCCTGAGTGCTCACTGGAAGGACAGATCGTGAAGCTGAGGCTCCAATACTTTGGCCACCTCATGAGAAGAGAGGACTCCCTGGAAAAGACCCTGATGTTGGGAAAGATGGAGGGCACAAGGAGAAGGGGACGACAGAGAATGAGATGGTTGGATGGTGTTCTTGAAGCTACTAGCATGAGTTTGATCAAACTGCGGGAGGCAGTGGAGGACAGAAGTGCCTGGCGTGCTCTGGTCCATGGGGTCACGAAGAGTCGGACACGACTAAACGACTAAACAACAACAAAGTTTAATACAGCAAACATCTAGCTCTGGTTAAACAAGGGAACAGCAGAGATTGCATAGTGATAGCCTCCAAGGACACTTTCTTAAAATGACGTGACACTCCCGAACAAAACACTTCGAGTGCAGGCTTGTACTCTTCTGAGCAGCAAAAAGGATTCAGTCCAAATCTCCTACAGGCTCTGCCTTACCGTGATCTAGAGAGGAGGCAGGAAAATACAGACAAGCAGTCAGTGGAGGTTGGTCCATTGCGGTGGGTGGGGAACTGCCCCTCTAACCTCACCCGGTGTTCCTCCTCTAGCCCATGGCTGCCTGCCTATATCCTGTCAGCCAGCCCAAGGGGTGGCCTATCATCCTCCTCCTCCTCGTCTCAGTGCTGCTGTGGTGGAACTCAGCAGGAATGAGAAGGGGCGCAAATGTAGAATTAGTTGGCCCTCTCTGTCATTGCTTCTGCCTTTATTTACAGCAGGTCTCCCTGCCTCCCACTCTACCAGTCTCAATGAGCAGCAGCCACTCCAGCCAGCCATTATCTCCTTCTCCTAACTAGGTCCTTGCTGGATGCTGCAGCACACAAACTGAGTGGCTTCTGCAGGCTCCCGAGGATGCCACAACAAAGTGGCCTGTAAGCTTCACCTAAAGCAGCATTTCATGGCCGATTTGGGTGTCATCTTGGGCAAAGTGTCTAAGGAAATTTAACAACAGCAAAAAAATAATCTTAAGTAGAGGTGAAATTTCTCAGAGATAGGTCTGTGCAACCCTATTTCACACACTTGTACAAATGTATCATGTAAACTTGATGACTCTTAATCAAGTTTACATGTTACATTTGTACAAGTTGTTTGCCTTGCAATTCCTGTATCACTTCTTATCAAAGAAAACAACAATCCCATTCTACCCAAAACTCAAAAGGGAAGAAGTGCCTGTAAAATAAGAACACTGGCAAACACTTCATTGAACTGAAAAAAAAGTTTTAGATATGGAATTGTATCAACTGGGGTGGCAGGGAGGGGGACAGAGGATGCACTCCCCTTTCTTATATTTCGACATTTCATTTGCCATGCCTTCCTTTTCCTCTTTCTTCTCAAGTGTGCAAACAGCATGATATATCTGCTGACTACCTAATTCATTTTTACATGAAGTTGAGTAAGCTATTTAAATAGAAAAAGGTGGGATGTGCCTGATTAGAAATAAAGAACTGCATTCGTTTTTTTTCAGAATAACTCACATTGATGGGCTTAAATTCTAAGAAATTCAGTTCCTTTACAAAATATAAGGCTCCCTGCTGTCAAGCTGGATGAAGATTGTATGAGTAAATAGCACCAGGTAAAATGTGAGTAGGCAGCGGATCTGTTCCCTGAATCTCCTTAGCTTATAGGATTAACGCATGACAAGCGGTAAAGCACAGAGATCAGAGTTACACAGATCAATCTTCATTTTGGATTGTTACTTTGATGGGATCCAAGTAAATTCCTTTTAAGACGTTGGGATGTGGCTGCCACTTATGGTGATTAAGTATAATCTAATTTGATTCAATATGTTACAATTTAGCTTTCTTCTTGGATTCTTCTGACAAGAGTATTTGCATAAACTTAGATAACTCAGGATCAAAATGCCTCTTTGGGGAGTTTGTGCTCAGAGAAGTTACTCGTGCTGATTATTCAACCTCTGCAATGTCCTGGTCTAATGACCACATACTAGGACCTGTTTTAAAGTGGTATTATTTGAAAACACCAAATGTCTCCTAAGAACTACTAAGAGTGGGTTAAATTAATGAGATTCCTTAAAGACAAACCAACTGAACTGCAAAACTACTTCGAGGCTTTTCGAGCTCATGGATCTTCCCTATAACTTGTTTCCTTCACATCACATAAATGAATTCCTGGAATATAATGCAAGAAGTAATTTTAAATCAAGGGTGTCAAGAATGCAGTTCCCAGCACCCTTAACAACCACAATTTTCATGATTTCTTTTTAAGTGTATGGCATGTGCACAGCCTCCCAGTTATGTCTGTGTCTACTACTTCTTTACTGTAACTCCTGAGGAAGACAAATTCCAGGAGCTAAAAGCTATTTTTTCATGTGCAATGTAGGCAACTACTAGCTAATTTCCCAGTCACCACTGAGCAAGTTCAACCGGTTGCCCCCTTATTTCCCCTTGGTTCAATTAAGAAAGAGTTTAGTCATTGTTTGAGGACTATCCCTGCCTCCAGGTCTGGTCCTGACCAGAAGGATACTGGAATCAGCAAGGGAAACCCACATGACCTGAAAGTGTTGCTGTGCAATGCCAGGTCAATGATGAATAAGACCACTGCCATCCATGACCTGATTGTGGATGGAGGATTTGACCTGGCATGTGTGACAGAGACCTGGTTGGATGAAGCAGATGGGCCCTATCGTTCAGCCCAGAAACTGAGATCCAGCTCCGAGGGCCTTCTGGCGGTTCCCTCATTGCGAGAAGTGAGGTTACAGGGAACCAGACAGAGGGCCTTCTTGGTAGTGGCTCCCACCCTGTGGAACACCCTCCCTTCAGATGTGAAGGAAATAAGCAGCTTTCCTATCTTTTAAAGACATCTGAAGGCAGCCCTGTTCAGGGAAGTTTTTAATATTTAATGCTGTAATGTTTTTAACACTTGATTGGGAGCTGCCCAGAGTGGCTGGGGAAACTCAGCCAGATGGGTGGGGCATAAATAATATATTATTATTATTATTGTTGTTGTTGTTGTGCAGGGCACAACTCTATTAAACCCCACGTTTTAAATTAAGAAGGAACAAAGGTGTGTACCTTATTGTTTTCAGTCCTGAATGACTTAAGATCCTAGAGGTGTCACCAGCATGCTCAATACACCTTAGCAGGGAGCTCAGCTCCCCCAGTATGGAGGGGGCAGAGGAGGCCAAACTGTGCAGCATCGGAGGCAGGCACAACTATTGGCTGCTGAGCCAATTTTGCCTGCTTTCTCATAGACATCAAGTAATTGTGTTTGCATAAACATGCAGTGCTTTATTTGCAAAGGCACCTGCCACCTTCTTTTCTGCTTACTTAATTCCCCAAGTGTCAAGGCACCAGTTGGGGAGCCAGCTACAGCAACTCACTCAGTTCCACGTTTTTTGCAAATGCATGAATTTAAATACAGCACCTTCCATTTATCAAACTGCAATTTGCAAACTCTTCATCTTAGTCATTAATCAGGTGCACATGTACAGCGTAATTTGCAAAGAAGCCATTCACATTCCTGTCTCTTGTCATGCCGAATTATACAGTAATACCTCCGCGAACATCTGTCTTGTCTAGCATCCATTCCGGTGAACGTCCGTGGCAAACCCGGAAGTACCAGAATGGGTTTCTTCCGGGTTTGCCGCTCATGCATGTGCAGAAGTGCTAAATTGGGCTACGTGCAGGCGCAGAAGTGCAAACTGCTGCATGTGTGTGCACTGTGTCCTTTTTGGCTAGCGGCCGGGGTCCGGAACGGATCCCGATCGCAAGACAAGGTACGACTGCATAGATTTGATTCCAGTCTTTGCTGTAACCATTTTTGCCATTGGGTAATCTCTCTCATGCCATATCTAGGAAAACAATTGAAAACACCCACTTGTCTTTTGGCATCTGCCACAATTGTTTCAATAGCTTGATTCTAGTGTGGCCAACTTCTTCCTGGCCCTGTGCCTTTTGCAGTACAACAGCCTGTAGACTTCTTTCTATGCCATGAAAAGCCCCACACCTGCTGATTTCCACAGAGCAAGCTGGTGTTTGTAGCAAACTTGATGACAAGCAAAAATAAACAAATAAATTCTGGGCTAACACCATTGAAAAGTATTGCAACTAAGGTTACATATCAAGTATGGCCAAGGTGAATGCACTAAGAGTGCTCACTGGAACGAGCTTTCCTAGTTGGATAAATGGGTCTTTACCAGCAGTGTCATCTTAGTGTGGTTTTAAAGATAAAGGGAGCTGTGACCATTAGGTCCAGTCGTGGACGACTTTGGGGTTGTGGCGCTCATCTCGCTTTCTATTGGCCGAGGGAGCCAGCGTACAGCTTCCGAGTCATGTGGCCAGCATGACTAAACCACTTCTGGAAAACCAGAGCAGCACACAGAAACGCTGTTTACCTTCCCACCAGAGTGGTACCTATTTATCTACTTGCACTTTGACGTGTTTTCGAACTGCTATGTGGGCAGGAGCAGGGACCAAGCAACAGGAGCTCACCCAGTCACAGGGATTCGAACCACTGACCTTCTGATCGGCAAGTCCTAGGCTCTGTGGTTTAGACCACAGTGCCACCCGCTGCCTTGTATGGTTTTAGTTCTGTTTTAAAATTATTTGCTGTTTTTCTGCTTCTAACTGTTTTTAATTATCTGCGGTGCACATTGCCTTGAGACAGTCATTTTAGAAGGTGCTGCATTTTTGTGCATTATAGTGGGAGTTGGGCCATGCCAGCTGACCATCTCATGCTCCCACTGACCACACTTTCCTGAGCCAGTCAGGATTTTCTCCAGTTTTGGCATAGGGTCCTTTCTCATGTTAACTGAGTGTATGGAGGCAAGGCAACCCACCCAGGCCCATAACCCACCCCCATGCACTTCTTCAATACATGAGGATATTCATTTGGGGAAAACCCATATGGTGGGGAGAAACCTGCATGTGCAAAGCAGTACTAATCATGAGTGGATCTAGTAAGAAATGAACGAAGCTTAAGCTTCTGGGCCCCATATCCTGGAAGGGCCCCAGAAATCACTTTAGTCCACATAGCTTAAATATTGGGAGTTTAGATTATTTTTTTGTTCTATCTATTTTAACAATCCCAAAGTTTGAGAGCCAGTGGTGATCTGTTGAGGAAGAAATCCACTGAAGGAGACAACAATAGTTACTCAGAGCTCGTTGCTCTAGCAACTGCAGAAAATTCCTGCTTACATGAGGGTCTGCTCATTATGACCCAAAGTAGCCACTAGGCCAAATTCATATTCTGAATTATGGGTTCAGTGATATCATGAGTGATAGCCTAGCAATGAGTGAAACTTATTTGAGAAATCTCACTAGTCTTGTTGAAGCTCTTTGCTTACCACAAAATTCTTCAGATGTTTTAGTTGAGTAGGAATCAACTGAAATTTTAACCAAACTGTTGGCAAAAAAATGTGCAAGCACAAGAGAAAGAAGAACTGCAAATAATTTCAGGTCTAACAATAGTTAATAAGGTCAAATACCTGAGAATCTGGTTTACAAATAAAAACAGCAACATATTTAACGATAATTATATAAAGATCTGGAAAGAAATAAAAAAGGATTTAGAAATATGGAACAGGCTGAACCTGTCGCTCTGGGGGAGAGTATCCGCAGTAAAAATCAGTGTGCTCTCTAAGACGATGTTAATGTTTCAGATGATCCCAGTAATTGGGGGGGACGGGATGTTTCACGTTTTGGCAGAAAGACTTACCAAGGTTTATTTGGCAGTATAAAAAACCTAGAATAAAACACATCTTTCCCAACTTCAGGGTCTTTTCCAGGGAGTCTTCTCTTCTCATGAGGTGTCCAAAGTATTGGAGCCTCAGCTTCAGGATCTGTCCTTCCAGTGAACACTCAGGGCTGATTTGCTTCAGAATGGAGAGGTTTGATCTTCTTTCAGTCCATGGGACTCTCAAGAGTCTCCTCCAGCACCATAATTCAAAAGCATCAATTCTTCGACGATCAGCCTAATTTGTGGTCCAGCTTTCACTTCCATACATCACTACTGGGAAAACCATGTTGTTGCTGTTGTTTAGTCGTTTAGTCGTGTCCGACTCTTTGTGACCCCGTGGACCAGAGCACGCCAGGCACTCCTGTCTTTCACTGCCTCCCGCAGTATGGTCAGACTCATGTTTGTAGCTTCAAAAACACTGTCCAACCATCTCGTCCTCTGCCGTCTCCTTCTCCTTGTGCCCTCAATTTTTCACAACATCAGGGTCTTTTCCAGGGAGTTTTCTCTTCTCATGAGGTGGCCAAAGTATTGGAGCCTCAGCTTCATGATCTGTCCTTCCAATGAGCACTCAGGGCTAATTTCCTTAAGAATGGATGCGTTTGATCTTCTTGCAGTCCATGGGACTCTCAAGAGTCTCCTCCAGCACCAGAATTCAAAAGCATCAATTCTTCGGCGATCATCCTTCTTGATGGTCCAGCTCTCACTTCCATACATCACTACTGGGAAAACCATGGCTTTCACTATATGGACCTTTGTTGGCAAGGTGATGTCTCTGCTTTTTAAGATGCTGTCTAGGTTTGCCATCGCCTTTCTTCCCAGGAGCAGGCGTCTTTTAATTTAGTGACTGCTGTCACCATCTGCAGTGATCATGGAGCCCAAGAAAGTAAAATCTCTCACTGCCTCCATTTCTTCCCCTTCTATTTGCCAGGAGGTGATGGGATCGGTGGCCATGAACTTCGTTTTTTTGATGTTGAGCTTCAGACCATATTTTGTGCTCTCCTCTTTCACCCTCATTAAAAGGTTCTTTAATTCCTTCTCACTTTCTGCCATCAAGGTTGTGTCATCTGCATATCTGAGTTTGTTGATATTTCTTCCGGCAATCTTAATTCCGGCTAGGGATTCATCCAGCCTAGCCTTTCGCATGATGAATTCTGCATATAAGTTAAATAAGCAGGGAGACAATATACAGCCTTGTCGTACTCCTTTCCCAATTTTGAACCAATCAGTTGTTCCATATCCAGTTCTAACTGTAGCTTCTTGTCGCACATAGAGATTTCTCAGGAGACAGATGAGGTGATCAGGCACTCCCATTTCTTTAAGAACTTGCCATAGTTTGCTGTGGTAGACCCAGTCAAAGGCTTTTGCATAGTCAATGAAGCAGAAGTAGATGTCTTTCTGGAACTCTCTAGCTTTCTCCATAATCCAGTGCATGTTTGCAATTTGGTCTCTGGTTCCTCTGCCCCTTCGAAATCCAGCTTGCACTTCTGGGAGTTCTCGGTCCACATACTGCTTAAGCCTGCCTTGTAGAATTTTAAGCATAACCTTGCTAGCGTGTGAAATGAGTGCAATTGTGTGGTAGTTGGAGCATTCTTTGACACTGCCATTCTTGGGGATTGGGATGATCTTCTCCAATCCTCTGGCCACTGCTGAGTTTTCCAAATTAGCTGGCATATTGAGTGTAGCACCTTAACAGCATCATATGGACCTTTGTTGGCAAGCTGATGTCTCTACTTTTTAAGATGCTATCTAGGTCTATGCTGTCTATTATTGGCTACAATAATATCAACTAAATGAAGTGATTGAGATAGACAAGAAAAAAGGGTTTTCCAATGGAAGAATCAAAAGCAGACAAAGAATTACTACCAAATAAGAAAAAAGTAATATCTAGAATGTATAGGCTTCTTCTAGAATGGGAGGTGAGAGATGTAGAGGTGAAAGAAGTAATGATTAAGTGGGTGAAAGATTGTGGTAAAAATATCCAACTATCGGCATGGGAATGATTATGGGATAAAGAATAAAAATTTACGGCCTGTTATACACTAAAGGAAAATCTTTTGAAGATGTTTTACTCCCAGCAAACTATTCAAAATGTATAAAACAGGATCTAATACATGCTGGAGGTATAAACAGGCAGAAGGGACACTGTTTCATATGTAGTGGGGTTGTAAAAAAACAAAACAAAACAAAACAAAACTTTTGGGATATTATATATGAGAAATTGAAAAAAATGTTTAAGCAAACTTTCATAAAGAAATCTGAAGCCTTCCTCTTAGGCATTTTAGATTGTGATATTCCAAATGAAAAAAAGAGAATATTCTTATATGCAAAACAGCAGTAAGAACATTAATTGCCAGAAATTGGAAAGGAGAATTAGTACCAACAAAAGAGGAATGGCAGGATAAATTATTTGAATATCTCGAACTTGCAAAAATGATGGAGGCAATTAGGAGACAACCAAACCAAAAGTTTCAAAATGGAGAGGGAAATTTATAAAGAATATATATTTTTTTAAGTGCCCTCAAGTTAAAACTTGGGCATTCTTTGATTAATTTTCGCAAACCACAATATAGATTATAAGTATAATATTCAGATAACAGAAGAAATGGCGAAATGATTAAAGAAGCGGTTTATTAAACAGATAAGACAGGCCCACTTTGAGGAAGACGGAAGTCTGTTGGGGAAGATAAGGAATTGGGTATTAAGTGTTGGGAAACTGCCAGGGAGATATAGTCCATCATGGCCCCAAGCCGGCTGCCGGACGTCCATCGATCTCCCGTAGACAGGCAGATCCAGCAATTAGCGACACGAAGCCTCAGAAAATAGATTGCCACATTCCAGGCTTGTGCACACTGTTTATCAGCAGAAAACACAGCCAGAAAGCTTGCACCGCAGAAGAGCATAATTTACAGACTTTATTTAGCGTTGAACAGAACAAAGGAAAACATGACCGTTCTGAGTCAGCGTCTCTGACCGACTGACGAAACCGAAAGGAACAGCAGAACATAAACATCCTGTGAACAGGACATGCGCAGACTCTGTGACTCACAAAGCCTGCTCCCTTTTAAGGTGGAACGGAAATATCCCAACATCCTCCCCCTTTCCGTGTAACCTGTAGTACCTGTGGTTCAACCCAATTGCAACCTTTGTACATAAACCTTAAGTTGTTCTCTGTTAACAACCTTAGACAACAGATCAGCAGGAATTTCATTTCCTGGCATGTAGGACACCTGAATGAGTCCTTTCTGAATACACTCTCTTGCACGATGTAGCTTAATCTGCAAGTACTTGGTTCTCTGCTTGCAACTCTCCGAGTTCAGCAAAGCCAAACAAGATCTATTGTCTTGATACACTTGTATAGGACATTTCACAGAAACCCCGATGTCCTTAAACAGTTGCATCAACCATTCACAATCCATGAGTGAAAATGACAGAGCATTGAGTTCTGCTTCACAGGAACTTAGGCTCACTGTTGTCTGCTTCCTGCACAACCAGTCAAACAGGCAATGGTTGTACATGTAGCATACTCCAGAAGTGCTTGTACCATCCGTGGTGTCACTTCCAAAACTTGTGTCTGCAAAGATTTCAAGACCTCCAGTCTTGTGAATGGTGAACCTCAGCCTGTAGTGCATAGTCCCTTTCAAATAGCGGGCTATGCGCTCCAGAGCTTTCCAATCCTGAACCGTAGGATTGTTGGCATGTCTGCTAAGCAGATTACAGCTTACAGCTATGTCAGGTCTTGAACATCTGGCAATGAAATTCATCTTGCCTAGAATGCATCTGTACAGCGTTGTGTCAGAAAACGCTTCAGCAGTACTGTCTACCTGGTAACCTGTCACCATCGGTGTGTCTGCTGGGTTTGCATCAACCAAATTCAACCTGGTTAACACACCAGCAATTTTCTGTGTTTGGTGTACCAGAAAATTACCTGCTTGGTCCCTCTCCACCTGCAGAGAAAGATAGTTGGATACCTCACCAAGATCCTTCATGTCAAAGTGCTCCTTCAGCTGAGCTAGGGTGCTTTGGTAGAAAGCCTGATTCTTCCAAAACATCAGAAGATCATCAACAAAACATAAACAATACAGTTTGTTTTGCCCCTCCTCCTTGACAAACACACATGGATCAGCTTTGCCCTGGTGAAAACCTAGAGAAAGCAATGTCT
Organism: Podarcis vaucheri; assembly: GCF_965113315.1. Taxonomy (NCBI): domain Eukaryota; kingdom Metazoa; phylum Chordata; class Lepidosauria; order Squamata; family Lacertidae; genus Podarcis; species Podarcis vaucheri. Next base: position 112,127,815 of record NC_138762.1, read on the forward strand.
CAGTGAGTTTTGTGTTCCAACACCTGGCACTCTGCTTAAGACCATATAAGGATTTCCGCAGTTTACAGACCATTCCCTTCTGTATCTCCATCCCATCAGGTGGAAGCATGAACAGCTCCTCGTTCAAAATCCCGTACAAAAAAGCTGTATTAATGTCATGGTGGGTAACATGCAGTTTCTCCTCCGCAGCGATCTTGAGCATCAGCCGAATGCTCTCATATTTGACTGTGGGTGAGTAGGTCTCGTGGTAATCCTGTCCTGGTACCTGTGAAAAACCTCTGGCAACCAATCTGGCTTTGTGTCTGACTACCTTGCCATTCTGGTCTGTCTTGGCCTTGAAGACCCATCTGCTGCCAACCAGTCTCATTCCTGGGACTACCGGTACCAGTTCCCAAGTTTGGTTCCTGTTCAAGGAATCAACTTCAGCCTTCATGGCATTAAGCCAAGGCTCAGCATCTTTAGAGGTTAACTCCTGAACCTCTTTGAAGCTTGAAGGTTCCCACACCTTCTCTGAGCTACTAAGAACAGCAGTTGCTGTCTTAGCAAACTCATCAGCAAATCTCTTTGGAGGTTTGCCCTTCGTGGCTCTCTCAGATCTGCGTAATATACGCAAGTCTTCTTGACTCATCTCCTCTTTCTTAGGAGAAAAGCGACCAATGGTGAACAGTGGTTCTTCCAGTTCATTGTCAGACGCATCAGATGGTCTGACTGAGGCCTTTGCGCTCTTGTAGTCTGCTGTGTCATCACTGTCACTGACACCAGCAGCAGCGCCGCCCACTGAACTGGAATCCGAACTCTGATCATCACCACCATCATCATCATCATCCTCATCCTCAGCAGCTTCCTCAGCTTTAGCTGCTTGCTTGACATCATCTTCATCCTCCTCTGGGTAACGCTGGAAAATTCCCACATTTTCCCCCCACTTGGGATTGTACTCAACACTCCTTGTGAACTTAATGGACTTAGAGTTAGTCATCCATACCCTGTAAGTACCTTTTTCGTACCCCATGAACAAACCATGTGCCCCACGCTTCCCAAGCTTGTTGGTTTGTGGGGAGTGTACCCACATGTCAGAACCAAAGATTCTCATGTGCTTGATGTTGGGCTTTTTGCCAAACATCTTCTCATAGGGGGTACAACCAATGGGTGATGACAATCTGCGATTAAAGGAGTAAACAAAATTCCCCAGAGCTTCCCCCCAAAACTTATCAGGGAGATTGGCATCATGCAACAAGGTTTTGATTCCTTGCAGCAATGTCTGATTTGCTCGCTCCGCAAGCCCATTCATCCATGGCAATCTGGGCGTTGACATGTCATGCTGGATTCCCTTCTCAATCAGGAAAGCTTCAAACTGCTGAGAAGTGAACTCCCCGCCTCGATCAGTAAACAAACTGGCAATACGTTTACCGTGCACATTCTCCAACCAAGCACAGAATGCCTTAAACTTCGGAAACGCTTGCGATTTCTGTTCGAGCAAAAACACATGAATGTACCTGGAAAAAGAATCAATTAGAACCATGAAGTACCTTGCTCCTCCTAAAGAGGGCGCAAGTGGCCCAACCAGGTCTGCATGCACTAGCTGGTAAGGCTTGGATGCCTGCCTGCTAGACTCCTTGCCTTTGGGAGCAACCTTCACCTTGTTCTCTGCACAAGATACACATTTCATGTGAAATTTACAGGGTTTGATGTTCAAACCCTCAACCACCTCTGGCATCTTGGCTAGTGCCTTCCAAGAGAGGTGACAAAACCTTCGATGTGCATCATGAATGCAACCTGCATGAAGAACTTTGTTAGTTTGTGCAACACAACAAGAATCAGCATTAGATACAACAGCAGTGTCCTCATAAGTTATATGGAACAAACCATCCATAAACTTTGCATGCAAATAGTCCTCTTTGCCTTTACTGATGACACAGACGCTCCTCTTGAAGGAAATCTGAAAACCACGCCCAGTAAGCTGCGGGACACTGAGCAAGTTGCTTGCAGCTCCTGGAACAAAAAGTACATTACTGATGGTAGTGTGCAGACTTGCAAGTTTCACAGTCCCTTCTCCTGCAATTTGCAACGTCCTTCCATCAGCCAGGTGGATTTCACCTTCCTGAGGTGTGAAGGAGATAAACAGGTGGCGATCCTTCGAGACGTGGCGGCTCGCACCTGAATCAACAATAAATCTGCCTTTGGCTGTTGGAGCAGTCTTTACAGCAAGCAAACCCTTGTTTTCCACCGGTGTGGGCTTTTGCAGCTTGCCCCCTGCTCCTGGCCAGCAGACGTGCCTTTAGCCTTTGGTGAAGCAGTGCCAGCAAACAACGCTTTGTTTTTCCCTGGCGCGGGCTCTTCACCCTCCCTCTGCTTCTGGCCATCTGCAGACGTCTGCCTCTGTTTACCTTTGCCTTTCCGGCCTCTGCAAAGGCGATGACCTTGGTTCCCATGAGAAACAGAGCTCTCAGCTGCCGACTCCTCGGCTCCCCCTGGAGGCTGGAATGCTGCCTGGGATGACGTGACGGTCAGCTCCCCCTGCAGCTTGCAACTGGTGCCCTCAGCATCCCTGCATTCACTCGCATTCTGGGAAACAGCTAGGACCTCCGATGCAGTCAAACTCTGGGCTGGGATGACTGGCTGGTGGGCCTTCTTCAAAGCATCCCACATCCCACGTGCAGTGGTGTTGCCAGCAAGCGTCTTAATTTCCTCAAGAGAGACGGATAAGACTATTACGTCTATCGCCTTCGAATCATCGGCTTTCCATCTCTCTGTCAGAGGAACCGGGGGGGCCTCAGATACGGTATGCCACACCCTAAACTGACGCAGCAAACTTTCACACCATTTTGCCCAGGTTTCATAATTTTTCGCATTTAACTTAGGACAGTCAGCATCTCCATAAGCTTGGAAAAACTCCATTTCCAGCTTTTTGCTTTAGCCGTGAGTCTTTTTGCCTTCAAAGACTTCTTATCTTAGCAGCCATTAATCACGAAGTCTCTGGCTCGGCTCCCAGGCCAATTAAGCCTTCCGGAGATCAAAGACTCCTTGCTGAGGTAAATAGAAAAGCCTCCCTCTTTTCTTTCGCTTTCCCCCCGTACCTCTTAAACGCAGTCTGTTGCAGCATTTACTCTCCTGTAGGTGCTGTGAATCTGGGCCCATAACCTTGTTGTTGGGAAACTGCCAGGGAAATATAGTCCATCATGGCCCCAAGCCGGCTGCCGGACGTCCATTGATCTCCCGTAGTCACGCAGATCCAGCAATTAGCGACACGAAGCCTCAGAAAATAGATTGCCACATTCCAGGCTTGTGCACACTGTTTATCAGCAGAAAACACAGCCAGAAAGCTTGCACCGCAGAAGAGCATAATTTACAGACTTTATTTAGCGTTGAACAGAACAAAGGAAAACATGACCGTTCTGAGTCAGCGTCTCTGACCGACTGACGAAATCGAAAGGAACAGCAGAACATAAACATCCTGTGAACAGGACATGTGCAGACTCTGTGACTCACAAAGCCTGCTCCCTTTTAAGGTGGAACGGAAATATCCCAACATCAAGAACATGGTGGCACAAGTTCTTTTGTAGGAACGTATGGATTTATGGATGGATGGATGTATTTTGTTTTGTTACTATTTTATCATTTTTGTTATTTTTTTGGGTGTTTGTTAAGAAAACTAATAAAAAGCATATTTTTTTAAAAAAACTTTCAATGATATTTTATGTGCTTGGTTATTTTAGAATTAGCAAGCCCTATATGGGCTAAGACCCAAGTATCTGAAGAACGATTTCACTTATTACCATCCTCTCCAATGCTTTAAGATCTGTAGATGAGGCAATGCTCATTGTTTCATCAATATCTGCAGTTTGTGACACAATGAAACACACAAGGTCTTTTCTGTCACAACACCATGAATATGGAATTTGTGCCGCACAGCAATTCAGTTGCCTCCAACACTAATTCTTTTTAGGCATCAGCTCCAGACATACCTGCTTTCAGAACCTTGTTATTGTTGCAAGCCACCCCCTCCTCCGAGCACAAGGAGGTTCCAGGGCTTCCAGGCACCGTTCTACCCAGGGCTGTACCCAGGGCCGTTCTATTGGGAATAAGCACAGTGGAGACTGCCATGTCTTTATGGTGGTTTCTTTACACATATATCCAACCTGAGGAGTTCACAGCAGAGACCCCCTAAAAGGGCCTTGTTTCTCCCATAGCCACAGCCTTGGATTCAAGCAGAAATTCAACATTGCTTTCAAACATTTTTCTGACTCTCTCCAGCTTGCTACTTTTCTTCTACAAAACATTACTGCTTTCCCTCAACACACACAGAGCCCCTTCCCTTTGTTTTCCTTAATAGCCCATTACCTAGGCGATCACCTCAACACAGGATGTTAGCCTGGCTTATATTTTAAAACTTGATGGATCCAGGGGCGATAAAGATCTCACATACAGCCGACTCCCCCCCCCAAAAAAATTGTAACATTATTTTAATCTTTCTCTTTTCTGATATCTGGTTTATATTGCTATTTTATGGGTTCTGTGTTGATTGACACATTTTATATTTTGTTATGTATTGCTCTGGGAACCTTGAAGGTGAAATATAGATTACCACCATCTCCCTTCTGAAACTGGCTCCCTGGCAAAGCAATCTGAACTGTAGGAAGACAGTGCAAATTATGTTGGTATAACTTGCTCCTGTTCCAAATTCTCTTCAGCTTCAGGGCTACTGCCAGCTGAGCTGTCCCAAGGAAAGCAATCCTTTACAATATATTCAGTTTAGAATAAGGGTAAGTTACTAATAGAGGACACGGGTGGCGCTGTTGCCTAAACCACTGAGCTCTTAGGCTTGCTGATCAGAAGGTCGGCAATTCGAATCCCCACAACAGGGTGACCTCCCAGTGCTTGGTCCCAGCTCCTGCCAACCTAGCAGTTCGAAAGCACACCAAAAAGCACAAGTAGATAAATTGGCACTGCTCTAGCAGGAAGGTAAACGGCGTTTCTGTGCCCTGCTCTGGTTTCGGTGTTCTGTTGCGCTGGCCACATAACCCAGAAAACTGTCTGTGGACAAATGCTGGCTCCCTCGGCCTGTAAAGCAAGATGAGTGCCGCAACCCCAGAGTTGTCCGCAACTGGACTTAACTGTCAGGGGTCCTTTACCTTTAAGTTACTAATGCCCCAACCCACCCCACTTTACCCCAGAATGCCATGGGGGGGGGCTTGCCCTGGCCTCACCTGAGCCATCTTTGGCTACGCCAACTGAGCCTTGCCTGGGCCTGGATGGAGAACTTACATCTCTCTCTCTCTGGCTGAAGGATCTCAGCCTGCTCAGCTCAGACAATTCAGGCAGAGATCTGCTTATTCATTCAACTCCACCCGCCCATCATCCTGGAAGATCTTGGGTTTGGATTGTTCCACAACTTTCACGAAGCTTTCCAGGAAGTGGAAAGTCTTCCCTGGTATTGGCTACTTTAGAAGAGATGGCTTGGAAATACTGAGACACGTTTGACACATAAATTATCAGCCCACACCAGCATAAATACCCACTGCAAGCCATTGATATACACCAAAGATTTGCCTGGTGTAATCCCCATACCCCAAACAAAGGGGTATTCTTGGGGCATGGAGAGCCCAACATATCTCAGGTGTCAGTGAAGCTCAGATGCTGACAGGAGAAGAAGAAGCAGGCATAGGGAGAGAACAGTTAGCAGCTGAAAGCAGAGAGGAGGGGGAGAGCAGCTGTAACCTGAGTTCGGACCAGGGCCAGAGTGACAGGCAGCTGTGTGAGAGCGCCAATAGTGAGCCAGATGTTGGAATGCAGGAAACATTCTCTCCAAAATCTCATAGGATCTCAAAAGTGGCCGAGATGCGTGAAAGATACCTGAAGAGAAGGTGGGGCCTTCCATGCTGGGGAAGGGGGAGGAGCTCAGTCCGGGCAACTCCATCTTCTGGGGAGGATGATGAGTAGAGGAGCTCCGTCCTAGTTTGTTGTTTTAGCAATAAATCTGAAATAATTAACAGCCAGAGTCTTCTCACGTTTTTGGGACTGCAATCTCTGTGGCACCATAGAAGGAACTAAACATGGAAAAGCAGTGCTGGAGGCAACTGGGAATATCAGCAAAGCTGTATTTGGGGTCTTCCTTTGAATAAACAAACAAAGAAGAGGGATGTATAAGAAAAAATACTGCTTAACGTGACCCAATCTATTTTGAGTTGAAGACCCTACCTCAGGGGGTTCTAAACTTGTTCTTCCTGATTAACACTTTTAAAAATAGCCACTGGCTCTGTTTGCTAACACCAGAACATGTGACCACTTTCCTCAATTATTTCTGAGCGACAGGGACATGTGTCCTTGAGGAGAAGCTGCATGTTTTCTTGTGCATCTTGCCAGGGGTATGGGGGTCTTCTCTTTGTTTCTTGAAGTGGTGACTTCCTGGTCTTTTCAGCTTCATTTGCAGAACATTCAGAATGCATCTTCTCAGCTACTGAACCACATAAACTTTAGGAGATTCATTGCATCTTTGGTTGACATTTGTTTCTGGATGCAGTTCCAACCAAGTGTGTTAAATTTAAACTATTCAACCCTGCATGGTCTGTCATCAGTCTTCTTTAGTGATCATTTTGGGTGACAGGCTCAAGTTCCCATCCTCAGGAAAGTGATATATTGCTCTTCAGATCCCAAGAACTCATTGCCATCCTGGTTTGTTGGCCTTCAAGAAATAGGGTGAGAGCTAACATTTTAGGATGTTTCATTGGGCGTATAAGGGTCAGATCTCTGCAATTTTAATCTCACTGTTTTTGTTTTATGTTAATTACTTATTACATACCTTATTATTTGCATATGCCCTAGAGGCCTTTGTGCCTTTGTTGCATTTTAGATATATAAAACTAATAAAGAACAAATGTACAGTTTCAGTGGATTCTGGCATGATTCTAGTTGGATGGGAAAAGCTGGTGTGTAATAAATAAATTAAATAATAATAATAATAATAATAATAATAATAATAATAATAATAATAATAATAATTTATTATTTGTACCCCACCCATCTGGCTGGGTTTCCCCAGCCACTCTGGGCGGCTTCCACAGAAACCAAAAAACACTAAAATATCATACATTAAAAGCTTCCCTGAATAGGGCCACCTTAAGATGTCTTCTGAATGTCAGGTAGTTGCCCATCACCTTGACATCCAATGGGAGGGCATTCCACAGGGCGGGCGCCACCACCGAAAAGGCCCTCTGCCTGGTTCCCTGTAGCTCCTTCAGGTATACTGGGCCGAAGCCGTTTAGGGCTTTAAAGGTCAACACCAGCACTTTGAATTGTGCTCGGAAACGTACTGGGAGCCAATGTAGGTCTTTCAAGACCGGTGTTATGTGGTCTCGGCGGCCGCCCCCAGTCACCAGTCTAGCTGCCGCATTCTGGATTAGCTGTAGTTTCCGAGTCACCTTCAAAGGTAGCCCCACGTAGAGCGCATTGCAGTAGTCCAAGCGGGAGATAACTAGAGCATGCACCACTCTGGCCAGACAGTCCGCGGGCAGGTAGGGTCTCAGCCTGCGTACCAGGTGGAGTTGGTAGACAGCTGCCCTGGATACAGAATTGACCTGCGCCTCCATGGACAGCTGTGAGTCCAAAATGACTCCCAGGCTATGCACCTGGTCCTTCAGGGGCACAGTTACCCTATTCAGGACCAGGGAGTCCTCCACACCAGCCCGCCCCCTGTCCCCCCAAAACAGTACTTCTGTCTTGTCAGGATTCAACTTCAATCCATTAGCCGCCATCCATCCTCCAACCGCCTCCAGGCACTCACACAGGACCTTCACCGCCTTCACTGGTTCTGATTTGAAAGAAAGGTAGAGCTGGGTATCATCTGCATATTGATGGACACCCAGTCCAAACCCCCTGATGATCTCTCCCAGCGGCTTCATATAGATGTTAAAAAGCATGGGGGAGAGGACGGAACCCTGAGGCACCCCACAAGTGAGGGCCCAAGGGTCTGAACACTCATCCCCCACCACCACTTTCTGAACACAGCCCAGGAGGAAGGAGCGAAACCACTGTATAACAGTGCCCCCAGCTCCCAACCCCTCTAGACGGTCCAGAAGGATGTTATGGTCGATTGTATCAAAGGCCGCTGAGAGATCCAGCAGAACTAGGAAACAACTCTCTTTTTTTTTTTTTTATTCAATTTTTATTCATATTCAACAAAAAAAAAACAAAACAAATGTGTACACAGACAAGTCAGCATAAATTGTCATTTCCATTTCCCATTCCGCACAAACACAGATTAGACACACAAAATCATAAAATCATAAAGATAGACTTCCCTCCACCCTTTTGGTAAGTTTCTAATAAATTCTATAATTACGTATTTATTTTTAATCTTAGAATTGTCACTGATAGAGTTTTCCTTTCCCCGCCAGATCATCTTATAAGTCTGTTCCAATATAATTCCAGAATTTACTCCAATTTTTTTTGAATTTCTGTTCATCTTGATCTCTTAATCTGCCTGTTAATCTGTCCAGCTCGGCGTAATTTACCATTTTAACCTGCCATTCATTTATACTAGGTACAGTTTCCGATTTCCAATTTTGTGCCAGCAGGATTCTTGCAGCTGTGGTGGCGTAGAGGAATATTATTTTATCCTCACTTTTTATTTCTTTATCCATTATTCCCAACAGAAATGACTCTGGTCTCTTGGGAAAAGTGTATTTCAATATTTTTTTAAGTTCATTGTAGATTAGTTCCCAAAAGACCCTCACCTTACTGCATAACCACCACATATGGTAAAGATCTCCCTCTACTTCACCGCATTTCCAACATGTCCTGTTCTTTAATCTGTACATTTTGGCCAATTTCGCCGGCGTGAGATACCATCTGTACATCATCTTCCAGATGTTCTCTCTTAATGCCATACAGGCCGTAAACTTAATATTACTGTTCCACAGTTCCAGCCACCTTTCAAAATCGATATTATACCCAAAGTCAATTGCCCACTTAATCATTACTTCTTTCACCTCCTCATCTTTTGTGTACCATTCTAACAGCAAATCATATATTTTAGATAATGTTTTGTTCTTTCCTTCTACTATCTCTATGTTAAATCTTGATTTTTTATCCTCGAAGCCTGTTTTCCTCTTATCCTCTTTTAGTAGGTCGTTCACCTGATGATATTGTAACCAACCAATGAATAAATGTTTTATCTCTTCATAAGGTTTAAGTTTGGGTCCTTGTTCCGTTTTTCTTACCAGATCTTCATAGGTAGCATTTTCCCCCTCCATGTTAGTTTTCTTAATTGTTAAAACCTCTATTGGTGAGATCCACCAGGGGGTCTTTCTTTCAAGGAGATTTTTATTTCTCTCCCAAACCTGATATATTGGTCCCCTGAAAATATGATTCAGGAAGCCCCTATGGACCTTCACCTTCTCATACCAGAGGTATGCATGCCACCCATGCCAGTTGTTGAAACCCTCCAGGTCCAACAAATCTCTGTTCTCTAACTTTATCCAATCCTTTAGCCAGAGTAGGCATGCTGCTTCATAATAAATGCCCAGGTCTGGTAGTGCAAAACCCCCTCTTTCCTTTTTATCAATCAATATTTTCATTTTTATCCGTGGTCTTTTTCCCTGCCAGATGTATCTCGCCAGGGCTTTCTGCCACTCTTTACATTGTTTTAAGCCTTTAATTACTGGAATAGTTTGGAATAAGAACAGCATTCTGGGCAAAATATTCATTTTAACCACTGCTATCCTCCCCAAAAAGGAAAGTTTCATCCTCCCCCAAATTTCCATGTCTTTCTTTATATTCCTCCAGGTGACCTCATAATTATCCTTATATAAATTTAGGTTTTTGGCCGTAATCCACACTCCAAGATATTTCACTTTTTTAGCTGCCATTATTTCCGCCTTTCGTTCTACCTCTATCGTCTCTTCCTTATTTAAGTTTTTAACCAGCATTTTAGTTTTATTCCTATTGACCTTAAAACCTGCCACACCCCCAAATTCCTCTATTTTTTGTAAGGCTTCTTTAACACTCTCCTTTGGATCTTCTAGGGTCAATACGATGTCGTCCGCAAATGCTTTGATTTTATATTCCCTTTTTCCCACCTTAATTCCTTTCACTTCTGTTGCCTCCCTCAATCTCTCATTAAGTATTTCCAATACTGTTATAAATAATAAAGGGGATAGGGGGCAACCTTGTCTAGTTCCTTTATAGATGTTGAAATATTCCGTTGTGGTATTATCTATTACCAATTTTGCTTTCTGCTCCTTATATATTGCTTCTATCCCTTTTCTAAATTTTCCTCCTATTCCCATCATTTCTAAACTTTTCCTTAGGAAGTCCCACGAAATATTATCAAATGCTTTTTCAGCATCTATGAAGACCAGAGCGGCCTGTCTATCTATTTTCATATCCAAATATTCAATAATATCTATCAGATTTCTTACATTGTCCCGTAGTTGTCTCCCTGGAAGGAAGCCTGTTTGATCTTTATGTATTTTATTAATCAAGACCTTTTTTAATCTTTCCGCCATTATATCTGCGAATAGTTTATAATCATTATTTAATAATGAGATTGGCCTGTAATTCTTCACTTCCATATTATCTACGTCTTTTTTAGGGATCAATGTGATATATGCTTCCTTCCAGGTATTTGGAATCTTTCCTTCCCTCAATACATTATTCATCACCTCGCCTAACACTGGGGATATTTGATTACTTAGTATTTTATAATATTTGGCCGAGAGGCCATCTGGCCCCGGGGCTTTCCCCTCTTTCATCTTTTTTATTGCCTTCTTTATCTCTTCTTGACTAATTTTCTGATCTAATAGCTCTTTTTCCTCTTTTGAGATTTGTTTCAAATGGTACTTTTGTAAATATTGGTCTATTTCTTGTTCTGTTTCATTTCCTCTTTTATACAGATCCTTATAGAATTTCTGAAATATCCTTTTTATTTCTTTGGGATCTTCCACAATTCTTTCTCCTTCTCTTATTTTACTAATCGTATTTTGTTTCTTCCTTTCTCTTATTTGCCATGCTAGATACTTCCCTATCTTATTTGCGGATTCAAAATTCTTTTGGTTCAGTAATTTAATTTTCCACTCTATCTCTTGGTTTATTATTGTGGAGAATTTGGCTTGTAATATTTTTAAATTCTGTTTTATAGTCTCATCGCTAGGGTTAATAGTTAATTTTCTTTCGTTTTCCATAATCTGTAATAAAGTCTCTTCTTTCTTTGTCTCTTTTTCTTTTCTTGATTGGCTGTTTTTCTGTATCAAGAATCCCCTCATAACTGCCTTTCCTGCATCCCACACAGTTTCTATGGGGGTTTCTCCATTTAAATTCCACTTAAAATATTCTTCAATTGTTTCTATGGCCTTGTTTACAATTTTCTGATCATTAAATAGGAATTCATTCATTCTCCATCTACCTATTTTAACATCTTTGCCTTTTAATTCAATAGTAACCGCGTTGTGATCGGATATTATTCGTGTTTGAATTTCAGATTTAGTTAAATTCCGTATCAGTTCCTTCGAAATCCAAATACTGTCTATTCTCCCCCAGCTTTGATTTGGGTTTGAGAAAAAAGTAAATTGTTTCATGGTGGGGTTCTTAAATCTCCATGCATCAATTAACCCCAAATTGTTTACCATATCGAAAAAGGATCGCGGCAATTTACCATCTTTCATCTCTTGTCTTTTTGTTAGTTTGTCTAGATTTGGAGACACCACCCCATTGAAATCTCCCATCAATATCAATTTTTGATCCATCCAATCCATCAATATATTACCTAATTCAAGAAAGAAAGCTGCTTTTTTATCATTTGGAGCATATATTCCAGCCACGATTATTTTTTCTCCATGGAACACCATCTGAACTACAACCACTCTCCCTTGCTCATCTTTATACAATAATTGTGGATTGTACTTTTCCTTAATATATAATACTACCCCTCTTTTCTTAACCTTATCTGAGGTCACAAAATCCAATCCTAATCTCTTATTACTTAATACCCTTTTATGTTTGTTTAATACGTGCATCTCTTGTAAACAAATTAAATCCCAATTCTTTTTCAAAAGTACATGTGTAACCTGATTCCTTTTATTTTTATTGTTCAGCCCATTCACATTCCAACTTAAAGCTTTTAGAACCATCTGCTATATTATACTAACTGATTTCTCTAGTCTAGATAGAACCTACTGTTCCTTGTCTTCCCTTTCTTCTTCTTCCCTTTCTTCTACTGAGTTCTCCTCTCTTTCCTCTTCCTCGCACCCTTCTTCCTCTTCGTCTCTCAACTGTTCCCCCCTTTCCTCTTCTCCCTCCAACTTTCCCAACTCCTTCTCGTATCTCCTTACAAATTTCTGGATTTCTGTAGTAGAAGACAGTTTAAACCTTTTTTCCTTAAAGTAAAACGAAATGCCTTCGAACTAGGAAACAACTCTCACCTTTGTCCCTAGCTCGCCGGAGATCATCAACCAGTGCGACCAAGGCAGTTTCAGTCCCATGATGAGGCCTGAATCCCGATTGGAAGGGATCCAAATGGTCCGCATCCTCCAGGCGTGCCTGGAGTTGTTCAGCAACCACACGCTCAATCACCTTGCCCAAGAATGGAAGATTTGAGACTGGGCGATAGTTGGCCATACTGGCCGGGTCTAAAGATGGTTTTTTAAGAAGCGGTTTAATGACCGCCTCTTTCAGCGGATCTGGGAATGTTCCCTCACAGAGGGAAGCATTCACCACCCCGCAGAGCCCATCGCCCAGCCCTTCCCGGCTTGCTTTTATTAGCCAGGATGGGCAAGGATCAAGGAGACAGGTGGTTGGTTTCACGCGTCCAAGCAGCCTGTCCACATCCTCGGGGGTAACGGATTGAAATTGATTCCATGCAACTTGACCAGACAGGGCTCTAGCACTCTCCCGCCCTGGCCCTGCTCCCACGGTGGTGTCTAGCTCCTTCCGAATATGAGTGATTTTATCTGCAAAAAACTTTGCAAAATCGTTGCAGGAGATCTTGGGGTCTTTACAAGGCCCCAGTGGTAAAGGTGGTTCCGTTAAATTGCGGACCACCTGAAAGAGTCTCCTGCTACTATTTTCTGCAGATGCAATAGAGGCGGTGAAGAAAGTCTTCTTCGCCGTCGCTATCGCCACTTGGTAGGCTCGACGTTGAGCACTAACCTGTGTCCGGTCAGATTCGGAGTGAGTTTTCTGCCACCGACGCTCTAGCCGTCTCAGCGATTGTTTCATCGCCCTCAGCTCCGAAGAAAACCACGGGGCTGTCCGGGCTCCATGCAATTGGAGAGGGCGCTTCGGAGCCAGACAGTCGATAGCCCTGGTTAACTCCGCATTCCAGCGGGCCACCAGGGAATCAGCTGAAAGGCCATCAACATGGGATAAAGCATCCCCTACCACTCTCTGAAAACCATTTGGATCCATTAAGTGGCGGGGGCGGACCATTCGAATTGGTCCCACCTCCCTGCAGAGGGGAAGGGTCACGGAGAAGTCCAGTTTCACTGTTCATATTAAGCGAAGTCTTGTGGTCAACAAAAATGATAATCAAAACGGATCTGTTGAGCCACAACTGAGCGTGCCTGAATAGAAATAATGAGAAAATCCTTTGCAAGTTATACAGCTTTGTTCAAATCAGTGGAATGCCTTCCTTCCCCATTGTTTCAGAGGCTTCGCTCTAAAACATTTACCCATCTGGGAATCAAGAGATTCTGTGTGATATTGTGGTTAGATTCACATCTCCACTTGAGTGACTTTGAGCCCATCACCATCTCTCAGCCTAACCTTCCTCATATGGTTGTTGTGAGAATAAAATGGGGAGCAGCCTCATTTGGGCACCAGCCCTGACTGCAAGGAATGCTGCAATATTGTTTTCTGTGTCTGGTATTGGTGCTGAGGTGGAAATCAATGAGCTTGTTCAAAGTCACAGATAAAAAAGCAGACAGATAAAGGCATGTGAGTAAAAATACTCCGTTATTTTGCAGTGGCACCTGTTTCTGATGTTGGCTTTGGCGATATATGCACACTTTATGATCTGCTTCTTGAATGAAGTTTTGAAAAAATGTTGACACTAGTTTGTACTGACAGTCCAAATTATTCACTTTATGCAACTATTTTCATTTCCTTTCAACTCATTACAAATACTTCAGATTCAGCTGCCCACACGGCAAAGGAAAGAACAAGGTCAGTAGCATTTTAATAAATTCACAAATTCAGCTTATAAGTTACAAAATAATTATTTCAGAGAGGGCCACAGTCACATAATTTCACTAATATTGTGAATGCAATTGATCGATTGTGTGTTTGTGTGTGTACAAACACACAAATGTGGAAGCGATGTGTATGCTTGACACGTGCCATTTTTCTCATATGCAACCATTTCCTCATTAATAAATCATAATTATAGAAAAAATGGTCAATATTAATTTTTCTTCCAGAGAATTTAGTAGCGTTTTCTATTTTAAACAGAAGAATGACTTCTCTTTTTTAAAAAAGAGGGGGGAAATGCTCATTAATAATGTGTGAATATTACTAATTCATAAATGAATTTAGTACTCAGGGATTATTTAAAAGAGCCAGTGTTGTGCATTGGCAAAGAGCATGTGAATCTCGCCTCTGCCATGGACTCACTAGGTGGTCTTCACCAAAGCCCCGTCTCTGAGTCTAACCCCTTTATCTCCAAAATATGGAGGGTCTGGGTGGCAGAAGCTGTGTGGGCCTTGCCAATGCTCCATGCAAGGAATAGCAGTTTTCTTGGGGTTTCTCCAGGGAGGACCACCACCACTCCACCATGCTGGGCTGATCTTATGGTGGTCTCCATGCCGAATGCACCACAACAGTGTTGGGGGCTGCTCTTTTTCATGGGGGCTGCTGCTGGATCTGTGTTAAGGAGTGAAGCTCGAAGGAGAAGCGTTTAGCATCAGTATTGTCCTCCCCTGTCACGGGGAAGCAAATTTTGCCCAGAGTATGGTGTTTATGTGCCAAGTGGTCATGGTTTGTACTTGGTGCTTCCTAAAGTAAAAAGTTCTCTTCCTTCATGGTGGTCCTTCCTCAGAGTGTGGGATGTGAAACACAGAGCAGTCAAGTACAACATTCCTAGAGTGGACATAAAAGAGGGTGTCTGGACCAGCCAATCAGAAGTTCTTGTTTCTCCTGGGCTGGGACAGACTTCCTCTGCATGTGACCAGAGGTGGGCGTGGCCTCAACTGTGCAGGTAACAAAATACCTCAGCGAAGGCTGCCATCTCTCTCTCTGATTCCATTCATTGAAGAAGCAACATCTGCTTAGTCTGAGAGAGGACAAAGGAACTATCTCATGTGATAGATTCCAGGTGTATATGTTCTGTAAATTAAGTCTTCCTTCTGGGATCCATTTGTGAACAGAATGTGAGTAAACTCTTTTATATACTTTTATACAAGACTGTGTCGTGTCTATTCTTTTCATGAGGGACTAAAGGGGAAATTACCAGGTAACTTATTTTAGAGGCTTTAGCGAGCCTGAGCAAACGCATCCACTGTGCAAGTTTAAAAAGGGGAATGTTACTCCGCTAAATTGTAGAACTTGTTAACACAAGTTGGAAAGGATATAATTAAACAATATATCCTCTCCTGCCTCCCTGAACATTCCCACACAGAGTCCATCTACCAAGCTCAAAGTCCCCACATGAGGAGCATGTGTGACAGATAGCTGCACTGTGAGAAGCATCATGTGATCTATGGCCAGTGCAGGCAGATTTATATTCTTGCTGGTGCTGTGCATTGTCAGACTGTGTAACTCAACCAGATCTGGACAGCTCTCCTGCTGGTGGGGTCAGTGGATGGGGGCAAGGAGCCAATCTTGTGGGATTGAGCCCAGCCCTTTATTTCCTATAGGGCATGTCCCAAGGTACCACCCATTTGGCTGGCCTAGGCTCCACTTGGTTTTGGCTGTGGCCACCAAGCATTCTCCCTGTAAAAGGGAAAGGGAAAGGACCCCTGAACGGTCAAGGCGACTATGGGATGCGGCTTTCATCTCTACTTTCAGGCCAGGGGAGCAGACAGCTTTGTCTGCAGACAGCTTTCCAGGTTATGTGGCCAGCAGGACTAAACCACTTCTGGCGCAACAGAATACTGTGATGAAAGTCAGAGCACATGGAAATGCCACTGAAGACCTATTTATCTACTTGCTCTGGCATGCTTCCAGATTGTTAGGTTGGCATGAGCTGGGACAGAGCAACAGGAGCTCACCCTGTCACACAGAGTCAAACCACCGACCTTCCTCCCTGTATCCCACCCTGCCATGCCCCTGCCCCTGCCCCCAGCATGCTGCCTTGTTATGGGTCGGGCTGCCAGGTGAATCTCTGACAGGCTTAATTCCACCTTCCAGGTTGTCAGTAAAAGATATTCATGCTGGCATGGATTTTGGGCAATCAGTATTTTGCATTAGAAATAAAATGAAGAGTTGCCAGCCTGTTGGATATTAAGCCAGCCTAAGAAGGGGGAAAGGGGTTAGGGGGCAGGACCAGAGCGGAAGCTTAGGCTGAATCCTAGGACTGGGCAACCCAGCAAACACTGAGCTGGGAAAAAAGATAGTGTATCTCAAAACACTATTTTAAAGGTTTGTTTTCCCTCTGCCCCACTTGGGCTGGCTCAGCCACCAGTAAGCCTGTTCCTGAACAGTTTGGATCTGGCAAAACTTTATGCCGGCTTGCTTTTCACCAGTTTCTTGGGCATGAGATTGCTCCCTGGGTCTCACAGTGCTTAGCTTACAGGTGGCAACAGGAAGCTGAGAGAGAACAACCTGGAAAATGTCAAATAATTAAGGGAAATGAGGCAGGTATATCCAGCAGAAACAAGTAACACTGGAAAAATACACCAGAGAAAGAAAATGGTTGTTTAAACAAAGGTAATTTCTCTGTTGATTATTTGTGTAATGCAAGGAAGAAATACTTTAAAGGGCTTTTTCATGTCTGTTTTCTTTTGGAAAAATTAAATTGCCACCACGTAAGTAGTTTTAAGGCAAAGACTGAAGAGAGGAAAAAATGCTTATCAGAAGAACATAGCCCTCCAAATAACACAGTGTAAGTGTTTTTATTAGGCTAGCAGCAAGATGAAGGCAGTTACCAGGGTAGTGAATAACATGTGAATAATAGCTTAAGATATCAAAACAAAATAAAAGCTGTGGCTTTTAAATCGTACAATATTAACTTGCAATTAAAAATATAAAAATAATTTTACCAAACTAAGGGAAAAGTCCTTTTTGCAATGACCACCAATGCACTCAGATGTGGGCCTGGCCCCAAGTGTCCAGAGAGCCCTCTTCCCTCTCTCCCTCATCCCTGAGGACTTGCAGCTCCCAGGTCCCTGGCCACTACTGATATCTGAAGGCTAGTGCGTGCTTCCTACATACGAAACCATCCCCTCTCCTTCTCTGCTCATGGCCAGTGTATTACTCCTTCTTTTTGTAAGCAAAACTTTTGTAAGCTGATATCCCCGTGTGTCCCTGTGTGGAATTGAGCTGTGGGTCTGCCCTCCTAGCTCTGGCAGTGAGGCAGAGGGAAGACTAAGGAAGGGTGGGCAGCCAGGGAGGTTGCAGAGCCCTAGAGAATTATCTGGCAGAAAGAAGCACACAGCTGCCTCAGGCACCTCAACACAGCACAGCAAACTCAACCCACAGAAATTCTAAAACACCCCGAGAAAGTGGAGGAAGAAAAGAATTTTATTTCATAGGGGGAGAAAATCTGGAATAAAATGGGGCACAATTTTTAGCACAAGACCTGTTGCTAGTGTTGCTATTCTTCAGAGTCCCTCAGAGTTGGTTCCTGGCCGGCTGCATCTTGTTGCTAAGGCAAATGTCAGTAAATACATGAACATAAACATTAAGGTACCATCTGATGAGCAGCCTGCCATTATACACAGGAGCAGATGCTGAAGTGGGTATCATCATCGTTGGACAACTATCTAGTATAACTTTTGTTAAAACAACAGGTTTTATTCAGTTGAGGGCAGCTATGACAGACCAAATAAATACATCACAGCCTTCACTGATGAGGTGAATTTTGCATCCCTGGTATGAGAAAAATTGTAAGACAAATGTGTCCATATTCTCATCTGGTGAATAAAATTTCAGCTCCAATGCACCCACAGTTCGTTATTGCACTCATAGTGTTGCTAATTGTCTTTAACAATGTAACCAAATGCCTTCCAAGACCTGTCTGCTTAATAGCTGTGGCAACAGCCTCAGGGTATCACTCGAGTTGTGTTGAAACCAGACCTGATGAAACCAGACCTGAGTGGAAATGTCTCTGATTTGAAAAATTCAATTTTATGCTGTTGCTGAACTGTTTGAGAGTTTCAGTCCTCTGCTGGAAATATTTGGCAAAATGGACTCCCAAATTTTGTCATTCATTAATTTTTGGCACAACTATGCACCTATTTTTCATATTGTTTAACATCATTTTAATACTGTTGAATACCTTCTGTTTAATACTGTTTAATACTGTTGAATACCTACTGTTTAATACCTTCCAAACCACTTAGAATCATAGAATCATAGAGTTGGAATAAACCACAAGGGCTCATTGGTATTGCCTGACGTTGTGCTTTTACTATCTCCCTCTTAACAAACTCCCAGCCATCATGAACTCCCTTTCCTTTTAGTATTACTGTCCATGGGATCTCACCCAGCACTTCCCTAAGTTTTATGAAGTCGGCTTTCTTAAAGTCTCGTAATCTATTTCTCCCTTCGTCCACCAATATTAATAAACAATGCAGTTTCACATTAAGTGAGCTGAAATTTCACAAAAAATGTTTTTTGTCATTTTTTTAAAAAATCCCTTTTCATTTTCTCCTGAATATAGGAGAATATTCAGTGAAATGTCCTTCCCATCTGCCACCCACAAATAGTGTGGATATTCTTGGGAGTACATTTTTGCTCAGCCCTAAATGTAACTTTATGAGAATCTTCTGTCTCTCATTTTGAGGTGAGCTAAGTATGTCTTTCTCCTGCCAACCTAGCAGTTCAAAAGTGCAAGTAGCATGTCAAAGTGCAAGTAGATAAATAAGGTAAACGGCGATTCCGTGAGCTGCTCTTGTTCACCAGAATGACCCGGAAGCTGTATGCCGGCTCCCTCGGCCAATAAAGCAAGATGAGCGCCGTAACCCCAGAGTCGTGTGCAACTGGACCTAATGGCCAGGGGTCCCTTTGCCTTTATCTTTTAAGTATGTCTTTGGATTAAGCAGAAAGTACACTTTAATGTTGGATTTCTGAAACGGCACAATTTCAAAATAGCAGCATTTGAAACTTCTTGTGTTTACATGGCATTTCCTGTTTGGTGTATATCAATTTGTAAACAAACATGGTGAACAACAAATATAGGTCCTTAAGCAAATGAAAAGCAATTGGCATATTTCAAGGCAGGAGTGCTCTTCATTGAGGGTATAATGAAGTGTTCCCTGTTGTAAAATTGTCATTAAAGAGACTAGTTAACACGTCAAAGGTCATTTCTTTTGAGTGGAATTCTAACTGCATCTTCTTTATCCCTTTTCACCAAAACCACATAAGAAGTGATGGAAGGGTGTGGGGAAAAAACAAATTGGCAAGTAATCTATCTAAATCCAACTAGAAAATAACTAATAAAACTGTTATTTCACAGCTAGTTAAAACTTCCAACAATGCTTTCAAACGTTAGTTGTAAACTGATTCCAGCTGCAATGGTTCCTAAGGGGCTTGCTCGTGAGTAAGCAGGTGCCTATCTCCCCGGCTGGGTGCAAACATCTGGCTGGGCTGCCAAAGTGAACCTCTTCTGTCCGGACAGCCACTCACCCGTGGCTGACTCAATCGCTGGCAGAATCCGTGAGTGGGCATTTCTTAAACTTCTTCCAGCAAAGAAGTTCTTTGACGCCTAGTCTCCGCCTACCCTCTCTGCGCGGAAGCCTTCTGCGCAGGGAGGGCGTGGGTAATGGAGGACCCCTATTCTCCCCGCTGGTCCCAGGCAAGGAGTCATGGGACCGCCTCGCCACTTCCCCCAACTGCCTCCCTTCTCCACTGGTGCTACGCTGATTCTCTTCCCCAGAAGATGGGCTGCTCCTCACGATCCCTGGACGCTCTCTGGAATCCTTCTGGCTTTTGCTCTCCCCCTCCAGTACTGATGGCAGTTCCATGACACCAGCCATTTATTAGCTTTATAGTTGTGTGTGTGTTTGTGTGTACACACAAAGACTGCACACAAACTCACAAACACACACACAGCCTCCGGTCTTTATAATCCCATAGCAAGATCTTCTGGGATGAGCCAAGTTATGATAACACCAGATTAAGCAGCATCTACTTAATAGGATTTCTCCCTTACTTAGGAATACAGGCAGAGAGCCTTCTCGGTAGTGGTGCCTGCCCTGTGGAACGCCCTCCAGCAGATGTCAAAGAAATAAGCAACTATCTTACTTTTAGAAGACAACTGTTTAGTGAAGTTTTTAATGTTTGATGCTGTATTGTGTTTTTAATATTTGGTTGGAAGCTGCCCAGAGTGGCTGGGGAAACCCAGCCAGATGGGTGGGGTTTAAATAATAATAATAATAAATTATTATTATTATTATTATTATTATTATTATTATTATTATTATTAAACTCAGCAGGACTTACTTCCCAATAGACATGCCTAGTATACCTTCCAACATTTGTTTGATGAAAACAGGGGCATCCTCTTCTACATCAGGAGGAAACTTCTCCTGTGTTTGATCTCACCATCTGCACATCGACTTCGGTCACCTTGAGCCAATTGCAGCCTCTCCACCAAACTTACCTCACAGGATTGAGGTAAAGAAAAATGTGCAAGGAAAGGGATCATCTACAACATCCCTTCCCTTGCACATTTCCCTTGCACAGATAAATGGAATGAAATAAAATTTAAGCTGTAAGTTTCCTTGAGTCCCTGTCAGGAAAAAAGGTGGGATGTACTACTACTGGAAACTGTGAGAATGACAAGGGACCTACCAGAGAGTAAAAACTATTGAACTCAGTGGGACTTACTTGCCCAGAATAACTAAGGAGATAGTACAAGAACACTTGGCTAGTTTATATGTATTCAAGTCTCCAGGGCCAGATGAACTGCATCCAAGAGTATTAAAAGAACTGGCAGATGTGATCTCAGAACCACTGGCAGTCATCTTTGAGAATTCCTGGAGAACAGGCGAAGTCCCGGCAGACTGGAGGAGGGCAAATGTTGTCCCTATTTTCAAAAAGGGGGAAAGAGAGGACCCAAATAATTACCGCCCAGTCAGTCTGACATCAATAGCAGGGAAGATTCTGGAGCAGATCATTAAGCAAACAGTCTGTGAGCAGCTAGAAAGGAATGCTGTGATCACCAATAGTCAGCATGGATTTCTGAAAAATAAGTCATGTCAGACTAACCTGATCTCTTTTTTTGACAGAATTACAAGCCTGGTAGATGAAGGGAACGCAGTGGATGTAGCCTACCTTGATTTCAGCAAGGCATTTGACAAGGTGCCCCATGATATTCTTGTAAAGAAGCTGGTAAAATGCGGTCTTGACTATGCTACCACTCAGTGGATTTGTAACTGGCTGACTGACCGAACCCAAAGGGTGCTCATCAATGGTTCCTCTTCATCCTGGAGAAGAGTGACTAGTGGGGTGCCACAGGGTTCTGTCTTGGGCCCGGTCTTATTCAACATCTTTATCAACGACTTGGATGATGGACTCAAGGGCATCCTGATCAAATTTGCAGATGACACCAAACTGGGAGGGGTGGCTAACACCCCAGAGGACAGGATCACACTTCAAAACGACCTTGACAGATTAGAGAACTGGGCAAAAACAAACAAGATGAATTTTAACAGGGAGAAATGTAAAGTATTGCACTTGGGCAAAAAAAATGAGAGGCACAAATACAAGATGGGGGACACCTGGCTTGAGAGCAGTACATGTGAAAAGGATCTAGGAGTCTTGGTTGACCACAAACTTGACATGAGCCAACAGTGTGATGCGGCAGCTAAAAAAGCCAATGCAATTCTGGGCTGCATCAATAGGAGTATAGCATCTAGATCAAGGGAAGTAATAGTGCCACTGTATTCTGCTCTGGTCAGACCTCACCTGGAGTACTGTGTCCAGTTCTGGGCACCACAATTCAAGAAGGACACTGACAAACTGGAACGTGTCCAGAGGAGGGCAACCAAAATGGTCAAAGGCCTGGAAATGATGCCTTATGAGGAACGGCTAAGGGAGCTGGGCATGTTTAGCCTGGAGAAGAGGAGGTTAAGGGGTGATATGATAGCCATGTTCAAATATATAAAAGGATGTCACATAGAGGAGGGAGAAAGGTTGTTTTCTGCTGCTCCAGAGAAGCAGACACGGAGCAATGGATCCAAACTACAAGAAAGAAGATTCCACCTAAACATTAGGAAGAACTTCCTGACAGTAAGAGCTGTTCGACAGTGGAATTTGCTGCCAAGGAGTGTGGTGGAGTCTCCTGCTTTGGAGGTCTTTAAGCAGAGGCTTGACAACCATATGTCAGGAGTGCTCTGATGGTGTTTCCTGCTTGGCAGGGGGTTGGACTCGATGGCCCTTGTGGTCTATTCCAACTCTATGATTCTATGATTCTACTTCTGAGTAAAAATGCTGAGGATTGCAGTGTAAGGCTGCCAAGTCTTGAGCCAGTTACCTGGGAATAAGCTCCATTGAATACAGTGGGACTTACCGGTACTTCTGAGTAGTCAGAGTAAGGCTGCATTTACAAGAAAGGGATCAACACTCCCCACATTTCCTAAGAAAAGGCTGGCTGCAGAAGCATTGCAATGAAAGAACTGAAAGCAGATTGGTGACCTTTTGCTTCAAATAAAAAATTAAACAATAGTCCAGTAGCACCTGGACTATTTTTTTATTATTATTTCGACTGTGTCAGACCAACATGGCTACCTACCTGAATCTTTTGCTTCAAAATTATACAAAGGGCTTCATATGCCTGCTTCACTGTTTTCTTCATTTGGTATTTTATTTTCAGTATAAACAGGACTCCATTTTTGCTTTTTGAGACATGGAGAAGAGGAAAAAGGAAAACTGGGTCATTGTGGATCAAATCATAAACCGGGATAGCTTCTGTAATTCCAGGACTTTCCCTAGAAAATAGGGACACCTGGAGGGTATTGCATAGGACTGTGTTGTGATTTTTTCTGGTAAAAATCATACCGTGCACAAGGAGAATTTACTAGGAATAGAATATATGCTCTTGTTTATACAGTTCAATCAGAAAGATGACACATATCTTTTTTGAAGTTTTCTGAGCACGAAGCGTGTGCTAGGTCTGATAGCTGCTGCTAGTACAATGTCACTGTGGCCTAGTGAATATCTTAAATGTTGTGAACAAAAACAGACAAGAAAAGACAGATAAGGAAGATTAGAAAAGACATATTCTTCTAATCTGTTGTAAACAAGCTTGATAGAACATGGGAACAAAACCATGTCCCCACTTTGACGTAAAATAAATATGGAAACAGCTGTTGTAGAACCAGTAATAATGTATTAACTCTTTCTAAATACTGCATTTTTTAATTAACTTGGTTTTTCATTTTTGAATTCTGATAGGATTTTGCCCCAGTTAAATTTGTGATAATATCAGAAGGTCCATCTCAAGCAAAACAGCTTGGAGGAATTTCCAAAGAAGTCAAATGAGTTTTCATAAAATTAATAGCCGGTGTGGTGTAGTGGTTAGTGTTGGCCTAGAATTTGGAAGGTTCAAATTCTCACAGCTGTGAAGCTTCCTGGGTCACCTCAGGCTGGTCGACGACTCGCAGCCTAAACTGTGTGCAAGATTGTTGTAAGGCTATTGTGGAATCAGGAGAATCACGTGTGCCGCCTTGAATTCCTCAGAGGAAAGATGGGATATAAGTTAAAAAATAAATAAAGAAAGAAAGATGGGGGGTATTTGATTTGTTATGTATATTTTTACAAAGCCAGGTTCTCTTTTCAAGTATGCAAACATACCGTATTTTTCGCCCTATAAGACGCACTTTTCCCCCTCCAAAAATGAAGGAGAAATGTGTGTGCGTCTTATGGGTATGGGGCGAATGCAGGCTTTTGCTGAAGTTTGGAGAGCGAGAGAGGTCGGTGCGCACCGACCCCTCTCGCTCTCCAGGCTTCAGGAAGCTATCCACTAGCTGAGGGCTAGCGGAGAGCTTGCTTGCACCCAGAAGCTTGGGGCGCGCTGACCTCCGCACGCCCCAAGCTTCGGGATTGGCGCAGCGCTCTGCTAGCCCTGGGAGAGCCGTGCGGCTCTCCCACAGCTAGCGGAGACCGTGCTGGCAACCAGAAGCTTCGGGCGCGCTGAGCTCCGCACGCCCCAAGCTTCGGGATTAGCGCAGCACTCCGCTAGCCCTGGGAGAGCCGCGCGGCTCTCCCACGGCTAGCGGACTGCTTGCCAGCACCCAGAGGCTTGGGGCGCGCTGAACTCCGCATGCCCCAAGCTTCGGGATTAGCGGAACACTCCACTAGCCCTGGGAGAGCCGCGCGGCTCTCCCACGGCTAGCGGACTGCTTGCCAGCACCCAGAGGCTTGGGGCGCGCTGAACTCCGCACGCCCCAAGCTTCAGGATTAGCGCAACACACCTGGGGGAAAAATAATTCCCCCCCTTTATTTCCCCCCAAAAAAACTAGGTGCGTCCTATGGGCTGGTGCGTCCTATGGGGCGAAAAATACGGTACACAAACACAGGTCCAGATCTCTCAGCATTCTGCTGACCTGACTGACCGCGGGGGGGGGGGGGGGGGTTGGATGTCTTTATTCCTGTGCTCACCTCAATTTCTGACTCCAAGAAGCTCAGAAAGAGTTGCCATAGTCAGTTTCCCCAAACCCAGGCAATCAAATGTGCACAATTGTGGTTTGTATGCTAGTTATGATTGGTTCAAATTTGGGAAAGGAGTATGACAAGACTGTATATTGTCTCCCTGCTTATTTAACTTATATGCAGAATTCATCATGCGAAAGGCTAGACTGGATGAATCCCAAGCCAGAATTAAGATTGCCGGAAGAAATATCAACAACCTCAGATATGCAGATGACACAACCTTGATGGCAGAAAGTGAGGAGGAATTAAAGAACCTTTTAATGAGGGTGAAAGAGGGGAGCGCAAAATATGGTCTGAAGCTCAACATCAAAAAACGAAGATCATGGCCACTGGTCCCATCACCTCCTGGCAAATAGAAGGGGAAGAAATGGAGGCAGTGAGAGAGTTTACTTTCTTGGGCTCCATGATCACTGCAGATGGTGACCGCAGCCACGATATTAAAAGACACCTGCTACTTGGGAGAAAAGCAATGACAAACCTAGACAGCATCTTAAAAAGCAGAGACATCATCTTGCCAACAAAGGTCCGTATATAGTTAAAGCTATGGTTTTCCCAGTAGTGATGTATGGAAGTGAGAGCTGGACCATAAAGAAGACTGATCACCGAAGAATTGATGCTTTTGAATTCTGGTGCTGGAGGAGACTCTTGAGAGTCCCATGGACTGCAAGGAGACCAAACTGTTCCATTCTGAAGGAAATCAGCCCTGAGTGCTCACTGGAAGGACAGATCATGAAGCTGAGACTCCAATACTTTGGCCACCTCATGAGAAGAGAAGACTCCCTGGAAAAGAACCTGATGTTGGGAAAGATGGAGGGCACAAGAAGAAGGGGACGACAGAGGATGAGATGGTTGGATAGTGTTCTTGAAGCTACCAGCATGAGTTTGACCAAAGTGCGGGAGGCAGTGGAAGACTGGATTGCCTGGCGTGCTCTGGTTTACAGGATCACGAAGAGTCGGACACAACTAAATGACTAAACAACAACCAAAGAAATCAGATCAAACAGAATTTGAAAAAATAATAATGGAAAACAAAGAAAACATACACAAGCATAAATCTATCACCCGTTCATTAAATATAATACAAAGCCTGAGCACGTAAAGTATTACATATTTAAGTGGGCCAGAATATGGCGGGAGGGTGAGGTGGGGAGGATTCCAGTGAATATATGGGAGCATTGATGGAAACAGTACATAGGTTTTCTCTAAATTTGACAATCAGAGGAAGCTGTTACAAATTGATGAGCAGATGGTATATGACACCAGTTAAAATATATAAAATAAACAGAAATTATTCACCCATCTGCTGGAAATGTGAGAAGAAAACAGGTGATTTATATCACATGGGATATAGATATGACGGTGGGGGGGTGTCTGCAGAAAAATAAGAAGGTTATCTTGATGATCTTGGCTGTGAGTCTTGGAAGACCTCTTCCCTGCCCCACAGGCCTTTCCCAACCTGGTGTGTGAGTATGTCACCTTACACACTATGGGGGGGGGTGGATGAGAAGCACTGAAGCAAAGGGATTTGCAGACTTGAACATGAGCCAAAATCTCATGTGCATAGAGTTATAGAGTTTATGCTTCATTTGACTTACTCAGTGAGTCAGTTATTACCCACCATGACAGTTTTGTTTGCCAAGCATGTCGGCCCACTGTGCTTGTGTCCTCCTGTCCTTTTGACATGCATTTGTTCTTCCCTCCACTCCACTCTGCAACCTGCAGAGAGTCACAACCAAATGTTCTACCTCTCAGTTGATGAGAGACAATGAAGCCTATGAACCCAACCTCACCTTATGTTCCCTTCTCGCCTTAGAAGCAATAAACGTGTGAGTATCAAAGGGCATAGCTTCCATGACATGAAACTTGCATGCAGCAGTTAATTTTGTAGAGTAACAAGCAAATATATTAAAAGGCCAAGTTCTTCAATGTATTCTAAAGCTTGTCCAAAAAACAACAATACAGACTTCAAATAACCCTAAGGCAGACTCACAAGAATCCTGCAGCCTTAATTTTGATAATTTGACGGAGTCATTCTAATACAGCATCCGTTCCATCTATGTAATGCAGTCATAGTGACATAATCTCACAGGGCATTTGTGGGAATGAATTACAGTGGTACCTCGGGTTAAGTACTTAATTTGTTCTGGAGGTCCATTCTTAACCTGAAACTGTTCTTAACCTGAAGCACCACTTTAGCTAATGGGGCCTCCTGCTGCCGCCGCACCGCCGGAGCACAATTTCTGTTCTGATCCTGAAGTAAAGTTCTTAACCCGAGGTACTATTTCTGGGTTAGTGGAGTCTGTAACCTGAAGTGTATGTAACCTGAAGCATATGTAACCCAAGGTACCACTGTACTCAGAACTTAGC
Organism: Podarcis vaucheri; assembly: GCF_965113315.1. Taxonomy (NCBI): domain Eukaryota; kingdom Metazoa; phylum Chordata; class Lepidosauria; order Squamata; family Lacertidae; genus Podarcis; species Podarcis vaucheri. The sequence goes on from NC_138762.1 coordinate 112,154,983, forward strand.
TACATGTTACATTCCTATGGACTGCTGCCCTGCTCTGCCAATTTACAACCCTGAAGACTCCCTCTCAGTGGGTAAAGAAAGCTGGAGGATCCTGAAGTGCTGGCTTCCCTTTCCTTGCACCACTAAGAAAGCTCTCCAAGTCATGCATAGAGAGGAAAGGAGGGAATGCTGCCTGGGCCTTTTCCTTCATTATTGGGTCTCATGAAGCTAATATTTCTTAATAGTTGGCACTAGAGGAAGGAAGGTTGCCTGTGAATGAGCAGCCTTCCAGCCACGCCCACATATAAGGAGGGAATTGAGGTGGGAGGGAGTGCTTATTATGCTGCTCTATTTGTGCCTTTACTTTGTATTTTTATCTTGTGAATGGCCCTGAGATCTTGTGATGAAAGGTGGCATATAAATCTAATAAATAAATTGAGAGGTTTGGGGTTTATAGGGTTAGCCTCTATGTGTCCTGCATCTGGGGAGGAGCTTCCTACATCCAGGAGCTGAGTTTTTTGTCTGTGAAGTTACTTTCACTTCTCAACGGAAAAGGAGCAGAGACACATGCGATGGCTGCTATCTCTGATGGATTGCCGTTTGTTGTTTTATCTGTCTGATGTAAATAAAGCTGTTTAGATTTGAAACAGCGTCTGGACTCTCTCATCACTCACACATCAAGCACTTACTGGGAATTCTGGAGCAGTGGAAGTGTACCGGACCCAGCCAGCTTATCAAATAGGTTATGGAAGGTTCCCAAGCCACGTTTGTGTTGAGTGTGAGGAAGGGAAGAAGCAAAGTCCAGCTCTGAGATCCTGTCTGCTGTTGTGAGAGGGCAGAGAAAGTCGTGATTTTTCTGGTGAAATCAGGAGCTTGCTGCAGGAAGCATCCTTGAAGCAACCGGCCGGCAGAAAGCGTGAGTAAGCTTATAGCCCCGGGAAGATGGCGCAGCAAATCCATCTCAATCGCATGAGACTTTCAATGTTCCTTTTGAGCGATTGAATGGCTGCAATTAGGAGGACTGGTCGAGGCAGATCAAATATTGGCTGTTGGGCAAGCAACTCTGGGAGTGCACCCAAAATGAGCCGCCAGTGGCAGCTGCTGGGGCAAATGCTGCTGAGATTGAGAGGGTTAACGCCGCAGTTAAAAAGGACCAGAAAGCAATGTTCCATATTGTTATGGCGCTAGAGGCATCTCAGTTGTCTCACATTGATGGGTTATTGACTTGCCATGGGATCTGGAACGCTTTAGTCAGAGTGCACCAAAGAACCATGGCTGGTGCCAAGATTCATGCGATACGCTCTCTTTTTGAGAAGAGGCTGTCTCCAGGGGAATCGGTACGTGATACATAACACAGATGCTGTCTGTTTTCACTAAGCTGAGGCAGCTGAATGTCCCTTTCCCTGATGAGCTCAAGGCTTACACCCTCTTTGGACAAGAGTTATGAGAACCTGGTTCTGACGATGGAGACCATGCCCCCGGACCAGCTTTCGCTGGAGTATATTACTGGGAGATTAGTTGATGAACAGGAGAAGAGACTGAGAGCTGGGCGAGCAGACACAGGCTGTGTCTCAAGGAGGAGTGGGGGTGCAGCAAGAAGCAATGAGGAATCTGTGAAAGCCTTTGTTTTGAGACACTGCTACAGATGCGGGTCCCCCTCCCATCTTGTGAGAGACTGTCCGACAGAGGCTCAGGAATGCAAGGTCAAGCAGCAGATGCAGATAAGGGGCCCTTCCACGGCAGCAAGGTGTGGGAAAATGTCCAAAAGTTCCAGCCAAGCCGAAAGCAAGGACTAGTCTTCACAGTATCATCTTGCAGCTTCTATGGCAACAGTCAAGAGCTGTAAACAGGAAGCTGGGCTGACCTTCGTCATTGAGAGTGGAGCAACACAGTCTCTGGTTCCATCTGCTGGGCTTCTTCGGGATTGCAAGGCTGTTAAGAATGGACGAACTGTCACACTGGCAGATGGAAGTCGTCGCTCCCTGACTATGTCTGAAACACTTTACTGTCCGTTCTTGGAGCACGAGATTCAAGCCTATGTGGTTCCAGAAATGTCCAGTTGTCTTTTATCTGTCTCTGCATTAGTCGCTGACGGCTTCAGCATTTGTTTTGAGAATAACATGTGTTCTTTTTCCAGGGGTGGGCATCAACTGTTCAGTGTTGAATGCAAAAACAGGCTGTTTGTGGTTGAAATGCCTATTGCAAATAACAGTCCCACTGAGGTAGCACAGGTGCAGTGTGCAAATGTTCCAAAACATGATGGCTGTTCCCACTTATGGCATCGCAAAATGGCACATGTGTGTTGGATTGTGTCAAGAAGGCCCCGGGGTGCACAGAGGGCTGTAAAATGAAGGCATATGGTAAGTTTTTAGATTGCAGAGTTTGTAAGCAATCCAAGGTAAAAACGTGCTCATACCCCAAGTCTAGCAGAGAAACAACCACGCCTTTTGAGCTGGTGCATGCCTGACTTGTGTGGCCCTATGCCAGTAGCCTGAGTGGGTGGGGCAAAATATATTCTGCTACTTTTGGATGATTTTTCGAGGAATTCTTGGGTCTTCTTGATTAAACACAAAGGGGAAGCTGTTGCATTGGTGAAAGACTGGATCTCTGCTGTAGAATTGCAATTCTCTATAAAGGTCTGCAGCTTTCAGAGTGATAGAGGGGCAGAGTTTACTGGGTCTGCACTGCAAAATTTCTTCCACCAGAAGGGTATATGTCACAGGTTGACAGCACCACACTGTCCTCAACAGAATGGCGTTGCTGAATGCAAGAGCAGAACACTGCAAGAGGCCATGGCTGCTATGCTGTTTGATTCTGGGCTCCCACAGTGCTTTTGGGCTGAAGCCTGGCACTGCGCGTCATTTTCTCAGAATCGCTCATTTTCGTCTGTTGTAGGGGACACGCCCTATTTTTTGCTGCACAGCAAGAAGCCCCAGGTGCATTTCTTCCATGTTTTTGGCTGTGAGGCTTGGGTTCTTATACCAAAGGCCAAACGCAGAAAGGGTGGACCAAGGTCCCGGAAGATTATCTTCATTGGGTATGAACCAGGGACCAAGGAGTGGAGATTTGCCTATCCAGAAGGCAATCAGTCCAGGCTGCTAGTAAGCAGCAGTGCTGAGTTCTGTGAGCAAAGTGGGTGGACACACATACATGGTAACCCAAACTTTCAGACAGTTTTCTTGACACAGATGATGATGATGAGGTGGAGACTGATCCTGCTGCTGAGCAACAGAGTCCAGAGCAGAAGCAACCTAGAACCTCCCCAAAAGCTGTCAAGACAGAGCCAAAGAGTGAACTGTCCTCACCCACAGGTCCAGGTGTAAGATTCAAAAGGCACAGCAGGTCAGGGGGGCTCTCTGATGCTGGGGGCGGTTTAGCTGGCCCTAGTGGGTCAGAGGGAGTACCAGAGGTCACACCAAGGAGATCAACCCGAACCACGAAGGGTAAACCGCCTGACAGGTTTGAGGCCACAAGTGTGTGGTTTGGGGTTGCTCAGGGGGAACCTGAAAGTTTTGAGGATGTTCAGAAAATTCCTCAAGAAGAAGCAAGTAAATGGCAAGAGGCGATGCAGAAGGAGATGAGCTCAATGGAGTCTCTAGGTGAGTTCTCCCTCACAATGTTGCCGGCTGGCAAACAGACCGTGAGCAGCAGGTGGGTTTATCGCCTTAAACCCACAGAATATGGAAAACCGCAGTACAAGGCTAGGCTAGTAACCAGAGGGTTCATGCAGTTCAAGGGGCTACATTACATTGAGGTGTATGTTCCTACTTCCAGAAGTGAAACTCTGCACATGCTCTTAGCCATTGCTGCACAAAGAGGTTGGAAGGTGCATCACTTTGATGTGGATGTAGCCTACTTGAACTCAGACCTCCAGGAGGAACTGTACATGCTTCCTCCTCCAGGGTTTGAGGTCAAGGGGCAAGGCATCGTTTGGCGATTGCACAAATTGATTTATGTGCCGAGACTCACATGTGTGCATGAAAACAAGCCTTGACTGCCATGGCAATCAGAGGGGCAAAGGTGGAACAAACCGGAAGTTTCTCCTGAGTGGCTTTCATCGGAGCCTACGGAGAGAATGAAAAGAAGCAGAGTAGAGCCTTACCTCTTCCATCCATTTACATCTAATTTGATTAATGGAATAAGAAAAGATTTTAAATGAGGAGACAGGTATAATGATAGTATTTGCTCCTTCAATGCGTATTGCTTTTCCAAGAAAACAAAGTGGTGCTAGGTCTAACAACTGATCTAGGGAATAGAGGAGTAACAGAGACAGACCAGCTGTTTCCAAACACTATTCTTTTCTCCAGGGAATAGCAGAATGGTCTAGTTAGGTGTAATAAACCCATCTATCCATAGCGGCAGCTGCGTTTTTACATCTGGCTTCCAATCCTTACAAATGAATTCTTACAGGAAATAAATGCAATTTAAGATAAGGACCCAGAAAAAGTCTAATAGAAATCTTATTATCCAGCACATATAAGAGCTTAGTGAAGCTTTTCCTTGGGAAAACCTCCACTCTGTAATGGGAAACAAATATTGGGCTTGAACTATCTAGGGAGGTGGGACTATTTTGAACAACCCTCAACCTTCTCTAAATACAAATTAAGAACACTGACATGGTAAAATTGACCAGCAATACATGTGGATTATAAATCAAAAGGAGAACTGGATGGGTGGGCTGGCATGAGAATGGGAAGTGACAGAAATGTGTTAGGCACAACTCCGTAGTAGCCAATGGTTCGATGGGATGGGACTGATGTCATGATCTTCACCCAGGGGCAGGCAGGTCTCCCTGAGAAGGAAATCTCCCCTTGTCTCACATAAGTCTCAAAGGTCCTCCTTGAGGTTCAGCAAGTGTACAGGGACTGCCACCACACTTTAAAAGACCAAATGGTCACTGCACAGAGACTGAGGCTCTACTACGGCAGAGTCAGAGTCATGGCTGATGCTCACCTGTGGTGATTGGAGGGAGCCATCAGCTAGGGTTGCAATGTGAATGTCTAGCTCAGCAAGAATGAGGGGCACAGGGTGGCGTTAAGAGTGTGCTGCAGATAATGCCAAGGTTTCAGGTTCAGTCCCTGTATGGGACTGCTGCATATTCCTGCCTTACAGGGTCCCTTCCAACTCTACAGTTCTATGATCTCAGATGCCAGTCTTCAGCTTGTCAACCAGGACAAATGCCCAGCAGATAGCTGGGTCATGTTGACTGAACTGTATCACTAGGTTTTGGTACATTCGGGAGTGTGCTGTTTTCCAATCTGGCTGATTTTGGATGTACAGTAAGTGGGCACTTCACCTTATTCATAAATATGTGATGCTTTTATTGTCCTTACTGTCACCTGCAAAATTTGCCTCTTAACTAAACTCTGTTTCCCTTCCAATTGCTTGGATGTTGACCAGAACAAAAATCTCTCCCTCTCAATTTCCAACTAAATTAAAAAATTCCTTCCAGTAGCAACTTGTTGTTGTTGTTGTTTAGTCATTTAGTTGTGTCTGACTCTTCATGACCCCATGGACCAGAGCACGCCAGGCACTCAGCTTCAAGATCTATCCTTCCAGTGAGCACTCAGGGCTGATTTCCTTCAGAATGGAACAGTTTGATCTCCTTGCAGTCCATGGGACTCTCAAGAGTCTCCTCCAGCACCAGAATTCAAAAGCATCAATTCTTCGGTGATCAGCCTTCTTTATGGTCCAGCTCTCACTTCCATACATCACTACTGGGAAAACCATAGCTTTAACTATACATGGACCTTTGTTGGCAAGGTGATGTCTCTGCTTTTTAAGATGCTGTCTAGGTTTGGCATTGCTTTTCTCCCAAGAAGCAGGCGTCTTTTAATTTCGTGGCTGCTGTCACCATCTGCAGTGATCATGGAGCCCAAGAAAGTAAACTCTCTCACTGCCTCCATTTCTTCCCCTTCTGTTTGCCAGGAGGTGATGGGCCCAGTGGCCATGATCTTCGTTTTTTGATGTTGAGCTTCAGACCATATTTTGTGCTCTTCTCTTTCACCCTCATTAAAAGGTTCTTTAATTCCTCCTCACTTTCTGCCATCAAGGTTGTGTCATCTGCATACTTGAGATTGATGATATTTCTTCTGGCAATCTTAATTCCAGTTTGGGATTCATCCAGTCCAGCCTTTCGCATGATGAATTCTGCATATAAGTTAAATAAGCAGGGAGACAATATACAGCCTTGTCGTACTCCTTTCCCAATTTTGAACCAATCAGTTGTTCCATATCCAGTTCTAACTGTAGCTTCTTGGCCCACATAGAGATTTCTCAGGAGACAGATGAGGTGATCAGGCACTCCCATTTCTTTAAGAACTTGCCATAGTTTGCTGTGGTCGACACAGTCAAAGGCTTTTGTGTAGTCAATGAAGCAAAAGTACATGTTTTTCTGGAATTCTCTAGCTTTCTTCATAATCCAGCACATGTTTGCTATTTGGTCTCTGGTTCCTCTGCCTCTTCTAAATCCAGCTTGCACTTCTGGGAGTTCTCGGCCCACATATTGCTTAAGCCTGCCTTGTAGAATTTTAAGCATAACCTTGCTAGCATGTGAAATGAGCCCAATTGTGCAGTAGTTGGAGCATTCTTTGGCACTGCCCTTCCTTGGGATTGGGATGTAGACTGATCTTCTCCAATCCTCTGGCCACTGCTGAGTTTTCTAGCATGCACACAAAAGTTCATACCAATAACAAACTTAGTTGGTCTCTAAGGTGCTACTGGAAGAAATTTTTTTTTATTTTGTTTCAACTACAGCAGACCAACACGGCTATCTACTGTCTCAAGTTCCAGTTCACCATCAAATTTTACTCTGGATGAAATTCATTGTAACGGAGATGGATGGTGCTATGGAAGCCTGGGACAGGGGCACAAAGGCACCATAGGTAGAAATCCCTCCTCCTTCTGTAACGTTAGTGGACATCTGCACTAAGCTCCACCCAAGTCAGCACTGGATTTCATGCAACTATTTCTGTAACTCTTACTTCAGTTCACTCTCCAGCTTCCTTTCATTAAAATAAAGTTCTCTATCTTCCTTAGCCCTTGTAGAAAAACAATTCATTAATGTAAGCATTATTTAGTTCTTATCTAAGTTGATGATTTGCTGTCTTTTTTTAGTCTATGGGTCTGAATTACAATATTTGTTGTTGTTGTTGTTTAGTCGTTTAGTCGTGTCCGACTCTTCGTGACCCCATGGACCAGAGCACGCCAGGCACTTCTGTCCTTCACTGCCTCCCGCAGTTTGATCAAACTCATGCTAGTAGCTTCAAGAACACCATCCAACCATCTCATTCTCTGTCGTCCCCTTCTCCTTGTGCCCTCCATCTTTCCCAACATCAGGGTCTTTTCCAGGGAGTCCTCTCTTTTCATGAGGTGGCCAAAGTATTGGAGCCTCAGCTTCACGATCTGTCCTTCCAGTGAGCACTCAGGGCTGATTTCCTTCAGAATGGAGAGGTTTGATCTTCTTGCAGTCCATGGGACTCTCAAGAGTCTCCTCCAGCACCATAATTCAAAAGCATCAATTCTTCGGCGATCAGCCTTCTTTATGGTCCAGCTCTCACTTCCATACATCACTACTGGGAAAACCATGGCTTTTACTATACGGACTTTTGTTGGCAAGGTGATGTCTCTGCTTTTTAAGATGTTGTCTAGGCTTGCCATCGCCTTTCTCCCAAGGAGCAGGCGTCTTTTAATTTCGTGACTGCTGTCACCATCTGCACTGATCATGGAGCCCAAGAAAGTAAAATCTCTCACTGCCTCCAGTTCTTCCCCATCTATTTGCCAGGAGGTGATGGGCCCAGTGGCCATGATCTTCGTTTTTTTGATGTTGAGCTTCAGACCATATTTTGCGCTCTCCTCTTTCACCCTCATTAAAAGGTTCTTTAATTCCTCTTCACTTTCTGCCATCAAGGTTGTGTCATCTGCATATCTGAGGTTGTTGATATTTCTTCCGGCAATCTTAATTCCGGCTTGGGATTCATCCAGCCCAGCCTTTCACATGATGAATTCTGCATATAAGTTAAATAAGCAGGGAGACAATATACAGCCTTGCCGTACTCCTTTCCCAATTTGGAACCAATCAGTTGTTCCATATCCAGTTCTAACTGTAGCTTCTTGTCCCACATAGAGATTTCGCAGGAGACAGATGAGGTGATCAGGCACTCCCATTTCTTTAAGAACTTGCCATAGTTTGCTGTGGTCAACACAGTCAAAGGCTTTTGCATAGTCAATGAAGCAGAAGTAGATGTCTTTCTGGAACTCTCTAGCTTTCTCCATAATCCAGCACATGTTTGCAATTTGGTCTCTGGTTCCTCTGCCTCTTCTAAATCCAGCTTGCACTTCTGGGAGTTCTCGGTCCACATACTGCTTGAGCCTTCCTTGTAGAATTTTAAGCATAACCTTGCTAGCATGTGAAATGAGTGAAATTGTGCGGTAGTTGGAGCATTCTTTGGCACTGCCTTTCTTTGGGATTGGGATGTAGACTGATCTTCTCCAATCCTCTGGCCACTGTTGAGTTTTCCAAACTTGCTGGCATATTGAGTGTAGCACCTTAACAGCATCATCTTTTAAAATTACAATATTACCTTTGAGAAAACTCATAAGAAAATTTGCATGTTCTGTGTCTATGTTGTCAGGAGAAGCAAAGATCAGCTGGAGAACTCTAATTGGAATTGTGGCTATTCTGATAAAAAGTAGCTGTTTCAAGTGTGCTTTTACAAAATATACCAAATGCTTCGCAGTCCAAATTTGAGCAGTGATGTATATTTGCAGGATCTAATATCAAAATCCCCTTCATGGATCACTGCCTTGCCGTGGCGAAGGGGCTTGAAGAACTCAGAGAAGCTATGAACTACGCCGAGCAGGGCACCCAAGATGAACAGGTCATAGTGGAGAGTTTTGACCAAACGTGATCCACCTGGAGTAGGAATCGGCAAGCCACTCCAGTATCCCTGCCAAGAAAACTCCATGGACAAAGACAACAGGCATATAAAAGTTATGACACTGGAAGATGAGCCCCTCAGGTCGGAAGGTGTCCAACATGCTACTGGGGAAGAGCAGAGGACAAGTACAAGTAGATCCAGAGCTGATGAAGCGGCTGGGCCAAAGCCGAAAGGACGCTCAGTTGTGGATATGCATGGAAGCGAAAGGAAAGTCCAATGCTGTAAAGAAAAATATTGCATAGGAACCTGGAATGTAAGAACCATGAACCTGGGTAAGTTGGATGTGGTCAAAAATGAGATGGCAAGAATAAATATTGACATCCTGGGCATCAGTGAGCTAAAATGGACGGGAATGGGCGAATTCAGTTCGGATGACTACCATATCTACTACTGTGGGCAAGAAACCCGTAAGAGAAATGGAGTGGCCCTCATAGTCAACAAAAGAGTGGCGAAAGCTGTACTGGGATGCAGTCTCAAAAATGATAGAATGATCTCGATACGAATCCAAGGCAGACCTTTTAACATCACAGTAATCCAAGTTTATGCACCAACTACTGGTGCTGAAGAAACTGAAATTGACCAGTTCTATGAAGACTTACAAAACCTTATCGAAGTGACACCAAAGAAGGATGTTCTGCTCATTATAGGGGATTGGAATGCTAAAGTAGGGAATCAAGAGATAAAAGGAACAACTGGCAAGTTTGGCCTTGGAGATCAAAACGAAGCAGGGCAAAGGCTAATAGAGTTCTGTCAAGAGAACAAGCTGGTCATCACAAACACGCTTTTCCAACAACACAAGAGACGACTCTACACATGGACATCCCCAGATGGGCAACATCGAAATCAGATTGATTATATTCTCTGCAGCCAAAGATGGAGAAGCTCTATACAGTCAGCAAAAAGAAGACCTGGAGCTGACTGTGGCTCAGATCATCAGCTCCTTATAGCAAAATTCAAGCTTAAACTGAAGAAAGTAGGAAAAACCACTGGACAGGTAAGATACAATCTAAACCAAATCCCTTATGAATACACAGTGGAAGTGAGGAACAGGTTTAAGGATTTAGATTTGCTGGACAGAGTGCCTGAAGAACTATGGATGGAGGCTCGCAACATTATACAGGAGGCAGCAACTAAAACCATCCCAATGAAAAAGAAATGCAAGAAAGCAAAGTGGCTGTCCAACGAGGCCTTACAAATAGCGGAGGAGAGAAGGCAAGCAAAATGCGAGGGAGATAGTGAAAGATACAGGAAATTGAATGCAGATTTCCAAAGAACAGCAAGGAGAGACAAGAAGGCCTTCTTAAACGAGCAATGCAAAGAAATAGAGGAAAGCAACAGAATGGGAAGAACCAGAGATCTGTTCAAGAAAATCGGAAATATGAAAGGAACATTTCGTACAAAGATTACCATAATAAAGGACAAAAGTGGTAAAGATCTAACTGAAGCAGAAGACATCAAGAAGAGGTGGCAAGAATACACAGAGGAATTATACCAGAAAGATATGGATGTCTCGTACACCCCAGGTAGTGTGGTTGCTGACCTTGAGCCAGACATCCTGGAGAGTGAAGTCAAATGGGCCTTAGAAAGCACTGCAAATAACAAGGCCAGTGGAAGTGATGGTATTCCAGCTGAACTGTTTAAAATTTTAAAAGATGATTCTGCCCCAAAATTCTTTGTCTACACAGGGTCCCAGGCCTTGAAGGTCCAGGGGGCCCTGCTTTCCCCCATTGCTACCTCATCCTGAGCTCTGTCAGGGTGAAGGTGGTCCACTCTAATTGCGAAGCGCTGGTCCTTGAGTAGTTCCTCTGGGCTCCGGCCGGTCGTTGTGCTGGGGGTGCTGTGCTGGGCTAGAAGGAATGCTGTGAAGCCCTTGTGTCATGTGGCGGAGGGCGTTTTTGGTGGTCCACACCATGCGTTTTGCTTGGCCATTGGTGGCAGGGTGGAAAGGCGCCGAGCAGACATGGCAGATGGCATTTTGCACTGTGAAGGTCTGGAACATCTCTAACGTGAATGAGGTTCTGTTGTCCAAGATGAGGGTGTTGGGGAGCCCCTTGCATTGTGAACAGCCTCCGTAGTACCCAGATGGCTGCGGCCGTAGAAGTGGATGGTACCCGGGTGACCTCCAGCCATTTGGTGTAAGAGTCCACCACTCTGAAGAATGTTTTTCCCTGGAAGGGGCCAGCAAAATCCATGTGCAGTGCTCAGGCGGACTCCCAGAACTTAACTCCTGGCAAGGGCCTTCATTCTCACTACCCCTGGATGTGTGTCACGTAGGGCCATGAGGACCCTTTGGCGGAGGAACTGGGGAACAACCACCCTGCTTCCACATAACAGGCAACTCTTATGGGCCGACAGTTCATGTTTGCGGGTCATGTAGGCGGCAATTTCTGACCCAGGGCTGCTACTGGGCCATCCCTGCCACACCCAGTCCAGAAGAAGAAGAAGAAGAGTTTGGATTTGATATCCCGCCTTTCACTCCCTTTAAGGAGTCTCAAAGCGGCTAACATTCTCCTTTCCCTTCCTCCCCCACAACAAACACTCTGTGAGGTGAGTGGGGCTGAGAGACTTCAAAGAAGTGTGACTGGCCCAAGGTCACCCAGCAGCTGCATGTGGAGGAGCGGAGACGCGAACCCAGTTCCCCAGATTACCAGACTACCACTCTTAACCACTACACCACACTGGCTCTCAGGACCTGGGAGATGACCCTATCTCTCATGGAGTGCTGCACTATTTCCTGTGCCTGGATGGGGTGGTTAGGAAGCAGCTCCAGGCTCATAACATCTTTTGTGGGCACTGGGTCGGGGCCTGCCTCTGGTAGTGGCAGCCAGCTGAGGGCATCCACTTTGCCCATCGCCTCCCTGGGCCGGTGGACCAATGCATATTGGTAGCTGGCAAGGAAAATCAACCACCTGAGGACATGGGGGGTCTGCTTCTCAGGGGCAAAGAGGCCAAGCAGTGGCTTGTGTTCAGTCACCACAGTAAAGGGCCTCCCGTATAAGAAATCGTGGAATTTTTTTACACCCTTCACGATTGCTAGACCTTCCTTGTCAATTTGCGAGTACTTCCACTCGGCGAGCATCTGGGAAAAGTATGCTACTGGCACCTCTCTCCTGTCTGGGAGTTTGTGTCCCAGGATGGTGCCGATGCCGAAGGGTGAGGCGTCGCATGCGAGCACCACCGGCAGCCTCTCATCAAAGTGTGCCAGGACCGAGTTTGAGCTGAACAAGTCCTTGACTGCCAGGAATGTGGCCTCCTGGTGCTGCCCCCACACCCACGGGGCCCGCTTGTCCAGGAGTCTGTGAAGGGATTCCACTACTGCCGCTACGGCCACCTTATGAGGAAGGAAGGCATGGTAGTCACAAGAAGGCTTGGAGTTCAGTCACAAGAAGGCTTGGAGTTCAGCCTTACCCTTGGGTGCCAGAGCATTGCAAATAGCCCGCACCTTATCACCAGTCAGGTGGACCCCATCTGCATAAATCCCAGAATGTCCACCTGGACCACTCCTAGTAGGCATTTTTCCTGCTTCACCTTGAGGCCAGCCATCTGGAAACGGTGCAGGATAGTCTGGAGGTGGTCCCCGAACTCTTCGAGCATGGGCCCGGCGATCAACACATCATCGAAGAAGGGGGTGACGCCAGTACTCCCTTTAAGGAGAGAGTCCATTAGATTCTGGAATATGCCTGGTGCCACGCTGACTCCAAATTGTAGCTGCTTGACCCGGAATGCACCTATGTGCATTACAATTGTTTGTGCCTCTGCTGTGGCCCCATCCACCGGCAACTGCTGATAGGCCTGGGCTGTCCAGCTTGCCAAAAAAATTAGACCCTGCCAGGGTGATGAGTATGCATGGGCCGTAAAGGCTTTGTTTATGGTACACTTGTAGTCCAACGCAGATGTGGACCGAACCGTTGATGACTCGATGGCCCTTGTGGTCTATTCCAACTCTATGATTCCATGATACTATGATTCTATATCAAACGCCGCTGAGAGATCCAGCAGAACTAGGAAACAGCTCTCACCTTTGTCCCTAGCCCGCCGGAGATCATCAACTTCCTTAAGGTCCGTGTCAAGATTATGCATAGAATTGAACCCATGTCAAGCTCCATGCGGCATGAGGCCCCCTCTATCTGTACCTCTACATAAATTTTCTCTGTGTTGGAATGGGGCAACTGGTATACCTGGCAGTCTGTGATCTCCATTGAGTTGCCTTGGTGTGTCGGGCCCTGGGACCTGGGGCTATTGGGTTGGTTGGTCATCTGATGCCTGGCATTGGGCGGGCTGAGCACGACACACCCAGGTGATGTGTCCCGATTTTCTGCACTGTTGGCACTCTGTGGTCTGGAAATGGCAGGTCCTCTGCTAGTGGCTCTCCCCACAGCTTGTGCAGTTCCCCGCTGCTAGCCAAGGCTGCTGTGGTGGACGTGCTGGTTGTGTGTGCCACTGCACTCAGTGGACGTCCTTCCTGTCGTATTCTGAGTCGTCAGTGAGGCCTTCATGGTGGACCCTCAGTTGGGACAGCGGGCTCGGCCGGAAACCTTGTGCAGACCTCTCAGCAGCTTTGGTTGCCAGGGCCTCCTCCAGAGTGACCTGGAATGTTAGGTCCTTCTTGGCATAGAGGTGTCATTGCAGCTTCTCATCCCTCAAGCTACCCATGAGGCAGTCGCGGAGCATGTTCTCCAACTCTTTGAAGTTGCAGAGCCAGGCGACCTGGCAGAGGGAGGTCACAAACCCGTTTATGGTTGCTCTGTTTAGAAGGCGTTGCGGCAAGCTACCACCACGGGCTGTGGAGAAAAGTGCCTCTTCAGCCGTTCCATGATTGTTTTGTAAGGGACGGTAGCAACATTTTCGGGTGTGAGGAGAGCCTGGGCTATCTCGAACATCTCCTCTCCGCAGACGCTGAAGAATGTTGCCCTCTTCTTGGTGTTCATCATTGCTTCAAGGAGGAACTGGAACCGGGGGGCGTGCCCTTCCCAGTCTCCTGATGCTGGGTTGAACGGTGAGAAGCTGTTGTTGGTTGCCATTCTGGGTTCCTTGGGTTCCAGAGCTGAAGCCTGGATGCACAGTGTGATGCAGCGGGGCAATGTGCGGCGGTCAGCTCAGTGGGATCCCATCCTCCTTGCCAGTGAACTATACTCGGAGTTGAGTGTTGATTTCATACTCTTTATTTCAGCTCATGGTAAACAGTGAGTGAGTACTTTCCCCAAAAACGTCTGGCTATATATACATTATTTACACAATGGGTCCTGTGTGATTGGCTGATTCAACTCCACTCCTGGAGTGGATTGCTCCTGCAGTCCAATCAGGTTGCTGATTCACTTCCTCCTGGAGCCAGATTGGGTGGCTCCTGCAAACCAGTCAGGTTGCTGCCTTCTAGGATCCTACCTGCCTATTGTTCTAGGATCCAAGCTCAGTCCATAACATGCTCCCAGGCACCAGGACCACTGGCCAGGGATGATGAGAGTTGAGGTTAAACAGCGACTGAAGAGCACCACGTCGGCTACCCCTGGAAAAAGCAGTAGCTCAACTGCTCAGTTGCTAGAAGCTGTTTAACCCATTTTCATTTCATTTCATTTTCATTTCAGGAAAATGAAAACAAATAGCCCTAAATCAAAACAACTGAAAAAGCAACAACAGACCGCTTACTGTATATACTCGAGTATAAGCCCATTTTTTTATGCTGAAAAAGCCCCCCCCGGCTTATACTTGAGTGAGGGTCTTTTTGGGCTGCTCGCTCCTCCTCCACCGCCTTTGCCACTGTGTGAACCCTTTAAAAGTTTCTTCATCTTCAGAGGCAACCAGCTTATTAAAGCCCTGCAACACAGCTACAGCCGAGGGCAGCCTTCCCCAACCAAATGCCCTCCAGTTGGCCAATGGGAGCACAACTGGCCGGTGGAAGTTGCAGCCCAAGACATCTGGAAAGCTTGGCTTAGAGTGGTTCATGCGAAAAGAGGGTGGGGCCTCCCCCTTTCTCCCCCCCTCTGTCTCCATGTGGGTGGGGTTTATATTTATGTTTTGTGTAATATGGCCAGGTAAGTGGGGTTGAACTTGTGGGGGAGTCAAGTCACGGAGGGTGGTTTTTTTGGGGGGTGGGGTGGCAAGGGGCTGTGTGTGTGTGGGGGGGGAGAAAGTAGAGCTTCCTGTAGCTGGATTTCTCATTTTTTTCCTTTCATTTTTTAATAAAAGGAACAAAATGCACACACACGCACGGGAGAGGGGAAAAACCAATTCCACCCCTCCCCCCATCCTACTTCTCCATGCTGTTGTATCAATTGTATAAAAATCTTCCTGAGAATTTTGGGCTGCTTGTTCTTCCTCCGCCACTGCCGCCACCAGCCTTTGCCCTCTCGGCAGCACCCTAGGTAGGCAGGGGGACGGGAGGGGCTGGGGGGGAGAGAAGCCCCCTCTGCCGTGTGCGCATGTGCGTGCACACACACACACACTGGTCCACCAGGAAGTTTGTGGTGTGGTGAACCGGCTTATACTCGAGTCAGTAGGTTTTCCCAGTTTTTTGTGGTAAAATTAGGTGCCTCGGCTTATATTCAGTCCAGCTTATACTTGAGTATATACGGTACTTTGAAAAACAGATTTACTAACCAATAAGAGAATGAACAAAAAAGGCCCAATTAGACTCCACTTGGGACCAGAAGACTAATACAATGGTGCTGGAACATCATGGCTTGTGAAGGAGTTGTGCATTCAGGGAACAACCACAGAAAAGGCTGCTCTGTTTCCATTGACTGTCCACCTGATTTCCAAAGGCTGGGACACTCATGGAAGGGTCACGATGAAGATCCCTCAGTGTTCATAAGGGAAGCCCTGGAGATGCCCTGGCCCCTGACTGCTTAGGGCTTTATTTTGAACAAAACTGACAACTTGACTTGTGACCAGAAACTGGAAGCCAACGAGGATCTTCAAATACTGATTGAAGAGTAGGCCACATTTAACAGGCAGTGTCAGGAAACTGACATCAGAGCAACAGGCGAAGGGGAGGCTCTCTGATTCTGCATGGGAAGGAACAAGCACTAGGGGGAGACGCAGCTTGATGGAGGGGGAAGGAAATCAGCGTAACACCAAGGAGCCAGGAGAGCAAATGGGAGAAGAGGTGGAAGGGCTCTGGGATTCTTCCTTGGAAGTCAGTGAGGAGAGCCCTGGTCCTCCACTACCCACGCCCTCCTTGCGCAGGAGACTCCCGCGCAAAGAGAGGCGGAGACGATTGGGAGTCAAACAACTCTTATGCTGGCAACGGTTTAAGAAACGCCCACAGACAGACTCTGCGAGCGACTGAGGCAGCCACGCTGAGATGGGCTGTGCAGTCAGGACGGTTTAACCCAGGCAGCCAAGCTCCAAAAGGGGACAATTTACGCACGAGTAACTCCAAACCACTACAGCAGTCTGTCACCGAAAGTTGCTCGTGCGCAACAAGTAGGCGGCATCATGAGTAAGACTGGAGAAGTCAGAGCCACGGAGGGGGCTGCTGGAGGACAATTGCTGGAGGAGAGAAACCGTGACTTGGAGCAGCACATAGCCCTCTTGACAGCGAGGCTGGACGAACGACGGTCTCAGGATGCCCAGGGGAGGCCCACCCCCATAGCAAGGAAGGTACCGGGACTGGTGCATAAGTTTGGGGGGAGACCTCAGGATTATGGGGTGTTTAGAACAGAAATAGAATACGCCTTGAAACTGCAACAGAGCGATTTTGAAGATGACGCATCGTGGGTTGCTTATATTGTGGGGCACCTGCAGGATGGGGCTAGAGAGTGGATCAGGCCCCTTATGGCGACGCAAAATGCTGCCATGCAGGACCTGGGGAAATTTTTCCAGGCGATGGACGCAATGTTTTCCAGTGATGTGCAACAAAGTGTGACAAAACGGGAACTGATGAACTGTAAGCAGGGAGACCAGTCAGTTAGAGACTACTGGTCACGTTTTGCAATGATAGTTCACCGTCTCGGGTGGCAGCTGGACTCTGAACCCATACAAATGTTGTTTGAGGAGGGGTTGTCACCAACGGTCAAGGATGAGCTTTCACGCGCACCCCGCCCACTGTCCATGGACCAGCTGACCAAAGCAGCACTTGCGATTGGTGTACGGCAGGAAGCGCGGGCGCAGGAGAGGAGGGAAAGGAGAGAGTAGCGTTGCCATGACTACCGCATTCCTGAAATACCAAGGCAGCTTTCCCCGCCGGAGGAGCCAATGGAAATAGGTGGCGCGCACGCCCAGGAGGTTTCAAACTCCAGCGAAGGGCGCAAGAGGGAGGGAAAGGACGTTAAAACGACCAAGAAATGTTTCCTCTGCCAGTGGCCAGGACATTTTGCCAGAGTCTGCCCGCAGAGAAAGGCCTGGCAAGGAATGGTGGGGGCCGTGGGAGGTGAGGAGGAAGAGCAACAGACACAGGAACAACAGGGAAACGGGAACGCTTGGCTGCCAATCAGCGGGCACAGCAGCCAGGCCAGCAACCAGTAAAAGTGCCCAAACCAGATTCCCCAAGGGCAGCGATAGCCATTGAGGTGGTGCTAGAACTCCCGAATGGGCACCCAGTCAAGGTTCAGGGGATGCTGGACTCAGGGAGCTCCTGCAATTTCTTCAGCAGGGACTTTGCATTAGAGCACCAGCTTCACTTACTACCTTTGGATTTCCCCTTGCAAGTAACCACCATTGATGGGAGGGAGCTTATTGGAGGGGAAGTGACCCACCAGACCCCACCAATGAGAATGAGGGTGTCTAGGCACTCAGAGACGATCGCCTTTCACGTTGCCTCACTAGCGGGGCCCCCAATAATATTAGGAATGAGCTGGCTAGCACAACATGATCCCGTGGTGGCGTGGTATCAGCGGACAGTCAGCTTTGGGTCAGCCTACTGCCTGGAGCACTGCCTAGGAGGGGAAACACCCAGGATGAGTGTCGCCCGAGTGGCAGGAATGGCAGTGGAACGGAAGGGGGAGGTGCCGCCACAATATGCTGATCTGAAGGAGGTCTTCAGCGAGAAGGAGGCAGATAGGCTACCACCCCACAGGCCCTTTGACTGCCAAATCAATTTGCTCCCGGCTGCGCAGCTGCCGGTGGGTAAGCTGTATGCCATGTCGGACAGAGAGATGAAGGAGTTACGGGAGTTTATTGACAAGAACCTAAAGAGAGGATTCATAAGAGAATCAAAAGCGGTGGGGGGCAGTCCGGTGTTTTTTGTGGTCAAAAAATACACGGACAAACCCAGGCTTGTAGTGGACTTTAGGGCCGTAAATTCGGTGTCGGAAACAGTGACTTTCCCAATGCCCAGAATTGATGACATTTTGACGAGGGTGAGGAAGGGAAAGATTTTTACCAAACTAGACCTCAGGGGGGCTTACAACCTGATCAGGATGAGGGAGGGGGATGAATGGAAGACCACCATGTTCACCCCCCTAGGGGCCTTTGAATATTTAGTTATGCCTTTTGGATTACAATCAGGCTCCGCCTGTTTTCAAGGTTTCATGCACCATGTGTTGGGGTCTCTGCTTTACAAGAACCGTGTGGCCTTCCTGGACGACGTCTTGATTTATTCGGAAAGCGAGGAGCAACATGTACGAGATGTCAGGGAAGTGCTACAATGATTGCAGAAACACCAGTTGTGGGTCAAGGACACAGAAGGACGTACAAAGGTTCCTAGGTTTCAGCAACTTCTATAGGAAGTTCATAAAGAACTTTGCTCACTTGACCGCACCCATCACGGACTGTCTCAGTAGCAAAAAGAAGTTTGTGTGGACGGAGGAAGCTCAGCAGTCCTTTGAAAGATTGAAGAAGGCGTTCGTGTCGGAAGAGCAACTATTACACGTAGACTTGGAGAAACCCCTGAGGCTAGAGACCGGCGCGTCTGACAGAGCCATAGGGGCAGTCCTTTTGCAGCCCGGGCGGAGCAAACAGGAATGGAAACCGTGTGCCTTCTTCTCGAGGAAGCTGAGCAAGTCGGAGCAAAACTATACCATGTATGACCGGGAACTGCTCGCGATCTGCGCTGCCTTTCGTCGTTGGCGTCATCTACTGATAGGGGCGCCGCACAAGATCCAGGTTTGTACAGATCACAAGAGCTTGGAATACTGGAGGACTGCACGAGTGCTCAACCAGAGACAGATTCGCTGGGCGCAGGAATTCTCCAAGTTTTCTTTTGAAATCCAGTATGTGCCCGGAGAGGAAAACGTGAGAGCGGACACTCTCTCGCGGAAGCCAGAGTACTTCGAAGGAAAGGGGCCACTGGAGACACGACACATCATACCTGAGGACCGATGGGTGTGTGAGGGAACTCTAGTGGGCAAAAGGGAACTGGCAGGGCTTACTAGGAACGATGAATTCGCACGAACTAAAATCAGGGAACTCCGAGATGGGAGAGAGGCACCAGAAGGGTTTGAGGAAAAGGAAGGGGTGTTGTACTATAGAGGGGCCATGTATGTACCGGGGGGAGCTCTAAGAGAAAGGGTACTCAAACAACTCCACGACAACCCCACAGCGGGGCACTTTGGACAGCACAAAACGATGATGTTGGTCACCAGACAGTTCTCATGGCCACGGGTGAGGGAGGATGTACGGGAATATGTACGAGGGTGCGACCGCTGCCAAAGGGCTAAAGGGGAGCGAACGGTACCAGCAGGTTTACTGGAACCCTTACCCACACCAAGCAAACCCTGGGAGGTGGTGTCCATTGATTTTATGACTGATTTGCCCAAATCACGGGGGGAAACCGCGGTCATGGTAGTAGTCGACTTACTGACCAAAATGTGCCATTTTATAGCCTGCTCACATGCGGTGACGGCCGAAGAGACGGCACGATTGTTCGTAGAGCACATTTTCAGGTTGCATGGCGCCCCCTTGAGGGTTATCTCCGACCACGGAAAACAATTTACCTCCCGGTTCTGGAGAAAGCTCATGAGCTTGCTGCAAGTAGAGGTGGGGTTCTCGACAGCAAGGCACCCAGAGACCAATGGGCAAGCGGAAAGGGCAAACAGTATACTTCAACAATACTTACACTGCTACGTCAGCGAGAGGCAGAATGATTGGGTAGAGAAACTAGCGCTGGCGGAATTTGCGTACAATAACGCTGAACATGTGTCAACGGGAATAAGTCCGTTTATGGCCAATTATGGGTGCCATCCCAGAGCTTTCCCGGGGAGTGAGGAGCAAAGCTGGAGTGTACCCGTGGCGGAGCAGTTCATGGAAGAAATGGAGGCCCTACACCAGCAACTTAAGATGAACTTAGAGAGGGCTAAGGCGACTTACAAGAAGCAAGCAGACAAGCACCACAGGGAAGGGGAAACCATATGGGTGGAGGACCGGGTGTGGCTGTCCACTCAAGGGTTACCTTTTAAGGGAGGGTGTAAGAAGTTGCAGCCCCGACGGCTGGGGCCATTTGAGGTAACACAACAGGTAAACCCCGTAGCATTCAAGCTCAAGTTGCGCGACAGTATGAAGATACACCCTGTGTTCCACAGGTCCTTGCTCTCACCACACAGGGAGGGGCGGGAATTCCCGGGGCGGGAGGTAGGAGTCATCCCACAACCGCAGGTAGAAGAAAGGGAACACAAGAGCTCGGCCATGGAAATAATTGATTCGAGGTGGCGAGGTCGTCAGGTGGAGTACTTGGTGGCTTGGGAAGGGGAGCCCAGGCCAGAAAACACGTGGGTTCCTGCGGAAGCCGTCGATGACAGGTATATGGTGGAAGTATTCCATCGCCGGTTCCCAGACAAGCCCAAACCCTTAGAGAGATTCTGGGAAGAACAATTTGGAACCACAGATGACGAAGAGAGTTTCGAGGGGTTTTCAGAATCCGAGGAAGAATCGGACTGGGAGGGTCACCCCGTGGGTGGGAACCAAAGCAGGTGGACAGAGGTTTTTGAATCCACTGAGGAGGGTGACGGTTCCTTCAGGGGTTTCCCCGTCTCGTCGGCCGAGGAAGAGAGAGAAATCAATTCCACAGGTCGAGTGGGGGGTTGGGGGGGGTCCTGGAGGGGAGGTGGATGTCAGGAAACTGACATCAGAGCAACAGGCGAAGGGGAGGCTCTCTGATTCTGCAGGGGAAGGAACAAGCACTAGGGGGAGACGCAGCTTGATGGAGGGGGAAGGAAATCAGCGTAACACCAAGGAGCCAGGAGAGCAAATGGGAGAAGAGGTGGAAGGGCTCCGGGATTCTTCCTTGGAAGTCAGTGAGGAGAGCCCTGGTCCTCCACTACCCACGCCCTCCTTGCGCAGGAGACTCCCGCGCAAAGAGAGGCGGAGACGATTGGGAGTCAAACAACTCTTATGCTGGCAACGGTTTAAGAAACGCCCACAGACAGACTCTGCGAGCGACTGAGGCAGCCACGCTGAGATGGGCTGTGCAGTCAAGACGGTTTAACCCAGGCAGCCAAGCTCCAAAAGGGGACAGTTTACGCACAAGTAACTCCAAACCACTACAGGCAGCCTCTCATAAGTTATAGTAGTCAAGGCTGGATGTTAGGAAGGCATGGATTACTGTGTAGTCCTGCATCACTTATTACAACTGGGAGGAGCTGGGAAAACAGAAATATGTGTATTTGAACAGCAGCATAGCAGTAACCATGTGACTGATGAGAACTTAACAGCAGCACTGCAACTTTTGATTCACTCCAGGGCTGATTCATGGAGCACTGGAGTGATATATCATTTTGATTCTGGTGATGATGATGAAACCATAAGTGTCAGGGGTACAGGGACAGAGGCACAGGGAAGGCAGGAAATGGAGAGCGATGGAGAGGAATCCCAGGACAGCGAGGAAGAGGATGGCAATGACGCAAGGGATTCCATGAGTCTCTCCAGCGAATCAGAGGATTCCCAGAAGGGGGCGCCTGTGGTCAGGGCAAGGGAAGCCCCAGGGGGAAAGTGTCAGGAGCGGGGGGCCAGCAGGGGACCCCAAAGCGGCAGCTGGGAATCAGGGCCAGCCTCCCCACCAGAGCGCAGCGGAGGGGGGGGGAGGTTCCAGTGTGTCAGGGGAAACAGCTCCGGCAGCAGAGAAGGAGGAGGGGTCAGAGGAAGCCATTCTCCCGGAAGGGGAGGAGGGCAGTGAGGGGAGTAGCATAACTGTCAAAAGGAAGGTTAGAGGTTGGGCGCGCGTGCCAAGTTCAAATGAGGAGGCGCGTGGAAGAACAGGGAGCCCGGAGGAGGAGGGGCCAGGACCCAAAGCCCGCAGGAGGGGGGAAGAGCAGTCTGGCGATTCCGCGTCAGGAGAATCCAGGAGGGGCGGAACCCCAGCAGGCAGAAAGACCCTGCGGAAAAGGAAAGAGAGAAAGAGGTGGAGCAGCGTAAGCCTATTAAACTGGTGTAGAGGAGGGACTGATTCAGAGGGGACTTCTACCGTCTAAGGTTAACAGACGTGGGGGCTGCGCGCCTTGGTTGTGGAACTTACTATGAACTGCAATAAACATCCTTGTATATAAGAAGAACTTGGCGTTGGTCTTTTGTGAGCTGAGACCTGAGGCAGCCCTGACAATAAGTTTAGGTGATAAGAATATATTTTAGCGGCTGGCCATGAACTTTATATTCTACTATTTTTTATTTTATTTTATTTTAAAAACTTTATTTTAAAAGATAAGCAGTTATTACAAATGCATGTATGTTCCCTAAAGCATGGAAATAGTAAGATAATTTCTGCCCTATGGACACAGTAATAATGTTTTAGAAACTCACATGCAGTTGTAATATATACAGTTGTTTAGTATTTTATTTATTTATTTACTGTATTGTGAAATTGCTTTGAGATGCCTTGTTGAAAGTGATTCACAAATGAGATAACAGCAATACAGGGTTTGTAAAAGTATTTTTAAAATTGATTTTAAAAGATCCAGAGTTTAAAAATAACAATACAGTATAGTTTACAAAATATTAAAGGAACTTAGATGAATAATAAATAAGAATAATATGGAATTATGCAATGGACAAAAAAAAGGTCAGGATAGGGAGGGGAAGGCGGGCGGGCCTATGCATGATCCGCCACTGTGCACGGTGTGTCAGAATGCAACCCTCGTGCATATGGTGTGTTGCCTGTACATGGGAGCAGGGCCAGCCCACCCAGGGAGCAAGGTCAGGTGACCGCCTCAGGCAGCAGGATCCATAGGGGCAGCAGATCCCGATGTCAAACTTTATTCCCACCATTCTAATCATGTCTACTCTGAAGCAAGCCCCATTGAATACAGTTGTTCTTACTCCCAGGTAGGTGGGATTAGGACTGTAGCCCCTCTTGCTAGCCTGATTTCATAGTTCAGTCTCCACTTGTCTGCCTGTCCTCTTTTCCTGACTCAGCACCAGGAAGGGACACTTTAGCCGTCTGTGTCCTGGATTGGATGAATTGCTCCTTCACTCTGTGTAACCGTGTAAGTCCTTTTTTATTGTAACATTCCATTTAATAAATGTGTATTTTATTTAGAAAACGGTTGTTTGTGTGTGTGTGTCTGCTGAAACATACTGCTCAAGCTAATTTACATTTTAAATGTTTGTAGCAAACATGATTTTTATATTTGACAGCTTTGAATTCTTTTTGTGCCAACATATTCCTACCATGTGAACAAACAATAATGCATTATGAGTTCCATTGGCTTTTAAAGTCACAGAACAAAGGAAATTGAGTAGGTTGATATAGACTGTCTTCAGAAAATAACAACAAACAAGCCAACAAAACTTTTTTTGGAGGGGGAGAGAGCGAGCAATTGGGATTTGGCTGAGAGTGTGGCAAATACATTGTGCAGCCATGAAGCTTGATGAATGCTGTTGGATTCTTTCTATGTACCCTACCTCGCAGAGCTGCTTTGAGGGGGGAAAGAAGAAAAACCCTATGCATGTCAGTCTCAGCTCCTGAAAAGAAAATGTTGGGTGGGATTTAATAAATAAACTAACAATCACAACTCAAATTGAAAGAGCTTTGTCTCTCAACTTGCCCCAAATAATACATTTTTATGCATAAAAACAAATTTCTAATTTAGAGCTGTCAGAAATTGTGATCAAACTGGCATCTTATAAAATTCTGAATAATTAAAAACCATGTTGTTCTATATCCAAGTACATTAAATCTGACTAGAAAATTCAGTGAATTTGACTATAGTTATCTAAAGAAACTTTGATGGTAAACTTTGATGGGACCATCCTAACTCTTCAACTGCCGTGGTTTCTGACAGCTCTCAGCTGGTCAAAAATAGCAAGGGTGCTTTTTTTTTGGGGGGGGTGATCAGCAGGGTGGGTGGGTGGCAACTGCTGACATTCCTGAAGAAGACCAATTAGCTAGACCTCTTCCATTCTGAGTTCAGGCCTGTTTTGGGGACAGAATCTGTCTTGGTCACCCTTTAGTGAAAGAATGACAAGGGAACTGTGGCCTTGGCTCCTCCTCAATCTCCGCAGATTTTGATACCATTGACCATGGGATCCTCCTGGAATGGCTGTGTGGGATAGATATTGGCTCCCAGGCTGTGCACCTGGTCCTTCAGGGGCACAGTTATCCCATTCAGGACCAAAGAGTCCTCCACACCTGCCCACCTCCTGTCCCCCCAAAACAATACTTCTGTCTTGTCAGGATTCAACCTCAATCTGTTAGCCACCATCCATCCTCCAACCGCCTCCAGACACTCACACAGGACCTTCACCGCCTTCACTGGTTCTGATTTGAAAGAGAGGTAGAGCTGGGTATCATCTGCATACTGATGAACACCCAGTCCAAACCCCCTGATGATCTCTCCCAGCGGCTACATGTAGATGTTGAAAAGCATGAGGGAGAGGACAGAACCCTGAGGCACCCCACAAGTGAGAGCTCAGGGGTCTGAACACTCATCCCCCCCCACCTTCTGAACACAGCCCAGGAGGAAGGAGCGGAACCACTGTATAACAGTGCCCCAGCTCCCAGCCCCTCTAGACAGTCCAGAAGGATGTTACGTTGATGGTGTCAAAGGCCACTGAGAGATCCAGCAGAACTAGGAAACAGCTCTCACCTTTGTCCCTAGCCCACCAGAGATCATCAACCAGGATGACCAAGGCAGTTTCAGTCCCTGAATCCCGACTGGAAGGGATCCAAATGGTCCGCTTCTTCCAGGCATGCCTGGAGTTGTTCAGCAACCACTTGCTCAGTCACCTTGCCCAGGAATGGAAGATTTGAGACTGGGTGATAGTTGGCAATATTGGCCAATCTATATGAAACCACTGGGAATGGGCAGGAAGGTATTTGGCAACAATGCCACTCAGTTTTCATTCATAAACTTTATTGCACTAGCCAAAGGCCATGGCATAGTTCACAGGGGGGTCAAAAGGGAAAACAGCAATAACCATAAAAACATTTAGAAAAACATTTAGCACTACCTGTGCAATAAACCACGGACAAGTCTCCTAGAGGTTATTTGTTGCATAAATTAGAATAGCAGGGAAATCTCAGATAAAATATGCCAGCTTAAATGTCCGAATCCCCTTTGCAGTTGGCCGCTATTTTATCTAGCTCTTTTCTCCTGATCTTCTTAGCTGCCAACGCATATAATGCTACTTTATAAGTTACAAAGTCATCAGTATCGCTCAGCAGCCATTTCAGCCTTTCACCCTGTTAGAGGGTATTCCATTCGTAAGCAGGGGTTTTATAAATCGGTCTCTTGGATCGATATATAGCAGGCATTGCAATAAATAATGGTACAGATCCTCTAGACAGGGTTGCCCACATATACCAAGTCTCTCCTGGTACTGTACTTTGCCGTACCGACCATCCAGCACCATCAAGGGCATTGATTGGAACCGTAATTCTGTAAAAGCGATTCTTGGTATGGCAAGTGGGAATGCCAGTCAGTTGCTCACATGCCAGGCAAGGGCAGGACATGCAGAGGGTGAAGACCACCCCCTGTGCTCCCCATCCCCCACCACCAATGGGCGAGTGCATGGCGTTGTGCATATGGTGGCACATGATGCCGGGTCCCCTCAATGTGGGGGGCAAGTTGGCACCCCGGTAGATGAATATGCCTTTATCATATAATGGAAGGCAATCTTAAATGTCAAAGAGAGACTAGAGGCTGATTCAGATTCTAACACAGAGGAAGGTTCTAACCCAGGGAGACGGACATCACCGAAACAAAAAAAAATTCCTTCCTGTAGCACCTTAAAGACCAACTAAGTTAGTTCTTGGTATAGGCTTTCGTGTGCATGGACACTCTGTGAAGGGTTGTGCCATGACAGCACTTAAATATATAGCAGTTTGCCTTAGTGACTAGGCATGTGCATTTTATGTTTATGTAGCTAATAAATTTTGTAAACTTCACCCCAAAGTGTGCTTATTGCCTCCAAATCAACTTATCAGCTGCCCTTCAGTAAAAGAGAGGCAGTTTCCCCATGGCTTTCTTTGAGGGGTGATCCAGCTATGTTGGTAGATTAATATTATCGACAGGCTTGTGAATCTATTATATGCCTGCAATTATATTGTTGAGTTTATGCTGTTCACTGCCATAATATTTTTTTTCTTAATGTTGAGGGTATAGGAAATTTTACAAATGGCTAAATCAAAACATTTTATGATGATGATACCAAAGGGAACTCTATTGGCCCATTCTGGCACATTTGAATTGGCTGCCAAAAGGCTTCTGGGCCCACTTCAATGAGGTAATACCAAATGGGTTTTGTTCTGTGACACTCCTTCAAGATGCATTTCTGTATTCACTCAGCAGAAAAAGTTTTGTTCTGTGATCTTAGTGAGAATTATCAGCCACAGAGCAGGACCTTCTCTGTGGCATCTCTGGACAGAATTGCTAGACTGTGGAACCCGAGCTAGATCTTGCACAATGTGCCACCTTAAGAAAAACTGCAGGGTCAAGTTTTCACCCAGCAGTATTTATACTGTAAAGAACATTTTTAATTCAGGAAGCAGAGGAACTAACATACAACACACTTGGCCGGAGGACATGGAGACGAACATAAATTATTCCATTGCATCAAAGCCGTCTTGTCTAAGATCAGACCAAGCCACTAGGGCTTATATTACTTGGGCAACTGCTATGACATCACAAAATGCAGGCACAAATTATACATTTGAAAATGATAGATTAAGTCAGGGGACACCACTTTAAGAAAACAATCTGAAATTACCCCGAAGGGGGTAGGTAACAATAAACTAGAGGTAGTGTATTAAGGAGAAAAAGAAGGAAAGAGAGAACAGGCTGGGAACTGTCTCCTTTCCCTGTTATGTATCAGTGATAGATTTTTATACCATGAAAAGAAAGATGTTATTGTTCATATACAATTCTCACTCTGCATTATACCCAATGCAAATACATTGTCCAATACCAAACCAAGATGCAGAGTGCCAGATCTGCAGAGGCCCTGAGGCTCACGAATGGGAGCCTGAGAAGAAGCTCAAGGGAGGTGCCATGAGAGCTGTGGGGGAGCCTAGTGCTGCCTGACAGTTTCCCTCTAAGCGAGATCTCAATCTGTGCTGTTTAGTCCATCTCAGGGGGGGAAATTTTTTTTTTCCTGGGAGTTTCCAAAGCACATCTAGGGAGTAAACCTCAATCCTGCAGCAACGTCTCCTGACATGAGTGGCTTAGGATTCAGTGGCTGAGCTGGGAGGTTCCTGATGCAGCTAGGTTATGCTACCTTAGAATCATAGAATCATAGAGTTGGAAGAGACCACAAGGGCCATCGAGTCCAACCCCCTGCCAAGCAGGAAACACCATCAGAGCACTCCTGACATATGGTTGTCAAGCCTCTGCTTAAAGACCTCCAAGGGAGGAGACTCCACCACACTCCTTGGCAGCAAATTCCACTGTCGAACAGCTCTTACTGTCAGGAAGTTCTTCCTAATGTTTAGGTGGAATCTCCTTTCTTGTAGTTTGGATCCATTGCTCCGTGTCCGCTTCTCTGGAGCCGTTCCTCATAAGGCATCGTTTCCAGGCCTTTGACCATTTTGGTTGCCCTCCTCTGGACACGTTCCAGTTTGTCAGTGTCCTTCTTGAACTGTGGTGCCCAGAACTGGACACAGTACTCCAGGTGAGGTCTGACCAGAGCAGAATACAGTGGCACTATTACTTCCCTTGATCTAGATGCTATACTCCTATTGATGCAGCCCAGAATTGCATTGGCTTTTTTAGCTGCCGCGTCACACTGTTGGCTCATGTCAAGTTTGTGGCCAACCAAGACTCCTAGATCCTTTTCACATGTACTGCTCTCAAGCCAGGTGTCCCCCATCTTGTATTTGTGCCTCTCAATTTTTTTTGCCCAAGTGCAATACTTTACATTTCTCCCTGTTAAAATTCATCTTGTTTGTTTTAGCCCAGTTCTCTAATCTGTCAAGGTCGTTTTGAAGTGTGATCCTGTCCTCTGGGGTGTTAGCCACCCCTCCCAGTTTGGTGTCATCTGCAAATTTGATCAGGATGCCCTTGAGTCCATCATCCAAGTCGTTGATAAAGATGTTGAATAAGACCGGGCCCAAGACAGAACCCTGTGGCACCCCACTAGTCACTCTTCTCCAGGATGAAGAGGAACCATTGATGAGCACCCTTTGGGTTCGGTCAGTCAGCCAGTTACAAATCCACTGAGTGGTAGCATAGTCAAGACCGCATTTTACCAGCTTCTTTACAAGAATATCATGGGGCACCTTGTCAAATGCCTTGCTGAAATCAAGGTAGGCTACATCCACTGCGTTCCCTTCATCTACCAGGCTTGTAATTCTGTCAAAAAATGAGATCAGGTTAGTCTGACATGACTTATTTTTCAGAAATCCATGCTGACTATTGGTGATCACAGCATTCCTTTCTAGGTGCTCACAGACTGTTTGCTTAATGATCTGCTCCAGAATCTTCCCTGGTATTGATGTCAGACTGACTGGGCGATAATTATTTGGGTCCTCTCTTTTCCCCTTTTTGAAAATAGGGACAACATTTGCCCTCCTCCAGTCTGCCGGGACTTCGCCTGTTCTCCAGGAATTCTCAAAGATGACTGCCAGTGGTTCTGAGATTACACCTACCAGTTCTTTTAATACTCTTGGATGCAGTTCATCTGGCCCTGGAGACTTGAATACATCTAAACTAGCCAAGTATTCTTGTACTATCTCCTTAGTTATTCTGGGCTGTGTTTCCTTTGCTGAATCATTTGCTCCAAATTCTTCAGGTCGGGCATTGTTTTCTTTATTGGAGAAGACTGAGGCAAAGAAGGCATTGAGGAGTTCAGCCCTTTCTGTGTCCCCTGTTTGCATTTCACCATCTTCTCCTCTGAGTGACCCCACTGTTTCTTTGTTCTTCCTTTTGCTACGGACATACCCATAAAATCCTTTTTTGTTGCTTTTTACCTCTCTAGCAAGCCTGAGTTCATTCTGTGCTTTAGCTTTTCTGACTTTGTGTCTACACGTGCTGGCTATTTGTTTGAATTCCTCTTTGGTGGTTTCCCCCCTTTTCCATTTTTTGTACACATCCTTTTTTTAATCTTAACTCAGTTAAAAGTTCTTTAGATAGCCACCATGGCTTCTTTAGGCACCTTCCATGTTTCCGTCTCATTGGTATTGCCTGACGTTGTGCTTTTACTATCTCCCTCTTAACAAACTCCCAGCCATCATGAACTCCCTTTCCTTTTAGTATTACTGTCCATGGGATCTCACCCAGCACTTCCCTAAGTTTTATGAAGTCGGCTTTCTTAAAGTCAAGAAATTGAGTCCTAGTATGCTTGGCTGCTCCTTTCCGCTGTATAGTAAACTTCAGAAGAGCATGATCACTCGCGCCTAATGATCCACTTCTACCCCACTAACCAGGTCATCAACATTGGTTAGGATCAGATCTAAAATGGCTGTTCCTCTTGTTGCTTCTCCCACTTTCTGGACAATGAAGTTGTCTGCAAGGCCAGTGAGGAATCTGTTTGACCTTATGCTCTTGGCTGAGTTTGACATCCAACAAATATCCGGGTAATTGAAGTCCCCCATTACAACTATCTCCCTTCCTTTTGCATGCTTGGCCATCTGTTCCAGGAAGGCATCATCTATGTCCTCCGTTTGGCTTGGGGATCTATAGTAAACTCCCACAATGAGGTCACTGTTATTCTTCTCTCCCTTAATTTTGACCCAAATGCTCTCACTTTGGCTTTGAGGTTCTAAATCTCGGATCTCTTCACAGGTATACACATCCCTGACATATAACGCCACTCCTCCTCCTTTCTTGTCTGGTCTGTTTCTCTGAAATAGATTGTATCCCCCCATTATTACATTCCAATCGTGGGACTTATCCCACCAGGTTTCAGTGATGCCCATTATGTCATATTTAGTTTGCTGTACCAAGAGCTCAAGCTCATCTTGTTTATTTCCCATGCTTTGCGCATTAGTGTACAGACATTGAAGTCCATTAATCATTCCCCCGTGTCTCTTATTTAAGGATTTTTTCCTCCCACCACTAGGTCTGCGTGCTGTTTGCTCCATTTGCTCTATGACATTTGGATGATCATCTTCA
Source organism: Podarcis vaucheri (assembly GCF_965113315.1). Taxonomy (NCBI): domain Eukaryota; kingdom Metazoa; phylum Chordata; class Lepidosauria; order Squamata; family Lacertidae; genus Podarcis; species Podarcis vaucheri. The sequence goes on from NC_138762.1 coordinate 112,185,314, forward strand.
TTAATTGATAGACTCCTACCTTCAGGAGCACTGTCTCCCTCCCCCACATTAGTCAGTTTAAAGCCCTCCTGATGAGGTTTCTGAGATTTTTGGCAAAAACGTTTCTCCCAACCGTTGTAAGGTGCAGCCCATCGCTTGCCAGAAGTCCATCTTCAAGAAACTGCAGTCCGTGATCTAAGAATCCAAACCGTTCCTGTTTACATCATCTGCGAAGCCAGCTGTTCACTTCCACAATTTTTCCCTCTCTCCCTGGGCCACGTCGTTCAACTGGGAGGACAAATGAGATGACAATTTGTGCATTTAGTTGCTTCAATTTCCTGCCGAGAGCTTCGTAGTCTTTTTTGATCTTCTGGAGGCTATTGCTTGCAGTGTCATTGGTTTCCACATGAACCAAGAGGAAGGAGTATTTGTCAGTGGGTTTTATGATTCCTTGCAGTCGTTCAGTTACATCTTGGATCTTAGCCGCGGGGAGACAGCACACTTCCCGAGACATCTTGTCAGGCCCACAGATCACTGCTTCTGTTCCCCTCAGTAGGGAATCCCCTATCACCACTACACGCCTCCTCTTAGGTTTGGTCGGGGTTCTTCCATGAGCTGTCCGTTCCAAGGTTGCCTGCACATTCCCTGAGGACTGACTTTGCTGCTCGTCTTCATATACCTGATCGACTGTAATGAGGGAGAGATCCTCAAATGGAGTCTGCTCTTCGTCTTCCATGCTAGGGGAGAGGACCTCAAAGCGATTGTGTATTTCTAAACAATCAGAACGAACCCTGGGCCTCCTACTTCTCTGAGTCATGTTTCCCCATATATCTGGCTCCTGTGTTGGTGAACTAGCCTCCTTCTCAGGGGAGTCCCCTGTCTCCTCCTTGGTGGAGACGGTGTGCTCTGTTGCTTCCAAGAAGAGCTCCAGCTCTCTAATTCTTTGGAGCGTAGCTACACGTTCCTCCAGTTGCTGGACTTTGTCTTTTAAGAGGGCAATCAACATGCAATTGCTGCAGGTAAAGCTGCCTGCAACCTTTGGCAAGATGACAGGAACCGCAGGCGACTGCAGCTGTTCCCTCCCCCTCCATCTTGAGAACGTGTCGTTGGGGGTGGCTACAGCGGTCCTCCATCATAAAAAGTGTGAAGACAGGACAAATAACTCCCCCCACAAAAAAACCTAGGTCTCCCCCAACAAACGTTTGAGACTAGCTCCCCTAAATCTAAAAGATGGATTAAACTGCACGCGCCGCTGCCCTGCTAGCTCTGATATGCTCCTCCCACAGCTAATCACCTGCCTCAACAGAAACCCTGCCCCCTCTGACCTTTGCACAGGGAGAACAGCTAATCAGCCACAAAGAAACACACACACACAAGAAAACCCTTTTTGCTCCTTCTTCAACTGCTGCCCTGCTACCTTAACTCCTTCATCCTTGGCTCAGGTGGAGATATGCTGGCAATTTCTCCCCATCCTGGGACTCAGATGACAGAGCTGAATCTGGGTTTCCTGAAGCCAATGGAAGCCCTGAAAAAGGGCTGTTCTGGGTTTGTGGGACTAGAGGCGGCACTTGGGCTGGATCCTAAATCCATTCAGTTTGATTATGTGACCTGGCAACTCAGTGTCAGTTAAACTGACAAAAAGGGGTGGCGTAAGTTAAACACTATTTTAAAGGCTTGTTTTCCCTCTGCCAGGTTTAGGCTGGCTTAGTTAGTCCCACCGAGGAATAGCATTTGGAGATAGTGTAACTTTACAGCCGTGTAACTTACACCAGCTTTTTGGGGTGTGAGATTGTTCCCTTAACATGCCTGTCTTGAATTCCACAATATCTCACACAGAAACAGAGAAAATTAATTAAGCCTAGAGATGGTGGGAAGAAGTGTTGGTTTGAATTTTAGAGCATAGGAGAAATCTAGGAATGGTCCATGTGGAAATAAGTGTGTGCATCACCTCCTTTTTTACTTCTCACCCTGATATTTAACACCTTTTCTCGGAAACCTCAAGGAGGCACCTGGGTAACCCTTGGCAACCCTTGTAAAGTCTTTAAGAGGGCAGAGGTTGTTTGCAATAACTAGGATTCTGGTAGCTGTGGAGGTGAGCAGGGAGAAAGAGATGCTGTTTCTTGACCCCCGGTCATGAAAACCACAAACAACCATTGCCTAGAAGTGATGCCTCTCAACAGCCACCCAAGGCACAGCAGGAGGTAACACCAGGAATGGAAGCCTTGGGCTCCTGCTTTAGGATTGGGAAGTCAGGACAGGGCAGCAGTGGAAGGGCCTGTGCCATCAGGAGAATTAAAAGAGGAGAGTCACACAGAAGGGGCATGGCAACAGAGAAGACCAGGGTGTTTTGTATACCCACATTGCTGTAAGCCTGTAAGCAGCTAGAGGAGATTGGAGCCCAAAGGGTCAAATAGCACTGAGCCTGGAAGGCTGGGTAAGAAGCAGCATCCTACTTAGGGAGGAGGAATCCCCAAGAAATTCCAAGAGGAGGCAAGGATGATACTTACCACGGAAAGCCCTGGTCTGGCCTCAACCCAATGAATGCATTTGAATTGAGCTGTCTTGCTCCCATGCCACGGGATATCATAGTGGCCTCTTAAGCAGGTCCCATTCCACCAGCTCCTGGAAATCCCCTCTGCTTTCAAGGCTCTAAAACAATATTTGCTAATTCAGGGACAGCAAATCCCCTTGCTGTCCCTGAACACACAAGGAGGAGACTCGCTTGACTGTTTCTCTCCAGAGTTCATTCTGAAACCTGGGATTAAGTAGTCCCTAATTCTATACTTGAACATGGATCTTCCAATTTACAGATGCAATGACTGGTTACTCCCAAAGAAGAATACAAAAGGCCAGGCTGTATAATTCCCACAATATTACCAGGTCATAATTTCCTGAGAGTAAAGTTATGTGTAACTGAATATTGGCAAGTTTGAATGGAGAATTGAATTCCAGGTATATACAAAGCAAATGAGAATGGGATTAAAAGTGGCAGCCCAATATATTTTGGTTCCTGAGTTGAACTACCAAATGGTCTCATCATCCCCTCCTGCCAGGGAAGAAGGGGTGAGTAAAGATTTACCTCAGAAACAAAGGTAAAGATCTACATTGGGATCTGCTGCCCCTGTGGATCCTGCTGCCTGAGAGTGGCTGTGCTACAACCCCTGTGCCCACACTTTAGTACAAAAAGTATAAGGGAAAGGACAAAAAGTAAAGCCCTACAATAGGTGAACCCAGGATGCCTTACTCCCCAAGTAAATTCCATAAAACCCCAAGTATCTAAGGTAGACTTCACAATTCCTCCATATCTGAATTTTTTGACTGCTAAGTAAAGTCTGCAGGCCTTACTAGTGAACAAACCCTCACTTTAGGAGCCCCACTTTCTAGGATTGGGGGCCCCTGGCAGAGGTGGATTTGGGGGACCACAACCGGTTTGGTCGCATTGGGCGGGGAGTTTTGGGGGCACCACAAGTATGATTTAAAAAGGAGCTTGACCGGTGGAGAGGTGCTGAATTTCAGCACAGCATAGGACACCACTGAAATTTGAGACCCTAACCCTAATCCTGCACCTGGAAGGATTAAAAGGATCAGGCTTTAAAGCTGCCAAAATCCAACCAGCGCACGTTTACCTGAGGCAAGTGGGAGTGGAAGAAAAGCCCTCACCAGGCTGAACTCAGTAAGTCTTGCTCCCCAAGTTAACTTCCTCAGAGAATCTGGTGGAATCTAGACACATATAAATAATGCTGAGAAAATGCTTTTTTAAAATAATGTTTTGAAAAATATATTTAATTTGCCATAGCTCACCATCGCCATCTAGTGTCACATTTGTATAATGCACCTTACAACACACTTAAAACGTTTTATTTGCAGCTGTATAGCTGAGTTTGGTTGGACAGTGTTCTCGAAGCTACCAGCATGAGTTTGACCAAACTGCGGGAGGCAGTGGAAGACAGAAGTGCCTGGCGTGCTCTGGTCCAGGGGGTCACGAGGAGGTGGACATGACTAAACGACTAAACAACAACAAAAAGCTGAGTTTACTGTCTGTACAGCTGAAGCAAGGGAAACCCCCACATCACAGAAAGGAATGAACCATCTCACTTACCCATTCTAATCCTGCTTTGATCGTGAGAATGTGGAACCAGGAACTGGCTCATGAGAAATTATTTTCCATCCCTAATGAGCACTCTTCTTCAAGGGATTTAGTATCATTTAAATTCATTAGAATTTCAACTCGATTAAATCTTCTGAAGAATTTAAAAGTGAAAATAGCATGGTCCAATAAATGACAGCAGTATTTACACAGATAGTAGTAACGTGAAGAACTGAAGAATATGGTTATTGGAAAGTACTGTTAAGACAAAGTTTTTGTTAATGGGTCCCCTCCCCATTAAAAAAAAACACTTGTAGAAGATAAGAAACCAATTTCCATACAGAGTGCAGTGGATAAAACCTTTCTTTTCTCTTCTTATTGCATATAGAAGTCACAAGTTAAATCTCAAGGGGCAATATTTGATAACCACAAATCTACCTCCCATACATATGAAATAATTATTCAGTGCTCTTGAAAAGAATGAAAATAAACATTTTGCTCCCTTCAGATATACCTCAGTGCTGGGATACAGAAAGACCTCTTCAGAAAACACAGGAGGAATGCAGCAGAGACGACTGCACTCTCTCCAACGAAGGCTTCCCTCACCATCAACTGACAGAGGGAAACGGTGACATGGGCTTTGTGTGTGTGCCGGGAAACCTCTGGGGTCCATGGAGAAGAAATTCATGGCATCCCCTTTCTGCAGCAGAATGACCCACTTTGCCCTGAAGAGGGCCTTCTTCTGAAGAGATTCTGCTGCATTCCAGGGGACTTTGTTGGAAATAAGTTGTTTGGTGAACGACACAGAGCTACTGGCCAAGTTCCTACTGACTCTTATTCACAAGCCCCTCACACAGGAAAATGAAGACTTTTGCCCCCAATAAGGCTTGCACAGATATATGTGGCTGCATAGGGAAAAGGAGCAGCCTGGCAGTTGACAGGGGCAGGGGAAATAATAGTTAGGCGACCCATGTAAATTGCTTCCAACGGAGGTTGTAAGTTTCTTCTCCTGCACAAACTGCATTGACATAAAAAGAATCCCTGCCAGAGCTCAGGGCTTTCAGCCACAATGGCTTTGCTATACCAGACATAACATTTAGTGTGCAGAAATATATGTAACAGAACTCTGTTAGCAAAAACACTGCGATTAATTACATTTGCTGCAAATCACACGCTGGAATGTGGAGCTGCGATGAAATGCCAATTTGTATTTAATTAATGTTCAAATAGCGCCATCGTTATTAGCATTAGGCTGAGGCACAGGAATGAGAGAGAGAGAGAGAGAGAGAGAGAGAGAGAGATACCACTGCCCAGTTGGCACTGTTCTCCAAAATGGCAGGTAGAGCAGTGAGAGCTCAAGAGCAAGATCAAAACATCTGAAGCATTCAGAAATCCCTACACTGGGATTGGTAAAGACTCAAAAGTCCTTGGACCAGGGATGGGTTGCCTGTGTTCCTCTGGATGTTACTGGGCTCCAGTTCCCACCCTCTCTGACCATTGGGCACAGCGGCTGCCGGGACTGATGGAAAAGGAGTGCAGAAACCTCTGGACCTCCCCACTCAGTTCCCATGTGATGGGAAGATCATTCAAAAGAGCCGGCCGTGTGGACAGTCTTTCTGATAGAAATGCTACAGCTTCTCCCGCTTGTGAAAACACCCATATGAACTGACTTGGATGCTTTGATCCTCTTTGCAGGCCCTTCTTGGTGTGCCTCCTCTGCATGAGGTTGGGAGGGGGCAACACAGGAGCAGGCCTGCCGCCTCGGCAAAACATCCCTCTTCTCCCAGGCTTTTGGCTTTTTTAAACAACTGTGGCCTTTTAAACTGTGTGTGTGTGTGTGTGTGTGTGTGTGTGTGTGCTGTTTTGTTTGCTACGGCAGCATGCTATGTGATTTTGTGATTTTATATTGTAATGTGCCCTCCAATCCTTGGATGAAGGGTGGTATAGAAATTCAGTTACAAATAATAATCAAAGGAGCTGCATATGGTGTTTCCCCCATGGCTGTGTTATTCTGGCATCTAAATCCCACTCTTCCTTTCAGTTCTCTTTCACATAACAGAGTTTTCTTACTAAGTATTCATAATTCTGACTCTGTGATCCATGTGTAAGAAGGGCCTATATGTTGCAAGAACTGGGGGGGCCACTTTCCCACAAACTTGTTCCCCAAGTGGCTCACAGTAGGCCAAATGTTCAGCAGGTATAATGATTCTTCATTTCAGTAAAGATTTGGAAACAGACCATGATATTACAGTGGTACCTTGGGTTACATACACTTCAGGTTACATGCGCTTCAGGTTACAGACCTGAAATAGTACCTCGGGTTAAGAACTTTGCTTCAGGATGAGAACAGAAATCGTGCTCTGGCGGCGCGGCTGCAGCGGGAGGCCCTATTAGCTAAAGTGGTGCTTCAGGTTAAGAACAGTTTCAGGTTAAGAACGGACCTCCGGAATTAATTAAGTACTTAACCCGAGGTACCACTGTATTGTGAAGATGGAGATGGTGTGTTCATTAGTGAGGAGGGTAGTTGTTCATTTCAGTTTCTCTTTGTTTCTCTGTTTTCTTAAGGTCAGTTCTCCACAGGGTTGGGGCTGTAGGTTGATCAGGGTCAGCAGGTGAATGTGGGACAGATTTCCAAGGATCAGGTCCTCCTCATTTCTTTCATTGTGCAGTTTGAGTTACGCTGCCCCTTGTGCTGGTAGAACCTACTCATTGTCAGGTTACGTGACAGAGCTGAGCGGGCCAAAAATGCAGCCTCAGCCTCCCCCCCCCCCAATCTGGTCTCACCCCCCGCTCCCCATGTCCATTTCTCAGGGCTTATGCCAGCCTTGGTTCCGCCAACTGATGGGACTTACACCAAGTGGAGCCAAGCTGAGCCAGAAGCCAGCCAGCTGAGAAAGAGATCTGCTGGGTCCCAAGTCTCTCATCCCAGCATTAATAATAATAATAATAATAATAATAATAATAATAATAATAATAATAATTTATTATTTATATCCCACCCATCTGGCTGGGTTTTCCCAGCCACTCTGGGCGGCTTTCAACAGAGCATTAAAACAGAATAAAACTTCAAACATTAAAAACTTCCCTAAACATTAAAAACTTCCCTAAACTGCCTTCAGATGTCTTCTAAAAGTCAGATAGTTGTTTATTTCTTTGACATCTGATGGGAGGGTAGGCACCAATACTGAGAAGGCCCTCTGCCTGGTTCCCTGTAACTTCACTTCTCGCAGTGAGGGAACCACCAGAAGGCCATCGGAGGTGGACCCCAATGTCCGGGCAGAATGATGAGGGTGGAGAAGCTCCTTCAGGTATACTGGGCCGAGGCCATTTAGGGCTTTAAAGGTCAGCACCAGTGCTTTGAATTGTGCCTGGAAATGTATCTGAGCTCAGGCTTGCTTCCTTGGTCTGCAAACAGCCTCCTGCCTTTTCATTCTGCACATCACCATTGTGGTTTCTAGTACTGCAGCTGTGCAGGTGTCGTGTTTATGTAGGACAATGTCCTATAAAATCAGGGTGAGTAATGAACGGGACCACAAAAACTGCTCCTGCGCTCACTGAGGCAATGCGTCCCATAGTAAATGGAGGTTATATAGGTAGCAAAGCAGGGAATTAATGAAATGAAAGGCACATTTGATCAGGCCCCAGGGAGCTCATGTCATCCCGAGAAACATGAAATGAGCCAACTACCTTGGGTGGCTGAAAAGCAGCATTAAACTGAAGACTTAATTAGAATTGATATGAATATGTGCAGTAGAGAAAGAAAAGCACCTCTTGGTTTCCCCCAAGTGTCCAATGTGCTGAAATATTTATTTATGTGGGTTGCTAAGTTACAACAGGATTACACTGTGAAAGGCTTGGATCGTATATAGGCCGTGCTCCGGGCATCCTGTGATTCTGGAGCAGTATAGAGAAGCTGCAGGATGCCACCATGGGATGCTGAAACACAAGTATTTCACACACACACACAGAGCAGCCAAGCAGGCACTGCAACCCTGCACCAACAAAGCACCTCACTGCTTAGTGCTGTCCGTGCCCAGTCCCCACAAAGAGAACAGGTGATGCTCATAGAATAAACAGAAAACCCTGTGCCATTGTAATTCCACCAGGGGAAAATAATACGTTGGTTATCTTAACGTATCTTCCAGGAAAACTTGTTGAAAGCATTGTTAAAGGTAGAATTTCAAAGGATATATAAGAATTAGTCTTGCTGAAGTAGAGCCAGCACGGCTTCTGCAAGGGAAAATCCAGTTTCACTAACCATTTCAAGGTCATTAAGAGCGTCATACAACATATGGAGGTGCCCCAGCAGATACTGTGTACTTGTGCCTGGCAAACCACCTCACCAAAGACTCCTTAGCTGCCATGGAATAAGAGGCGAAATCCTATTACGGATCAGTAACTTGCTAAGAATCAGGAAGCAGAGAGGAGGAATAAATGGGCAGTCTTTCCATTTCAAAATCAGATCACTAAATCAGGATGATGGTGAGTTTCTTACTGTCACAGAAAAAGTGAGGAAATGGTGTGGAGCAGCAACAGGAGAAGTGCAGTGGCTGCTGAACAATGAAAAAAGTGACAAAGAAAAGATACAAGAAGGACATCCGTGAACCCTTTTTGCTCCTGAAAGCTCCTTTTTCATGCCAAAACATGTTCATTTTGGAACTTTTGGCTCAGTCATAATTATACATCAGGTTAACTGGGTTAAAACCTTATAATATCTACTCAGAAGTAAGCTGCACTGAGTCCAAACGTTCTTACTCCCAGATTTCAGCAAATATTTACAATGATTTCTGCTCCATTGTGTTGGGTTTTTCTCTGCCTTTTCTCCAGAATAAATAACCATTTTAAGCTTAGACGGAAATGCAGTCTTAATGACCATTTTTAGTTGGATGGGTAAAAGTTTGATGCAATCACCAAGAAGCAATTGCAGCTCTACTCCTTCCATCTATGTTTTTATGTTTAGACATGCCCCGTGTGATCTGAAGCACAACTCATTCTGCCCATAGGATTGGATTGAAAAAATGTGTTCCATCAGGAATTTGATCTAATATCAGTACAACCAAATGCACACATTTGAAGGATAAGCTCATAGGGCTGTATTTATTATTTCTACAACAATTTATGCCTCACCCCAGCAGTGGTGAGATGTTATACGAGATGATAATCCACAAAATTGGATATACTTTATTTTGAAGAGGGTGGGGTATTCTGAATACTTAGGCTAATACAAGAACTAAGTGAACATTGTATATTCCCATGCAACTGCTGACCAGCTTGCTCTTGGCTGTAGTGCTGGGCTGTGCCTCAAAATAGAAGAATCTTACCATATTCTTTGGGCTTACTCCAGATAACCATAGACTTATAAAGTTGGAAGGGACCCAAGGTCATCTAGTCCACTGCGATGGACTAGGAGTAGGAATGCACTTTTGCCTACAGTTCTAAGCAGACTTAAGAAGCAATCCAATGGTAAGATCTGCCTGGGTGAGCATGTTAGAATCCAGCAGATCTTCAGTGGAGTAGATGTATCTCTTTCATTCTGACTTAGATGGATACTGTTGGGATCTGGTGCAACTTTACTCCAGCTTCTTGTGCATAAGGATTGCACCCTTACTTGGAAGTTCAACCCACTGAACCCAATGGGACTTACTTCTGAGTAGACAAGGATAGGAGTCTGCTGTTCACTGCACCTGCTATTATTTTCTTTTTTCATGGATCTTACAATAATGCTTTTGGGACACTTATCCATCACTGTAAATAAGTGAGTTTTGCTTGAGAAACAGGAAAGGAAGAATTAATTGTGTCTGAATATGCTGCTGTATTAGGTTTAAATTCAATATATACTAGCAACAACTGTGCATAGTAAGAACTCATTAGGCAGATAAAGCCACTACCCGTCATTCTAAACAAAAACAATTTTAGAAATGTAGGAGAATCTTGTCCACTTCATTTCAGTTTTGGTAGCTGATGTATTAATAATATTTTACCTTGCTATATACAGGGCAGAAATATCACTTTCACTCAGCTCAAACAACAACATCTTTCTTTTTTTATTATTATTTTTTTAAAAATGATATTTATTGAGAATTTAAAATTACAGAGGAAAAAAGGAAAAAAAAATTTAAACGATACAAGTCGATAAAAAGAAAAAAGAGAACAGCCTGAACACAGACTTCCACTGAAGGTGCTGGAATTGAATTTGAGTCTAATGTGACATTACTTTAGGATTTTAGAATAGTATAATTCATGCTCTCTTTCTTAGCAACAGGCTTTTGAGCATTCAATGGAAACTTTTTACTACCATATTCTGCAGGTTTCATCAGCGTGACTCTTGAAACAAAGCCAAAGCTATAGACGAGAAGCTGGTGCAAAGCAAGCTGGTGTAACTGAAGTTGACATAAAGTTACAACAAATCCAAATGCCATCAAGCGGTGTGCCTACTGCTGGCAGAGCCAACCTATGCCTCCCAGAGGGAAATCAAACTGTTATACTGTACTTGCCTCTTTGCCAGTTTGACTTATGCTGGGCTGCCAGATCACATGACTGAGCTGAAGGGGCCTAGGACCAGCCAAATTCTCCCTTCCTCTGGTCCTACCCCCTCCCCACCCCCCTGAGTTTTCAGGGCTTACACTGGTGTAAAATCTACCAGGCCCAGCTCGACTGGCTGGCTGTCCAATCTTGCTATAGGATTGCTCCTGAAGTATCTTAAGTCTGCTCTTCATTCCCACAGATATCAGCACATAATGGGATACAGGGGCCTCAACTTATGCTGGGTTTGCATTCCAGGAAGAGTGCCTGAAGCCAGAATAGCCCACAGTCAAAACACACTGGGTTCAAGGGCAGGTGGGATGGCCAAAGCATCCCCACCCCTGAGAAGCCATCCTCCTTTATATTTTTGTATTTTTGTAATTTTAAATTTTAAATTGAATCTGAATGCACAGAAAATAAATGTTTGCAAGCTGTGAGTTACCATAACCTATGCATGGCACACCTGGCCAGCAGATGATAATTAAATGTTTCTGGATCCTTCTGGACATGTTGTGAACTGATGTGAGATAGCAGGGCAGGAGCAGTGGTACAGTTAATCCTATTGCACATAACGGGGAAAGCTTAGCAACAGCAATTGGCTTGTTTTCAGAAATGGAAGGAAGCACAATAGACTGCTCTGAATGTAGAGAAATGTGCTATGTAGCCATTTCTCTTCCCCGTCTCCAGAACAGCTCTCATTTTTTAAAAATGAAATTTTAATCCATAATGAACATAAAAGGGCACTATGCTAAAGAAGAGGCCTAAGATAGTACCTACAAAAAGAGGGGTGAGCATAGCCCCCCCCCCCGGATGTCCCACTTAAATCAGGGCAGAGTCATGAAACCTATTGGGCAACATTGGACCAGCCACTTTTTCTCAGGCTACCTCACAGGGTTCTTGAGAGGATAAAATTGGAAGGAGGGACCATATTTCAGCCATATTCTTGGCAAATATACTTTGCAAAATTCACAGTTAAATTAGCAGATTGACCAACTGGAGAAAAACTTTGAAAATACTACTGTTGCATGGAATCTGCTTGTCACCCATTTTACCAATATTTGGGATGCAACTTATTCTGTGATCCAAACTAATTTTTTTCTTTCTGATAACCACCAGTAAGGCAAGTTGAGTAGACTAAAGCCTTGTGAAAAACCCCATGAAATACAGAATCATTTAGAAAAGGCACTCAAGGAAAAAGTTCATTTTTGTTTTTTCCAGACAGCCACTGACAACAAACAAGACAATTAGGTCGTAAGGGGGCAGTAAATTTATTTCCAAGGTCAAGACCACAGAGAGTTGATAAGGTTGCTTGAATTGCCTCATCAGCTGTTGGCTTTGGGTTTCAAGGCATCCTAACGCTATTTCCTTCTGTTGTTTTTCACAAATCTAAAATCTGTCAGACCTTGATGGTAGGTCACTACTTATTTTAGAAGAATCGCTTTGTGGGCCCATATTTCTGTCCACTCTGCCTTGCTAAATGTGTCTTTGTATTTATACAGTCCATAATTTGAAAAAGTGCTTAAAGGTAAAGGTAAAGGTACCCCTGCCCGAACGGGCCAGTCTTGACAGACTCTGGGGTTTGTGCGCCCATCTCACATCTATTGGCCGGGGGCCAGCGCTGTCCGAAGACACTTCCGGGTCACGTGGCCAGCGTGACAACGCTGCTCTGGCGAGCCAGAGCCGCACACGGAACGCCGTTTACCTTCCCGCTGGTAAGCGGTACCTATTTATCTACTTGCCCCCGGGGGTGCTTTCGAACTGCTAGGTTGGCAGGCGCTGGGACCGAGCAGCGGGAGCGCACCCCGCCGCGGGGATTCGAACCGCCGACCTTTCGATCGACAAGCCCTAGGCGCTGAGGCTTTAGCCCACAGCGCCACCCGCGTCCCAATGAAAAAGTGCTTATTCTGCCACAAACTCATTGATTTTTCTTCCTTGATCTTATAGTTCAATACCACAAATTTTATTCTTCCACAGCATCATTGATTTGTCTTCCTTGGTCTTATACCACAAAGTTATACACCATTTCATTTCTATCCCTAGGTTGCTTCTGTAAAGTGTTTACTTGATGCTATCAACATGCAGATGGTGACAGCAGCCACGAAATTAAGAGACCTGCTTCTTGGGAGAAAAGCAATGACAAACCTAGACAGCATCTTAAAAAGTAGAGACATCACCTTGCCAACAAAGGTCCGTATAGTAAAAGCTATGGTTTTCCCAGTAGTGATGTATGGAAGTGAGAGCTGGACCATAAAGAAGGCTGATCACCGAAGAATTGATGCTTTTGAATTATGGTGCTGGAGGAGACTCTTGAGAGTCCCATGGACTGCAAGAAGAAAAAACCTATCCATTCTTAAGGAAATCAGCCCTGAGTGCTCACTGGAAGGACAGATCCTGAAGCTGAGGCTCCAATACTGTGGCCACCTCATGAGAAGAGAAGACTCCCTGGAAAAGACCCTGATGTTGACTTCCGGGTTGGCGCGATCTGGAAATGGCGGATTCCCTCCGAGCTCCGGAGGGAATCGGCTCAGCGGTGGATGGGTCTTTGCCGTGCCGGCGACACGGGGACCCTTAAAAACCGCAGGCGCGGAAGCCTGCGGACTGAAGACTCGGCGGGTGCCTTAAGCGCCCCCCCTGATTCGCGAAGAGCCTTTTTAAAGGCTACGGAGGGGATACGGGGGACGGCGCGGCACTGAGAGTCGATCGCTACCGCCGCTGAGCGAAGCCGCGAGCCATAACTGGAGAGCGCTGACTTCCTTCCTTGAAATTTGGACTGAAAAAAAGAACCCGTGAGTAATCTGGAACTGAACTTTAAAAATTTTACCTTCTGAATTTGAGACGACCGGGGGGTGTGCTAAAAGGAAGTCCCCACCCCCCCCTTGCAGACGATCCAGAGCAACGATATAAGAGCTAAGCTGGAGTGCCTACCCTGTAAAGGGTGAGTTTCAAAAAGACAGTAACTTCCAAGATTTGGAGAGGTAAATTTGAGCAGGAGAGTGGAGTGTTGGAAGAGACTTTGTTTTGTTGTAAACAACCCTCCCTCCCGGGCCCGGGAGCGACCTGCTTTGGAGCCTGTATAGAGGAGTAGAATTTGACAGCTGTCAAAGCTGTCAAATGGACTGTTAACAGTGGAAAAATTGTTATCTAAGATCTCTCCGGATTAAAAGGAGTTACAATTGAATCAAAATTGTTGGAAACAAAGAAACAATAACAGGACAGAGGATTGTTGGAGAAAAGAACATTAAGTAACCAGATTCCCTCTAGGGGGAATTCTGTGGAATTACAATGGCTGTGGGTGGAAAGTTACTGAGAGAAATCGAAAGGATGTTTTCACTGGTGGGAACTTTACAGGAGCAGACTACAGCTATGAGTAAACAACTGATGACCTTGAATTCTGAAACAAGTAGCTCTGCTGAATGTAATGAGGACTTGAGTGCGAAAGAACCCACAGCTGAATTCGAAATAATAAACAAAGAAGAGGAGAAGACAAAACAAGAAAGAGAACAAGTAAAGTGGGAAAATACTAACCAGAAGCTGACATCTGGAGAACACAAGCAAGGAGACTATTGGATTAAATCCATTTTAAGACTACGAAAGATACAGAAGACGAAAGTGGAGGCCCCGGGAGTTTATGGAATTCAGGAACTTGAAATAAAGAAGTACAATTGGGGCCTCCACATAGACTTTGATTTTGATTATCATCAAGACTCAGGCCTCGTGGAAATCCTGCAGTAGATGTTTTTAAATAAGGGAAGAGACTATGGACTGATTGGATTGATTGTGAAGGAACTCTTTCGAGACTCGATGACCGACAAAAAGGACTACCAACAAAACCGGCGGAGAGGGACTGAAAGAGATTTGAGAGCCTCGGATGTGCGGAACCCAGGCTAAAAACTGTTATTTTGGACATGTCTTGGGAAAGGACGCAAACCGGGGATGGGAGGGAGGGAAGCATTTAAATTTAAACAACACTCAAGACCAGGGGGTTTAGTTAATAAGAAAATTATTCAAGAAAAAATGAGAAATCGAGGGAAGAGAATTGGGGTCCAACTTAGGGAAAATTTATTTTTGTTTTTCTTTATAAAAGGATTAATATTAAGATGGAAAAGGAAATGCTAACTTGCTGACATAAATTTGGGAATAGGGAGGCAAGGGTGGGGGTGGGGGGAAGTCAAGGATCAGGGTTAGAAAATAAGATGTTAAGAAATTGTACATGTTTGTTGTCTTTTATGTTTGTTTTGGTGTTCTGTGTTTTGTTTTTGTCTATATAAATTGTGAAAACCCAATAAAAATATTTAAAAAAAAAAAAGGAAAAGACCCTGATGTTGGGAAAGATGGAGGGCACAAGGAGAAGGGGACGACAGAGGACGAGATGGTTGGATAGTGTTCTTGAAGCTACCAGCATGAGTTGGACCAAACTACGGGAGGCAGTGGAAGATGGAAGTGCCTGGCATGCTCTGATCCATGGGGTCACGAAGAGTCGGACACGACTAAACGACTAAACAACAACAACATCAGCATGGCCAGCATTAACTGTACAGTGTATATCTATCAATATTTTCTAGTCTGTGGCAAAGTTTGTGAATTGTTTAGTTGTTTAATTTATAATATTTGGTATGACATTACATTTTGCTGTTTTCATAAAGCAATCTTACAGGGATTGAAGTCGGGAAATCTGTTAATGCTGAGTTTTCTGTCCATAAATAGATCATAAGATCAGGCCAATCACACACCAAGAACCATAGTGTTTTGGGGTAGTCCTTATTCCTCAAAAGTGAAGGGAACCCAAGAAACAAGAGAGAGTACCAGGCTTTTTTCCAGCCAGAACTCACCAGAACTCAGTTCTGGCCCCTCTCAGGTGGGCGTCATTGCAATTCTAAGAGAACGAGAAAGGCATTCATGGCAAGTTCCAGCACCTCTTTTTCTAGAAAAACAGCACTGGTGGGTACTTTGTGCAGTGCTGGATGGTTTGTGTGCTTTTGCTAAGGCTTTCCTCTTTCCTTTGAACAATGAGCTGCCCAACCGAGATTGTGAGATTTGATTGTTTGAAGAATTTGATCCTTCCAGATTCTTATTCATATCAACTTGGTCCTCCTGTTCTTTGGCACTTTGTGGCTCAGAACTTAGCTCTCCGCTGGATTTCTTACTTCCTGAACAACCTTAACTCAAATAGCAATCAAACCATCAAAATACATTTTTAAAATCTGTATTTTATCTTACCTTGTATACTCTTTGGTCTGTAGAACTGTCACTTTGACAAGAGCCACACGATGTTAGCTCTGAGCGTGCAAGGAGTGGATCCTTCCACGAGGAACCCCCTGCCCACCCCCAGGAGGCAGGCACCTCCATGGCCTTGATTGGGTGCCTGCTAAAAGGCTGCTTTAAGTAAGCCTACCCAGACGTGCAAATCGGATATGTATTTTAATTTTTTTTTCTCCTAACGTATATTTCTAAAACTGCTGATTTCATAAGGAAAATGTTTTAGGGTAACTTTTTAAATGTCTGATTGTATTGGTAATTTTAATGTAATCCATTTAGAGATTGTGATTATTAAGCAGTATATAAATCCTGTTAAATAAAAACATTTTGGGGAAAAAGACATTTAAAATTGTGTAGTTAAATCTTAGCTTTAAATATGGGAAAGCTACTGAACAGACCAGGAAGACTGAATCATTCATTTCTGTTCCAAGCCTGGGGAGATAAATTGACCTTTGAAACATTTTGATATTTCTGATAAGAAGTCATAGAATAATTCATTTATGAATTCTGGGGATCCAAATTACCAGCTTGTGTTTCCCAACTGAAACTAATGCATTAGTAATCCCCCATTGTTCTGCCTTTACTTTCACGTTTTCAATGTGCACATGTTTATTGATAAAGCACTGCAAAAATGATTTTGGTATGATTATACTGTATCTATTGGTGTTGTGTTTCACCAATGTGAATGGATAAAACACCAAAGAAATGTGATTGAAATGAACATACAAAATTTGTATGTGATATTTTACTAAAGGACAGAAATGCTTATACACACCAATAAAACACTGAATAAAAATATTGCAGACAAATCCCTTTCTATGGAAAGGAAGATGTTAATTTTGCATTTTGCTTGAGAGAGAGAGAGAGAGAGAGAGAGAGAGAGAGAGAGAGAGAGAGACTGACTCTATTGGCTCAAAACAGAGGGACTTGCTGCATGGCCCCTGCCACAGAAACAAAGGTGTTAATTTTGCTTAACTCCTGTCCAATATTCTTTGAAGTTACAGAGAGCTTGCAATTGTTTGGGGGTGAATACTATGCAGCTGTGATGCTTAATGCTGGTTTGTGTCAAACCAATTAGCATTACAAAGCCCAGCTACGCATTTAATATGCAATTTTTTAAAACACTTGTAAATTATGTTATTTTTGCTCATTATTTTAATTGAATAAACCACTGTAAATCATGTGTGTCATTGTAATGGATTGCTTTGAAGTCATTTAAGCCCAGGTAAAAATAAATAAATAAATGCCCCCCCCCAGTCCTATAATTTGCCCTACTAGCGGTGGCAACCCTACGTATGGGCCACTTGTACCCTGATAAGAGAAATTACAAACTGGGGCACCCTGGGAAGCAGCAGGGGGAATTAAGTGTGCACACACAAGACAACTGTGCAAACTGCACCCTGGATTTGTGTGGGTCAGGGCTGCGGTCACTGAGTGTGACTAAGCATTCAACTGTTCATGAAAACAATGTATTGGTTTTGTGCTACTGAATAACATTAACAAAGCTGCTTCTAGTAGTCTCTTATTTGTAGAAAGGTCTCAGTAGATAATGAAGCACACCGTATGGAGTGCACAGTGTTACAACCGCGTTGTTACAGCGTGAGTCACAATGAGCTATAGTGACCCAAAGAGCCCACTTCCTGTGTGCATGTGAATCATTACATTGGCAGAAGCACTATCTGCCTGGTAAATCTTAAGGTTTTAGGTACATAATTCTTAATTATAAAAGAAAAATTATCAGTGGCTTAACACTCTGCTGGGAAATTAAGTCTTGCAGAGGAGAATCCCAATAGTAAAAGCCTGTTTTGTACAAATTAAATTGACTTCTGCTGCCCAAACAGACTAGATGATTTGGGAAAGCTGTGGTACTTAATTGCAGAATATGTCATCTTTATACAGGTCAGTTGAATCCCAATGCTTGCTAGTTCCTTTCCAAATCCATATTTGCCTGTTTTTCAAGATACTATGAGTTTATAGTCCTACACCCATCTGCTTTTGCTTCCAGGTGAAGCCCCTTGACCCAGATTTATTGCTCTAGGGGATTATTCCATTTGTCTGGGCCCACTTGTCTCAGAGTTTGCAGGGCAGCAGTTGAAGAAGGAGCAAAAAGGGTTTTCTTGTGTGTGTGTGTTTCTTTGTGGCTGATTAGCTGTTTTCCCTGTGTAAAGGTCAGAGGGGGCAGGGTTTCTGTTGAGGCAGGGGATTAGCTGTGGGAGGAGCTTATCAGAGTTTGCAGGGCATCAGTTGAAGAAGGAGCAAAAAGGGTTTTCTTGTGTGTGTGTGTTTCTTTGTGGCTGATTAGCTGTTTTCCCTGTGTAAAGGTCAGAGGGGGCAGGGTTTCTGTTGAGGCAGGGGATTAGCTGTGGGAGGAGCTTATCAGAGTTTGCAGGGCATCAGTTGAAGAAGGAGCAAAAAGGGTTTTCTTGTGTGTGTGTGTTTCTTTGTGGCTGATTAGCTGTTTTCCCTGTGTAAAGGTCAGAGGGGGCAGGGTTTCTGCTGAGGCAGGGGATTAGCTGTGGGAGGAGCTTATCAGAGTTTGCAGGGCAGCAGTTGAAGAAGGAGCAAAAAGGGTTTTCTTGTGTGTGTGTGTTTCTTTGTGGCTGATTAGCTGTTTTCCCTGTGTAAAGGTCAGAGGGGGCAGGGTTTCTGTTGAGGCAGGTGATTAGCTGTGGGAGGAGCTTATCAGAGTCTGAAGGGCAGCAGTTGAAGAAGGAGCAAAAAGGGTTTTCTTGTGTCTGTGTGTTTCTTTGTGGCTGATTAGCTGTTTTCCCTGTGTAAAGGTCAGAGGGGGCAGGGTTTCTGTTGAGGCAGGTGATTAGCTGTGGGAGGAGCATATCAGAGCTAGCAGGGCAGCGGCGCGTGCAGTTATACCCATCTTTTAGATTTAGGGGAGCTAGTCTCAAACGTTTGTTGGGGGAGATCTAGGTGTTTTTTTTGTGTGGGGGAAGTTATTTGTCCTGTCTTCAAGCTTTTTATGATGGAGGACCTCTGTAGCCACCCCCAACGACACGATCTCAAGATGGAAGGGGAGGGAACAGCTGCAGTCACCTGCGATTCCTGCGCAATGTTTGTCATCTTGCCAAAGGTTGCAGGCAGCTTTACCTGCAGCAATTGCATGTTGATTGCCCTTTTAAAAGACAAAGTCCAGCAACTGGAGGAACGTGTAGTTACGCTCCAAAGAATTAGAGAGCTGGAGCTCTTCTTGGAAGCAGCAGAGCACACCGTCCCCACCAAAGAGGAGACAGGGGACTCCCCTGAGAAGGAGGATAGTTCACCAACACAGGAGCCAGATATATGGAGAAACGTGACTCAAAGAAGTAGGAGGCCCAGGGTTCACTCTGATTGTTTAGAAATACACAATCGTTTTGAGGTCCTCTCCCCTAGCATGAAAGACGAAGAGCAGACTCCATTTGAGGATCTCTCCCTCATTACAGTCGATCAGGTATATGAAGACGAGCAGCAAAGTCAGTCCTCAGGGAATGTGCAGGCGACCTTGGAACGGACAGCTCACGGAAGAACCCCGACCAAGCCCAAGAGGAGGCGTGTACTGGTGATAGGGGATTCCCTACTGAGGGGAACAGAAGCAGTGATCTGTGGGCCTGACAAGATGTCTCGGGAAGTGTGCTGTCTCCCCGGGGCTAAGATCCAAGATGTAACTGAACGACTGCAAGGAATCATAAAACCCACTGACGAATACCCCTTCCTCTTGGTTCATGTGGGAACCAATGACACTGCAAGCAATAGCCTCCAGAAGATCAAAAGAGACTACGAGGCTCTCGGCAGGAAATTGAAGCAACTAAATGCACAAATTGTCATCTCATCTGTCCTCCCAGTTGAACGACGTGGCCCAGGGAGAGAGGGAAAAATAGTGGAAGTGAACAGCTGGCTTCGCAAATGGTGTAAACAGGAACGGTTTGGATTCTTAGATCACGGACTGCAGTTTCTTGAAGATGGACTTCTGGCAAGCGATGGGCTGCACCTTACAACGGTTGGGAGAAACGTTTTTGCCAAAAATCTCAGAAACCTCATCAGGAGGGCTTTAAACTGACTAATGTGGGGGAGGGAGACAGTGCTCCTGAAGGTAGGAGTCTATCAATTGATGAAGATGATCATCCAAATGTCATAGACCAAATGGAGCAAACAGCACACAGACCTAGTGGTGGGAGGAAAAAATCCTTAAATAAGAGACACGGGGGAATGATTAATGGACTTCAATGTCTGTACACTAATGCGCAAAGCATGGGAAATAAACAAGATGAGCTTGAGCTCTTGGTACAGCAAATTAAATATGACATAATAGGCATCACTGAAACCTGGTGGGATAAGTCCCACGATTGGAATGTAATAATGGGGGGATACAATCTATTTCAGAGAAACAGACCAGACAAGAAAGGAGGAGGAGTGGCGTTATATGTCAGGGATGTGTATACCTGTGAAGAGATCCAAGATTTAGAACCTCAAAGCCAAAGTGAGAGCATTTGGGTCAAAATTAAGGGAGAGAAGAATAACAGAGAATAACAGAGAATAACAGAGACCTCATTGTGGGAGTTTACTATAGATCCCCAAGCCAAACGGAGGACATAGATGATGCCTTCCTGGAACAGACGGCCAAGCATGCAAAAGGAAGGGAGATAGTAGTAATGGGGGACTTCAATTACCCGGATATTTGTTGGATGTCAAACTCAGCCAAGAGCATAAGGCCAAACAGATTCCTCACTGGCCTTGCAGACAACTTCATTGTCCAGAAAGTGGGGGAAGCAACAAGAGGAACAGCCATTTTAGATCTGGTCCTAACCAATGTTGATGACCTGGTTGGTGGGGTAGATGTGGAAGGATCATTAGGCGCGAGTGATCATGCTCTTCTGAAGTTTACTATACAGCGGAAAGGAGCAGCCAAGCATACTAGGACTCAATTTCTTGACTTTAAGAAATCCGACTTCATAAAACTTAGGGAAGTGCTGGGTGAGATCCCATGGTCAGCAATACTAAAAGGAAAGGGAGTTCATGATGGCTGGGAGTTTGTTAAGAGGGAGATAGTAAAAGCACAACGTCAGGCAATACCAATGAGACGGAAACATGGAAGGTGCCTAAAGAAGCCAGGGTGGCTATCTAAAGAACTTTTAACTGAATTAAGATTAAAAAAGGATGTGTACAAAAAATGGAAAAGGGGGGAAACCACCAAAGAGGAATTCAAACAAATAGCCAGCACGTGTAGACACAAAGTCAGAAAAGCTAAAGCACAGAATGAACTCAGGCTTGCTAGAGAGGTTAAAAGCAACAAAAAAGGCTTTTATGGGTATGTCCGTAGCAAAAGGAAGAACAAAGAAACAGTGGGGTCACTCAGAGGAGAAGATGGTGAAATGCAAACAGGGGACACAGAAAGGGCTGTACTCCTCAATGCCTTCTTTGCCTCAGTCTTCTCCGATAAAGAAAACAATTCCCAACCTGAAGAATTTGGAGCAAATGATTCAGCAAAGGAAACACAGCCCAGAATAACTAAGGAGATAGTACAAGAATATTTGGCTAGTTTAGATGTTTTCAAGTCTCCAGGGCCAGATGAACTGCATCCAAGAGTATTAAAAGAACTGGCAGATGTGATCTCAGAACCACTGGCAGTCATCTTTGAGAATTCCTGGAGAACAGGCGAAGTCCCGGCAGACTGGAGGAGGGCAAATGTTGTCCCTATTTTCAAAAAGGGGGAAAGAGAGGACCCAAATAATTACCGCCCAGTCAGTCTGACATCAATAGCAGGGAAGATTCTGGAGCAGATCATTAAGCAAACAGTCTGTGAGCACCTAGAAAGGAATGCTGTGATCACCAATAGTCAGCATGGATTTCTGAAAAATAAGTCATGTCAGACTAACCTGATCTCGTTTTTTGACAGAATTACAAGCCTGGTAGATGAAGGGAACGCAGTGGATGTAGCCTACCTTGATTTCAGCAAGGCATTCGACAAGGTGCCCCATGATATTCTTGTAAAGAAGCTGGTAAAATGCGGTCTTGACTATGCTACCACTCAGTGGATTTGTAACTGGCTGACTGACCGAACCCAAAGAGTGCTCATCAATGGTTCCTCTTCATCCTGGAGAAGAGTGACTAGTGGGGTGCCACAGGGTTCTGTCTTGGGCCCGGTCTTATTCAACATCTTTATCAACGACTTGGATGATGGACTCAAGGGCATCCTGATCAAATTTGCAGATGACACCAAACTGGGAGGGGTGGCTAACACCCCAGAGGACAGGATCACACTTCAAAACGACCTTGACAGATTAGAGAACTGGGCAAAAACAAACAAGATGAATTTTAACAGGCAGAAATGTAAAGTATTGCACTTGGGCAAAAAAAATGAGAGGCACAAATACAAGATGGGGGACACCTGGCTTGAGAGCAGTACATGTGAAAAGGATCTAGGAGTCTTGGTTGACCACAAACTTGACATGAGCCAACAGTGTGACGCGGCAGCTAAAAAAGCCAATGCAATTCTGGGCTGCATCAATAGGAGTATAGCATCTAGATCAAGGGAAGTAATAGTGCCACTGTATTCTGCTCTGGTCAGACCTCACCTGGAGTACTGTGTCCAGTTCTGGGCACCACAGTTCAAGAAGGACACTGACAAACTGGAATGTGTCCAGAGGAGGGCAACCAAAATGGTCAAAGGCCTGGAAACGATGCCTTATGAGGAACGGCTAAGGGAGCTGGGCATGTTTAGCCTGGAGAAGAGGAGGTTGAGGGGTGATATGATAGCCATGTTCAAATATATAAAAGGATGTCGCACAGAGGAGGGAGAAAGGTTGTTTTCTGCTGCTCCAGAGAAGCGGACACAGAGCAATGGATCCAAACTACAAGAAAGAAGATTCCACCTAAACATTAGGAAGAACTTCCTGACAGTAAGAGCTGTTCGACAGTGGAATTTGCTGCCAAGGAGTGTGGTGGAGTCTCCTACTTTGGAGGTCTTTAAACAGAGGCTTGACAACCATATGTCAGGAGTGCTCTGATGGTGTTTCCTGCTTGGCAGGGGGTTGGACTCGATGGCCCTTGTGGTCTCTTCCAGCTCTATGATTCTTTGATTCTATGATTCTATGTTCTTGGCTCTGCTGCCTTCTGGGCAGAGGGGACCTCTGACACTGGATAAAAATTTCCCATTCTCTTCAATTAAGAAGCACAAGTGTACCAGTGTATTGTGTCCTTCGTCTTCTCTTATGCTATGAATGATGCTCAGTTGCTGCTCCTGCTCTACCAGCTGTTCTCCAATTTTTCTTTTACTACTCCAAATGAGGGACCCAACCAAACTCAGTTGTAGATCCCCTGACGGAGTGAAATTAGGTGAAATTTGAGCATCTCACTAGGACAAAATATATGAAGAATTTCAAGGCAAGTAAAAAAAAAAAAGTTTAGATACATCTGGTGAAGTTTAGCAGGAGGTTCTTCACGTCTCTTAACCTGTCACAGGATTTCACCTTGTCCAGATTGAGCCTTTTGGCCAAAAGTCATTTTTTTTACAAGCATCCTGGAGGCAGCAGATGTTGGTAACTAAAATTGGAGGTGCATGCAAAAGTTGGTGGAGTTTCAGTAAGTTCAAGAGATCTGCAGAACTTAGACAGCTTCAAGATAAGTTATTTGCATAGCCTCTGGAGCAGAACTAAGTCTTGCAAAGCACTGAAGACCTGAAAAGTGCTTGAAATGAGCAGTATCCAATGAATGTGTTTCATCAGTGCAAGGATGGAACTTGCACTTGTGCAATGGGACTTCCCTCTTTTTCCACACCCTGTCAATGCCACAATCTCCCCAAAAGTATTCTAGAGGGTGGGACAACCACCAGAACAGATTTAGGGGAACACAGAGGGAAGAGACTAGTTAAGTCCCATTGCAGGTAGAAATTCTTGTGCTGATGGGACATGCTACTCAGTGCTACAAGCTCATGTTGCACTCATTCTTTTCTATCCGTTTTCCTAAGTCTGCCAGAGCAAAACAGGATTCCATTCTGTAAATTCCACTGAGGAGTCTTCTAATCATCCAAGCTTTATTTATCTTCCTTTCTAGAAAATAATTAGAAGTGTGAACATTTCTCCATTTCCCTCATCACGGTAATGTTAGAAATGTAAAATTTCCATATTCAGGAGCAGAGGTAAAAGGCAAAACATCTACGCAATTGGAACTTAAAGAGTTTTTATTTTTCCCAAGAAATCTGACATGCGAACAGCACAGAAGGTGTGAGCTAGCTGGAGAGATGGCCACACAGTGCAGCTGATGAGAGTTTTGCCACTTTAGAAATCCATTAATAGTTGTACAGGCTGTGCTACAAGGGGAAGGGGGGCGGAGAGCAAAGAGTGCCAAAGAAAAAAAAGGAAGAGGCAGCACATACATTCTGAAATGAGAGCTGTGTGTCAGAGGGAAACTGAGGAGACATAGAGAAGACAAGCGAACAGAGAGGAGCTGCTGGCCCCATCTGTGGGAGGCCTAAACATCAGCCAAGTCATAAAACTCTACAAAGGGCAAATTAATACCAGTAACAGACCCATTTTTTCAACCATAAAAATTTATATTGAAATTTACTAAGGAATTTTGTGGGTCCTGGTATGTGAAAGCAGCAAAACAAACCAGGTGTCTGGTTAAGAACTCAGCTATTTATTTCTACCACTCGATGGAAATCCTGTAACAGAAAACAAGAGCAATTTACCTAGGATGATTTCCTGTTACTGATTCCTCAGCCAAACTTCTTCTGCAAGACTGACACTGCACTTTCTAGGTCTCTCACATAACTTTTCTTATACTGAGGCCTTTTCTGTGTCACATACTGAAAGAGGCAAGGCAGGTTGTAACGCTCAGTTACAAGCTGTTGCTGCTCTAGTGAGTGCTGGGAAGACCGCTCCCTCTTCTGCCAACTCCATCTGGCCAGGGGGCGGGGCCTGCACTACCATTACAGTTTAGAGGCCTGAGCAGCTACCGGCAGCAACGAACAAAATGGTTTTAAATGTTTTAATTGCTTTTAATTTGTGGCACCTTAAATGGCAGTTGTTGTTTTTTATAATATTATATTATTTCATTATTTTATTTTTGCTTGGGGTGGGATAAGCATTTAGTCAGCGCTATTGTATCTCGCTGTGTTTTGTTTTGTTTTGTTCTGTTCTGTTCTGCTTTGTTTATTATTATTATTATTATTCTGTTAAATTATTATATAGTTTGTATTTTGCTTTCTAAGGGGAAGGGTCATGGCTGCCTGGGAGTGGGCCTCAGCCAATAGATTGGGTGGGGCAGGTTCCACAGGAGGGAATGTATTGGGACACCAAATCTCAGTGATCACGGGCCGGAGGAGGAGTTACGCTAAGACCAGACCATGTCATTACCGAGGAGGCAGGTTTAGTCGTTGTCTGAGGACTATCCCTGCCTCCAGGTCTGGTCCTGACCGGAAGGATACAGTAATCAGCAAGGGAAACCCACATGACCTGAAAGTGTTGCTGTGCAATGCCAGGTCAATGATGAATAAAACCACTGCCATCCTCGACCTGATTGTGGATGGAGGATTTGACCTGGCATGTGTGACAGAGACCTGGTTGGATGAAGCAGATGGGCCTGTCCTTGCCGCTGCTTGCCCACCAGGTTTCTCTTACGCACAGCAACCCAGGTCATGTGGGCGGGGAGGGGGGGTTGCAGTGATTTTTAGGAAGTCATTAGTCTGCACCAGGCGTCCTATTGGGAAGACCCAGTTTTCTGAGTGCATGTTCTGGAAGTTGGGCAATAGGGGCTGTACAGGATTCCTACTGGTATACCGACCTCCCCGCTGCACCAAGGATTCCCTGCCCGAGCTGCTTCAGGTCGTGGTGGATATGCTCCTGGGGACACCTAGCTTGGTTGTCCTGGGGGATTCTAACATCCATGCCGACACAACCTTACAAGGGGCCGCTCGGGACTTCGTGGAAAGCATGGCCTCCATGGGGCTGTCCCTGAGTAAGTTTGGCCCGACTCATAGCTGCGGACATGCCTTAGACTTGGTGTTCACCTCTATGGATGTTGGTGATCTGACACTAACTAAAAGTGAAACAAAAGAAGTGCCATGGTCAGATCACTTCCTGGTGCAACTGGACTTCTCCGCAACCCTTCCCCTCTGCAGGAAGGTGGGACCAATTTGGATGGTCCGCCCCTGCCACTTAATGGATCCAATTGGCTTCCAGAGAATGGTAGGGGATGCTTTATCCCAAGTTGATGGCCTTTCAGCTGATTCCCTGGTGGCACGCTGGAATGCGGAGTTAACCAGGGCTATTGACTGTCTGGCTCTGAAGTGCCCTCTCCGATTGCATGGAGCCCGGACAGCCCCGTGGTTTTCCCTGGAGCTGAGGGTGATGAAACAATCATTGAGACGGCTAGAGCGCCGGTGGCGGAAAACTCATTCTGAACCAGACCGGACACGGGCTAGAGCTCAATGTCGAGCCTACCAAGTGGCAATGGCGACGGCGAAGAGGGCCTTCTTCGCTGCCTGCATTGCATCTGCAGAAAACAGCAGCAGGAGACTTTTTCAGGTGGTTCACAATCTATCGGAACCACCTGTACCACCGGGGCCTGGTAGGGATCCCAAGATCTCCTGCAATGCTTTTGCAAAGTTTTTTGCAGATAAAATCGCTCAGATTCAGAAGGAGGTAGACTCCACCGTGGGAGCAGGGCAAGGGCGGGAGACTGCTAGAGTTCTGTCTGGTCCTGTTACATGGGATCAATTCCAATCTGTTACCTCCGAGGATGTGGACAGGCTGCTTGGACAAGTGAAACCGACCACCTGTCTCCTTGATCCTTGCCCATCCTGGCTGATAAAAGCGAGCCGGGAAGGGCTGGGCGATGGGCTCTGCGGGGTGGTGAATGCTTCCCTCTGTGAGGGAGCCTTCCCAGACCCTCTGAAAGAGGTGGTCATTAAACCGCTTCTTAAAAAAACATATTTAGACCTGGCCAATTTAGCCAACTATTGCCCAGTCTCACATCTGCCATTCTTGGGCAAGGTGATTGAGTGGGTGGTTGCTGAACAACTCCAGGCACACCTGGAAGAACAACTCCAGGCACACCTGGAAGAACAACTCCAGGCACACCTGGACCATTTGGATCCCTTCCAGTCGGGATTCAGGCCTCACCATGGGACTGAAACTGCCTTGGTCGCCTTGGTTGATGATCTCCAGCGGGCTAGGGACAAAGGTGAGAGCTGTTTCCTAGTTCTGCTGGATCTCTCAGCGGCCTTTGACACCATTGACCATAACATCCTTCTGGACCGTCTAGAGTGGCTGGGAGCTGGGGGCACTGTTATACAGTGGTTCCGCTCATTCCTCCTGGGCCGTGTCCAGAAAGTGGTGGTGGGGGATGAGTGTTCAGACCCCTGGGCTCTCACTTGTGGGGTGCCTCAGGGTTCTGTCCTCTCCCCCATGCTTTTTAATATCTATATGAAGCCGCTGGGAGAGATCATCAGGGGGTTTGGACTGGGTGTTCATCAGTATGCAGATGACACCAAGCTCTACCTCTCCTTTAAATCAGAACCAGTGAAGGCAGTGAAGGTCCTGTGTGAGTGCCTGGAGGCGGTTGGAGGATGGATGGCTGCTAACAGATTGCGGTTGAATCCTGACAAGACAGAAGTACTGTTTTTGGGAGACAGGGAGCGGTTGGTGTGGGGGATTCCCTGGTCTTGAATGGGGTAACTGTGCCCCTGAAGGACCAGGTGCGCAGCCTGGGAGTCATTTTGGACTCACAGCTGTCCGTGGAGGCACAGGTTAATTCTTTGTCCAGGGCAGCTGTCTACCAGCTCCACCTGGTACGCAGGCTAAGACCCTACCTGCCCGTGAACTGTCTCACCAGAGTGGTGCATGCTCTAGTTATCTCACGCTTGGACTACTGCAACACGCTCTACGTGGGGCTACCTTTGAAGGTGACCCGGAAACTGCAATTAATCCAGAATGCGGCAGCTAGACTGGTGACTGGGAGTGGCTGCCGGGACCACATAACACCGGTTCTGAGAGATCTGCATTGGCTCCCAGTACGTTTCCGAGCACGATTCAAAGTGTTGGTGCTGACCTTTAAAGCCCTAACAGCCTCATTCCAGTATACCTGAAGGAGCGTCTCCACACCCATCGTTCAGCCTGGACACTGAGATCCAGCGCCGAGGGCCTTCTGGCGGTTCCCTCATTGCAAGAAGTGAGGCTACAGGGAATCAGACAGAGGGCCTTCTTGGTAGTGGTGCCCGCCCTGTAGAACGCCCTCCCATCAGATGTCAAAGAGATAAATAATTACCTGACATTCAGAAGACATCTTAAGGCAGCCCTGTTCAGGGAAGTTTTTAATATGTAACACTGTACTGTTTTTAACACTGATTGGAAGCCGCCCAGAGTGGCTGTGGAAACTCAGTCAGATGGGCGGGGTATAAATAAATAAATAATTAATAATAATAATAATAATAATAATAATAATAATAATAATAGCTCCATGGAGGAGCTCACTCCAATAAAGGCTGGAGGTGGCCTGAAGACTTATGGGACTCTTTTCTCTCCACCTGTCCCAAGTTCTACCTCCTCAGTCTAAAGACCATGGCTCTTACAAAGACAACACCTTGTCCCAGAGATGAGAATGTGCTCCCTGTTCTGTGCCTGCTCACCTGGAATGCTGTTAAGCAGGCTTCATACCATGGGAAGCATCTGATGCCACTGATGTGTCAGTTGCCAGGGATGGCGTCTCTGAACTACCCTTGATCTCTGTTGGCTCTAAAGCATCAGCATTCTGGTCCAGTTCTCCACTTGGTGGCCAGCTCCTTTGACTGTCAGCTTGAAACCATAACAAGGAATTTCTGGGACTGGCTCAGGTAAAACAAGCACACTTAAGGAGGCCTGTAGAAGTCCATCTAGATTCTTTCTGCAAAGTGTTTTACCCATGCAGAGGAGTGTGCATTCAAATAAGAGGAAACAGAATTGCAGACTTGGAATGTACCCCAAGAGGAAGGTTGGAAGGAGGAGTGGTCCTGAATAATGAGGTGTAGCCATAAGTAGGAGTTTGGAAGGAGAACAAAAACTCTACAAGAAAAGCAGTAGAGAGGCAAGGAGCACACTGGCATGAAATGCAGAGATGGGCAAGGCTGGATTTCACCAGCTGATTTACAAGATATGGAGAGCCAGTGGGCTGCAGTGCTTAAGAGTGTGGGACCAGGAGTATCAGGTTCAAATCCACATGAAGCTCACGGGTGACCTTGGGGCAGTCACTGCCTCTTAGTTAGACCCACCCAACAGGGTTGTGGTTGGAATTGAATTAGGAGAGGGAGAACCATTTACTCCACCATGAGCTCCTAGGAGAAGAAGGTGGGATATTAATGCAGCAAATAAATGAAATCCAGCCAGAACCACCTAACTGGAAGGGTGTTGGGGATGATCTACCTAGCAGCTGTGCTGATTGCATGAAATACATGAGTACATTAATCACTACAGATCTCTGAGACAGCGCACGCTTGATAATAAGCCACTATATTTCTTTACATGAGTGGCTGAAGAAAATGTAACTCCACAGGAAAGCTGAAACTCACTGAAAATTGTAAGCTGATGCTGAATTGATATGAAAAATTATTTCTTGTGAATCAAGAGTTATATGTCTGATGCCACAACCCCAAGTTAACACTTCATGCAAGCGACAAAGAAAGGATGAACCTACATGCCTGAACCCATCCTTGGCTGCCAGATTTTCCATTACACTGTTGCAAGATTAGCTCACTGACCCCCAGCAAAACTTTATTATATTGTGTCATTTTTATCTAGCCATAATCCAATCAGCAGAGGTGCAAAATTATTCTTCACTGAGCATTTTTCACATAGACTTTTTATAAGTATATTTGTTCTTCATTGATTTCTTGAGTGCCAAAGAAGCAGGAAGCCTCTTTGATACATGAAGGTTAACTTCCAGTATCTGTTGCTAAATATTGCTTTAGCTACGCCCCCCCCGATGAATTTTTAAATGCTTCACTAATTTGTTCCTACTATAGTTTAACTGCTGGCAGGAGTAACTGTTCAGCTGCTAATTATGGAAAGTAATAATTGGTGTTTGGTAGTTAATTGGAAAGAATTTGTTTTAATATTTTAAATTATAAATGGTTCAAATAAAATTAACTTTATATTGCAGTGAATGCATTATGTAAATAAAAGCAAGAATAATCTAATTTGTGCATTAAAGGAAAAGTATGCAACCACTATTTTTAGGAGCCATGGGGGGGGTGGGCTTGCAATGGACCTGGATTTAAGCTGCAATGTGTGGTCACCACTCAAGATCTAGTAAGGTGTGCATAATTACAGTATAGGAAGATTCTGGGATCACAAAACTTTTGGGGCTGGTAGGCACATTTGAAATGTTAATGAAGTGTTGTGGGCGCAATCACACAATGGTTGTAATGGAGGGATGAGCACAAAATGGCAACTCCTCCCCCACTCTGCCACCATTTCACGTAAAACAAACTGTTTAGGTGGAAAGAAAATCCACCCCCACAGTAGGCACCTCACTGCAACCCCACACTGCACCCCAATCACCCCACACTGCAGTTGTGCACAAGACAAAACACCTCATTGCTCAGAGCTGCCTTCCCTCAGCCTCCAGAGGAAAACTGCTGAAGATTACAGGTGTATAGAACAATTTTCATTGCAGAGAGAGAGAGATTCCATTAAACCAAATGGGGCCTTCTTTTGGAATAGAAAGTGCAGGTGCAGAGGTTCTTAATTCAAATCAGGACCCTACCATGCAGGGGATAAGGGTGCTTCCTATGGTCCTGAACTAGATTGTCTCCTTGGGCAAGATGGCTGGGGATGCAGGACAGCAGCTTCATTCCATCCCAGGTCAGTTTCAACCATGTGCGAAAACAGATGTGTGCCTCCCTGTTTTCATGTGGATTGTGAAATAAAATGAAATCCACCAAGTTCTACTAAAGAAATAAAAATAAAGTACAAGAACTGCCTTCTTTCTCTGTAAACACTCCTTAGGTCAGCTAGTAACTTTACTATGTCAGAACAATAAAAAGGTATTTTGAAATGCTCACAGGAAGTGGCTAGTCATCATCCTGTGCATGCTCTTCCTGAGGAATTGTACAGAATAAGAAACGGCTGCCCTATGTACCTCTAGGGGCAGCCACCTTTTATTTGTACCGTAAGTGTGCCAGGGGCATTGTATGGGGAAAATATGGCTTACTCCATAGATGCTTTCTCCATACAATTCTCCAGGAATGGATCACACATGTTTCCCCCCCCCCACAATGCAGACCTAGAGATGTTAGCTGCTCTAAGCAACTGCAAAGGAAGAAGGCAGCCCTCAAACCAGCTCATGACTATTGTGTTGCTGGACCAGTGTGTGCATCCATTCTTTTATTATGTGCACTATTCCTCATATCTACTTTCCTATCTGTGCATGCCCACTTTCATAGCAGCTCAGTACAGCACTCATTCATATATGTGTTATTTATTTATTTATTTATTTAGTTATATACTATTTCACATTTGAACAGAATTCTGTAGGCAAACCTATTCCAACAAAAGAGAATCAGTACCAATTCCACATTCAAAACAAAATAAAATTATTGCTAATAATAATTCCACATTTTAAGTGATGCAATTAAGCAGCATCAAATATTTCAAAACAATTAAAATAAGTAAGAACCACAAGAGGAAATCATAGACATCCCCTTTGGTCCAATGAATTGGAGAAAGAAACCAGGAAATCCTCATCTTTCCTTGTTTCCCTTGTTCCTTCTAGCAAGCCGTGTGGTGCTGCAAAGGTGAATGGCAGCATCTGACTCCTGGCCCAAAGCACAGGGCAGTAGCCCTTCATCAAACATAGGAACAGTGTGCATGTGAGAAGACTCCCTCTGGGACACTAACACAAGGGCCTGGCTCTCCAGCACTGCTACATGGAAAAAGCCATGAATTCCACAAATTTTCTGTGAAAGAGTAACACGGCAACCCTTCTGGATTATAAACAAGAGACCATGCTAGACCATGTTTAGAACTTGTTCCATTTGTGATGGCGAGATATCTGAAGGTTAGCCTTATGTGAATGTCTCACAGAGACCCAAAGTCCAGTTTCACAACATGCTCACCTCACTTGGAGAACTGAACTTGGCTTTTGGGTCTGAAGGGAATATTTTTTAGAGCTAAAGAGGCATGCCACTTATCATGCACTGCTGTCTATTTCAGTGTTTCCCAACCGGTGTTCCGCGGCACACTTCTGTGCCGTGAAACATTGGCTGGTGTGCCGTGGGAGGGAGGCGGGCGAGTCGGGCTGCGAGAGGCGGCGGCGGCGAGGATCCGCGTCGAGCCGGGGGCGGCTCCGCGGTGGTGGTGCCGAGCGGCGGGGCAGCGCGTGCAAAAGGGAGGAGCGCGAGACAGCGGAGGAGGAGGAGGCTGGCATGTCCGGGCAGCAGCAGCAACAACAGCAGCAGCAACTCCCGGCGACGGCTCCTCAAGCCCCGCCGCCGCCCCCTCCTCCGCCTGCTATTGCCGCCACCACCACAACAGCCGCCGCCGCCTCAGTTGCCGCCGCCCCTCAGTCCCTCGCTCTGCTGCCTCCTCCCACCCCCAAAGCTTGGAGGTTCCCCGGCAAGGGGGAGGGGAAAAACTTTCACTTTCGTGCGTCCCTCCCCGCGTGACGCTGCGCGCTGACGTCACGGGGCGGGGCTTTAATGGTGGTGTGCCGCGAGATTTTTTTTCAGTAAACAGGTGTGCCGTTGCCCAAAAAAGTTTGGGAAACACTGGTCTATTTTTCCCTAGTTGAGTGGAATTTCTCAATAATTACATGGCATGCCTCCGGCATCTGTGGTAATATAAACTTGCTGGGAAAGCAGAGCCTCAAAATGCCCCACTCGGATGACTGAGAGATATTTTATCCAACATTTCCAAAAGGTTCCAATTAATTCCCTCTTAAAATGTTCGGCAGAAATTGCTGTCCTTGGATGGCTGCCTCTAAAATCTTAATTAAATTGGCCTTGCTTCCAATTTTAAGCAAAAGTTGCCTGGCTTAGTAAATAAATAGCCATCAAGGTCTGATTGTGAGTAGCACTTAGTAAATCAGGACCCAAAAAAAGTGGAGCTCTTATGTGGTCTGAGCAGATGGTTAAACTTTTGGGTCATAACAGTCCAGAAACCAGAAAAAGATGATTAATAGGGCCAGAGGAACAAGAAACAAGGAGCCTGCTTGACCTGAGGTCTCTTTGACAGCCCCCATTTTCCAGGGTCAATCTGAGTGGTGGGTGTGTGCAGTGGATTCAGATGAAGAGGAAATGGGGGCTTGCTAGAGGCAGAGCTGGAGTTGTATGAAATGGCATGTGTTAAAGCAGAGGCCTCTGAAGTAGTTTGTGGTGCCTCAGCATTCCAGACGTTAAAGAAAACTACAGGAAAGCATCTGCTACAAGAAAGACTCTTGTGCCTAATATAAGGAATAATGCCAGGGTGGAGAGAACAGCAAGCAAACGCCTCACTGGGGAGGGGCTGGAGGAAGACCTGCTGCGAATGACAGGCCAAGCTTGTAATAATGGGAACATTGCAAAGGGTCTAGAATTCCTGGACCTATGTGCCTGTAATCCAGAAGAATCTGCCCACTCTGCAGGAATGACACTCCTGCAAATTTCAACTCAGTCCAGACAAAAGGGCCATACATTCAGCAACCATTTTAGGCACCCCCAATTGACATGTGATTGTCAATGTGTTGTAAGCCACCTTGAGCACGGTTTGGGCTGTGAAAAGGTGGCATACACATACAATGATGGATGGATGGATGACATGTGGGTCATGAGGACTTTGATGGTATAGCTAGCCAGATATCTGCCGTTCCACCAGCACAATTAACTGTGGAAGGGGTAACGGCAAGATTAACGGGCGAGTTGGATAGAAGGGAGGCTTGTGCCATAAGCACTCCTGTTTCCAGAAAGAATGAAGAACACCATATGCAAACCTGTGGTGATACAACTGCATTTAAAGCTGCAAACCGTTGTTGGTTCTGCAATAAGCAAGGACATTTTGCAAGGGACTGCAGATCCAAAAGAAAGCAAAGTACTCCCAAGCCTGTTTCTGTTCATCTGTCACGGTCGTCAGCCCAGCAGCCGGCATCGTATAGTAGGGACAGAAACGAGCTGCAAGCTTTTCATGCTCGGACTACAGATCGTAAAAGAATTAAAGGTGCCAAGTGGAAGTCTTTTGTTATCGACTCAGGAGCATCGCAGCACGTTTGCAATGATCGAAGCTTGTTTATTTCTTTCGAAGAGGAAATTGGTAATGTACATTTAGCCAATTCACAAGTCCTGCAGTCGCTTGGCAGGGGTACTGTTAAACTTGACTCTTTAAACATTACAAAAGCGAACTGCATTTACTGCCCCTCAATGGACAATTTATTATCAGTAAGGTGCTTTGCTCGTCAAGGCATAACTGTGCGTTTCTTAAAGTCAATGTGTGAGTTTTTCGAAGGGAACAAACGTCTATTGTATGCCCGGGAATCTGATGGTTTATATAGACTGTATTTTCGCACCTACTCCCAATCGCCTATAAATTGCAGAGTAGCACAGTCAAGCCAGGGGTTGATGAATGTAAGACCACATTCTGGGTGTGTCCACATGGCGCACAGAATTCTGGGACACCTGAATTTTGCTGATGTAATTAAGACACAGAATATTGTCAATGGCCTCAACTTAAAACCATGTAAATTCTTTATGCAGTGTCTATCCTGTTGCAAGAATAAGATTAAGGTTGCACGCAAGGGTAGGTGCTCAGATAGGAAAGTAACTGAGCCATTTGAGCGTGTACATTGTGATTTGGTTGGGCCACTCCCACCATCAGCCGTATCAGAGTAGATTCCTGTGTCAATTTCTGGGTGGTTTCTGAATTGGCATTCACCTTTTGTCCAAAGTTATTTAAACTTTCTATGATTAAAGCAATTTCAATATTTGCAGCATCCATTTTCACATTTATCACATCTGTTTTCTTGTGAAGTTGTTCCAGCGAATCATTTATTTTCAATAATGCAGCCACTAAGGCCTCTTCTGTCGACATCCCGTCTGTTTTTTCCTTTCCATTTGCCATAACACTTAAGAGATTCAAGGTCAATTCCAAAGTCTCACACTTTTTTATCTTGCAGCTGGAAATTCCCCTAGAATCATAGAATCATAGAGTTGGAATAGACCACAAGGGCCATCGAGTCCAACCCCCTGCCAAGCAGGAAACACCATCAGAGCACTCCTGACATATGGTTGTCAAGCCTCTGCTTAAAGACCTCCAAAGTAGGAGACTCCACCACACTCCTTGGCAGCAAATTCCACTGTCAAACAGCTCTTACTGTCAGGAAGTTCTTCCTAATGTTTAGGTGGAATCTCCTTTCTTGTAGTTTGGATCCATTGCTCCGTGTCCGCTTCTCTGGAGCAGAAGAAAACAACCTTTCTCCCTCCTCTATATGACATCCTTTTATATATTTGAACATGGCTATCATATCACCCCTTAACCTCCTCTTCTCCAGGCTAAACATGCCCAGCTCCCTTAGCCGTTCCTCATAAGGCATCGTTTCCAGGCCTTTGACCATTTTGGTTGCCCTCCTCTGGACACATTCCAGTTTGTCAGTGTCCTTCTTGAACTGTGGTGCCCAGAACTGGACACAGTACTCCAGGTGAGGTCTGACCAGAGCAGAATACAGTGGCACTATTACTTCCCTTGATCTAGATGCTATACTCCTATTGATGCAGCCCAGAATTGCATTGGCTTTTTTAGCTGCCGCGTCACACTGTTGGCTCATGTCAAGTTTGTGGTCAACCAAGACTCCTAGATCCTTTTCACATGTACTGCTCTCAAGCCAGGTGTCCCCCATCTTGTATTTGTGCCTCTCATTTTTTTTTTTGCCCAAGTGCAATACTTTACATTTCTCCCTGTTAAAATTCAGTTCTCTAATCTGTCAAGGTCGTTTTGAAGTGTGATCCTGTCCTCTGGGGTGTTAGCCACCCCTCCCAGTTTGGTGTCATCTGCAAATTTGATCAGGATGCCCTTGAGTCCATCATCCAAGTCATTGATAAAGATGTTGAATAAGGCCGGGCCCAAGACAGAACCCTGTGGCACCCCACTAGTCACTCTTCTCCAGGATGAAGAGGAACCATTGATGAGCACTCTTTGGGTTCGGTCAGTCAGCCAGTTACAAATCCACTGAGTGGTAGCATAGTCAAGACCGCATTTTACCAGCTTCTTTACAAGAATATCATGGGGCACCTTGTCAAATGCCTTGCTGAAATCAAGGTAGGCTACATCCACTGTGTTCCCTTCATCTACCAGGCTTATAATTCTGTCAAAAAATGAGATCAGGTTAGTCTGACATGACTTATTTTTCAGAAATCCATGCTGACTATTGGTGATCACAGCATTCCTTTCTAGGTGCTCACAGACTGTTTGCTTAATGATCTGCTCCAGAATCTTCCCTGGTATTGATGTCAGACTGATTGGGCGGTAATTATTTGGGTCCTCTCTTTTCCCCTTTTTGAAAATAGGGACAACATTTGCCCTCCTCCAGTCTGCCGGGACTTCGCCTGTTCTCCAGGAATTCTCAAAGATGACTGCCAGTGGTTCTGAGATCACATCTGCCAGTTCTTTTAATACTCTTGGATGAAGTTCATCTGGCCCTGGAGACTTGAATACATCTAAACTAGCCAAATATTCTTGTACTATCTCCTTAGTTATTCTGGGCTGTGTTTCCTCTGCTGAATCATTTGCTCCAAATTCTTCAGGTCGGGCATTGTTTTCTTTATCAGAGAAGACTGAGGTAGCTCCTGTATAGTAACCAATTTCAAAAGCTTCCACTAGGGGAAAGCAGTTTCTATTTGTGTCGGTCAGTATGTCCTCTTTTAAACACAGTTTCAATAATCCAAAGTTAGTTTCAATTTTCAGTTACTTTCCTCCTTTTTTTTGAAAACAACCGGAGACAGTAGAAACAATGTATTCTCTTGTTTAGCTACCTGTCAATGAACATTCTAAACGCTGTCAATGGACGTTCCAAAAAACATCAATCATGCTAGCAGCCTGTTTCCAGGGTCAGAGCGGCGGTATTTTAACTCTCTTAACTCTCTCCTACAGGCATATTCAGCAAAAGTAACTGAAAATCGAAACTAACTTTGTTGCTGGATCTGTATTTAAACGGACGGATACAAATAGAAATTGTTTCCCCTAGAGGGAGCTTTTGAAACTTTTGCAGGAGTGGAGCTGGGGAATTTTCCAGCTGCAGAGATTAAAGACCGTGAGAATCAGAGATTGACCTTGGCCAAGAATGTTGACAGAAGAAGCCTTAGGGATTGCATTTTGCAAGACAAGTGGTTTATTGGAACAGCTTCATGAGAAGACAGATGTGATGATTATTAAAATTGACAATTTGGGACAAAAAATGACTGATTTGGGACAAAAAGTGAATACCTATACAGAAACTACTCAGGAATCGATTCAGGAATCCACTTTGACATGGCAAGTTGTGGAGAAGACGAGGGAGAAAGCTGTTGTTGAACCTCAAGTAATACAAGTGGAGAGAGCCCCAGCCGTTCAGAGGCAATTTGATGAATATAAGCTGTTGCCTTCTACGATTGAATTTAGAGAAAGCCAGATTTGGAGGGATGGAGTCCCGCTTGGATTGGAGAAGGAAAGTTGGATAGATCCCCTTATGCAGGGATGCTCTGGCTTTTGGGATCTGGATTTGGGTCAGGGGGAGATTGGAGT
The DNA here is from genome assembly GCF_965113315.1 of Podarcis vaucheri. NCBI lineage: Eukaryota > Metazoa > Chordata > Lepidosauria > Squamata > Lacertidae > Podarcis > Podarcis vaucheri. The sequence continues at coordinate 112,222,862 of NC_138762.1, forward strand.
TGTGGGGGCCTTTAGCTTCGGAGGGATTTTGAAACACACTCTGAAATATCTTATGGACTTTAGTTCTGACTATGGAGAATGGGCTGACCTGTCGAGAAGGAATAAAGACATTGTTAGGTTGGAGTTTCCCCGAGATCTACTCCTCAGTGCCAAAGCAAGGAAATTAAGAACAAGATCAGCAGAAGATAAAGTAAAGTGCATGTATAAATATGAAGAAGATCTGCAGAAGGGACATGGAAAAGAGTTAAGAGCCTCAGACAGAAGATCACCAGGTTGATGGACCATATGGAATTGATAGAAAGGACTGACAGAATCCGAGACCAGGGAGAAGAGATGGTGGAAGAAGATTGGAAAAAAGTTTAAAAATTTATTTAGAGAAATATTGTAAAATTAATGAGTGTTAGAAAAATGTTGGAATGAAATTACATGACTTTAGTAGAAACGTTATAAGGAGTTAAGTTCAAATAAGTTTTAGGGTTTTAATGGTAAGATAAGCTTAAAATAAATCAAGACAATTAAATGACAGAAAACAGTGAAAGATGGAAAGGATTTGCTGAAATAATTAATAACTAGAACACAAAAAAGGGAGGTGTGAGGAGGTCGATGAAACAAGTTAATGAAAGATAAAGATATGGAAATATTGGATGTGTTTTTAATTGTTTTTGTTTTTGTTTTTGTTTTGATGTATTGTGTCTTTTGTTTTGTTTTTATATGTACTGTAATGTATTGATTTGTATTGTTTATGTTTTCTCTTTCTTTTTTAATTCTTTCTGTAATTCTTAAACTTTTAATAAATATTATTTTTTTTTAAAAAAAAAAATCAATTCTTCCCAATTCAGCTCTACTCACGGGTAATTACTTTAGAGTTCAATTGTCCACAGGAAAAAGTCAGTGCTCTCCGACAACAGCTATGCGGCTTCGCTCTGTGGAAGAAGCAGACAATTTGAAGCACAGCGCCACTCACCCCACATCGCTCCAGATCCCCGAAACCGGGTTTCCCCGCGAGTAGGGGAGGCGCAAAAGTTGTCCGCCGAATCCCACGTTCACAGGCTTCTCCCGCCTGTGATTTTTACGGGTCTCCGCCTTCGCTGTGGCGGTACAGACCCAAATTCCCACGGGGCAAATTCCTCCTGATCAGAGGAATTCCGCCATTGCCGGAGGCACCAACCCAGAAGTCTGTTGTTGGGACTTTCACAAGGAGTGGACTGAGGCTGAAGTTAGTGCATCAAGAGCCACCACACACAGACGGCTCCTGGAGATGGGCTTCAAATGTTGTATTCCTCTTGTCAAGACGCTCCTGAACAACAAACAGTGTCAGAAGCATCTTGCCCGGGCTAAAGAGAAAAAAAAAGAACTGGTCTGTTGCTCAGTGGTCCCAAGTCCTCTTTTCTGATGAGAGCAACTTTTGCATCTCATTTGGAAACCAAGGACCAGAGTCTGAGGAAGAATGGGGAGGCACACCATACCAGATGCTTGAAGTCCAGTGTGAAGGGTTGATTTGGGGAGCCATGCCATCAGCTGGTGTTGGTCCACTGTGCTTCATTAAGTCCAGGGTCAACGCGGCCATCTACCAGGAGATTTTGGAGCACTTCATGCTTCCTTCTGCAGATGAGCTTTATGGGGTTGCTGACTTCATTTTCCAGTAGGACTTGGCACCTGCCTACACTGCCAAAAGTACCAAAACCTGGTTCAGTGCCCATGGGATTACTGTGCTTGATTGGCCAGCAAACTCGCCTGATCTGAACCCCATAGAGAATCTATGGGGCATTGCCAAGAGAAAGATGAGAGACATGAGACCGAGCAATGCAGAATAGCTGAAGGCTGCTATTGAAGCATCCTGGTCTTCCATAACACCTCAGCAGTGCCACAGGCTGATAGCATCCATGCCACGCCACACTGAGGCAGTAATTGATGCAAAAGGGGTCCAAACCAAGTACTGAGTACATATGCATGCTTCTACTTCTCAGAGGTCCAATATTGCTCTATTTGCAATCCTTGTTTTGCTGATTTCATTTAATATTCTAATTTTCTGATATTGTTAATTTGGGGTTTTTATCAGCTGCACCCCATAATCATCACAATTATAACAAATAAAGGCTTGGTATATCTCACTTTGCATGTCATGAGTCTATCTCATATATTAGTTTCACCTTTTAAGTTGAATTACTGAAATAAATGAACTTTTCCACGATATTCTAATTTTCTAAGTTTCACCTGTATAGTCCACCTGAAGGTCCCAGGATGGAAATAAAGAAAGTAAAAAAATATAAAACTAAGCAAGATTCCAAATAGAATTGCATATCAGTAAAGTGCAAAGGCAGCAGCAAATGAGCAATTTCCCAGTGCACATGCATCAAAGCCCTGAGCAAACAGGTGTATCTTCATCTGCCAACAAGACAAAAGCAAGTCATGGTGAGATGGACCTCAGTGGGAGGTCATATCATAAACATGGAATTATCACAAAAAGAGACCACACACCTTGAATCTCCTCAGGCATGGGAACCAGCAAAAGAGCTCTCCTGCATATCTTAGAACTGAGCTCCCAGTATGACACAGCAACAAAAAAGGCTAATGCTATTCTAGACTGCATCAATAGAAGTATGGTGTCCAGATTAAGGAAGCAATCGTACCACTCTATTCTGCCCCACCTGGGTGCTACAATTTAAGAAGGATATTGACAGGCTGGAACTTGTGCAGAGCAGGGCAACCAAGATGATGAAGGGTCTGGGAACCAAGCCTTGGGAGGAAGGGTTGAGGGAGTTGGGTGTGTTTAGTCTGGAAAAGAGGAGAGTGAGAGGAGACTGGCCAAGCCATCAGTTTCAGCTTTTGTCTGGCCTGACGTTCTATGGGACACTTAGTTATCATGGCATATCAGACCTTTAAAATTTTAAATATCAGACCTCTTGGGCCAATGAAACACCCCATGGCGGGGCAGTGGAGGGGCCCTGCTCCCCTCCCATGCCACCGCAAAAGAAACGGCTGCCGGCGCCAAAAGAAAAGGCCGCAAAATGCAGCCTAGACGGGTGGAGGGCCCATGCTCCCCCCCCCCAGCAAAGAATACAGAAGGCCGGTTACTTACCTCAGTCTGGCTGCCAGAAGATGATCCTTGTGCCTGGAAGGGAGAAAACCAAGTGAGGCTTGGTCGAAAGGGTCAGCCTCTTTTCTTTGGCCTTAGCCCCACCCCCGGCCAGCCGTCCATTGTCCTTCCTGGCCGAGGGCGGTCAAAGGCCAAGCCAAGCAGGTGGGAGGCACCTGTCCAGGTAAGCCCCCGCTTGGTGCCACAAACCCCGCCCATCTGTAGGGAAGGGAGGTCGGAAATTCTAGACAGATTCACTATGCAGCTATTCTGGATGAGTAACACACCAAATGCTCCTTGATCTATGATAAGCCCACATGAGCTCCATCAACAAGATCAACAAGAGGAGACATCTCTGTCTTTATTAGGCTTAAATCCTTGTTTCAGACTCCCACTCCCTTTCCCAGGAAATACATGTTCAAATCCCCAAACACAGTCTAGGCGAGGGGGCTTGGTGAGTGAAAGTTCTGGCTCTGCTCTGGTTGTCTTAGGAGCCCTCCATCTGAGTTCAAGCTCCCTGGAGGGCTGGGGTTTCAAGGGGAGCTGCAGCAGAGCTAACAGCCAGAGCACAAAGAGCTCTTTGCCCACCTTTTTTTGCTAGTTAGTCTGATGTGCAGCCCATGGGGATGGGCCAGGGCCTTCTGAAAGGGGCGGTCGTGTTGGCAACCATTCTGCCTGAGGTAGTTCCCTGTGGATCTTCACACTTACAAAGAACTCTAGACACATTTTGGTGCTAAATGAAAACAGATTCAGATAATCCCAATGAACTCACTTCTTTCAATTATGCTGCATATTTTAAGGATTAATATACATTATATGGAAGTGAGCAACTATTCTGCAATTCTTATTAATCACTCTTGATTTCCTTAATTGAAGTTTCCTTTCATTTAACTTCTCTATTCTGTGTAATTCGATACCCCTATAATACAGCGATTTATCTTCTAGGTGCCTGACATTTCTAAAATTTTGTGAGTTACCATGTCATCTTGAGTTCTTAAATGAATTATAACCTTACAACCATTTCTGCTCTTTCCGCCTGCAAGAGACGATCATATAAAACCTGAAATCTTTAACTTCATGCCAGCCTTTTGTGGCATTCCAAATTTCTTTGTCTCTGGGTACAAAAAATGACTAGTCACAAGCCCTTTAAATGAGGGCAAAGTCTATGTTCAATATTAATTGCCAAGTAAATTATAAGACTTTTTGTTTTTTCCTGGTTCATTGATGTTATTTGATTTCTTTCCTCTTTTGCTTATGTGACATACAATATTAAACATGAATACTATAGTTGTCTTGTTTGATCTCATGTTTTTCCCCCATGTCTTACATTCCAGTTTTTTCAATGCAGCTCTAAGTTGTTCCATTGGCCAAGCCTGACTAAATATTTTTTATTTTATTTTTTTACAGTGGAGCTACAGATAAAATACAGATAATATGATTACAGTACTATCATTCAACAAGGACAGATTGCCTTATTATATTGAATTAGTCTTTGCCTAATTAAACAATATATGGCATTTTAAACTGGGGGGGGGTATTGTTTTTGTTTGTTACAACGTTATGTATTTTTGTGTTTTTCTATTGTAAACTGCCCTGTGATCCCTGGATCTTAGAATCATAGAATCTTAGTGTTGGAAGGGATCTCAAGCGTCATTGAGTTCCACCCCCTGTAATGCAGGAATCTCAGCAGAGGCGTCCATGGCATCTGCCTACAAACCTCCAGTGAAGGAGAATCCACAACCCTTCGACTGTCGAACAGCTCTGACTGTCAGAAAGGACTTACTGGTGTTTAATCAGAATCTTGACTCGATTGATTCAGATCCATGAAAATTGGTATAGAAATTGAAAAAATAAATCCATTAATTATTATTATTTTTTTAAAAAATGGCTGTTTTTGTGAAACTAATTCCCATCACACTATGATATTTGATAATGATAATTTCTAAGTCAAGGTGGTTTATAATGGTGCAGCTGTAAATATGAGCTGTGGTCAACATGCTGTGTTGCCAAAAGCAAGCAGGGTTTCAGGCTGAATCCTGAAATCCTGAAATCTTGTTTTCTAGTCTCCTCTGAGCTGCACTCTTACCTTCCACTAAAGCCCTGCTAAAGCACATCTAGACACAAATATTGCTAGCCTGCTAGTGGCATCAGTGAAGCAATGAGATGGTGCTATTGTTGCAAGGTGACTGTCAGGAACGTGGCCCCTCCGAGCACACCTGGAGAGTCAGCCTCGGAAATGGAGCTGAGTGAGGAAGAGGCTGACTCTGTAGGTGAGTGCTGTCTTTCTGATTTTAGAGAGAACAACGTGAGGCCCCTCCTTTCCAGAGAAGAAATGGTTAGTTCCCAAGGGGAGGAAGAGCTAGACGTCGGCCAAGGCGTTGTCAGGCAACCAGCAGATAAGATGTGTCAGACGCTGAGTATTCTGAGGAAGAGGTAGCTCAACCCTAAAATGAGGCATTTAGAGAGACCCCAAGGGCAACAGAAGGGAGAGAGACGAAAGGTGGGATTTTGGTGTTCTTCCTGTTGGGGGAGGAATGATGAGTCAGACTGAGCAACTAGATTAATATGAGCAGGCAGATTGCCAGGTTCTGAAGGTGTTTTTCTTTTAAATAAACTTGCATAAAACTGACAGAGAGTCTTTGCTGCTTTATCAGCCTGCTTGCCTGCCAGAAATCATTATAGTGACACACAAAGTAGGACAAGAGCCTTGGTTCTGCTTCTGTCAAAACACAAATATGTTGTTGTGTGAAGGCTGAGACCAGTTCACTATCCTCCAGATTCTCCTAGTTCCCCTTCTGCCCTCGCCTGCTTCCATCCCGTTCAACCAATCTCCACCCTATCCATAAGACACCATCCCTTATGTCCCAGGATCTGTTGCCACAGAGTTTGAACTTGGTGAGGTGGGGGGGTAGTGCTGTTATGCCTGCTGGCCATATGCTTGCAGTTTTTGCTCTTCTCTTCAAGAATGTGTTTCAGTGGGATGTGAATTTATGGAAAGATCAACCATGTACAATGTCATGTGATGCATCTCACCTTGACTATACCTGTCCTACATAAAACAAATCCATACTCAGGGCCAGAAAGAGGAACAAAGGACTCCACCCTTCCCTGATTCTTAAGACTTCAGTTTAAAAAAAGAAAACATTCTGACAGTTATTTTGGATTATCTTGCATGAAGATATCTGCAGTAATAATAATATTTAGATTTCTTATGAGTAGTTCACATTACCTGCCCTTTAATTACTGTTTCCCTTTCACTTGTCAGCAACATTCTGGCAGGTGAATTCTGCCTGCAGTCAGCACAAAATGTGCCTTCCAAAAAGGAAAACGATATGCTCAGTCCACCAAGACTTTTCCTAATAAAGCAGTCATGTTCTATTTCTTCCCTGAGAAGGTAACTAATTTGCTTTCACAACAAGCTACTGCAGGATTTTTTCAGTACAAAAGTAGCATGGTATGTGAGAAAGGTATCAAGAGCTGTGAACAAATGAAAAACTTGTGTCAGGAAGGCCTAAGAAGATCACCTTCTTTAGCCAAATTCGTTAGGGTCAGATGGAAAACAAAACCACTACAGGTCAATTTTCTTCTCCTTTTCTGTGATTAAGCCAAGTGTAGATCTCCTTTTTTGAGTTAGCAGCTGACCCATAATAGATAGTTATTCTAATAAATAGTAATCAAGATTCCTATCATAATTTACTACCAATATATTTGTTACACATTTGGCTTCCATCATTACCTACAAATGAAATTCTTGGCAGATTATTTATGACAATGAATGTCAGTTTACAACCTGAGATTTCTTTAGTAACAATCCTGGGAGAGATATTAAAAATCTACACTCATTAGTAGCTTCCAGTACAGAAGGCAAAAAGCCTGCATTCTGAAAATGGCTTATTAGCTGCTGAAGAAAGAAAGAAAGAAAGAAAGAAAGAAAGAAAGAAAGAAAGAAAGAAAGAAAGAAAGAAAGAAATGACTTTTTACTATGGAAGTACGTTGGCGTGACAAAGAGAAGCACAAATGAGAACAGTGGGGTCTCCTCTTGAACTTATGTGTGGGCAGAACAGAGAATCAAAAGAAGCCTAATGGTCATCTGTTCATCATTCTGTGCATGCTGAGCAAAGACGGTAAGGGCTACGCACAATGACAAAATCTTTGGATTTTGCACAATAAAGTAACAGCTTTGAAAGCAACAGTATAGTACAACTGTGCTACAGTTTAGTTGAATGGATTGTCAAATGTGAAATTATCAGGATTCCAACAGAAAGAGGGGAGTGTATAAATAAAATGTAGACAATTCAAGAGGAAAAGAGGTGGTTGTGTAGACATGAAACTTCAAAACCTAACACGTGGACTTGTCAAGAGAAACCAGCCGTGAGATCCTATACATGTCCACTCAGATGTCTGGCCCACTGAGTTCCATGTTGGCTTACTCCCAGGTAAGTGGCTACAGAATTGCAGCCTTAGACTGCATAACTTTCTGATCAGTGCCCACCTGTCCAACCAACAACAAGGTTTGGCTTGGATAGCAGGATGCTTTGCAGGGAGGTGGGTGGCCTAAACTGTGCATCTCTCGCGTTGCAAGGGCATTGAGTTGGATCCCTAGTGCCAACCTGCACCCTGCTCCGCTCTTGCATGAGGGTGCTTAAAGGGCTTGGGGTGCTACTCAAAGGCCTTGGCTGGGCTTAGGGAACAGGCGCATCTCAAGTAGCAGAGAGTGGAAGGGCAGTTCTGTTGCACACAGCAAAGTCATTCCATGAATGCAACTATTTACCTGGATCCAGTCCTTTCTCTTGCACTACCCCACAACTCCCACTATGGGGAGAGCAATTTGGATTATTTCTGGAGTGAGATCTAAGGGTGTGGGGTAGGGGGGGCATATGCCCATTGCTATACAAAGGTTGTTAGACTGACTGGCATTGGTTCAACATTTTGTGGTGCCAACGCAGCTATAGCTATAGCATCCAACTCTTAATTTCTAATCTGTGCTTCATCTTGTTAAGATTTGTTCTTTCCAGTGCTTCCTGAGCCTGGGCCCTTTCCCAGCCAGCATCTAATGAGAGAACGGCTGCCAGAGCTTCAGACTGATTGCAATAGGTGGCAAAACAGTTTGAAAATGACAGGCTGCTAATGAAGACATAGGGAAAAAGTGAAGCCAATGTGTACAAATAGGTGTTGTGAGACAAAATGAATCTTTAATGATCGATTTCAGATTAAAACACTAAATGTTCAATTGTTATATAACGGTGGAATGTTCAACTTGGCCCCTGGACTAATAAAATGCAATTTTTAAAAAGAATATTGTATTGATTTTATGATGAAAAGTACTTAATATGTTGTGCAATTTATATAAGGCTAAAATCATGTTAAAATGGAAATCCATTAGATGCTGGCAAAATAAATGCTGCTGCCCCTGACTGCTCAAGTTACCATGGTGTGTGTGTGTGTGTGTGTGTGTGTGTGTGTGTGATTAGATTTTTTAAAAAATAGAAAAAGAAAGAAAAGCCATTAACAAGGCTATTAATGCATTTGTACTTCAAAAGCCAACAGAAGGTACCTTTGGCACGTATGCACCACAAAAGCTGATGTCAAGCCTGATGTGGTTGTGCGATGTGGCAGGCATGAGACAAGCAGGGTCCACTACCCTTGGAGAGCAGCCCCCAGTTTAACAAAACAAAAAACAAAACCTAATACTACACATGCTTGGTAGGCTCATTTCAATATCCTGTGTCACAAATGGTGTGGTTCTGTAATGAAGAAAGACATGAGTGAGACCCTTCTAAAGTGATGGCTGTTTCTGTGGTTAATTTTCGAAAGAGCACTTTTATCCTGGTTTGGCGTGGTGATGGAGCCCATGGAACAAGCATCTCTGGTTCCATCTATACCATCCATTTAAAGCAGTGTCATACCACTTCAAACCCCCAAAGAACCCTGGGAAATGTAGTTTGCAAAGGGTGCTGGGAATGGCTAGGACTTCCCCTCACAGAGCTACAGTTTTCAGAGGGGGTTAACAATAATCCCTCTAGGAATTTTTGACACACAGAAATTGTGCAACACACAGGAACAAATCTGAGTCAAAGGTGAATTATACTTTACTAGCAAAATATACTTATGGTAGCATAATGGTTAGATGGAATGTACACAATAGAACCTAACATGCAAAAATGAACAGGAATCAAGAGCAGACAATACTTGGATCAGGCAATGAGCTTCTCAGTGAGCAGACTGGCTGGCTATGTGCAAAATCTGCCATTTGGGGGCACAGAGAATTACCTAAGGACAGCTTTAACTTTGTTGCCCACCACCCTAATCTCTGAGCGGTGGAAGATTTCTGGGGTTCCGGGCACTTACCCAGGGTCCATGTTTCTTCAGAATGAGGGGGAGCGGAGACTGTGGTGTCTTTAGGATATATGGTTGCTTTACACATATATACAACCTGAGTCTACGATGGAGGGGCTCACAGCAAAGGGTCTTGCTTCTCCCAGAGCTGCAGCCTTGGATTGAAGCAGAAAATCCAGGCACACCACCTTGAGCTCCTTTCAGGAAAAGGTGGTATATAAATGTAATTAAAAAATAAAATGTTGAAGAGACAAGAGAACCAGTGGCATTAAGTATTGTTTAAATGAGGGTCAATTTGGCTGACACAAAAATCCCCCAGTTTCATTTTGGGGTAGGAACTAAGAATTTTGTGGTAGGGACATTTCTTGAAAAAGACTTTTATTGCATGTGTATCCATTTTCCAAACTATGCATTGCTGGATGTTTGGGGGCAGGAGTGAGAAGATCAGGGCTTCCCTTGCCTTTGTCTTGCTTCTCTTGGTCTGTGCACCAAGCATCATAATCTTCCTCCTCTTCCTGGGATCTTTGCTCCCATTCAGACACGGAGGCCATGGCAGACCCCTCCTTGCAACTCGCTGGTTTTCAATGCCTGTTGGCAGGCCCTACATCTTTGGTACTCCAGCATTTCCCACAGGATCTAAATCTTGGAATGGGCAGCATTTCCTTTGCCTGAGTGACAAAACTGTGGCTGCTACTGTCCCCATGGCTGTCCTTGCCATGACAAATGCTGCAGCTTTGGCTATATTCTGCAGCTTTGGCTATATTCTGGCCAGCCGGGCCTTTTCCTAGAGAAGCAGATGCCAGTTTAACCAGTTATCAGGAATCTTCCCCATTTCCCCAGCTGTCTGCTGGAAGACAGGCACAAGTAAAAGAAACCAGCTGCCTTCAATTCCAGCCAGGATGGGTTTTTTAAAAAAATTGATGGAGCCAAATTACCAATGAAGGCAAGTATGTCATCATATATTAGGGTTGCCTAAATATTAGGGTTTCTCTTTTTGGCCAAAGTTGTTGAGCTTTTTGGGCAAAATCACTTTTTTAAAAAATGCCATTTTTTAATATGGGAAAATGGCCATACGTCTGGATTTCCCCTGGACATTTTCCAGATTCCCACCCAGATACTACTGCTGAATGCAATGTTCCATATATGTCCGGGAAAATCCGGATGTATGGCAACTGCACCCTATATGCGCAATCCCTTTTCTGCTCCTGCAACATGTGCTTAGAATTTCTGCAATTGTGTGACTTGTACTATAGGAAGAGGAAGTGCCCATGTTTATTGTTCTTCCCCTGCAAAGGCACATTTTCTGTAATGGGAGAAACCTTTCTGAATCCATTAGTTATACTGACACATTTAGAAATAATTTGTCTGATAGATCCATTTTACAATGTGTTAAACTCTGGAACCAGTGAGCAGAATGGTAATGCAAAATATTATCAGTAGGGTGCATTTTACAATGCACAGAGGGCTAAGTGAAAGGATGCAGACTGAGGAGAAAATGGGAAATGTCCAAAAGATACAATCAATGTAAGTGCAAGAATTATATAACAATCAGTCTAAAGTGTGTCACTATCAATATTTTCAATTAAGATGCTTTACTTGTTGTAACAAAGAGAACATATTTTGCCTATTTATTCTAAAAACTCTGTGGAGTCTTGTAACTAAAATGAAAGGCACTTCTTCAATAATTTTATGGAATCCCACTCAGTGGCGAAGTTAGCTGCATGGGTGCCTGGAGCTGCGGCCATGCTGTGCACCCGGGGGGGGGAGCTGCTGGGGGGGATCTGTCGTGCATGAGGTGACGGGGCAAGCCCCATGTGGTGTGCCCAGTCCAATCCCCATGCAGTGTGCCTTTTTGTCATCCCCCCTCAGGGATGACACCTGGGGTGCACCGCACATACCACACCCCCTTTCTCCACCAGTGATCCCATTCACTATTATTAAAGTTTTGAAGGATAAGCCTTGCTCCATGCCCAATAAGCGAGGGAAGCCTTTGCCTGGCAGCACTGGGGCTCAGAGATGGCAGCAAAACACTGGGCAAGGATTTACCCAGAATCTTGCTCGTGCAATGGGCTCCCATGAGCCCTTGCTGAAGAGGGGAGGGGAAAGCTTATATAAAGCTGCTTCCCTCAGAACTCACAGCCATTTTGCTCTGAGAGCTTCCCACCTGCCCACCCTCAGGTTAGAGCCTACACTGAGGAATTTTGGGTCCCTGGTTGACAGGGCCAGAAAGGATTTTTTTCTCTCAGCTTGATTGGCACTTGGTTGGGGGCTTTTTTTGCCTTTCCCTCAGTGAAATTATGGCTTTCTTTTGTTAGGCAGAAGAACATTCTTTGTATGAGGGTGGAAATGGCCTTGGGCAGGATGAACCTAGTATGATGGGTCTGAAGGGAGGATTGACCATGGCAAACCCAAGCTTGTGTTAGGTATCTGCCTGCTAGGAATCTGCACCCTGGTCCCCAGTGAGACCTTGCTTGCTTGGCTTGAACCATGGCAAGGTTCATCACCGGCCAACTCCCATGGAACAGGTTTGGGACAGTCCAAAGTCGCTGCTCTCATGGGTTACATAAAGGACCTGCCTGGACAATTATCCAAGAGTTCCAGGCAGAGATGCAAGTTGATTACGGTGCTGCCCCCCTCTTTGAGGATGTTGGCAGGTGGCCAGGGATTGGACTGAGCACTTTCTGCATACAAAACCAATGCTGTGTAACTGAGCCAGGGCCCTTCCCTGAATGAACAAGTGTTTCTTGATATGCGCTTGAGACGGAGCATGCCTAGTCTTGACACTAGGGGTGGTGGTGAAGGTTGCCCCAGGCAGAATTAGAAATCAGTTTTGGGGGTCCGTGAAGCCCATCTCAGTGGAGAAGTGGGTAAAGCCACGGAACTCTTCTCCATATCAGATCAAATTTGGAGCCGGGGAACAATTCCCTTAACTCATCCACACTCTTTCCCCCGCGAGTTGTGGGAGGTGTTGTTCTCTCCGTGGCTGCTCAGCCACCCACTCCTTCCTTCCTTCCTTCCTTCCTTCCTTCCTTCCTTCCTTCCTTCCTTCCTTCCCTTGTGAATTTCAGATTCTTTTTTCCTAAAAAAGTCCAAACAATAACAACAAAAGGGGGTATCTAGTTGTGGCACCTCACTTGCAAAACAGATTTCCACTTGTGCAAATAGGACTTACCTAACCTCCCTCCCCCCGCAGCACCCCCACATCTCCTGCACGATGCCAGGGGCTCCACTAGAGCATATGGAGAGACAATGGGGTGCGGGGGGGGGAAGGAATGGGAATCTCATTGCATCCACTGGTACGACCTTAGATCTCACCCTTTCACCTTACAGGTTGCTGTTGTTGTTACCATCATCAAGGACAGTATTATCTCAACAAGTCAGCATGGGAATTCTCCCCTACCTAAAAGTAGCTCTTTCTGTTTCCCCATTCTTCCCACTACTTCTCATAACATGTTTGCTTTTAAGCTGGAAGCCTTCAGTTGTGAATGTGGTTTTTAGAACATTTTATGACCATTATGGGGACGCGGGTGGTGCTGTGGGTAAAACCTCAGCGCCTAGGACTTGCTGATCGTATGGTCGGCGGTTCGAATCCCCGCGGTGGGGTGAGCTCCCGTCGTTCGGTCCCAGCTCCTGCCCACCTAGCAGTTCGTAAGCACCCTTAAGTGCAAGTAGATAAATAGGTACCGCCTTATAGCGGGAAGGTAAACGGCGTTTCCGTGTGCTGTGCTGGTGCTGGCTCGCCAGAGCAGCTTCGTCACGCTGGCCACGTGACCCGGAAGTGTCTCCGGACAGCGCTGGCCCCCGGCCTCTTAAGTGAGATGGGCGCACAACCCTAGAGTCGGACACGACTGGCCCATACGGGCAGGGGTACCTTTACCTTTTATGATCATTATATGGGGAATGAATACTCTGTAAGCAGTAATGGGGTAAGTGTGGCGACATATCCTTGCACTCATGCCAACCTTACATATTTATGTAGTTTTGGGGGGGGCATTCTTAAAGAGTCTTTTAAAAACTGCAGTGAAATTAGCTCTCTCCTTAGGGGTTGCAACCCAGCTGTCATAAGAAAGGGGATGAAAGCCTTTTCATCATGCAGCTTCCTTTTATTCCGTGATTGTACTTTCTTATTATAAAATAAAAAGATTCTTCACATTACACATTTTCAGTATGCTTTGCTCTAATCCTCTCACATTCTTGTCTACTTAAGGATTTAAAAATTGGATTGTGCCTGAAGATAAGACTGGGATATCAAAGTGATGAAGGGTTCTAGACATGTACACTCACCAGTGTAAAGCATAATAAAGAGCTCACATAAGGTTTGGTAAAACAATGGGTAAGAGATGGTCCCTGACCTTAAGATTTTCTAATCTTGAGAATCCATTTCCTTTAAATCTTACCTCTTGTAATCCTTATTCTCATTTAATATTATCATAGAATGTTTCTTTTTCTCTGAAGCCCAATAGTCTCACTCATTGCGCACAGGGAAACATTAGCTGGGTCAACAAACTAGGAAATCATTATTATTTGTTTCCTACACCTCCTTGGAAGAGCTCAGGGAGCTGATAGTTCTCAGGTGGTTTCCCTGAGCAAACCCTCTTATTTTCAACAGGAGAACTACCGGTACATCGTGTGCCTTCTCTGAGCCATCGTGTCATTCGTATAGACACGTATGGTGTCATTCGTATGGTGAAAGAGAGGGCTGTTCTGCAGCCACTCTCTCTGTGCCCCAACCATTTCTTCATTGCTTCATTTGCCACAACCACAAACTATATAACATCTGTTCCTGTTGTGGATGTCCATTTGTCAGGGATTCTTTAGCTGTGGTTCCTGCATCACAGGGGATTGGACTAGATGACTCTTGGGGACAGTTCCAACTCTTGGACTCTATGGTTCTATCTAGCCCCATGTTATCATGCACATATAACACGCACAGTCTCCTTGCTGTCCTGGATACCCCTTTCCATTCAGCAGTGCTAGAAGAAAATGTTGATGTAATAGAGAAGAATCCTAGGGCTCGATGTTTGTGTTGGGGTTACCCCACCTGAAGAGCAGAGAGGAGCAGGGGGGCAAATGGCTCTGATGGCACAAGAGTTCAGGAAAGAGGATCAGCAGTGGAATATGTTCTCAGACTGGAGGGAGATCTTTTGGCTAGGACAGTAGTGTGGGAGCAGATTCATAACATTCTTCTCATGGAAGAGAGAGTGAGAACACGCATTAGAAGCATCAGAGAAGCCCCTAGGTGAAATAAATGCCTTTCCCTAAATGCTAAATGGGCCCCACAGATCACCCCACCTGCTTCCACTTTCAGTTAACTGGAATTCAGCCAACAAGCTTCTCCATCCTCCAGGTGTCTATCACATTTGCATTTTGAGAAATGCAGATTTCAAAATCACATTTTGGAGGTGGAAGTTGGTATGATACTATACAACTGTGTACAGATTATTATAACAAACACAAATATTTTTGTGAGAATTTGCATACCAAACGACTTGGCAATAGCTGACTTGTTTTGCCAAGTAACTTAAGCAAATTAAAAGAAGCAATAAGGAAGATGGGAGGGCAGAGAATTCACTCCCTCTTCATCATCCAATGAACACAAGGCTTGAGGAGATATTTTTTTTAAAATCACTGCCTATTCCTCTCTGTACAATGCCACAAACATATAAGATAGATGTAGCAAAGTAGGAACTCCCATGCCAAATAATGGCCTTATCTGGGACATGAACAAACCTGGTTTTGCTTCCTGCCTGAGACTGTCAAAATGGGGAGAGGGGACTATTGAGAACGTGGTGGGCCAGAACAGACAACGGGCAGACAGCTTGGCTTGATGAGTCAGACAACCTTTGCAAGACGCTGCTGGCCCATGGTCCTCAGATGAAAGGGTGTCTCCAGCTTCTGTTGCTTCTAATTCACTTCTCAGTAATAGACAGCCTGCCTTGGTCTGGTCTCTGTTAATTCTCTTTAGCACTTCCATTTGATTGGTTGCTGTTTTACTAGGGGATTGTTGCTCTATTTATGGCACTTTAGGGAAATGATGTTTTTTTAAGCAGCATTTTTCTGCTTTGGCCAGCAGTCGTTCAAACTTAAATCCTTTAACCAGCTGCATTCTTTATGTGTCAGTGTGTTGGAAGACCAGAAAAGCATCAAAGGAAAGTATAACTCACACACACTTCATCTGACACCGTGAGATGTCAGATGTCAATGGCTTTAGACCTGGTTTAAGCACTTCTGATCAATGGTTTTCATGTGCAGGCACCAAAAAGGTATATTCATATCAACTTCAGTAAACATATTCATACCCATAAAGTAAATACCACAATCATGGCATCCTAAAGACCTAAAACATTTATAAGCTTTTGTTGACTACAAAAACCCGTGAGCTTGTACACTTCAGCAACAACCCTCAGCAAAACACCAATGCAAAACATTTTGCTAATCCCGATAAACAAAAAGAAACAAAAAGTTGCACATTTTAAACTCAATTAACACATTGTTGTCTCTTGCTGCCAAGAAAAATAACCTTGTGGCTGATGTAAGGATACAGAAGGAGAAATGGCTGAAAATGGGGATTTGGTGCTTGTTTCATAGGCATCAAATTTTGATTCGTATAACCAGAGTGAGACACCTTTGTGCTATACAGGGTTGTGGATTGGGCCAGTTCAGCTCATGAGACACGTGCTCATCTGTGGTGGGGGCGGGGCAGAGGTTCCTTCCCCAGCATCAGCCATGGCATGCAGGGCAGGTCTGCTGAGGCTCCTTGGAGCTGTGCACATCCCTGAACTTTCTCAGACATCCCGCCCCCCGCCATCATGCCCCCTGAACCCCTTGGGAAGTGGCATGTCCACCCTGTGTGCTAGGCTTCCCAGGAAGCAAGCGGGTTCCAGAGCACTCCTCAAGGCCATGGAACCTGGCTGCCCCTGTTGAGGGTGGTGTGGAACGTGGCTCTTTCCTGCTCCCAGAGCACCTCCTGTGTGGGATGTCTGAGTAGGGATACAAGGATTAGAGGCCCAGGGCACCACCACCCAGCAGAGAAGCAACTATGACAACGGGGACCACTTCTTAACCAAAGTAGGGAACTTTTCAATTTAGTTATGTGCTACATATTTGTACCACTGCAATACTTAAGTGTCTACAGTTTCTTTGCAAGAGAGTAGGATGGGGAGAAAACCAGAATTTGGCCCTGTCCTTGTGACCACACTGGTCATGTAGCCATAATCTCCACCCTCTCAGTCAGGTCTAGTGTCCACCAACTGCCACTTCTTTCTGGTTTACTACTTCCTTAAGAAAGAAAAAGAAAAAGTAATATAGTCCTGGTCCCCTTGCAAGCATGACAATGTACAATAGTTCCATTTTTTAAAATAATATTTTTTATTCATTTTTCAAATACAAATTTATACCACCATATCACCTTTTATCACACATTCTTCTTTTTTTTTACTTCCCTCAGTTACTCTGCCAATCTTCCGTTTAAATTATATTATTAACACAATTCCCAATCTTAGTATTGCCTTTATATATAACCTTCCCAGTCTTATTCCCTTTTTTACAATATTCCTCAATTTCTCGCAGAACATCTTGAAAACCTACAAGCGTTGTCTGTTCTTCACATTTACTTTTCAGATAATCTGTAAATTTCCCCCAGTCCTCGATGAACTTGTGGTCTCGTAAATATCGAATCTTCCCTGTTAATTTATCCAGTTCTGCATAATCAGTCAATTTCATTCTCCATTCTTCTACCGACGGTAATTCTTCCTGTTTCCATTTTTGGGCCAGAAGTATTCTCGCCGCTGTTACTGCATATTAGAAAAGTTTACAATCTTTTTTATTTATTTCATTTCCTACTATTCCGGTTTCTTAACAAATGTATATTTCAACATCTTTTTCAGTTCATTATATATCATTTCCCAGAAACCTTTTACTTTCTTACAATCCCACCACATATGGTAGAATGTCCCTTCTTTCTCTTTACATTTCCAACAGTTATTACATGTTTTATACTTTTTTGCAAGTGTATACCATTTTCATTACATTTTCCTTTAGCGCAGTACATGCCGTAAATTTAAGTCTTTCATTCCATAGTTTTATCCAATCATAGTTTTATCCAATCATCATACTGTATGTTATATCCAAAATCTCTGGCCCAGTGTATCATCACCGATTTAACCTCTTCATCTTTTGTGTACCATTCCAGCAACAGTTTATACATTCTTAACAAAATTTTATATTCATTATTCAATACTTCTTTTTGAAATTTTGAAACTTTCTCTCCATAACCACCCTCTTTACAGTCTTTTTTAAACATTTCATTAACCTGTTAATAATGCAACCAATCATATACAAATTCTTTTACCTCTTCATAAGGCCTCATTTTCCATTTCCCTCCTTCTTTTACTATCAACTTTCCATATGTTATCCATCCCCCCCCCTCATATTGATCTTTTTCACACTCATCGCTTCTAATGGAGACAGCCAGTGAGGAAGTCTTGGTTCAAGTAGGTTTTTATACCTATCCCATACTTCAATTAGAGATCTTCAGAAGATGTGGTTTTCAAACCCTTTATGTATTTTCTTCTTTTCATACCATAGATATGCGTGCCAACCGAATCTATTGTCAAAGCCTTCTAGATCCAACAACTCTCCATTTTCTAATTTAATCCACTCCTTTAACCAACAGAGGCATGATGCTTCATAGTATAATTTCAAGTCTGGCAGAGCGAAGCCTCCTCTTTCTTTCACATCTGTTAATAACTTAAACTGAATTCTTGTCTTCTTACCCTGCCAGATATACCTTGAAATTACCTTTTGCCATTCTTTAAATATTGATGCCCCCTTGATTATTGGAAGTGTCTGAAATAAAAATAACATCTTTGGCAACACACTCATCTTTATCGTTGATATTCTTCCGCAGAATGATAACTTCAACCTTCCCCACACCTCCAGATCTCTTTTTATTCCATTCCACACTGGTATATAGTTATTCTGAAACAGATCAGTTTTTTGGGGGGTTAGCCAAATTCCCAAATTTTTTCACCACTTCTATCCCTATTTCTTGTTGCATTACCTCTATTGTTTCTTGATTCATATTTTTTGCAATGATTTTAGTCTTTTTCTTATTTAAGAAGAATCCTGCAACTTGGCTGAACTGATCTATTTCTTTAACACTTCCCAATGGCTCTTCTACCGTTATTACCAGATCATCACCAAATGCTTAAATTTTTTTTTTTTAAATGCTTTTATTAAATCCAACTCATTATACATTATCCATTTAACAACAAATCATATGCATTTTTGACTTCCTTCAACGTCGCTGACATTCTTTCATAGTTATTCTTTTAGTACACATTCCATTCTTCCATATTGCCATTTACACCTCCTTTCCTCCTATATTTCTATTAAACAATATTCATTAGTTCTTTACAAAGCCTCTTTAAACCCCACCAGCGTTGTATTTACACCATAGTTATTTTCCAGATAACACACAAATTTCTCCCAGTCTTTTATAAATTTTTGGTCTTTTGTATATCTAATCTTCCCTGTTAATTTGTCCAATTCTGCGTATTCTATTAACTTTGCTCTCCATTCTTCTACCCTTGGAATTTCCTCCTGCTTCCACCTCTGAGCCAATACTATTCTGGCAGCTGTTACAGCGTACTGGAAAAATTTTTGGTCTTTTCTTCTGATGTCCTTCCTTACAATACCTAATAAAAAAGCCTCCGGTCTTTTCACAAAAGTGTACCTCAATATCTTTTTCATCTCGTTATAGATTTCTTCCCAGAAGCTTTTAACTTTCTTACACTCCCACCACTGGTGGAAGAATGTACCTTCTTTAAGTTTACATTTCCAGCATTTGTTATCTACTTTGTACATCTTTGCCAGTCTCACAGGTGACAGGTACCATCTGTAAAGCATCTTCATCATGTTTTCTTTCAATGTCATACAAGCTGTAAATTTTATATTCTCTTTCCACAACCTTTCCCAATCTCCCAGTTGAATATTGTATCCCAAATCCTTTGCCCATTGCACCATCACTGACTTCACCTCCTCATCCTTCGTGTGCCACTCTAACATTATTTTATACATTTTTGATAGGTTTTTAAATTCACTATTTATTATCTCTTTTTGAAAAATTGATTCCTTTTCTACATACCCCCTTTCCTTCAAATCTTTTTTAAACATTTCGTTTACTTGAAAGTAGTGCAACCAATCGTATGTTAATGCTTTAACTTGATCATATGATTTCAATTTCCATTTCCCTCCTTCCTTAATGACCATTTCTCCATATGTTCCCCACTTTCCTGTCATATTAATTTTCTTGACACACATAGTTTCTAACGGAGATAGCCAATGTGGGACTCTTGGTTCTAAAATGTTTTTATATCTATCCCAGACCTCTATTAATGCTCCTCTAAAAATGTGATTTCCAAATCCCTTATGTAACCTCTTTTTATCACACCATAGGTATGCGTGCCACCCAAATTTGTTATTGAACCCCTCCAAATCTAATAGTTCTTTGTCTTCCAATTTTACCCAATCTTTCAGCCAACACAGGCACGCTGCCTCATAGTACAATCTCATGTCTGGGAGGCCGAAGCCTCCTCTCTCCTTTGCTTCCGTCAATAACTTGAATCTAATTCTGGGCTTCTTTCCTTCCCAGACATATCTTGATATTACCTTTTGCCATTCCCCAAAAATTTTTGTGCCTTTTAATATGGGTAAAGTTTGGAATAAAAATAATAACTTAGGGAGCACCATCATTTTTACCATTGATATTCTTCCCCATAGTGATAGTTTCAATCTATTCCAAACCTCCAGATCCTTCTTTATATCTTTCCACATAGGGATGTAATTGTATTGGTATAAATCTATATTCTTATCCGAGAGCCAAATTCCCAAATATTTGATCTTCTTGACTACCTCAATTTCCGTTTGTTGTTTTAATATTTCAATTTTGTCTTGGTCCAAATTTTTCACTATCATTTTAGTCTTCCTCTTATTCAATCTAAATCCTGATAGTTTCCCAAATTGTTCCATCTCTTCCAGTACTTCTTTTATACTTTCTATCGGTTCTTCCAGAGTTACAACCACATCATCCGCAAAGGCCTTTACCTTATATTCGTTAACACCTAATGTCACCCCTTTAATTTGCTTATTTTGTCTTATTGCATTTAATAAAACTTCCAGGACCACTATAAATAGTAATGGCGAAAGCGGGCAACCCTGCCTTGTTCCTTTAGATATTTTTATATCTTCCGTAATGATGTTATTTATAATCAACCTTGCCTTCTGTTCTGTATATATCGCCTCAATGCCATTAAAAAATTCTTGACCCACCTCCATAACCTCCAAATTTCTCAACATAAATTCCCAGATCACGTTATCGAAGGCTTTCTCCGCATCTACGAATATTAAACTTGCTGGTTTGTTACACCTATCGGACAAGTATTCTATAACATTGACTATATTTCTTATATTATTTCTTAATTGTCTGCCCGGTAGGAAACCTTCTTGGTCTCTATGTATAATTTTTACTAATATCTTTTTTAATCTCTTTGCTAGAATTCCTGTGAAGATTTTATAATCTGTGTTTAATAGCGATATGGGTCTATAGTTCTTAATTTGGGTCAAGTCCGAATCCTGTTTTGGTATTATTGTAATAAATGCCTCTTTCCATGTTCCTGGAATGTCCTTTTCTTTCAAGATGTTATTCATTACTTTGATCAACGGGGCCATCAACGTGTCTCTCATTTCTTTATAATAGCTTGAAGTAAACCCATCCGGGCCCGGTGCTTTCCCTCTTTTTAGTTCTTTTATAACTTCCTCTACTTCTTCTTTGCAAATTGGTGCGTTCAACTGTTCTTTTTGATCTATTGGGATCTTCCTCACCATCTTCTCTTTCAGATATCTTTCTATTTTCTTCTTATTATTCCTTTCTTTATTCCTATATAGTTGTTTATAAAAATCGACAAATCCTTTCCTGATTTCTTTCGGGTCTGTTGTTACTTCTCCATTCACTTCAATTTTGTTGATTGTATTTTGTTCTTTTCTCTTCTTAACTTGCCAAGCGAGCCATTTTCCTGATTTATTGGCAAACTCGAAATTTTTTTGCCTTAACCTTTTAATATTCCATTCAACCTCTTTATTTATTAGCATCGCAAACTGGGTTTGGAGGATCTTTATTTCCTGTATTATCTTCTCGTTGTTAGGATTTTTAATCAATTTTTGTTCCTTACTCATAATCTGTTCTAAAATCTCCTTTGTCTTTTTTTCCTTGTTGTTTCTTTTCCATACATTCTGTTGAATACAGAGGCCCCTCATCACGGCCTTACTTGCGTCCCACACCACGCTCATTTTTGTCCCTTTATCCATGTTTTCCCTGAAGTAATTAGATAGGTTTTTTGTGTTTTTTCTACAAATTTTTGGTCATCCCATATGTTGTCATTCAACCTCCACCTGAAAGTTCTTTCTTTGAAACCTTTTAACTCCATTTCTATTGGGTTGTGGTCTGAAATCACCTTAGCCTGTATTTCAATTTTTTGAATTCTTGGAGTTAACTCCTTTGATACCCATATTTGATCAATTCTTGACATTGATTGATTTGATTCTGAGTGATATGTGAATTGCTTCTCCAGAGGATGTCTAAACCTCCAAATATCTACTAAGTTGCAATTCTTCGTCATTGAAAAGAATGTTTTAGGTAGTTTCCCTTCTTTATTCTTCATTTTCCTCAGTCTATCCATTTCTAGAGAAACCACCCCGTTCATGTCTCCCATTATTAAAATTTTTTGGTCCATATATTCAAATAGTTTCTCCTCCAGTAGTCTAAAGAATTCCTTCTTATTCCCATTTGGTGAGTAGATCCCAACAATTATCAGTTTTTCACCTTGCCACTTAATTTGAACCATTATAATTCTACCTTCTTCATCCTTGAATAATTGATGAGATTCGATTTTATTTTTAATGTATAATACAACACCTCTTTTTTTCTCTTTGTCCGAGGATACAAATTCATTCCCCAACCTTTTGTTTATTAGAATTTTTCTGTGTTTTTTAATCACGTGAGTTTCTTGTAAGCATATGATATCTAGATTTTTCTTTTTTAACATATGTTCAATCCTATTCCGTTTTCTCTTATCATTCATTCCGTTCACATTCCAGTTCCACAATTTTAACGCCATTCTTCTTGTCCCTACTTGAATTTAAGTTTACCTTATAGTCTTTCTATCTCTTCTCCTACCTCGTCCTCTTCCTCTTCTTCTGATTCTCTCTCAACCTGTTCTTCTTCTTCTCTTAATTCAAATTCCTCCCTTAAATTTAGTCCTCCTTCTGCCCCTTTGACCTCCTCCTCTTCTACTTGAAGCTCTTTGTATCTCCTTGTAAATTTCCCTATTTCCTCCGGGCTAATCAATCTTCTTTTTGCCCCTTTGTAGAAAAACGAGACCCCTTCTGGAAACTCCCATCTAAAATCAATCTTATTTTTCTTAAGCAATTGCACCAATGGTTTATAAGATTCTCTTCGTTTCAACAGTCTTATTGGAATATCTTTGAATATAATTATATAATTCCCATCAATATATAATCTTTTCTCTCTGTTTCTTTGTAAAATCTGATTTCTCATCTCTCTATCTTTAAATGTTATCAAACAATCACCTGGGAATTTTTTTGCTTTACCTGATCTTATTTTCATTCTAAAAACATTTTGTATTGTTTTCCCAACTTCTTCCTCCGATAACCCCATCCACTGCGCAATCTCTTTTATCAATCTTTCTTTTATATTTTCATTTTGCACTTCCGGTATCTGTCTCAGTCTCAAATTCACTTCTCTCTGTTTTAATTCATTCATTGCGATAGAGTCTTTTATTTCTTCCTGTATTTTGTTTAAATCTTCAATCTCATTTTTCATCTTTTCTTCTTCCCGTTTCATCTCTTTCATTTCGTGTTTTGTTTTTTTAAGACCCTCATCCACTCTCTTTGAGACCTCTTTAATTTGTCCCTTTAGTTCACTAACTGTCTCCTCAATCTTTTTGTCCATTTTTCCAATTTTGTTATCAACCTGTTCTAATTTTATCTCCAAATTCTTTTCACTCTGCTTGATTTCTGCAAACATCTTCAATATTTCTGTTTTAAACTCTGCTTCCTGTTTTGAAGCTCTTCTATCTGTTGGGGTCCCCCCCTCCGCCCCCTTTTTTTGTGTATGCGACATTCCCCCAAATATCGGATATCAAATATCAAATACTAAATTAAGTTGTACAATTTCCAAACAATTCCTAAATATTTGCAATTACAATTGTTATTATCCTTAAATGCTATTTAGAATATCCGTTGCAGGTTAGCAGTACCAGACAGAGGGATAAATTATAATTTACAAATAATTTACAAACAACTTAGCCATTCCTCCTCAAGGGCTTATGTAAAATATTGTCCCGTCTTCCACTAAGGTTTAGAGGAATTTATTTGTTAATCCGTGTTCTTCTTGCCCCCATTCGGGCTAATCCAATCAGAACTTTAATTAATCCACTTCTGGTTTAAGGGTCCAAAGGCACTCCAAAGAAGAAGCAAACAATTTCCCTTCAGCTTGGTGATCCAGAAATATTCCAGAGGGCAAAAGTAATAGAGACAAAATTCAAATTTCAGGGAGCAAAAATAGCGAATATAACATCCAACTATGCTTCCAAATGAGTTCAAGTTCCAAATGTGTTCAGATATATTCCAATTTCAAATTCAGATTTTACATCCAAATTTCCAGGTATCTTTAAGTCCCTTAGAAATAAATTTACCCCTTGGAAATAGGTTTCTAAAATAAATACTCATTTTTACCTACTGACACCCCTTTTATTTCTTCATTTCTCCTCACTGAATTTAGAAAGACTTCCAGCACCGAAATAAATAATAATGGTGATAGAGGACATCCCTGTCTTGTACCTTTAGTTATTTTTATGTCTTCTGTAATAATATTATTTACTATCAACTTTGCTTTCTGCTCTGTATATATTGCCTTTATTCCGTTGAAAAACTCCTTGCCCACGTCCATACATTCCAATTTTTTTAACATAAAGTCCCATGATATATTGTCGAGGCCTTTTCAGCATCCACAAATATTAACATGACTTGTTTCTCATTCCTGGGATTCAAATATTCTAAAATGTTAATTATATTTCTTATATTGTCTTTCATCTGTCTGCCAGGAAGAGAACCCGCTTGATCTTTATGTATAATTTCTTGTAGTAACTTTTTCAGCCTCTTTGCTAATATACTTCCAAAAATTTTATAATCTGTGTTTAACAATGAAATAGGCCTATAATTTTTAACTTGCGTTAAATCAGAGTCTTAGAATCATAGAATCATAGAGTTGGAAGAGACCACAAGGGCCATCGAGTCCAACCCCCTGCCAAGCAGGAAACGACAAGCACAATTCAGTGTAAGCCAAGTGTAAGGTGACACACGGCAGGGCAAAAAATATTAATTTCACATATACCTTCACGGGGTTTGAACTGGCAGTGCCACAGAATTGTAGACATCCAGTCCAACTCCCTGCAATGTAATGTAAATGTAATAAAAGCTTCTTTCCATGTTTCCGGAATTTCTCTATCCTTCAAAATATTGTTCATAACTTCTTTCATTGGTACAAGCAGGATGTGTCTCATTTCTTTATAGTAACTCGCCGTAAATCCATCTGGTCCTGGAGCCTTTCCTTTTTTCAGTTCTTTTATTGCCTCCTTTATCTCTTCAGTTTCAATTGGGGTGTTCAGTCTGTCTTTTTTTTCCTGTCGGGATCCTTTGCACCTCTTTTTCTTTTAGAAATCTTTCTATTTTCCTCATATTGTTCTTTTCTCTACTTTTGTATAAATGTCTATAAAAATCCAAGAATCCTTTTCTAATCTCTTTCGGATTGTCTATTTCTGCCCCTTCAATGATGATTTTATTAACTGTATTCTGTTCCTTTCTTTTCTTAATCTGCCACACCAGCCATTTTCCTGATTTATTTGCAAATTCAAAGTTCCTTTGTCTCATTTTTTTTTTTATATTCCATTCTACTTCTCTGTTTATTATCATTGCAAATTGTGTTTGCAGTACCTTTATGTTCTGTCTTATCTTCGTGTTGTTAGGGTTTTTTATCAATTTTTGTTCATTGTCCATTATTTGCCTCGGAATTTCCTTCTTTCCTTTTTCTCTATTTTTGTTTTTCAGTGCATTTTGTTGAATAAAGAAACCTCTTATCACCACTTTGCTGGTGTCCCATACTGTATTCATTTTCGTTCCCTTATTACAGTTATTTACAAAATAGTCTGACGAGTGCTTTTGTGCTCTATTTATAATTTTTTGATCATCTAAAAGGTAATCATTAATTCTCCATCTGAAAGTTCTTTCTTCATATCCTTTTAGTTCAAATTTTATTGCACTATGGTCCGAGATTACTCTTTTTTTAAAAAAAAAATTATTAACAGGCCAATCACATCATATTATCCAAATCACATTAGTTCCAAATTATACATACCCCAGCCATTTTGTTGGCTGGGACCCACTCCCCGGCAGCCCTGTGTGAGTGTCTGGAAGCGGTTGGAGGATGGATGGCGGCAAACAGATTGAGATTGAATCCTGACAAGACAAAAGTACTGTTTCTGGGGGACAGGAGGCGGGCAGGTGTGGAGGATTCCCTGGTCCTGAATGGGGTAACTGTGCCCCTGAAGGACCAGGTGCGCAGCCTGGGAGTCATTTTGGACTCACAGCTGTCCATGGAGGCACAGGTTAAATCCGTGTCCAGGGCAGCTGTGTACCAGCTCCATCTGGTACGTAGGCTGAGACCCTATCTGCCCGCGGACTGCCTCGCCAGAGTGGTGCATGCTCTGGTTATCTCCCGCTTGGACTACTGCAATGCGCTCTACGTGGGGCTACCTTTGAAGGTGACCCGGAAACTACAACTAATCCAGAATGCAGCAGCCAGACTGGTGACTGGGAACAGCCGCCAAGACCATAAAACACCGGTCTTGAAAGACCTACATTGGTTCCCAGTACGTTTCCGAGCACAATTCAAAGTGTTGGTGCTGACCTTTAAAGCCCTAAACGGCCTTGGTCCAGTATACCTGTAGGAGCGTCTCCACCCCCATTGTTCAGCCTGGCACTGAGGTCCAGCACCGAGGGCCTTCTGGCGGTTCCCTCACTGTGAGAGGCCAAGTTACAGGGAACCAGGCAGAGGGCCTTCTCGGTAGTGGCGCCCTCCCTGTGGAACGCCCTCCCACCAGATGTCAAAGAGAACAACAACTACCAGACTTTTAGAAGACATCTGAAGGCAGCCCTGTTTAGGGAAGCTTTTAATGTTTGATGTATCATAGTATTTTAATATTCTTTTGGAAGCCGCCCAGAGTGGCTGGGGAAACCCAGCCAGATGGGCGGGGTATAAATAATAAATTATTATTATTATTATTATTATTATTATTATTATTATTATTATTATTTAATATTTTCTCCTTGCGTTTCTGGCACAGATCTTAATCTTAAATTAACTTCCCGCTGCCTTACTTTGTTCATGGCAATTGCATCCCAAACCTCTTCCTGTGATTTATTCATTCTGACATCCCTGTTTTAATTTTTTCCTCCTCTTTTCTCATATCCTTCATCTCCGATTTCGTCCTTTTCATTCCCTCTTCCAAAGTCTGTGTTCTCCTACTCACCTCCTTTAATTGCCCTTTTAATTCATTAACTGTTATATCATTTTTTTATCCATCTGTCCAATTCTTTTATCCATTTGTTCTAACTTTGTTTCTATATTCCTTTCACTTTGCTTTATATCACTTTTAATTTCTGCAAACATTTTCAAAATTTCTCCTTTAAAATCTGATTCCTGTTTGGAGCCTCTTCTTTCCGCCGGCGTTCCCCCTTCACTCGCTTTCTTCTGTAGATGAGACATTTTATTCAATCTCTCCTCCCAATCCTTTACACTTTCCTCAAGCCAACAATAAAGCAAGGAAGACACCGACCCAAAAATTAAAAACAAGAAGACCAATAGTCCTGATCTCTCCAAAAGGCAATACAAATATTAATGATAATTCTTTGTATCTCAATTTTGACTTCTACATTCAATTTATAACTCAACAAGTTCAAAAACAAATCTTCATGCCTCTTATATTACTAATAATTGCCAATTTCCAATAATATTCTCCAATTATAATTGTAAAGCAAAACAGAGTCTTAAGTTTTTTTCTATAATAAAAATCTTCTTCTTTCTTCTTGCTACCACTTAGGCTAATCCACCAATCCAACCAACAATCAGAATCAAAAATCAAATAATGGAGAGATGAGAAAAATAAAGCCAAATATACCCAAAACCCAAATAAATGTCAAAATAATTTCCAAGTATTTCTCCCTTCTTGCCACCAATTAGGCCAATCCACCAGTCCAGCCAGCCATCAAAAGCACAGTTTTTTAAAGGAAAAAATAAAGGAAAAAATAAAAAAATGTACCAATTCTTTAATATTATCTTAATATTGTCCAAGCCAATTATAATCCAATTTAACTTTATAAATTCTTTAAATCCAATAATTAAAAAGCTAAGTGAACTGAGGATATCCAGAAAAATAAAAAAAAAAATAGAAATAAGGAAAGATGAGAGAAATAAATCCACATATACACACGAGACATCCCCCAGATGGAAGTCAAAGTATTTTCCAAATATACCAATAAACTGTTGCAGTGAGATTATAGAAAGTCTCACTCCCCTCTGCAGGGGACTTAGATCTGGAAATAAAGGGGGGCAGTATGCAATTCTGTAATTAAATGTCTTAGTCACTTTTAAATCTGTAACTTGAAGATGTTAAACTTAAACCCAACCAAAATGGAGATGCAAAAACTCTATTTTATTGCGCAGTTCTTTTTTAGGGTGAAACTAAAAAACAAGGTCCTCCAACCTTTTCTTCTATCAGACCCACCGTTACATCGTTGACCCTTCAAAAGTTACAAAATAATAACCCTCTGCTTCCTTCTTTCACCTTAGAGAACTTTTTGCAACACTATAGCGCTCCAAAGAGCTTTTCCGAGAGGGAAAAAACCAAGCTGCTTGTGGTAATTCACCAACCTCTTACTCCAAGTTCCGTGCGTGTTCTTGCATTCCAAACCCAATCTCAGATGAAGCTGACCTCCGTTTTCACTCCATCTGCTCCGAAACCTTTATTTGTGAAAATCCAATTATAGTTCCAATTTTGGTTCGAATTTCCTGTTGTTTGAGGATCGGTCGCTCGCCCTACAAGCCTGGGGCTGCGCTTTTGGGGAAGAGATAATGGCTTCCCGGTGCCTGCTTCTCCGTTCCGCCGTTCTCTTCGCTCCTTTTACGGAGTTACCTGACAGCCGGGTGGCCTGCAATTAAGCTCCGCTGGATACCTGACCCTCTGGCTTCCCTCCAGAGGGGTTTTGAGGGGCTACAGCACCCTGTAGCACCCCCTTTCCCCCCGAAAGCCCAGAATTTCTCCCTGAGAAAATTCCCGCTTGTGCTGGGTCCGTGACTCGATAGTTCCAGTTGTATCCTTCTAATCATGTCCTGAGCTGAACCATCTCTCTGGAGTTCTGCTGACTGACATACAATAGCTTAGTTGTTCCACTGATGTGTATATGTAAATACATCCAAACATTGCAGAGGCTATAAGTTTTTACTTCCATCCAAAAGCAATAACACCAAGCAGCGTTGCCCTAGAGTTCACCACTTGGGGAAGTGGGGAGCATCTAACAGGATCTATCCTAAGATGTCAGACTCTGTGCCTCTATTCCATAGAGGTCAAAGTGGGTCAAACGTAATATGGATCTCAAAACCTTGAATGAGATATTTGGCAGAAGACCATGTGTGAGCCCGGCATGATCAGATTTTAAAGGGCAAAGAAAAGCCGGCATTGTGACTCATTAAACAAATTAAGCTGCCCATATTTTCTCAGTTCATTCAAACAGGTTGACTTTTAGAAACCGGAGAAAAGGCCACATCTCCTGAGGTGGGATGAGGATGCTTTGGATAAAAGTTGCATAAAAGTTCTGCTTTTTCAGCAAAATCTTCCTCCCATAACAGTGTTTGAGCAACAAATTCATGAGATGAGCATTTGCTATATCTCTGTTAGACCATTGCAAAGGATTCCTGTGTCTTTGGATTGGCTTTAGTACTACAGAACCAGTGGATTTGGCATTCTTCTATGAGACATACAGTGAAACCAGTGGTTTTTTCCTGGTGGTATGCGCAGGTATGCAGTACTGGCACCCCAAAAATCAGAGCCTCACACCTTCTTCCCAAAGCTGGGGAAGCTTCTGCAGGGTCTGAGTGCCCTCCTTCCCCAAGCCAGGCAAGTGCTCCATTGCTTAGGGAAAGAGGCAGGAGGGCTGCAGGATCCTGTCAGAGGGCTCAAGCCTCCTTCCTAATAATAATAATTATTCATTCATTCATTCATTCCCCGCCCATCTGGCTGGGTTTCCCCAGCCGCTATGGGCAGCTCCCAACAGAATATTAAAAACATGATCAAACATCAACCACTAAAAACTTCCCTAAACAGGGCTGCCTTCAGATGTCTTCTAAAAGTCAGATAGTTGTTTATTTCCTTGACATCTGATGGGAGAGTGTTCCACAGAGCGGGTACCACTACTGAGAAGGCCCTCTGCCTGGTTCCCTATAACCTCGCTTCTCGCAGTGAGGGAACCACCAGAAGGCCCTTGGAGCTGGACATCAGTGTCTGGGCTGAACAACGGAGGTGGAGACACTTTTTTCAGGTCTACTGGGCTGAAGCCGAGCACCAACACTTGTGCTCGGAAACGTACTGGGAGCCAATGTAGGTCTTTCAGGACCGGTCTTGGCAGCCACTCTCAGTCACCAGTCTAGCTGCCACATTCTGGATTAGTTGTAGTTTCCGAGTCACCTTCCAATGTAGCCCCACATACAGCACATTGCAGTAGTCCAAGCGGG
The DNA here is from genome assembly GCF_965113315.1 of Podarcis vaucheri. NCBI lineage: Eukaryota > Metazoa > Chordata > Lepidosauria > Squamata > Lacertidae > Podarcis > Podarcis vaucheri. The sequence continues at coordinate 112,253,197 of NC_138762.1, forward strand.
AGATAACTAGAGCATGCACCAGTCTGGCAAAACAGTCTGTGGGCAGGTAAGGTCTCTGTCTGCATACCAGATGGAGCTGGATAGCTGCCCTGGAGACAGAATTGACCTGCACCCCCATGGACAGCTGTGAGTCAAAAATGACTCCCAGTCTGTGCACCTGCTCCTTCAGGGGCACAGTTACCCCACTCAGGACCAGGGAGTCCTCCACACCAGCCCACCCCCTGTCCCCCCAAAACAGTACTTCTGTCTTGTCAGGATTCAACCTCAATCTGTTAGCCACCATCCATCCTCCAACCGCCTCCAGGCACTCACACGGCACCTTCACTGGTTCTGATTAAAAAGAAAGGTAGAGCTGGGTACCATTCACATACTGATAAAAACTCAGCCAAATACCCTGTTCTCTCCGAGCTGCTTCATAAAGATGTTAAAAAGCATGTTGGAAAGGATGGAGCCCTGAGGCAACCCACAAGTGAGAGCCTAGGGGTGTGAACACTCATCCCCCACACCACTTTCTGGACACGACCCAGGAGGAAGGAGTGGAAACACTGTAAAACAGTGCCCCCAGCTCCCAGCCCCTCTAGATGGTCCAGAAGGATGTTATTGTCGATGGTATCAAAGGTCCAGCAGAACAAGGAAACAGCTTTCACCCTTGTCCCTAGTCCACCAGAGATCATTGATCAGCACAACCAAGGCAGTTTCAGTCCCATGATGAGACCTGAATCTTGACTGGAAGGGATCCAAATGGACCGCATCCTCCAGGCATGCTTGGAGTTGTTCCGCTCAATCACCTTGCCCCAAAATGGAAGATTTGAGACTGGGCGGTAGTTGGCCATATTGGCCAGGTCTAAAGATGTTTTTTTTTAAAAAGCGGTTTAATGACCGCCTCTTTCAGTGGGTCTGGGAAGGCTCCCTCACAGAGGGAAGCATTCACCATTCCTCAGAGCCCATCACCCAGCCCTTCTCAGAAACCTTTTATGAGCCGGGATAAGCAAGGATCAAGGAGACAGGTGGTTGGTTTCACTCGTCCAAGCAGCCTGTCCACATCCTTGGAGGTAACAGATTGGAATTGATCCCAAACAGGAGTCTAGCACTTCCATTTACCATTTGCCCGACAATAAATGTTGGAAATGTAATGAGATTGAAGGTACATTTTTTCACCTTTGGTGGACATGCCCAAGGATTAAGACATTCTGGGAGATGATTTATAATGAAATGGAAAAGATATTTACATATACTTTTCTGAAGAAACCAGAGGCCTTTCTCCTGGGCATGGTCGGCGAATTGGTGCCAAAGAAGGATAGAACTTTCTTTATGTATGCTACAACAGCAGCAAGAATACTCATCGCAAAGCATTGGAAGACACAAGATCTACCCACCCAAGAAGAATGGCAGATGAAGTTGATGGACTATATGGAACTGGCGGAAATGACTGGCAGAATCCGAGACCAGGGAGAAGAATCGGTGGAAGAAGACTGTAAAATTAATGAATGTTAGAAAAATGTTGGAATGAAGTTATATGCCTTTAGTAGAAATGTTATAAGGAATTAACTATAGATAGATTAATAGAGTATTAAAGGGAAAAATAAGGTTAGAATGTGTTAAGATAATTATAGGATAGAAAACAGAGGAAGATGGAAAGGAATTGCTGAAACAATTAATAGAATACAATAATAATGGAATACAAAAAAGGAGGTGTGAGGAGGTCGTGGAAATAAGTGAATGAAAGATAAGATATTGAAATTGGATTGTGTTTTAAATGGTTTTTGTTTTGTTTTGTTAGTTGTTTGTGAGTTAGTGTTTTGTAGTGTTTTTTGTATTGTACTGTATTGTTGTATTTTTTGTTTTGTTTTCTGTAGTGTTGTGTTTTAACTGTTGAAAAATTAATAAATATTATTTTTTTTAAAAAAAGAGTCTAGCACTTCCCCAGCCTGCTCACACGGTGGAGTCTACCTGTTTCCGAATCTGACCAACTTTATCTGCAAAAAGCTTTGCAAAATCATTGCAGGAGATATTGGGGTCCTTACTGCAGGTGGTTCTGCTGAATTGCAAACCACCTGAAAGAGTCCCCTGCTGCTGCTTTCTGCAGATGCAATAGAGGCGGGGAAGAAGGTCCTCTTTGCCATCGCTATTGCCACTTGGTAGGCCCGACATTGGCTTCTAACCTGTGTCTGGTCCGATTCAGCATGAGTTTTCCGTCACCTGCGCTCTAGCCATCTCAGCTATTGTTTCATTGCCCTGAGCTCTGGGGAAAACCACGGGGCTGTCCAGGCTCCATGCAATCAGAGAGAGCGCTTCAGAGCCAGACAGTCGATAGCCCTGGTTAACTTTGCATTTCAGCGGGCAACCAGGGAATCAGCTGAAAGGCCATCAACGTGGGATAAAACATCCCCTACCACCCACTCTCTGGAAACTATTTGGATCCATTAAGTGGGGGGGGAGCGCCATCCAAATCAGTCCCACCTCCCTGCAGAGGGGAAGGGTTGCCGAGGAAGTGATCTGACCATGTCACTTCTTTTGTTTCACTTTTACTTAGTGTCAGATCACCCACATCCATAGAGTTGAACACCAGGTCTAAGGCATGTCCGCGACTATGAGTTTTCACAAAGTCCTGAGTGGCCCCTTGTAAGGTCATGTTGGCATGGATGTTGAAATCCCCTAGGACAACCAAACTAGGTGTCTCCAGGACCTGAAGCAGCTCGGACAGGAACCCTTCATGCAGCGGGGATGTTGGTACACCAGAAGGAATCCTGTACTGCCCCTACTGCCTAACTTCCAGAACATGCACTCAGAAAACTGGGTCTTCCCAATAGGATGCCTGGTGTAAGCTAATGACTTCCTAAAAATCAGTGCAACCTCCCCCGCTTCCCTCCCATATGACCTGGGTTGCTGTGTGCAAGAGAAACCTGGTGGACAAGCAACGGCAAGAACCGGCCCATCTGCTTCATCCAACCAAGTCTCTGTTACACATGCCAGGTTAAGTCCTCCTTTCACGATCAAGTCATGGATGGCAGTGGTCTTGTGAATCATTGATCTGGCATTGCACAGCAGCACCTTAAGGTCATCAACAAGCACCCTTGTTGATTCCGATATCCTTCTGGTCAAGACCAGACCCAGAGGCAGGGATAGTTCTCAAACAATGACTAAACCTGCCTCCTTGGTTATGACATGGTCTGGTCTTAGCGTAACTCCTTCCTCCTGCCCGTGATCACTGAGATTTGGTGTCTCAGTGCATCTCCCCCTGTGGAACCTGCCCCAGCCATTCTTATGGCTGGGGCCCACTCCCAGGCAGCACTGACCCTCTCCCCTTCAGAACAAAGTATAAACAATACAATAGCCAATAAAACAGTAGGGGGGAATACAATTATACCAAAACTAAACCAATCTAGAGCCCCACCCAAACACCCAACCCACCAACAGAGCAAAAAAAACAAAAACAAAAACAAACCCCAAAACTTAAAACGCCACCATCTGCATAAGAACATTTCAAAACACATGGACACTTGGACTGCTCCAAGTGTCCGTGTGTTTTGAAATGTTCTTATGCAGACGGTGGCATTTTAAGTTTTTTGGGGGGGAAGCAAGAGCAGAACACTGTTGTGCCTCCCTAGCACTTCCCCAGGAGTTCACTCCAGTGAGTCTGGCCCCACCCAATGGGCCCTGCAGTCCTCACTCCAGCAGATGGTCCCTTGGCTTCCCTGGAGCCTCAAAGTAAGTAGCTGGAAGTGTGAGGCCCTGGGCCACATCCCCTAGTCCACCTGGTAAAGGCCTTGGAAGGAAGCAGGCCCTGCAGTCCTCACCAAAGCCCAAGAAGCTGGACATAGAGCATTGGAAGGCAAATGCATGTGCAGAAAAGAGGCAGGGAGGGCGATTTGGCGATGCCCGGTGGGGTGAACCCTTTGCCTCCCTTTTCCTGTCCCAGATTTTGTTCATCTTGAAATGGCTTGAGATGCTTCTCCCAGTCTCAAGGGCAGCTTCAAAGGCACAGGAGGACATTGTGGTTCCCATTTGGGGGGAGCACCACCAGGCTGGGAGCAGCCAACACAGAATGGCCTCAGGAGGACATCTTGTTGTTCTACTCACAAGTGCCCCTTGACAGGCATTGGCCCAGTCTCAATGCCAAGTGGCTCGTTCCTTGGCCAGACTGCTCCAACAGCCAGGAAGGAGTCTTTTCCTCCTCTTGTGAAATCTCTGCACGGTTAAAAAACCCCTCAAGGCGGCGTACAGCAGGAAAAGATTTGCATAATTACTGGGAATACTGGATATGGACATAACGAGGGAAAATAAGAAAATATTTCTTTACGCTACAGTGGCAGCAAGAACATTAATTCACAATGGATAATTGAAATTTAAAACAAAATGAATCAGATAACGCCATGATATTAATGATGATCACAGATGAAAGGGCAGAAGAAGTGGGAATAAAATATCACCTTGTGCTTTGCCCCTCCCCCAAAGCATGGCCAAAGAGGTGTGTCTTTAGAAGCAGAAGCCACAATGTGCACCTTGCAAGTACACACAACTTCTGAAAAGTCAACTCTGGCATTTCTAAACTTTGCAATAACCTACTGAACACAAGTTCCAGCTAATTGCAATAGGCTACAGTGTGAAGTTAGTTCTTCCTTAACACAGGATTCAGTCTTATGCTAATCAAGGATATTTGTGTGTCATGGAATCATAGGGCAAGTGCACCTTTTTTGTGCATGAACATGACAAGCAACTATCTTCTTAGCAATTGTGTTATTCTTGTTGTTTTCTATATTTTAAGTTTCTTTCTTGGGATTCCAGAGAAAGAATATTGGCAGCATGAAACATAATACTTAAAAAAAAACTTTAATAAGCAGTAGCACAGCTATTCAAGCAGCATTCAGAATTGGACAGCTGCTGATGTTCTTTGGGAACATCATAGAGAGTGGCTGACTGAGATGAAAGAGTTGACAGAGCAGCCTCTCCAAAGGAAGACAAGATGCATTAATTAATGCCAAGCCAATAGCCTCTTTCCCCAAGAATGAAAGCACACCAAAACAAACAGAACAAAATGAGGTTATAATCACCTCAATCCTTTTGCCTGGGCAATTCATTTGACTTATGTTAAATATTTCAAAGAGAAAAGGTTATTATGCCACATGCTGAATTGTCCATTAATGTGCTAGTCAAGGAAGTATGAGAATGACATCTGTGATATATACTTAATCTTTAGTACCACTTTTCTTCCAAAGTATACACACTTTTTCTCAGCTGAGTCCTTGTGTTAACAATTAGAGTGGATAAACAAAGTTTTTGACCTTTAAATGTGCAATGCAGATAGTAACACAGAAGCATCAGTGCTGGAAGGAAGTGCCCTGTGAGGTGGTGGTTCATATGTGAGACTGGGACTGGGGAGCTCCAGATTCAAATGCCCACTTCTCTATGAAGCTAACTGACTGACCTTTGGCCACTCACTCTCCTGACATCTAAGCCACCTCCCAGAGCTGTCCTGCTTATCGTATGGAGGGCAGGCTACAATACATATGGTGCTGTAGGTCCATCGCCAGACAATGGCAGTTTCTACAAAGGGCATCCTGGTTTGAGACTCTATGGGAGATCCTGTTTCAGCTCAGACAAGCCCCAGATGTCTCTAGAGAAGTGGCAAAGCAACATTTTGGGGACTGTGAGTCTCAAATTGTTATGGGAACCCCTTTGCAACCAGCAACAAGGTTTGGGTAATCCCCACATTCATCTTCAATGGGGTTGTTCCACTACAGCTCACCAGACCTTTACAACATCTGTACTATTGACTCTCAAACTTTGGGAAATATATACAACCAAAAATTAATCAATTTGAATTGTGCCACTCATATTGGGTCTACTAGATCCAAAGTTTTTAAGCAATGTAAACAAAAGACACTTCTGGGGCCCCTCCAGGATTAGAGACCCTGAAGCTTAAACTTTATTAGTTTCATAGCAGATCTGTCCCTGGTCTAGAGTGGCCCATTTTCAGTCCAAAACTGAACCCACCCACCCTGCATTTTAGAGTCACCCGCTTATGGACTTGCTGCAGCCCTCTTCCCGCCTCCATAATGGCTCCTTGGGCCCCTGAACTTTTGTGCATTGTTAAAGGATCTCCTCCCTCTGCTGCTTCCATGTGCCTTGCAATTGCTTACTGCTCACATAACAGGTTATCAGCAGCTGAGAATGAAATCCACCAGCTGTTCATGTGTATGGATTTACATGTATGGCATGTCAACAGAGATAAAAATGAACTCCCAGTCAGCACCAGGCATTTTCACCTGGTCCATGAATAACTGTCAATCAGTTTGACTTCTAATGCTACTATGGAAGAACAGGGGAAGTGAGCAGATCCACAGACAGGAAGGCTGAGCCCGTCAAAAGAGAGGAACTTGGTATGAATAGCACCAGTGAGACTCACAGTTACTGACACAGATGAATAATGAAGGTGGTAGAGGGATGAACATCTGGATGCCTGGGGAATTTGATCTTTGGGAATTCTGATAGGAACTGGCCTAATCCACAGTTAATGCATGAATTGGAATCTAGTTATCTACTGGTTTTTGTGTTTCCCAAATGTTCTGACACAATTCTCAGCTCAAAAAAATATAAATAAAATAAAACATTTATGACTCCGGATATATTTGTCTGAAACACTGGGTAGATTTTATGAGAGTATTGATTTGTAATACTTGGGTTGTTGATATATCCCGTTAATATAAATAAGCAGTTATCTGCTAACTCAACCATCAGAGGGGGCTAAGGGAGATTAGATTGTCTTCTGAAAGGATTGGCAAATTTTATTTCTTATATTTGCCATTTGAAGGTGAGTTTCTTTTGCATATTCTTGTTATCAGTTCAAGGAAACGTCTCCATAATGTAAGTTACTCCTTCATTTGATAAAAAGAAGAACAAGCAAAGAATTTCCCACCCCTACAAAACCCACATAATAATTTGAGGATGTTCATTTCAGGGTAACAGTCTCTGTCAGATTATTTTTCATTTGTTTGAAAACAATACCAACAGAAAAAGTAACTAATATGTAGAATGCATGCACAACTAATTTCATTTCTACATTATAATATGTTTATTTAATATGACCTGGTTGACCTGTCTCTTTCTTTCACTTTTGCTCAGGTTTTAAATCTGTAATATGAATGATGAGAGTAAAAATAAATTACAAAATTTATCAGGCTTAAAGATTGAAAATAAGATTAAATATCTGGGTGTGTGGTTAACAGCAAAGAATATAAATTTGTATAAAGATAACTATTTAATAACTTGGGAGGATGTCAAAATAAATTTGCAAATATGGAGTAGAATGAAACTTTCATTACTGGGTAGGGTGTTGACCATTAAAATGAATGTATTACCAGTGATGTTATTTTTGTTTCAATCAATACCAGTGAACAGCAAGACAGATTGTTTCAACAAATAGCAAAAACATATTTCTAAATATATCTGGCAAGGGAGGAAAACAGAGAATAAAATATAAAATATTGATATATCGAGAGATTGAAAGAGAGAGGAGGTTTCTCCTTGCCAGATATGAGATTATATTATGAAGCATCTTGTCTGTGCTGGTTGAAGGAATGGTTGTTATTGAAGAATCCACATATTTTAGATTTGGAAGGTCTTGATAATAGTTTTGGTTGGCACGCTTATTTGTGGTATGAAAAGGTGAAAGTACATAAAGGTTTTTACAAACCATATAATCAGGAATAAAATTGTATAGAGCATGAGAAAAGTAGAAAAAAACTTGTTGGAGACCCAAACACCACTATGGCTTTCATCTTTGGAAGCCATTGCAATGAAAAAGAAAAATATGATGGGAAATTGGGCAAATTATAGAACTTTATTAAGAGAAGAAGAAGGAGAATTTAAATTAAAAGAATTTAAGGATTTACCAGAGATGTTAACAACATGGTAACAATATCATCATTTCAATAAAGTATTTAAAAAGGATATGAAGTGGGGTTTGGGGGAACAATTATAACAACTACAAAGAGACGTGTTAAACTGTAATGTTAAAGTGATATCTAAAATGTATAAGATGTAATCGGAATGGGAGGCAAACAAGTGAAATCTACAGTGATACATTGGGCAATAGATATTTGTCATAATATAGAAACGGGTGCAAGGGAATGTTTATGGAACGTGGAAATAAAATTTACAGCATGTTATAGTTTAAGAGAAAACTATATGAAAATGTTATATAGAGGTACCTAACACCTAAAATGTATAAATCCAAATCAAATATGTGCTGGAAATGTGAAGAGAAAGAAGATACCTTTTTCCATATGTGGTGGTCTTGCAATAAGGTCAAAGCTTAATGGGAAATGATTAAGAGATATTTAAGATAACATTTATTTAAAAAACCAAAAGCTTTTCTTTTGGGAATTATGGGATACCTAAACAGTATATAAATTTATTTATGTATGCAACCCCAGCTGCAAGAATGTTATTTGTCCCAAAATGGAAGGAAGAAGAGGTCCCGAAGAGAGAAGAATCGATACAGAAGTTAATGGACTATGCAGAAGTGGTGAAACTTACGAGGAGAATAAGATATCAAGAGCAGGGGAATCCCATCCGGCCTCGCCTCCTGGCCAGCCAATCGGCTGGCTGGAGGGGGCGTGGCTTGCCCTATTTAGGGCCGGAGCGGAGGGGGCTCGCCCTCTCTTCTCCGGCTAGCCCCATCGCCGCTCGCTACTGGGCCTGCGCATGCGCGAAGTTTGCAGTCCTTGCAGTCCTCGGTAACCACAGCTTGCAGTCCTCGGTAACCACAGCGACCCGAGGGAGGGGAGGGAACAGGGAAGTCGAGGGTGGCGGCAAGCCGCGATGACGTCAGTGGGCCGCGCCGCCTCGCCCTGGCACGGTGTGAGAGCCCCGGCTAGTGGCGCGAGCTTCGGAATAAGTGGGATCCGCGTGCGCGAGACCGAGATCGCGGGTAAGGAGCTCAGCCCTGGGCAGGAGGAAGCGGGGCCGCGCGTGCGGGCCACATCCCCACAGAGAGCGAGCCTCCCCCGGCCCACCACTCCGGGCAGGTCCACTCGCATGAGGGGGCGGCGATGGCGACGGCCGGCAGCTTGTCTGCAATGCCATCCCTCGAGCAGGCGAGGAGCCCGGAGGCTACCAGATGTGAGTCCTCTTTCCCACCCTGCTCGGGAGTCCAGAGCACTTGGTCGCATTCAGGATCTAGAGTGGGGAAGCGGGGCTTGTGTCTGGGCTGGACACATTGGGCTGCCTGTGCCGCTCGACCTGCGGGGAGAAATCAGGGTGGGAGTCACGACCGTGAGGCAGGGCTGCCAAGTGTGGCAGAAGAGGACACGGCCGTCGCACCTGTCCTTAGGTAGGAGCTTCTTCCGTGTCGACCTGCTGCCCTAAAGTCTTGGCTTTTTTCTTGGCTTTTTGGCGGTTGGCACAGAAGGAAGGCAAGGGGGAGGGGGAAAAATTGAAACTTACGCTTTCGTGCGTCCCTCCCGGCGTGACGCTGCGTGCTGACATCACGGGGCTGTAATGGTGGTGTGCCTCGAGATTTTTTTCATGAAACAAGTGTGCCTTTGCCCAAAAAAGGTTGGGAAACACTGGTCTAAACTGTCCATTTGTCTTTTCTGTCCCTCTGGGCCCAATCTGCACCACTGCTACTCCTTTTCCTTGCTCACTGTTTGCACACCTGGAGAAAACCGGTGGGCAGGTAACAGCCTCAAAGACAGTGGAAGCATCAGGACCAGGAGGCTCTGGGCATCAGCCCTGTGGCCCCTGGTGCCAACCTTACTTGAGTGGTTGAATCGCATGAAACTGCCTCTTTCCTGTCAACTGCCCCATCACACAAGACAGGAGCTGAGCTTCCATGATGTCTCTGAAAGTTCATGAACTTCCTATTTGCTGAAAGACTGAAACGCTCCACAGTATTTTAGCTAAAAGAAAATATACAGTAAAATATTATTGTAAAGGAAAAATGTTGGCAAGAAATGAAGAAAAAATAGGGTTGATGGGCTGGCCAGCAAGCTCACAGACAGAAATTAAGAAACAAGTCTAGGAAGCAAGGATGCTTAAGGAAAGGAATGAAAAAAGAGGAGGAAGGATGTGTTAGCAAATTCTAATATGCCCTGACAATCTAATTTTATTGTTTTAGCAAATTTCTCCAATAAATAAACCCAGATTTTCCCCTCCTATAGTGAAATGTACAAGAGATGGTAATAGTAATTGCCTGTGACATCCCATAATGTTCTACAATTTGTATTTTCCAAGCCTGCTGAGCATCTTTCATTTATATTAATTTTTTTACCTCATAGTTTGATTCTGACATTGCACATGATGCAGCGAAATACTACTGCAGTCCATAACAGAAAGAGAAGTGTCATATTCATTTTGAGAAAAATATGCATCAAAATTATTTTTCTTACACATCAGTCATGTCCCATGCATTGCAGAAGTTCCTAAACACTCCGCCAGTTACCTGGCTGTAATGGTATTAAGCCAGCAAAATAAATGGTAAGTTGGAGAATATTAAAAAGTTGACATCTCAAGCCCCACACCATGGATATAGGTTAGTGAGGGAGGGGCTTTTTATTTATTTTTTTAACCAGACTTATCCACCCAAATGTTTGTGATTTTTTTTATAAGATATTTATTTTTAAAAAAATGGATATAAGAAAAAAATGAAAAATAAACATACAAAATAATAAACAATTAAAAACACACATTAATTTTCAATGACATAACTTCCATACCCTTATTTCCTCCGACCTCCTCGTACTTCCCTTCTTTGTATTCCAGTTCAATTTGTTAGTTCAGCAAATCCTTACCATTGAACTTTTACCCATTTATAATCCTTTTTTCATGTCTCCTAAAGCATTACAGCTGGAAACCACTTAGTTTCTATCCAACATCTTTCTAACATTCATTCATTTTACAATATTTCTTTAAATAGTCCTTAAATTTCTTCCAGTCTTCTTTCACCGACTCTTCTCCCTGGTCTCAGATTCTGCCAGTCATCTCAGCCAGTTCCATGTAGTCAATCACCTTCATCTGCCATTCTTCCAGAGTAGGTAGATCTTGTGTCTTCCAATACTTAGCGATTAGTATTCTTGCTGCTGTTGTGGCATACATAAAAAAGTTCTGTCCTTCTTTTGCACCAATTGGCCGACAATGCCCAGGAGAAAGGCCTCTGGTTTCTTCAGGAAGGTATATTTGAATACCTTTTTCAATTCATTATATATCATTTCCCAGAAAGCCTTAATCCTAGGGCACATCCACCAAAGGTGACAGAATGTACCTTCAGTTTCCTTACATTTCCAACATTTATTATCGGGCAAGTGATAGATTTTTGCTAGCTTGACTGGGGTCATGTACCACCTGTATATCATTTTCATAATATTCTCTCTTAAGGCATTACATGCCGTAAGCTTCAAACCTGTGGTCCATAACTGTTCCCAGTCAGCAAACATGATATTATGTCCAACATCTTGTGCCCATTTAATCATAGCAGATTTCACCATTTCATCCTGAGTATTCCATTTCAACAGCAAGTTATACATTCTTGACAGATTCTTAGTTTTGGGTTCTAACAGTTCTGTTTCTAATTTTGACTTTTCCACCTGGAAGCCAATTTTCTTGTCCAAATTGTATACCTCCATTATCTGATAGTAATGGAGCCAATCTCTCACTTTATCCTTTAATTTTTCAAAACTCTGCAATTTCAATTTATCTCCTTCTTGCTCCAAAATCTCACAATATGTCGGCCATTTGGCCTCCATATCGAGCCTTTTCAAAGCTTTTGCTGCCATTGGTGACAGCCACCTTGGGGTTTCCAAATGTTTATGATAAAGGTACTTATAACCTGTGCAGGGACGCGGGTGGCGCTGTGGGTAAAACCTCAGTGCCTAGGACTTGCCGATCGTGTGGTCGGTGGATTGAATCCCCACGGCGGGGTGAGCTCCCATCTTTCAGTCCCAGCTCCTGCCCACCTAGCAGTTCGAAAGCACTCTTAAGTGCAAGTAGATAAATAGGGACCGCTTTATAGCGGGAAGGTAAACGGCGTTCCGTGTGCTGCGCTGCTGCTGGCTCACCAGAGCAGCTTTGTCACGCTGGCCACGTGACCCGGAAGTGTCTTCGGACGGCGCCGGCTCACGGCCTCTAGAGCGAGATGAGCACGCAACCCCAGAGTCAGACACGACTGGCCTGTACGGGCAGGGGTACCTTTACCTTTACACTAATATATTAACATTGCCCAGACTGGTTGTATATGAACATATGCCAATATGCCAGCCAAGAGTGCCAAGAGAGGCTAAACATGGAGCCTGGCACGCTTCCCTTGCGCAGCTCTGCTGCCTGTCCGTGCCGATCCAAAAGTCCTTTCTGCCTCTCCTCTTGCCGGTAGCAGAGCGATCACAGCGGTTAGAAAGCAATTGCAGCATGTGGGTAATAAATTCAGAGCAGTCATAAAGGCGTTCCTTATCTTCTTAGCCTTTAATCATGAAGTTTAGCGTCATAAATCCAGACCTGGCGAAAGCTCGCCCATTGTCTCCCTCTCGCATAGCGTACCAGAGGCAGACTGACACACTCAGAGTCAAACCACTCCCGTAAGTGTTTCTAACCACGCCTCAGGAAAAAGACGTCACACAGAACTCCTTAACCCTGTGAGTTCTGAAACCAATAACAATACTCAGATAAAACAAAATAAAAAACAACAAAAATGTGTTATCCTTTTTCAAAATTGTGAGATGCCTGCTTGAAGGGTTCATTAAAGAATACAGAGCACTAATGTGTTTGTGGTTATAATATCAATAAAACTAAAATTCATTCTGAAAAATGTGATGAATATCTACCATATATTTTACAAAGTGGTTGTCTGTTCTCTATGGATTCAGATGCTTCTTGAGAACTTGTCACCAAACTTGGCATGAGAGTCTCTGTGGTGGGTGAAGCATCTTCATCAGTGTTTCATAGAATCATAGAATCATAGAGTTGGGAGAGACCACAAGGGCCATCGAGTCCAACCCCCTGCCAAGCAGGAAACACCATCAGAGCACTCCTGACATATGGTTGTCAAGCCTCTGCTTAAAGACCTCCAAAGTCGGAGACTCCACCACACTCCTTGGCAGCAAATTCCACTGTCGAACAGCTCTTACTGTCAGGAAGTTCTTCCTAATGTTTAGGTGGAATCTTCTTTCTTGTAGTTTGGATCCATAGCTCCGTGTCCGCTTCTCCGGAGCAGCAGAAAACAACCTTTCCCCCTCCTCTATGTGACATCCTTTTATATATTTGAACATGGCTATCATATCACCCCTTAACCTCCTCTTCTCCAGGCTAAACATGCCCAGCTCCCTTAGCCGTTCCTCATAAGGCATCATTTCCAGGCCTTTGACCATTTTGGTTGCCCTCCTCTGGACACGTTCCAGTTTGTCAGTGTCCTTCTTGAACTGTGGTGCCCAGAACTGGACACAGTACTCCAGGTATGGTCTGACCAGAGCAGAATACAGTGGCACTATTACTTCCCTTGATCTAGATGCTATACTCCTATTGATGCAGCCCAGAATTGCATTGGCTTTTTTAGCTGCCGCGTCACACTGTTGGCTCATGTCAAGTTTGTGGTCAACCAAGACTCCTAGATCCTTTTCACATGTACTGCTCTCAAGCCAGGTGTCCCCCATCTTGTATTTGTGCCTCTCATTTTTTTTGCCCAAGTGCAATACTTTACATTTCTCCCTGTTAAAATTCATTTTGTTTGTTTTTGCCCAGTTCTCTAATCTGTCAAGGTCGTTTTGAAGTGTGATCCTGTCCTCTGGGGTGTTAGCCACCCCTCCCAGTTTGGTGTCATCTGCAAATTTGATCAGGATGCCCTTGAGTCCATCATCCAAGTCGTTGATAAAGATGTTGAAGACAGAACCCTGTGGCACCCCACTAGTCACTCTTCTCCAGGATGAAGAGGAACCATTGATGAGCACCCTTTGGGTTTGGTCAGTCAGCCAGTTACAAATCCACTGAGTGGTAGCATAGTCAAGGCCGCATTTTACCAGCTTCTTTACAAGAATATCATGGGGCACCTTGTCAAATGCCTTGCTGAAATCAAGGTAGGCTACATCCACTGCGTTCCCTTCATCTACCAGGCTTGTAATTCTGTCAAAAAACGAGATCAGGTTAGTCTGACATGACTTATTTTTCAGAAATCCATGCTGACTATTGGTGATCACAGCATTCCTTTCTAGGTGCTCACAGACTGTTTGCTTAATGATCTGCTCCAGAATCTTCCCTGCTATTGATGTCAGACTGACTGGGCGGTAATTATTTGGGTCCTCTCTTTTCCCCTTTTTGAAAATAGGGACAACATTTGCCCTCCTCCAGTCTGCCGGGACTTCTCCTGTTCTCCAGGAATTCTCAAAGATGACTGCCAGTGGTTCTGAGATCACATCTGCCAGTTCTTTTAATACTCTTGGATGCAGTTCATCTGGCCCCTGGAGACTTGAATACATCTAAACTAGCCAAATATTCTTGTACTATCTCCTTAGTTATTCTGGGCTGTGTTTCCTTTGCTGAATCATTTGCTCCAAATTCTTCAGGTCGGGCATTGTTTTCTTTATCGGAGAAGACTGAGGCAAAGAAGGCATTGAGGAGTTCAGCCCTTTCTGTGTCCCCTGTTTGCATTTCACCATCTTCTCCTCTGAGTGACCCCACTGTTTCTTTGTTCTTCCTTTTGCTACGAACATACCCATAAAAGCCTTTTTTGTTGCTTTTAACCTCTCTAGCAAGCCTGAGTTCATTCTGTGCTTTAGCTTTTCTGACTTTGTGTCTACACGTGCTGGCTATTTGTTTGAATTCCTCTTTGGTGGTTTCCCCCCTTTTCCATTTTTTGTACACATCCTTTTTTAATCTTAATTCAGTTAAAAGTTCTTTAGATAGCCACCCTGGCTTCTTTAGGCACCTTCCATGTTTCCGTCTCATTGGTATTGCCTGACGTTGTGCTTTTACTATCTCCCTCTTAACAAACTCCCAGCCATCATGAACTCCCTTTCCTTTTAGTATTGCTGTCCATGGGATCTCACCCAGCACTTCCCTAAGTTTTATGAAGTCGGCTTTCTTAAAGTCAAGAAATTGAGTCCTAGTATGCTTGGCTGCTCCTTTCCGCTGTATAGTAAACTTCAGAAGAGCATGATCACTCGCGCCTAATGATCCTTCCACTTCTACCCCACTAACCAGGTCATCAACATTGGTTAGGACCAGATCTAAAATGGCTGTTCCTCTTGTTGCTTCTCCCACTTTCTGGACAATGAAGTTGTCTGCAAGGCCAGTGAGGAATCTGTTTGACCTTATGCTCTTGGCTGAGTTTAACGTCCAACAAATATCCGGGTAATTGAAGTCCCCCATTACTACTATCTCCCTTCCTTTTGCATGCTTGGCCATCTGTTCCAGGAAGGCATCATCTATGTCCTCAGTTTGGCTTTGGGATCTATAGTAAACTCCCACAATGAGGTCTCTGTTATTCTTCTCTCCCTTAATTTTGACCCAAATGCTCTCACTTTGGCTTTGAGGTTCTAAATCTTGGATCTCTTCACAGGTATACACATCCCTGACATATAACGCCACTCCTCCTCCTTTCTTGTCTGGTCTGTTTCTCTGAAATAGATTGTATCACCCCATTATTACATTCCAATCGTGGGACTTATCCCACCAGGTTTCAGTGATGCCTATTACGTCATATTTAGTTTGCTGTACCAAGAGCTCAAGCTCATCTTGTTTATTTCCCATGCTTTGCGCATTAGTGTACAGACATTGAAGTCCATTAATCATTCCCCCGTGTCTCTTATTTAAGGATTTTTTCCTCCCACCACTAGGTCCGCGTGCTGTTTGCTCCATTTGGTCTATGACATTTGGATGATCATCTTCATCAATTGATAGACTCCTACCTTCAGGAGCGCTGTCTCCCTCCCCCACATTAGTCAGTTTAAAGCCCTCCTGATGAGGTTTCTGAGATTTTTGGCAAAAACGTTTCTCCCAACCGTTGTAAGGTGCAGCCCATCGCTTGCCAGAAGTCCATCTTCAAGAAACTGCAGTCCGTGATCTAAGAATCCAAACCGTTCCTGTTTACACCATTTGCGAAGCCAGCTGTTCACTTCCACTATTTCCCCCTCTCTCCCTGGGCCACGTCGTTCAACTGGGAGGACAGACAAGATGACAATTTGTGCATTTAGTTGCTTCAATTTCCTGCCGAGAGCCTCGTAGTCTCTTTTGATCTTCTGGAGGCTATTGCTTGCAGTGTCATTGGTTCCCACATGAACCAAGAGGAAGGGGTTTTTCTCAGTGGGTTTTATGATTCCTTGCAGACGTTCAGTTACATCTTGGATCTTAGCCCCGGGGAGACAGCACACTTCCCGAGACATCTTGTCAGGCCCACAGATCACTGCTTCTGTTCCCCTCAGTAGGGAATCCCCTATCACCACTACACGCCTCCTCTTGGGTTTGGTCGGGGTTCTTCCGTGAGCTGTCCGTTCCAAGGTCGCCTGCACATTCCCTGAGGACTGACTTTGCTGCTCGTCTTCATATACCTGATCGCCTGTAATGAGGGAGAGATCCTCAAATGGAGTCTGCTCTTCGTCTTCCATGCTAGGGGAGAGGACTTCAAAGCGATTGTGTATTTCTAAACAATCAGAGTGAACCCTGGGCCTCCTGCTTCTTTGAGTCACGTTTCTCCATATATCTGGCTCCTGTGTTGGTGAACTAGACTCCTTCTCAGGGGAGTCCCCTGTCTCCTCCTTGGTGGGGACGGTGTGCTCTGTTGCTTCCAAGAAGAGCTCCAGCTCTCTAATTCTTTGGAGCGTAGCTACACGTTCCTCCAGTTGCTGGACTTTGTCTTTTAAAAGGGCAATCAACATGCAATTGCTGCAGGTAAAGCTGCCTGCAACCTTTGGCAAGATGGCAAACATTGCGCAGGAATCGCAGGCGACTGCAGCTGTTCCCTCCCCTTCCATCTTGAGATCGTGTCGTTGGGGGTGGCTACAGAGGTCCTCCATCATACAGAGGTCCTCCATCAGTGTTTGACGCTGGGCACCATTTTGAATCCAGATGGCAGAAGGATGGATGGATTTATGGGTCCAAACTGCACAAATGTGGAAGTTTCTAAAGATGCCATTGCCCAGTTTGATGTTATTTTGACCACTTTGGCATCACAGGTCCACACTGAACAGATGTGGATGACTCTGAAGGTACTGTTGCCCAGTTTTACATGACCGGTTGCAACTGTGCCAGTCTGGATGCCACTCAGGATAATGCCATCCTGCTAGGCACAAACGTTCCTGAAATGGAATTTGGTTTTTGTCTGTGTTTGAACATTGGACACCATTATGAATCTAGATAGCAGACTGAAATGTCACTTTGGTGTGATTTCACACATGCTCTCTCTTTCAATCCTGCACTGGTCCCCCAGCTGCCCTGCAAGGAAAGGGAGGGAGAGTGTGGGGTGAGTGGCTGTGTCAGTGTGTGGGGTGTGCATCCTCTGCAGGCTGAGGGAGGAGGAAGAGGGCACTTTCCTGAGTCCTTCCAGTGCTTTGCTGCTCTGGTCTGGGGCAGCATGGAAGCCTCCGACTGGCCCAGGTTCCATCTGACCCTTCCTTTTATTGCAGCCCCAAGGAGGAGAAGCCCTGAGCTTGCTGGCTGCTGCCACTGCCGCCACCTTTGCTCTGTAGGAACCCCTGCCTCCTGTGCCATCCTCCACCCTCCAGTAGCACCCTTGCTTCTTCTCAGCCGCCGCCAAATGGCAGCCGCAGACTGTCATGTGTGTGTGTGCGTGTGCAGCAGTAATGTGTTCCGGTACATTCCGCCAGAAAAAAGCACTGGGTATTATGCTAAAAAACAGTGGCAGCTCAAATACACGATACACTCAGAGCATGTACAAGTTGCTGCTGCTGGATTCCACCACCCATCCCTGAGCACTGGCCAAGCTGGCTGAATCTCATAGCAGGTTTTGGAGGTTCTTTCTGAGACAGAACAAGGTAAGACATGGAAATGAAGCTCAAAGAATGGCTGAGAGTAGAAGTGGGAAGAGAAAATTCACTACCTTGCATCCCATTCATAGGACTATCCTAGACAAAACGTTTCTTTTTAAAAAAAAAAAAAACTGGCATTGAACAAAAAAAGGATTGTCTAACTTTGTATAATGAACTTCACCTGCAGGACAGCACAAGGTTGTGTGGTGCTCTGTTTTTTCTCTGTTACATTCTCCCATTATTTATTTTTCTATTCCACTTTAAAAAAGAGAAAGTGTTAACAGTTTCTATAAAAAGAAAGAATAAATTGCCAGCTGCTGTGTGAACTGGGCTTTGCAGGAGATCTTTAAGTGTCAGCTGGAAGCCTGTGCAACTGAGCAGGAGTCCTCTGTGGTAGAGACAAGGTCCTCTGGAAACTGTAAAATGAACAACAGGGTGTGAAAACATGGTTTTAGCACCTGTTTTATTGTAAGCACTTCATGCAATTAGTGTATTTAAACCAGCCATATGGTTGGTAAGCTTTTGAATAATGATAAGTGTACTGCTTTAGAGTGAAGCTTCAAACTTACTTTCCATTTGAAAATATATGAATAAGTTTCAAATTTCCTGCAGTTTGACATCACATTGTTAAAACAACTTTCTGCAGAGTGCTAGAACCTGGTCTTTGCAGTCAAGACCAACTGGTTCAGAGAGAAGGATAACTTAGCAGTGCAGTCCTAGGCATGCCTCCCCCCTCCCTAAGTGGGAACCCCTCTCCTCCCTCTCCTTGACTTGTCTTCTCAATCCCTGAATAGAAGGTGTGAGCAAAGCGGAGGCTGCAGTTCTTTCTCCTGGCCACAGCTCGCATCCCAGGAGAGGGCAAGTGAAAGAGACCACAAGAGTCTGGAGCAAGACCTGCAGCAAAGGTCTCTGGGGGTTAGCAGCAGGGGGGCGGGGTGGAAAGTTTTCCAGTGCTTTATTATGAAACTTAGAATCATAGAATCATAGAATCATAGAGTTGGAAGAGACCACAAGGGCCATCGAGTCCAACCCCCTGCCAAGCAGGAAACACCATCAGAGCACTCCTGACATATGGTTGTCAAGCCTCTGCTTAAAGACCTCCAAAGTAGGAGACTCCACCACACTCCTTGGCAGCAAATTCCACTGTCGAACAGCTCTTACTGTCAGGAAGTTCTTCCTAATGTTTAGGTGGAATCTTCTTTCTTGTAACTTGTTGTTTCACAAGTTCTCTGGTCACAATGAATGGATGCCAATTGTAAATAAATATCAGGTAAGCTTGCAAGGGCACCATCAGGGGCCAGGGGGCCAGGTCCCCCATATTTTCAAGGAGGGGGCTACCCCCCGAATCCCATAACAATCTTCAGAAGGACATGCCAGGGTGAAGCATCCGCACCCTGGCATGTCCCTTTGGCAATCACCAGGGCGCCTTCCAGGAAAGCACTCTGGCAAACTCCGCCAGTGGAATGCAATGCAGGAATCTCAACTAAAGCATCCCTGACAAATGGCCATCCAACCTCTGCTTAATAATAATATTATAATAATAAATTTTATTTATATCCCGCCCTCCCCAGCCGAAGCCGGGCTCAGGGCGGCTAACAACAATCAAATAATCAGTCAAATAATCACACAATCTAAAAATATTTCATTATAAAAATTAATTAAATCAAATTGATGGCAACCAATTAAGCAAAATTCTGTGCAGGTTGCCAGAGGAGGGAGTCAGGCTGCGCCCTGACCAAAGGCCTGGTGGAACAACTCTGTCTTGCAGGCCCTGCGGAAAGATGTCAGGTCCCGCAGGGCCCTAGTCTCTTGTGACAGAGTGTTCCACCAGATTGGAGCTGCAGCCGAGAAGGCCCTGGCTCTAGTTGAGGCCAGCCTAACCTCTCTGTGGCCTGGGACCTTGAGGATGTTATTATTTGCAGACCGTAGGTTTCTCTGTGGGGCATACCAGGAGAGGCGGTCCCGTAGGTACGAGGGTCCTAGGCCGTATAGGGCTTTAAAGGTTAAAACCAGCACCTTAAACCTGATCCTGTACTCCACCGGGAGCCAGTGCAGCTGGTATAATACCGGATGAATGTGCTCTCGCAGCGAAGACCCCATAAGGAGTCTCGCCGCGGCATTCTGCACCCGCTGGAGTTTCTGGGTCAGTCTCAAGGGCAGCCCCACGTAGAGCGAGTTACAATAATCCAGTCTGGAGGTGACCGTCGCATGGATCACAGTGGCTAGGTCAGGACGAGAGAGATAAGGGGCCAACTGCTTAGCTTGGCGGAGATGAAAAAGTGAAAAAGCCTGCAGTGAAAGGGAGTCCACCATCTTCTGAGGGAGTTCACTCCACTGTCAAACAGCTCTTGGCTTTGTTTGCCAAAAGCAGTAAAATAAGCATGCTAAATTAGATCACACTCTAGGGCACTGGGAAATTTTTCTAACAGAAACTGATTTTTTTTCTGATGCAAATTACCATATGGGAAATTGCCCTGAATTTCCAGTTCAGTTTTTTTACAGAAAGCTCACATCCCTGGTCAGCCTGGCCTCCCTCCTGCTGGGATGGGGGCCTCAGGAGGTGCAAATAGGATTGTGCTTGCTTCAGTGATCTTCTAACATTGCAGCTATCTGCCTTTCTGATTCAAGGTTAACAAGATATGGGGGGGGGCTTCTGGGAGAAATGTGCTGGGGAAAACAAGTCCCCCTCCCTGAGTGGAGAAGGGGAGAGAACCTCCTGTTTCCATTGAGACTCCCTCCACTTTTTAGAATGCCAATTTTCTGTGTTTCTTTCTTCTAAAAACACGGGGGGGGGGTTACAATATAAAACATGTCATACCCATCACATATACTAAAAATCTAAACAAATCATACTTATTCAGAAAAGCGGAGAAGAGAGACAGATAGGGGAAAGGTGTAAAAAGAAGAGACACAGTGAATGAAAAGGGAGTGTGACAGAGGATCAGAATATGTGGGTGGCTCCACGTCCTGATTTCCCGAGAAGGAAAATTTCTCAGGTGTCTAAAATGTAGGGGAACCTTCACAAGCCTGGAGGCTTACACCTTCGGAGGTTCACCCTCCAACTCATGGAGTGTAACAGGAACAGCAAGGGCAGAGGGCAGGGTGAAGCCCATTTATTCCTGTGCTCTTTTTGCATGCTAAATGAACCACTAACCCTAGAAGTTGAATAGCAATCTTCTGTAATGAGAACAGGACTTTTTTTCAGCTAGAACTTGCCAGAACTCAAGTGGGCGCCATTGCCATTCTTAGAGAATGAGGGAGGCATTTGTGGTGAGTTCCAGCACCTTGTTTTCTAGAAAAATAGCACTGAATAAGGATTTATTCATATTTGCCAACTAGAGAGTCCCCTTTTCACCCCATGCTCAGCTCGCTTTTCACCTTCTTGGCCCCATTTCTGAAGCCAATTAAATTTTACCTGCCATTATTTCAAATTGCCACTCTCCCCACTCCCTGGTCTCTCCCCACCCCCTCTGTTGAAAACAGCCACCCTTTTAACTGTGAGTATCCCTCTCCTTTCACTGTATTGAAACTTCTCCCACAAAATTCATTTCTCAGCTGCCTCTTGTGAGAGGATTGTGGAACCCTTGAACATTTCGTAGTTTTAAACAACCACTTTTCCCATTTCAGTGTCTCTCCCATCTCACTGCCACGTGATCCTCCAAATCCTCCAGTGGAGGGTGTGCGATGAATCTTTAATTTGTATTATATCAAGAGAAAAGATGCTTCCTGCTGTAAGAAACTTATCTAAACTGCTTTGTGAGGTCTTCCTGGAAAGCATCCCATTCAATAAATAAACTAATAATAATAATGAAATCAGTTGTTCTGATTAGACAGGGTGGCAAACATTATTGCAGTTTCCTACAAGGCCTTCCTTAACAATATTCCATGAGAGAGGGGTTGTATTCATAAATATATTGATATATACAACATATATCTGACATGTTGTAATGAGAACAGTTCATCAAGGATCCAACTAGAACCTTGCTTATGACAATTACTATTAGGACAAATGTATTCAAGAATAGGAAGATATTTTAAAGAATTTATTCCATTTCAATCATTCCCTGTTGGTAGCAGTCAGAAGACAGACTGATAATGAATTTTGTTCCTCCAAGTTATATGTGCTAATACCTGTTGATGACCCTATCCTATCCCCCCCCCAATTATTTCTTCATTTGCACCAGGACTGCAAAACATGCTTCCCACTATCCACTGCTTCAAGACTTTGAGTTCATCAATAACTTCTCAGTTAGTATTAATGGTGCACAACAAACAAATTGTGTGCAGACACATACACATATACATACAAACATTGACACACACGCGCGCTAAGTTCCTAACTCCATTAGAGTGATGGTGTCTTATCAAATTTCCAGGCTCTGCAAAATTCTGACACTATGAAGTAATAAGATGTAATGTAATGCATGTACGTTTGATACGAAGTTTACAGAAACTGACATTTTAATTTACAAGCATACACTTGAACCATATCTGTTTGAAAGAAAGTCCCATTGCTTTGGGAAAGATTTACTCACAATAAATCACAGCCTTAGACTGAAGAAAAAAAACTTGCATATTTGACAGAATGTGGGTATTTTTTACAGTTCATTCCTATAGATATGTCTTCTCTGAGGTTTCATGCATATCTATTTATACTTCTGTTGGCAAGCTCCTTTGAGCACAGACTTCTCTGTTTTGCTTATGAGGATATTCTGTACATCATGATGTACTTTGCTGGCTTTTGCCTTGGGCAGCCCTGTCTGGCGGGGGATCTGCCTGCCCCCCCTGCTGCTGGGGAGCAAGGAGGAGCCGTGGCTTCCAGTGAGATCTCATTGCTGCTGCTGCTGCTGCTCCACAATTCCCCCGTGGGAGGGGATGCCCTGCCATCACTGCCAGAGAAGTCGCTGTGGCTTCCAGGTTCCAGCAAGATCTTGTGGACCTCTTGCAAGATTTCAGAGGAACCCAGAAGCCACAACCAGATGATGACAGCCCAACATGAAAGCCCCCAAATGGGGTTTTCTGAGGGCAAGGAGAAACAATGGCAGAGTTGAGGGATTTTTTTTTATTTTAACTTTAACTCACCAAACCATTATTACCTGCTCTGTATGATTTATTTTATTTTGCCCTTGGTGCTTTTAAGTTTTTAGCTTTCCATTGCTGCTTTCTGTATTTTAGGTATGTCCATATCTCCGCCCCCACCCCATTGCTGGAGGTGGAATTGTAGAGTACATGTCTGTAAACAAACAAGGAAGATCAATTCCACACCATGGACTATTTCTCCCTCCCTACCTCATACTAGCACACATTGGTATTAATTTCACTATTTGCCATAAGAAGCATCCTTCCATGGAGAGATTAAATGGTACATGCTATTAGCTTTGGAATTAAACTACTTATTCAGATTTACAAAATGCTGAAATTCCACATTTTCAACATCTCGTGCTGATGTGGGCTATCTCCCACTCTTCCTTTTAAAAAAACGCCTTCCTTTTCAATCCTTCCCCCAGGGCAGTGCCCATGCAATTAAAGGAAAAGAGAATGAATGTGGAAAAGATGGTGCCATCTTTATTTTCAGTAAAGGGAGACAGGCTAGGGGTGTGTGCTTGTAATACAATACTCTCATCCTGCACATTGGACTAATGTCCTCCAAACACATCCTGACTCACACAAGGCATGTCATAAGCTCATTGTAGCTTATTCGGTGGGGAGGGCAGATCCAGCAGAGGCTCAGTAGGACATCTATTTTTGTGTCTGCTAAAGCAGCAAAAACAGGGAAGCTGATACAAACCAAAGAGATTTTTCTGCAGCTCTGGAACAGTTCTGCTGGTCTGCTTTAGAATGGCATCCTTCAGAACTGAAGAGTAACTGGGTTTCTCACACATTTTTTGTCCCCTCCTTGCATGTGAAAGAGAACTGAAAGTCAGCAGTGTGCTTCTGTCAGCACAGGCTGTTGAACAATTTCTTGCAGATGATATTGCACAATGTCTCAAGATATATGCTTCAGCTTAGTCTATGTCCTTAGCTAAGCTTCAGCCAGCCCTGGCACACCTGAGCCAGGTGTGTATCTCTAGATCCAACATGTTGCTGTTTTTCAGAACCGTCCAAGGGCAGAGTGCTTCCATTGTGTATCAGTTTCCCTCCACAAGCCAAATGTTGATAGAGGACAAAAGAGTAATGCGAGAGCTCAATTGGGAAGAAAGAAGTGATCAAAAAATGGTGGTGAGCAAATGCCGTTGATGGCAATAAGGTTAAATAATTTAGCATTTGCACCCCATCTTAATTACAAAAAAAGTTCAAAATCATCCAGAACTTTTACCACAGTCATAAGGACATTCAAACATTTGCAAATTTCCCCTCTCCTGAGTGTTTGGAGGCTTTTTGAAATTCTGATTCCAGACAAGTCATGTCAGTTTCAAAGAAATACTAGATCTGTAAGAGAGAAGAGTAGCGGGGATTTCATTCATATCAGGTAAATCTTAAAAAAACACAAAAAAACCTCTAGCTCTGAATTAAGAAAAAAAGTTTTCCTATTTGAACTCTGGTTCCTCTTTGAAGCCTGCCCTCAGTGCTTTTCATTTTTTAAAGAAAAGAATCTGTCAGCAAAGTCTGTATAGCTTGAGTTGAAGCCTGATTTCTGCTGGTCACTCTCTCTCTCTTCTCATCGTGGTGTGAAGATTCTTCTAGCCTGGACTTGGTTCCCAAATGAATGGGATAATTAATGCTCCTCTTCTTCAGGAAAGAACTCACTCACCCTACTAAAAGTGACCGGGGGGGGGGAGAGAGAAAAGGTGAAAGGGGCAAAGCTCAGAAGTAATACACATGCTTCGTGTAAAAAGGGTACCAGAATCAGTCCCTTGAATCCTCAAGCAGGACTGGGAAAGACTATTCTCCCAAACACTAGAGCTCTTAGGCTGGATTTACACTTATCTGAAAAAAAAACCTTTAAAAAGCCCTGTAATATAGCTCTCAATGCAATTTCCCATTTACAATGGATCACTGCTCTACAGAGCCTTCTTGTGTCATATTTTTATAACACATTTTTAATGTTATAACTGACCAGTGGTAGATTAGTGCTTGGTTAGATTTGTATCTGTACTCATCTACCTTTAAACAGAGAAGTTGAAGCAAGCAAATCTCCATCTGTTGGCATCAAATTGAAGATGAAAAATGGTTTGAAACTACTTTAAAAGAAAACACATTGGCTTTAATACAAAATGATTGTGCAATCTTTGGGTTAGAAAGGAAGCAGGCTTTAAGATTTCCCTTTTATAGGGATTCCATTCACTTGAGGGGGCCTGCTAAGCCACACCCACTCTGGTAACTTGAGCACTGGGCTCAGGTTAACCCTTTTTTTCAATGCTAGTGTGGGTCAGTAATATTACATATATTACGTATATTACAACACAACTCACCATGAGTTAACTTTTAAAATGAAAAGCAGTGAAATAAACTGCAGTGGAAAATTAAAGAAACTGCCTTCAATGTGCACAGCTGAACATATACAACATTGTTTAATCATCATGACCATAGAAGCCACATTCTCCCATGTGCTGACGTTAAGGTAGGTACTGATGTAGAAATCACAAGGCTGGTAGATTTGCTGGCTCTTCTATTGGACTGTGGTGGAGCCCCCTTGGTGTGCTGTTCACTCTAAAATGAGCGGAGCTTTTGAAAGCATTTCAACTGAAATGCTTTTTACTAGCAAAATCTTGAGAGTCTTGGAAGTTCCGACCTGTTCCAGCTCTGTTCCAAGGCCTGGAAACTTATCTTTGAGGCAAGAGAAGATGGTTGCAGTGGTTGGTGCTCCAGGGAACATATTTTCCTGCCATGGACTGAGGGCTAGGACAGCAGGCTAGTATCAGGACAGTGTTTGCCTTGATCCTACACACAAATATGTTGTCATGCTGGATCCTGAGCCAACCTCAGGCAGTGAATCCTCCCAACAGCATCCAGATTTCCTAATGACTGTGTGAGCAGAGAGCTCCTGATGCCTGCACTGAAGACCATGGTATACTAGAAACAAGTGTGCCAGCTTGCCCTCACATGGCTTGCGCATGTGGCATGAGCATGCCATGCCTCATGCCTGAGTAAAGTGAGCATGTGCGCATGGCCACCACAGAATTTTGAGGGGCCTTGGCCCCTCCTTGAATATTTTTTGGGAGGCCTTGCCCTCTACCCCACCTCAGTGGCACCTCTGACTAGAAATGACTTCTTCTGGTTGCCCACTCAGGTCCCAGTTTGTCTCGCTAACATGCTTCAGAGCTGACATAATCTGTGCCATTGGGTGAGCAGGTGGAGATGAAGCTGGAAATGCCAGCCAACTCCAGTAGATGCCAAGCCAATCAGCTGCTAGGTGCTGACTTCAAACTCTCTGGAATCAGTTACACGATGAGTTCCCCAAGGGGAAATGGCTGCTGCTGCTGCTGCACAGCCAGCCCTTGCACGAAACGGTATGTTTGATTCACAACAATAGATTTCCTTCCCTGGTTGACAACCTGCCATGGGCTGCATACCAATGGTGGATGTGGCCAGAGTCCAAAGTGGGTGGATCAATGTTTGGGACTCTTACTTTTGTACAACAGCCTACATTTCAGACATGCAGAAGTCAGAAGTTCCACCGCTGCCACTTCACATCTCCCCATCCTTCATTCAGGCAAGGAAGACACATCATCCTAGTTTGATGATACATTCCATCTAGGCAAAAGCACGTGAAGAGAGCTTGGCTAGTGAAGGTGTGACTTGGGCACCTCAAGGGCCAGATGCATTGGATTCCCAGGCCAAAGGGGAAAGCTGGGAAGCCTGGCTCTCACTGCAAGGAATCCTGCAAACGGTGCCATGTGCTTCTGAGCAGAGACATGCTTGCACTCTGCATGCAGAATCTGCAGATGGGCCATTCATGAATTCCAGGCACAATCATGAAATAAAAATTATATCAACAAGAGTTATATAGTTAATCTACCCAATAGTTATGCTCAACCTCAACATTTGACTGATTAATAATCTGTGCCCATGATTTGGATCTATATGAGTTCAATTGTAAATTCAGAGGGAACATGAACTGCTTCAGCTAAAATATATGAATATTAGTATCTGTAAGATCTAAGCTTATCTCATCTGTACTGAAATGAGTAGCAAGCGTACTATATAGATCATGCAGCCAGTGAGATCTAATAAGAATCTGCCAGAAAACTCTCTCTCACACACAAACTTCCATTAGCTATATGAATTTTTATACCCCCACACTTAAAGGGTACCTCAATGTCTATTTCAAAGCTGATTTGATGAATACAGAAAAGGTCAAACTAAAAATAACTCAACTGAATTGGTTATGAGTGTAGTAACATATGCCTCATTTAATAATGAACTCAAAATTTGCTCCACAGTTTAAGTAGTATCATGAATGCTAATTTTGACAGTGAAGGGTTATGAACTACCTGTCTGCTGAAGCCTGGCACAAGGTCAGGCAGTTGCAGAGCTAATGAAAACCCCAATGTACCAGATGGCAGATGATTGACATGAGAGTGCTAGCTGATGGGAACTCGAAGGGATCCTCATGCATTCAAAGTGACAGTGTCCTGAAACACACATGAGCACACCCTGTTTGCTTCCAAGTGTGAAAATGACTTCTGCTGTGCTTTGTTTTGTTTTCTCATAGAGATGAGCTGAACTATCTCAGAGGTTTTCTTGGGTTTTTTGCTGAAAGGTTTGAGATTTTTATTCTTTCTCACTCCACCAGAAATGTGTCTGAATATTCTTCAACTTTTGGGGGGCAGCCACCATTTGCCTCCTATGGTAGCCTGGAACAACAATATGTCTGACACATTGTGGAGGATGTATTATTGGGGCCTGCCAGACAATACAGTTGTTGTTGTTGTTGCTGCTGCTGCTGCTGCTGCTGCTACTGCTGCTGCGTTGGGAGACCTCTGGAACAAAGATAGAATTGGTGCTAATGTCATGATTGCTGCTTCTAATGGTAAGACCTACCCCCCATTAAATTATCCTCCCCGTGGAGGATATTGGGGAAAATTATCCTCCCCGTGAAGAAATTTGGTGAAATTGTTGTTCCAATTTCTCTGTCCACAACTTTTATGAAAGATGATTTTGGTGCACATTTTTTATATTGCTGGAAAAGTTAGATTGTGGGGTGTCACTCAAAGTATTATTGCATGCCAAGCTGTCTTGCAAACATTTGTCCTGATTGGATACACTGTTACCAGCCCTGGGATCCTAATAAGGGATACTGGAATGTCTTTGATTTGTTTGGAAAAAGAATGGAGGACTTCTGGTTTAGCTGTGTCCCAAAACAGGTCATGCTTTCAAGCTCCTTGGAGATGAGCGTGATCATGGGGGGGGGAGGTTGTGGGGGGAGCGTGAGGGCAGCACACCCTCCAAAATGCTCAAGGGGGTGTCCTGAGCCCAAAGAAAGCAGCAACAGTGCAAATGCGGGTCCTCGATTCGATTTGTGAGAGTGAAAGGAGAAGATTCCCAGTGCAAGGAACAGCTTTCCACTCCCAGTGAGAAGCCCCAAGATCTGAGTGGCGACAGTGGTAAACTTTCCAGAAATTAATGAATTAACATATAACTGATTAGCGTGAGGAGAATGAATTGACTAATGCTAGAATGCTTAAGAAATAAAGACAGGAGGGGCTTTAAATCAAGCTAATCAGGCAACTGTATGAATTGAAATTGGAACTGATGGTGGGTGAGGAAAAAGAAGGTTTACCTCATCATGTTTTAAAGATTATTGCACAGGAAAACTGCAGAAACTAGATCAGAAAGGACTATTGTGGAAATTAAATCTAGCCAATAGAATGTCTTTGGAACTTTTTGAGATATAAAACACTATTTAAAATGAGTCAAATAAGAGCCAACTTAACAGAGAATGGGGGGAGCACATGTCTTTCACATGTGAGAGGAGAGGAGAGAGAAGAAAAGGGGGGAGGCAGAAGGACTCCAGAGCTACAGCGGGGGAAGGGGAGACAAAGAGACCTCTGGGGAAAAGCAAATTGTATGGATTAGACCTGGGAAGTGGTTGAAGACCACTCCCCTGTGCTCTGTCCCACATTCTACAGGAGATTCTATTTCCAAGACTG
Source organism: Podarcis vaucheri (assembly GCF_965113315.1). Classification (NCBI taxonomy): domain Eukaryota; kingdom Metazoa; phylum Chordata; class Lepidosauria; order Squamata; family Lacertidae; genus Podarcis; species Podarcis vaucheri. The sequence goes on from NC_138762.1 coordinate 112,282,256, forward strand.
CATTTATCGGCTGTATCCGTCTCCGCTGTGGATTAGGCTAAACAAGTGGCTGAAGAAGGAGAGGAACTAAACTACAAAACTGCAAACTCACTGTGCCAACATTTTTCCTGGCTTTCAAACAGAAGTGGGTTGAGACTAAAACTGCTTATGAGAGTGGAAGTTGAGAACACACCATACTTTCATTGAGACAGCAAACTCAAGCTATAAGACACATCTGGTGGCCAAAAAGGGAACAGCACCTGCCTACATTTGGAAACATTTCCCCTATTATTAGCATCACAACCTAGTATAACTCACCTCTGTGTTACATATTCTATTATTATTTAAACAAACAAAAACAAGTATATGGTTCTCTTCTGAAGGAGGGAATTTAAAACAGGGGGGAAGAAAGGGGAGGGAAGTGTAAGAAAAGAAATAAAGGGGAAAGCAAATGAAGAGGAAGGTATATAAAAAACAAAGAGGACTCAGCTAAACTGAACTGAGGTAGCATATCAAAGTGGAGAGGGACACCTGGTGGCCAAAAAGGGAATTGCACCTGATTATGTTTGAATATACTTTAATTAGTTAATTAACAATTAATTAGTTAATTGCGCTTGACTGGTATTGCTGATTATAGTCTAACCCCTCCATTGACCAAAAGAGACAAGGAAACAGAAATATTTGAAGGGAAAGCAAAAGTAGGGATAAGGGAGGGGAGGGCAAGAGAAGGAAGATAAGGAGCAAAGGGAAGAAAGGAGATAGACTGCAATTAGGAGACAGAAGTATGACAACAACAAAAAACAACCACCAGGTGGAATCACTACCTCTATTTCACAAGTATCTTATCTTATCTTAAGGAGATTCCCTTATGCCTGTTGAGAAAAAGAGTCAATTATAAATTTCTGGTTGAAGCACTGCAAGCCAACTTTCCGTGGGTGGGAGTTTCTGGAAGGAATCTCCTTTTCTTCAAAGGGAAAAGGCGGAGCTGTGTGACAGCAGACGAAGCAGACAAATTTTGGAGCAAATATTGGAGAGAGCTAGGAGAGGAAAAAACAGCTAGTGGGAGGAGACAGGAACACAAAACCAACAACAGAAATAGAGGAGGGCTGGACTAGGAACTGATTGCCTGGTCGATTTATAACCTGTAATTGTTTTAATACATTGAATTGCTATTAAACCATGAACTTAAAGATTATTACCTGGAACATAAATAGACTAAACAACAAAGTTAAAAGAAATAAAGTAAGACACATTAACCAAACAAAAACTAGAAATAATATGTCTACAGGAAACGCACGTGGTGAGGAAACACAGGAGAGTCTTGATAAAGAAAAAGCTGGGATTAGAATTTATTTCATCGGATCTAACGAAAAAAGAGGGGTGATGCTTTATGTTAAACCAGAGCTAGAACCAAAGCTATTATATGAGGATGAAGAGGGAAGAATAGTGGCAGTTAAAATAACAGTACAAGGTGAAAAAATAATGATAGTAGGAGTCTATGTGCCCAATGGGAAAAAAGCAGATTTTTATAAAACACTAGAAAAAAAGATGATAGATCATGCAGATGAAAAGATGATACTCCTGGGAGATTTAAATGGGGTCACTTTGACTGAAATTGATAGAACTGTAAGAGGAACAGAGGTTAAAGAAGGGAAACTACCCCTCACCTTTTTTCAACTAACAGAAATTTTGATCTGAAAGATGCATGGAGATTCCAACACCAGACAGAAAATAGCTTCTTGCATTATTCAGACCCTAACCAGTCAGTGGGGAGAATTGATGCCATTTGGGTTTCGAATGAACTGATAATAAAGGTAACCCCCCCCCCCGAAATACAACCAAGAACCACCTCTGACCACAACCCAATGGCAATGGAGCTGAGGGGAGAAAGAAAAGGGAAAATACAGAGATGGAGAATAAATGAAAGCTTGCTAAACAATGAAAAGATTCTGCAAAAAGCAACTGAGGCACTAAAGGAATTCTTTAAATTCAATTAAAATCAAGGCATAGATATTAAAGTTGTTTGGGACACCAACAAAGCGGTCCTAAGGGGATTCTTCATAAAACAGAATGTGATACAAAAAAAGATTCAAAGAAAAGGAAAAGATTGAGATTCTGGAGGAGATAAGCCAAAAGGAAAAAGAATTATTCCAAAACCCAAGCAGTGAAACAATCAAGCAGAATATTAAATTACCACAAACAAAATACTCAATACTTGTCAACCAAGAAATTGAATGGAATATAAAAAGGTTTAACATAGGTATTTTGAATTCAGGAATAAGCCAGGGAAATTGCTAGCATGGCAACTTTAAAAAAGGCAGAGTGAGAGGCCCATAAATAAATTGAAGATAGGAGAGAAAATAGATGACCCGAATGATATTTGTAAGAACTTTATAAAATACTATACAGAACTATGTCAGAAGGGAGTGGAAAATCTAGAACATATAGAGGAATTCTTAAAACATAACAACCTGCCAAAGATACCGAGCGAGAAAATCCGACACCTTAATGCACCAAGAGAGGGGAAAATAGTGGAAGTGAACAGCTGGCTTCGCAAATGGTGTAAACAGGAACGGTTTGGATTCTTAGATCACGGACTGCAGTTTCTTGAAGATGGACTTCTGGCAAGTGATGGGCTGCACCTCACAACGGTTGGGAGAAATGTTTTTGCCAAAAATCTCAGAAACCTCATCTGGAGGGCTTTAAACTGACTAATGTGGGGGAGGGAGACAGTGCTCCTGAAGGTAGGAGTCTATCAATTGATGAAGATGATCATCCAAATGTCATAGACCAAATGGAGCAAACAGCACACAGACCTAGTGGTGGGAGGAAAAAATCCTTAAATAAGAGACACGGGGCAATGATTAATGGACTTCAATGTCTGTACACTAATGCACAAAGCATGGGAAATAAACAAGGTGAGCTTGAGCTCTTGGTACAGCAAACTAAATATGACATAATAGGCATCACTGAAACCTGGTGGGATAAGTCCCACGATTGGAATGTAATAATGGGGTGATACAATCTATTTCAGAGAAACAGACCAGACAAGAAAGGAGGAGGAGTGGCGTTATATGTCAGGGATGTGTATACCTGTGAAGAGATCCAAGATTTAGAACCTCAAAGCCAAAGTGAGAGCATTTGGGTCAAAATTAAGGGAGAGAAGAATAACAGAGACCTCATTGTGGGAGTTTACTATAGATCCCCAAGCCAAACGAAGGACATAGATGATGCCTTCCTGGAACAGATGGCCAAGCATGCAAAAGGAAGGGAGATAGTAGTAATGGGGGACTTCAATTACCCGGATATTTGTTGGATGTCAAACTCAGCCAAGAGCATAAGGTCAAACAGATTCCTCACTGGCCTTGCAGACAACTTCATTGTCCAGAAAGTGGGAGAAGCAACAAGAGGAACAGCCATTTTAGATCTGGTCCTAACCAATGTTGATGACCTGGTTAGTGGGGTAGAAGTGGAAGGATCATTAGGCGCGAGTGATCATGCTCTTCTGAAGTTTACTATACAGCGGAAAGGAGCAGCCAAGCATACTAGGACTCAATTTCTTGACTTTAAGAAAGCCGACTTCATAAAACTTAGGGAAGTGCTGGGTGAGATCCCATGGACAGCAATACTAAAAGGAAAGGGAGTTCATGATGGCTGGGAGTTTGTTAAGACGGAGATAGTAAAAGCACAACGTCAGGCAATACCAATGAGATGGAAACATGGAAGGTGCCTAAAGAAGCCAGGGTGGCTATCTAAAGAACTTTTAACTGAGTTAAGATTAAAAAAGGATGTGTACAAAAAATGGAAAAGGGGGGAAACCACCAAAGAGGAAGTCAAACAAATAGCCAGCACGTGTAGACACAAAGTCAGAAAAGCTAAAGAACAGAATGAACTCAGGCTTGCTAGAGAGGTTAAAAGCAACAAAAAAGGCTTTTATGGGTATGTTCGTAGCAAAAGGAAGAACAAAGAAACTGTGGGGTCACTCAGAGGAGAAGATGGTGAAATGCAAACAGGGGACACAGAAAGGGCTGAACTACTCAATGCCTTCTTTGCCTCAGTCTTCTCCGATAAAGAAAACAATGCCCGACCTGAAGAATTTGGAGCAAATGATTCAGCAAAGGAAACACAGCCCAGAATAACTAAGGAGATAGTACAAGAATATTTGGCTAGATTAGATGTATTCAAGTCTCCAGGGCCAGATGAGCTGCATCCAAGAGTATTAAAAGAACTGGCAGATGTGATCTCAGAACCACTGGCAGTCATCTTTGAGAATTCCTGGAGAACAGGCGAAGTCCCGGCAGACTGGAGGAGGGCAAATGTTGTCCCTATTTTCAAAAAGGGGAAAAGAGAGGACCCAAATAATTACCGCCCAGTCAGTCTGACATCAATAGCAGGGAAGATTCTGGAGCAGATCATTAAGCAAACAGTCTGTGAGCACCTAGAAAGAAATGCTGTGATCACCAATAGTCAGCATGGATTTCTGAAAAATAAGTCATGTCAGGCTAACCTGATCTCGTTTTTTGACAGAATTACAAGCCTGGTAGATGAAGGGAATGCAGTGGATGTAGCCTACCTTGATTTCAGCAAGGCATTTGACAAGGTGCCTCATGATATTCTTGTAAAGAAGCTGGTAAAATGCGGTCTTGACTATGCTACCACTCAGTGGATTTGTAACTGGCTGACTGACCGAACCCGAAGGGTGCTCATCAATGGTTCCTCTTCATCCTGGAGAAGAGTGACTAGTGGGGTGCCACAGGGTTCTGTCTTGGGCCCGATCTTATTCAACATCTTTATCAACGACTTGGATGATGGACTCAAGGGCATCCTGATCAAATTTGCAGATGACACCAAACTGGGAGGGGTGGCTAACACCCCTGAGGACAGGATCACACTTCAAAACGACCTTGACAGATTAGAGAACTGGGCAAAAACAAACAAGATGAATTTTAACAGGGAGAAATGTAAAGTATTGCACTTGGGCAAAAAAAATGAGAGGCACAAATACAAGATGGGGGACACCTGGCTTGAGAGCAGTACATGTGAAAAGGATCTAGGAGTCTTGGTTGACCACAAACCTGACATGAGCCAACAGTGTGACGCGGCAGCTAAAAAAGCCAATGCAATTCTGGGCTGCATCAATAGGAGTATAGCATCTAGACCAAGGGAAGTAATAGTGCCACTGTATTCTGCTCTGGTCAGACCACACCTGGAGTACTGTGTCCAGTTCTGGGCACCACAATTCAAGAAGGACACTGACAAACTGGAACGTGTCCAGAGGAGGGCAACCAAAATGGTCAAAGGCCTGGAAACGATGCCTTATGAGGAACGGCTAAGGGAGCTGGGCATGTTTAGCCTGGAGAAGAGGAGGTTAAGGGGTGATATGATAGCCATGTTCAAATATATAAAAGGATGTCACATAGAGGAGGGAGAAAGGTTGTTTTCTGCTGCTCCAGAGAAGCGGACACGGAGCAATGGATCCAAACTACAAGAAAGAAGATTCCACCTAAACATTAGGAAGAACTTCCTGACAGTAAGAGCTGTTTGACAGTGGAATTTGCTGCCAAGGAGTGTGGTGGAGTCTCCTACTTTGGAGGTCTTTAAGCAGAGGCTTGACAACCATATGTCAGGAGTGCTCTGATGGTGTTTCCTGCTTGGCAGGGGGTTGGACTCGATGGCCCTTGTGGTCTCTTCCAACTCTATGATTCTATGATTCTATGATTCTATGACTGTTTCTTTGTTCTTCCTTTTGCTATGAACATACCCATAAAAGCCTTTTTTTGTTGCTTTTAACCTCTCTAGCAAGCCTGAGTTCATTCTGTGCTCTCACTTTGGCTTTGGCTTAACAAACTCCCAGCCATCATGAACTCCCTTTCCTTTTAGTATTACTGTCCCTGGGATCTCACCCAGCACTTCCCTAAGTTTTATTTTAAGTTTTAATCTTAACTGAGTGGGGTCACTCAGAGGAGAAGATGGTGAAATGCAAACAGGGGACACAGAAAGGGCTGAACTCCTCAATGCCTTCTTTGCCTCAGCAGAGGAAACACAGCCCAGAATAACTAAGGAGATAGTACAAGAATACTTGGCTAGTTTAGATGTATTCAAGTCTCCAGGGCCAGATGAACTGCATCCAAGAGTATTAAAAGAACTGGCAGATGTGATCTCAGAACCACTGGCAGTCATCTTTGAGAATTCCTGGAGAACAGGCGAAGTCCCGGCAGACTGGAGGAGGGCAAATGTTGTCCCTATTTTCAAAAAGGGGAAAAGAGAGGACTCAGATAATTACCGCCCAGTCAGTCTGACATCAATAGCAGGGAAGATTCTGGAGCAGATCATTAAGCATGAGCCAACAGTGTGACGCGGCAGCTAAAAAAGCCAATGCAATTCTGGGCTGCATCAATAGGAGTATAGCATCTAGATCAAGGGAAGTAATAGTGCCACTGTATTCTGCTCTGGTCAGACCTCACCTGGAGTACTGTGTCCAGTTCTGGGCACCACAATTCAAGAAGGACACTGACAAACTGGAACGTGTCCAGAGGAGGGCAACCAAAATGGTCAAAGGCCTGGAAACGATGCCTTATGAGGAACGGCTAAGGGAGCTGGGCATGTTTAGCCTGGAGAAGAGGAGGTTAAGGGGTGATATGATAGCCATGTTCAAATATATAAAAGGATGTCACATAGAGGAGGGAGAAAGGTTGTTTTCTGCTGCTCCGGAGAAGCGGACACAGAGCAATGGATCCAAACTACAAGAAAGAAGATTCCACCTAAACATGCTGACCCCGCTTTTTAAGCATTAAAGAAACAGCAGCCAATTTTTAGCTGTGACAAAATCTCTGAAAAGCTCTCCTAATTTCCTTGAGATCTTCTATTATTTTATCCCCATCCTTTATTTTGTAGATTACATTTTGCTTTTGTCTTGCTTTTATTTGCCATACCAGAAATCTCCCAGTTTTATTGACTGACTCAATTTTTTTTTGTCTCATTGCTTTCATTTTCCATTCCACCTCCTGGCCAACCACCATGGAGAACTGAGTCTGCAGCATTTTAATATTTTGTTTTATTGTTAGCAGTCTCTCATTTTCCATGAGTTGAGCCACGATTTCTTCTTCTTTTTCTCTCTTCCTCTTTTCTGGAAACTATTTTTTTTTTAATCAGAAAGCCCCTCATCACTGCTTTACTAGCATCCCATACTATTTCCAAAGGTGTTCCTTTATCTAAATTCAACTTGCTTTTTCCACTATTTTTTAATCATTAAATAAGATCTCATTCATTCTCCACCTAAATACCGAGGGGTCCTTTCCTTTTAATTCCAAAAACAGCACATTATGGTCTGACAGGGTTCTTGGGAAGATATCAATTCTAGAGACTCTTGGAACCAAGTCTTTGGAAGTCCAGATATAGTCTATCCTACGTGAGCTTTTGATTTGGCTCTGAATGGAATGTAAACTGTTTCGTTGTTGGGGTTTTAAGTCTCCAAATATCTGTTAGACCCCATGTATGGATCAAATCAATGAAAGCTTTAGGCAGTTTACCTTCCACCTTATCTCGTCTCTTTTTTTTATCTATCTAAGTTTGGTACAACCACACCATTGACATCTCCCATTAATAAAATATTTTGGTCTAAATATTCTAACATTATTTCATTTAGTTTGCCATAAAATTCTGCTTTCTTATCATTTGGCACATAAATCCCAACAAATATCAACTTTCCCCCTTGAAACACAATTTGCACCATCAATACTCTCCCCACATCATCTTTATATACTAATTTCGGATCGTATTTAAACTTTATATACAATACCACACCTCTCTTTTTACTTTGATCAGACGCCATGAATTCTTTCCCCAATTTTTTATTACTTAGAATTCTTTTATGTTTCTTTGCTATGTGTGTTTCTTGCAAACAGACTATGTCTAAATTTCGTTTAATCAAGACATAATTAATTTTATTTATTTTATTTTTATTGTTAATTCCATTCACATTCCAGGAAAGGACTTTCAGAGTCATTGTTTCTTTTACATAAAAGTTCTCAGTGACCTTCTTTTAAACTTGTAGGTTCCTGTTGTTACTTTCTTCTTCTAATTTTTCTCCTTCTTTTTCTTCTTCCTCTTCTTCCTCTTCCTGGTCCTCTGGTTCCTTTCTGTCCTCTGCCTCCTGGTCTTTCTTTGATCTCACCTTTTCTGTCTAGTTCCTTCTCGTATCTTCTGGTGAATTTTTCTAAATCCTGTAGACTTCCTAGTTTAAACCTTTTGTCTTTATAGTAAAAGGAAATTCCTTTCGGAAATTCCCATCTGTGTTGAATCCCATTTTTCTTCAAGAGGCCCACTAGTTGTTTATAAGTGTCCCTCTTTCACAAAAATCTTATGGGGACCTCTTTAAAAACAATAATTTTTTTACCATCAATACAGAGGTTTTTGTTGTAATTCAGTCTCAGTATTTCATTTCTTACACCCATTGAATTGAACATTACTAGAACATCCCCTGGGAGTTTCCTCCCTTTTGCTTTCACTGATCTAACTTTTATTCTGAACAATTTCACAATAGTTGGTTCAATATCTTCTTTTAAATCCATCCAGTTCGCCAATTCTCTTATGATTTTAGTTCTTATATTTTCATTCATCTCTTCAAGGACCCCCCCCCTAAATTTCAAATTTAGTTGTTTTTGCCTCATCTCTAGAAGAGCCATATTGTCCAGCATCTCTTCCTGCTGTTTATTCATTTCTAACATCTCTCCTCTGATCCATTCTGTCTCCCTCTTTGTCTCCCTTAAATCTTTCTGAGTACGCTTCACTGCATCCTTGACTGCTTTCGATCTCCCATCCAAATCTTTTACTTTACTTGACAATTCACTCATCACCACCTCTAATTTCCTGTCTAGTGATTCTTGGACTCCAGTAATTTTTTCTCTATGTATTGTTCATTCATTTTAAATTCTTTCCTTATCTCTCCCAATAAACTCTCATAGTCTTTAATTTCCTTCCCCTCCTTTCCATTATCCTGCCTCGATGGGCGTCTTTCTACTGGAGTGCCAATTCCCTTTTCCCCATTCCTCCCCGCCATCGTGGACAAATATTGTTAAGATTACACCTTTATAATGTCCATGCAGGCCTCCAGAGGTCACAATTTCCAATGTTCTGTTTTTGAACTGCAGTTTTATTTCCGCCCACACGGTGGCAGCCTAAACCCAAATGTACATCACTCCAGTTCCTTTCAGTTTCTTTGTCCTCTCCTCCAGCACTCCGCCCACAAGTCTGCGGGAAGGTGGAAACGCAGGAAACAAAGTTGTCAGAGAGAAAAGGAAAATGAGAATAGGCAAAATAAAGGACAATTTGTAATCCACTTATAGATATTTTCTCTTTTCTTCTGCCTCTTGTCGGCTCAGTGCAGTGGTTACTTTGGGAAGGCTCCACAAACCCCAGCGACAATGTTGCATGTAGTTTCTGGCTTCTTCTCCCTCCCGAAATCTGGGGGGGGGAGCGGGCTCCCCTCTCTCCTCCTTCAACACTGTTCTTAACCCCCCCCCCAGGTGTAAGTCCTTTCACCAGCTTTCCATCCAATATTCTTATATTTCCAGCAATAATCTTAAGTTCATCATCCAAGTCTTTTGTGTCAAGCCGAAACCGGCTGCAAACAAATAACTCCTTTAAAATGGAGGAGTCCGAGAAGCGGACACGGAGCAATGGATCCAAACTACAAGAAAGAAGATTCCACCTAAACATTAGGAAGAACTTCCTGACAGTAAGAGCTGTTCGACAGTGGAATTTGCTGCCAAGGAGTGTGGTGGAGTCTCCTTCTTTGGAGGTCTTTAAGCAGAGGCTTGACAACCATATGTCAGGAGTGCTCTGATGGTGTTTCCTGCTTGGCAGGGGGTTGGACTCGATGGCCCTTGTGGTCTCTTCCAACTCTATGATTCTATGAATATGGTTCCTTTCTATGAATCAGCATTTATGCCTCAGACAGTTACTGTCCCGACTAGTGCAAACAAGATAAACTATCAATTCCTCCTCCAAATAGTTATTCTCACTGATAACTTTGCCTTGACACCTTGTAAACTTTATTGGCACTTTGTAGCTTTTTAGTCTGTGATCAAGGTCTTCAAAGGAAAGTACTCACTCAGCAGATACTTTCTTGCAGCTCTCATTCCTCTAGCCTTTCGCCATACGCCATCTTCTACTAGCCACTGCGTCGGACTCCCTCTTTGCGCCCCACAGCTCGTCAAATTTTAATCCATTCAAATTTAAACCAATGGTCAGCTCCGCTCTGCTGACCTTAACTCCGAATTCAATTTAATTTTTGGAAGCTCGCCACTTTCATGAGAAGCTTGAGACTACACAGCGCGGGTTAAGAATGCTCCCCTTCATGCCTGCAGCTCTATCCTGTCTCCGGATCTTTTTATAAAAACCCAGAGAGCAGGAGAGCACCTCAGGGCACCGCCAGGTACCAGGGCCCTCAAGATAGCCCCACTCTTATTTATATTAGTACTGGAAATTCTAAGTAAGAAAATAAGAGAAGACAAGAAGATAAGAGGCATAGTAATTAGGGAGGAAGCGTACAAACCTAAGGCATTTGCAGATGAGTTGATCATTACCACAGAAAAACCAAAAGAAAGTCTAATAAGAGTGCTGGAACTAATAAATGAATTTGGGCAAGTGGAGGGATTCAAACTTAACCAGAAAAAAACAAAATTATTGGCAAAAAATCTGGGGAATTGGGAGAAAAATAAAATACAACAAACTTGAGGATTAGAAATTAGTAAAAAAGCAAAGTATTTAGGTATCTGGCTAACGACAAAAAACACCAACCTATTTCAGGACAATTATGTTCAGACATGGAAGGACATTAAAAAGAATTTGGAGAACTGGATTAGGTTGAACATATATTTCTGGGGCAAAATCTCCACATTAAAAATGAGTGGACTCCCAAGAATGATCTTCCTATTTCAATCTATTCCAATAACAGTGGGAAGAAGTTGCTTTAAAGATTGACATAGGGACATCTCAAGATTTATATGGAAAGGCAAAAAGCCCAGGATTAAACATAAGTTATTGATTGATGTTAAAGAGAAGGGAGGTCTTGCCCTGCCGGACCTGCAATTACTGTTTATCATGAAGCAGCATGCCTGTCCTGGGTCAGGGAATGGATGACACTAAAATACACAGACCTACTGGATCTGGAAGGATTTAACAACAAATATGGCTGGCACACCTACCTGGGATATGGAAAGGTTAAAGCCCACAAAGGGTTCTTGAACCACGTGATTAGAAAACCTCTCTACACAGTATGGGCTAAATACAAGGACTTGCTAGAACCAAAGATGCCATGGTGGCTGTCCTTGACAGAAGCATTCTCAGTTAAGAAAAAAAAGAGAGAACTAATTGGGCAATTTATAAAGATCTATTGGAAGAAAAAGAAAACAAATTAAGACTAATTTTTTTTGAAGAAATTAGGAAACATTTCACTGATTGCAGTATTTTCAGCTAAATGAAACATTTCAAAGGGATAAACAGAAAGGTTTCTCCACGGAACCCTCAAGATTAGAAAATGACTAAATAAATAAATACAAATAAGAAAACACTTTCTAATATGCATAAGCACCTTCTTGGAGGAAGAAGTGAAATCTGTTATGGTGCAATCAGCTAGAGACTTTGGCTACAACATCCAAATGGAATCATGGGAGAGGCTGTGGAGGGAGGACCTCAAATTCACAGCATCCTATGACTTGAAGGAGAACTGCATGAAGATGCTTTACAGATGGTATCTAACACCTGTAAAACTCACCAAAATGTATAAAGCTAGATCAAACATCTGTTGGAGATGTGGAGAGGCAGAAGACACCAGGATCCACTGTAAGAAAATCAAGGATTTCTGGGGGGAAATTTACAATGAACTTTTTTAAAAAAAGTTTAAATTCTCCTTACCAAAGAAGCCTGAAGCCTTCCTACTAGGCATAATGAATAATGAAATCCCAAAAAGATTAAGGAAAATATTTATGTATGCAGTAGTAGCAGCTAGGATCATTATTGCTAAAATATGGAAAGGGGACTCTGCGCCCACAAAGCTAGATTGGCAAAGTAAAATGTTAGAATATGCTGAACTAGCAAGATTAACAGCAAGATTCCAAGACCATACAGATCAAATATTCAACAGAGTGGAATATTTATAGAGAATATTTAAAAAAAAACATTGTAATACTACCAATTCCTTGGCAGGCTTGGATTGAGTTTCTGCTTGAAACAATAGATTGTTACAGAATAAAAATGATAGAGAATCTAGGAGAGATAAAATTAATTGCACAGTGAAAGGGAATTTAGGAACCACAGGGGGGGGGACCGGAAGTCATATTAGAATTAGTAAAGAATGAAATTAATTCTCTCTCTCTGTCTCTCCCTGGTACGTATGGAGTGTTAATTTTGGATTTTTGTTGTTGTTGATTGCTATACAGTCATACCTCACGTTACATTTGCTTCATGATACCTTTTTCAGGTTGCATACCACACCGACCTGGAAGTACCGGAAAGGGTTACCTTCGGGTTTCGCCGCTTGCGCATGCGCACAAGCACCAAATCGCACCACGCACTTGTGCAGATACAGCGCTTCAGGTTGCGGGCTTTTCACATTGCAAACGGGCCTCCGGAACGGATCCCGTTCGCAACCAGAGGTACCACTATATATTGTTTGATTTGGTTTTTGTTTTGTTATGTTTTTTAACCAATAAAGCATTTTTTAAAAAGGGAAAAGAATGGAAGAAATGGAAATGGAAGGGTTTTTCCTTCTAAATTAGGATGGGAAATCATAGCCAACAGGAAATGGGATTGGAAAGTATAATTGGGTAATTATGGATTATTAACCTAATAAGGGATAATGGAACTTCTTGGAGATAAAGTCGTCATACTGCTCTGGAGGAAGAATTTTATTGATATTTAGCAATAATAGCAATTGAACAGCCCCTTTGGAACCTTTTGCAAGGAAAATAAATGAATTTGAGTAGGGTTACCAGATACCCCCGTTTCCTGGGAACAGTCCCCAGGTTTGTGAATAAATCCCCGGACAAATTCCATCCGCAGAATGTCCCTGGATTTCATCTAATGTCCCCGGGAAATGCAGCAGCGGGAGTCTCAGCAGCCCAGAGCAGTTGACTCTGGCTGGCTTCAGGAGCTGCTCGGAAGTCCCCATAGGATGGTAGTGCAGGGGCTCTAAGATGCAGCAACTAAGCTGTGAAGGGAGGCTTCACGCTGCCTATTGGAGCAGCCTCCCACCTCCGACTTGTGTGCAAGCAGGAGCAGGATGGGGATCTCTCGGCTGTGAAGGGAGGCTTCACGCTGCCTATCGGAGCTTGCCTGCAAGCAGGAGGGGGCAGGGACCTCTCAGTTAGGCAAGGGGAAGCCTCCCTTCCCAGCTGCCTCGCCACCACCGCTGCTCTCGGCCCTCCTTCTCCGCCTTCCATGCCTGACCCAGGGCACACGGCTTCCCCACCACAAGCACCACTGAAGAACCCACAACTCAGAGGCTGCCCAGGCTCAGGGAGAAAGGAGATAGAAGCCTCAGAGGAAGGGGAAACATGGCTGTTGAGGTCAAGTCCTCTTTATTTATTTCTCTTAACTCTCTTTTCCTTTTTTATTTTTTTGCAATTTTTTGCTTCTGTCTTTTTCTGTAAACTCTATTCATCCTTATGTTTTGTTTTATTTTTTGATGTCCTCTATTCTGGGGCCGTGAGGATGGATGGCAGCTAACAGATTGAGGTTGAATCCTGACAAGACAGAAGTACTGTTTTGGGGGGACAGGAGGCGGGCAGGTGTGGAGGATTCCCTGGTCCTGAATGGGGTAACTGTGCCCCTGAAGGAGCAGGTGCGCAGCCTGGGAGTAATTTTAGACTCACAGCTGTCCATGGAGGCACAGGTTAAATCCGTGTCCAGGGCAGCTGTGTACCAGCTCCATCTGGTACGCAGGCTGAGACCCTATCTGCCTGCGGACTGTCTTGCCAGAGTGGTGCATCCTCTAGTTATCTCCCGCTTGGACTACTGCAGTGCGCTCTATGTGAGGCTACCTTTGAAGGTGACCCGGAAACTACAGCTAATCCAGAATACGGCAGCTAGACTGGTGACTGCGAGCAGCCACCGAGACCATATAACACCAGTCTTGAAAGACCTACATTGGCTCCCAGTACGTTTCCGAGCACAATTCAAAGTGTTGGTGCTGACCTTTAAAGCCCTAAATGGCCTCGGTCCAGTATACCTGAAGGAGCATCTCCACCCCCATCGTTCTGCCCGGACGCTGAGGTCCAGCGCCGAGGGCCTTCTGGCGGTTCCCTCATTGCGAGAAGCAAAGCTACAGGGAACCAGGCAGAGGGCCTTCTCGATAGTGGCATCCACCCTGTGGAACGCCCTTCCAGCAGATGTCAAAGCGATAAACAACTACCTGACATTCAGAAGACATCTTAAGGCAGCCCTGTCCAGGGAAGTTTTTAATGTGTGATATTTTAGTGTATTTTTGGTTTCTATGGAAGCCGCCCAGTGTGGCTGGGGAGGCCCAGCCAGATGGGCGGGGTATAAATAATAAATTATTATTATTATTATTATTATTATTATTATTATTATTATTATACTCACAGGAAGGTGATGGATGGCTGGCAAAGGACCCTGTGTGAGAGGCAGGAAAGCGAGATCTTCCAGGGTGTGAGGCTGGGAGAAGAAAGTTGAGCTCCCAGGTGAGAGCTGGGAGCATCCATCCCCTTTTGTATGAGGGTTAAGATCTGCCCATCATAGAGGGCTCTGCATTCCCCCCTTCCTCCCCTTCTCTCTTTGTTTTCTTTGATTTTTCTCTTTTATTTTTATGTAGATTAGTTTGGTTTTTATTGCACTGTATGTTGAAATGGGTCAATAAAAAAAGAAAAGGAAAAAAAGAAACAAAAGAGCATGACTAAGTTAATGTTTCACCACCAACAATTATGGAAAGTTTGGTTTATCCAGGTTGCCTGGGCACCAAAGGGTTTGTTGTTGCAAATGTTTTCCTTTCCCCCATAATTTCTTTATATAAGGATATACAAGATCCCGCCGGGGATGTGGGTGGCGCTGTGGGTAAAACCTCAACGCCTAGGACTTGCTGATCGTCAGGTCGGCGTTTTGAATCCCCGCAACGGGGTGAGCTCCCGTTGCTCGGTCCCAGCTCCTGCCCACCTAGCAGTTTGAAAGCACCCCTAAGTGCAAGTAGATAAATAGGGACCGCCTTATAGCGGGAAGGTAAACGGCATTTCCGTGTGCTGTGCTGGTGCTGGCTCACCAGAGCAGCTTCGTCACGCTGGCCACGTGACCCGGAAGTGTCTCTGGTCAGCGCTGGCCCCGGCCTCTTAAGTGAGATGGGCGCACAACCCTAGAGTCGGACACGACTGGCCCGTACAGGCAGGGGTACCTTTACCTTTACCTTTTATACAAGATCCCAACATATTCTTCCCAATACTTTCTATATGCTTGGAGAATTGTATGTTTCAGTTTTAATGGCAGACTCCAACCCAGCAGAACTCAAATCAGCCTGCAAATTGCTTAAATGCTCCCCAACCAAATTTCTCCACTGAACTTTAAATTCTAAATTATCTAGTCTTACTTGCAAAGTGGCAGCAATGCAGTAGAAATTTGCCTTCCCCCCCCCCCGGCAGCTCAAATTGAATAGGATCAGATGATAGGATCCTCAGCCTTCAAATTTGGAGATCAGCTGCCCTTCAAAGTAAACAATAATCGGAAAAAGGAACTAATAACTTAACCTAGTATAACACATCTTCCGGTGTTTCCTACTTTTGACTTCTGTGCTTGCATAATTTTCCCCAGTTCATTTGTAACACCTCATCCCAACACAAAAATATGGTACACTCTAAAACATGGGCTGGGGCAGGGACAATATTGATGAAATATATGCATTATTATATGTGTGTGAGAGAGAGTGATCAGGGGGTGAGCATAGCATATTGGGCTTGGGTTGTAAAGAAAAAAAATGTGAGGGAAGGAATCATGTGCAACACCTCCAACAGATAAATGGAATGAAATACAATTTTAGCTGTAAGCTGCCTTGAGTCCCTGTCAGGGCAAAAGACAGGGGGAAAGTGCAAAGCTGCAATCCTAGTGTACAGTGGTACCTCTAGTTATGTACTTAATTCGTTCTGGAGGTCCGTTCTTAACCTGAAAATGTTCTTAACCTGAAGCACCACTTTAGCTAATGGGGCCTCCCGCTGCCACCGCACTGCCACCACATGATTTCTGTTCTCATCCTGAAGCAAAGTTCTTAACCTGAGCTACTATTTCTGGGTTAGCGAAGTCTGTAACCTGAAGCGTATGTAACCTGAAGTGTATGTAACTTGAGGTATCACTGTATGGACAACATTTATTCCCACCCCAGCAAAACCCAGATGAGCAAGCCCCAAATTTTGACAGCAACCACAAGGGTTAGGGAAGGAGCAGGAGGAGGCAGGGCCCCTGCTGAAGCCCCCAGTGCACTCGCATGTGCTGCTAGGTCAGAAGCAAAGCTATCTTAGCTTTCCTTGCAGACCTCAGTTGCATAAACAAACAACAAATCTTTTTTTAAAAAAAAATATGTGTTGGGTTTTTTGGGGTGGGCATTATCCCCAAACACAACGACATAGAGGAATGTTTGGATTGAAACCTCAGTGGAATTATCCATTTGTTACAAGAACAGACATTTGCAGCCTGTAATTTAAGCAGCTACATAGATAAGCCAACAAAGCAGAAAGCAAAACATGATGCATTGGATTCAGAAAGTAAAATGTAGCAAATATATATTACACAGTGAAGAAAGTAGTGGATGGATGCATATTGCTGGAGCTCACTTAAATTGATATTTACAGGTGAAAATCTAGGGTGGAGCCCTAGAGGCCTCTTCAGCTGTTAATCTTTGTGTGTGGAAATATCCCTTTCGCCAAAGAAATGGATACATGTTCATAGGAGGACATGAATCAGGGCTACTTGCTCAGCAAAAGAAAGTTATGTACAGGTACTGCTATTATTCAAGGTGCATTTATTCTAATTATGAATACAAATTGCCAATTATAGAAGTAGTTAGGTGTTTGCATACTCAGTTAGACTGCAGCATGGGGACACATTTTCATGGAAATATGGGCCTGTATCTGAATTTCAAAGAGAAACGCAATAGAAAGAGCCTGGCTGAACAATAGCACCACCTGCAAGAAACTGAAAGAGGAATGCATACCTTGCAGATCTTGTAAAAGCAAAACAAACAACCCTCAAGCATTTTGAAAGATAATTTAATTTCAAAAGCAAAGATCACTTAAGCATTAAAGCGTTTGCAAGATCTGATAATGATAAGGATTCCTTTTGGTGTACCGACCTCCCCGCTGCACCAAGGATTCCCTGTCCGAGCTGCTTCCGGTTGTGGCGGATGTTCTCCTGGAGACACCTAGTTTGGTTGTCCTAGGGGATTTTAACATCCATGCCAACACGACCTTACAAGGGGCCGCTCGGGACTTCATGGAAAGCATGACCTCCATGGGGCTGTCCCTGAATAAGTTGGGCCCAAGTCATAGTCATGGACATGCCTTAGACCTGGTGTTCACCTCTAGTGACGTGGGTGATCTGACACTAAGTAAAAGTGAAACAAAAGAAGTGCCATGGTCAGATCACTTCCTGGTGCAACTGGACTTCTCTGCAACCCTTCCCCTCTGCAGGGAGGTGGGACCAATTCAGATGGTCCGCCTCCGCCACTTAATGGATCCAAATGGTTTCCAGAGAGTGGTAGGGGATGCTTTATCCCATGTTGATGGCCTTTCAGCTGATTCCCTGTGGCCCGCTGGAATGCGGAGTTAACCAGGGCTATTGACTGTCTGGCTCCGAAGCGCCCTCTCCGATTGCATGGAGCCCGGACAGCCCCGTGGTTTTTTTTGGAGCTGAGGGCGATGAAACAATCGCTGAGATGGCTAGAGCGTCAGTGGCAGAAAGCTCATTCTGAATAGGACCAGACACAGGTTAGAGCTCAACATCGAGCCTACCAAGTGGCGATAGCGACGGCAAAGAAGACTTTCTTCACTGCCTCTATTGCATCTGCAGAAAATAGTAGCAGGAGACTCTTTCAGGTGGTCCGCAATTTAACGGAACCACCTTTACCACTGGGGCCTTGTAAAGACCTCAAGATCTCCTGCAACGATTTTGCAAAGTTTTTTGCAGATAAAATCACTCATATTCGGAAGGAGCTAGACACCACCGTGGGAGCAGGGCCGGGGCAGGAGAGTGCTAGAGCCCTGTCTGGTCAAGTTGCATGGAATCAATTTCAATCCGTTACCCCTGAGGATGTGGACAGGCTGCTTGGACGTGTGAAACCAACCACCTGTCTCCTTCATCCTTGCCCATCCTGGCTAATAAAAGCAAGCCGGGAAGGGCTGGGCGATGGGCTCTGCGGGGTGGTGAATGCTTCCCTCTATGAGGGAACATTCCCAGATCCGCTGAAAGAGGCGGTCATTAAACCGCTTCTTAAAAAAACATCTTTAGACCCGGCCAGTATGGCCAACTATCGCCCAGTCTCAAATCTTCCATTCTTGGGCAAGGTGATTGAGCGTGTGGTTGCTGAACAACTCCAGGCATGCCTGGAGGATGCGGACCATTTGGATCCCTTCCAATCAGGATTCAGGCCTCATCATGGGACTGAAACTGCCTTGGTCGCGCTGGTTGATGATCTCCGGCGGGCTAGGGACAAAGGTGAGAGCTGATTCCTAGTTCTGCTGGATCTCTCAGCGGCCTTTGATACCATTGACCATAACATCCTTCTGGACCGTCTAGAGGAGCTGGGAGCTGGGGGCACTGTTATACAGTGGTTTTGCTCCTTCCTCCTGGGCCGTGTTCAGAAAGTGGTGGTAGGGGATGAGTGTTCAGACCCCTCGACCCTCACTTGTGGGGTGCCTCAGGGTTCCGTCCTCTCCCCCATGCTTTTTAACATCTATATGAAGCCGCTGGGAGAGATCATCAGGGGGTTTGGACTAGGTGTCCATCAATATGCAGATGATACCCAGCTCTACCTCTCTTTTGAAATAGAACCAGTGAAGGCGGTGAAGGTCCTGTGTGAGTGCCTGGAGGTGGTTGGAGGATGGATGGCGGCTAATGGATTGAGGTTGAATCCTGACAAGACAGAAGTACTGTTTTTGGGGGACAGGGGGCGGGCTGGTGTGGAGGACTCACTGGTCCTGAATGGGGTAACTGTGCCCCTGAAGGACCAGTTGCGCAGCCTGGGAGTCATTTTGGACTCACAGCTGTCCATGGAGGTGCAGGTCAATTCTGTATCCAGGGCAGCTGTCTACCAACTCCACCTGGTACACAGGCTGAGACCCTACCTGCCCGCGGACTGTCTCGCCAGAGTAGTGCATGCTCTAGTTATCTCCCGCTTGGACTACTGCAATGCACTCTACGTGGGGCTACCTTTGAAGGTGACCCAGAAACTACAACTAATCCAGAATGCGGCAGCTAGACTGGTGACTGGGAGGAGCCGCCGAGACCACATAACACCGGTCTTGAAAGACCTATATTGGCTCCCAGTACGTTTCCGAGCATAATTCAAAGTGATGGTTTTGACCTTTAAAGCCCTAAACAGCCTTGGCCCAGTGTACCTGAAGGAGCGTCTCCACCCGCATTGTTCTGCCCGGACGCTGAGATCCAGTGCCGAGGGCCTTCTAGAAGTTCCCTCATTGCGAGAAGCAAAGCTACAGGTAACCAGGCAGAGGGCCTTCTCGATAGTGGCATCCACCCTGTGGAACGCCCTCCCATCAGATGTCAAAGCGATAAACAACTACCTGACATTCAGAAGACATCTTAAGGCAGCCCTGTTCAGGGAAGTTTTTAATGTGTGATATTTTAGTGTATTTTTGGTTTCTATGGAAGCCGCCCAGAGTGGCTGGGGAGGCCCAGCCAGATGGGCGGGGTATAAATAATAAATTATTATTATTATTATTATTATTATTATTATTATTATTATACTCACAGGAAGGTGATGGATGGGCGGGGTACAAATAATTAATTATTATTATTATTATTATTATTTATATGTTCCTGAGAGTTCAGCATCATGCACAGAAAAGGATCAGAGGAGAAAGAATTATCTGGATCCCTGCAATTCCAGAGAGGGTTTGCCATTCCTGATCCTGAGATTACAGGGCCCAAACCTGAGACCGGGGTGGCCTCTGGTGATGCTATTAAGCATAATACATTAAACATTAACCACAGTTGCTGAGAGCAAATAAAAAACACAGAGTCTGGCAAATGAGAAAAACATCACTGGTTGAAATGATGGGCTAAGTGGGTGTTCCTATGTTTGTGGTGTTTTAATGTTTTAATGATGCAACTGAACTCCAACCTCAACAAGACTTCTGCCATTATACAATATACTTCAGAAAAAACTAGATTTTAAAAATCAAGTAGGAACATTTTAATCCAGTATACAAAATTACGTACACAACCTTCTTGATCTTGAGGTTCAGATACATGGGTATTTTCCTACACATGTACATTAAGACAGATGCCAATAGCCTCTCAAATTAAACTCCGCTTAATGTATAATGACACACATTTCATGTCAATTGAATTCAGTTTTTTCTGAGTACATTTATGACATGAATGAGGTGGGCATCTTTTTCTAATTTACGTGAATAAACAGTTGTCTTGCCTGGAGCATGTCTTTTTTTCAAATTTTATATTCAAAAAGCTGACCTTTAAAATAAAATAATAATAACTTACATAATGAATTGTATAGTACATGCATCAATATTGTATGAGTGGCACAGAAATAAATATTAGCTCATACAATTTTATGGGTGAGAGTCTGAAGGCAAAGAAATTTCACATTAAAATTTTGTTAAAGAACTACAATAATCCACTAAGGGTTGTATCCTTACAAAACACAGCAGTGTTATAAACTACTTCCTAAAGCTCCATATTAGCAAAATTTGATGTGTCCTTTACACTTTGAAATTAGACAGAACTAAAAGTGATTTATGTTACAAATCTGTGAAGCATTTAAGAGAGCAAAAATGTAACCATGCAACAGCTTCCAAAAACCTGGATGCAACCTCAACATTTTACAGCTAGAAACAAAGTGTTTTCAAATTTACCAGGTATGACTGAATGCTAATCAATACTGAACAAAATTAATAAATGCATCGATGTTATTATGGAGAAGAGTGACTAGTGGGGTGCCACAGGGTTCTGTCTTGGGCCCGGTCTTATTCAACATCTTTATCAACGACTTGGATGATGGACTCAAGGGCATCCTGATCAAATTTGCAGATGACACCAAACTGGGAGGGGTGGCTAACACCCCAGAGGACAGGATCACACTTCAAAACGACCTTGACAGATTAGAGAACTGGGCCAAAACAAACAAGATGAATTTTAACAGGGAGAAATGTAAAGTATTGCACTTGGGCAAAAAAAATGAGAGGCACAAATACAAGATGGGTGACACCTGGCTTGGGAGCAGTACATGTGACAAGGATCTAGGAGTCTTGGTTGACCACAAACTTGACATGAGCCAACAGTGTGACGCGGCAGCTAAAAAAGCCAATGCAATTCTGGGCTGCATCAATAGGAGTATAGCATCTAGATCAAAGGAAGTAATAGTGCCACTGTATTCTGCTCTGGTCAGACCACACCTGGAGTACTGTGTCCAGTTCTGGGCACCACAGTTCAAGAAGGACACTGACAAACTGGAACGTGTCCAGAGGAGGGCAACCAAAATGGTCAAAGGCCTGGAAACGATGCCTTATGAGGAACGGCTAAGGGAGCTGGGCATGTTTAGCCTGGAGAAGAGGAGGTTACGGGGTGATATGATAGCCATGTTCAAATTTATAAAAGGAGGGAGAAAGGTTGTTTTCTGCTGCTCCAGAGAAGCGGACACGGAGCAATGGATCCAAACTACAAGAAAGAAGATTCCACCTAAACATTCGGAAGAACTTCCTGACAGTAAGAGCTGTTCGACAGTGGAATTTGCTGCCAAGGAGTGTGGTGGAGTCTCCTACTTTGGAGGTCTTTAAGCAGAGGCTTGACAACCATATGTCAGGAGTGCTCTGATGGTGTTTCCTGCTTGGCAGGGGGTTGGACTCGATGGCCCTTGTGGTCTATTCCAACTCTATGATTCTAAGGGGAGAGTTCCCCCCATCACCACTTCCTTCAACTTTCCCAGCAGCCGATTCACAGACGGCACAGTCAGGGGAATAGCTAGATAACTCTGAGTCAGAAGCTAGGCAACCAGGAGGGAGCCACCACTTGGGAGACTCTTCCTTCGAGAGTGGCAGGGACCTCCCTCCCTTCCCTTGTACTAGGAGGTCTGAAATGGTGAAGGCTCAACAGAAGCACCAGGGGAGGAGAGCAGGGCGGTGGCACGCTTCTTGCTGTGGAAGGGGCGGGGATTCAGCGTGAGCAACTGAGATCCTGAAGGAGGGTGGCTCCATGCTGCTCTCTCTGTGTTGCTGTAAATAAAATGGTCTATAAACCTGCCAGAGGCTTGTTAATTATTATCGGAAGCTCCCAGAGCGAAGGGGAAACTCCCGTGCCTGCCAGCGTATCTCACAGTTGATTAACCTTTTGTCCAGAATGTGAAATCAGGTGTTGTGGACAAGGGTGTGGGAGACCAGGGTTAAATCAGCCACAAAACACACTGTGTAGCCTTATGCCATTCACTGTCTTTCTAGAGACACAGATGCAAAATAGATAAATAAGGAACAATAATAATTTTCTTTTAAACAATCTCCAGCCTGTCTGTTCCTGATTTTGCATTGTTGGAGGGGTCGGCAAGGCAGGTTTGGAATAATGAGAAAACCAACCTCAAGAGTCTGGGACACTCTTGTGGAAACAAAATAAAAAAAAATCCTTCCAGTAGCACCTTAGAGACCAACTAAGTTTGTTATTGGTATGAACTTTCGTGTGCATGCACACTTCTTCAGATGCGGAAGCATTTTATTATGTCTCTTCCCCATTGTCACCACTGTTGTCTTTAGGAGCTGGTGTTTATGCTTGCCGGTGGCCAGGCATTTCTTCTTACATCTTTGTGATATGTTTTGGTTCTTCTACATCAAGCCATCCCCCTGTCATCTCATCAAACCCCAAGATTCCAGTGCCACACTCTTTTACATTTTTAGCTTCTCCCCCACAATTTGCTCCTATGCCATTTCAGATTAGAGAAGCAGAAGGCACTCAAAACCCATGACAGGAACACTGCAGCCAAGATATATTAAAAGTGCATTCTTGCACAAAGAAAACTGTCACAGGCTCCCTGTGTGTCATCCAACAACTGTAGTGATTCCAAGATTTTGCAGTGATTTAAGGAGTGCTGTTGATTTGTGTGACAAGATCACTCGTATCTGTTTTTCAGTTCACTTTAAGATACTTCATGGGCATAAAAATATTCAGAATTATATGGGAAAAGGCAAGACTCACAGGTGCTGAGTGCCCAGTAAATAGCTGGACTCAAGGATGCCATGTGGGCCTCCTCTTCCCATGTTTCAGAACATGCATCATACATTTAAAGCACATGGCTTTCCTCAAAGATTCCTGGGAACCGTAATTCACCCACCGCAGAGTTGCCATTTCCACCAGCCTTTGCAGACTACAGTTCCCAGGAGTTTTTGTGGGAAGACGTGCTTTAAAGGAAGGAAGGGTGCTGTGGGAGAGGAGGGTACCACATGAAGGGTTTAATCTGGCATTTGTGGCCTCTTGTAGTGCAACAGGATCTGCAAGGTCTATCTTCTATCTGTAAAGGTGTGTTTGGGGACTTTCTTCTATCTGTAAAGGTGTGTTTGGG
Source organism: Podarcis vaucheri (assembly GCF_965113315.1). Lineage (NCBI taxonomy): Eukaryota > Metazoa > Chordata > Lepidosauria > Squamata > Lacertidae > Podarcis > Podarcis vaucheri. Next base: position 112,306,029 of record NC_138762.1, read on the forward strand.
GACTTTTATTGGTTGTGTTTATTTTAAATGGTTTTAATGTAAGTTATTTTGGGTCACTTCTGATGATAGAAATTAAAATGATTTGTTTTCATTTAAGCAATTTGTTCCCTAAGATCATATGAAAGAAATATTTCTTTTACACAAAATAATTTTTTCTTCTTCCTGCCATAGGAAAGACAGAAAGGGGAAAATGGAAATCAGCCTAGGCCTTATTTCTCTAGGTCTTTACCTTTGCCAAAAGGATCTGTCATATAAGGTCTAAATGGATCCTTACCAGCGACTTCCTCATTAATAATGAGAAGAAACAGATCTTGGAGGTGCCTCCTCCAGCCCCCCAACCATTGGATTTGGATTTGGATTTGATATCCCGCTTTATCACTACCCGAAGGAGTCTCAAAGCGGCTAACATTCTCCTTTCCCTTCCTCCCCCACAACAAACACTCTGTGACGTGCGTGGGGCTGAGAGACTTCAGAGAAGTGTGAACAGCCCAAGGTCACCCAGCAGCTGCATGTGGAGGAGCGGAGACGTGAACCCGGTTCCCCAGATTACGAATCTACTGCTCTTAACCACTACACCATGAAAAGATACTGACCTGTATGCACGTTTAGCACCTTAACTATATGTATATGTGTCTGATGAACAAAATAAATTTGGGACCTAATTTGCAAAGCCAGAGTCCCCTGAAATCACACATCATGGAATAAACAGTTGAAATTGCATTCATTTTCTCCCGGCAAATGTATCTTGAACAAAGTCCCAACAACCACCTTGTGACAGCTGGTTGCTGCACCAAGTGACATCCACATCTTGAATGCTCCCAGGCTGCTGCCGATTCTCCTCTTCCCTGTCAAGGTGCTCTTTAGCTTACCTACCACCAGATCTGTATGACACATGGGCTCCTGGGAGGGTCTGCTCTGTAAGGTCAAAGCTTAGCTCCTCCAGCAGCTTTTCCACTCTGGAAACTTGGGAGCTGATGTTTTTGGTACAACTGTAGAAAAGGCAAGGAGGGGACAGTATAAATGTGCCATCTGAATGATGGAGCACATCATCCCAAGGGAAGAAAGGAAGGTTGAAACTAAAATGTTCTGAAGAGGTAGCAAGGCTGGGGAATTCATTTAATGTTGCAAGGCATTTTTTCCCATCAAAATATACTGTAATTTTACATCTTGCAAATTCATTTATGTGGCAATCAAACATCTGGAGGATCTACATGTTAGAAGCTTGCTTATGCCCATAACAAGCGCATTATGTTTGTTCGCTGATGCATGAGCATTCTGGAAACTCAGCAGAAAGTAAATACACGGCAAGGAACTGATCAATATGAGAGCTTAAGAGTAAAACTATATATGCAACATGTTGCTATTATCTCTCATGCATGAAGTGGAATAAATGCTACAGATAATCACCCAATATGATTGTGAATAAGAGCCATAAACTTCCATAAACTTTATCTTATTTTAACTATTTGCAAGTGTTTAGTCAAAGTCTGCCAATGTTTCTATTTGTTTACAATATTTTTGTACATATACAATAAATGCCTCCCATTCTTTTTTTGAATTTCTCAATGTCATTGACTCTGAGCTTTTCTGTAAGTTTTGCCATGTCTGCATAGTCCGTCATTTTCAATAGCCATTCTTCTATAGTCGGTATCTTATCTTCCTCCCACCTTTGGGCTAGTAAGGTCTGGGATGCTGTTGTTGCATACATAAACAGTTTTTCCTTTTCCTTCAGGATTTGATTTTCTGTTATTCCTAATAAAAACACTTCTGGTTTTTTGGTAAGTCATTTTTAAACATTTTCTTCAGTTCATTATATATCCCAGAAATTTTAAACCATTTTACACTCCCACCACATATGGTAAAAAGTATCCTCTTTTTCTTCACATTTCCAACACTTATTAGAACTTCTTCTATACATTTTTGCAAGTTTTACCAGTGTTATGTACCAATGATACATCGTTTTCATGTAGTTCTCTTTCAGTGTTGTACATGCAGTAAATTTCAGATCCACCTCCCAAAGTTTTTCCGAATCACACATTTGGCTATTATGTTCCAGATCTCTCACCCACTTTATCATCACACACCATCGCACCTCTTCATCCTTTGTTTCCCATTCTAGCAACAAACTATACATTTTCTTCAATAGTTTGGTATTGTCCTCTACAATTTCTCTTTGAAATCTAGATATTGTATAACTGAATCCTCTTTTTTGTTTTCTTTAAATGTCTCATTTAATTGAAAATATTGTAGCCAGTCTGATACCTATTCTCTTATTTTGTCAAATTTTCTTAATTTCAGTTGATTTTCCACTTCCACTAGGAGCTCTCTATAAAACCAATTTGTCCTTATATTTATCTTTTTTAGGGATATTGCTTCCATGGGTGACAGCCATCACCCATCACCTTGAACAAAAGAACAAAAGATGCTCGTTAATTCTTATTGGTGAGCTACTAGAAGGGAGAGGGGAACTCCTGTACTTGACAGAGCCTTTGTTAAAGATTCAAACCACCTTACCATAGAGGCTCTCAGAATTGTCTGAATGCTCTAAAACAGGAAAGGGGGATTTCATAGAATCATAGAATCAGAGTTGGAAGAGACCACAAGGGCCATCGAGTCCAACCCCCTGCCAAGCAGGAAACACCATCAGAGCACTCCTGACATATGGTTGTCAAGCCTCTGCTTAAAGACCTCCAAAGTAGGAGACTCCACCACACTCCTTGGCAGCAAATTCCACTGTCAAACAGCTCTCACTGTCAGGAAGTTCTTCCTAATGTTTAGGTGGAATCTTCTTTCTTGTAGTTTGGATCCATTGCTCCGTGTCCGCTTCTTTCTTGGGCCCAGTGGGTCAGTTCATTATCTGACACCAATACTGTGCGCCAACTTTGGTAGGTGGGTGTGACAATCCACTCTTCGATCACTGGATGTCATTATGGTATCAGATGACTGATACCAGCATGGATTTCTGAAAAATAAGTCATGTCAGACTAACCTGATCTCGTTTTTTGACAGAATTACAAGCCTGGTAGATGAAGGGAACGCAGTGGATGTAGCCTACCTTGATTTCAGCAAGGCATTTGACAAGGTGCCCCATGATATTCTTGTAAAGAAGCTGGTAAAATGCGGTCTTGACTATGCTACCACTCAGTGGATTTGTAACTGGCTGAATGACCGAACCCAAAGGGTGCTCATCAATGGTTCCTCTTCATCCTGGAGAAGAGTGACTAGTGGGGTGCCACAGGGTTCTGTCTTGGGCCCGGTCTTATTCAACATCTTTATCAATGACTTGGATGATGGACTCAAGGGCATCCTGATCAAATTTGCAGATGACACCAAACTGGGAGGGGTGGCTAACACCCCAGAGGACAGGATCACACTTCAAAATGACCTTGACAGATTAGAGAACTGGGCAAAAACAAACAAGATGAATTTTAACAGGGAGAAATGTAAAGTATTGCACTTGGGCAAAAAAATGAGAGGCACAAATACAAGATGGGTGACACCTGGCTTGAGAGCAGTACATGTGAAAAGGATCTAGGAGTCTTGGTTGACCACAAACTTGACATGAGCCAACAATGTGACGCGGCAGCTAAAAAAGCCAATGCAATTCTGGGCTGCATCAATAGGAGTATAGCATCTAGATCAAGGGAAGTAATAGTGCCACTGTATTCTGCTCTGGTCAGACCACACCTGGAGTACTGTGTCCAGTTCTGGGCACCACAATTCAAGAAGGACACTGACAAACTGGAACGTGTCCAGAGGAGGGCAACCAAAATGGTCAAAGGCCTGGAAATGATGCCTTATGAGGAACGGCTAAGGGAGCTGGGCATGTTTGGCCTGGAGAAGAGGAGGTTAAGGGGTGATATGATAGCCATGTTCAAATATATAAAAGGATGTCACATGGAGGAGGGAGAAAGGTTGTTTTCTGCTGCTCCGGAGAAGCGGACACGGAGCAATGGATCCAAACTACAAGAAAGAAGATTCCACCTAAACATTAGGAAGAACTTCCTGACAGTGAGAGCTGTTTGACAGTGGAATTTGCTGCCAAGGAGTGTGGTGGAGTCTCCTACTTTGGAGGTCTTTAAGCAGAGGCTTGACAACCATATGTCAGGAGTGCTCTGATGGTGTTTCCTGCTTGGCAGGGGGTTGGACTCGATGGCCCTTGTGGTCTCTTCCAACTCTATGATTCTATGATTCTATGATTCTATGATTCTATGACTGACAGGTGGGTTGTCTCATCCATCTGTCAAAGTTCCTTGCACAACAATGGTTGTCAGGTGCTTGGGAGCTGCAGAGCAGGAGTTTGCTGAGTTCAGGGCTGGCAAAGCTACTGCTTGACTGGATCAGCTGTGCCAATGAATTTCCCATGGAGAACTCGGACACACTTCCAAGGCAGCAGAGCCGAACTCATGGTGTAGCACAGGGGTCTGCAACCTTTAAGAGCCACTTAGACCCGTTTCCGAAGGAAAAAAAACTGGAAGCCGCAAAACCATTCGACATTTAAAACAAATATATCTCTGGAGCCTTGATCTGACAGCGGGCGGGAAGGTGACGTCGGGATGGTGCGTGATTAACACACGCACCGCCCCCATGCAACCTCACAGCCATTACAGCGCCCGCCACAGTGGGGAGTGTCGGGGCGCACAATGCGCCTCCTCCCCTCGCTAGTATCCGCCCCGGAGCCGCGGCAAAGGTGTAAAAGAGCCACATGCGGCTCCGGAGCCGCGGATTGCAGACCCCTGGTGTAGCAGATGACATCTGCCCTGCTTTCTGTAAGGATCGGCTCCACCTGGGAACTCGGTGGCACAGCTGACCCAGCTGCCTCTCTACCTGCCCCCTCACATGTGACATCAGATGTGGCTCAGGTGGCTTTGGTTTTGGGGAAATCATTTTGCAGGTCAAATTGGGCCCTAAACCAGGGCAAGTTTGACCTGAGGGCCAGAAGTTCCCCACCCCCACATACTAGAACTTATTCCAATACATTATCTATTCTTAGCAATATTTGCAACAATCCTGCCTGTACTGAAGATGGGAAGTTGCAGCTCCATTATCTGCAGGTCCATTAGGAATACAAAACAGATCATGTGATTATTATTTTATGATAGGTTCCAGGGTTTAGAGAGAGAGAGTACATCAACTACCCTAAACCTCAACTTCCAAGACATAAGACTAACCTGGCGAACACTTGACTTGCCACTTCTTAGAAGACTTTCACTGAATACCACAGAAACAGTTATTCGCACGTGCAACAAGCTCACATAATATAACCTTTAGCAGCTTACCATACACATGGGAAAATCACACCTTTAAAAGTGTTCTCCACATCAAATTCTTCCTTCACAAGGAAAGACAGAACCTAATACTGTGGATCCTCAAGTGCTGAACCATCCAGAGAAGACCCATTGAGTGATACGCATTCTTGACAATTACATCTAGGGGCATATTGTGGCACAGCTGAATTGCGCTGATGGATTTCAAACATACACTTTTAATATGGAAGAACTACTTACACCTGTTCAGGAATGTGAACATTTTCACAATTCTATTTATGGTGAGCAGATCATTGACGCATTGGATCACAAATCCCATATTACCCTTGCAATAAGCAGCCGGGAGCATGTACACAAAGAAAGTGATTCAAATTGAACAATGGAAAATCTGGAAGCTGATTATATAGCAGAAAATCACTTAGCACCAGGAAGCATATCAGGAGTGTCTTACACTTGTTTTTAATCAAGGGAAATTCTATAAAAAGTCAGTGGTGATTTCTTTTAATGAGCTTTAATAAGGGGAGAAATATAATAATAATAATAATAATTTATTATTTATACCCCGCCCATCTGGCTGGGTTTCCCCAGCCACTCTGGGCGGCTTCCACAGAAACCAAAAAACACTAAAATATCATACATTAAAAGCTTCCCTGAATAGGGCCGCCTTAAGATGTTTTCTGAATGTCAGGTAGTTTTCCATCACCTTGACATCCGATGGGAGGGCATTCCACAGGGCGGGCGCCACCACCGAAAAGGCCCTCTGCCTGGTTCCCTGTAGCTTCACTTCTCGCAATGAGGGAACCGCCAGAAGGCCCTCGGCGCTGGACCTCAGTGTCCGGGCAGAACGATGGGGGTGGAGACGCTCCTTCAGGTATACTGGGCCGAAGCCGTTTAGGGCTTTAAAGGTCAACACCAACACTTTGAATTGTGCTCGGAAACGTACTGGGAGCCAATGTAGGTCTTTCAAGACCGGTGTTATGTGGTCTCGGCGGCCGCCCCCAGTCACCAGTCTAGCTGCCGCATTCTGGATTAGTTGTAGTTTCCGAGTCACCTTCAAAGGTAGCCCCACGTAGAGCGCATTGCAGTAGTCCAAGCGGGAGATAACTAGAGCATGCACCACTCTGGCCAGACAGTCAGCGTACCAGCCTGCGTACCAGGTGGAGTTGGTAGACAGCTGCCCTGGATACAGAATTGACCTGTGCCTCCATGGACAGCTGTGAGTCCAAAATGACTCCCAGGCTACGCACCTGGTCCTTCAGGGGCACAGTTACCCCATTCAGGACCAGGGAGTCCTCCACACCAGCCCGCCCCCTGTCCCCCAAAAACAGTACTTCTGTCTTGTCAGGATTCAACTTCAATCCATTAGCCGCCATCCATCCTCCAACCGCCTCCAGGCACTCACACAGGACCTTCACCGCCTTCACTGGTTCTGATTTGAAAGAAAGGTAGAGCTGGGTATCATCTGCATATTGATGGACACCCAGTCCAAACCCCCTGATGATCTCTCCCAGCGGCTTCATATAGATGTTAAAAAGCATGGGGGAGAGGACGGAACCCTGAGGCACCCCACAAGTGAGGGCCAAGGGTCTGAACACTCATCCCCCACCACCACTTTCTGAACACGGCCCAGGAGAAAGGAGTGAAACCACTGTATAACAGTGCCCCCAGCTCCCAACCCCTCTAGACGGTCCAGAAGGATGTTATGGTCGATTGTATCAAAGGCCGCTGAGAGATCCAGCAGAACTAGGAAACAACTCTCACCTTTGTCCCTAGCTCGCCGGAGATCATCAACCAGTGCGACCAAGGCAGTTTCAGTCCCATGATGAGGCCTGAACCCTGATTGGAAGGGATCCAAATGGTCCGCATCCTCCAGGCGTGCCTGGAGTTGTTCAGCAACCACACGCTCAATCACCTTGCCCAAGAATGGAAGATTTGAGACTGGGCGATAGTTGGCCATACTGGCCGGGTCTAAAGATGGTTTTTTAAGAAGCGGTTTAATGACCGCCTCTTTCAGCAGATCTGGGAATGTTCCCTCACAGAGGGAAGCATTCACCACCCCGCAGAGCCCATCGCCCAGCCCTTCCCGGCTAGCTTTTATAAGCCAGGATGGGCAAGGATCAAGGAGACAGGTGGTTGGTTTCACTCGTCCAAGCAGCCTGTCCACATCCTCGGGGGTAACGGATTGAAATTGATTCCATGCAACTTGACCAGACAGGGCTCTAGCACTCTCCCGCCCCAGCCCTGCTCCCACGGTGGTGTCTAGCTCCTTCCGAATATGAGTGATTTTATCTGCAAAAAACTTTGCAAAATCGTTGCAGGAGATCTTGGGGTCTTTACAAGGCCCCGATGGTAAAGGTGGTTCCGTTAAATTGCGGACCACCTGAAAGAGTCTCCTGCTACTATTTTCTGCAGATGCAATAGAGGCGGTGAAGAAAGTCTTCTTCGCCGTCGCTATCGCCACTTGGTAGGCGCGACGTTGAGCTCTAACCTGTGTCCGGTCAGATTCGGAGTGAGTTTTCTGCCACCGACGCTCTAGCCGTCTCAGCGATTGTTTCATCGCCCTCAGCTCCGAAGAAAACCACGGGGCTGTCCTGGCTCCATGCAATCGGAGAGGGCGCTTCGGAGCCAGACAGTCGATAGCCCTGGTTAACTCCGCATTCCAGCGGGCCACCAGGGAATCAGCTGAAAGGCCATCAACATGGGATAAAGCATCCCCTACCACTCTCTGGAAACCATTTGGATCCATTAAGTGGCGGGGGCGGACCATCCGAATTGGTCCCACCTCCCTGCAGAGGGGAAGGGTCGCGGAGAAGTCCAGTTGCACCAGGAAGTGATCTGACCATGGCACTTCTTTGGTTTCATTTTTACTTAGTGTCAGATCACCCACGTCGCTAGAGGTGAATACCAGGTCTAAGGCATGTCCATGACTATGAGTTGGGCCCAACTTATTCAGGGACAGCCCCATGGAGGCCATGCTTTCCACGAAGTCCCGAGCGGCCCCTTGTAAGGTCGTGTCGGCGTGGATGTTAAAATCCCCTAGGACAACCAAACTAGGTGTCTCCAGGAGAACATCCGCCACGACCTGAAGCAGCTCGGACAGGGAATCCTTGGTGCAGCGGGGAGGTCGGTACACCAAAAGGAATCCTGTACTGCCCCTATTGCCCAACTTCCAGAACATGCACTCAGAAAACTGGGTCTTCCCAGTAGGACGCCTGGTGCAGACTAATGACTTCCTAAAAATCACTGCAACCCCCCCTCCCCGCCCACATGACCTGGGTTGCTGTGCGTAAGAGAAACCTGGCGGGCAGGCGGCAGCAAGGACGGGCCCATCTGTCTCATTCAACCAGGTCTCTGTCACACAAGCCAGGTCAAATCCTCCATCCACAATCAGGTCGTGGATGGCAATGGTTTTATTCACCATTGACCTGGCATTACACAGCAACACCTTCAGGTTATGTGGGTTTCCCCTGTTGATTCCAGTATCCATCTGGTCAAGGCCAGACCCGGAGGCAGGGATAGTCTTCAAACAACGACTAAACCTGCCTCCTCGGTAATGACATGGTCTGGTCTTAGCGTAACTCCGCCTCCTGCCCATGATCACCGAGATCGGATGTCCCAGTGCTTCCCCCCCTGTGGAACTTGTCCCAGCCATCGTGTTGGCTGGGGCCTCACTCCCAGGCAGCCCTGATCCCACCCCTTAAAAACAAAACACAAACTATACAGAACCAATAAAACAACAGAAAACAAAAACAGAACAATTACACTAAAATTAATCCCCAACCAAATATCCATTACACCCACCCACCCCCAGCAAGAGAAAAAAGGAAAAAAAGAAATACAAATTTAAATTGCCACCGACTGCTTGAGGACATTTTAAAACACATTAGAACAGGGAAGCAATTGCAGAACACTTCCCAGCTTCCCCAAAAGTTTGTTCCAAATAAGGGCCTGGGCCACACCCCCTGGGCCAGTTGGAGAAGGCCCTGGAAGGGAACAGGCCCTGCAGTCCTCACCCAGCCGATGGTTCGAGGCTTCCCTGCAGCAGGAGTCCCTTTATAGCCGGGAGAAAGGGCCTGGGCCACGCCCCCTGGGCCAGTTGGAAAAGGCCCTGGAAGGGAGCAGGCCCTGCAGTCCTCACCCAGCCGATGGTCCGAGGCTTCCCTGCAGCAGGAGTCCCTTTATAGCCGGGAGAAAGGGCCTGGGCCACGCCCCCTGGGCCAGTTGGAAAAGGCCCTGGAAGGGAGCAGGCCCTGCAGTCCTCACCCAGCCGATGGTCCGAGGCTTCCCTGCAGCAGGAGTCCCTTTATAGCCGGGAGAAAGGGCCTGGGCCACGCCCCCTGGGCCAGTTGGAGAAGGCCCTGGAAGGGAGCAGGCCGTGCAGTCCTCACCCAGCCGATGGTCCGAGGCTTCCCTGCAGCAGGAGTCCCTTTATAGCCGGGAGAAAGGGCCTGGGCCACGCCCCCTGGGCCAGTTGGAGAAGGCCCTGGAAGGGAGCAGGCCCTGCAGTCCTCACCCAGCCGATGGTCCGAGGCTTCCCTGCAGCAGGAGTCCCTTTATAGCCGGGAGAAAGGGCCTGGGCCACGCCCCCTGGGCCAGTTGGAAAAGGCCCTGGAAGGGAGCAGGCCATAGGCACTGTTGGCAATAAGCAGAGGTGGATTAGCAAGAAAATCCCTGAGCCTCAAGAAGATGAGAGCTTCACACACCCTTGTCTTACCCTGATCTTGCAGCTTATGAGCCAAAGCACCAGAGCTAAGAGCATGAGCTCTGAGCCAAGAAGTCTCTGGATCAAATCTCTTCTCCACCACTAAACACTCTAGATGGCATTAGGCAAGTGACCATTCCACCAAACAGCAAAAATCCAAATGATAAAACCAATGTTACAGTTTTGTGGTAATGATTACAGAAATTATATATGTAAAGCATCATTATATCCCCAGTTGTTGCCAATTTTTAAGCATATGTGACAACCTAGGCTCACATTTACCCTTGCTGTTATTCTTTATTTTTCTTCCTTCTGTTGTTTTCCTCAGTGGCTGTGTTTGCTGCTAAGCCATGGTTTGGCTAAAAAAACAACAACACTACTATTAAAGCTCAAGGCATCCCAAAAACAACCAAGCAACTTACTTTCTCTGCCTGCTGCTTCACCACACCTCCAATTCATTATCACAAATGCTTTTGTGTCACTCTACTACTGGCATTGCCTCACCCTTACCACTGGCAAGATGTTTCAAAGGGCAAGGAAACCTCCTTTGGGTCTCCCCAGTCTCTCTTTTTCTCCATTACAGGAACATTGCATGTTCTTTCCAGCAGTGGAGGTCTGCCAACTCCAAAAACCAAAGCTCAAATGCAAATGCAAAGCAAACAAAGTTTGGGAAACACTGGTTGGTTGGTTGGTTGGAGACAATGGAAGTGTGTGCCTACAGGGGTGAAGTCAAACCACTGGAGAGTTACAGCGCCTGCTGTGGATCCTTGGTGGTGAGCAAAACCCTTCTCCAGCCAAAGAAGACCCATAGCACAAAGCAGAAGTGCAGCCATGAATCAACAGTGCCAGAACAGCCATACCTGAACTTTGTGAATGCTTCTCTGATTCTATTGAACAAGCTCCACAGAACAGCCCCAAAGACAGCATCAAAGCAAGGTGGAACCACATCAGAGAGGCAACCTACAACACAGCTAGGTCCTCCTTTGGCAAAAGAGAGCAGCAAATCTTTGACAGGTTTGAGGCTGGCATTAAGGATATGAGGCCTGTTATTGCCACAAAGCATGAAGTTTCTGTGAACTGTAAGCATGCTCCTTGCAAGAAGACACTTGCTGAACTGAGAAAGGTTCAGATTCCCAGGTGGTGGATCAAGCTAAAGCTGTGCCAGAGCATCCAACTCACTGCTGACAACAGCAACACTCATAAAATGTATGAAGGCATAAAGAAGGCCTTTGGACCAACAGTCAGGATAACTGCACTACTGAAACCAAAAACTACTCATGGGAAAACATGGTCTCTGACACAGCAATCGACAGTATCCAGACCCTGCCTGTCTTGGAAGAGCTGGATATCCCTTCTTCCCATGACAAACTGAAGAATACCATCAACGCTCAGGCATGTGGTAAAGCCCCAGGAAAGGACAGAATCCCAACAGGAGAGCTAGAAGCCAGCCTCAACTTCTCCTTCATGACATACCTCCATGGTCTCCTCTTGCAGTGTTGGGAACAAGGATCCATGCCACAAGACATGCACAACTTCAGCATTGTGATCCTCTACAACAACAAAGGTAACCACCATGACTATAACAACTATCATGGGATCTCCCTGCTGAGTACCATGGGGAAAGCCTTCACCCATGTAGTTCCCAACAGATCAAAATCACTCACAGACAAGGTCTATCCCAAATCACAATGCAGCTTCAGAGCTCAGAGGTCAACAGTCAACATGATGTTCTCACTCCACCCACCGCAGGAGAAATGCTGACAGCAGAGACACCCCTTGTCTGTTGCCTTCATAGACCTGGCAAAGGCCTTTGATCTCATCAGCCAAAAAGGACTCTTCACACTGCTTCACAAGATAGGTTGCCCACCTAAGTGCCACAAGATGATCCTGTCCTTCCACAAGAATATGTGTGCATTATGATGGCTCATCCATGGGCACCTTCTCTGTACAGGGCAGCGTGAAATAGGACTGTGTTCTTCCACAACCCTCTTTGGCGTATTCTTCTCCCTGTTGCTCTCCTGAAGGTAGTGAGTATTTCCATTCAAGGAGCAACAGGGGTCTGTTCAACGTGGCACATCTTCACACCAAGACAAAAGTGTGGCAGGTCCTTATCCAACACATGTTGTTGCAGCGTACTCCAAGGAAGCTCTACAGAGGCTCATCAACTGTTTTGCCCAAGTTTGAAGGGAGTTCAGCCTCACCATCTGCCTGACGAAGACCAACATCCTGGGAAACAAAAGCCTGCTACCTGTGATCCTTTTGAACAGTAGACAGCAGGGATTCATGAAAAGATTGTGCTCTACCATTGGCCACAGGGTCTCACAGAACAGCAGTTGTTATACGATCTTGTTGTAAATAAAAATATGCCCTTTTCCCTTATGGGGTATCCAAGAGCCCATATAGAGTCCTTACATAGGTTCCCTATTGGTAGGAGAAAATAACAGAGGCCAACCAGAGAATATTGAGAAGCAAAGCAGCTAGTAAGCCTGATCTTTATTGATCTGTTGCAACAGGGTGCTCCCCTCACACGCAGGAGAGGAAGAGGACCCCCAAAATTGCTGTGCAAGGGCTTATAAAGACTTTTGAAATTCCCATCCTCTAGATCAAGACCACCCCCAGAAACATTATGCATACATCACAAAAGGGGTGTAACCTAAGACCACTCCTCAGATACATCCCACCTACATCACAGAAATTTAAATGTTGTTTTTCTCTTGTCCTTGTTTATCTCCTGTCTGGCAGGTTGCTTGATTGGATTTCCTGGGGAGCCTGGCCATTCTTTTGTAGTGGTAAAATACTTATTTCCTGGGCCAGGTCACAGGCTCACACCTTATTCAAACAGACATATCCGTTTAACCTTGCAGAGAAAGGATTTGGTCAGTTTAGGAATCAAAATGGTTCCAGGTTGGTCTTCCTGTATTGATCTATGTATGTGCAGTTATGAACATTACCATATATCTAAGACCATAAAATTCCTATCACAATCTCCAAATATTTTCACAGATACCAATTAAAAATACACCTGGGTGGTGCTATTATTGTCCAAGCAATATGTCTGTCTTCTAAGCATCATTTGTTGCAATCCTGAGTCAAGGAGCATGTTAAGTCTCACTGAGATTGTTAGGTATGTATGATGTGCAGTGAAATCTGAGGCATCTTGAGTCCAGCATGAGCTCCCCTGTGTTCAAGAAGGGTGCACAGGAGAGCAGCCCAAGGGCAAGATCACTGCATGAGTTTTTTGCATTGCCCAGCACCTATCTGAACCTGTGTAGCCAGTCTTTATGTTATATCTCAAAGATTTGTGCAGCTCTCCTTTAAACAAAAATATAATTTATCCAGGAAGCAAGATGGCATTTCTGTTTCCTTACAAAATAACAGATAACTAGAAAAAGAGAGAAAACATCATCTGTTTTTTTAAGAAGCTAGATGTTTGGGAAAACCTTATCTGAGCAAAACAAATAACCACCTCCTTCAGCGGTGAACAATGGCAGGAGAGGAAGTCTTAACGCTCCACTTCAGATTCTGAGAAAAGAAAAATGTTTTACAAGCACTGAAAACAAGAATACGTGGTGACTGAAACTCAGGCCCCATATGAACTGCCATTTAAAAAGCATATCCCAACAGCCAAGTTTAATTGTGCTTTGTAAACTTGAAATGCCACTTAAATGTGAAATCCTTATCCCCTGGATTTGCTATATGTATTTCATAAAAGTTGTTTTCTTCTCCCTCAGATAAAATCCACAAAAGCTCCTAGCACTGGGCTGGTCCAAAGACCTCGCTTGCAGACCTGGCCTCTGTACTTTTTGCTCACTCAACCAGGTTTGCCTCCAGGAGAGAATCTGTCCTCTCCACACACCCAGCACATGAACACACCATCCCTTCAGTGGATAAAGATGCTCACTGTCTTTATGTGGAGGGGGAGGGGGTGCATTTCTTTCTTTGTGCCAGCTGCCTTTCCAGGTTTCTTCCTACAACCTTTTAATTCCATTTTTGAGAGTGTTCTTATCAGTTTCACACATTCCCCTCTTCATCTTTAAGCTATTTCTTTCCAAAGGATTGTGATATCTCTCAAAATAAGTGCTTGATTCATCTTTTGGAAAGACTGAGTCTAAGAAAATGTAAAGTGGAACTGCAATCCTCACACCCTTTCCACATTGGGCAGTCAACAGGAGTATTTCAAAAGTAGTCTGAATACAAATATAGAGAGACACACTGAATAGTTTAAAAGTGTTAATATTGTCTCTGAATGAGGAGAACTCTTGTTTCAGCTGAAGAGAAAACAATCTTAGTAATACAGACACTTTCAATTTTTCAGATTTAAAGTTTCTAGGACTGAGTGAAAATGACCTCTCAAGATTCCCCAGCTTTCTACAACAAACTTTGTAGACGCTTTTCTTATCACATGTGCTACAAGTAGTATAGCCCATCTTTTGGCAGTCATAGTAAGTCTTATATGTGGAAAAAGCTGTTTGGGATTCTGTACTTCGTCAAAAAATCATACAAGTGAAGTATATACAGTGGTACCTCGGGTTACAGACACTTCAGGTTACAGACGTTTCAGGTTACAGACTCCGCTAACCCAGAAATAGTACCTTGGGTTAAGAACTTTGCTTCAGGATGTGAACAAAAATTGCATGATGGTGGTGCGGTGGCAGCGGGAGGCCCCATTAGCTAAAGTGGTGCTTCAGGTTAAGAACAGTTTCAAGTTAAGGACTTCCGGGTTGGTGCCTCCGGCAATGGCGGAATTCCTCTGATCGGGAGGAATTTGCCCCGTGGGAATTTGGGTCTGTACCGCCACGGCGAAGGCGGAGACCCGTAAAAATCACAGGCGGGAGAAGCCTGTGAACGTGGATTCGGCGGGCACCTTTTGCGCCTCCCCTACTCACGGGGAAACCCGGTTTCGGGGATCCGGAGCGATGTGGGGTGAGTCGTGCGGTGCTTCGAATCGTCTGCTTCTTCCACTGAGCGAAGCCGCATAGCTGTTGTCGGAGAGCACTGACTTTTTCCTGTGGACAATTTGACTCTAAAGTAATTACCCATGAGTAGAGCTGAATTGGGAAGAATTGAATTTTTAAATGTTTAATCTGGCAACGAAATGGGGAGGTTCAATACAGGAAGTCCGCCTCCCCCTTTTGTAGATAAACTGAAGCAACGAGGCTGCAAGCTAAAGTCTTGGAAAGCCTTTTGTAAAAGACTAAATTTCCATCGGTAAAGAACTAACCCCCCCCCCTTTTGGAGCCAGGAGAAGAGGGGGGAAGTGGTGGACTGAATATGCCTGTAGGAGAGAGTTAAGAGAGTTAAAATACCGCCACTCTGACCCTGGAAACGGACTGCTAGCAGGATTGATGTTTTTTGGAATGTCCATTGACAGCGTTTAGAACGTTCATTGACAGGTAGCTAAACAAGAGAATACATTGTTTCTACTGTCTCCGGTTGTTGTTTTTTTAAAAAGGAGGAAAGTAACTGAAAATTGAAACTAACTTTGGATTATTGAAACTGTGTTTAAAAGAGGACATACTGACCGATACAAGTAGAAACTGCTTTCCCCTAGTGGAAGCTTTTGAAATTGGTTACCTTACAGGAGCTGGGCTAGGGGAGTTTCCAGCTGCAAGATAAAAATTGTGAGACTTTGGAATTGACCTTGAATCTCTTAAGTGTTATGGCAAATGGAAAGGAAAAAACAGACGGGATGTCGACAGAAGAGGCCTTAGTGGCTGCATTATTGAAAATAAACGATTCGCTGGAACAACTTCACAAGAAAACAGATGTGATAAATGTGAAAATGGATGCTGCAAATATTGAAATTGCTTTAATCATAGAAAGTTTAAATAACTTTGGACAAAAGGTGAATACCAATTCAGAAACCACCCAGAAATTGACACAGGAATCTACTCTGATACGGCAAACTGCAGATGAAGTCAGGGAAAAGACCCTTGCTGCTGAATCTAAAGCAATACAACTGGAGAGGAGAGTCCCATCCATACAAAGACAACCTGATGAACATAAGCTGACATTCGTTATGATTGAACTTAAAGAAGAACAGATGAATTTGAGGACCAGAGCCCTATCTGAACTGGAAAAGGAAAGCTTGACAGAGTTTCAGGAGGTGACAGGACTAACATCGGTTGAGAAAGAGAGGTATTTGGGGGTTAGTATGACCGCCAAAAATGTGAATCTGTTGAAGGATAACTGTGAAGGATGTTGGATTGAAGAGAAGGGGGATTTGGAAATATGGACAAATCAGAAGTTGTTACTGTTGGGCCGAGTTACTGTGGTGGGGATGAGGGCTGCTGTGTTGCTGGGGATGTTGCTTTTGTTTCAAACATTGCAAGCTTTGGATGGGATGGATTGTTTCAGGAGGTAGCAGAGGGATGTTTCTAGAGTTGTTTGGCAGGGCAGGAAGCCTTGAGTAAAACTTAAGATATTGACGGGTGCCAAAGAAGGAGGTGGACCTGCCCTGCCAGACCTTTAAATTTCGTTGTGAACCATCTGCTTTTTGCTGGTTGAGAGAATGGCTGTTTCTTGAAAGCACTGAAGTGTTGGACAATGGCAGACGAAGTTGATGGACTATATGGAATTGGCGGAAATGACTGGCAAGATCCGAGACCAGGGAGAAGAGTCGGTGGAAGAAGATTGGAAAAAGTTTAAAGACTATTTATAGAAATATTGTAAAATTAAGGAATGTTAGAAAAATGTTGGAATGAAATTATATGGCTTTAGTAGAAATGTCATAAGGAATTAAGTATAAATAGATTGATAGAAAATTAAAGGAAAAATAAGGCAAGAATGTGTTAAGATAATTATAGGATAGGAAACAGAGTAAGATGGAAAGGAATTGCTGAAACAATTAATAGAAGTGGAATACAAAAAGGGAGGTGTGAGGAGGTCGCTGGAAATATAAGATATTGAAAATGAGCTGTTTTTAAATTGTTTTTGTTTGTTTTTGCTTTGTTTTGTTAGTCCATGTAGCGTTTTTGTATTGTATTTGTATTGTTTTTTCTCTTTTCTTTTTTTTGTAATGTTGTGTTGAAAATGTTGAAAAAGTAATAAATATTTTTTTTAAAAAAAAGAACAGTTTCAAATTAAGAACGGACCTCCGGAACAAATTAAGTTCTTAACCCGAGGTACCACTGAATAACAACAACAACAACAACAACAACAACAACAATGTGAAAATGAGGCTTTAAATCTATGTGTATTGTGTTTCAAGTATTTCGCATAGCACCCAGACTCTGTCATCATGTCATGTAATGGAGCCTTGTACATGTGATGAATTTCTTTTTGCTCACTGCCCTGGCTTTTGCTCCTGTTGCTTTGCCTCCCTGAGAGAATCTCGCCTCTGGACACACATCCCAAATGGACCATGCACGACCTTTAGTGGACAAAGATGCTCTTAGTGACTCCTAACGAAAATATTGGGGTATGTATAGTTCTGCACCGAATATTCTCTGAGGGGAAGTGGGCCTTTTCTACGAGTGGAGAAACTGAGAGGGTTATTCCAGCAATTGGAGGGGGCAGCCATTCTGAGAAGAAATTCATAGTGAGTGTTTCAGAATATTTTTTCCTGAGATACTGTACTTCAGCCCTTTCCTAGTGAAAAGTAAACATAAACACTCTACATTTGACTAAAGTTGAATACAATCACATGATTTTTGATGTAATGGAACCTTATTCTAGAACACACTAACGGCCAGACAATTTTCCTTCTTTATTTTCTGTTTGGTGCCACTTACTCTGCGTTGTTGCTTCTGCTCCACTTCCCTTTCTGGCTTGCTTATTCTTCCTCCATCCCCAGTTAGTCACAGAGCTGAATTCTCCTAGTCAAGAATCATGTAGTAAAAGGGATGGTGCAATATGACTGCATCGCCAATCTGGCTTGGCTATGTGATGAATCACTGAGAGGCAAAGCAGCCATTCCTACCACGGAACTGGCATGGATGTGGAAGTTTTGCGACACCGGAACCCAAAATTTGACCAAGAATGCTTCATGGGTTCTGTCGTCTTGCAGTCTTCTGTGTGCTTATCTCTACATGGCTCCTTAGGATACTTCTAAGGCCTCTCAGTGTGCCATGCTCATTTCCAGGGCATTTTTTTCAGCTGGAACTCGCTGGAACTCAGTTCTGGCACCTCACAGGTGGGCACCATTGCCATTATAAGAAACAACAAGGGAGGCATTCATGGTGAGTTTCCAGAAAAATGGCACTGCTCATTTCTAAAATAAGAATAACTTGGAACAACTCTGCATACTTCATTCTGAAATGTTCTCCATATACACTACAGCTTTAGATTTTTTTAGAGGAGGGTTTCCCAAACTACTAGCTAGTGTCCTGCTAGCTAGGGGTGGGAATTGTAGTCCAAAAACAGCTGTAGACCCATGTTTGGGAAACCCTGCTTTTGGGTATCTCCATTTTTTTGGACCCTCCCTTTCCCCCCTTTGTTAGGTGAATAAATTTTAGGTTTAGGTGTGTTCTGGTGCTGAAAGTTAAGCAGAGGACCAGCATATCTGTGGGCCAGACAAAGGCAGAATAATATCATCTTCCTGTTTATACTGGATGTGGCCAAACGAGAAGCTGCAAGTTGCCTCCCAAGCATAGGCGCCAATGTTGCATATGCTTGTTGTTATCTTGTGAGGGAGAAGGCCTGAGCACACATATATTCCTTGATCCTGCATGCAGACTTTGAGGTTTCTGGTTCCCAACAACCAGGGCTGAGGAACTTCTTGTTGTTGTTGTTTAGTCGTTTAGTTGTGTCCGACTCTCCGTGACCCTATGGACCAGAGTACGCCAGGCACCCCTGTCCTCCACCGCCTCCCGCAGCTTGGTCAAACTCATGTTGGTAGCCTCAAGAACACCGTCCAACCATATCGTCCTCTGTCATCCCTTTCTCCTTGCACCCTCTATCTTTCCCAACATCAGGGTCTTTTCCAGGGAGTCTTCTCTTCTCATGAAGTGGGTAAAGTATTGAAGCCTCAGCTTCAGGATCAGTCCTTCCAGTGAGCACTCAGGGCTGATTTCCTTAAGAATGGAGAGGTTTGATCTTCTTGCAGTCCATGGGACTCTCAAGAGTCTCCTCCAGCACCAGAATTCAAAAGCATCAGTTCTTCGGCGATCAGCCTTCTTTATGGTCTAGCTCTCACTTCCATACATCACTATTGGGAAAACCATAGCTTTAACTATATGGACCTTTGCCGGCAAGGTGATGTCTCTACTTTTTAAGATGCTGCCTAGGTTTGTCATTGCTTTTCTCCCAGAAAGCAGGCATATTTTGATTTCGTGACTGCTGTCACCATCTGCAGTGATCATAGAATCATAGAATCATAGAATCATAGAATCATAGAATCATAGAGTTGGAAGAGACCACAAGGGCCATCGAGTCCAACCCCCTGCCAAGCAGGAAACACCATCAGAGCACTCCTGACATATGGTTGTCAAGCCTCTGCTTAAAGACCTCCAAAGTAGGAGACTCCACCACACTCCTTGGCAGCAAATTCCACTGTCGAACAGCTCTTACTGTCAGGAAGTTCTTCCTAATGTTTAGGTGGAATCTTCTTTCTTGTAGTTTGGATCCATTGCTCCGTGTCCGCTTCTCCGGAGCAGTAGAAAACAACCTTTCTCCCTCCTCTATGTGACATCCTTTTATATATTTGAACATGGCTATCATATCACCCCTTAACCTCCTCTTCTCCAGGCTAAACATGCCCAGCTCCCTTAGCCGTTCCTCATAAGGCATTGTTTCCAGGCCTTTGACCATTTTGGTTGCCCTCCTCTGGACACGTTCCAGTTTGTCAGTGTCCTTCTTGAATTGTGGTGCCCAGAACTGGACACAGTACTCCAGGTGTGGTCTGACCAGAGCAGAATACAGTGGCACTATTACTTCCCTTGAGCTAGATGCTATACTCCTATTGATGCAGCCCAGAATTGCATTGGCTTTTTTAGCTGCCGCGTCACACTGTTGGCTCATGTCAAGTTTGTGGTCAACCAAGACTCCTAGATCCTTTTCACATGTACTGCTCTCAAGCCAGGTGTCACCCATCTTGTATTTGTGCCTCTCATTTTTTTGCCCAAGTGCAATACTTTACATTTCTCCCTGTTAAAATTCATCTTGTTTCTTTTTGCCCAGTTCTCTAATCTGTCAAGGTCATTTTGAAGTGTGATCCTGTCCTCTGGGGTGTTAGCCACCCCTCCCAGTTTGGTGTCATCTGCAAATTTGATCAGGATGCCCTTGAGTCCATCATCCAAGTCGTTGATAAAGATGTTGAATAAGACCGGGCCCAAGACAGAACCCTGTGGCACCCCACTAGTCACTCTTCTCCAGGATGAAGAGGAACCATTGATGAGCACCCTTTGGGTTCGGTCAGTCAGCCAGTTACAAATCCACTGAGTGGTAGCATAGTCAAGACCGCATTTTATCAGCTTCTTTACAAGAATATCATGGGGCACCTTGTCAAATGCCTTGCTGAAATCAAGGTAGGCTACATCCACTGCGTTCCCTTCATCTACCAGGCTTGTAATTCTGTCAAAAAAACGAGATCAGGTTAGTCTGACATGACTTATTTTTCAGAAATCCATGCTGACTATTGGTGATCACAGCATTCCTTTCTAGGTGCTCACAGACTGTTTGCTTAATGATCTGCTCCAGAATCTTCATGGAGCCCAAGAAAGTACTGTCTCTCACTGCCTCCATTTCTTTCCCTTCTATTTGCCAGGAGGTGATGGGACCAGAGGCCATGATCTTGGTTTTTTTGACGTTGAGCTTCAGACCATATTTTGCACTCTTCTCTTTCACTCTCATTAAAAGGTTCTTTAATTCTTCCTCACTTTCTGCTATCAAGGTTGTGTCATCTGCATATCTGAGGCTGTTGATATTTCTTCTGGCAATCTTAATTCTGGCTTGGGATTTATCCAGCCCAGCCTTTTGCATGATGAATTCTGCATATAAGTTAAATAAGTAGGGAGACAATATACAGCCTTGTTGTACTTGCTGAGGAACTAGATCCAGACTAATTCCCCATCATGTGGGCCAACACAGACAGAAGAGGCGGAGCTGCCCACCTGTCAACCACCTGGTATCATAATGATTTCAGGTTATTGACACCTCCTCTGAAGACACACTTTCCGCACCGATCAGCTGATTGTGCTGGGAGCAAACCTTCAAGGGGTACCTTTGAAGCCCATTCAGAGAGGTAGCAGTCTGCATTCAAACCTCTTCCTTTGCAGAGGGAAAAATGCTCCCTTTTTTGTTTTGTTTTCAATTTTAACTAGCCTTCTTCCTCCTCCAGTAGTTGTTTATATGTTTTTCCTCATATTCTTTTTCTTTAACGAAATCACCTCTAGAGGCAATAGTCACCAGGGCATTTTTTGCTCCAGCAGGTTTTTGTATTTGTCCCACACCACATAGAGTGGTTGTTTCGTTTTTGTTTTAGTAACAATAAAGCATCATAATCCAGTCATTTCCAGGATTGTTGCAATGCCCTTTCTGATTATATGCACCTTTCTTCCTTTAAAAATTGCACTTTTTATTATGTGGACTTTTCTTTCTACATTTTTTAAAAAAGTATTTTGAAAGGATGACTCTATTTGGGGCGTGCAGAATTGAAGAAAACCCCATGAAGTTTCTTATCCTTCACACAGGTAAAAGTAAAATGTTAAATGAAGTTAAAAGTAACTGACAGTAATCCAGGGTCAGATAAAGTGCATCACATTTCAAGGTTGTAAACTGGATGATTTTATAATACAGTTCATAAGGAAGGCACCAGCTGATTTTTACTACCCAGCCCTTGAGAGTTGTTACTTCCTGTTCTTTATATGTTTTAATAAAGATGGTTCATTAGTGGGTGACTGGAGTAAACATACACTGAGACGCTGCATTTCTGTGAGAAGGAAGGGCAGGGTTACACAGTGTTTACCATTTTAATGCCTCTGTGGCTCTCCATTACCTTGAGTTCATCACTCCCTTGACACCATTCCTTATTTTCTAAGTTAAACAAAAGGCACTTGCAGAAAACTATAAAGTGTTCTCATCTCCTGACCCCCACACTGACAGCTCAATATATTTTAGAGCAACTAAAGATATGGAAGAAGGATTATGAAACAAGCAGGAACTTCAGAAGACTGTATTTTTGTAAATTTATAGCTTAACTGTGTCGTGCAGAGTGTGGTAGTTTTTGGAGAGCAAGGACATACATCTGGAATATAAAACAACGTTAGTGGCTCATAGGAATGAAAAGATAAAAACATCTGTCACATACAACTCCACAGCAAATGTGAGATTATTAGTTTCATAGGGATTTATTAATTTGATATATTCCAGCTACATGGGGGAACATTCCCTCACAGCAGAGGACTTGCAATCATTTTGTAAAGTGTTCTGATCTTCTTTTTCACCTGAACCTAAAATGTATCCACCTAACTAAGGGAAGGAGGGAGGGTAAAAAATAATAATAAAATGCAAACATCCTCACAACTCATTTCACTCAACAGGCAGTCAGCTTGCTGCCAGAACTGCTTGACTCTCTCTTCCAGTGAATGGCTGGAATCACACACAGACCCCACTCAGTTGCTAGTGGTGCTTAAAATTGCTTCTGGACTCCATGGTTCAAAATGCATTGTTCTTAGGAAAAACATTTCCAAAACTGAAGTGACCTTTACGAAAATGGCATTTGCACTTGCTGTATATGTTGCATATAAAAACTTATCTAGTTAAGCAATTGTGGAAGGGGACAGGAAAGCCTGAAAAAGGGGGGTTCCAGATCATTTTTGGATAGCAGAGGAAAAAGGAGAGGGGGAAGCTAGTCAGATCCACATAGCTGTGGTTGGTGTCCAGGGATTGTGTGTACCTGCTGTAATTTTGTATAAATAATGGGATAAATAAAGAGCTGCTCTTCAGGAGAGATGTCCACACTTCCCTTGGAAGCACGGAATTGTGTTTCTTTGGATCCCAGCCTTAGATGGTTAAGATGCTCCAATGAAATATTTTCAGGAAACAGAATAGGGAGCCGAACAAATTCCTCCCTGATACGGAAGGGGGGGCATGTCTTCTTCACCTCCTTCTTCGCTACAATATATCCATTTATTTCCAATTGTCAATGTCAAAAGGGACTAAAATCTATAAAATTCATAGAAAATCAACGTGCCAATTTGCTCAATTTCTCTAGGACCCCATGACACCTCCCCTGTCCTCCATAATCCCTCAAACAAGGTGTCAAGACCCTAATCTGGTCAAATCGCTCTGCCAAGCCCTTCCTCCGGGCGATGCCAGGTGACAGACTATGCATACATAGACCATTGTCTTCTCAGGATGTGCTTATCTGCGCATATCTCCAGCTCTGCATATTCCCCCCTCCCTCCTCCATATGTTAATCCGGTGTAACCCAACCTCTTCCTAATGTATTCATGGTGTAATCTGTGTAACCCAACCTCTTCTTAATGTATTCATGATGTAACTGGGATGTATTTTGCACTGTATTCTGGGATATGGAGGGAAATTTCAAAAGTTCATGTCACCCCTTTCTCTGGGTTCAATCTCGCCTTGAACCTGTTGCGCAATAAACTTAGATCTTCTGCAGTTTGCTCCTGCTTCCGGCTGAGCTCATTTTCTTCCGCATGGACCCGCAGACCTAGTCCGACGAGCTGGGTGGCAGAGTAGCCCTGCACCCAGATTTTAGCCGTAACAGTTGGCGCCCCAACGTGGGGCTTGCGGTTCTCCCGAGCTGCTGACTGGGGGCCCCAAAATCTTCAGCCGGCTCCGGGCCATTTTGCCTGGGAAGATCCTTTTGGACCCCCAGCCATCTTCCGGGCGGTAATCGGAAGCCCTAGGAGTTCAGCTGGGGAGCAAAAGAGGGATCCAGCCGGCTTATTCATCGATCCCGGGATCAACGTTGAAGATGCGTGAGTATAGGAAAAGAAATCCAGTGCACTGGTGGGAAGGGGGTGGAATCTCCTGGCAACTGAATTCTCTGCCCTCCTCTCTATCGCTCCTTCTTGCCTTTCTCTTGGTCCGGTTAGTGAGAGAGACCGTGGACCACCGCTCGACCCGAAAGGGGGGTTCTGAGCTCTATCTCTTTTTCTAAACTCTCTAGCCAGCCGCACCAATTGGGAGTCCGAAAGTAAGACGGAGAGACCCGGCTTGGAAAGATGCAATGGGCATCTCAGTTGAAAGCAAGGGGCTGGAGTTCTTCTTCCAAACTTCCCGAGCGCCCTTACGGAGGGGGCAGGAAGGGGTCTGGCTTTCTATCCCAATCCCAGCCTCACTGGTCGGTGCCACGTAACAAGTGTATCGTGCGTGAGCCCGCATCCAAAAGCAAGGGGGATTTTCAGTTCGAAATTCTATCCAGTGATCACCCGATCTGGCACCGCACAGCACGGGCGTCCAGTAGGGCCCCTTTTCCTGAGATTGTGACGATAGGTAGGAGGTTGCCAGGATGGATAGCCCATGAGGAATTGGGCGGGATTGGCAGAGTGGAAAAGGACCCCAGGTTATTAAATAGGAAATAGGAAAGGAATAGAAAAAGGAACCGAGTGGGTGAAGCTCGTTAAATTGTTAGGGAGTTGCCAAGCAACAAGGAAAAGGAAAAACCCTAAATAGCCCCCTGTACAAGTTACCCAAATCCAAATCAACCCCTCTCTTTCTCCCTTCTCTATCCCCCAAAAAAGAAAAACAACAACAACAAAGCAACAACAACAACGCATGCATATATAAAAGGGTACCCAGTCAACTAAGCATTGTGAGCCCTGCCAGTTTGATTAACTGGTGGTGTGTCTGAAGAGGCAAGGAGGCTCATAAAACCATGTGGGACCTTCCTACTAATTTCACTTAATGAAGCCAAAGGAAGCAGTCCAACTCCTTGCAATAACCAACTAAAAGATGAGAATATATATGTTTACATGTTGTCTGTTATGTGTTTGTCTGTTAATACATATGAGAATATGTATGTTTACATGTCATCTGTTATGTGTGTTGTCTGTTCCTTCTGTCTCTGACAGACTGCCTGTCTTAAGTGCGCATAGTTTAAACTGCAAGCTTGTTCCAAATTTTAAATCTAAGAAAGCCATGTTGGGCCTTATCAGTTTTAAACAAGACAAAAATGAGAATGAAGTGTGCAAATGTTTGTTATTTGAGAGAGGCTCAAAAGAGTTTTCCTCCTTGTATGTACTTCATTAAGCATATGCCTATGAAAGTATGATCTTCCTTCTAAGAAAATATCTGAGTCCAGTTTTAACTCTGATTTGGTTGGACAGAAGAGTTATTGTAAGGCTCCTGATATCAGTCTCTATAAGACTTCCTGGCATCTTTTCTTAGAAAATGCCCCCCCCCCTGTTTCATTCTGTCTCTTTCAGGTGTTTTTTTCCCCCCTTCTCCTTCTTATTCCGTGCCAGGTAAATTTACTCCCGAGTAAGCTTCCTTTAAACAAAAATGCAGGGGGGGGCATAGATTAGGCTTACTATTGTTTCCTGCTTGGCAGGGGGTTGGACTCGATGGCCCTTGTGGTCTCTTCCAACTCTATGATTCTATTCTATGATTCTATTCCTCTGCAAGTTCAGGAAAAATTGTCACTTTTGTATTCCTTCTAAATCAAATCTATGGCTGTTTTAACTATGGTTTATAAGAGATCCTCTCCCTATCTTAAGAAAATGTTCACTTCAATCTCCCTTTAAAGACTTGCACTCTTTAGTCTAAAGAAGTAAACTCTCACTCAAACTAGCTTCAAGATCTGCTAAAAGGGTTCTGTGTAAAGTTGGGTACTTTTATTTTCCTCTTCCTTAGTACATGATAGGTGCATGGTTTGTGATAGGCACATGGCTTGTGGTCTCTTCCCCAGTTGTGTCTGTGTACATAAGTATGTGTGTGTCTCTGGTAGTACAAATCTTGTTATGAACCCTGTATTTTAGGGCTGGACTAGATGACCCCAGGGTCCCTTTCAACTTTCCAAATTTGTGGCTGATGAGTTGAAATTCAGCCCAGATTTGCTCTTTGTTTTTAAAAGGTGAGAGGTGAAAGCCGTGATGTTTGAAGCTGAACTGGTGAAATCAGGCATTTAAGTGATTACAGTGTTTATAATTTTGTCTATTATTTACAAAAATCAGACTTAAAAGTCTACTCAAAGTTTAAGCACATACAAATTCATATAATCAAGTAGAATGAGCCTTGACATATAATTGAGTAGCCTTGACCATCCTGTAAATAAAGGGCAGGAAATTTTGTCTGCAAATGGTAAGGCTGAAATGACTGAGAATGTTAAAAGATCCTATGAATTCTGACTCTCTGGCCATTTTTACTCATAAATAAGAGAGCGGTTCATTGTTCCGCGAATGACCAGACAAGATGACCAATAAATGACCAATAATGATAGCCCTTTCCTGTACATAAAGGAAGCACTCCCTTTTGCTTGGGCTGCAATTGCTAGCTTGGTGAATACTTGAATTGCTGAGTTTCTTTTTTTGTTTTAAAATCTAACCATATTTTTTAAATCTACTCCTTACCCTTCCCTTCCCTTATTCAAATGGTAATTTAGCCAAAAGATTCAAGATTTTCAATAGTATAAAAGGTTTGCTGAGACATGGACTCTGCACATGCACAGAGGCTAGATCAGTTTGAGAGAGAGAGAGAGAGAGAGGAAGGAGGAGGGAAAGAAGGGGGGAGAGGAGGTTTGGAGAGCGAGTGCTGCAAGGAGAAACCTATCCGAATTTCCTTATGTAAAAACTTAAAACCATTGAGGGAAATCACCCTTAATGTGTCTTTTGCTCCAGGAGCTAGGTAAGACAAAAGAGTAGGTACTGGACCATCAAAAGTCAAGAGGTTACCAAGTTTCAAATCTTAACATGCCAAATTCTTTTCACAGATAAATATCAAAGCACTCCCACTGTGAGTTCCTCTCTTGAGCAGTTCCCCAATCTAACATGCAAAATTCTTTTCATAGTTTTCCCACTGAGCTTGTCTTTTATCTCGTTTGGTTTTGTGAGTACTATATACCTATGCATTATAGGAACAGCATTCCTGACAGAGATTTTCACAGGAAATAAAAATTTCCCTTTCAAACAGGATAGTGAAGAGAATTCGGACCCACATAAGCAAAATGTTTAACAATTTGCCAATTGTGTTCAAATTAACAAAGGTTTTGTCCCTTCGTTTCTTCCACAGCCAAACTAAGTGAAGGAAATTAAATGTAAATGATTATAATATTCAAATGGATAAAATGCTTAACTATGAGTTTGTATTTACAGCCTCCCAAGAAGAAAATTTTAGAATATTCTCTCCTTTCTTGACTATTATCTTCCTCCTTAAAAAGAAAAGAAAGGAAAAAACAACAACTAATTATGTCTTCAGATCCTACAGGCCTATTTCCAAAGGATGCTTTGTGGGAGACCAAAATACTAAGACCATCTCCTCACCAGCTAAGCAGCCTGCCAATGCATCACAGTGGCCACAACAATTTCTTCCCTTAAAAGACTTGAGAAACTGACTAATTGGATTTCGAAGGAAATGCCCTTGTGCCAAGTTTGGAAATACATGTAAAAGCAGCAAGAATTGCCTCAAGATCACATTATTGCCTCAAGATATAGTGTAGAATTAATAATTTGTACGTTTTGTGTATTATGTGTTATTATGGAGAAGAGTGACTAGTGGGGTGCCACAGGGTTCTGTCTTGGGCCCGGTCTTATTCAACATCTTTATCAACGACTTGGATGATGGACTCAAGGGCATCCTGATCAAATTTGCAGATGACACCAAACTGGGAGGGGTGGTTAACACACCAGAGGACAGGATCACACTTCAAAACGACCTTGACAGATTAGAGAACTGGGCCAAAACAAACAAGATGAATTTTAACAGGGAGAAATGTAAAGTATTGCACTTGGGCAAAAAAAATGAGAGGCACAAATACAAGATGGGGGACACCTGGCTTGAGAGCAGTACATGTGAAAAGGATCTAGGAGTCTTGGTTGACCACAAACTTGACATGAGGCAACAGTGTGACGCGGCAGCTAAAAAAGCCAATGCAATTCTGGGCTGCATCAATAGGAGTATAGCATCTAGATCAAGGGAAGTAATAGTGCCACTGTATTCTGCTCTGGTCAGACCTCACCTGGAGTACTGTGTCCAGTTCTGGGCACCAAAGTTCAAGAAGGACACTGACAAACTGGAACGTGTCCAGAGGAGGGCAACCAAAATGGTCAAAGGCCTGGAAACGATGCCTTATGAGGAACGGCTAAGGGAGCTGGGCATGTTTAGCCTGGAGAAGAGGAGGTTAAGGGGTGATATGATAGCCATGTTCAAATATATAAAAGGATGTCACATAGAGGAGGGAGAAAGGTTGTTTTCTGCTGCTCCAGAGAAGCGGACACGGAGCAATGGATCCAAACTACAAGAAAGAAGATTCCACCTAAACATTAGGAAGAACTTCCTGACAGTAAGAGCTGTTCGACAGTGGAATTTGCTGCCAAGGAGTGTGGTGGAGTCTCCGACTTTGGAGGTCTTTAAGCAGAAGCTTGACAACCATATGTCAGGAGTGCTCTGATGGTGTTTCCTGCTTGGCAGGGGGTTGGACTCGATGGCCCTTGTGGTCTCTTCCAACTCTGTGATTCTATGATTCTATGTAGGAATGCTGAAGTGTGTCTGATAATGTGTTATCTCCACAAAGGAAAAAATTTCTGTGTGTAATTGTTTCTGTATAATGTAGGATACATAACTATGAACAGCAGAAGGATATGGCTTACACCCAGGTTTTTCCATTGCTTTTTATTTCTGTTCTGGAGGTGTTGCTGAATATGATTAGAAATGACCAGCAGGTTAAAGGTGTACAGGTCGGAGCTAAACATTACAAGTTAAGGGCATTTGCAGATGACCTAGTATTGACCTTACAAGAGCCATACACTAGTACGAAAAAGGTGTTGGAGATAATTCAACAATTTGGCCAGGTAGCTGGATTTAAATTGAACAAACAAAAAACTAAAGTTTTAGGAAAAAAATTAACAGTCATGGAGAAGGAGAAATTTCAAGAAGAGACAGGTTTGACAGTGGTTAAGAAGGTGAAATACCTAGGGGTTCATTTGACATTTAACAATTTGAACTTGTATAAGGACTTGTATCTAGAAATATGGTCAAATTTGAAATTGTCAATGTTAGGCCGAATTGCAGTTATCAAGATGAATGTATTGCCTAGAATTTTTATTTCAAACTTTGCAGATTCTTGACAAGATGGACTGTTTCAAGAGGTGGCAGAAAGACATTGCGAAATTTGTCTGGCAGGGCAAAAAGCCCAGAATAAAATTTAAAGTACTTACAGATGCAAAAGAAAGAGGGGGATTTGCCCTGCCGGACTTAAAACTGTACTATGAAGCAGCAGTGTTTTGCTGGCTGAAAGAGTGGATGCTCCTCGAGAACACAGATATCTTGGATTTAGAAGGTTTTAATAATACATTTGGTTGGCATGCATATCTATGGTATGATAAAATCAAAGTGCATAGGGCCTTTAAAAATCACATTGTTAGAAAAGCGTTGTTTAATGTTTGGATAAGATATAAAGACTTGTTGGAAAACAAAACCCCTAGATGGTTGTCACCTTTGGAGGCAAAAGCACTGAAGAAACTCAATATGGAGGCCGGATGGCCAAAGTATTGGGAAATTTTGGAACAAGATGGAGATAAACTGAAATTACAGAGTCATGAGAAAATGAAACCTAAAGTACGAGATTCGCTCCATTATTATCAAATAATGGAGGTTTACAAACAAGACAGGAAAATTGGCTTCCAGGTGGAAAAATCAAAATTAGAGACCGAACTGTTAGAACCCAATACTAAGAATTTGTCAAGAATGTATAATTTGCTGCTGAAATTGAATACACAAGATGAAACAGTTAAATCAGCTATGATTAAGTGGGCACAGGACATTGGTCATAACATCATGTCTGCTGACTGGGAATGGTTGTGGAACACCGGTATTAAATTTACGGCATGTAATGCCTTAAAGGAAAATATTATGAAAATGATTTACAGGTGGTACATGACCCCAGTCAAGCTAGCAAAAATTTACCATTTGCCTGATAATAAGTGTTGGAAATGTAAAGAAACTGAAGGCACTTTCTATCATCTTTGGTGGACATGCCCGAAGATTAAGGCTTTCTGGGAAATGATATATAATGAAATGAAAAAGGTACTTAAATGTACTTTCCCTAAGAAACCAGAGGCCTTTCTCTTGGGCATTGTCGGCCAATTGGTGTCAAAGAAAGATAGAACTTTCTTTATGTATGCTACAACAGCAGCAAGAATACTTATCGCAAAGTATTGGAAGACACAAGATCTCCCCACCCTGGAAGAATGGCAGATCAAAGTGATGGACTACATGACATTGGCTGAGATGACTGGCAGAATCCGTGATCAGGGAAAGGAGACGGCGGAAGAAGAATGGAAGAAATTTAAAATTTATCTTACGGACTACTATAAACTTGACGAATGCTAGAATGTCAAGGTTTTCAGAAAGAAAGGGTTACAGTGATATAAGACTAGACTGAAGGAAAGATTAAGAGGACAGAGGCTTGACAGAAATATTTAGAAGTTGCTAAAAAAAATTGGACATTGGCATGCAGAAAGGGGAGGTATGGGGGAGTCTGAGAAACAAGGTTTATGAAAAAAAGGTTATGAAACTATACGTGTTTGTATGTCTTTTTATATGTTTGTATTGTTTTAGAAAATTTTGTAAAACCAATAAAAATTTTATAAAAAAAAATGTGATAAAATTTGATGTTAAGTACACAGTTTCTACTGAACATACTATCTTTAAATTTCAGAACTTGAGGCTTTGCAGTTGAGGGAGGAGATATATATTGGCAGGGGGTATGAAATACTCAGCAGAGATCATGGAACTATTAAGAAGCATTCAGAGATGAACAAGGCGGTTTCACAAGGGGCTTTCACAGATATCTCTGTGCATATCTGACCCCAGAAAATGCACTCCTTCCCCTGATTTCCAGGGACCAAAGGGCCACAAAACTGTGTGGCATGAAGGGAAAAGGTAAATGAAAGCATCCAATACACATCCCATGATGCACTTAGATAAGCAGGGGAATCTACCTCTGAATATGGAGAGGTGTTTGAATGCACAGGTAAATGTGAGGCTCACAAACTGTAGCCAAATCTAATTAGATGTCTTGCACAATGGTATCAGAATTTTCACTACATGCCTGGGAGCGCACAGTGCAAAAAAGACGAGTCTGTGAAGAGATGAATAGAAAAGTAAGGCTTTTTTTATTTAACCAGAACATTTTGTTTCCATTGAAATAAAGCAGGTGGTTTTTGCCCCAAAATTGTTCTCTGACAAAAATTCAGTATAATGATCTCAGGCAAGCAAGCATCAATAAGAATTAATAACTCTCTAGCAGTTTTATGGTACATTTATTTACAAAAACACATCCAGAGTATGGCTTCTAGCCTGCTCTCATTGAAGGAGTTGGTCAGTCTGAATCTCTGCCCCTCTCACAGCAGGAAGGATGCCAGAGTCCCACCCCGCCCTCTTGCCCTTCCATTGCACTCTGACCTTTTCCAGTCACCAAGAACAGGGACTGAGGGGGTGGAATTATCCCCCCCCACTTCCACTAGATGAACTTCCCATTCACTGTCTCTCTGCTAGTTGCCTAGCAACCCTCTGACAGCCTTCTAACTCTCCCCCTTCTTGGGAGTTATCTGTGTCTGTGATTGGCTCCCCCTCCCCATCTCTGGCAGTGAGCTCTCTGTCTCTCTCTGTTCATTTTCTGGGCCCAACTCTTCCCCTATGCTCAGTTCAGTCATGTCCCTGACATTTAGCATAAAACTAACTTTGGAGGTCTGCTGCAGAAACTGAATTTGTCCAAGAAACAGACAAATTCTGTGAGCAGAAAAATCATTGGGGGGGGGGATTCACGAGTGAAAGAAGCAGGGGCACCAGCCTTCCATATTCACCCAATATCTTATGATGTCTTCAATTAATACCCAGTGATATTTGATTTCATTATTTGATATTTGGCATTCAGTAGAATTCAGTATTTAACTGTATTGGTAGCTCAAGCAAAATCACAGCTTGTCTTCCAAATTGCATATGATTCTTATGTATTCTCTAGGATGCACACTCAATAAACATGGGGCACCTTTGTGTGTTCCCATCACTCATTGTGAACCCAAGACACCCCATCATTCCTTGTGCCTGTGCATTGCCAAAGAAAAGCAGCAGCATCCAGCAAACTGTCTTCTAGGGAAGAAGCCCACCACTGCTAACCTTCTCGCATAGGAACCCTACTAAGCTTGTAGAGAACCTTATCAACACTGATATACCAAATCCGAAAATGCCTGATGGAGCACATCCAGCAATATTTAGTACTGTGGTACCTCGGAAGTTGAACAGAATCCATTCTGGAAGTCCGTTCAACTTCCAAAATGTTTGGAAACCAAGGCACGTGTCAGCCACATCAGATGTTCAGGTTCCAAAGAAGGTTCGCCAGAACACTCCCAGGTTTGCGGTGTTCAGGAGCCAAAACATTCGACTCGCAAAGCATTCAGGATCCAAGGTGCGGCTGTATTTGATAGTTAGCCATGGTACTTGGTAAGGTATTAAAGCATTGCAAAATCAAAGGGATAAAGAGAAGTAAACAAACATTCATATTTTTAAAAATAGATTTTTAAATTCAAAGTTGAAATTAGAAAATTCAGATGCTTGCTTTGTCTCAGAGTAAGAGACAGAACAATTTGGCTTCCTCCACCAGACTCCCTAATAACAAATAAGCAGAGCATCATATATATATCTGAAGTTGGAATACATTTGCCATGTCAAATAGCTTTCTGCTTGAAAGGGTTAGTCTGAGAAGTATTAAATAGTAGAAAGGAAATTTAGATGTTGATGTGTTAGCCAGTGCCAATTTTACTTTAAAATGAGCTGGATCTACGTGGATTGTCATTTACCATACAAAAGCTTTGTTTAAATATATCTCAGTTTTAGCATTAAATCTTTAAGAAGTTGTATTAAAAATTTACAGGGCTTTAGTGCAAAGCATTTGCATATTTGCATAGATCATTTTCTATTCCAGAGGCTGTTTTCAAGCTCTCTTTGTGGAGAAAGGGCATGGAATTCGGGCTTATCCTGAAATGAGGGACACCCATCATATCTGCCATGGAAGAACAATTATTGACATGGGTTAAAATAATTTATACCCACTCCCCACAAAATAAAGAGGACAGACTCAGGATTTTGGTTTTAAATAAGCAATAATATTACTGCATCTTTCCAGAGATCTGCAACACATTCTGACTTAACAGGACACAAAACTAGAGGCCAGGGAGCTTTTGTTCTCCCTCCTGAGTCTTTTCTGGACCAGCTCCTTTGGCTCAGAGCCAAGAGCTGGACTTCCTCCTTCTCCTGGCCTGCTTGCATCCCTTGGACCTTGCATGGCTTTATGGGGGTGATGGGCAGGCCACCCAGGAAAACCCTGCCCCCTTTCCTTCTCGCCTTGTGGGGGGGGGGGTCGAGGAAGGTCACTTGGGGGTGAATGAGAAATGTCCCTCTTTTCATCTGAGGAACATTGGAGGGTATGAGTTTCCCATGCCTGACATCATCTACCAGGGATAGTCCTCCAGGCCCCCTCTAAGCCCCGACAGACTGCACCCCTCACCCCTTGCTTTGTTTTTGGCTGGCTGTTGTGTGTCCTTGAACTCTGACCATGGATGGGAGGATACAGAGCAAGGTGGAGAAAGTAGAAAGGCAGAAAGATGAAATCCACACTCTTTGTTTTGCCCACTTTTGCCTCCAGCCTCACCCACCAGAGTAGTCTCTGGCAGGTGGCCCAGATGGGAATTGTCCTTGGGGTGAGAAAGGTCCCCCCCACCCACACCATCATATCTTATGTCAGAGCCAGGAGAGGCGGGTGTGGTTTGACCCCAGTGGTGGGCCTGGTGGGCCTGAGTAGAGGAATTAATATTGTCTCCTTCTAACCTCCTCCAGCCCATATAGTTGTAAAGCAGAAATGCTTTGTTTCCTTGCTTATTGACATTTTGGAATTAAGCTTGTATTTCCCTATCCAGAACTGTGGGTCAGGATCTGGGAGTCTTTGGATGGATGAAAGTATGTGAGGCAAAGCTGGACAGACAGAAGAGAGAGACAGAGAGACAGAGAGATAGATAGACAAACAAACAAACAAACAAACAAACAGAGAAATGGTTCGTTAAACATCTTTCATAGAATCATAGAATCATAGAATCATAGAGTTGGAAGAGACCACAAGGGCCATCGAGTCCAACCCCCTGCCAAGCAGGAAACACCATCAGAGCACTCCTGACATATGGTTGTCAAGCCTCTGCTTAAAGACCTCCAAAGTAGGAGACTCCACCACACTCCTTGGCAGCAAATTCCACTGTCGAACAGCTCTTACTGTCAGGAAGTTCTTCCTAATATTGGTAAGGAGCTGGCCAAGGAGACAAAATTTGCCATCTTTTATATCAATTTCATTTCTTACATAGGTGAACCCACGTAAAATATATAGGTTGAATTACCATAATCTATACATTGTGTCCTCCCTAAAAGTGGGCACGTGTTGCGGTGAGACCTGGAGACTGACCTCCTGGTTGTGGGTGGGTCTGTTGGATGGCCACAACACCCGATTGGTAAGAATCAAGGGACCTATATAAACCCATGCACGTGTCCCAGAGCTTCCTCTTTTGGCTCGTGCATCAGAACAGTGAGCAGCATGTCCTGTGTGCAGCTGAGAGACTTGCCTTCGACGATCGTCATTTGGCGATATTGCTTCTTTTTTTTCCTCCTTCCTTTCCCCTGCTTAATTTAATTTAATTCTCCCTCAATTTAAGTTAAATCCCCACCCCTATCCCTTCTCCTTTCTCTACAGGGGGACTTTCGCCCCATGGGGCTGCAAGCCCCTGAGTGCTCCTAGTAAAGGGAGCTTGCCACTTCTTGTATATTGCTCCCCACAGGGCTTACTTTTAGCAGCAGCTGCAATTTTGGCTTAGTTTTAGAAGCGGCTGCGACTTTGGGTTTTCTAGCCATAGCACAGCCTTGGGATCTTGGGATTGTTACTGCCTTGTTTTGCTTCATCCAGACAATCACATTGCTTTAAAATTCTCTGAGTGTGCCCTCTCCCCTAAAGCAGTGATCTCTGTTTTAATTATTGTCTGGAGTAGGCTGGTGGGAGTTTTCTAGAGGGCAGGAAATGCCCCCCTTCCACCCAGGTCACCATTTTGGGCTTCTTTTTGCATTGGGAGAGGCGCAATGCCCTCTTGTTTTGGAGGGAGCACCATTTTGCTTTGGTGGGAGTGCCATTTAGTTTTGGTGGGAGCTCCAGCATACTTTGGATCGCTTGGGGGCAATTGTGGCTAATATTAGTTCAGATCCTGCTGCTGTTACAAGATTCAGTGCTGAACTTGAGACACTTATGCAGCATTTTGGGGGGTCAACAAACAATTCTGAGGTTCACGGTCCTTCCAATGTGAGCCAAGAGAGTGAGGGATATGACCCTTTGGGAGCCTTGCTTCCACATTTCCAACCTTCCAGAATTCCATTGCCATTCAGTCTTAGGGGTCATCCTAGGAGTCTGGGTACTGTGGTGCAGTGGGCCTTTTGGCCTAGGCTGCCTCATTCATCTAGTGGGAGCTGGAGTCCTTGTGCAGCCAAACACCTCACATGTTTTTAGTTCTGCACAGGTTGGGCCGGCCCCATCAAAGGAGCTGCAGAAGAGGATCTCTCAGTGCCTAGAATCCCTTCCTCCTGGGGCAAATGGCAACATATTCGTCACTCCAGGCGCAGGGCCAAGAGGTGTAGGGATGGCGATTCTACTTCTTCTATCGGTACATCCTCTCATAGCTCTGATGTTTTAGGTCTGTTTTGGGGTCACAGTGAATCTGCTTCGGGCCTCCCCAGGTAGGCGTGGCAGCTCAGGGCTAACACGCACAGGGCCAGATACGGCCTTCCTTTGGAGTGTATTGATGGTGAGCTGGTCAAGCAAGCAGTTTTACACATTTATTTGCAGATTCAAAATTTCTCTGTCTCATCATTTTTATTTTCCATTCTATTTCCTGATTTATAATCTGGGAATATTGAATCTGTAGTGCTTTAATTTCCTTTTGGATCTGCTGATTTTTCAGGTTGGATCTTAAATTTTTCTCTTTATCTTTTAATTGAGACAAAATATTGTCTTTTTCCTCATTCTGTATCTTTTTCTTAATCAAATTTTGTTGTATGAGGAATCCTCTCATTACTGCTTTACTTGCATCACAAACGACTCTTGTTTCCACCTCTGAATTCATATTTGTCTCAAAATAATCATTTAGAGCCTTTTGGGCCTTCCTAATTGTCTGTTCATTCCTCAATAAATCATCATTCATTCTCCATCTGTAAGATCCCTGCAGAAACAATTTCATTTCCAAAAACACTGCATTATGATCTGAGCAAGTCTTTGGGCAAACCTTTTGGAGTGTACTGATGGTGAGCCGGTCAAGGATGTTAAAGTTTCAACCAATGCAGTTAGAGACATCATTCCTGGTGCGCATTTGCCATCAAGAATGTGAAACAGAATACTTAATGGTCGTTATGTCAACATCTTTAAGCGCCTTCCCCCTAATTAATGGCCAGATAGGGATAAGCAGGTATCAGCGGGCAGGGGTAAGGCCGGCTCTCACAAGTTGGAGATAACTTTTGAAAAATGGCTCAATGCTTCTCAAGTATTTGCTGGAGTCATTTCTGCAGCTTATCCCAAGAGAAGTCTGCACCTCTGGATTTAGCAATCTTTGGTGTGTAAGGTTGTCACATCGCCTGGAGAGGCGGCAGCTATAAGCTATGATGAGAACTTTAGATGTCGGGCCGCCAGGATCCCTTCTGTTCGATGGGATCAAAAGGATCTTGATGTGTGGACTACTTATGTCTCTCCTAATTTTGAGCATAAGTCCACTGAGCAGCAGAAACCAAAGGATGCTAAGAAGTCAGGGAGGCGTCTCTTTTGCTGGGAATACCATAAAGGGCCCTGCCAGCGTCAGGGCTGTAAGTATTCCTACGCATGCGACAAGTGTTTTGGGGGCCACCCTGCTGCATCATGTGTGGCCAAACGGCCCTTTTGGGGGGCAAGGAGAGGCTTCCAGCAGGAACCAAAGGGAGCCTCTCCTCAAGCAGCCCGCAATGCTAAATAATGTCTTATTGACCCTAGCTCGCACTCTCATTAAGTTGCCGCCTGTGAATAATTTCTAACAATATATTTTTGATTCTTTTCGCAAGAATTCCTGCAAAAATTTTATAGTCTGTGTTTAATAATGAGATCGGCCTGTAGTTTTTTACTTGGATTAGATCTGAATCCTGTTTTGGAATTAATGTAATATATGCTTCTTTCTATGTTTCTGGTATGTCTCTTTCTTTTAAGATGTTGTTCATTACTTCTTTCAATGGTATCATCAACGTATATTTCATTTCTTTGTAGTAACTTGCGGTGAATCCGTCTGGACCTGGAGCTTTCCCCCTTTTAAAATCTTTTATTGCTTCTTTTATTTCTTCTACTTCTATTGGGGTATTCAACTGTTCTTTTTTATCTGTCGGGATCTTCTGCACCTTTTTTTCTTTCAGAAATCTTTCTATTTTCCTCAAATTGTTTTTTTCTCTATTTTTATATAATCTTCTATAATAATCCAAGAATCCTTTTCTAATTTCCTTCGGGTTAGTTATCTCTTCTCCCTCCACTGTAATTTTGTTTATAGTATTTTGTTCCTTTCTTTTTTTGATTTGCCATGCAAGCCATTTTCCTGATTTATTTGCGAACTCGAAGCTTGTCTCAGTTTTTTAATATTCCATTCCACTTCTCTGTATATTATGATTGCGAACTGGGATTGTAAAGCTTTGATATTTTCTTTTATTTTCTTATTGTTGGGCTTTTTAACTAATTTTTGTTCATTGTCCATTATCTGCTTCAGAATTTCTTTTTTCCCTTTTTCTCTGCTTTTGTTCTTAATAGAGTTCTGCTGGATGAAGAATCGTCTCATCACTGCCTTGCTTGCATCCCAAACCACTTTTGTCTTTGTACCCTTGTTCAAGTTGTCCACAAAGTATTCCGTCAACCTCTTTTGTGCTTTTTCAATAATTTCCTGATCATCTAAGAGATAATCTTTCATTCTCTATCTGAAAGTTCTCTCTTCAATACCTTTTAATTCCATTTTTATTGTGTTATGATCAGAGATCACTTTCGGTTGAATTTCTATTTGAAGGGTTCTTGGAGTCAGTTCGTTCGAGATCCAAATCTGATCAATCCTAGACATTGATTGGTTCGGTTCAGAATAATAAGTAAACTGTTTTTCCAGTGGGTGTCTGAGTCGCCAAATATCTATCAAATTACAATTTTTTTACCAATGAAAAAAAGGATTTAGGTAGCTTCCCTTCCTTACTTCTTCCATCTCCTAAGTCTGTCCATTTCCAATGACACCACTCCGTTCATATCACCCATTATTATTATTTTCTGATCCATGTATTCAAATAGTTTTTCTTCTAAAGTTTTATAGAACTCATTACCATTTGGTGCGTAGATCCCGACTATAATCAAATTTTCTCCTTGCCATTTGATTCGAACTGCAATTATCCTTCCTTCTTCATCTTTGAAAATTTGTTGAGCTTCAATTTGATTTTTGATGTAGATGACCACTCCTCTCTTTTTATCTTTTCTGAAGATATAAATTCATTTCCTAGTCTTTTATTCATCAATATTTTGTTATGTCTTCTTGCCACGTGTGTCTCTTGTAAACAAATAATGTCCAAATTTTCTTTTTTTAAAGAATTTGTTCAATTTTGTTCCTCTTTTTTTCTCATTCATCCCATTAATATTCCAATTCCAAATTTTTAGCGCCATAATGTCCTGGATTTAAATAAATTTATTTGTCTTTTTATAGTTTAGCTGTTTCTTCTTCCTCCTGTTCTTCTTCCTCTTCTGATGTCTTTCCCTTTTCTTCCTCTAAATCTGCTCCTCCTGCAGCTTCTTCTCCTTTATCCTCTTCCTTTTCTGATCTCAGTTCCTTATATTTTCTCAGAAATTTTCCAGTCTCTTCTGGACTTGTCAGCCTGTGCCTCTTACTTCTATAAATAAATGAAATTCCTTCCGGGAACTCCCATTTGAATTCGATGTTGTTTTTCTTCAGTGTCTGTACCAATGCTTTATACAGGTCTCTTTGTTTGAGTAGTCTGATTGGAATGTCTTTAAAAATTATTATGAAGTTCCCATCAATGCTTAGTCTCTTTTCTCTGTTTTTTTGTAAAATCATATTTCTCATTTCTCTATCTTTGAATGTGATCAAACAATTTCCTACAATTTTTTTTGCTTTGGTTGTTCTTACACGCATTCTAAATGCAGTTTGTACTGTTCTTGCCATTTCTTCTTTCAGTAGTTCCATCCATTGGGCTAATTCTGTTATCAATTTCTCTTTAATATTTTCTCCTTGTGATTCTGGCACCGCTCTAAGTCTCAGATTTACTTCCCTCTGCCGCAATTCATTCATGGCTATTACATCCTTCATTTCTTCTTGCGCTTTACTCAATTCCATCATCTCTACTTTAATCCTATCCTCCCGTTTAACATCTTTCATTTCTAATCTCGTCTTTTTCAATCCCTCTTCTACAGATTGCATTCTCCTAAACACCTCTTTTATTTGCCCTTTCAATTCATTAACTGTTTCATCCATTTTTTAATCCATTTTTCCAATCTTATTATCTACCTGCTCCAACTTTGATTCTAAGTTTTTTCACTTTGTTTAATTTCTGCAAACATTCTTAATATATCTGCTTTAAAATCTGTTTCTTGTTTAGACCCTTTTCTTTCTGCTGGTGTCCCCCCATCAGTCCTCTTTGGTGGATTCGACATTTTATTCCAATTACCAAATAAACCTTATAAACACCAAAATACTTATAAATTTCACAATTGCCCAATTTCCTAATTTATAACCCTTCGGTGAGTTAACAATATCACCAATATATCACCAATATGTCGCCAAATGTCAGAGCAGGATTAGTTCATCTTCTTGCCTCCACTCAGGCTAATCCTCTTTGTGACTTATTTCTCTGTTAATTTTATCTTCATTCAGTTTAATTCCAACTTCTTCCAAAGTCTAGAGACTTTGAAGTAAATCCAAAGAAATAGCAAATGGGCAAATAAAAACCATCTTCAAGGATGAGAGAGACAAGATATTCAAAACCTTCTTAGCAAAATAAAATCCAATTTTGTGTCCTCT
This sequence comes from Podarcis vaucheri, assembly GCF_965113315.1. Taxonomy (NCBI): domain Eukaryota; kingdom Metazoa; phylum Chordata; class Lepidosauria; order Squamata; family Lacertidae; genus Podarcis; species Podarcis vaucheri. Next base: position 112,346,213 of record NC_138762.1, read on the forward strand.
TTTATTCCCAACTTTTTAACCTCCAAAGTCGGGAGAAGTATATATATCGCCAAATATGGAAAAGAGGAAAAGAAAATGTACTCCAAATTCTGTCTCCGCCAGTGGCAGAAGGCACCCTTCAATTACTAACCGTTTTATATCTAACTTTCAGTGTTCGTCCATAAAGAAAATAAAAGAAAAGCAAAATAGAAAAACAAGTTGTAGTGTCTTATTCCATCCACTAGGGGTCCTCAATTTGTCAATGTTTTAATGTGGCGTAGTTTCCAAAATAAAATGATTGTGAAGATAATTCAATAACTTAGCGTCCCTTTAATATCTCTGTGTCCAAAATTGAATAGAAACAAACAAAAATTCAAATAAATTAGCTCAGTTAAACCAACCAAAATGCGCTTGTTTTTAAGTTTGTTGTCTGTCAGTTTTACTATGCTTAAAGTTCCTCAATGGCGTCGGAGCCTTCTTTTCCGTTTCACTATCCTTTGTTCTTCAAAAGTGAAAGTAGAAAAGTATTCCTTCTTCTGTTTCCCACCTCAGTTACACCAAAGACTTCAGATTTTAATCAAACGTTACTTTCTGTTCCCCCTCAAAACCCGGGCATTACCTTTTGTGATGTGTCCCTCTACAGGCTTGATGGGGTTCAATTGTCTGTGATTGGGAATGATTTGTGGCTGACCTCCATGTCAGCAGGGTTAAGGGATTGGTTACAGGAGTGAGTGGTTGGTGATGAATGCAGTGCTCGTGTGGTGGATAAGCACTGGTTCATGTGATAGGGATGGGAGAATGGCCTCACCATTCCTATGTGAAGGGTATTCCGTTAAAGGAATCCAGGGACTCAACTTAGTTTGGTTAACCCCTGAGAGGGGGTTGTGCCCATGCCTGAGTCCAGGGGAGCATATGGGGGAGTGTACAAAGTCTGTTCCCCAGTTTTTCACCTACCTCAGGTGTTCACCCTTGGCTGACCTATGATAGAGCTCTGGGTCAGCACTACCTGCAAGGGTGCAGGGAGCTAGTCGAAACAGAGCCTATGCAACCACTCACTTTTCTGTAATCCATAAAGTTGTGGCCTAAATTCTGCCAAAAACCAAAACTTAAAATTTGACTCAAATGTGTCTTTATTTAGGGGGGAGGTCTCTGAGTCTGAACATGCAAATGGGATAAAGCATAACTGAGACCCCAGCTTCTCCAGTACATTCCTTTGAAATATGCCAGCAATGTTTCTAATTTCATTTCTATTGTGTGCTCTAATTACAGCTGGTTTGGATAACCTAACTGTTCCTAAATACTGGCTGGTCTTTTCTAGGGCTAGATTTGTTTTCCTTCTGATGTACTTAGAATCATAGAATCATAGAATCATAGAGTTGGAAGAGACCACAAGGGCCATCGAGTCCAACCCCCTGCCAAGCAGGAAACACCATCAGAGCACTCCTGACATATGGTTGTCAAGCCTCTGCTTAAGGACCTCCAAAGAAGGAGACTCCACCACACTCCTTGGCAGCAAATTCCACTGTCGAACAGCTCTTACTGTCAGGAAGTTCTTCCTAATGTTTAGGTGGAATCTTCTTTCTTGTAGTTTGGATCCATTGCTCCGTGTCCACTTCTCTGGAGCAGCAGAAAACAACCTTTCTCCCTCCTCTACTTGATGACTATTTTTGGGGTAATCAGCATAAAAAAATAGTTGCGCCCCTGCAGGCATATAGCAATAGAAGCACTCAGACATATTGTTTTTGTATGTAACTTTTACAGAGATGAGTGAAATAGATTTACTCCCAGCCTGCTAAAATACACACAAAGGACTTTTGAATGGTATTTGGCCTGTTTATTGGCTTACATGCGCAAAATAATAGCAGCAACAGTTGCTAGGTTTTTCTCTTTTTTGCTGCAATGATCCGTACAGAGGCCTGCACAGAGCTCCTGGAGGCATTCCACACCCTGGACAGGGAATGAGGTTTTCCATGAGCTCAGAAAACTTGGAGGGCCCACCTCGCATGTCACCAACCTCAGTTTCATTTCGTAGCATGAATATCAAACCTGCCAGATGATAAGCTGTAGGTTTTACATGGTTTGTAAAGATGTTGGAGATTCCTAGACTCTTCTCCCCAGATAGTCACTAACCAGGCACTTATGAATGCACAAGATGCACACTTGCCAACTGCCCCACTTTGAGACGCACATCCCCAATTCATACTTTGAACTGAATTTGAAGTTCAGGGCAGTTTTTCCAACAGCCTTTTCTGGACCTTGAGGGTGGAGGAAGTGAACGGGGCATCCCAGAAGGGAATATTGACCAGAGCCCTGGCCACTGGGGACAGTATGACAAGAGAAGCTTTTCTCCTATGTATCTGCTGCCTTAAGCCTGACCACCTTGCTAGGCATGCGACATCCACTTAAGGGCATCTCCAGTAAAGGCACATTTCTGACTAAGGATCTAAGACATCTCCTTGGAGATATGGATGGATTTCAATTACTTAGTCCGTCTAAGTGGAGCTCTGCTCCCACAGGGTACTATTTACTGTGGTATTTTGCCATGGCCATTTAAGCTTTGGGTTGGGCCCATGTGAATATGGGGCTCACTCTTTCTTAACAGCAGGCACAACATTGGCTTATGTTGGGGGCTGCTAACCTGACTAGAACAAGCCATTTGCTGATGCTGCATATCAAGACTACATCTGCCCTAATCAGATTCTGTGTTCAGGTCACCATTTCTGATCTGCCATTCCTTAACTGTGGGTTTCTAGACACAGCACCATTATTTGGATTGCAAAAACTGAGCATAAAGAGTATTGTTTTGTCCACTAGCAGGGGCTCCTTTGTAACTGGTAACTGAGTGGCAACAAGGTATCACTTGGGTCAAAATGCAGATGCAGAGTTGGAGAAAACTTTCCTGCTGAATTGCAGTTGAACAGGCACCTGGGAAGCTTTCTTAAAGAAAATACTGGCAACCTAATTTAAACATGTCTGCAGAACCACGGGGGCCTAGGAACTTGTCTTCTCTTTAAAAATAAATGAATTTGAAAATGAGATTATTGAAAATCTTTTTTAACCCCAGATACAGTATCGTGCATACAGTTCAGTCCTTGAATTATACAATATGAGAGCCAGTGTGGTGTAGTGGTTAAGAGCGGTAGTCACGTAATCTGGGAAACCGGGTTCGTGTCTCCACTCCTCCACATGCAGCTGCTGGGTGACCTTGGGCCAGTCACACTTCTGTGAAGTCTCTCAGCCCCACTCACCTCACAGAGTGTTTGTTGTGGGGGAGGAAGGGAAAGGAGAATGTTAGCCGCTTTGAGACTCCTGAAGGGGAGTGAAAGGCGGGATATCAAATCCAAACTCTTCTCTTCTTCTTCTTCTTCTTCTTTTGTTGATATAATCACAGTGATTAGTGAATGAAAAAAGAAACTCTCTGGACACATAGTAATGCAAGATTATTTGTGAAAGAGCACTCTAATCCACGTTAGTGATTTTGATCACAGAACAAGAGGTTGTTAGCTGTTCTGCGATAATTAAATTGAAAATTGAAAATTTTGATCTTGCATACATGCTATTAGTGTTGGGTTAAAAAAAACACCACAGCCTAGAAGAAATGTGGCTGGAGAAATTAAAGATGCTGAATTCCCTTCTGGGCTGATGAGGAAGCTTGGCCATTGTTGCTTTCCCAGTCAATAATCTACTCATTCATGTAGTAGGTAGGATTGCATCTGGTTGAATGAGTTATAGATGTAGACGTTTATTTATCTAGCTTTAAGTAAAATGCTTGCAGCCTTTGGCAGAGTAATTAACGTGGGTGCAGTTTCTTCTCTTTTCAAGTCTCTTTAAGCAGGGATCCATTAGGCCATTGAACGCACAGCCTTTGGTCGCGTATGTTTACACTGAAACAAGTGAGGCAGAATTAAAATCATGTCAAAACTGCAGCCCCCTCTGACCCCATTCTCTCCTCCCCGGTGATGATACTCGCAGGAGTGGGAGAGCGGAGTCTGCTCACCAGCCCCTCTCCCACACACCCTGTTGCCTAGGCTTCTGTCATGTCAGATCATGTGGGGAGCCCACCCACAGAGTGGGTCATGAACCCACTTTGGCTCTAACATGTGGGTGGAGAAGGTTGGTTGCCAACCAAGACTAAAAAATAATAATATTTGGAAGTCATCTCTAGTGTGTTTGATGAGGTTTGTTTCCAGATGCCTATGCAAAGCATTCAATATCGTGCATCTTCCCAGTGACAATATTGCTGTGCAGTAAAATGGAGGGGAAAGAGATTCACAAATGCCCATTGTTAACACTGCAACTCTTTCATTAGACTCTCACAGGGCAATCCTATGAATGTCAACTCAGACACATGACACATTGTTTTCAGTGGGCTTATTCCAAAGTCCTCATGCAGCCCATGTCACTTTTGTGTACCCTCAACATCTTGGTTGCCAACTCCTTTGTGCTAGTTCCCCTGGCATGATAAATATTGAGAAAAACCTCTGCCCTTCTGGTTCTTCTTGATATGTTGTGGCACTTCTTCCCTTCCCTTCCCAGCTTTCAGCTGCCCCCTGATCTTAAAAAAAAACCCTCCAGAGAAAATACAAGTGAACCAACACCTACAGTGTCCTCATCTCAGTGCCCTGTGCAAGACCTATTCTTTCTGTATTTCTTTGGATGGTATGCTCACAGCAGTCTAGACTAAGGCATGTTACTCTTTAACATATTGGCTGGAGAAGATTACTTTTTAAATTCCAATTGAATGGGGAAGTAGGCTGTATGTAGAGATCCTGCTAATCCCTGGATCCAGCAAGTGTTAATATTTAACCAAGGCTTCTAATTCTTGAGGTGATAGGCTGGGTGATGAGCCAATAAGGGGAACAAAGGAAGGTGCTCTGTGTGAGATGTCCCATGGGGGGGATCCCCAACCTCAATGCTCCCTTAACTCACAGATAGTGAGAAGTACAGAAACCAGAGTTGAGAGCTGAGAGTTTGTAGTGATGTGGCCTAGAAGCAAAGCAGCAAGAGAGAGAGAGAGAGAGAGAGAGAGAGAGAGAGAGAGAGAGAGAGAGAAATAATTCATTTCAGTTTGAATCCAAGGCTGCGACCATGGAAGTAACAATGCCCTCTTGGGGTCTTCATGGTGTGAAACTCTCCATCGTAGGTTCAGGTTGTATAGCTCCTATATCTTGTATATTGTATAACCCCTATATCTTAAGGATGCCACAGTCTCTGCTGTCCCTCATTCTGATGAAACCAAACCCTGGGTAAGTAGGCAACAATAGGCATACCCTCCAACATTTCTCTCATGAAAATAGGGACGTCCCATTCCATAATGATAATTTATACCCCACACATCTTGCTAGGTTGCGCCAGCCACTCTGGGCAGCTTCCAACATATGTAAAAACATAATAAAACATTAAACTTTTTTTTAAAAAAACTTCCCTATACAGGGCTGCCTTCAGACGGCTTGGGGGTTGGATAACTGCATACCCTCCAACATTTCTCCAATGAAACTAGGGACATCCTAAGGAAAAGTGGGACATTCCGGGATCAAATCAGAAACCAGGATGGCTTCTCTAAATCAGGGGTGTCCTTGGAACATAGGGACACTTGGAGGGTCTGCAGTTTGTTTACAGCATATTGGCTGGGGAAGGATACTTTTAAAATCCCAATTAAATCTTTAAAATGAAATAAAACCAACATTTTCTGCAGTGTGCACCTGGTGGCTCAGATAGCACACAGCACTTGGATTGTTCTGAATGTGTTTAGTATTGGCTTTTGAGTTGAAGCCACTAATAAACTTTTCACTTTAAAAATCTAATTACTCTAACTTTGACATACTTCTATAGCAGGTTCAGCACTTTCCAGCACAACACATATTTGTAGCATTGCTTAAGATAACACATGCATAAATATTAGTATTCTTCCCAACATTACCACCCTTAGAGATCCTAGGAATCAAGTGAAACTTAAATGGGTCATTTATTTCTTAACTGTAAGACTAATTTGGGAAGAATTGAAGTAAAGATGCAATTAATGCGTATGAGCAACCCATGACGAGACATGCTGATTCACTTTGAGATATGAAATCTTGTCTCTTGAGGGTGTTGGATATGTCTAGCCTGGTAAAAAGGAGACTGAGAAGATATATGATAGCCATCTTCAAAAATATCAAGGGCTGTCACATGGAAGAGGAAGCAAACTCATTTTCTCCTCCTCTGGAGGTAGGATCCAAACTAATGGATTCAAGCTACAATGACCGCTTCCCACATCAACTGGGGGCGGCCTTTTGTGTGGTCATGTGCATCCCCCCGGATCCCAGTGTGGCTCCTGGTAGTAAGGGCTGGCTTTGCCCTCCCCAGGCTGGATACCTGGAGGTCTCCGCTTACCTCAGCCAATCGCCCAATCCCGCCTGGGGAGGCGTTGCCAAGGGATCGGCCAGGTAGGGAGAGGGACCACCCTGCCCACACAACAGAAGGTGACTCTTACCTGCGAGGTGTCAGTTGACTCCAGAGCTTCTCCTATCCTGCCCTCCCTCAATTAAGCCTTCTTTTGCAGGTTAACCTCTTCTCTACAGGTACACAGGCACTGCTACATCATCGTCACTGTTGAAGGGCCGCAAAGGAATTTTCCTGTTTTGGCAGGTTTTGCCTTTCCCAGAGCAAAACGTCACAACTTTTGCGGTTTCAGGCCTTGGACTGAATCCTTTAGTCTTTCTTCCAAAATGGAATGTGTGTGTGAAGCGGTGACCCTCGCCCCCCTTGCAGCATTGCTCTCCCCTGCTACGACGGTGAAATGGGGGGGGGCCTCTCTGCTTGAACATATGTTCTCCAGAGCCAGCCCAATCCCCACACATTCTGGATAACCCTGATGTCTCCCAGATCTCCGACTGGGGACTGGGAAGGATAAATGCCCAGTGCTTGAGCCAAGGTCTCCCTACATCTGAAACTTAATAAAGACGTGGCCAATTTTAATCCAATAGCGCATTGTCTTGAGTCATTATTCCGCTCGAGGGTCACCTGGGGTTGGGGGGACTCCGCCTGTCCACGCAAAAGAGATTGTGACTAAACATAGGAAGAACTATCTGACTGTTAGAGCTCTTTGACAGTGGAATGGACTCCCTTGGAAGATGGTGGGATCTCCTTCATTGGAGAGTTTAAAGCAGAGGTTGGGTGGCCATCTGTCACAAATGCTTTAGTTGCGATTTCTGCATTGCTGGGGGTTGGACTAGATGACCCTTGGGACCCCTTCCAACTCTACAGTTCTATGAATCTATGACTCAGTTTAGTTTCAGTGGAGGTGAAGAAGGCATACTAGTTCTGGTCTGATTTAACTTTCAACTTCCTGGAAGATTTGAGGCTGCCTTCACTGAGTTGTACATATAAATATGAGATTGTACAGGCAATGGTGTACTGTTACTGCATGAGAAAAGCCCCGCCCCCAAATTATATTCTTGAAGGATGTTGGGAGCCTTTAAATGTGAAAGGATTAAAGGCATACAAGTGAGACCTGTAACAAAATGTTGCCATTTGGTGTGTCCTTCTCTTAAGAGTGCCAGCCAATCACAAGCTCTTCCAGGACATTCGATTCTCTGCTTATTGTCTCTCTCTCCCACAGCTATGGACCTTTAAGAGAGTAGTTCTGCATATGGCGAATCATCGGTTACTTCCACTTTCCCGCATTCATAAAGTCCCTTCCTCTCCATTTGAGGAAAACTATTTATGAAATTAATGTCTTCCTTTTTTTTTTTTAAATGCTTCTTGCTAAAATTTGCTAGGAACAATTTCAATACTTCCAGCCCTCTTTATTTGTGTATAAATAAAATATCCCACTTTGTACAATCTTGAGTCCCCTTCTGATGTTAATTTTAGGGAATGGAAGTCCTTGCAGCATGTCTTCCTCCTGTACTGTTGGAAGACCTCTCATGTGCAATAGCTCCTGACAATGCTTGAGGCAGCTACTGGAGCAACACTGGTGTGAGAAGGAGTTGTTCTGCGGATTCCTCCAATGGTTGCTTCCATGCCCTGAAGGTTAGGTCAGAAGCATCCCTTAAACTTCTGCTCTGGATCATAAGTTTATGCCAAGCAGGGAAGTAAAGAAAGAAATATGGAAAAGGATCAGTGTCAAAACATAGCTTTAGGTTTTGAGAGAGCAGTGTTAGCAACAACATTATCCAGCAGCCATCATGCAAGGCTCGGGGAAATTCCCCTTTAATCTCTCTTATCTGATTGCTTTTACTACACTCATTTCCTTTAGTATGTAATAACCAACTATGATAATTATGTTTTCAACAGGATTTTATGTTCCTGTAAGTGTTGTGATCTATCAATTTGCGTATTTATATTGTCAACTGCATGCCTTTCATGTTCATGTTTTTCCTTTTGCTACCCTTTTTGTTCTCCTTGTTTATGAAAGCTGGCATGTACAATTAAGTGGTTGCCTATTTCCTCAGTGGAGATTGCTACACTTCAGAAAATATTTCTTTTCCCCCATATATATATATATATATATATATATATATATAGGATGAACATTAGATAATACCAAACAATAAACACATATGCTTGCACCAACAGGCAGGGGGATTTCTAAGTTAAGTCTCCAGATCCTCTTGGTATGCTTGTTTTCTAAAGGTATAAAGACAAGGAGCTGCTTGCCACTTGACTTACTGAATATATAATAGTGCCATTGTATTCTGCTCTGGTCAGACCTCACCTGGAGTACTGTGCCCAGTTCTGGGCACCACAGTTCAAGAAGGACACTGACAAACTGGAACGTGTCCAAAGGAGGGCAACCAAAATGGTCAAAGGCCTGGAAACGATGTCTTATGAGGAACGGCTAAGGGAGCTGGGCATGTTTAGCCTGGAGAAGAGGAGGTTAAGGGGTGATATGATAGCCATGTTCAAATATATAAAAGGATGTCACATAGAGGAGGGAGAAAGGTTGTTTTCTGCTGCTCCGGAGAAGCGGACACGGAGCAATGGATCTAAACTACAAGAAAGAAGATTCCACCTGAACATTAGGAAGAACTTCCTGACAGTAAGAGCTGTTCGACAGTGGAATTTGCTGCCAAGGAGTGTGGTGGAGTCTCCTTCGTTGGAGGTCCTTAAGCAGAGGCTTGACAACCATATGTCAGGAGTGCTCTGATGGTGTTTCCTGCTTGGCAGGGGGTTGGACTTGATGATTCTATGATTCTATTCTACCCAACCCAAGTGTGATACAGCCTCAGGGGTTTAACTATTAGCACTGCCAATTGCCTCTTGAAAGCAACAGCTTCCTTTCACAGACTTGAGCAGGAGATACATTATTAGGAACTATACGTCTCAAAAATACAAGTGCATCTGCCTCACAAATAAGAAACATCTGTTTGTATTTAACAAAGTGATTCCCATCTAGCCAACTTTTCTCTTTACACACACACACACAATTTTAATCATAAAAAATAATAATGCAAAACTTTCATAATTCTCTGAAACTTAGAAGACATACTTCCAAATGGCTATTTGCAATGGGCTGTAGGAAATGCTATTGCAGGCATGCCCTAAAAGAAAATGTGATGAAAATGATGTATAGATGGTATATTACACCTGTTAAGTTAGCAAAAATGTATAAAGTTAGTAATAAATGTTGGAAATGTAAAGAAAAAGGGGGAACATTTTATCACATGTGGTGGGAATGTAAAAAGGTGAAATGCTTCTGGCAGATGATATATAATGAGTTGAAAAAAAATGTTGAAATATACATTTATAAAGAAACCAGAAGCATTTCTATTGGGCACTGTGGGGAGTTATATAAATGTAAGCTCTTTTTATATGCAGTAACAGCAGCAAGAATATTATTGGCCCAAAAATGGAAGCAAGAAGAGTTACCGTTGATTGAAGAATGGAGAATGAAGTTAATGGACTATGCAGAATTAGATAAACTAACAGGAAGGATTCGATCATCAGAGGTGCTGATGGAAGTCCGAAAAGATTGTATAAGTGATAAGCTTTGTGGTACATTTTATAATTTATATGTTAAAATTAATTAAAAATATTATTTTTTTAAAAAGGAAATGCTATTGCAGGCATAGGCAAACTCTGGCCCTCCAGGTGTTTGGGACTACAATTCCCATCATCCCTAGTGTCAGGGAACTGCCATTGCAGTCAGGAGTGGTGGAAGGGCTCCCAAGCGATGCCGGAGAAGGTCCCAGCAGGAAAAGAGTGGACTCAGTGACCGGGGAAGGAAATCAGCGTTACACCAGGGAGAAAGGCGGGCAGAGGCGGGTTTCGGAGGGATGGCCCCAGGACTCTTCGCCAGAGACCAGCGGGGAGAGTATTGGTCCCCCACTGCCCACACCCACCCTGCGCAGAAGTCTTCTGCGCAAGGAGGCTAGGCGGAGACTATCCGTCAAGGAACTTTTATGTTGGAAGAAGTTCAGGAAACGCCCACTGACGGATTCTGCCAGTGACTGAGACAGACGTGGAATCAGGACTGTCCAGCCAGGGAAAGGTTTATCCAGGCAACCTCACCGAGAGTGGCGGCAACTTACGCACGAGTAACCCCCAATTCCCATTACAGCAATCCGTCAGTCCTTGACGTTGCTTGTGCACAACGACAAGAGAGGCAGCACCATGAGCCAAACCGGTGGAGCAGGCGCCCAGCAGGGAGCAGCGGCAGAGCCAAGTCTGGAGGAGAGAAATTGAGAGTTGGAACGGCAGGTTGCTCTGTTGGCGGCGCAGCTAGACGAAAGGAGGTCTCAGGATGCCCAGGGCAGGCCCACCCCCATCACAAGGAAGGTACCAGGACTGGTGCACAAGTTTGGAGGGAACCCTCGTGACTATAATGCGTTCAGAACAGAGGTGCAGTACGCGTTGGAACTGCAGTATGATGACTTTGTTGACGATGGCGAGCGGGTGGCTTATGTTGTGGGTCATCTTCAGGATGCGGCCAGGGAATGGATTAGGCCCTTAATGGCAACGCAGAATGCTGCCTTAAAAGACCTTAGGAAATTTTTTGGCGCCATGGATACTATGTTTTCCAGCCAGGTGGGGCAAAGTGTGACTCGCCGAGAACTGATGGCTTGCAAGCAGGGGAGCCAAACAGTTAGGGAGTACTGGTCACGTTTTGCGATGATTATCCACAGACTGGGGTGGGATCTGAGCTCGGAATCCGTGCAAATGTTATTTGAGGAAGGATCAGCCCCATCGGTGAAGGACGAGCTTTCCCGCGCGCCCCGCCCGCAGTCGGTGGATCAGCTGACCAAGGCTGTGCTTGCTATCGGAGTACGCCAGGAAGCGCAGGCTCAAGAGAAGCGGGAGGGGAGAGGAGAGCGTTGGCATGACAACCGCATTCCTGAAATGCCGAGGCAGCCTTCCCAGCCAGTGGAGCCAATGGAAATCGATGGCGCGCGCGCGCAAGGGGTTCCAAACTCCAACGAAATGCAGAAGAAGGAGGGGGAGACAGCCAAGAAGTGTTTCCTCTGCCAACAGCCAGGACATTTTGCCAGGGTCTGCCCGCAAAGGAAGGCTTGGCAAGGGATGGTGGGGGCAGCTGGTGGTGAGGAGGAGGGGAACAAGGAGCAGGAGCAGGGAAACGCCAACGCTTGGCTGCCAATCATCGGGCACAGCAGCCAGGCCAGCAACCACTAAAAGTGCCCCAGCCAGACCCCCCCCAAGGCAGCTATAGCCATAGAGGTGGAACTAGAACTCCCAAACGGACACCCAGTTAAGGTGAAGGCACTACTGGATTCAGGCAGTTCTTGCAATTTCTTCAGCAAGGACTTCGTGCTAGAGCACCAGCTCCACCTACTGCCCTTAGATTTTCCCCTGCAGGTGACCACTATCGATGGAAGAGAACTGCTGGGGGGGGGGAGTGACGCACCAGACGCCACCAATGCGAATGAAGGTTTCCAGACACACAGAAACCATTGCTTTTCATGTAGCCACACTGGCAGGACCCCCAATCATATTAGGAATGAGCTGGCTGGCGCTACATGATCCAGTAGTGGCATGGCATCAGCGGACAGTTACCTTTGGGTCAGTGCACTGTTTAGAATACTGCCTGGGGGGGGGAACCCCAAGAATGGCAGTGGCCAGGGTGGCTGGGATGGCTGTGGAGCAGAAAGGGGAGGTACCACCTCAATACGCTGATCTGCAGGAGGTCTTCAGTGAGAAGGAAGCGGATAAACTACCCCCCCCCCATAGGCCCTTTGACTGCCAAATCAACTTGATCCCAGGGGCTCAGCTGCCGGTGGGTAAGCTGTACGCCATGTCGGACCGGGAAATGCAGGAGTTAAGGAATTTTATTGACAAAAACCTGAAAAGAGGTTTCATAAGAGAATCAAAGGCGGTGGGGGGCAGCCCTGTGTTCTTTGTGGACAAGAAAGACACTAATCAGCCCAGGCTCGTTGTGGACTATAGGGGGGTGAATTTGGTGTCAGAACCCGTGACCTTCCCAATGCCCAGGATTGACGACATTTTAACACGAGTAAGGCAGGGAAAGATTTTTACCAAGCTGGCCCTTCGGGGAGCGTACAATTTGATTAGGATGAGGGAGGGGGATGAATGGAAGACCACCATGTTCACCCCTTTGGGGGCCTTTGAGTACCTAGTTATGCCTTTTGGATTACAATCAGGTGCAGGCGGTGCTGGAATGGAAGACCCCCAAAACCCGGAAGGACGTGCAGAGGTTCCTAGGGTCCAGCAACTTCTACCGGAAGTTCATCAAGATCTTCGCCCACTTGACCGCGCCCATCACAGACTGTCTCAGTAGCAAAAGGAAGTTCGTCTGGACGGAAGATGCACAGCAGTCCTTTGAAAAGCTGAAGAAGGCCTTCGCTTCGGAAGAGCAGCTCCTGCACGTAGATCTGCAGAAGCCAATGAGGCTGGAGACAGATGCGTCAGACTGAGCCATCGGAGCGGTACTGCTCCAGCTGGGAGACCAGTCCAGCTGGAGGCCGTGTGCCTTCTTCTCAAGGAAGCTGAGCAAATCGGAGCAAAACTACACGGTGTATGACCGTGAACTGCTTGCTATTTATGCAGCATTTCGATGCTGGAGACATTTGCTAATAGGAGCGCAGCATAAGATCCAGGTGTGTACGGACCATAAGAACCTGGAATACTGGAGGACAGCACGTGTGCTCAACCAGAGACAGGTGCGGTGGGCACAAGAATTCTCCAAGTTTTTCTTCGAGATTCGGTACGTGCCGGGAGAGGAAAACATAAGAGCAGATGCTCTCTCCCGGAAGGAGAGGGACCACCAGAAGTCAGGCACGTGATCCCCGAGGACCAATGGGTGTGTGTGGGAGTGTTGGTCGGGGAACGAGAACTAGCCGAACTTACGAGAGACGATGGGTTCACTCAAACCAAAATCAGAGAACCCAGGGAAGCAGGGGAAAACCATGGCGGTTTTGAGGCGAAGGAAGGGGTGCTGTATTACAAGGGAGCATTGTATGTACCTGGGGAGAACTTGAGGGGTAGGGTTCTCAAACAACTCCACGACAGTCTGACGGCAGGGCATTTTGGTCAACACAAAACCATGTTGCTAGTCACCAGGCAGTTCTGGTGGCCGAGAGTGAGGGAAGATGTACGGGAATATGTACGGGGGTGTGACCGCTGCCAGCGGGCAAAGGGGAAGAGGGCTGCACCCACAGGGTTACTGGAACCCTTACGCACGCCGGAAAGACCATGGGAGGTGGTGTCCATAGATTTCATGACCGATTTACCAAAGTCAAGGGGGGAAACGGCAGTCATGGTGGTAGTCGATCTACTAACTAAAATGTGCAATTTCATAGCCTGCTCACATGCGGTGATGGCAGAGGAAACGGCCAGGTTGTTTGTGGATCACATATTCCGGCTGCATGGCGCCCCCTTGAGGGTTTTATCTGACCGCGGGAACAATTTACTTCACGGTTCTGGAGGAAGCTCATGAGCCTGCTGCAAGTCGAGGTGAGCTTCTCCACGGTGAGACACCCGGAGACCAACGGGCAAGCGGAAAGAGCGAACAGTATACTCCAACAGTACCTACACTGCTACGTCAGTGAGAGGCAGAACGATTAGGTGGAGAAACTAGCGCTGGCCGAATTTGCATACAACAACGCTGAACATGTGTCCACGGGAATGAGCCCGTTCATGGCTAATTATGGGTGTCACCCCAGGGCATTCCCAGGGAGAGGGGAGGAAGGGTGGAGCGTACCGGCGGCAGAGCAGTTTGTGGAAGAAATGGAGGCCCTACACCAGCAACTCAAGATGAACTTGGAAAGGGCCAAGGAGACTTACAAGAGGCAGGCAGACAAGCACCACAGGGAAGGGGAAACTATACGGGTTGGGGATCGGGTGTGGTTGTCAACCCAAGGGTTACCCTTTAAGGGAGGGTGCAAGAAGTTAAGGCCAAGGCGACTAGGACCTTTTGAGGTAACCCAGCAGGTGAACCCCGTGGCATTTAAGCTCAAGTTGCCGACCAGCATGAAACTACACCCGGTGTTCCATAGGTCTCTCCTCTCACCATACAGGGAGGAGCGGGAATTTCCGGGGCGAGAGGGAGAAGTCCCCATACACCCACAGGTGGAGGAGAGGGAACTTCGCAGTCAAGCCACGGAAATACTCGACTCTAGATGGCGAGGGCACCAGGTGGAGTACCTGGTGGCCTGGGAGGGCGAACCCGAGTCAGAAAACACGTGGGTTCCCGCGGAGGCCATCAGGGATGAGTATCTTAGGGAGGAGTTTCACAGCAGGTTCCCAAGGAAACCCAAACCACTAGCGAGATTCTGGGAGGAGCATTTTGGAGGCACAGAAGATGAAGAAGAGTTTGTGGGGTTTTCAGGCTCTGAAGGAGAGGGAGGAGAGGTGTCAGCTGGAGAGGAATCGGACTGGGAAGGTTACCCCGTGGGAGGAGACAGGAGGAGGTGGGAGGTAGAGTTTGAATCATCAGAGGATGGGGGCGGTTCCTTCAGGGGATTCCCCGCATCGTCGGCTGAGTCAGAGGGATGGCTCCAGGACTCTTCGCCAGAGACCAGCGGGGAGAGCATTGGTCCTCCTCTGCCCACACCCACCCTGCGCAGAAGTCTTCTGCGCAAGGAGGCTAGGCGGAGACTATCCGTCAAGGAACTTTTATGTTGGAAGAAGTTCAGGAAACGCCCACTGACGGATTCTGCCAGTGACTGAGACAGACGCGGAATCAGGACTGTCCAGCCAGGGAAAGGTTTATCCAGGCAACCTCACCGAGAGTGGCGGCAACTTACGCACGAGCAACCCCCAATTCCCATTACACCTAGCTAACAGGAACAGTGGTCAGGGATGATGGGAACTGTAGTCCCAAACATCTGGAGGGCCAGAGTTTGCCTATGCCTGCTGCTATTGTGACAAGAAGGGACACTTAGACAAGGCGATTTGCTTCCTGTATGCAGCCATTTTAGACAAAAGGCAGGTGAGGGGAGACATCCTAAAGGTGCAAAATTGTGCATGGTTTGGAGAACATGAGATGATTTTCTTCTTCTCTTGTAACACTAGAACTCAAAGACATCCAGTGAGGTGGAATGTTGGAAGATTTAGTAGTTCTTTGGCTTGTGCTTAGCTAAACCATGGAATTGGCTCCCACAATAAGTCATGATGGAAACCAACTGAGATGGCTTAAAAGAGCATTAGAGAAATTCATGGAGGTTAAGGCTATTAATGGCTACTAGCCACCCAGGCTATGTTGTGCCTCCACTGTTGGAGACAGTAAGCCTCTGGATGCCATTTTCTGGCACTCAGATCCTATTTGTGGCATCTCATGGGCATCTGGTCAGCCACAGCATGCTAGATGCTGCATCTGCGGGGCCATTGGCGTGATCCAGCAGGCTGCTTTTATATTCTCCCTGCCACACTTTATTCACCCCTGAAAATCCTCCCCTGAAGCTCAGGGGATCCTTGGCAAAAGCGAGGGATGTGGTGTAAGAGTAGCTGGAGGAGGAGAAATTGCTAAAAATGTGTTGACGGTGCCTTCTCTGGGCGTTGCTGATGGTCCTCTCTTCTCACGTGAGGCTTTTCACAGGATGCAGGCAGGGCTACCATGAGGTAAAGTGAACCAGATGATTTGGGGTGCCATAAAAGGGCAACAAGTTGTTACTTGCTTTGTTATTATTGATTTTTTGCCAACTGGGATATGGAGAGGCCATTTGGGGCCCTTGTTTTTCTGTCTTACGTGCCACAACAACCTGACTGGCTATGACTTGGGGACGGGGTGTGATTTGCTGCACCAGGGCGGATCCAAGATCTTCTGCTGCCTAAAACAGAGGACCAAATGCCCCCCCCACTCCCAAGTCTCTGGGATATTTAAAATGTGGTCAAACCAACCATTCATGTTTTGCTGGACAGGCACATGAGAGGAGCTGACACTCACAAAGTTTTGTTGTAAGTTTGCTAGAGAGACACTCCTTCTGTGCCCTGAGAGGAGGAAGGCGTAGCTAGATAATCTCCTGCCTGCCTGGGTATGGGCTCCATCTCCCTTTCCACCTCCTGCATCCCTGTAAGGTAAAAGGCAAAGGTAAAGGACCCCTCCCCATGCCAACAATGTGACAACATCATTTCCAGATAGACTTAAGTAGGTGTTTGCAACTGAATTACCATTTTAAACCTACCTGAAGAGTATCTTCATCCTGGATTATTTAAACTAAAAGGTGACAATTAGCCTATCTAAGCTTTCCTTTTAAGCTGCAAAGGGTTGCACTCTGCTGTACTACCCATGTGAGGAAGGAAGGATAATATCTAATAAGTAAATCCTCTCCTAGCACCTGTTCACATCCCAACAAAGTCAAAGCCAGTCCAGTTCTAGTGGCACTTGAAGCAACAAGTAAACAAACAACCCCCTGGTGTAAACAGCCACTGTATTTGAAGCAGCACTGGTTACAATCCATGCATTTTGCTTTATCTGTGACAACTTTGCCTCATATTGTTTTTAGCCAGATTAAGGTTGCAATCCTTAATAAACTTGCAGAGTAAGCCCCTTTAAACACAACTTCTGAATAGCAGATATAAAATGCCGTTGTTAAGACCGCAGTGTCTAACTTTATTACAACTGGGAATCTTTTATTTCTTATAGGAAGTAAATTCATATCAAAATATGTAAACCCAAGTATTGTTTGTTTTTGTTGTAAATCTATTCCAATGTATGTGACAGATCAAGGAGAGGTATTCAGCGCTGCGCTGTTCCTGTTGTTCTGCCCATGCATGCCTTTCCACTTGACACTTGCCTGGCAGCTCTCTCCTCCTCCCCCTGGGGGTTCTGGGGGTTCTCCACCCCTCTGCTTGTTGGGAGTGTTGGGATGCATGGCAGAGGAGAGGGAACCCCATTGCACTGGCAGCACTTGTGCTGGTTCCCAGTAGATCATCGGTTTAGTTGAATCCACCCCTTGGTATATGACAGGGATTGAGTTTTTCTTTAACAAAATGCAATTTATTATTATTAATTAAATTTCTATGCCGTCCTATCAAATGATATGCTATCTGAACACCTTGAATTGACATTTTTAAGAGTTCTTCCTTTGGTCATGTAACTCAATGAATTTATTTTCCTAGTTAGGGTCTTTCTCCTATTCTTTTACTCCATGTGTATTGTTTTATGGAAATGCTTTTTTAAATGAGAGAAGCATAACTCCTGGGTCCAAAGTGCTGCACTCACAGATTTATCACAGAGCAGACATGGCCGCTCTGTGGCTCTGCAGAGGTTGTTGGACTCCAGCTTCCATCCAGCCTGACCATTGGCCATGCAGAGCAGGGCAGATGGGAGTTGGAGTCCTATGACTTCCAGAGGATCTCAGGTTCCCCATCCATCCCTGTGACTGACATCAGATCAATGCTGTTTTGCCACTGAGTGCAGGGAAAAGAACTTCAGCCATTATCTAAATATAATCTTACACTGCCCTGTGGCTAAGGAACATATCACAGCTTGTATGCAGCCACCAAGTGCTCCATCTTTTCATCCCACACTGGCAAAATTACTCCCTTTGACGATAAAATGCAGAGAGCTTAAATGACTACATTATAAAAATGTCAAATATTAAAATTAGAAATATTTAAATAAATTATTCAAGCCTCACTATTAAAACAAGATCCTCTCTTTCCCTTGTGGGGATGTGTGTTTGTGAGAAGGACCACTTTGTCTCCCATGGAAAGAAATATATTTAATGATACTAAATAAAACCACAGAAAAGGTCTTAATAGCTAGTCAAGCTGAATTTAGGGGTGTTTTTGTAATTTAATATATTTTTCAACCCCTCAAAATGTCCTAATCCTCTTTAATACTTTTTAACATGGTAATTAAATCATAAACATCAATTAGATTATTCAACACGCAGTTGGAAAATCATTAATTCCCATTTCGTTGTTTTGTGGCACTCTGGAGCATGACTTGTTAGTTCAAACTGAGGAGATCAAGTTTTGAGATGTCTGTTTCACTTGAATAGCATCTTCCCCCTCCCTTAAATATTCTATTTATGTATCTTCTAACAAATTAAAAAGAAACCAACCACCACTGATCCCAGGCATACTTCTGCATTGCAGTTTCTTCTGTGGTTATTAATTTCTGGCCAGAGTCTTATAGAGTTTTTATTTTGATGTTGTTGCTGAAGGCTGCAAATCCACTCTGCCGTTTGCTGGGAGGATGCTTGTTTTGATGAGGAATAATGCCTGGAGGCTATCGTTGCCACCTCCAGACTGACAATTGATCAAGCAACATTTTGTATACTTGACTTAAAAACACACATTTCCCAAGCACTGAAAAGTTTATCTCTGTGCCCAAACCAAGCAACTTCATATTTTCAAAGTACTAACCCTACACCTAATCTCTAAAGCATATCCTAAATGTTCAAAACAGTCCCAATCAGACAAAGTATAGACCACACATGGAGAACTTACAAAAACAGATTTTGCGCAAAAATCAACCCCTAAAGTCAGGCAAATGACCTCCCTGAAGACATTGAGGACATTCACTTTGCCCCTTGAAAACGGCTAAGGCACACCAAGCCCCTGGCACACCCTTTCATGGCAGATGAATAACTGGGGAAATGAGGAAAAGCTGTCTATAATAATAACCACCAGGAGTTACAGGACTGACATTTGCATCTCCAGATAGGTTTCTCATTGGCTTCAGCAACTGCAGAGAGAAAGGGTTCAGAAGCGTATCTCGAGGACTGCTCATTCTTAGAGATCTGCTCAAAACCATAGATCATATTCAAAGGCTCTTGCCTGGGTTCCCTCTGATACAAGGGTGATCCAAAACAGTGATGGGGCCACCTCTCTTCTGGAGTACTAGACTTGGGAAGGCAAACTGCCTACCAACCTTTTTACTTTTTCAGCACCAAGTTTAACACGATTTTCTTTTTCTGGGTTCTTCAGTTACTATGTGTTCTTATCATAGAATCATAGAGTTGGAAGAGACCACAAGGGCCATCGAGTCCAACCCCCTGCCAAGCAGGAAACACCATCAGAGCACTCCTGACATATGGTTGTCAAGCCTCTGCTTAAAGACCTCCAAAGTAGGAGACTCCACCACACTCCTTGGCAGCAAATTCCACTGTCGAACAGCTCTTACTGTCAGGAGGTTCTCCCTAATGTTTAGGTGGAATCTTCTTTCTTGTAGTTTGGATCCATTGCTCCGTGCCTGCTTCTCTGGAGCAGCAGAAAACAACCTTTCTCCCTCCTCTATGTGACATCCTTTTATATATTTGAACATGGCTATCATATCACCCCTTAACCTCCTCTTCTGCAGGCTAAACATGCCCAGCTCCCTTAGCCGTTCCTCATAAGGCATCGTTTCCAGGCCTTTGACCATTTTGGTTGCCCTCCTCTGGACACGTTCCAGTTTGTCAGTGTCCTTCTTGAACTGTGGTGCCCAGAACTGGACACAGTACTCCAGGTGAGGTCTGACCAGAGCAGAATACAGTGGCACTATTACTTCCCTTGATCTAGATGCTATACTCCTATTGATGCAGCCCAGAATTGCATTGGCTTTTTTAGCTGCCGCGTCACACTGTTGGCTCATGTCAAGTTTGTGGTCAACCAAGACTCCTAGATCCTTTTCACATGTACTGCTCTCAAGCCAGGTGTCACCCATCCTGTATTTGTGCCTCTCATTTTTTTTGCCCAAGTGCAATACTTTACATTTCTCCCTGTTAAAATTCATCTTGCTTGTTTTGGCCCAGTTCTCTAATCTGTCAAGGTCGTTTTGAAGTGTGATCCTGTCCTCTGGGGTGTTAGCCACCCCTCCCAGTTTGGTGTCATCTGCAAATTTGATCAGGATGCCCTTGAGTCCATCATCCAAGTCGTTGATAAAGATGTTGAATAAGACCGGGCCCAAGACAGAACCCTGTGGCACCCCACTAGTCACTCTTCTCCAGGATGAAGAGGAACCATTGATGAGCACCCTTTGGGTTCGGTCAGTCAGCCAGTTACAAATCCACTGAGTGGTAGCATAGTCAAGACCACATTTTACCAGCTTTTTTACAAGAATATCATGGGGCACCTTGTCAAATGCCTTGCTGAAATCAAGGTAGGCTACATCCGCTGCATTCCCTTCATCTACCAGGCTTGTAATTCTGTCAAAAAACGAGATCAGGTTAGTCTGACATGACTTATTTTTCATCTCACGCCAAAACAATTGCTGTACTGTGGGAACGACCTTGAGCTTCTGTGAGACTGTTATGGCAGATGGTAAAGGGAAGTTGGAGCCGCAGGAGAAACTCACTACTACCAGATCTGGCAGACAATTCCGGACTGACACTGCGCAGCGAAGGCTTTCAACATCTGGTCCATTTGGATTGCTAGGAACTACACTCCCACAAGTTAAACCAAAAGCTATGTCGTCGGAAGACGTTTTGGCACAGGCACTGGCTAAAATAAATGAATCCTTGGAAAGCTTAAATAAGCAAGCAGCTGAGACAAACAGGAAAATTGACATAAATACTGCAAGTATCGACAGTTTGGGGCAGAAAGTGAACACAAATACACAGTCCATTGAAAAATTACTACAGGAATCTGCGTTAACTCGTAAGACTGCCGAAGAGGCAAAAGATATTGTGATTGCTACCCAAGAGAAAATTCCGCCAGTATACAAGAAATTGAAGGATCACGATGTGACATTCTCTATGATTGAATTGAAAGACAGACAAAGAAATTTAAGAATTAGAGCAAGATAAATTGACTGAATTTCCTACACAGGAATTTACAGACTTTTGGCAATTGGATCCGGGGAAGAAAGAATTTAAGATAGTGAATGCATTTAGACTTGGAAGAAGATTAAATAAGAATAAGGCGAGAGATTGTCTGATTACCTTTCGAACAAAAGAAGAGAGGGACAGAATTTTGAACTTGCATTATCAAAAGACTTTGGAAATTGAAGACTCAAGTGTGGTTTTTTTCAAGGATATCCCAAAACATCTGTTGGATTTAAGGTCCAAATACGGAGACTTTGTGGACCTGTTGAAAAGAAACAGAATTCTTTTCAGGTGGGAATTTCCTCAAGGCCTGTCCTTTAAATATAAGGGAAGAAAGATAAAGATAAAATCAGTGGAAGAAAAAGACAGGTTCTTGCAAGACCACGAGGAAGATCTTCAGAAAGAGGTTGAAGCCAAAGAAGAGCCAAAAGGCATACTAGACATATCAAATCTATCTTTTGGACTGCACGGACCAGAGAAAGTGACACCACCCACAGAACAAGAACAGACACTTGGAGCAGTTGGAGGTAAAGCTAAGTAGCCCCATCATGGCCTTGCAACTACTAAGTTGGAACTGCAATGGTCTAAATTCCCCTCAGAAGAGGAAAAGTGTTTTTCATTTATTAAAAAAAGAACAATTAGACTTGATTTGTTTACAAGAAACACATATAATAAGGACACACAGGAAGTTATTGATTAATAAAAAATTGGGACAGGAGTTTGTTTCATCGGATAAAGTTTAAAAAAGAGGAGTTGTGATTTATGCAAAGGAGACATTAACACCGAAATTTATCTTTAAAGATGACTAAGGAAGAATTCTGGCAATTGAAATTCAAGTACAAGGAGAGAAATTTTTGATTGTGGGAATTTATGCACCTAATGAGGGGAAATCAGAATTTTATAAAAAGTTGCACGAGACTTTACTGGATTACCTGGACTATAACTTGATTTTGCTGGGGGATATGAATGGCGTAGTATCTAGAGATATGGATAAGGCACAAAGACAGGTAGTTACCACGGATGGTAGACTACCGAAAACATTCTTTGAGATGACAGACAACATGGATTTAATGGACATTTGGAGAGTAAAGAACCCCCTGGGAAGAGAGGGAACTTTCTTTTCTGAAGCCAGTATGACATGGACTAGAATTGACCAAATATGGAAAACTAGAGGAATGGCACCAAAGATAAAGAAAATCGAAATCTGCCCAAAAACTTGCTCCAACCATAATGCTGTAAGGATGGACATGAAACAAATAACAACAGGATCCTTTAGATGGAGGATGAATGACACCTTATTTAGAGATGAAGAAGTGTATAAAAAGGCCCCAAAACCTTGAGAGACTATTTTGAAATAAATATGAATACCAATGTTGAAAAAAGAGTAATTTGGGACACAAGCAAAGCGGTCATGAGAGGGTTCCTGATACAACAGAATGCCATAAAGAAGAGAAGGCAAAATGAAAAGAAAGATAATTTTTTGGAGAAAATAAAAGAAAATGAGAAGAAATTGAGAGTAAACCCAAAGTCTCAGGAGATTTTGAGAGAAATAAAATTATACCAAGTACAGTATATGGAAATAACGAATCAGGAAATAGAATGGAAAATTAAACAAATGAGACAAAAAACGTTTGAATCAGCTAACAAATGTGGGAAACTGTTGGCTTGGCAATTGAAGAAGAGACAAAAATTAAACACTATTACAAACCTAGAAGTGGCAGGAAAGAGTATACATAACCCAACTGAGATTAGAGACTGTTTCCAGAGGTATTTTAAAAAATTATATACACAAGAACCACAGAAAGAGATGGATATAGATCAATTTTTGAAAATAAATGTACTACAAAAAAATCTCTCAAGAAAGTAAGTTAATGTTGAACCATAAAATATCTGATCAGGAGGTAGAAGGTGCCATTCAAAATATGCAATTGGGCAAATCTCCAGGACCGGATGGGCTGACTTCTAGATATTATAGAACTCTGAAAGAGTGGTTACTGCAACCTTTGAAAGAAGTCTCCAATGAAATACTGGAAGGGAAAAGGGCACCAGAATCGTGGAAAGATGCGTACATTACACTTATACCGAAAACAGAGACTGAAAAGACTCAACTCAAGAACTACCAGCCTATATCGTTACTTAATGTGGATTACAAATTTTTTGCTGACATTTTGGCCAAGAGATTGAAAAAAGTATTGATGGAAGAGATTCATAAAGATCAAGTGGGCTTTCTCCCAGGAAGACACTTGTCTGATAATGTGAGGAATATAATAGATATTTTGGAAAAACTAGAAGTGAATATAAACACCAAAGCAGTTTTGATATTTGTGGATGCGGAGAAAGCTTTTGACAATATCTTTTGGAGCTTTATGAAGAAGAACCTACATGGGATGGGGGTAGGCCAAGGCTTTGAAAATGGTATAGGTGCAATATACTCTGAACAAAAGGCTAAACTAATTGTAAACAATGTGGTTACGGAAGAATTCAGAATAGAAAAAGGAACACGACAGGGGTGCCCAATCTCCCCACTGCTTTTCATATCGGTCCTGGAGGTTTTGCTAAACATGATTAGAAGGGACCGGTTAGTTAAAGGTATACAGGTCGGAGCCAAACAATATAAACTGAGAGCATTTGCAGATGACTTAGTACTGACGTTACAGGAGCCAGAATCTAGTACTAAGAGGGTTCTAGAATTAATTCAGGAATTTGGTCAAGTGGCAGGCTTTAAACGAAACAAGTTAAAAATGAAGGTTTTAGAGAAAAACTTAACAGCGATTGAAAGAGGTAGGTTTCAGAATGAGACAGGATGTGATGGCCTGGGATTCCGATTCGGAGGATGAAACAGAGGAATCCCAGCCTGCACAGGAGTCCCCGCCTCCAGGGCCGGCTGAACTGGGGCAAGGCCTAGATGCTGAGGAGCCTGCACCTGTGGCAGTGCATCAGGAGCTGGCCCCAGGTGAAGCCCTTCTGGCCCCAGAGGGGCTTGATGACTCAGTGGCCACAGGTGAGCCTCCTCCAGGGCCCAGTAACCCTTCGGCCTCTCCTGATCTGCAGAGGCTTAGGGCAGAGAGGCGAAGGGAACTGGTTGCCCCCAGGAGGAGTGCTCGCCTTAAGGCCAGAGGAGGCGGGGCTCCTGGGGGTCGGGACCGCCCCTGACCTTGGAAGAGGATAAAAGCCCAGTCAGGCCGGCCCCAGGTTGCGGGAGCAACGTCGTTGTTGGCTACGGACCTTCCTGTGTTCTTGATCCCTGCTCGGCCTCCTGTTCCTGACTATCCGGTACGCCTGTCCCCTGCTCGGCTTCCTGTTCCTGACTATCCAGTACTCCTGTTCCCTGCTCGGCCTCCTGTTCCCGACCATCCGGCGTTCCTGCTACCTGCTCAGCCTTCTGTTCCAGCGTTCCTGTTCCCCGCCCGGCTCTCTGCATCGGACCTCGCCCCTCTTCGTGTGGACTCTGCTACACTCACGGTACCTTACCCCCGGGACCAGCACACAGGATTAACTGTGATAAAGAAAGTGAAATATCTGGGAATTAATATGACAGCCAAAAATGGGAATTTGTTTAAAGATAACTATGAAAAATGTTGGACGGAAGTGAAAAAAGATCTAGAAATTTGGTCAAATTTGAAGCTTTCACTGCTGGGTCGAATTGCTGTGATAAAAATGAATGTATTGCCGAGAATGTTGTTTTTATTTCAGACATTACAAATTGTGGATAAGATGGACTGTTTCAAGAAGTGGCAGAGAGATATTTCTAAATTTGTCTGGCAGGGCAAGAAGCCCAGAATAAAATTTAAGATACTGACAGATGTAAAGGAAAGGGGTGGATTTGCCCTGCCAGACCTTAAACTTTATTACGAATCAGCAGTTTTTTGCTGGTTGAAGGAATGGCTACTTCTTGAAAACACAGACATTTTGGGTTTAGAAGGTTTTAACAACGTATTTGGATGGCATGCATACTTGTGGTATGATAAGATTAAAGCTCATAAAGCATTTAAAAATCATATCGTTAGGAAAGCTTTGTTTAATGTCTGGATAAGATATAAAGATTTGTTGGAAAATAAAACTCCAAGGTGGCTGTCACCAATGGAAGCAAAAGCTTTGAAAAGGCTCAATATGGAGGCCTAATGGCCGACATATTCTGAGATCTTGGAGCAAGAAGGAGATAAATTGAAACTGCAGAGTTTTGAAAAATTAAAGGATAAAGTGAGAGACTGGCTCCATTACTATCAGATCATAGAAGCATAGAATCATAGAATCATAGAGTTGGAAGAGACCACAAGTGCCATCGAGTCCAACCCCCTGCCAAGCAGGAAACACCATCAGAGCACTCCTGACATATGGTTGTTAAACCTCTGCTTAAAGACCTCCAAAGAAGGAGACTCCACCACACTCCTTGGCAGCAAATTCCACTGTCAAACAGCTCTTACTGTCAGGAAGTTCTTCCTAATGTTTAGGTGGAATCTTCTTTCTTGTAGTTTGGATCCATTGCTCCGTGTCCGCTTCTCTGGAGCAGCAGAAAACAACCTTTCTCCATACTCTATGTGACATCCTTTTATATATTTGAACATGGCTATCATAATGGAGGTATATAAATTGGATAAGAAAATTGAGAAAACGCCTCTGGAGGGTGTCCAGAGGAGCTGGTTCCCGTAGCGATCAAAAGCGAGCGGCTCAGCTGTCAGGTAGCTCCAAAAACGGAGCGAAGAGTACGGCGGTGTTGTTCAGCGGTCGAGGGAAGCCATTGCCGACCTCCACTTAGCGAAGCCCCGAGCTTGTCTGGAAAGCGTTGCGCTCTCACATCAAAGAACTCCGGCTTAAACAACTTTAATCTCTGTGACAATATCAACAAGGAAGTCGGGAAGCAAACCAAGATATAAACGGAGTTCAGCCCGAAAACGGGATCTGCCAGACACAGCGCGACTCCAGTACTGGGAAAGCGAAAGTGAGTTGCCTTGGCGGATACTTTGTTTCTCCTTATTTATCTCCTCTCTATAAAGTGACTTTTGCTTAGAGACTTAATATCAAAAGACATGTGGGAGGAAAGTGGAGACCAGGGACAAATTGTTGCTGCAGAGAGTCCTTGAGGAAACGGCGGTTGAAGTAGACGAGAGGAGCATTTCTCCCTTTTTTTTTTCTTTGAACTCAGAGATGTAGAAAGAAGGGAAACCGGAAGAGAAGGCTCCATCGTCATTAAAATCTTCGGAGCGTGGCAGACTGAGAGAAAGTCTAAGGTGGAAGGAAGAAAGAAAGGAACACAACTACATTCACTCCTGTGGCGGGGAAATATATATACACATTGGACTTGCTGCAATACCTTCCCCCCCCTCTTTTTTTTGCTCTTTGAGACGGTTTGACATGCGGAGAGACTGTATGCTTTTGGGACAGGATATTGCTATACCTCGCTATTGCTACACCTCGGGGAGCTAATTGGAAGAGACTTGGTGACCTCTAGTGGCGAGACTAAAATTAATTGACTTACAACTCACCCTCTCCCCCCTCCTGTTCCTCTGTTTCTTCTCTTTTCTTTTCTTATGACACCCTACCTTTCTCCCAACTAATTGTGGATTGTCTGTGTATCTGACTGGGGGTGTTCTGAATGGAAAAAGGTCCCGCTGGGGAGTATTATATGATTGTTAAATACTTGAGCGGGGAATAGCGACCCTATACAGATTAAATAACAAAAAAGGGAGGTAAGGAGGAGGGAGGTATAAGTGAAGGTGCTATATAGAAACGGGGTGAACGGGGAAAATATAAGAATATAAGAATATAAGATGTCGCATACGGTAAAGAAAGGCATGAACGGGGGGACCCCTGGAGAAAGGAGGGGATCGAAACAAGAAACAGATTCTAAGGCAGATATTATGAAGATGCTAGTGGAAATAAAACAAAGTCAGAATAATTTAGAGCATAAGTTAGAACAAGTAGATAACAAAATCGGAAATATGGATAAAAAGATTGAGGAAACAGTAAACGAACTTAAAGGCCAGATAAAAGAGGTATTTAGAAGAACGCAAAATGTAGAGGAAGGGATGAAGAAGACAAGACTAGAATTAAAGGATATTAAACGGGATAAGGAAAGGATTAAAGCTGAAGTGTCGGACTTAAACAAAGCACAAGAGGAGATAAAAGATGTTATAGCCATGAATGAACTCCGGCAGAGAGAGACGAACCTTAGGCTGAGAGCCATCCCGGAATTACAAAATGAAAATATTAAGGAAAGACTGATAAAAGAGCTGGCGGCCTGGATGGATGTACCAATAGAAGAAATGGCCAGAAATGTTCAGAGTGCATTCAGAATGCGTGTAAAAACAACAAAAATGAAAAAATTTCCAGGAGACTGTCTGATTACCTTTAGGGATAAGGAAGTAAGAAATAGGATACTACAAATGAATAGAGAAAAAAGACTGAATATAGGGGGAAATTATATAATCATTTTCAAAGATGTTCCAATTAGATTACTTAAACGAAGAGACTTTTATAAACCACTAGCGCAGACTCTGAAGAGGAACAGAATTGAATTCAGATGGGAGTTCCCTGAAGGAATATCATTTGAATACAGAGGTAAAAGGCACAGATTATCAAATCCAGAAGAAACTGGGAAATTCTTGAGGAAATATAAGGAGCTGAAATCAGAGGAAGGTGGAACAAGAGAAGCAGAGGGAGGATCACCTAGAGACATAAGAACAGAGAACGAACAAGAAGCGAACGGAGGCGGATCGGAAGAGGAGGAAGAAGAAGAGGAGGAGGAAGAAAACACAGAAAACTAACAAGGGGAAAAAAGAGGAAAAAGAGAGGGGAAAAAGGGGGGGAGAGAAAAAAAAAGAGAAAAGTTAGGTGAATGTCAGGCATTATGGGATTAAAAATTTTGAGTTGGAATATTAATGGAATGAACAAGAAAAAAAAGAGGAATAAAATTGAGCAATTCTTGAAAAAGAAAAACCTGGATATTATTTGCCTCCAAGAGACGCATGTAGCTAAAAAACACAAAAAATTGCTAATTAACAAAAGGTTGGGAATTGAATTCGAATCCTCCGACAGAGAAAAGAAAAAAGGGGTTGTGTTGTATATTAAAAAAAGATTGAAGCTAAACAAATATTTAAAGATGAAGAGGGGAGGATGGTAGCTGTTCGGATTAATTGGCAAGGGGAGAGTATGGTTGTGATTGGGATCTATGCACCAAATAGCAATAAGACTGATTTCTTTAAATACCTTGAGGGGAAAATCTCGGATTATATGGATCAGAAAATCATTTTAATGGGGGACATGAATGGTGTGGTCTCCCTAGAAGCGGATAGACTCAGAGAAGGAGTAAGTAAAGAAGGGAAATTGCCAAAATCATTTTTCTCAATGGTGAAAAACTGCAACTTGATAGACATTTGGCGTCTTAGGCACCCATTGGATAAACAATATACATTTCACTCTGAACCACACCAGTCGATGTCACGGATAGATCAGGTCTGGATATCAAGCGAACTATGTCCGAGGGTTAAACAAATCCAAATAAAACCAAGAGTAATCTCTGATCACAGTCCGATAGAATGGGAACTGGAGAGTTACGAGAGAAGAACTTTTAGATGGAGACTGAAAGAATATCTCTTAAATGACCAGGGAATCGTAGAAAACGCACACAAAAAATTAACAGAATACTTTACGGATAATTGTGATAAAGGTACAAACATCAACATAGTCTGGGACGCAAGCAAAGCCGTAATAAGAGGATATTTTATCCAACAGAATGCGATTAAAAATAAGAATAGAGAGAAAGGAAAAGAAGAAATTCTAAGGCAGATTATGGACAATGAACAAAAATTAATTCGGAAACCTAACTGTCAGAAAACGAAAGAAAACATCAAAATTCTGCAGGCTCAATTCGCTGCAATATTAAATAGAGAAGTGGAGTGGAATATTAAAAAACTAAGACAAAAGAATTTCGAATTCTCAAATAAATCTGGCAAGTGGCTTGCGTGGCAGATTAAGAAGAGGAAGGAACAAGGTACAATAAATAGAATTATAATAGAAGGAGAAGAGGTTACTGACCCAAAAGGAATTAGGAAAGAGTTTCTAGAGTATTATAGAGGCCTCTATAAAAACAAAGAAAGAAACAACTCAAGGAGGATAGAAAGATTTTTGAAAGACAAAATAGTGCAGAAAATTCCAATGGATAAGAAACAACGATTAAATGAGCCAATTGAAATAGAAGAGATAGAGGAGGCAATTAAAGACTTAAAAAGAGGGAAGGCTCCGGGACCTGATGGATTCACAGCGGGTTACTATAAAGAGATGAAATCTGTACTTGTGAATCCTTTAAAGGAAATTATGAATAACATCTTAAGAAAAGGGGAAATCCCGGAGACCTGGAAAGAGGCGTATATTACCTTTATTCCGAAACAGGATGCAGATTTAACCCAGGTTAAAAATTATAGGCCAATCTCGCTATTGAATACGGACTACAAAATCTTTGCAGGAATTCTGGCGAGAAGACTGAAATCCCTATTGGCAGAAGTTATCCACAAAGACCAGGCCGGGTTCCTCCCGGGCAGATATATGAGGGACAATATAAGATATATAATTAATATGCTAGAATTCCTATCGACCAGGATTGACAAGCAAGCAATAATGATGTTCGTAGATGCGGAAAAAGCATTTGATAATGTGGCGTGTGACTTTATGTTGAAGAACTTGGAACACATGGAAGTGGGTAGAAATTTCTTCAATGGTGTGAATGCAATATATAGAGAACAAAAAGCTAAATTGATTATAAAAAACATCGTGACGGAAGAAATAAAGATACAGAAAGGCACAAGACAGGGATGCCCACTCTCCCCGCTGCTATTCATAATGGTATTAGAAGTTCTCTTGAATTCAATCAGGCAAAATGGGAAAATTAAAGGAATAACAATTGGACAACATGCTTATAAGACCAAAGCATTTGCAGACGACCTAGTAATAATGACGGAGGATCCAATAATTACAATAGAAGAAATCCTAAAGGAAATAGACCAATTTGGGGAAATAGCAGGCTTCAAATTAAATAAAAGGAAAACAAAGATGATGGTAAAGAATATGGACCAAAGTGCAATAGAAATAATCCAAAACCAGTCACAGATACAGGCGGTCAAGAAAGTGAAATATCTGGGGATTTGGCTCACGCCTAAAAATATAGATCTATTCAAAAACAACTACGAGCCAGTGTGGAAAGAAATAAGAAAAGATTTGGAAGTATGGGGAGGACTGAGATTGTCCCTTTGGGGAAGGATTAATACTATTAAGATGAACGTGCTACCGAGGGTACTATTTCTATTCCAGACTATCCCCATAATTAAGGGGAGCCGAACGTTTAAAGAATGGCAAAGAGTGCTATCAAGATTTATCTGGCAGGGCAAAAAACCTCGAATAAAATTTAAACTGCTGACAGACAGAAGGGAAAGGGGAGGGTTTGCTCTGCCGGACCTGAGACTATACTATGAGGCATCATGCCTCTGTTGGATAAAAGACTGGGCCAAATTAGAGAATAAGGAGTTACTCGATTTAGAGGGCTTCGACAACAGATTCGGTTGGCACGCCTATCTATGGTGTGGCAAGAGCAAAACACACAAGGAGTTTGGAAATCATATTTTTAGAGGCCCACTTATCGAAATATGGGAAAGGTATAAAAACATCTTAGAACCTAAAATCCCGCATTGGCTCTCACCTCTTGAAGTGATGAGTGTTAAGAAAATTAATATGAGAAGTGACTGGGCAACATATGGCCAATTGTTAATGAAAGAAGATGGGAAATGGAAAGTAAAACCATATGAGCAAGTTAAGGAGTATGTGTACGACTGGTTACATCACTTTCAAGTTAGTGAGATGTTCAGAAAAGAGGCCAAAGACAGAGGGTATGCAGATAAAGACTCAAAATTTCAGACGGAAATTATAAATAACGAGGTGAAAACAATATCTAAAATGTATAAGATGTTGCTGCATTGGAATTTGGCAGATGAAGAAGTTAAGACAGTAATGATTCGATGGGCTAGTGATGTAGGCCATGCTATACAATTTGAGGACTGGGAGAATTTATGGAAAGAAGGTCTGGATTTTACTGCGTGTATGACGGTTAAAGAGAACGTCATGAAGATGTTTTACAGGTGGTACATAACACCTGCGAAACTATCGAAAATGTACAAAGTAGACAGGAAATGTTGGAAATGTGAAAAGAAGGAGGGCTCCTTTTACCACATGTGGTGGGAGTGTGGGAGGGTGAGAGAATTCTGGGAAGAAGTCTATGTCGAATTAAAGAAGGTGCTAAAGTATACGTTTATTAAAAAACCTGAAATCTTTCTGTTAGGGATGTTAGGGAATGAAATAAAAAAGAAAGATCATAAATTTGTTTATTACGCAGTCACAGCAGCAAGGATAGTTCTTGCCCAGAAGTGGAAAAAAAAGGAAATGCCAACAATAGAGGAGTGGAGATTGAAGTTATTAGACTACGCGGATTTAGATAGATTAACAGGGAAGATTAGACACCTAAGAGACCAAAAGTTCATTAAGGATTGGGGGAAATATGTAGACTATCTGGAATATATTAGTAAAGGTCAAATAACGTTAAGGGGATTTAGAGAAGCACTGTGAAAGACTAAGAGGTATTGTCTAAGGAAAATAGAGGAAGAGGAATGCGTAATGACAATACAAACCAGGCAATGTGTAATTTTGATTTTGACTATGGAAGATTTACGAGCGAGCTGAAGGAAGTCCAGAAAGAGATGACAGAGATGACAATGTTAATTTGATAGGTAAAAAATTCTTTTTTATTGTGTATATTGTACACTTGTTTTGTGCTTTGTTGCTATTTTTCTTTTTTTCTTATGTCTGCTGTTGTGGTCTTTTTTTCTTTTTCTTTTTCTTTTTCTTTTCTTCTTTTGGGAAAACTAATAAATATCTATATTAAAAAAAAAAAAGAAAATTGGCTTCCAGGTGGAAAAGTCAAAACTAGAAACAGAACTGTTAGAACCCAAAATTAAGAATTTGTCAAGAATGTACAATGGAATACTCAGGAAGAAACGGTGAAATCTGCTATGATTAAATGGGCACAAGAATCATAGAATCATAGAATCATAGAATCATAGAATCATAGAAGCATAGAGTTGGAAGAGACCACAAGGGCCATCGAGTCCAACCCCCTGCCAAGCAGGAAACACCTTCAGAGCACTCCTGACATATGGTTGTCAAGCCTCTGCTTAAAGACCTCCAAAGTAGGAGACTCCACCACACTCCTTGGCAGCAAATTCCACTGTCGAACAGCTCTTACTGTCAGGAAGTTCTTCCTAATGTTTAGGTGGAATCTTCTTTCTTGTAGTTTGGATCCATTGCTCCGTGTCCGCTTCTCTGGAGCAGTAGAAAACAACCTTTCTCCCTCCTCTATGTGACATCCTTTTATATATTTGAACATGGCTATCATATCACCCCTTAACCTCCTCTTCTCCAGGCTAAACATGCCCAGCTCCCTTAGCCGTTCCTCATAAGGCATCGTTTCCAGGCCTTTGACCATTTTGGTTGCCCTCTTCTGGACACGTTCCAGTTTGTCAGTGTCCTTCTTGAATTGTGGTGCCCAGAACTGGACACAGTACTCCAGGTGTGGTCTGACCAGAGCAGAATACAGTGGCACTATTACTTCCCTTGATCTAGATGCTATACTCCTATTGATGAGGCCCAGAATTGCATTGGCTTTTTTAGCTGCCGCGTCACACTGTTGGCTCATGTCAAGTTTGTGGTCAACCAAGACTCCTAGATCCTTTTCACATGTACTGCTCTCAAGCCAGGTGTCACCCATCTTGTATTTGTGCCTCTCATTTTTTTTGCCCAAGTGCAATACTTTACATTTCTCCCTGTTAAAATTCATCTTGTTTGTTTTTGCCCAGTTCTCTAATCTGTCAAGGTCGTTTTGAAGTGTGATCCTGTCCTCTGGGGTGTTAGCCACCCCTCCCAGTTTGGTGTCATCTGCAAATTTGATCAGGATGCCCTTGAGTCCATCATCCAAGTCGTTGATAAAGATGTTGAATAAGACCGGGCCCAAGACAGAACCCTGTGGCACCCCACTAGTCACTCTTCTCCAGGATGAAGAGGAACCATTGATGAGCACCCTTTGGGTTCGGTCAGTCAGCCAGTTACAAATCCACTGAGTGGTAGCAGAGTCAAGACCGCATTTTACCAGCTTCTTTACAAGAATATCATGGGGCACCTTGTCAAATGCTTTGCTGAAATCAAGGTAGGCTACATCCACTGCGTTCCCTTCATCTACCAGGCTTGTAATTCTGTCAAAAAACGAGATCAGGTTAGTCTGACATGACTTATTTTTCAGAAATCCATGCTGACTATTGGTGATCACAGCATTCCTTTCTAGGTGCTCACAGACTGTTTGCTTAATGATCTGCTCCAGAATCTTCCCTGCTATTGATGTCAGACTGACTGGGCGGTAATTATTTGGGTCCTCTCTTTCCCCCTTTTTGAAAATAGGGACAACATTTGCCCTCCTCCAGTCTGCCGGGACTTCTCCTGTTCTCCAGGAATTCTCAAAGATGACTGCCAGTGGTTCTGAGATCACATCTGCCAGTTCTTTTAATACTCTTGGATGCAGTTCATCTGGCCCTGGAGACTTGAATACATCTAAACTAGCCAAATATTCTTGTACTATCTCCTTAGTTATTCTGGGCTGTGTTTCCATTTCACCATCTTCTCCTCTGAGTGACCCCACTGTTTCTTTGTTCTTCCTTTTGCTACGAACATACCCATAAAAGCCTTTTTTGTTGCTTTTAACCTCTCTAGCAAGCCTGAGTTCATTCTGTGCTTTAGCTTTTCTGACTTTGTGTCTACACGTGCTGGCTATTTGTTTGAATTCCTCTTTGGTGGTTTCCCCCCTTTTCCATTTTTTGTACACATCCTTTTTTAATCTTAATTCAGTTAAAAGTTCTTTAGATAGCCACCCTGGCTTCTTTAGGCACCTTCCATGTTTTCGTCTCATTGGTATTGCCTGACGTTGTGCTTTTACTATCTCCGTCTTAACAAACTCCCAGCCATCATGAACTCCCTTTCCTTTTAGTATTGCTGTCCATGGGATCTCACCCAGCACTTCCCTAAGTTTTATGAAGTCGGCTTTCTTAGAGTCAAGAAATTGAGTCCTAGTATGCTTGGCTGCTCCTTTCCGCTGTATAGTAAACTTCAGAAGAGCATGATCACTCGCGCCTAATGATCCTTCCACATCTACCCCACTAAGCAGGTCATCAACATTGGTTAGGACCAGGTCTAAAATGGCTGTTCCTCTTGTTGCTTCTCCCACTTTCTGGACAATGAAGTTGTCTGCAAGGCCAGTGAGGAATCTGTTTGACCTTATGCTCTTGGCTGAGTTTGACGTCCAACAAATATCCGGGTAATTGAAGTCCCCCATTACTACTATCTCCCTTCCTTTTGCATGCTTGGCCATCTGTTCCAGGAAGGCATCATCTATGTCCTCCGTTTGGTTTGGGGATCTATAGTAAACTCCCACAATGAGGTCTCTGTTATTCTTCTCTCCCTGAATTTTGACCCAAATGCTCTCACTTTGGCTTTGAGGTTCTAAATCTTGGATCTCTTCACAGGTATACACACCCCTGACATATAACGCCACTCCTCCTCCTTTCTTGTCTGGTCTGTTTCTCTGAAATAGATTGTATCCCTCCATTATTACATTCCAATCGTGGGACTTATCCCACCAGGTTTCAGTGATGCCTATTATGTCATATTTAGTTTGCTGTACCAAGAGCTCAAGCTCATCTTGTTTATTTCCCATGCTTTGCGCATTAGTGTACAGACATTGAAGTCCATTAATCATTCCCCCGTGTCTCTTATTTAAGGATTTTTTCCTCCCACCACTAGGTCCGCGTGCTGTTTGCTCCATTTGGTCTATGACATTTGGATGATCATCTTCATTAATTGATAGACTCCTACCTTCAGGAGCATTGTCTCCCTCCCCCACATTAGTCAGTTTAAAGCCCTCCTGATGAGGTTTCTGAGATTTTTGGCAAAAACATTTCTCCCAACCGTTGTGAGGTGCAGCCCATCGCTTGCCAGAAGTCCATCTTCAAGAAACTGCAGTCCGTGATCTAAGAATCCAAACCGTTCCTGTTTACACCATTTGCGAAGCCAGCTGTTCACTTCCACTATTTTCCCCTCTCTCCCTGGGCCACGTCGTTCAACTGGGAGGACAGACGAGATGACAATTTGTGCATTTAGTTGCTTCAATTTCCTGCCGAGAGCCTCGTAGTCTCTTTTGATCTTCTGGAGGCTATTGCTTGCAGTGTCATTGGTTCCCACATGAACCAAGAGGAAGGGGTATTCGTCAGTGGGTTTTATGATGTTGGACACAATATTATGTTTGCTGACTGGGAACAGTTATGGACCACAGGTATGAAGTTCACGGCATGTAATGCCTTAAAAGAGAATATTATGAAAATGATATACAGGTGGTACATGACCCCAGTCAAGCTTGCAAAATTTATCACTTGCCCGATAATAAATGCTGGAAATGTAAGGAAATTGAAGGTACATTCTTTCACCTTTGGTGGACATGCCCTAGGATTAAGGCTTTCTGGGAAATGATATATAATGAATTGAAAAAGGTATTTAAATATACCTTCTTGAAGAAACCAGAGGCCTTTCTCCTGGGCATTGTCGGCCAATTGGTGCAAAAGAAAGACAGAACTTTTTTTATGTATGCTACAACAGCAGCAAAAATACTAATCACTAAGTATTGGAAGACACAAGATCTACCCACTCTGGAAGAATGGCAGATGAAGGTGATCGACTGCATGGAACTAGCTGAGATGACTGGAAGAATCCGAGAACAGGGAGAAGAGTCGGTGAAAGAAGACTGGAAGAAATTTAAAGACTACTTAAAGAAATATTGTAAAATTAATGAATGTTAGAAAGATGTTGGATAGAAATTAAGTGGTTTCCGGCTGTAATGTTTTAGGAGATATGGGAAAAAAAAGGATTATAAATGGGTTAAAGTTTTATGGTAAGGATTTGCTGAACCAACAAACTGAATTGGAATACAAAGAAGGGAAGTATGAGGAGGTCGGAGGAAATAAGGATATGGAAGTTATATTACTGAAAATTGAAGTGTGTTTTTAATTGTTTATTATTTTGTATGTTTATTTTTGTATGTTGTGTATGTCTTGTATGTTGTATGTTTACATCCTAAAAATTTTCAATATATATCTTTAAAAAGAAAAATACATTTTTCAGAAATCCATGCTGACTATTGGTGATCACAGCATTCCTTTCTAGGTGCTCACAGACTGTTTGCTTAATGATCTGCTCCAGAATCTTCCCTGGTATTGATATCAGACTGACTGGGCGGTAATTATTTGGGTCCTCTCTTTCCCCCTTTTTGAAAATAGGGACAACATTTGCCCTCCTCCAGTCTGCCGGGACTTCGCCTGTTCTCCAGGAATTCTCAAAGATGACTGCCAGTGGTTCTGAGATCACATCTGCCAGTTCTTTTAATACTCTTGGATGCAGTTCATCTGGCCCTGGAGACTTGAATACATCTAAACTAGCCAAGTATTCTTGTACTATCTCCTTAGTTATTCTGGGCTGTGTTTCCTTTGCTGAATCATTTGCTCCAAATTCTTCAGGTCGGGCATTGTTTTCTTTATCGGAGAAGACTGAGGCAAAGAAGGCATTGAGGAGTTCAGCCCTTTCTGTGTCCCCTGTTTGCATTTCACCATCTTCTCCTCTGAGTGACCCCACTGTTTCTTTGTTCTTCCTTGGTGTTTCCTGCTTTGCAGGGGGTTGGACTCGATGGCCCTTGTGGTCTCTTCCAACTCTATGATTCTATGATTCTATGATTCATACCCATAAAAGCCTTTTTTGTTAATTTTAACCTCTCTAGCAAGCCTGGGTTCATTCTGTGCTTTAGCTTTTCTGACTTTGTGTCTACACGTGCTGGCTATTTGTTTGAATTCCTCTTTGGTGGTTTCCCCCCTTTTCCATTTTTTGTACAAATCCTTTTTTAATCTTAACTCACTTAAAAGTTCTTTAGATAGCCACCCTGGCTTCTTTAGGCACCTTCCATGTTTCAGTCTCATTGGTATTGCCTGATGTTGTGCTTTTACTATCTCCCTCTTAACAAACTCCCAGCCATCATGAACTCCCTTTCCTTTTAGTATTACTGTCCCTGGGATCTCACCCAGCACTTCCCTAAGTTTTATGAAGTCGGCTTTCTTAAAGTCAAGAAATTGAGTCCTAGTATGCTTGGCTGCTCCTTTCCGCTGTATAGTAAACTTCAGAAGAGCATGATCACTCGCGCCTAATGATCCTTCCACTTCTACCCCCCTAACCAGGTCATCAACATTGATTAGGGCCAGATCTATCTTGGTATAGTTAGTTTTAAAGCCTATGTGGTTTTCTAATTTCTCCCCATTGGTATTTGTGCTGTTTAAGTGCTTCTATTAATTGTAAAAGGATTATTTTAAATGCATTGATTGTCAGCTGCTCTGGGAACCTTCCATGCTGAAGACAACGATTTATAGAGCCTTCAGTGAGGGCAAGTGGGTGACCACCAGCCAGCTTTCTTTTATTTATTTATTTATTTATTTATTTATTTATTTATTTATTTGATTTATATACTGCCCTTCATCCTAAGATTTTGGGGTGGTTCACAGGGGGTTGGACTAGATTACCCTTGGAGTCCCTTCCAACTCTACAATCCTATGATCAACAAAATATATTGCCTGCCACTGAGAGATGTTTTGTAGACATTTCTGAAGCACAAACTTTGTGCTGATAGAGAGCTTGAAATATATTTCTTTTCCCAAGCTGTGTTCAGAGAATATGTCCTTTCTAAATATATGGTCTGCATTCTTGTAAATCTCCGCAGGGACACCATCTGCCCTTCCCCATTGCTACCAGCTTGATGTCAAGTTGATTTCAGCTATGTTCTCCAATCCTAAACACATGAAGGGGCCCTTTTAGCGTTCACACAGTTCACGAGCAGCTCCCACCCTTCCATCAGAACATTTAAATAACCCAACAATATTGGCAGGGCCTGATCCTAAGGGTTTTCATGAAGCAATTGGCATGCGTGCGCGCGCGCGCGCACACACACACACACACACACACTGCTGATTCTGTGAGAAAGATCTATGGAATCAGAAAAATCCACTTAGCTGGATTATTTCACCATCCACCCAGGTGTGTTGAAGCTGGTACTAATGGGCATATGATTCCCCTAAAGATCACCTTACTTAGAAGTAAGTCCTATTGGGTTCAAAGGCACTTCATCCACTAGTGGAACTCTAATAACGATGGGACTGGCAAATCTTTCTGAGAAGACAATTCCATGATGTACTTGCCATGATCAAGAAGGTCCTCAGTCTGAGTGCAACCTATTCACCATGCACGGCAGCCCACCAGGGACTTGATAAACTAGTTGGTTATGCTGAGTTTTCCTGTGACTGCAAAAACATGAAGGAATCAAGCATGATAAATGTTTAGGGGGCTGCTCTTTGATTGGTAAGTCATGAGATGGACAGGCCTGTTTAGAGTAGGGGATTATGGAATTGTTTGGAAACTACCTATTGGCAAATGTCATCTGATGATCCCCGAGTCACCAACCCACACCACATGAGAGTCAGTGGATCCTAGCATCTTGGCAGTAGCAAAGTTTCCCACCAGCTCAAGGGCACATCCAGATCATTTCTATGCTTTGTGCCAGCTATGAACAGTTGATGTTGTAAGCAGGAAGTGTGAGGTGAGGGCAAAGGTTAAATACAAGCATTCACTGCCTCTGCTCTTCCATGCCCAGAAACTAAATAAACAGTTGCCATTGACTGAGGATACTGGTGTCTCTTTGTTTGGTGTGGACATTGTATAGGCAATATTGAGGGCAGAGGAATGCCTGCTGGGAGTCTGAGGACCCTGCCCTGCCTCTCTCCACCTGGCTTAGGGCAGGGCCTGACAGGCTTCACAAGGTCTGCAACTGCTATACTGCAGAGAGGGCTCCTCTTTTTCACCGTTTTTTAAATTATACTTTATCTGTGGAATTTTAAATGGTGGGTTTTTTGTGTTTTTTATTTCTGTTGGGGGTAGGATGGGTGTTGGGTTGGGGATTGGTTTAATTTTAGTATAGTTGTAAAAAAATATATATATATTTTTTAGTTTCTATTTTTATTATTCCCCTTCATGGATCACTGCCTTGCCGTGGCGAAGGAGCTTGAATAACTCAGAGAAGCCATGAACTATGCCGAGCAGGACACCCAAGATGAACAGGTCATAGTGGAGAGTTTTGAGCAAACGTGATCCACCTGGAGGAGGAACCGGCAAGCCACTGCAGTATCCCTGCCAAGAAAACTCCATGGACAAGGACAATAGGCATATAAAAGTTATGACGCTGGAAGATGAGCCCCTCAGGTCGGAAGGCGTCCAACATGCTACTGAGGAAGAGCGGAGGACAAGTACAAGTAGATTCAGAGCTGATGAAGCGGCTGGGCCAAAGCCAAAAGGACGTTCAGTTACGGATATGCCTGGAAGCGAAAGGAAAGTCCAATGCTGTAAAGAAAAATATTGCATAGGAACCTGGAATGTAAGGAACATGAACCTGGGTAAGTTGGATGTGGTCAAAAATGAGATGGCAAGAATAAATATTGGCATTCTGGGCATCAGTGAACTAAAATGGACAGGAATGGGCGAATTCAGTTCGGATGAAAATCATATCTACTACTGTGGGCAAGAAACCCGTAAAAGAAATGGAGTGGCCCTCATAGTCAACAAGAGTGGCAAAAGCTGTACTGGGATGCAGTCTCAAAAATGATAGAATGATCTCGATACGAATCCAAGGCAGACCTTTTAACATCACAGTAATCCAAGTGTATGCACCAACCCCTGGTGCTGAAGAAACTGAAATTGACCAATTCTATGAAGACTTACAACACCTTATAGAAGTGACAACAAAGAAGGATGTTCTTCTCATTATAGGGGATTGGAATGCTAAAGTAGGGAATCAAGAGATAAAAGGAACAACTGGCAAGTTTGGCCTTGGAGAGCAGAATGAAGCAGGGCAAAGGCTAATAGAGTTCTGTCAAGAGAACAAGCTGGTCATCACAAACACGCTTTTCCAACAACACAAGAGACGACTCACCAGATGGGCAGCATCAAAATCAGATTGATTATATTCTCTGCAGCCAAAGATGGAGAAGCTCAATACAGTCAGCAAAAACAAGACCTGGAGCTGACTGTGGCTCAGAGCATCGGCTTCTTATAGCAAAATTCAAGCTTAAACTGAAGAAAGTAGGGAAAACCACTGGGCCGGTAAGATACAATCTAAATCAAATCCCTTATGAATACACAGTGGAAGTGAGGAACAGGTTTAAGGATTTAGAATTGGTGGACAGAGTGCCTGAAGAGCTATGGATGGAGGCTCGTAACATTATACAGGAGGCAGCAATGAAAACCATCCCAATGAAAAGGAAATGCAAGAAAGCAAAGAGGCTGTCCGACGAGGCCTTACAAATAGCGGGGGAGAGAAGGCAAGCAAAATGCGAGGGAGATAGTGAAAGATACAGGAAATTGAATGCAGATTTCCAAAAAATCGCAAGGAGAGACAAGAAGGCCTTCTTAAATGCAAAGAAATAGAGGAAAACAACAGAATGGGAATAACCAGAAATCTGTTCAAGAAAATTGGAGAAATGAAAGGAATATTTCATTCAAAGATTACCATAATAAAGGACAAAAGTGGTAAGGACCTAACAGAAGCAGAAGACATCAAGAAGAGGTGACAGGAATACACAGAGGAATTATACCAGAAAGATATGGATGGCTCATACACCCCAGGTAGTGTGGTTGCTGACCTTGAGCCAGACATCCTGGAGAGTGAAGTCAAATGGGCAAAAGTCAAAAGCACTGCAAATAACAAGGCCAGTGGAATTGATGGTATTCCGGCTGAACTATTTAAAAGTTTAAAAGATGATGCTGTTAAGGTGCTACACTCAATATGCCAGCAAGTTTGGAAAACTCAGCAGTGGCCAGAGGATTGGAGAAGATCAGTCTACATCCCAATCCCAAAGAAGGGAAGTGCCAAAGAATGCTCCAACTACCGCACAATTGCACTCATTTCACACGCTAGCAAGGTTATGCTTAATATTCTACAAGGAAGGCTCAAGACGTATGTGGACCGAGAACTCCCAGAAGTGCAAGCTGGATTTAGAAGAGGCAGAGGAACCAGAGACCAAATTGCAAACATGCGCTGGATTATGGAGAAAGCTAGAGAGTTCCAGAAAGACATCTACTTCTGCTTCATTGACAATGCAAAAGCCTTTGACTGTGTCGACCACAGCAAACTTTTTTTTAATAGATATTTATTAAGAATTTTCCATTTTAATACATTAAAAAACCAAAAACAAAAAACAAAAAAGAAAACATATGTATTTTACAATCCTTATTTTTCTATAACATGTTTCCCTGACTTCCCCACACCTCCCCTTCTTATATTCCAATGCAAATTGTTAATTCAACAAGTTCTTATCCCTAATTTTTAACCTTTTTATATTTAGTTCAATTTAAAAAACCAATTTTACAACATCAAAATTTATACATCACATTCTTAAAGCTTAAATCCTTTTTCTAAAGTCGACCCAAATTCCCTCCCACGAATTCCCCACTTTTCATACTAATAACAAAACAGAAAAAAGAAAAAAAATGGATTATAATTATACACCCTTTGGATCCCCAAACCCCACCCCATCCCCTTTCCCGGTTTCAATCCCCAACATATGTCCATCAGTTTTAATCAGCTATCAGCCTGGAGATCTCACGTCCAAGGCTCTTAATTCTCTCTCAGTTCCTCTCTGCCGGTTTTTTTGATAGTCCTTAGTATTAAACACCAAATCTCGGAGACGCTCTGGCCCGATAGGGACAATGTTTCTTCCAGCCAGACCTCCATACTTAAAAGTGGAGCCCAAATCTTGTTTCTTACTCCTTTCAAGTCCAAATGTCCCCAAAGCTCCAACTTTCACCTTAATCAAATTTGTAATCCTTGGGTCTTCAGATCTCCACATAAGGAGATCTCTCCATTCTTCAATCTCCATCTCGGACCAGATTTTCATCAAGTTCTTATTTTCCTTTATAACCATCATGTCAGGCCTCTGGCTCTCCTTTGTCATCTGCAACGTTGCATCTCCTCCTTCCTTTTCCTCAGAAACAACATATATCTTTTTCTCCACACTCTTAAAGTTCTCAAATTTCTCCTCTTGTCCAGCTCCATGAACTTCCTGGATCAAGTCCTTATCAAATTCAATGAATTTGTTTACTGTTAAGTCCAGAGTTGCAACGTTGGTAGCCAAAACATCAATTTGGCCTTGTAACTTTCCCAAGAGAAAAAAATCTCATTACATGTGAAAAGGATCTAGGAGTCTTGGTTGACCACAAACTTGACATGAGCCAACAGTGTGACGCGGCAGCTAAAAAAGCCAATGCAATTCTGGGCTG
This sequence comes from Podarcis vaucheri, assembly GCF_965113315.1. Taxonomy (NCBI): domain Eukaryota; kingdom Metazoa; phylum Chordata; class Lepidosauria; order Squamata; family Lacertidae; genus Podarcis; species Podarcis vaucheri. The sequence continues at coordinate 112,388,839 of NC_138762.1, forward strand.
CATCAATAGGAGTATAGCATCTAGATCAAGGGAAGTAATAGTGCCACTGTATTCTGCTCTGGTCAGACCACACCTGGAGTACTGTGTCCAGTTCTGGGCACCACAATTCAAGAAGGACACTGACAAACTGGAACGTGTCCAGAGGAGGGCAACCAAAATGGTCAAAGGCCTGGAAACGATGCCTTATGAGGAACGGCTAAGGGAGCTGGGCATGTTTAGCCTGGAGAAGAGGAGGTTAAGGGGTGATATGATAGCCATGTTCAAATATATAAAAGGATGTCACATAGAGGAGGGAGAAAGGTTGTTTTCTGCTGCTCTGGAGAAGCGGACACGGAGCAATGGATCCAAACTACAAGAAAGAAGATTCCACCTAAACATTAGGAAGAACTTCCTGACAGTGAGAGCTGTTCGACAGTGGAATTTGCTGCCAAGGAGTGTGGTGGAGTCTCCTACTTTGGAGGTCTTTAAGCAGAGGCTTGACAACCATATGTCAGGAGTGCTCTGATGGTGTTTCCTGCTTGGCAGGGGGTTGGACTCGATGGCCCTTGTGGTCTCTTCCAACTCTATGATTCTATGATTCTATGATTCTATGATCTCTGTCCAATTTAGCTTGAATTTTCCCTCCTTCAGTCATTCTTGTAGTGTCCCAAAACCCCCTCTAGAGGGATTTTGGTTACTTAGTATTCCTTCCAGTTCAAATCCAAAAATCAAGTTAGTTTGTATCATTTTTTCTTGTTTTCGACAAAATATAGGCAAATTGTAACGAATATAACCAGCAGAGACAATAAAACCAAGTTCTCTTTTCCCGTCTTGACAGCTAATTTGACAGGTGTCAAACTCTTCAATATCTCTTCAACAGGCTCTCTCGTGGATCACTCCCGGGTCCGGGGGGGTGGCACTTCAGCTCCCAAAATTAGCTCTTATCCTCCAGTAAGATTACTTAAACTGCCAAATCGTGAAATTAATGTCTTTACTCAATAAAAAGAAAAAATCCTCTCGACCTTAGTTGGCTGGTCCTTGCTTTAGATTATATACAAGATGGGGAGACGGACTTCCTATTTGCGCCTTCCCCGATCGTGCTTAATTCAAAAAAAATAAAATTCCTTTACAAATCCAATTTCTGTACTACTCACGGGTTGCTACTTTAAAATCCAATTGTTCACAAAAAGAAGTCAGTGCTCTCCGACCATGGCATGCGGCTTCACTCTGCAGGAGAAGCAGTCGACTCTCAGCACCGCGCCACTCACCCCGTCCCCCGTTCCGAAGCCTTAAAAAGGCTCCTTCGCAGGTCGGGGGCACAAATGGTGCCTGCCGAGTCACCAGGTTCACAGGCTGCACCGCCTGTGATTTTTAAGGGTCCCCGCGTCGCCGCAGCGGCCAGACCCAAATCCTGCGGAGCCGATTCCCTCCGGAGCTCGGAGGGAATCCGCCATTAGCCGATGGCGCTAACCCGGAAGTCCCCTTCGACCACAGCAAACTATGGCAAGTTCTTAAAGAAATGGGAGTGCCTGATCACCTCATCTGTCTCCTGAGAAATCTCTATGTGGGACAAGAAACTACAGTTAGAACTGGATATGGAACAACTGATTGGTTCAAAATTGGGAAAGGAGTACGACAAGGCTGTATATTGTCTCCCTGCTTATTTAACTTATATGCAGAATTCATCATGTGAAAGGCTGGGCTGAATGAATCCCTAGCCGGAATTAAGATTGCTGGAAGAAATATCAACAACCTCAGATATGCAGATGATACAACCTTGATGGCAGAAAGTGAGGAGAAATAAAAGAACCTTTTATTGAGGGTGAAAGAGGAGAGCGCAAAATATGGTCTGAAGCTCAACATCAAAAAAACGAAGATCATGGCCACTGGTCCCATCACCTCCTGGCAAATAGAAGGGGAAGAAATGGAGGCAGTGAGAGATTTTACTTTCTTGGGCTCCATGATCAGTGCAGATGGTGACAGCAGCCATGAAATTAAGAGACGCCTGCTTCTTGGGAGAAAAGCAATGACCACCCTAGACAGCATCTTAAAAAGTAGAGACATCACCTTGCCAACAAAGGTCCGTATAGTTAAAGCTATGGTTTTCCCAGTAGTGATGTATGGAAGTGAGAGCTGGACCATAAAGAAGGCTGATCGCCGAAGAATTGATGCTTTTGAATTATGGTGCTGGTGGAGCATCTTGAGAGTCCCATGGACTGCAAGAAGATCAAACCTATCCATTCTGAAGGAAAACAGCCCTGAGTGCTCACTGGAAGGACAGATCGTGAAGCTGAGGCTCCAATACTTTGGCCACCTCATGAGAAGAGAAGACTCCCTGGGAAAGACCCTGATGTTGGGAAAGATGGAAGGCACAAGGAGAAGGGGACGACAGAGGACGAGATGGTTGGACAGTGTCTTCGAAGCTACAAACATGAGTCTGAACAAACTGTGGGAGGCAGTGGAAGACAGGAGTGCCTGGCGTGCTCTGGTCCATGGGGTCACGAAGAGTTGGACACGACTAAATGACTAAACAACAACAAATTTTTTATTATTTGTACAGTTGGTATAGTTTGTATAGTTCTGTTCTTAAGGGGAGAGGGTCAGGGCTCTCTGGGAGTGGGCCCCAGCCAACAGAATAGCTGGGACAGGTTCCACAGGCGGGTATGCACTGGGACACCCTATCTCAGTGATCACGGGAAGGAGGAGGAAGAGGACCAGACTATGTCATCACCAAGGAGGCAGATTTAGTCAGTGTTTGAGGACTGTCTCTGCCTCCAGGTCTCTGGTCTTGACCAGAAGGATACTGCAATCAACAAGACCCACATGACCTGAAGGTGCTGCTGTGCAATGCCAGGTCAATGATTCACAAGACCACTGCCATCCACAACTTGATCATGGATGGAGGACTTGACCTGGCATGTGTGACAGAGAATTGGTTGGATGAAGCAGATGGGCCTGTCCTTGCTGCTGCTTGTCCACCAGGTGTCTCTTGTACACAGCAACCCAGATCATATGGGCAGGGGGTGTGGTTGCAGTGATTCGGATGGTCCGCCCCTGGCACTTAATGGATCCAAATGGTTTCCAGAGAGTGGTAGGGGATTTTTTATCTCATGTTGATGGCCTTTAAGCTGATTCCCTGGTGACCCGTTGGAATACAGAGTTAACCAGGGCTATTGACTGTTTGGCTCCAAAGCTCCCTCTCCGATTGCATGGAGCCCGGACAGTCCTGTGGTTTTCCCTGGAGCTGAGGGTGATGAAACAATCGTTGGGATGGCTACAATGCCGATGGCAGAAAACTCACTCTGAATCAGACCGGACACGGGTTAGAGCTCAACGTTGAGCCTACCAAGGGGCGATAGCAATGGCGAAGATCTTCTTCACCGCCTCTCTTGCATCTGCAGGAGACTCAGGTGGTGTATAATATGAAGCCACTGGGAGAAATCATCAGGGGTTTGGGCTGGGTGTTCATCACTCAATGCACTGAGGACCTGGGATACCATACAACGTTTGTGAGGCTAGCCAAATAGACAGCAGCACTCTGGTGTTTATGAAGCCATATATTGACAGATGCATAAACACGGTATAGCAATTGTATTTCACCTATTTGTCTTTGCAACCTGGTAAAGTTCCCTCTTATCCGCTCCTTTTTTCTTTTTCTTCTACCAGTTTTACATGTTGCTTGTAATGTTTGAAAACGAAAAATGGAAGAAGCAAATGCATACATTTTAAAAGTCCATCTAGTTTATATTGTCTCCATGGACTGGCAGCAGCTCTCGAGGGTCATGAATTATAGTCTCATACATTTGTAAGGAACCCCAAGGTTCATCTAGTCCAACCCCCTGCAATGCATGAATCTCAGCTAAAGCATCCCTGAGATGGCCATCCAACCTCTGCTTAGAAACCTCCAAGGAGGAAGAGTCTACAACCTCTCATGGGAGTCTGTTCCAGTGCTGAACAGCTCTTACTGTCAGAAATTTCTTCCTCATGTTGAGTCAGAATCTCCTTTCTTGTAACGTGAAGCCATTGGTTTGGAGAAAACAAGCTTGCTTCATCTTCCATGTGACAGCCTTTAAGATATTTGATGATGGCTATCATATCTCTTCTCAGTCTCCTCTTTTCCAGGCTAAACATATGCAGCTCCTTATAAGGTTTGGCTTCCAGGCCCTTCATCACCTTGAGCAGAGGTCTTTCTCAGCCCAACCTGGAGATGCTGGGCTTGAACCTGGGGACATTTACCAGAAAAGCCTCTGCATTTCCCTTTGGCAAGTCAGCCTGTGGAACCTGTTCCTCTTGTGCACTGTGTTCATTGGGTTGGGAGTGTAGATGTTTGGCCTCTGATTTGACTGGCATTTGGATGCCATTGGAGACACAGGGATAAACTGGGCATGGCCTGGTTTTCAAAAGAAGGCGGAAATGTATAGAATGAGATGTGAACCATTTTTGTGTTGAGAAATGGGAAGAGATCTGGAACTAACTTTTATTGGGGAAACATAATATCTTCCATCTCTTTTACATGTTTAAAGTTTTGCAGAGTTTCCAAGAGAAAGTTAAGCCTAAGAGCTTCTCTTTGGCATAAAAAAATGTTTGCTATGATGCCTTTCCAAGGTCATCCAAGACGGCAGATTGTTTTTCAATTTTGAAAATAGCATTAAATATTTCAGAAACCAATATTTTCAAGCAGAAAACTTTTTAAACATCTGCTCTGAAAACACTCCAAGGAGGAGAACACACAAGGCTTTACATCTTCTGACTCTCTGGAAATGCAACATTATCCCAAGACATAAGGTGCTTTGCTTTACAATTCTGATCAGCTTTTTGCCTTGTGAGAGATTGTTTCCCTTATTTTTATTTTTAAGCAAACTTTAAGTAGAGGAGCAGAATGGCAGATTTATTTGCATGTTAGCAAACACAATAAATGGCATATGTCATTCTCTTTCTTCAAAGGTCTGCTTATGTTCTGGACATCCTATTTTAACTGTAAGAAATAAAGACATTGCAAGAGAAATGTTGTGTGAGATGTGAGGAGAAGGGCATCTTTTATATTGAGCATTGATGCTTAGCTGGTGATTAACTGCAGATGCTTGCTCAGTACCTGATGGAAGCAGATGACAGGAAGTGCAGAGAGGGTTGGGGGCAACTGTCTAGGACTGACTCCCCATACACAGAATGGTCTGTGGAAAATGTCTAGAGCTCCTGTGTAGTCAACAAAAAGAACGCAAGATTCTGGCCTGTGGGATGTTGCTAGTACTGCCGGGCAGGGTGGTTGCTTGTTTCTCCTTCCTCAGTATATATGTGTGTGTAAGCAAACATATTTCACAAGTATGATATAAGCTTTATAGGGGGTTTCTTTCATCCAGGTCAAAGAGTCAGTTTGGCACCCCCACGTGTGATCACACACAGAGAGAGATACATGCAAGAAGAAGAAGAGTTTGGATTTGATATCCCGCCTTTCACGCCCTTTAAGGAGTCTCAAAGCAGCTAACAATCTCCTTTCCCTTCCTCCCCCACAACAAACACTCTGTGAGGTGAGTGGGGCTGAGAGACTTCAGAGAAGCGTGACTGGCCCAAGGTCACCCAGCAGCTGCATGTGGAGGAGCGGAGACACGAACCCGGTTTCCCAGATTACGAGTCTACCGCTCTTAACCACTACACCCCTCAGCACATTTGTTCTTAAAGGACATAAAAAGTAGGCAACCTTAAGTAGATTTCCTTAAGTAGAGTAATAGATTATTTGACGAATCCTAAGGTCTGAGGTTGGGTTTTGAGTTGGATTTATTTGGTCATGGGCCCAGGCCCCACAACCAAACAAAAACAGCAGGGGGGAGGCTGAAAGTGCTTTGACCCCTAGGAGCTTTGTCTGAGTAGTGCAAGAACTACCAACTAAATACTGCCTCCATGGTGGCCCATCAGGGCCTGGATAAATTATTATTATTATTGCTATTTATTCAATTTATACACCACCCTATACCCGGAGGTCTCAGGGCAGTTCACAAATCTATTTTGACTGCTGCCTGTTTGTCACAACAAAAGCAAAGCTGAGCTGATGACCTCATTTTGGTCCACTAGACCAAAGGTGTGCAAGCCAGGAATATTGCCATTGTGTGATGATTTGGCTTTATTCACCCTTAGCTCTATGGTTGTATGATTGTATTATATTTGGGGAAACATATGAGATATAACTTTACAGCAGTTTTCAAACTTTGGCACAATGAGTCCAACAAACTTTCTGAGCTTCCAAGAATGTAACTAGGAAAAAGCCACACCTTTTGAATAGGAACTTCCTCAAGGGAGTTTATGGTGTCCCAATGTAGCACCCTGCTTGTGGTTAACGCTTAGCTGGAATGAAATATTCAACGCAGCAATAGAGAAATTAAAATAATTATTTATTTGTCAGACAAATAAATGAGAGGCACAGTGGTATATGGTTACCAAGCTCTGGCCTGGCCTCCTGCCATTATGGCCAGCACTTATATTCCCTTAATCCAGCCCCCTTTGCTCCTCCTGTGGCTACCTCTGTCCAATCAGCCTGGTTGAATTTCCTATTGGCTGATTGCTAGAACCAATCCTAGAAGATACACCCATATCCTCCTGTCCTTATATGGAACACAAAGAGCTATATATTGTTACATCTATAAATGACAAATAAGTAGTAATATATCTTACATGTGTCTCAACAAGGCATCTTAATTACCAGCTCACCTCTTGCCCTCCTTGCCCTATTGCCTTCTAAAACAAATGGTTAATCTTAAATTTTTATCTTAAACATATGTCAAGGATCTTGAGTTTCACATCAACATTGAAAGATCTCCTTCATTTGAAGGTTTTCTAAACAAATGTCTGACAACTAATATATCAGGACTGCTCAGATGGCGTCTTTCCGTCTGGCAGGGCTAGGCTGGTGGCTGACTTAATTTAACTCTTACAACTATATGAAATCTAGCATTTCTTAAATCCTTTGCATAATTACATTTAAGACAATATATTTAATACATAACATAGGTAGCCTTTTAAAAGGAATAAGGCCTTTGTAAAGTAGAAAAGGAACTTAGTAAAAAGGAACACAGTAAAAAACCGCTTTAAAAGAAGCCTCTCCAGTTTACATTCCCCCCCCCCTTCTCCAGCCAGCTGCTTTTCCCATTAGCTCTTCCCAACATTTATTGCCCTTTAACTCTCTTCAGTTTAAGAAAGAAACAGCTTTAAATAAAGACTTGCCAGCCAGATGCTTCTCCATTTGGTCTTTAACCTTGGAAAGAAGATCTGGCTCATTTTACTGGGAGGCACATTGGCATTATTTTACTATTTACTCATTCCTAATTATTTATTTCTGCCTTTTTTATCTTCTGTAACATATAGGGTCAGTGTCCTCACTCAGTCTGTAATTCCAGCTTTTACGACTTTGAGAATTGTTTTCTGCTATCAATCAAAGGGGCCCTTGTCTAGGAGAATAAACATTACCAAGGTTGTAAACTGCTGGCTTGAAACTTTTGAAAATCTAAGCTCTCTCTTTAATATACAAGTCCTGATCAAACATTAATAAAATGCAGGCTTATGCCTGATGCCTCACCTTAAGGTTGCTTTGGAGAGAGGCTCTAGGGAAGGAGAACAACTTTCAAAAAGCAAGGAGTTGCTCTATTATCTTCCACATTGTCAATCAGTATGTCACGCAGAGCAGGCTGCAGCTGCCCACTTTGCAGCAACTTTTCATGGCCTCATCCTCAAATACAGGTCTGTAGGAGGAGGCACAGCCTAACTCTGCCGTATCACTAGCTGAGAAGCTGCATCCAGTTCCGGATACAGAACCTGTGGTTAAGAGCTATTAGTCCTCATGGACACCTTCATGTCTGCCCGATTTGCAGATAGCACATCTACGGCGGAAGTACCGGCCACAGAAAGGAAAAGAGGCCCCCCCTCTCCAAACCACTATTTGAGGTCATATTGTAAATTAATTAAAACATTAGTGGGGTTGATATAAACACATTCAGTAAGAGATAATTAAGGGAAGGATAAGGAAAAAAATATAAGTATATTTGAATTGGAAATGCAGTAATAAAAAGATATGAAATAAATAACCGCAGAAGGGAGAGGAGGGAAGTCGAGGGGAAGGTAAAGTAGATTTGTAAAGACTTTGTTTCTCTGGCTAAAATGTTTGTAAATGTTGTGGGGGAGGGAAACATGTTGGTGCACATCCAGGCTCTGTTAGAGGAATTTGCTCACTTGGAGCTTCCGAGGTTTTTGGCCTGCTTCACTGGCTCTTGCTGGATTAAAACATGACTGAGAGGTGAGTGACCATGCAGTTGTTTGGACACAATAACCACCTTGCACTCTAAAAAGCCTCACTTTAGAAGCATGCTGACCATCGTAAAGGAAACAGGTATTATCTCCAGCTTGAGACTTGGAATTTCTATTAAAGTAAATTAATGTAAATATAATTTAATGTAAAATGCATTATTATTTCTTGACAGCTTTTCCAGTCCAAATAAAAATTCCAGGTCTCAAGCTGGAGGTAATATCTGTAGCCTGAGATCCCCAAGGAGGTAAAAGGCATGGCTGCTCTCACACTCCTTCCCTGGTGCTGCCTCTTGTTAATAATAATAATAATAAATTTTATTTATATCCTGCCCTCCCCAGCTGAAGCCGGGCTCAGGGCGGCTAACAACAATCAAATAATCAGTCAAATAATCACACAATCTAAAAATATTTCATTATAAAAATTAATTAAATCAAATTGATGGCAACCAATTAAGCAAAATTCTGTGCAGGTTGCCAGAGGAGGGAGTCAGGCTGCGCCCTGACCAAAGGCCTGGTGGAACAGCTCTGTCTTGCAGGCCCTGCAGAAAGATGTCAGGTCCCGCAGGGCCCTAGTCTCTTGTGACAGAGTGTTCCACCAGATTGGAGCCGCAGCCGAGAAGGCCCTGGCTCTAGTTGAGGCCAGCCTAACCTCTCTGTGGCCTGGGACCTTCAAGATGTTTTTATTTGAGGACCGTAGGTTTCTCTGTGGGGCATACCAGGAGAGGCGGTCCCGTAGGTACGAGGGTCCTAGGCCGTATAGGGCTTTAAAGGTTAAAACCAGCACCTTAAACCTGATCCTGTACTCCACCGGGAGCCAGTGCAGCTGGTATAATACCGGATGAATGTGCTCTCGCAGCGAAGACCCCATAAGGAGTCTCGCCGCGGCATTCTGCACCCGCTGGAGTTTCTGGGTCAGTCTCAAGGGCAGCCCCACGTAAAGCGAGTTACAATAATCCAGTCTGGAGGTGACCGTCGCGTGGATCACAGTGGCTAGGTCAGGACGAGAGAGATAAGGGGCCAACTGCTTAGCTTGGCGGAGATGGAAAAATGCCGCCTTTGTTATAGCTGTAATCTGCGCCTCCATAGAGAGGGAGGTATCGAAGATTACACCCAAACTCTTAACGGCCGGTGCTGGCACTAATTGCACCCCCGCAAGAGATGGGAGTTGCCCCCTCGATCCCATATCGTCCCGCCCCAGCCAGAGGACCTCTGTCTTCGAAGGATTTAACTTCAACCGGCTCCCACGTAACCATCCAGCCACAGCTTCCAGACATCTGGTCAGTGTGTCTGGGGCCGAGTCAGGATGGCCATCCATCAACAGATAGAGTTGGGTGTCATCAGCATACTGATGGCAACCCAGCCCAAAACTCCGGACAAGCTGGGCGAGGGGGCGCATAAAGATGTTAAAAAGCATCGGGGAGAGAATTGCACCCTGAGGCACTCCACACACCAAGGAGTGGCGTGATGACAATTCCCCCCCAAGCGCCACCCTCTGTCCCCGACCAGAGAGAAACGAGCGCAGCCATTGAAGGACTGTGCCCTGGATCCCCACGTCGGCAAGGCGGTGGTCCAGGAGTTCGTGTTCTTCTTGTGCTGCCTCTTGAAGCAGGCAAAACAATAAAAACAGCCATGTGTTCTTGCCCTCCCACTCATCTCCATATTCCTCCTTGTGGAAGTATTCAGAAAACCAAGGAACAGATAAAACACACTCTCCAAATGTCCATCGATGAGGAATGTGCTAGGTACCTCCAGAGATCTACCAATGAGGTCTGTGACCTTTTCCCTTGCCCTGGGCATAAGCTGTTAAATTGACCAGTAGTGTGAAAAAATATGTGGCTAACTCAAGATCGCAAAGCTCATTTTCACTTTTTATATAGGTTATGATCAGGACAGGAAAGATGCTGAGGTCAGGAGAGATCATAATCTGAGACCTTAACAAAAGTAGCGACATCTCACTCCACTTGTTTAATTGTGTATAGCTTTCTGGGTCAAATTTGATTCACCTCATGTATTTCAGTATTACAGCTGTGAAGGTTTTGCTAACAGAAATCCACATTTTAAGGCTGTTGGAAGATGAGAATCAGTGAGTGCTAAATAATTGACACATATTGACATGAGAGTAATAGCACATCACTGGTTTATTCCCAAGGCAGCCTCATATCTGGGTGAATCAGAACGCTAACCAGAGAAGCAATCGAGTGTGAAAACCTGTACTCTCCTTATCTAAACCAGCTAATTTAGCAAGCAACAACACACACTTCTCACTGACATAAATGGTAAATGCTGTTCCAGCTCCCTGTTGTAGGCTTTTTCTTTTTTCTTTTTGGTTTGTTTTCTCTTCCATTTCATTCTAACACAAAAATAAATCTACTAAATAGGCTTTGAGAGATCTCCAGTGGCATTCCTTTCTCCACCCTGTGCAAGCTACACAGTTGCCTGGCCTCCTTCCATATATTTAACCATGTCATTCAGAGTCTGCACCAGAGAGTTTATAGTTGAGTCAGAGATGGCAGTGCCGATGCTCTCCAAACAGGAGACGCCTGGTTACACGGCAATTTGAAAAGAGCAACTCCAGATTGGAGCTGCAGAAAACATTCCTATGGGATTCAGCTGTGAACTCTCTCAAGGAAAGGAATCAAATATGGAAGAGACCCTCCTGCTGCCCTAGTCCCTCACACTCCTTGAGGGCACTGCCTCAGCTATCCAGGGCCACAGGATCAGGGTGTTACTCACTTCAGTTTTGGAGAAAATCTGTATGCACAGGGAAGGTGACTCCTTGAGAAGTTGTGGAGTGAAATAGAAGCAAACTTTGGTCAATATTTCTCTAGCTAATGACTGAAACAGGCCTTAATCGCGGAAATGTCTCTGTCTGCTGGAACCCTGCTGGAATGTGAGGAGCAGAAGGCTTGGCAAGGCTTTATTCCAGCTCTGGTGAGCTTCACTGCCATGAAGACAACTTGACTCCTTAGCAGCTCTAAGTGACCGTCAGGAGACTCATTGGACCCAAATTAGGTTTGGAAATATGCCATGCCCCCCAAATTATTAATTTAAAATTCACGCAAGCCTTTCCCAGTGCTTTGAAAGTTCATTTTAAAAAGGAACTAGTTCTAGTTCAGATTTCTCTTTTTACAAAACTAATTCAGATTCACCCAAATGTGCTTTCCAGTTCATAAAAAGTTCATCATTTGCAAAAGAAAAATAAAACACTCACTGCAATACAAGGAAGAGGGGATAAAAGTAAATCAGGGGCCCACACAAATAATAGGGTGTCTGACAGGATGTCAACAGGTGAAGCTTTCCCCATGATTGTATTTACATATGAGAAAAGGCTTCTCTTAGAATCAGAGAATCCTAGCTGAGAATCCAGTAGAAGTGGCCTTTACATGAATTTGAAACTTCCCCAAGACTACAGGGGAGTTTTGCAAGACCACCAAGGGCAGGGAAGTCATTGGGTGGTGGGGTCAGGGTAATGGTGGTGTATCAACACCAGAAAGAAACCCTCAGATCTAGTCCTAAAGCAGATAGATTTTGGGCAAGAACAACTGAAGTCCCAAGGGTTGCAGTGACTCTACCCCCTGTGACTCTCATCTGGATTAGTGCTGGGTCTAAAACAGGGGTAGCTAATCTTGAACTTTGTAGGTGTTATTGGACCTTAAACCCCATCATTTCTGTCATTTGGCTTTGCTGACAGGAGTTGGGAGTCCATCAACATCTGGAATGGTGCATGTTAAGACTCCCGCCACCATTACTCAAGTAGGCCTGTACCACAATGTTGCTGTGTGGAGTGCAGCCATTCACTGGTCCAGGCATTGTTCCATTGCTGTGCCATCCACAACAATACTTCCACCCATTTCCCATTCCACCACAACAATTAGTCAGCATTTCATAGCCACTTAATTTTGGCTGGGTTTGGGGTCTTCTCTGTAGGATCCACCATGAAACTTTTTAAAAAAAATCTTCTGCAAATATTAGAGTGCCACCAAGTCTGTTGATATCACCCTCTTTTGTGTTTTAGCTGTACAAGTAACATCACGCATGTAAAAATATGTCTTAAAAATAGATGATTTTTTAAAAATATTGTGTTCATTTATTTGGAATTGAAACATTATCTTGTGCTTCAGTACTGAACTATATAAAAGCTTACCTTTGATCCAGAGCAAAGGCTTGTTCTTTAGAGACAGTTATTTCCACTAATGAAGGCTTTCTCTCTCCCCCCCCCCGAGCTTCCAATTATATTTTCCCTCTTATTGCTAGATATTAAGAAAGAGACTGTGTTAATATCTGGTGCAGGTTCACACTGGAAGAGCATTTATGCTATGAAGGTCACCATGCTTACTTAAAGAAATCAGTAGAGTATATTAATTTAAAAATTAATTAAATGCCAATGTTGAGGAGCTTATTTCTTGTACTGTTAAGATACAAGACTTCATGAGTATATCTGTATTAAACTTTCTGGAAATGATTTCTACCTTTTCTCCTTTTGATTTTATATATTGTGGACCATATGGAATCCAGATTTAACAACAACAACAAAAGTGGATTCGTGTGACAAATTATTTTTCCAGAATGAGAATTGTCCCATCTTAAATGGCATAGCCCTACCTTTGTGTCTTCGCTTCATGCTTCAACATTAGAAAGACCTTTTAAAATTACTTGTTAAGTATTATATTTTATTTTTTCTAGCTTTCTGTGTTTTATCCATGTTTGCTTTAATATTTGAGAGTTTCCCTTTTTAAAATTGATTTATTAATTTTCCATGAGTTCTGTTTCTGGGAAAAGATGGGATGATAATAATTATCACCATCACAATTATTGGTAGAGCTCATTTATTTTAGTTTAGACCTCCACAAAATGTAACTCACAAAGACAAATTCAACTCAACTCATCTTTTCTCCCCTGATCATTATAGTGGGACCCTGGTTAAGAGCAGTGGACTCGTAATCTGGGGAACCGGGTTCGATTCCTCGCTCCTTCACATGCAGCTGCTGGGTGACCTTGGGCTGGTCACACTTCTCTGAAGTCTCTCAGCCCCACTCACCTCACAGAGTGTTTGCTGTGGGGGAGGAAGGGAAAGGAGATTATTATCTGCTTTGAGACTCCTTAGGGTAGTGATAAAGCGGGATATCAAATCCAAACTCTTCTTCTTCTTCTTCTACTTGGAGGGAAGGAACCATGGATGCCATTTTGACCTCCTTGGAGGAAAGACAATATACAAGCACAGCAAATAAATTAATAAATACTCTCCCACCACCCAGACACTTGCAGCCCATTTGTGCCCTGTCATTTCAAATTATTTGGGGCGTATAAACAGTAACTGGGATCCTCATTCCATCAGACATCTACTTGCCAAATTAACGCGGCAGCTAAAAAAGCCAATGCAATTCTGGGCTGCATCAATAGGAGTATAGCATCTAGATCAAGGGAAGTAATAGTGCCACTGTATTCTGCTCTGGTCAGACCTCACCTGGAGTACTGTGTCCAGTTCTGGGCACCACAATTCAAGAAGGACACTGACAAACTGGAACGTGTCCAGAGGAGGGCAACCAAAATGGTCAAAGGCCTGGAAACGATACCTTATGAGGAACGGCTAAGGGAGCTGGGCATGTTTAGCCTGGAGAAGAGGAGGTTAAGGGGTGATATGATAGCCATGTTCAAATATATAAAAGGATGTCACATAGAGGAGGGAGAAAGGTTGTTTTCTGCTGCTCCAGAGAAGCGGACACGGAGCAATGCATCCAAACTACAAGAAAGAAGATTCCACCTAAACATTAGGAAGAACTTCCTGACAGTAAGAGCTGTTCGACAGTGGAATTTGCTGCCAAGGAGTGTGGTGGAGTCTCCTACTTTGGAGGTCTTTAAGCAGAGGCTTGACAACCATATGTCAGGAGTGCTCTGATGGTGTTTCCTGCTTGGCAGGGGGTTGGACTCGATGGCCCTTGTGGTCTCTTCCAACTCTATGATTCTATGATTCTATGATTCTATTCTATGTGGGCAGACGGAGAAGAGAAGCAGACTGGGAGGAGAAGATGCCAGAAGCTGAAGAGGTAACAGAGTTCTGTGAGCAGAAAGAGGCTGGGGCAGACAGCAGTGCAGAATCAGGGGCAGAATCAGGGGCTGGAGAGGCAGCTATGAGTCAGGCTGGTGAGGAGACACAGAGAGATGTGGGAAGGCAGGGACCTTCAGTCCTCACAACTGTGTCATAGGGGCAAGAGCTACCAGGGAGAGTTGCTGTACTCACTAGGCCTGGCCTCCTGAGCTGTTTGTTTCCTTGAATAAAGATTTAACTTCACTGATACCATGTGAGTTATTGCTGACCTGCTGCTGGCTCCTGCCACTGACACTGATAGAACAATAAACACAATGTCACTCCGCATTATTTTAACTCTACGTAAAGCAGAATATGTTTGTTTTAGACGGCCAGCCCCTAACATTTTCTGTTTCTTGCTGCAGTGGGAAAGATTAAAGGGGGGGGGGAGAGTACACATTAGAAAACTAATGGCACTTAAAATGTCACAGTGAATCGTCATTCTCACAAATGCACATATTATTCCCATCAGGCTTATGAATCAAATGATAATTATCTCTTTTAAATTAACTTCACTGATCAGTCAGCCGCGTCACACTGTTGGCTCATGTCAAGTTTGTGGTCAACCAAGACTCCTAGATCCTTTTCACATGTACTGCTCTCAAGCCAGGTGTCCCCCATCTTGTATTTGTGCCTCTCATTTTTTTTGCCCAAGTGCAATACTTTACATTTCTCCCTGTTAAAATTCATTTCTCCCTGTTAAAATTCATCATATTGTGGTCCTGCCACTTCTTTCCCTGTAGTTCCCCAGCCGGTAGCTCCCACCAGTGCTCTGCATCCAGCCAGTCCATGGCAATCATTCTGCATGGAGGAAGCAGCAGGCTGGAACTCTTGTGAATCCAAAGTCTGCTGAGGAAAGTACATTATTGCAGAATTCAGGGTAACTGTTCTTCAGATTTACAGGCCTGTTTTCACAGGTGGAAACTTCCTCAGTTCAAAGCTTAAAGGGGGGGGGGGGTAAAGGCTCCGACTTCAGTGCCTCCTGTGAGCCAGAGGAGGAGTCTCATGAGCCAGGAGGACTATCCAGGGTGCTCCCAATATACAGTGGTACCTCGGGTTAAGTACTTAATTAGTTCCGGGGGGCCGTTCTTAACCTGAAACTGTTCTTAAACTGAATCCTGAAGCACCACTTTAGCTAATGGGGCCTCCTGCTGCCGCTGCGCTGCTGGAGCACGATTTCTGTTCTCATCCTGAAGCAAAGTTCTTAACCCGAGGTACTATTTCTGGGTTAGCAGAGTCTGTAACTTGAAGCGTATGTAACCTGAAGTGTATGTAACCCGAGGTACCACTGTACACAATTTCAGTTACATGAATGGAGGCCTGGAATGTAACACTAGTAAATTGGGAGTTGTCTGTATATGCAATTGCAAATTGAAATGGACATGTAAAGAATTGACCTTAAGAAAAATGAGGTACACAGAGAAACTTAAATTGACAGATAGCCTCAGCCCTAGTGGGCACTGTTAGGATATTTCCGTTCCACCTTAAAAGGGAGCAGGCTTTCTGAGTCACAGAGTCTGCGTATTTCCTGTTCACAGGATGTTTATGTTTTCTGTTGCTTTCGTTTCTCTCATCTCTCGCTGCCTGAAACACTGAAGCAGGCAGTCATGTTTTTCTCTGTTCTGACTAACACAGAATAAACTTATAAATAATGCTCTCCTGCGTGCATCTTACGCTGTGCATTATCTGCTGATAAGAGCATGCATCAGCCCTGGAATGTGGCGAGCTATTTTCGGGAGCTCGTGTCGCTAATTGCTGATACTGCGTGTCTACGAGAGATCGATGGACGTCCGGAGGCGACGTGGGGCCATGATGGACTTTGTCTCCCTGGCAGTATCCCAACAGGCACACCATCTCCTAACACAATTCTCTGAACCTATCTCCCTAGGTGAGAGTGCAACCACTGCAAGACAATGCCACCAACTCAAGGAAATAATAGAATCATAGAACTGTTGTTGGAAAGGACTATTAGAGGTTACTGTACACAAACTTTCACTGTGCAGATACTGGTGGTTAGGTAAAAACCTCTTTTAAACTGTTTAGCAGAGTTTCTCTCATTGTTCAGTGGTGAACAATGACAAAGTTGTTGTTTCAAAGATGACTCACAAATTCTGTGAAGTCTCGGTCAAAAGATTTCATTTTATTCCCTGACAGCAAAGGTATTTTCAACTGTTAACATAAACAGCAATTAACAGCACACTTTCAAACAAAAGTATTATCTTATCTGCCACACCCTGCACATTACAGCAACAGTCCTTCAGCAGATTTTACAGGCAACACTCTTCGGACAGACATTTGCTATCAGGCGTCTGCAAAAAGGAAGCCGAGTGGTCTTCTCCTTCTTCTTAGCACTTCCAGCTGATGATAATGCCACTACCGAATTCAGGAGGGGGTGGGGTTGCGGGCTCACGACCCCCCCCCTCGAGGCTGGCCCCAGCCTCGCGGGAGCCGGGGATTCCCTTCATTAGCATACCCACGCCCTGCCAGCCAATCGGCTGGCGGCGGGGGCGGATCTTCTAGGGCCATTTAAGGTCGGGGCAGCCCTCGGCTCGCCCCTTTTTCCGGCTTCTCCCACGCGGTTTGCATCCTGCTTGCCTTTTTGCTTTCGTCGCGTTGCTTGCCCTCGTGGAGCCCGAAGCCTTCTGCTCCTCCGGGCCGTGCGTAGCCTGCAGCTTTTGTCTCGTGGGCCAGAAGCCGAAGCCGCCTTAACGGAGCGCTCCTCCAGCGGCTCCGCAGCAACAGCGAGGGATTTGTTTCCGCCCAGCTGATCGTCCCGCCGGCCAGCTGATCTCCCCAACGGCCTGCTGGGCTCCCCGCCGGGCAGCGGAGCTTCCCGCCGACCACCCGATCGTCCCACTGGCCAGCGGAGCTGCCCGCCGGCCACCTTTTCTTTCCGCCGACCAGCTGAGCTTCCCGCCGGCCACCTTACCTCCCCGCCGGCCAGCTGAGCCTCCCGCCGGCCTCCCGATCGTCCCGCCAGCCAGCTGAGCTTTCCGCCGGCCACCTTATCTTCCCGCCGGCCACCCGATCTTCCCGCCGGCCAGCTGGGCTTCCCGCCGGCCTCTTGATTGTCCCGCCAGCCAGCTGAGCTTTCCGCCGGCCAGCTGATCTTCGCGCCGGCCAGCTGATCCTGCCGGCTAGCTGGTCTCGCGCCGCAGCCTCCCCCCGGAACCGTCCGCCGCCGCTGGAGTCTGCATCCTTCTCACCCTTCTGGGCGCCGTGACACGGAGACTTCTCCTCTCGGTCCAGGTTGTACCGCTTCTAATTTGGCGGGGCAGTGGGCGGGTCTGGGGTCGGGATTTCCCGGGGTCCCAATTCCATTTTGCTGCTTCTAGGGGGGGTTTTTGAGCATTTTAGCGCCTTCGCGTGCGCCCAGTTTTCTTCTCTTTTTCCCCTCCGTGCGTGTCCTCAGCGGCTGTTCTTGCTGTGCGCTGCCGAGGCCGATTGCCAGCGTCCCCTATCCTTCCGTTGCTTGGCGACCGGCGCCATCTTGAGGGCCACGTGGCTGGCCTTGCGGCTGCCATCTTACTGCAGGCAGACCCCGTGGGTACACCCCCCTTCGTTTGCGGACTTTATTATCAGCTTTATTAGCCTTTATTTGCCTTGTGCCAGCTTTGCCTTGATCGAAGCCTCTGTCCTTTGTTACCTTGTTTAGCTTTCCTACTTTGGTACTTTGTCCTTGCTTCCCTGGATCATTAGCTGATTTGATTACTGGTTGTGCGTTTTCAAAGTGCCAAACTTGGCGTGAATAACGCATTAAAACACTGAACTAGCCTTGGGCATTTCAATCAATATTTTGAATCAATTTAATTTAGCAGTGGTAATTCATTAGTGATTTCGGTTGAGCCTTTCAACCTTGCAAGCAGGATTAATTTCATAGATCCGGGGCTGCATACTGCACAGTTCCTTCAGTCACTAAGGTCCTTAGTTCATAAGGTGCTTTATATTAAAAAAAAAAAAACATAACAAATTATAAATAAATAAATAAATAGGAACACATACATAGAATAGATTGATAGTTAAATAAGTGAATAACTAAATAAAGTAACTTAAAATAAATAAATAAATAAAAAGATAAATTAAAATAAAATAAAACTAAATAAAGCAGGAATCCAATAAGTGGCTGGTGCTGGGCTTGCTGATCAGAAGGTTGTTGGTTCAGATTCCTTCACGTGCGCATTATTTCTTGCTCATTCACACACACATACGCGCATACTGAACCTGTGTTAACATGGAGGGCAACAGCAACCCCCAAGCGCCACAACAAGGCAACGCATTAGTGCCCACGGCCCCATGTAACCCTCAGGCCATGGCGCAGCTCCTTTCAGCGCTGCAAGCATTTTATGCGCAGTGCAGGACCCCAATAACCCCTTCGCCGAACATAGTGGAAGTGTCTCAGGATTGCATACCTGACACTCCTCCCAGCCATCAAGGTCAGGATGCCCCTTCCACAAGCACAGCCGGCATGGAACAACAGGCTGCGGGCAGACCCCAGACACGCCAGCAGACTGCACGCGCGCATAATTCTAAGGCAGCCCCTCAGAAGGGGAAGGCGCCCGCGAAAAAACCTAAAACTGGTTCAAAAAAGGCTGGGCCTTCAGGGCCTGCCCGCGTTGCGTCCCGCCCAGAGGTAATAGATGTCCCCAGTGTTTTTCAGGATAACCCAGCTCAGCAAAGTTCTTCGGACGGGTCAACATCGGAGGAGGAGATCCCTCCGCAACAGGCTGTCCCGGCCGTCGTTGAACCAGCGCCAAGGAACGCTGGTTCACGTGGAGGGAAGCGGAAGTCGAAGAAGAAGCACAGGTCCAAGAAGAGCAGGAGACAGGACACATCGGATTCCGAGGAGGAGACAGGTACTTCTTCTTCTTCCGAGGAGGATAGTGACGCGCCTCTGGGGACGTACTGGGGGGAGGGGGAAGACACGGGATTCCCCCAGTGGGTGCATGAAAGGCGGGCCAATTCGCATCGGAAGGCTTTCAATGGCACCCTCGATTGGAAGGACGGGGCTTTAGTGGAAGACGTTAAAGTCTCTACTCACTTGGCCACCGACTTTGTCCCGGGGAACCACCTTACTAAGAGGAAGAGGGACAAGATCCTGAATGGTGATTTCGTTGATATGTTTTCCCTGCTACCTCCAGTGCAGGTTAAAGGAAAAGGGGAGAAAAGGAGATACTATGGTAGGAAAAGATATAGGTCACCCAGGGTAGAACGTACATTTGAGAATTGGCTTAACGGCTATCAGGTTTTTATGGCAGTAGTGGCAGGTTGTTACCCAAAACATGGCATGCATCTTGCGGCGTACTTAGCGCATGTCAGGAGAGCCCGGGAGTTGGCGGGAGAGGAAGCCGCCATATCGTACGATGAGGACGTCCGGAGGAATGCCTCGCTTCTGTCGTCCACACGCTGGGATCAAAAGGACAATAATTGCTGGATGGAGCATGTGGGCCCCAATATAGAGAAGAAACCCCAGGATCAGTCCAAGTCCGGTAAGGTGGAGGCAAAACGCCGGAGGCACTGCTGGGACTTTAATAGGGGGGCCTGTCAACGCACCACGTGTAAGTATTTGCATGAATGCGATAAGTGCCTGGGCAGCCACCCCGCCATTCACTGTTATAAAGGGAAACAGCAGCCCTTTCGTGGCGGCAGGGGGAACCTCAACCAGGGGAGTCGGGGTCCCCCAGCCGGACCCTCAGGACCCGCCCAAGGGCCTGCTGGGTCTAGATACTAATCGGTCCTTAAGTCTGGCACACTCTCCGATAAAGTTACAGCCGTTGAGAGTGCTGCTGGATCTTTACCCAAACAGACAAGCTGCCCGTATGCTAGATGAAGGGTTTTCCCAGGGCTTTAGGATCCCAGTTGCTTGTACCCCCAATGCCGGATGCCCCCCAAACCAAAAATCCGTTCTAGAGAGACCTGACATCGCCCTTAAAAAAATCAGGAAAGAGATTGCCGCGGGGAGGGTTGCCGGCCCCTTCAAATCACCCCCCATCGAAGAGCTGCATATATCACCGTTGGGCATTGTTCCAAAAAAGGCCCCAGGGGAGTTTCGTATGATACATAACCTTTCCTACCCCAAGGGAGCCTCTGTTAATGACGCCATCTCCCAGGAAATGTGCACGGTAAAATATGCATCATTAGATCAAGCTGTAAAGCTGGTTAGGGGATTTGGCAAGGGTTCCTTCATGGCAAAGTGCGACATCGAGTCTGCATTTCGCCTTCTTCCAGTTCACCCAAAGGATTATCGCTGGCTCGGTTTTAAATTCCAGGGCGCCTACTTCATTGACAAGGCGATGCCCATGGGGTGCTCGATCGCCTGTGCCGCTTTTGAGACCTTTAGCACCTTCCTAGAATGGGCCTTGAAATTTAGGACAGGTATGCAGGGGGTGGGGCATTACCTGGATGATTTTATTTTGGTGGCAAGTAGCGAAAACGATTGTGGCACCTTGCTCCAGGCCTTCGAGACCCTAGCAAAAGATCTGGGGGTCCCCTTAGCAAAGGAGAAGACAGAGGGACCAGTGACCACCATGACCTACCTGGGTATCGAACTGGACACCTTGGCCCAAACCTCACGCCTACCGGCTGAGAAGTTGTCCGCCCTTAGAGAGCTTATTGAGCAGATGTTGCCGTTAAAAAAGGTAACCCTGAGACAAATTCAATCACTCCTGGGGCACCTTAACTTCGCCTGCCGCGTGGTCTCCTCCGGCCGCCCCTTTTGCGGCCGGCTAGCTAAGCTATCCGCGGGGTTAAGGTCTCCACACCACAGGGTACGCCTGTCTAAGGCGGTGAAAGCAGACCTGCAGGTCTGGTTGCAATTCCTTGACGGATATAATGGCATCTCGTTATGGCAGGACTGCTTGGCCTTACAGTCAGATTTCCAGGTGCATTCGGACGCTGCGGGCTCCCTAGGGTTTGGTGTTTATTTCAGGGGGCAGTGGTGCGCCCAGCAATGGCCCCCCTCTTGGCAAGGGAAACCGATCCTGCGCGATTTGACATTCCTGGAATTCTTCCCCATTGTAGTAGCAATCCATATTTGGGCCGACCAGTTTAAGAATCGTAGGGTGTGCTTCTGGACGGACAATCAATCAGTGGTGTCAGTTATCAACAAGCAGTCAGCGCATTCTCCCAGAGTAGCATCCCTCTTGCGCTATTTTGTCCTTTCCTGTCTCCAGCTAAATCTCCACACCGCTGCCAAGTTCGTCCCTGGCATCGATAACAACATCGCGGACGCTCTATCTCGTTTCCAGATGGAGCGCTTTCGCTCATTGGCGCCGGATGCACAGCTGCGGCCGCAACTGTTTCCGGAACACCTTTGGAGTATTGGCAGCGAGAAGCAATAAAGGGAGTATTGTCAGCTTTGGCACCCTCGACCCTAAGATCTTACAATAAGGCTTGGTTAGATTTCACAGCTTTTCGCAGGAAAAAGGGGCGGTTCAAGCCAGGCAGAGCTCCCTCTAAGTCTGAGGTCATAGAGTATATGGTCCACCTTCGCGACCTTGGCCGGGCCCCAAAAACTCTTAATATCCATTCGGCGGCAATATCCTTCTTCTCAAAAGCTCTATTTTCCATTGACCCCTGTGCTCACTTTGTGGTGCGGAAAATGTTGGAGGGCTGGCGCAGGGCACGGCCGCCAGGCCCTGATGCAAGAAGGCCCATAACTCTTGATATTCTCACACAAATCCGCTTGAAGCTTAGGTCCATTTGTTGGTCAAAATATGAAGCCAGGTTATTCTCTGCAGCATTTTCCTTTGCATTTTATGGCGCCTTGCGCATCGGTGAGGTGGTCTGCGAGGACCGCCCAACCAGTTCTAATAGAGGGCTTTTGATTGGAGACGTATCGATAGCCAGTTCCCACGTGATTTTAAAAATCCGTAGCTCTAAGACCGACCAGCTCGGCAGGGGGGCTTTGATTTGCCTCCAGGCAACTCAGAAGCCTGGTCCTTGCCCGGTAAAAGATGGCACTAAATATCTGCGCATGAGGCCTAATTCCGATGGCCCCTTTTTCCTACATGCGGACGGTTCCCCCCTATCAAAACACCAATTCACGAGGGTCTTGCGCAAAGGGATCGCAGCCATCGGTCTTCCACATGAGGAGTACACTGCACACTCCTTTCGCATCGGGGCAGCGACCACTGCCGTCCACATGGGTCTACCGGCCGAAAGGATAATGGATATGGGGCGTTGGAAATCTAACGCATACAAGGGGTACATCCGGTAGTTACATTCTCCTAACCCCCCCCCGGCCATATTCCCTAACCCCACGCCACACTCCCCCCTGACTTGGCACTATGAATCTACATTTCCCTTACGTCACCCTCGTATTCTTTCATTCCAGGTATCGGTGTGATTCGGTTGTGGCTTATCGGCCACAGCATAGTATACTGGGCCAGGCAGCGTGCAGCGAACAGGGGCTGGGATGCCGAGCTGCGGTTACCCAGCAACGTCAAGGTGTCGTGGATTGCTAGGCGCGGTATGCGTTGGGAAGAATTTCTCCCGGCACTTGCAAAGAAAATCGCAGCTGAAGGCGCTCCCGACGCTCTGGTCATTCAACTGGGCGAGAACGACCTGGCTTACAGAAAAGGGGTGGACCTAATGTGGAACATCATCAATGACCTTGAAGGGTTGAAAGCATCACATAATAACATCACTATATTATGGTCATCCTTGCTGCAAAGGAGATGCTGGCGGGACGCGGCGAATCCCGTGGCCGTGAATAAAGCCAGGAGAATCGTTGAGTGATCGGTGGCGCGTAGAGTGGTTGCATTGGGGGGTCGGGTCATCGGGCACCCGTGCATCCGGTTTGACGACTTACCACTCTACCGCGGGGATGGCGTGCATCTATCCGATGCTGGCAATGATATCTGGTTAGCCGACATTTTTAAGGGCATTAAGGATTGGTTACAGGCGGAGGGTATTGGCGGCGAGCCGCTTTGATGCGGCCCGTGTGGCGGTAGGCATTGGCAGGGGTATTGTCATGCAGATGAGATCGGGGGGGGAGGAGCGCCATCACCTCCCCCCAAGGCTTGGAGGGTAGTTCGTTAAAGGACTCCGAGGGGCGTCGCCTCGTCCGAAACCTACGGAGGCTAGGGCCTAAAGCGCGCCCCGAGCGGTAACCCCTCGGGGAGCGCCTAGGGATATGCATCTCGGGTGGCTCCCCCTGTTGGTGCTTAACCCTCACCGGTTAGACCGGTTAGTCTGATAGGGCCAATGCCTAAAGCCAATACCTCTCTTGCCTGTAATCAATAAAGTTGTGGCCATTTTCGCCCAATTAACCTAAATTCTGGTGTCCTGTGTCTTCATTTATCCACATGTGGCGGGGGAGGGTATAGCCACGCAATTAAGCTCAGAGTGCCTCTCCCATATAGAAAGGGAAACTCTGGAACCTTTTAGAAACTTTCTACTTGTTTCTGGCAGAATGATTCCCTAACAACAACCCCAAGGGTCATCCAGTCCAACCCCTTGTAATGCAGAAATCTCAACTAGATCATACATGACAGATGGCCATCCAACGTCTGCTTAAAAACCTCCAAGGAAGGACAGGCCACCACGTTCCAAGGAAGTCCGTTCCACTGTCAAACAACATCAGAAGGTTCTTCTTGATGTTTAGTCAAAATCTTCTTCTTGTAATTTGAAGCCATTGGTTTGACTCTTACCCTCCAGAGAAGGAGAAAACAAACTTGCTCCATCCTCTGTGTGACAGGCCTTTAGATATTTGAACATGGTTATCATATCTCCTCTCAATCGCCTCTTTTCCAGTCTAAACATCTTGGTTGCCCTCCTCTGCTCACATTGCAACCTATCAACATCCTTCTTAAATTTTGTCACCCAGAACTGGACACAATATTCCAGGTGTGGTCTGACCAAGGCAGAATAGAGTGGGACTATTAGTTCCAGACACAAGACTTCTGTTGACAGCCTAGAATGGTGTTAGCTTTTTTTGCTGCTGCTTCATGCTGCTGACTCATGTTCAGCTTCTGGTTCACCATGACCCCTAGATCCTTTTCATATGTACTGCTAATAAGCCAGGTGTCCCCCATCCTATTTTTGTGCATCTTCTTGCCTAAGTGCAGAAACTTACATTTGGCCTTATTGAAATTCATTTTTTTAGTTTGGGCCCCATTCTCCAACCTGTTAAGGTCATGCAAATCCCTCTGGTTTTTCTTGTTTTTATTTTTTGCAGAATGTGAAGGTACTGAATACTGGGAACCAAATTGGTCAATTTTACAATAAATTTTCTTTTGGGTGAAATTTTATGGCTACTCTAAGTGTAATGTTTTCATGCAGGTATGGAAAAGAGATGGGATAGAATCATAGAATCATAGAGTTGGAAGAGACCACAAGGGCCATTGAGTCCAACCCCCTGCCAAGCAGGAAACACCATCAGAGCACTCCTGACATATGGTTGTCAAGCCTCTGCTTAAAGACCTCCAAAGTAGGAGACTCCACCACACTCCTTGGCAGCAAATTCCACTGTCGAACAGCTCTTACTGTCAGGAAGTTCTTCCTAATGTTTAGGTGGAATCTTCTTTCTTGTAGTTTGGATCCATTGCTCCGTGTCCGCTTCTCTGGAGCAGCAGAAAACAACCTTTCTCCCTCCTCTATGTGACATCCTTTTATATATTTGAACATGGCTATCATATCACCCCTTAACCTCCTCTTCTCCAGGCTAAACATGCCCAGCTCCCTTAGCCATTCCTCACAAGGCATCGTTTCCAGGCCTTTGACCATTTTGGTTGCCCTCCTCTGGACACGTTCCAGTTTGTCAGTGTCCTTCTTGAATTGTGGTGCCCAGAACTGGACACAGTACTCCAGGTGAGGTCTGACCAGAGCAGAATACAGTGGCACTATTACTTCCCTTGATCTAGATGCTATACTCCTATTGATGCAGCCCAGAATTGCATTGGCTTTTTTAGCTGCCGCGTCACACTGTTGGCTCATGTCAAGTTTGTGGTCAACCAAGACTCCTAGATCCTTTTCACATGTACTGCTCACAAGCCAGGTGTCACCCATCTTGTATTTGTGCCTCTCATTTTTTTTGCCCAAGTGCAATACTTTACATTTCTCCCTGTTAAAGTTCATCTTGTTTGTTTTGGCCCAGTTCTCTAATCTGTCAAGGTCGTTTTGAAGTGTGATCCTGTCCTCTGGGGTGTTAGCCACCCCTCCCAGTTTGGTGTCATCTGCAAATTTGATCAGGATGCCCTTGAGTCCATCATCCAAGTCATTGATAAAGATGTTGAATAAGACCGGGCCGAAGACAGAACCCTGTGGCACCCCACTAGTCACTCTTCTCCAGGATGAAGAGGAACCATTGATGAGCACCCTTTGGGTTCGGTCAGTCAGCCAGTTACAAATCCACTGAGTGGTAGCATAGTCAAGACCGCATTTTACCAGCTTCTTTACAAGAATATCATGGGGCACCTTGTCAAATGCCTTGCCGAAATCAAGGTAGGCTACATCCACTGCGTTCCCTTCATCTACCAGGCTTGTAATTCTGTCAAAAAATGAGATCAGGTTAGTCTGACATGACTTATTTTTCAGAAATCCATGCTGACTATTGGTGATCACAGCATTCCTTTCTAGGTGCTCACAGACTGTTTGCTTAATGATCTGCTCCAGAATCTTCCCTGGTATTGATGTCAGACTGACTGGGCGATAATTATTTGGGTCCTCTCTTTTCCCCTTTTTGAAAATAGGGACAACATTTGCCCTCCTCCAGTCTGCCGGGACTTCGCCTGTTCTCCAGGAATTCTCAAAGATGACTGCCAGTGGTAGTGAGATCACATCTGCCAGTTCTTTTAATACTCTTGGATGCAGTTCATCTGGCCCTGGAGGCTTGAATACATCTAAACTAGCCAAGTATTCTTGTACTATCTCCTTAGTTATTCTGGGCTGTGTTTCCTTTGCTGAATCATTTGCTCCAAATTCTTCAGGTCGGGCATTGTTTTCTTTATCGGAGAAGACTGAGGCAAAGAAGGCATTGAGGAGTTCAGCCCTTTCTGTGTCCCCTGTTTGCATTTCACCATCTTCTCCTCTGAGTGACCCCACTGTTTCTTTGTTCTTCCTGGTGTATGCAAATAAATACACTGGTGTATGCAAATAAAAACAAAACAAACCATTTACAACCTTTGGGTTGCTTAGGGACTTTTCCTCGTGACATTTTAACTCCCCCCCCCCTGACTTAAGACACAAGGTGAAATCCTGAGTCTGGTCTAGCCCATCTTCAAGGACATTGCCCCAGGCTTGCGCCCCGCCCCACTGTTTGCTCCCCCAAAGGCTGCATCATTTGAGCATTTGAGATTGTTGTGGGCTTTTCTATGCTTCATGCGAGTCCATGCAAACTGTGAGGCTGTTCGAAGCACCCTGTCACTTCCATGGAGGAGAGTCTGATGGCCTGGAGGAGAGTCTGATGCCCTGGGTAGGAAGTGAAGCTGCACAGCAACCCTCTCTGGTAACCAGAGCCTTGCCTGTGAGAAAGAGGGGGGGGGGCTTCGCAATCCTTGGGTTCACATGAGGGAGCCATGAGGCTAAGTAGGGAAATGTTCCCACCACTTTCCCAGAGCTTCCATTGCATTCAGCAGCCACATTCCCTCCACCAGTGAGGTCCACCATGAGTTCCCCACCACCACCCTCGGTTGGAAGATGTGAGAGCCAGATACAGCTTTGCCATTTCATCAGTGATCAGGCCCCTGTCTCTTAACCTAAAGTGCCAGGAGAGCCAGGGACCATGCTAACTGAAATTCTGACTGCTGGAAAAAGCTCAAGCAATTGTTGAGATTTCCCCAGACCATGCCAGCTATTGCTCTTGTGGAATAAGCTTGCTTAATGAAGCGGAAATGTTTTTATCTTCCATCATTTTTCTCTCTTTAGATTTCAAGTCACCTGGCATATGCTACGGGTTTGAATACAAACCCAAAGGCTCCCAGGATTAGAACAGTAGCCATGATCTGGAATTACCTCATATGTGATGTGCAAATACCTCTGTTTGTCTTAATAACACAACAAATGGTCTGCTTTAACAAATGCACCACCACCACCTGTCGCTGGAACATCTCATCTGCAACACAGTCACTGTCTGAAAGGCATGCATGAAGCACAGATTTTAATGTCTTCAGCAGAAGGAAGAGAGGAAGTGATACCTTTGGAAAATTCTGTCTCCTTTCTTGTCTCAGACACATAACAAAGAAGGAAGCAAAGGACCTGACTATTATGTAAACCAAATCAATGTGGAATATTAGCAATAAATGAGAGCTCTTTGTGCCCTTTCTCTGTTGGCATTCAGGAGGAGGGGGACATCAAGGCCCAAAATTGCCTGAAATAAAAGAACAGCCACCGCAAAAATAGATGCTTCACAAATAATAGGAAGAATGAACTGAATTACAATCTCAGGTGAAGGCAGCAACCATATGTAGATCAGTGTCACATAGGAGGAGTATTCAGGGTAGAAATGATTACTTGCTGGAATATCATCTTCAGAGAAGGGCCAGTTTACAGAGCAAACACTGGTGTATGCAAATAAAAACAAAACAAACCATTTACAACCTTTGGGTTGCTTAGGGACTTTTCCTCGTGACATTTTAACTTCCCCCCTGACTTAAGACACAAGGTGAAATCCTGAGTCTGGTCTAGCCCATCTTCAAGGACATTGCCCCAGGCTTGCACCCCGCCCCACTGTTTGCTCCCCAAAAGGCTGCATCATTTGAGCATTTGAGTTTGTTGGGGGCTTTTCTATGCTTCATGCGAGTCCATGCAAACTGTGAGGCTGTTCGAAGCACCCTGTCCCTTCCATGGAGGACAGCCTGATGCCCTGGGTAGGAAGTGAAGCTGCACAGCAACCCTCTCTGGTAACCAGAGCCTTGCCTGTGAGAAAGAGGGGAGGCCTTCACAATCCTTGGGTTGGCTGTCCCAGGCTCTCCCTCTGGGGCTCTTCCCTTCTGTACTTTCTCTCCTATTATTTCTCCCACTCTAGACTTCTGGGGCTGGTCACTGAGGCCACCATGCAGTAGAATCAGCCTTTGCCTGTCCCCTTTGCCTCTGGGTTGCCTTACACCTAACCCGGGATGGTTCTGCTTGAGAGTCTCTCATGGAGTCTCCTTCTTTGGAGGTCTTTAAGCAGAGGCTTGACAACCATATGTCAGGAGTGCTCTGATGGTGTTTCCTGCTTGGCAGGGGGTTCGACTCGATGGCCCTTGTGGTCTCTTCCAACTCTATGATTCTATGATTCTATGGTGTTGCTCAGGGCAGCAAGTAAGGATGGGTGGAAATAGGCTGATAAATATTGCTCGGCTTAGCAAATCACCTTGGGTTTCCCTATTATTATTTTTAATGTCTCACCTGAGCAAGTGAAATTTAGAGGCTGCTTTGGGATCAAAGAAGCACACCCTGAGAATTTTTGCATGCCTTTCTTTAAGTGGAGAGCCATTGCTTAGTGGTATAGAACATGCTTTTCATACATTATGGGCCCTGGCGCAGTCTCTGCCCTCTCCAGTGGAAGAATCACAGGTGAGAATATTTTGGAGATTGATTGATTGATTTGATTTATTACGGCCATTGGCCCATATCTAAAACAATACATCAAGATTTATCCATAAACAAACAATTTAAACAGTTCCAAGTTAAAACACCCATATAAAACCAATTTTACTTCAATTAAGTAAACACTATATACAATAAGCTCCCTCTATGTCAACCATAATTCAAATCCCTCGGGGATATGCGTCTTAGTTCTGGCACTTATTGATGGTTCTAAAGTTTGGCTAAGCTGTCAGAATCATACAGTGATCCATTTCTCCTCTTATGAAATAAGACATTAATCAGGTATCTAGCGACTGCAAGGGATCTACTTGAGTCTTTGTCGTTTAATAAGTATATTATTTGGGCTTCCTGAGGTCTGTCAGCAATTCTCGATAAATATGGGGCCAGAAACTTAGACTGTGAAGCCAAATGTAATGGACAACAGAAGATTATATGATATAACGATTCTATAGATCCACTTTTACAGTCACAGAAAGGTATATTTAAATACCTTTTTCATTTCATTATAAATCATCTCCCAGAAATTCTTAATCCTTGGGCATGTCCACCAAAGGTGAAAGAACGTACCTTCAATCTTGCTACATTTCCAGCATTTATTATTGGGCAAATGGTAGATTTTTGCAAGCTTGACTGGTGTTATGTACCACCTGTAAATCATTTTCATTATATTCTCTTTTAAGGCATTACATGCCGTAAACTTCATACCTGTGGTCCATAACTGTTCTCCGTCAGCCATCATAATGTTATGTCCAACATCTTGTGCCCATTTGATCATAGCA
Organism: Podarcis vaucheri; assembly: GCF_965113315.1. NCBI lineage: Eukaryota > Metazoa > Chordata > Lepidosauria > Squamata > Lacertidae > Podarcis > Podarcis vaucheri. Next base: position 112,418,500 of record NC_138762.1, read on the forward strand.
GATTTCACCGTTTCATCCTGAGTATTCCATTTCAACAGCAACTTATACATTCTTGACAGGTTCTTAACTTTGGGGTCTAACAATTCTGTTTCCAATTTTGATTTTTCCACCTGGAAGCCTAGTTTTTTGTCCAAATTATATGCCTCCATTATTTGATAATAATGGAGCCAATCTCGCACTCTATTTTTTAATTTTTCAAAACTCTGCAGTTTTAATCTGTCTCCCTCTTGTTCCAGAATTTCCCAATACTTCGGCCATTTGGCCTCCATATTGAGTTTTTTCTGAGCCTTTGCTTCCATTGGTGACAGCCATCTTGGAGTTTTATTTTCTAGTCCTTATATCTTATCCAGACATTAAACAGTGCTTTTCTGACAATGTGATTTTTAAACGCTTTGTGTGCTTTAACCTTATCATACCACAGATATCCATGCCAACCAAATACATTGTTAAAACCTTCCAAATCCAACACATCAATGTTTTCAAGATAACGGAAACCAGCCGTCACAAATGGTGCACAGCATAGAAAAAACACACAGAGAGACAGCAGTATTTTCAGGGTGGAGGGCAGCTCATTTGAACTCTCCTCTCCGGTATATTTTTTATTATCCTTTGTCTCTCTGCCTGCATGGCCGTCTGCCAATGTCTCACGTTACATGCCCAATCATGGCTTTACAACACCCATCACCATATAAGGTAATTACTGCCCAGAGGGGGAACATAACTCCATATAAGGTTATGCACTTAATACACTGCAAGGCACGGACATGCAGCATCAGCGAGGTCAGCGAGGCACCAGGTGGCGCTACAAGCCTTTGCCATGGCTTCATGGCTCCCACATGCCCTCTTTTTTATTTTATTAATCAGAGTCATATATTTCATTACCAATACAATTATACCAAGCATGATAGGCGACCCCTGTAAGGCCTGAAGCAGGCCGTTGACGGGAGAGCCATGCAGTACATGCAGAGATTAAAGAAGGAATACATTGTATACAGCAACACAAAATAATGCAAATAACTACTATAAGGATCACTAAAATCAATAAATGTTGAAGCCGACTCCCATCCGGAAGCCAAGAATATAACCATGCCCATGGATCAACAGAAAGAGGGGGGGCGAGCAGATTGTGGGCTACCATGGTTTCCTTATGATCGATTGTCGCAGATATGCTGACATTATTATCAGGAATAAACATACAACAATGAGAATGAACAAGTGCACATACCCCTCCTTTTGAGGCCAAAATTACATCCAAAACATAACGATTTTGTAAAACGACCTCTCTCATTTCAGACACCTCCTGGTTAAGATCCTTCAATGCTTTAATGGTATCATTGAATAATCCTTCAGTCCAATTTGCTAGCCGATGGAAGTCCCTATAGTTCATTGCTGCGCCCACTGAGGGCAGCAAGGCTCGAGAAATCTGGGTACCGGTATATTGATTTATGGGTGAATTAACCTCCCGGCGATTTCATAGTCTAAGAGAAGATGGTAACTTATCAACCTTATACAACAACGGAACCACGATAATAATAATAATAATAATAATAATAATAATAATAATAATAATAATAATAATTAATTATTTATACCCCGCCCATCTGGCTGGGTTTCCCCAGCCACTCTGGGCGGCTTCCAAAAGAATATTAAAATACTATGATACATCAAACATTAAAAGCTTCCCTAAACAGGGCTGCCTTCAGATGTCTTCTAAAAGTTTGGTAGTTGTTGTTCTCTCTGACATCTGGTGAGAGGGCATTCCACAGGGAGGGCGCCACTACCGAGAAGGCCCTCTGCCTGGTTCCCTGTAACTTGGCTTCTCGCAGGGAGGGAACCGCCAGAAGGCCCTCGGTGCTGGACCTCAGTGTCCGGGTAGAACGATGGAGGTGGAGACGCTCCTTCAGGTATACTGGACCGAGGCCGTTTAGGGCTTTAAAGGTCAGCACCAACACTTTGAATTGTGCTCGGAAACGTACTGGGAGCCAATGTAGGTCTTTCAAGACCGGTGTTATATGGTCTCGGCGGCCGTTCCCAGTCACCAGTCTGGCTGCTGCATTCTGGATTAGTTGTAGTTTCAGGGTCACCTTCAAAGGTAGCCCCACGTAGAGCGCATTGCAGTAGTCCAAGCGGGAGATAACCAGAGCATGCACCACTCTGGCGAGGCAGTCCGCGGGCAGATAGGGTCTCAGCCTACGTACCAGATGGAGCTGATACCCAATGTACATGTTCCTGTGAGGTTTCAAGGAATGGCTTTTTATGCTTTTTCACCACAAAGCAACCATAACTCTCTTTGGAGTAAATAGCTGATATTGCTACTCTGTTGGGACCAATTAAAGGCTGCAGTAAATAAAGAACTGATATGAAATTGCTCATCAGTGGCATTTGCTAAGCCAGGGATAGAAGAATTCAGATTCCAAGCCACATGGTAGGCTTCCTTTCTAGTTTTTAGCCATGCACTGGTGTCACTCCTATAGCACTGAGATTGGTCACTGTATGTTCCTGTAAGAGAACAAGAGCTATTAAAAGTGAAATTCAATGTATATTGACAGTTTGGATATATGCCCCATGATTCTTTTCCCTCTTTAATTTGAAAACAAATGGGGGCAGGCTCATGGAGGGTCAATTGTACTGGAGGCCAAAAAGTTTGGTTAGGGGATATAACATTTGTAAATTGAAAATATCCATTAACAGGCACACCATGAAGCATTAAGCCTGAACAACGGGCAAAAGGGGGCATATGCATACACAACCAACATTTAGAAGCATGTAATAAACTGGCAAACATAATCATATATTGTACAAAAATATTATCCCTCCAAATCTTATGATAATTTTCTCCCCTAAGAGTCTTATTCAACAACGCTGTTCTTCTAGTTCGAGAGTGGCTGAGCTGTGGATACTGCCAGCCAGAGTAGAATTCTGACAGCAGCGGCTTGCCAGCTGATAAGGTGAAATATGGTGGGTTCAACTGGACTGGGTCGTCTGCTTCTCTTCCTTGTATAACGGTGCAGCAAAGGATGGCGAGGCAGATGGTGAGGAAGGCACTTCCGCAGTTGAAGGGACTCGCCATTGCCGTACGCATCGAGCTGGAACCCACAAAGGCTTGTCCTCAACGTCCACTGCCACGTACCCTCGTCCCCACGTGATCAGCGGGACAGGTCCATGCCACGCGGGATCAGGCAAGCGTCGGTACACCACCAAGGGGCGGGGGAGTGCCTCCTCCTTCCTAAAATGCAATTCAGCAGGGGTATGGTTCCTATTATGTGGATATAAAAGATGGTTAAGTACAAAAAGAACTTGGTGAACTGCCGAAGGGATATCTGCTGTTGGTATGCTTCGGCCGCCAAGCTGCTTAATCAACAGTGTTTTGAACGTCAGGTGCGCTCTTTCCATTATAGCTTGCCCCGTGGAGTTAAAGGGTATACCATGAGTTAATTTCACATTCCATAACATACAAAATTCAGAAACTGTTTTAGAAATATATGCTGGACCATTATCAGTTTTGATGCGCGCAGGTTTACCCGTGACTGAGAAACAGCGAATAGTGTGTTGGATCACATGACGAGCTGTTTCCCCCCTCATGGGCGTAGCCCATATGAATCCAGAGTGGGTGTCCACCGTGAGGTGAACCTTGGAGAGTGGAGCCAACACAGATGTGTGTGTGACATCCATCTGCCAACACGCCAATGCAGACGTGCCCCTAGGATTGACAGCATCAAAAAGAATGGCCAGCAGTGATTTAGAACAAGAAGCACATTGGGAAACAATATCCCTTGCTTGGGCCAAAGGAATAGAAAACTGCTTTGCCAATGCTTTCGCAGGGAGGTGAAAGGTGTTATGATATAGTACAGGATCAGAAAAGAGAGAAAAGGCAGAAATGTCCCTCAACGCTGCATCTGCTCTTGCATTGCCCTCTGCTAAATACCCTGGGTGTGATGTGTGGGAGCGAAGATGTGCAACATAATAAGGGAACTCTCTGTGCTGAAGTAAGGCTTGCAGGGCAAGAAACAAAGAAAACAAGTCAGAATCCAAGGAAGGAGTTACATAAGATATTGGTAAAACAGCAAAAAGGCGATATACATACTGAGTATCCACTATGAGATTGAAAGGTTGAGCAGAAAAGGATTGAAAGGCAAGAATCACAGCCGCTAGCTCTGCTCGCTGAGCAGAAGACTGTGGAGGGGTAAATAAACATTTCCATTTTCCTCCCTCCTCCCATGTCTCCACCCCCCCTACTTTTTGTTCCATCTGTGAAGAGGGTCAATGCAGAGGGAAGAGGTGTGAGAGACAAGGGGGTGGCCAAAACATAGGTGACTGTGTCAGAAAAGTCAAACGGTCATCCTTTGGAGGGTTGAAAATGACACCTATAAAATCAGCCAAGGCGATTTGCACGGCAGCATTAGTGATCAATAAATGCTGCTGTTCAGTCTGTGAGAAAGGCAAATAAATTGATGCAACATCAAAACTGCTCAAGGCCATGGCGCGAGAACGTCCTTTAATGACAATGTCTGATGTGGATTCAATTACTGAATAAATATTTTTTGGTGGGGTATGTGGCAAATGTAGCCATTCTATAATGCAGATAGTCTTCCTCTTGTCCGTCTGAGCATATAAAATTCCTGTTGGCAACAATGGTGTGGCAAACACTGCCAGATGCAGCTCGTGTGCAGAGGCTTCTGTGATCCTGTCCACGAGAGTAGATCGCAGGTGCTGATTAACGGTTTGTAATGCAGTGATCATTGCCGAGGTGACCTGAATTACATCTGCTGGATCCTTGTGTCCCACGAGCGCCGAAAACAATGGTGATAATGTACTGGTGGGTAATGCAAGGAAAGAGCGAGCCCAATTCAAATGCCCAAGAAGTTGCTGTAATTCCACAAGCTTCATGCTTGAAGGGATAGTCAATTGGGGAACAATAGGGAGCACTGCTTGTGCAGTGACTTTATGTCCCAAGTAAGTGGCGGGCAACGTCAATTGAATTTTTTCAGGCGTTATGCAGAGTCCCGCTTCCGCCAAAGTGGCAGAAAGTTCTTGAAAAATAGCGGGCGGGAGTTTCTTCACAGCTATTAAGATGTCATCCATGTAAAGATAACATATCACCTCTGGGTGGCGCATGCGGAAAGGTTTCAATGCTTCCCCCACAAAATCTTGACAAAGTGTAGGGGAGTTCCGCATGCCCTGAGGCAGGACAACCCACTGATATCGCTGGGTGGGCTGCGAATTGTTATATACTGGCAATGTAAAGGCAAACCGTTCCCTGTCTGCTGGAACCAGTGGGATAGAAAAGAAACAGTCCTTTAAATCAATCACCGCCAACTGATATTCACGCGGGAGCATATTTGGATTTGGCATGCCAGGTTGTAAGGTCCCCATTGGCTGCATTTGTTCATTGACTTTTCTCAGATCCTGAAGAAGACGCCAAGACCCGATTTCTTTTTAATGACAAAAATTGGGGTGTTCCAGGGGGATGAGGACGGTTCAATGTGGCTGAAAGTCAATTGTTCAGAAATAAGCTGGGCCGCTGCTGCGGATTTTTCTTTTGGTAGGGGCCACTGTTCTACCCACACCGGGGTATTAGTGATCCATCGTAACGGCAATGCCGTACGTGGAATAAATTTGACTTCAATTTGGTGTCTCCAATTTGGTGTCTGCAAGGAAGTCTGCCTCCCCTCCTTGTAAATAATTTAAAGCAAGGACCTGCTAACTAAGGTTGAGTGAACCTTCCCCCCCCTTTTTTTGGCAAAAGATTTTAATTTCATGGTTTGGCAGTTTAAGAAATTTTACTGGAGGATAAAGAGCTAATTTTGGGAGCTGATGTGCCACACCCCCCCCGGACCCGGGAGTGCTCCGTGAGAAAGCCTGTTGATGAGGTACTGAAGAGTTTGACAGCTGTCAAATTGACTGTCAAGACGGAAAAAGAGAACTCTGTTTCTGTTGCTCCTGCTGGTTATAATTGTTACAATTTTCTTACAATTTGTTGAAAACAAGGAAGAGCTGATACAAACTAACTTGATTTTTGGATTCGAACTGGAAGGATTATCAAGGAACCAAAATCCCTCTAGAGGGGGTTTTGGGACATTACAAGAATGGCTGGAGGAGGGAAAATTCAGGCTGAACTCGACAGAGTTTTTGTTCTCTTGGGAAAGTTACAAGGCCAAATTGATGTTTTCGCTACAAATGTTACAACTCTGGACTTAACAGTAAATAACATTATTGAATTTGATAAGGATTTGAATCAGGAAGTCTATTCAACAGGACAAAAAGAGAAACTTGAGAGCTTTGAGAATTTGGGGAAGGAGATATATGTTGTCCCTGAAGAAAAGGATGGAGGAGCTGTAATTTGGCAGATGACAAAGGAGAGCTTGAGGCCATACATGATGGCAACAAGGGAAAATAAAAACTTGATGTGGAAAATCTGGCCTGAACTGGAGATTGAAAAATGGAGAGATCGCCTTATGTGGAGATCTGAAGACCCAAGGATTACAAATTTGATTAAGGTGAAAGTTGGAGCTTTGGGGACATTTGGACTTGAAAGGAGTAAGAAACAAGATTTGGGCTCCACTTTTAAGTATGGAGGTCTGGCTGGAAGAAATATTGTCCCTATCGGGCCAGAGTGTCTCCGAGATTTGGTGTTTAATACTAAGGACTATCAAAAAAAACCGGCAGAGAGGAACTGAGAGAGAATTAAGAGCCTCGGACGTGAGATCTCCAGGCTGATAGCAGATTAAAACTGATGGACATTTGTTGGGGATTGAAACCGGGAAGGGGGATGGGGTGGGGTTTGGGGATCCAAAGGGTGTATAATTATAATCCTTTTTTTCCCCTTTTTTCTGTTTTGTTATTAGTATGAAAAGTTGGAGCTTTCATCACATTGATACCTAAATCAGAAACCGAAAAGACACAACTTAAGAACTACCGTCCCATCTCTCTCCTGAATGTGGATTACAAAATTTTTGCTGACATTTTGGCATGTAGACTTTAAAAAGTGTTAAATGAAGTAATTCATAAAGACCAGGCAGGCTTTCTCCCAGGCAGGCATTTGTTTGATAACACTAGAAACATTATCGACATTTTGGAACTTTTACAAACGAACATTAATACAAAAGCAGTGTTGATTTTTATAAATGCGGAGAAGGCCTTTGATAATATTTCTTGGAAGTTTATGAAGAAAAATCTTGAAGGGATGGGAGTGGGACGGGGGTTTGAGAATGGCATAGAGGCAATCTATTCAGAACAAAAAGCTAAATTGATAGTCAACAATGTGGTGACAGAAGAGTTCAAGATTGAGAAAGGAACACGACAAGGTTGCCCTATTTCCCCTTTGTTATTTATTTCGGTCCTGGAGGTGCTCCTGAATATGATTAGAGGGGACCGGTTGGTGGAAGGAATTCAGGTCGGAGCCAAACAGTACAAACTTAAAGCTTTCGCAGATGACTTGGTTTTGACATTGCAGGAGCCAGAATCTAGTACGAAAAGGGTTTTAGAATTGATTCATGAGTTTGGTCGGGTGGCGGGATTTAAACTAAACAAGCAAAAGACTAAGGTTTTTTGGGGGGGGAATTGACAACTGTGGAATCAGAAAGGTTTCAGAAAGAGACAGACTTAAATGTGGTGAAGAAGGTGAAATACCTAGGGGTTAATATGACTGCTAAAAATTTGAATCTATTTAAGGATAATTATGAAAAGTGCTGGTCAGAAATTAAAAAGGATTTAGAAAGCTGGTCAAGATTAAAACTTTGCTTGTTGGGTAGAATTGCTGCGATAAAAATGAATGTATTGCCAAAAATGCTGTTTTTGTTTCAGACCCTACAGATTGTGGACAGGGTGGAATGTTTTAGTATGTGGCAGAGAGATATTTCTAAGTTTGTCTGGCAGGGCAAAAAGCCCCGAATAAAATTTAAAATACTGACAGATGCTAAAGAGAGAGGGGGGGTTGCCCTGCCAGATTTGAATCTGCAGCTTTCTGCTGGTTGAAAGATTGGCTTCTTCTTGAGAACACTGATGTCCTGGATCTGGAAGGGTTTAATAACGCCTTTGGATGGCATGCATATTTGTGGTACGACAAGGTAAAAATTCATAAGCATTTCAAGAACCATATTGTCAGGAAAGCAGTGTTTAATGTCTGGACAAAATACAAAGACTTACTAGAGAACAAGACCCCAAGGTGGTTGTCACCGATGGAGGCCAAGGCTCAGAAAAGACTCAATATGGAGGCCGCATGGCCGAAATATTGGGAAATACTAGAAAAAGAAGGAGATACTTGGAGATTGCAGAGTTTTGAGAAATTAAAGGATAAAGTGTGAGATTGGCTACATTACGCACAGATCAGAGAGGTTTTTAATTTGGATAAAAAAATAGGTTTCCAGGTGGAAAAATCAAACTAAAAACAGAGCTGTTAGAACCTAAGACCAAGGTACTTTCAAAAATGTATAACTTGCTGTTGAAATGGAATATTCAAGATGAAACGGTCAAATCAGCTATGATAAAATGGGCACACGACATTGGGTACAATATTATGTTTGCTGACTGGGAAAAGTTATGGACCACCGGAGTGAGATTCACGGCATGCAATGCCTTGAAAGAAAATATTATGAAAATGATTTACAGGTGGCACATGACCCCAGTCAAGCTTGCAAAAATATATCACTTGCCAGACAATAAGTGTTGGAAATGTAAAGAAACTGAAGGAACATTCTTTCACCTTTGGTGGACGTGCCCAAGGGTCAAGGCCTTCTGGGAAATGATCTATAATGAACTAAAAAAGGTGTTTAAATATACCTTCCTTAAGAAACCAGAGGCCTTCCTTCTGGGCATTGTCGGCCAAATGGTGCCAAAGAAGAACAGAACTTTCTTTATGTATGCAACAACAGCAGCAAGAATACTCATCGCAAAGCATTGGAAGACACAGGATTTGCCCACTTTGGAAGAATGGCAGACGCAACTGATAGACTACATGGAACTGGCCGAGATGACTGGCAGAATCCGAGACCTGGGAGAAGAGACGGTGGAAGAGGACTGGAAGAAATTTAAGGACTATCTACAAAAACATCATAAGTTGTATGAATGCTAAGAGAATGCACGATAGAAAACAATATGGCATCAGCAATTTAGTTGTAAGATGTATGATTAAGTAATGTTAAGAAAATGGTGGAATCTGAGGTAATACTATGCTCAAGTTAACCAGCTTAGTATATGTTAAAAATATTGAAAATTGAGGATATAATAATTGAGAACTACAAAATAAGATTTGAAATAAGGTAATAATTTGCTGCTCGTAACGATTTAACCGAGAACGCAGGATAGGGTGATATGAGGAAGTCCAAAGGTTATGAGAATATGATTTATGAATAAATTATTCTTTATTCATTCTTTCTTTACTTCTTAAATTTTCTCTGTTTTCTTTTGTTCTGTTTTTTTTTGGTGATGGTATATGTTTGTTGGTTTGTTTTGTGTCTAAAAAATGCAATAAATATTTTTTTTAAAAAAAGAAAAGTTGGAGCTTTGGGGACATTTGGACTTGAAAGGAGTAAGAAACAAGATTTGGGCTCCACTTTTAAGTATGGAGGTCTGGCTGGAAGAAACATGGGTCCCGTTGGGCCAGAGCTTCTCCGAGATTTGGTGTTCAATATTAAGGACTATCAAAAAAACTGGCAGAGAGGAATTGAGAGAGAATTAAGAGCCTCGGATGTGAGCTCTCCAGGCTGATAGTAGATGAAGACTGATAGACATTTATTGGGGACTGAAACCAAGAAAGGGGGGATGGAGTTTGGGAATCCAAAGGGTACATAATTATAATTTGTTTTGTTTTTATTCTGTTTTGTTATTTGTATGAAAGTTGGGAAATTCGTGGAAGGGAATTTGGATCGACTTTAGAAAAAATGTTTTAAGAATGAGTATTGATGTGTAAGTATTGATGTTTAAGTTTGGATAAGGTAATATTGTTTTTTTTAAATGAACTAAATTAAATGAAAATAAGGTTAGCAAAAATAAATTGAGGAAATGGATGAAAGAGAAAAAGTAAAATAATAATATGTTAAATTAAATTATTAAGTTAAAGTTGAGAAATAAGTAATAAGGATTTGCTGAGCTAATAATTTGAACTGGAATACAAGAAGAGAAGGTGTGTGTGTAGTGGTTAAGAGTGTGGTGTTGTGGTTAAGAGCGGTGGACTCGTAATCTGGGGAACCGGGTTCGCGTCTCTGCTCCTCCACATGCAGCTGCTGGGTGACCTTGGGCCAGTCACACTTCTCTGAAGTCTCTCAGCCCCACTCACCTCACAGAGTGTTTGTTGGGGGGAGGAAGGGAAAGGAGAATGTTAGCCGCTTTGAGACTCCGGAAGGGGAGTGAAAGGCGGGATATCAAATCCAAATCCAAGGTGTGAGGAGGTCTGAAAAATAAGTTAAAAGAAATAAGCAATTGAAACTTTATGTGTTTTTAATTGTTTTTAAGTTTTACATTTTTGTATGTTTGTTATATTTTTTCTTTTTTTGTGGTTGTTTATTTTTGTTTTTGTTTCATTATAGAAAATGCTAATAAATATATATTTTTTAAAAAATAGTGATAACTTCAAATTTGACCATATCTCTAAGTCCTTTTTCACTTCAGTCCAACATTCTTCATAGTTATCCTTAAATAAATTCACGTTCTTAGCAGTCATGTTAACCCCTAAATATTTCACTTAACCAGTGTTAATCCTGTCTCCTTCTGAAACTTATCTCTCTCAATCACAGTTAGATTTTTCTCTAAAACCTTAGTTTTCATCTTGTTCAGCTTAAAGCCTGCTACCTGACCAAATTCTTGAATCAATTCCAGTACTCTTTTAGTACTAGATTCTGACTCCTGTAAAGTCAATACCAAATCATCAGCAAATGCTTTCAGTTTGTACTGTTTAGCTCCCACTTGTATACCTTTAACCAATTGGTCCCTTCTAATCATATTTAACAAAACCTCCAGGACCAATATAAAAAGCAATGGAGAGATTGGGCAACCTTGTCGTGTTCCTTTCTCAATCTTAAATTCTTCCGTCACTATGTTATTCACAATTAATTTAGCCTTCTGTTCTGAATAAATTGCACCTATACCATTTCCAAAACCTTGACCAACCCCCATCCCCTGTAAATTCTTCTTCATAAAACTCCAAGAAATACTGTCAAAGGCTTTCTCTGCGTCCACAAATATCAGAACTGCTTTAGTATTAATCTTCACTTGTAGTTTTTCTAAGATATTAATTATGTTCCTCGTATTGTCAGACAAGTGTCTGCCCGGGAGAAAGCCCGCTTGATCTTTATGAATTTATTCTGCTAATACCTTTTTTAATCTTTTAGCCAAAATATCTGCAAAATTTTTATAATCCACATTAAGCAGTGATATGGGGCGGTAGTTCTTAAGCTGTGTCTTTTCAGTCTCTGTTTTCAGTATAAGTGTAATATAAGCTTCCTTCCACGACTCTGGTGCCCTTTTCCCTTCCAGTATTTCATTACAGACTTCCTTTAAAGGTTGTATTAACCATTCTTTCAGAGATCTGTAGTATCTTGAAGTCAAACCATCCGGTCCTGGGGATTTACCTAGTTGCATGTTCTGAATGGCCCCTTCTACTTCCTGCTCCGTTATTTTGTAATTCAGCATTAACTTATTTTCCTGAGAGATTTTTTGTAGTCCATTAGTTTTCAAAAATTTATCAATGTCCATTTCTTTCTGCGTCTCCTGTGTATATAGTTGTTTAAAATACCTCTGTAAGCACTTTCTAATTTACACTGGATTCTGTATATTCTTTCCTTCCACTTCCAAATTCGTAATGGTGTTAAGTTTTTGTCTTTTTTTCATCTGCCAAGCCAAGAGTTTTCCGCACTTATTTGCTGATTCAAATGTCTTTTGCCTCATCTGTTTGATCTTCCATTCTATTTCCTGATTCGTCATTTTGCTATATTGTACTTGATATAACTTTATCTCTCAAAATCTCCTGCGACTTTGGTTTCGCCCTCAGTTTCTTCTCTCCTTCCTTTATTTTTCCCAGAATTTTATCTTTTTTCTCATTTTGAATTCTCTTCTTAATTGCATTCTGTTGTATCAGAAATCCTCTCATAACCGCTTTACTTGCGTCGCAGATTACTCTTTTTTCCACAGTAGTGTTCATAATTATCTCAAAATAGTCTCTCAAAGTTTTTTCCTTTCGCTTCCAGGCAAATACGCAACTGAGCGACCTTTCGGCTTTGGCCCAGCCACTTCATCAGCTCTGAATCTACTTGTACTTGTCCTCCGCTCTTCCTCAGTAGCATGTTGGACGCCTTCCGGCCTGAGGGGCTCATCTTCCAGCGTCATAAATTTTATATGCCTGTTGTCTTTGTCCATGGAGTTTTCTTGGCAGGGATACTGGAGTGGCATGCTGGTTCCTGCGCCAGGTGGATCACGTTTGGTCAAAACTCTCCACTATGACCTGTCCATCTTGGGTGGCCCTGCACGGCATTGTTCATAGCTTCTCTGAGTTATTCAAGCCCCTTCACCACAGCAAGGCAGTGATCCATGAAGGGGGTCAGAAAGTCTACAACCACACATTTCAGATGTGCAAAGGGGACACAGTCACTGCACAGCTCTCCTATTTAGTGAATGCAAATAGACTAATATTCTGACATAGCTCTCATCATTGCTCTTGTTCTCTTGTACAGCAAGGTGGGGAAATGAGACCAGGTCTTAATGCCCTTTGACCCACCAAGAAGGCAGGGGAAAATAATCTAAACTGTATAGAGCCTGAGAAAGACTCGAACTATTGGAAGTCAAGTTATGCCTTTGAAAATTACAAGAAGACTGAAACTTGAAAGTACCAGGTTGAATTGTTCAACTCCTGCTCTGTATGTGGAGTCCAGGAAACTAACTCTGTGCAGAACTTTGAAAAATCTCATGGTAAAATTGACTAAGCCCAGCACTGGCACTTAATCAAGTATTTTAAGCATTCTGTATTTCACTCTCCAGATTTTCTTCCAAACTGTGCTGCATTTCCTCTCATTCTGAGAGCTCCCCATTGTGAGGCAGAATGCTGTTTGCGTAGGGATTAGATGCAGCTCACTCCAATATAGGTGGGAAAGTTAAATTAAGGTGTCCGCCTTCAGCTCTCCCACCGTTCTCCATGAAGCATTCGTTGGAGAGGAGACTAATGAGCATATAGGCTGCAAAGCACAAGACAAAAATATATATATTTGATCCCTGCTGCCTGGCCCTTCTCACCTCCCTATTCCCTACCAAGCACTCACAATTTTTCTAGGTTGAGAAGCATAATTCATATTTGAAAACACGTTAAAAATAAAACACTCAGAAACAAGTTTGTTGGTGCAATCCAGTGTATGGAAACTAAATATTTTTACTGAATGACTGGGTTTCCTACAGTTCCTTTACCCACAGCTGTTTCACCCAAACTCAGCTGGAGGCTTCAACCAAATTTTCTATGTGCAGGGAGTAATCATGCTGGGGATATTTTTGCCCATGGACCGCATTCACTAATCCTGGAGGAGGGGGGCAAATTAAATCCTTGGGCATGCTGAATACCAAAATGGGTGCTCTAAAAGTGGGCATGATCACAAGACACCTTTAACACAGGGACACAATCTCACATCAGAGACACAAATCCTAAGCACACAAACCATTAGTTCAGCTTGTAGTCCACCATGACCCCTAGATCCTCTTCACATGTACTGCTAGCAAGTCAGGTGTCCCCCATCCTATATTTGTGCATCTGGTTCCTCCTGCTTAAGTGCAGAACCTGACATTTGTCCCTATTGAAATTCATTTTTTTGTGAAAGTGAAGTAAAAAAAAGAATGGGAGTGCCTAAATGAATACTTTAAAAGTCAGCCCAGAATAACTAAGGAGATAGTACAAGAATATTTGGCTAGTTTAGATGTATTCAAGTCTCCAGGGCCAGATGAACTGCATCCAAGAGTATTAAAAGAACTGGCAGATGTGATCTCAGAACCACTGGCAGTCATCTTTGAGAATTCCTGGAGAACAGGCGAAGTCCCGGCAGACTGGAGGAGGGCAAATGTTGTCCCTATTTTCAAAAAGGGGAAAAGAGAGGACCCAAATAATTACCGCCCAGTCAGTCTGACATCAATAGCAGGGAAGATTCTGGAGCAGATCATTAAGCAAACAGTCTGTGAGCACCTAGAAAGGAATGCTGTGATCACCAATAGTCAGCATGGATTTCTGAAAAATAAGTCATGTCAGACTAACCTGATCTCGTTTTTTGACAGAATTACAAGCCTGGTAGATGAAGGGAACGCAGTGGATGTAGCCTACCTTGATTTCAGCAAGGCATTTGACAAGGTGCCCCATGATATTCTTGTAAAGAAGCTGGTAAAATGCGGTCTTGACTATGCTACCACTCAGTGGATTTGTAACTGGCTGACTGACCGAACCCAAAGGGTGCTCATCAATGGTTCCTCTTCATCCTGGAGAAGAGTGACTAGTGGGGTGCCACAGGGTTCTGTCTTGGGCCCGGTCTTATTCAACATCTTTATCAACGACTTGGATGATGGACTCAAGGGCATCCTGATCAAATTTGCAGATGACACCAAACTGGGAGGGGTGGCTAACACCCCAGAGGACAGGATCACACTTCAAAACGACCTTGACAGATTAGAGAACTGGGCAAAAACAAACAAGATGAATTTTAACAGGGAGAAATGTAAAGTATTGCACTTGGGCAAAAAAAATGAGAGGCACAAATACAAGATGGGTGACACCTGGCTTGAGAGCAGTACATGTGAAAAGGATCTAGGAGTCTTGGTTGACCACAAACTTGACATGAGCCAACAGTGTGACGCGGCAGCTAAAAAAGCCAATGCAATTCTGGGCTGCATCAATAGGAGTATAGCATCTAGATCAAGGGAAGTAATAGTGCCACTGTATTCTGCTCTGGTCAGACCACACCTGGAGTACTGTGTCCAGTTCTGGGCACCACAATTCAAGAGGGACACTGACAAACTGGAACGTGTCCAGAGGAGGGCAACCAAAATGGTCAAAGGCCTGGAAACGATGCCTTATGAGGAACGGCTAAGGGAGCTGGGCATGTTTAGCCTGCAGAAGAGGAGGTTAAGGGGTGATATGATAGCCATGTTCAAATATATAAAAGGATGTCACATAGAGGAGGGAGAAAGGTTGTTTTCTGCTGCTCCAGAGAAGCGGACACGGAGCAATGGATCCAAACTACAAGAAAGAAGATTCCACCTAAACATTAGGAAGAACTTCCTGACAGTAAGAGCTGTTCGACAGTGGAATTTGCTGCCAAGGCGTGTGGTGGAGTCTCCTACTTTGGAGGTCTTTAAGCAGAGGCTTGACAACCATATGTCAGGAGTGCTCTGATGGTGTTTCCTGCTTGGCAGGGGGTTGGACTCGATGGCCCTTGTGGTCTCTTCCAACTCTATGATTCTATGATTCTATGATTCTATGATTCTATGATTCTATGATTCTATGATTCTAGGGTTCGAGGACAGAAATCTGGCTGAGTCTGGAATAACCTTGTGAAGTGAAAGGATAAGAAAGAGGGATTTATATTTAGTTACAGATAGGTAGCCGTGTTGGTCTGCCATAGTCAAAATAAAAAAATTCCTTCCTGTAGCACTTTAAAGACCAACTAAGTTAGTTCTTGGTATAAGCTTTCGTGTGCATGCACACGTGTGTATCTGAAGAAGTGTGCATGCACACGAAAGCTTATACAGTACCAAGAACTAACTTAGTTGTTCTTTAAGGTGCTACAGGAAGGAATTTTTTTATTTATATTTAGTTGTTAGGATAGAGATAATAAGGAAAACAGGAAAACAGGAAAACACAATGAGAGATAAAGGAGGTGCTGTGGGATTGGTGGAAGTCAATGTTTGCTTTTCTTTTTAGTGTTTATATTATTAACTTGTAAGATATGTGTGATGTTCCCTGACATCCACCTCCCCTCCAGGGCCCCCTTCACCCCCTCCCGTTCCCTCTCCTCTGGGCGATGAGGAGGTAAAACCCCGGAAAGAATCCCCTTCATCTTCAGACGTCTCGAACATTTCCCTCCATCGGTTGCAGTTCCTGGTCTCTGAATCCTCCTCCTCCTCGGAATCTATTCCTCCTTCCAACTCCGATTCCTCGTCGGTGGTGCCAAAGTATTCCCTCCGGAACCTCGCTACAGGCTGAGGTTTCCGTGGGAACCTTTGATGGAAACTTTCTATTAAGACCTCGTCATTGACATCCTCTGCCATGACCCAGGTGTTTTCTGACTCCGGTTCCCCTTCCCACATTACCAAATACTCCACTTGATCCCCCTTCCACCTGGAGTCGATGATCTCCGCCACATGGCTGCTGTGTTCCCTTTCCTCCATTGCTGGTCCCCGTGTGAACCTCCCTTCTCGGTCCCCTTTATATGGTGACAGTAATGACTTCCGGGGTTGACGCGATCTGGGAATGGCGGATTCCCTTCGAGCTCCGGAGGGAATCGGCTCAGCAGGGGACGGGTCTTTGCCGTGCCGGCGACACGGGGACCCTTAAAACCGCAGGCGCGGAATGCCTGCGGACTGAAGACTCGGCGGGTGCCTTAAGCGCCCCCCCTGATTCGCGAAGAGCCTTTTTAAAGGCTGCGGAGGGGATACGGGGGGTGGCGCGGCACTGAGAGTCCATCGCTACCTCTGCTGAGCGAAGCCGCGAGCCATGACCGGAGAGCGCTGACTTCCTTCCTTGAAATTCGGCTGAAAAAACAACCCGTGAGTAATTTGGACTTGGCTTTTAAGAAATTTATCCACTGAATTTGAGACGATTGGGGGATGTGCTAAAAGGAAGTCCGCACCCCCACCTTGCAGACGATCCAGAGCAACGAAAAAAGAACTAAGCTGGAGTGCCTACCCTGTAAAGGGTGAGTTTTAAAAAAAGACAGTAACTTCCAAGATTTGGAAATTTTGAGCAGGAGAGAGGAGTGTTGGATGTTTTGTGCTCTGTTGTATACAACCCCCCCTCCCGGGCCCGGGAGCGTCCTGCTTTGGAGCTGGTTTAAGAAGTGCAGAGTTTGACAGCTGTCAAAGCTGTCAAACGGACTGTTAATAGTGGAAAATTGCTACCTAAGTTACCTCTGGATTAAAAGAGTTACAATTGATCTAAAATTGTTGGAAATAAAGAAACAATAACAAGACAGAGGACTGTTGGGGAAAAGAATACTAAGTAACCAGATTCCCTCTAGAGGGAATTCTGTGGAATTACAATGGCTGTGGATGGAAAGATACTGGGAGAAATCGAAAGGATGTTCTATTTGGTCGGAATCTTACAAGAGCAGACTACGGCTATGAGTGAACAATTGATGACCTTGACTTCCGAAACAAGTAGTCCTGCTGAATGTAACGAGGACCTTAATGAGAAAGAATCCACAGCTGAACCAGAAATGATAATAAAAGAAGAGGAGAAGACAAAACAAGAAAGAGAAGAAGTGATGTGGGAAAACACTGAGCAGAAGCTGACGCCTGTGGAATATAAACAAGGAGACTATTGGAGCAAACCTACTATAAATCCACGAAAGATGCAGAAGACGAAAGTGGAGGCCCTGGGAGTCTATGAAATTAAGGAATTTAAAATAAAGAAATATAATCGGGGCCTCCACATAGACTCTGACTTTGATTACCTTCAAGATTCATGCCTTGTGGAAATTCTTCAGCAGCTGTTTGCAAATATGGGAAGAGACTTTGGATTGATTGTGAAAGAACTCTTTCGAGATGTGACGACCGGCATAAAGGATTACCAACAAGACCGGCGGAGAGGGACTGAAAGAGACTGGAGGGCCTCGGACGTGAGGAACCCGGGCTAAGAACTGTTATTTTGGACATGCTTTGGGAAGGGACGCAAACCGGGGATGGGAGGGAGGGAAAAATTAAGTTCTAACAACACTCAAGATTATGGGATTTGGTTAAAAAGATTATTATTCAAGACAAAATGGGAAATCGATGGAAGGGAATTGAGGTCCAACTTAGAAAAAATTAATTTTGTTTGCTTTTATAAAAGGACTAATATTAAGATAGGGAAATGCTAATTTGCTGATATAAATTTGGAAATGGGGATGCAAGGGAGGGGGTAGGGGGAAGTCAACGACCAGGGTTAGGAAATAACATTTTTGGGAAAGTATATATGTTTGTTGTTGTTGTTGGTTTTTTTTTTTTGTTTATGTGTTTATTTGTCTTTTGTGTCTTTGTTTTTGTCTATATAAAATGTGAAAACCCAATAAAAATTTTATTAAAAAAAAAAAAAGATATGGTGACAGTAATGACCTGTGGAATACTGGGTGCAGTTTCATGTGGTTCGGTAACCGGAGTCTGAAAGCCACGGGGTTGACCTGTTGCATGACTTCAAATGGGCCCAATCTTTTGGGTTTTAACTTCTTACAACCCCCTTTGAAAGGTAACCCTTGGGTTGACAGCCACACCTGATCCCCCACCCTAATGGTTTCACGTTCCCTTCTGTTTTTGTCTGCCTGCCTCTTATACTCCTCCTTGGCCCTTTCTAAGTTGAGTTGGAGCTGACGATGAATCGCTTCCATTTCTTCTACAAACTGTTCAGCAGCCGGGACACTCCATCTCTCCCCTCCTCCCCCGGGGAAAGCCCTGGGGTGACACCTGTAATTAGCTAAAAAGGGACTCATCCCTGTGGACACGTTCTCTGCATTGTTGTAGGCAAATTCCGCCAACGCCAGCTTTTCCACCCAATCATTCTCTCTGTCATTGACATAACACCTCAGGTATTGCTGGAGGATACCATTTGCTCTTTCCGCCTGCCCGTTGGTTTCAGGATGCCGGGCAGTCGAAAAATTGACCTCTACATGCAGCAAGCTCATGAGCTTCCTCCAGAACCTGGACGTAAATTGTTTCCCTCAGTCTGAAACCACCCTCAAGGGGGCGCCATGCAACCTAAAAACATGTTCTACAAACAATTTAGCTGTTTCTTCTGCCGTGACTGCATGTGAGCAGGCTATAAAGTGGCCCATTTTGGTTAACAGGTCTACCACAACCATGATGGCTGTTTTCCCTTTGGACTTAGGCAGATCAGTCATAAAATCTATTGACATTGCCTCCCATAGTCGTTCTGGTGTGGGTAGCGGTTCTAATAACCCCGCCGGCGCCCGCCTCTCCCCTTTGGCTCGCTGGCATTGGTCACACCCTCTTACATACTCCCGTACATCTTCCCTGACCTTGGGCCGCCAAAATTCCCTGGTGACCAACCACATGGTTTTGTGTTGCCCAAAATGCCCCGCTGTGGGGCTATCGTGCAACTGCTTGAGTACTCTCCTCCTCAATTCTCCTTCAGGTATATACAGTGCCCCCTTGTAATACAATGTCCCGTTTCTTTCCTCAAAACCTCCGGGCTTATCTCCCTCCCTCCTGAGACCCCTGAGTTTGTCCTGGGCGTATTCATAGAGTTGGAAGAGACCACAAGGGCCATCGAGTCCAACCCCCTGCCAAGCAGGAAACACCATCAGAGCACTCCTGACATATGGTTGTCAAGCCTCTGCTTAAAGACCTCCAAGTAGGAGACTCCACCACACTCCTTGGCAGCAAATTCCACTGTCGAACAGCTCTTACTGTCAGGAAGTTCTTCCTAATGTTTAGGTGGAATCTTCTTTCTTTGAGTTTGGATCCATTGCTCCGTGTCCGCTTCTCTGGAGCAGCAGAAAACAACCTTTCTCCCTCCTCTATGTGACATCCTTTTATATATTTGAACATGGCTATCATATCACCCCTTAACCTCCTCTTCTGCAGGCTAAACATGCCCAGCTCCCTTAGCCGTTCCTCATAAGGCATTGTTTCCAGGCCTTTGACCATTTTGGTTGCCCTCCTCTGGACACGTTCCAGTTTGTCAGTGTCCTTCTTGAATTGTGGTGCCCAGAACTGGACACAGTACTCCAGGTGTGGTCTGACCAGAGCAGAATACAGTGGCACTATTACTTCCCTTGATCTAGATGCTATACTCCTATTGATGCAGCCCAGAATTGCATTGGCTTTTTTAGCTGCCGCATCACACTGTTGGCTCATGTCAAGTTTGTGGTCAACCAAGACTCCTAGATCCTTTTCACATGTACTGCTCTCAAGCCAGGTGTCACCCATCTTGTATTTGTGCCTCTCATTTTTTTTGCCCAAGTGCAATACTTTACATTTCTCCCTGTTAAAATTCATCTTGTTTGTTTTTGTCCAGTTCTCTAATCTGTCAAGGTCGTTTTGAAGTGTGATCCTGTCCTCTGGGGTGTTAGCCACCCCTCCCAGTTTGGTGTCATCTGCAAATTTGATCAGGATGCCCTTGAGTCCATCATCCAAGTCGTTGATAAAGATGTTGAATAAGACCGGGCCCAAGACAGAACCCTGTGGCACCCCACTAGTCACTCTTCTCCAGGATGAAGAGGAACCATTGATGAGCACCCTTTGGGTTCGGTCAGTCAGCCAGTTACAAATCCACTGAGTGGTAGCATAGTCAAGACCGCATTTTACCAGCTTCTTTACAAGAATATCATGGGGCATGAGAATTCATCATTCTCCGTTCCCTCTACCAGTTCTCTTTGCCCCACCAATGCCGCACCACACACCCAGCGGTCCTCTGGGATGACATGTCTCTCTTTGGGTGCTCCCTCCCCCTCCAAATATTCAGGTTTGCGTGAGAGAGCGTCCGCCCTAATGTTCTCTGGGCCTGGCACGTAACAAATCTCAAAGTTAAATTTGGAGAACTCCTGGGCCCATCTCACTTGCCGTTGGTTGAGCACTCATGCCGTTCTCCAATACTCTAGGTTGAGCACTCGTGCCGTTCTCCAATACTCTAGGTTCTTGTGGTCAGTGCACACTTGCACCTTATGTTGTGCGCCAATTAGCAGGTGCCTCCATCTCCGGAACGCCTCATGAATAGCGAGTAGTTCTCGGTCATACACCGTGTAGTTCCTCTTGGATTTGTTCAGCTTTCGCGAAAAGAAGGCACACGGTCTCCACTCTGACTCCTCCTTCCCCGGCTGCAGAAGCACCGCCCCGATCGCTCTGTCTGATGCGTCCGTTTCCACTCTCATCGGTTTTTGTAAATCCACATGCAGGAGCTGTTCTTCAGAGGCGAAGGCCCTTTTTAGTTCCTTGAATGCTCGCTCCGTCTCCTCCGTCCAAATGAATTTCTTCTTACTGCTGAGACAGTCCGTAATGGGAGCCGTCAGGTGGGCAAAGTTTCTGATGAACTTACGATAGAAGTTCCCAAACCCTAGGAATCTCTGCACATCCTTCTTTGTTTTGGGTGTTTTCCATTCCAGCACCGCCTGGACCTTGCCAGGATCCATGGCCAATCCCTTGTCTGACAGGCGGTACCCCAGGAATTCCACCTCCTTGGTATGAAACTGACACTTCTCCAGTTTCACCCACAGCTGGTTCGCTTGCAGTCTGCCCAACACTTCTCTGACGTCTCTCACATGCTGCTCCTCATTCTCTGAATACACCAACACGTCATCTAAGAAGGCCACGCAATTCTTGTAAAGCAAAGGTCCCAAGACGTGGTTCATAAACGATTGAAAACACGCTGAGCCTGCTTGTAGACCGAAGGGCATAACGAGATATTCAAATGCCCCCAATGAGGTGAACATGGTGGTTTTCCATTCATCCCCCTTCCTTATTCGTATCAGGTTGTACGCCCCCCTTAGGTCCAGCTTTGTAAAAATCTTTCCCTTCCGCACCCTTGTCAAAATGTCGTCAATCCTGGGCATAGGGAAGGCCACTGGTTCTGACACTGCATTCAAGGCCCTGAAGTCCACGACCAGCCTCGGCTTGTCCGTGTGTTTTTTATCCACAAAAAACACTGGGCTGCCTCCCACTGCTCTGGACTCTCTGATGAAACCTCTCTTCAAATTTTTGTCAATGAACTCCCTTAGTTCCAACATCTCCCTGTCTGACATGGCATACAGCTTGCCTACTGGGAGCTGTGCCCCAGGGAGTAAATTGATTTGACAGTCAAAGGATCTATGCGGGGGTAGTTGGTCAGCTTCCCTTTCGCTGAAGACGTTGCGAAGATCTGCATATTGTCGTGGCACCTTCCCTTTCTCCGTTACTTCGGTCCCTGCTAGCGTGGCTCAGGCCCCTGCCGAAGCTTTCCCCTCTTTGCAGTGTTCTAGGCAGTGTGCTGACCCAAAGGAAACCACTCTCTGATGCCAGCCCACTAGCGGATCATGTAACGCTAGCCAGCTCATCCCCAAAATAATGGGAGCTCCTCCCAAGGTGGCCACATTAAACGCTATCAGTTCGGTGTGTCTTGCCACCTTCATTATCATTGGGACGGTCTGTAGGCTAACTTCTCCTCCCAACAGCTCCCTGCCATCGATCGTGGTCACCTTCAGGGGGTTGCTTAAAGGGATAGTCTGTATCTGGTGTTCAGCTGCAAACTCCTTGCTCATGAAATTGCAGGAGCTGCCTGAGTCCAACAGCACCTTCATCTTTAGAGGGTGTCCATTTGGCAGCTCTAGCGACACCTCTATCACTAGGGCTGGTTTAGGAGGTTCTGGCGTGGGCACTTTCACTGCTCTTTGGCCTGGCTGCTGTGCCCCGACGGTGGCAGCCAGGCGTTGGCTTTTACTTGCTCCGGTACTTCTTCCTCTCTCCCCCTAACAGCTCCCGCCATCCCTTGCCATTCCTTTCTTTGGGAGCAGACTCTGGCAAAGTGACCTGGCTGTTGGCAGAGATAGCATTTCCTGGCGCCTTTCCCCTCCTTCTTTCCCCCTTCACTGGGCTTTGAAACTGCGCGCGCACGCGCTGTTCTGATTTCCATCGTCTCTGCCGGCGGGAAAGTTGGCTCTGGAATCTCTGGAATGCGGAACTCCTTCCAACGTTCCCCCTTCCCGCCTCTCCAAGGCTCTCGCCTCCTGGCGCGCTCCTATGGTCAGCGCGGATTTGGTCAGCTGGTCCATAGACTCCGCCCTGGGGCCCCGGGAAAGTTCGTCTTTCACGGCCGAAGCAAGCCCTTCTTCAAACAGCATTTGAATGGGTTCCGCCAATAGGTCCCACCCCAATCTGTGGATCAACATGGTGAACTCAGTCCAGTACTCACGGACAGATCGGCTCCCCTGTTTGCAAGCCATTAACTGTCTGCGCACCACTCCCTGCTCAATATCGCTGGAAAACATCAGATCCATGGCGCGAAAAAACTTCATCGTGTCCTTTAGGACGTCATTATTCGCTGCCATCAGGGGCCTAACCCAGTCTTTCACCCCCTTTTCGAGAGGCCCAATCACGAAAGCCACTCGCGATTCCTCGCCAGGGAAGTCATCAAACTGCAGATTGAGGGCATATTGCATCTCTGTCCGAAAGGCATGATAGTCCTTGGGCTCCCCCCCAAACTTCTGCACCAGTCCTGGTACCTTTCTGGCTAGTGGGGTGGTCTTCCCCTTCCCTGCATCTTGAGCCCTCCTCTCCTCGAGCCTCGCTGTCTGCAGCGCTAGCTGGACCTCCAACACCCGGTACCTTTCTTCCAGGCTTGGACCCGCTCCCGCTCCTGCTTCTCCGGTTCCGGCTGGGTTGCTCATGATGCCTTCTGTTGCACAAGCTGCTTTCAAAGACTGTCGGAATGCTGTGATGGGATGATGAGCTGCTTGTGCGTAAAATCGTAGTCCCTCAGAGTTTGCTCAAGTCCACAAACCTCTGTCTGTGACGGAGCGCCTCAAACATGGCTCCTTTAGTCACTGGCAGATTCCGACAGTGGTTGCTTTCGGAATCGCTTCCAACATAAAAGCTCCTTAACGGAAACACGTCTTCTGGACTCACGGCGTGACAGTTTCCGGCGAGGAGTGGGTGTCCCTATGGGAGGTCCAGAAACCTCCCCACTGTTTTCGCTGGAAGTGTCCCTGAGCCATCCCTCCTGCTCACTTTCCCTCAGAGACCCACCTCTCCCCCTGCTGGTTCCCTCCTCAGCTGCTGAGTCTCTCCCAACCTCCGTGAGCCCTTCCACCACCTGTCCTTCCGATGGCAGTTCCCTGACAATATGGATTTGTTTTTTGTTTGTTTTTTGAATGTTAGTTTTGTGTTTTGTGTTTTGTTATTATTCGATATCTTTTGTGTTGTTGTTAGGTGGAAAATACTAATAATTTTTTTAAAAAAAATAAATTCATTTTTTGTGAGTGTTTTCTTGGTACAATAATAGTGCATTAGCAGTGGATTTATTCTGCTTTGTTAGTTGTTCTGTACTGCTTCCCCAAGGCCTACCACAGTACAGAAGTCGGCCACACACACACACACACACATAATTGTGAAATGAAAAATTACGGTATTTGAACAGGAAGTTACAGCATACACAGTGACTAGAAATAAAGTGGTATGCATACATAGTATTGAAAACTGGACTGCCTAGGATTGTCCAAATGGCATCATAAGCACAAATCATCATGGATGAGAAATAAAAGTGATGTCTAGAGAGGCCCTTTGACTGCTCAGCCATTCAATCCTTGTATTTGAAAATTAACACGTAAATTTAAAAATAAAACAGCCAATAGGTCTCCTGTGAATTTGCCTCCAAAAACCCTGCAGCACCAACTCTGGAATGTCTCAGTGCTTGCAGAACTGAAGAACAGAAAACAAATGTCTCCTTAATACATGGCACCACCATATTCTCTTAATTCCCTGCACACCCCACATTAGCTTTTTTTTTCAATACTGCTTTTCAGAACCAAAGGTCCTCACACATTCAGGAAGTTGCATACAGAAATCATGGACTTAATTCAATGCCATCCCTGCCTGCCCCAGCTCTCCTGCTCCTTAAAGCTGCACCCGAGGGTTGGGGGATCCTTCAGAGACAATCAGGAGAGGAAGGTGAAGTCGTGTTGGATGAGTGAAAGGGCACTTGTCCAATGTTAGATTTCACCCACAGATCTCCCCCCGTTGCTCACACTTTGCACACCTTGAATTTATCATCTTGGGAAAAGGTTTTACATGCTGTCATTGATTCCACCCTTATACACCCTTATCGTTATACTCTCTTCTTCTTCTTTTAAAAAAATATACTTTAGAGATATATACATTTCACTGATTTCACAATCGGTTTGACATTTTAAAACTTGACTTCCTTCCCCCTCTTTCTGCGGTTCCTTAAATTTGTTTTTAATATCTTCTGCCTATCCAATTTAACTTATTTATCTTCTTTATATACCGTATTTTTCGCTCTATAAGACGCACCAGACCACAAGACGCACCTAGTTTTTGGAGGAGGAAAACAAGGAAAAAAATATTCTGAATCTCAGAAGCCAGAACAGCAAGAGGGATCACTGTGCAGTGAAAGCAGCAATCCCTCTTGCTGTTCTGGCTTCTGGAATAGCTGCGCAGCCTGCATTCGCTCCATAAGACGCACACACATTTCCCCTTACTTTTTAGGAGGGAAAAAGTGAGTCTTATAGAGCAAAAAATACGGTATATGCTCTTATGTAGCAGCAGGTTATTATAATAATCCTGCCAGTGTTTTTATCTGTTTACAATTTATCTCTAAATATTCAATAAACCATTTCCATTATATTATAAAAAGTTTGTTATCTTGATTTCTTATTCTTCCTGTAAGTTTTCCCATTTTTGCATATTCCGTAAGTTTTTTGTATCCATTCTTCCTTTGCTGGGACTTCTTCTTCTTTCCATTTTTGGGCAAGTAACTGTAATCACATACATGAACAAATTTCTACACAATTTAGGCAGTTCTATCCCTATAATTCCCAAGAAAAAGGCTTCTGGTGTGTTTTTCTTTACAAACGTTATTTTAAACATCCTTTTCATTTCATTGTATATCATTTCCCAGTAAGCCTTAACCTTACTACAAGACCATCACATATGATAAAAAGAACCTTCTTTCTTTTTACATTTCCAACATTTCTAAATTTAGTTTTATACATTTTTGCCAGCTTACTTGGTGTTAGATACCATCAATGTATCATTTTCATATAATTTTTCTCTTAAACCATATATGTTATATGCTGTATATGTTATATCCCTATTCCACAATTGTTCCCATGCTTCCATGACTATAATATGACCAGTATCTATTGCCCAGTGTATCATTGAGGATTTTACTCACTCATCCTTTGTCTCCCATTCCAACAATATTTTATACATTTTAGACAGCATATTTATATTACATTCCAACAGGTCAAAGCACAATACCCTCAATCCTCATCTTTATGTTCGTTTCCTCAACAATCCCTTATTTGGCTCTCTTTTCTCCCTTTCCTAGTTGTTGATTTCCTCCAATATTTCTCTTGCTTTGTAACGTCAGACAGCCCAATTTCATTTTTACAAATAATATATACAAAGCTGAACGTATAACTTCAGCCTAAATCACATCAAATGGTTCCAGAAGCAATATAATTTTCTTAAAACTTCTAAGAAGGTAGCATTTTCACTGGAATGAAGTAAACATCTATAAACCATTTTAAAAAGACAAATAGCCACTCAAACAAACATTGGACTCTCTTCAAATAGCTTTTGCACCCTCTTGTGCTTTATTTCACATTAATATTACAGCAGAAATGGTCATAACAGAGCATTGTAATCAAATCTGTTATCTGAATGATTATGTGGAATTTGCTGGTTACAAATGCAGAGTAATGATGTGATACATAGAAATCTGTGTAACTTGTCCTTCTACTTTCATGGAATTTCATGTGTCCCGCCCGCCCGCCCACCCCACTCCTGCCCAAGGTTTTTGATATCCACATAATACTCAGCTTTATCATATAGCGGTAAAACAACAAAAAGTACATATGGTGGAAGAAGGAGTAAATGGCAGTAGTGGTGGTGGGAAGTGGGTGGTGGTCTGGTGAGAGGAGGAGCCCTGTCCAGAAAGGCCAACAGAATGGAAACTATTGATTCCCCCCCCCCATAATATACAATGATAACAGAGAATGAACTGCAATGCCTTGCAGGGCAGATGGGAGTGAAGGCCCAAATGCCCTCAGTCCATCTGCCAGGCAGATGCAATGCCTTCTATCATACTGCTTTCACTGTCTCATAGCCCATCAACAGTACAAAATGAAATTATAAATTGGTCCATCTTTATAATGTGATTGAGTAGCCACAGATTACGCAACATTATATTAATGTTTCTTGATATCTGGGGATCTCCATGGAGCTTTGAGAATGCAATGCGCATTGGAATTTTCCCCTTCCTGGTATCTTAAAATGTATCCAAAACTAACTGTTTGGAGTCCCTTTGTTAGTTTGAGTTTAGGAAGGAAGGTTTGAGATCACTGATGCAAAAAATAGGAGTAACATAAGGCAAAACAAGGGCTTTGACTGAAGGCATGTGGGAATCCTCTTTCTAAATCTGATGCCGATTTGTTGCCCACTTTGAGATGTCTGCTTGTTTCCACTGTGCTCTGCTTTTATATTTGTAAATTAAAATAAGATTTCTTACATCTCCATTCTACCTATTTGACTTACCCAGAATATTTAATTCACAGGGAAAATGCATTGTCTCATTAGAATTAATGCTACTCTGCATCTGACAGAAAGACCATCGTGACGGAATATTGACTAGTCCCAGATATGGGTGGATTTCCTAAGTCTGATCTATTATTACTTTGGATCTCCTAAATTAATTATTGATTGGCTTTTCCTGGATCCAAGTATAAGCATGCTCATCATTAATGGGATGCTACTCAGATAAGAAGGGCCATTCATTTAGAGCCGGTCTTTTGAGCCAGAAACAGAAACACTGCATGAACCAGACATCATGGCTGACTCGAATTTGGATTAGCAGTGGGCTTCTTGTAGTCAATTGACACATGAAAAATTACTCTGTGGAAGTTATATTTTGAAAGTTTAAAGAGTGAATAATAAATAAGTTAACATTTGCAGGCTCTTTGCAGACAGCTCCAGAGCATGATAAGGCCAAAGGTTGCCAAATAAATCTTCAGTTCCCAATAAATCAAAGCTTTAGTGAGATGATTTAGAATCAAGAAGTTCAAGAATATTTAGAATCAAGAAGTTCTCAGGAACAAGAACTTGAAGGACAGTGGGAGAAACCAGGGGCAGAAGAAGGGTGGGTGCTGTCTGCCCCAGGTGTCACCACTGGGGTGTGTGACAAAATGCTGGGTGTCACTCACCGCACGAGCTGCAGTGTGCCCAAGCCATGCGTCTCTCCTGGGAGAGACATGGTGGCTTGGGCGCACGCAGGTCCAGCCGCTGCCTCCCTCCAGCTGAGGGTGGCTGAGTGGGAGGAGGCAGGCAGACTCCAGAGGCCCTGCGGTGCGCCCTGTCCCTATGGGTGGCTCACCCCACCCCTGGGTGCGCTGCACAGGTGTACGAGCAGCTTCCTCCACTGCTGGGAGAAACCACACGGTTTGGTAAATTATCACATTATAGGATTGAGAGAGGGAAAACCACACCCACACAATCGACACAATCAAACAGCAACAACATGACAGCCACAACAATACAGGGCAACTTTGCATGGGCTCCAGGAATGGCATTTTTGATGTGAGACAGGCAACTCTCACATGATGCCAGGTTGGAAACAAAAAGACTGCAGCAGGCCAAAGCAAGACTCCTTTTACCTCTGGACCCCCAACCTCTCACAATGCCAATCACACACACACACACACACACACACACACACACACACACACAGGATCTAGCCACATGATGCTGACACAAACCCCTCCACTAACAAAATGTCTATGACAAAAGCGTCTCTCACTACATGTAAACGAACCACGAAAAAGACTCTATGAATTGAAAGTGGAGAAAAAATATGTACTTTTCTCCGCCTCCTTTGATAAAAAATAATTTTTAAAAGGTCATAGAGCAGCTGTGTGCATTTTATAGCAGATCCAGTTGCTGTTGCCTGGAGGCCCCATCTGCTGAATGCTGCCTCCTGATCACCTGAAGAGCTCTTTCAGGGTGAGGGGACTTTCAGTTGAGGGACCTCTCCACATGGCTGTCTTGATCACCAGAAGGGTCTGTGTATCAGCCCTTGAGGTCGGGGGGGGGGGAGTGGTGTCTCCTTCGGGTTCAGAGGAGGCTCTGAGCAACAGAAATGCATTTTAGCTGGACCAGGGAGTGGCTTAGTCTGCTCCTCACAGCTGCAGTTTCCAGAGGACTCTGCCTATGAGAAGTCCTATTCCAGGTCATAACACCCAGCTTCACAGTACCAACACACTGGCCTTTCCTCTAGGCCTACCCTCCTACCATCCCAAAGTAGAGAAAAATCTAGTAGATAATTTTGTGATGCTAATGTAAGCGGCACTTGATAACACACGAGTCTGTTTAATTAAAAGGGTTGGTTTATTGCCAGACAAAACACATCAGGTGGGAGCTCTCTCTCCAAGCAGCTTCCATCACAGTCATGATGACTCGACTGAAGTTTCACTTTCTTTCTTCTTCCTTCTCGAGCAAAAACTGAAGTGTGTCCTTTTCCCACTCTCTTTCTTGAAGTCCTCCCTTCCTGTGGGTTGGGAAGCTCACAGACTCCCCTCCTCCCCCTTTGACAAGCTGTCACTTCCTGTGCATTCCCTCTCTAGCACATTAACTTTCACCCACTGAATGCCTGCTTGTTTCTTTGGCTGTTTGCATTCCATTGTCTCCCTCCCCGCTTTCCTCCATCTCTGCTGGCATGTCTTCAACAGACAGCTTCCTATTCTTCACTGGGGGTTCTTTGATCCTGACAGCTAATCAATATTCCATTCCATTGAGACTTTCATTCAAATTGCCAATGGCCAGCCTTCTAGGCAAGCCTGATAAACGTTGGCATTCATTCCTGTGGCCTAGACTTATTTTGCTGCCTCAGACCATCCCAGACGGTTGCAACTATATCAGAGAGGCTGTCAGAGGATGGTGGGGCCAAAGAGCAGCACTTGCTGGGTGTCTGCAATGTCCCTCTTGCAGCAGGGCACTTAGATCACCAAGGCTACACCCTCCCCGTGCAATAATAATAAAAAAGTAGTGTCAAACTACATGTGTTATTGATGTGCATTGTGTACCTAAGTTTCTTAGGTTTCTTACATTAATGGCATCTTTAGGGGAGGGGTGTTACTGTTATTATGGTCACAGATTGCAGGAGGGTTTTTTTCTTTCTGACCCATTTCCAGAGATGGCTAAGAGGTTTGAAGCCATGTGTGATTTTCCTGGGTGGTCACAGCTAGAGAAGGAAGGGATAAACTTTCCTTTGTAGTTGTAATTTATTTAAGAAAAACAAGTGATGTCAGTGAGGCAAATATATGGGTTTCCTTGAGGCAGAGCTGCAGTGGTTGCAGCCCAGTGGCCAACTCAGTGTTGCCTGACTTGGGTAAATCTTGGCTGAACTTGTATCAACGTGGGCAGGAGGGACAGTCAGCTTTTGATCAATGCATTCCTCTGATAAGATTTTACTTGAGAAAGCTGTCTAAATGGTTTTATTTGACACAATGTGGGGATTAACTAGAGACACAGGGTATTTAGACAAATTAAGCAAAAGACCAAAGTGAAAAGTGAGTGGTTGCATTTATTTGATTTGAAAGTTTCATTGCAGATGCCTGCAGAGATACTAACCTCCCACTGAGACACAAAGTCCTCTTGTTATCTGACGTGGATGAGGTTCCAACACTTTGCAAGTTGTTTCTTGCTGATAGGATACATGCATGACATGCTACTAAGAATTTAGGCAAAATTCTGCAGCATCTCCCTACTTCTTCAGTCCTGGCTCTTGACAGCCCTGCCCTGCCCCGGTTCATCTGGGGAGATTCCCATCCCATGCCAGGCTTGAATGTATTTCCAGTGCCAGCCTCCATGATCTTGATAGGCCCACTGGTGGAAAGGATGTGATGGAGCAGCTTGGCTCACTGCGACTCACCATACAAGTTATCTCAACTTTCCTTTTATGTAATTATTGTGGATACTTCCATCATCTGAATACACTTTATTTGATTCCAACTAAAAAGAATGTTTCTTTAAAAGAAAAGAAAGAAGATTAAGGCTTTTCTAACACTGATGTTCCAACTTCATTGTCTGTCAGATGAAAATCTGCTTGATTTGTTGTCAAGGATGCTGCACCTTGAATAGAGATAAAGCTGCAATGGAAAAGAATTAGATCATTCTGGTAATACATTTGAGTTATCCATGTAAGCATTTTATTTGGTGTTCAAAATATACATATTTTAAATCTTCAATCCAATTAAAAAACTGGGTTCTTTACTATCAATTTGGTTCTGGTTAATTTACTTACAGTACTTTTACTGATGTTTATTATTGAGATGTTTGATTTAATTTACAACTACTTTGTTTTCACAGATGAATTCTTAATGTAAAATCATTAGAACATTCATTAAAGTTTATAATTTCATTCCAAGCAACCCATACGTTTTTTTCTGAAGAAAGACTCAAATGTTTGTCTTTAATTAATAATTTTCATTTTACTAATACCTCTATTTCTATATTCTCCCAAGCCAATCCAAAGTATATGGACAATGAGAGAATAAAAGCATCATTATATCAGCTTTTTCCTCCTCTCCCTGGGTTAAGAGTTGCATGACACAGGTAGCACAAACCACAATTGTCTCCTTTTCTCCTTAGAAAGAGTGTGGATAAGAATTCAGAAGCTATTCTGGCCTTAGTAAAAGTATAAACTTGTAGACCACTGTAAACACCTCCTCAGCAGAAATAAACACTGTCTTTAACTCCTCCAGAGGATTGGGAACAAATCCATTTAAACAATCATATATATGAATTATATATAAGAAATAAACTAAATTAAACAAACATGAGCATAATGGCAGGTGACCCTGTACTCATTATGGCATTTGTTTGGGCAAAATAACTTTCACAAGCATGAAATAAAGATGGATGACTTGGGGAAACTAGCCCATTGGCAAGGGCTTAAATGGAAGAGCTAAATATATAGAATGGCAGAACAGGCAACTGTTGGAGAGTCGTGGAAACAATTGAAGGAGTTTATATGAGGTTTCCATTCATGAAGAGTTCTGTTTATGGTGCCTCATCGACCAAGGGCTCTTCTGAAATGAAGGACTACTGACCTGGAACCAAAATCCAATGCCAACTGAGATTTGATGCTCTATAAGGTGAATTCCATTAAACACCACAAACTATTTGAAAGACATTTCTTATCACAAGGCCAAGTGGAATTTTTACAGCTCCGTGACCACACAAGACATCAGTAAGCAGGCAAGACTATGTATCAGAGGTTTTTTATGATCTAAGAAACATTGCTAAATAAAAAGTTCCAGCTGAACTGGAAGCTTCCCTAGTTGTTCCTAATACAGGGAGGAAGGCATAGTTGGGACCCCTTTGTTGGAAAAATGCCCTGGGGTGATCCTGCAAGCCCCCGGAACTCTGAGCATCCTCCAGTATGCACAGCACTGGAAAAGGCATTTCCCTTCTTTTCCAGGGTGCTCCAGCGACATAAATCAGATGATTTATGCACACCAATCTTCTGGCAAAACACAGAAAGAAGAGCGAGACATCGTAGATCTAATCTATTATTTATTTACACACTATGTACAGACAAAGGCATAATGGTGTCTGTTCTCTCCAGCTCTGAGAAAACAGACAGACAGAAATAAAAGCGAAAGTACATTGTAATAGTACCCGCAGCGGAAGAGATAAGACCATCTTCCTTTCTCAGACTCGTTCCAGACAGGCATGTGATTTACAACAATCTCATCTGCAGCATCGGAGGCATGAAATACTAACAGCCTTTTCGCCAATGAACTACACCATGGGCCTACCCTGACACCAAGGGGTCAGCTTATTTCACTGCCACAACACAGGCACAAATGTGGACTTGCTGTATTGTGGAGTGAGCTCAATTTAGCGCATAACTTTAGGTGCATAATGCAGGAGGTGGAAAAGAGATTTGACCCACATGTGAGTAATTAATAAAAAGAATTGGCTGGGTGCCTGGATTCAAAACACAGGGCTTTGCACACTGTCCAGTGGAAGAAAGCCCTAGCAGAGTTAAAAACACTCTCCAAGTTAACCAGCAGCATAGTGTGGAATATAGATTGTTAAACCCTTTTGCACATCCCATTTAGTCTGCCTTAAAATACTTGCCCCCTCTCTCTAGCTCTCTAGCAATGATCAGACATTGTTAAGCAGGTTTAAAGGCCTTACTTACTGAATCCAGTTCTGATTCATACCTTGTTCCATGTAGCAACAAGGAGAACACAAGTAGATTTCCCTTGCATGCAAAATGCAGCATATAGTTTCAAACCATGTAATCATTGTCAATTACATGGCACAAAGAGAGGGTGAGGAGGAAAGAAAAGTGGAAGTAAGGGGCATGACCCAGCTGAGACTAGGAACAGAGCTCTCTGGTCTTAACCCCTTTGTGCACTAACTAGCACTCCTGCATAGTCATGTTTGAGGGCAATTTCCCACACATACAACCAGCAAGGATTATCACTGATCGTTTACTAAAGTGAAATTTCAAGATGAACCTGAAATTTCAAGATGAACTTCTCAGAACCAAATCAATCAATGTCAAGAACAGACTATGTTTGGGTAGCCAGCGAATTAACACCAAGAGTGACAAAAACAGAAATACAACCAAAAATACTTTCAGATCATAATGCAATAAAATGTGAGATAAAAGAAAGGAAAAAAACCTTTCGATGGAGGTTAAATGAGAACTTATTGGATGATCAAAAAATAAATGAGAAAGCGCAGAAGATGTTGACGGAATATTTTGTACATAATAGTAACAAAGAAACAAAAATGAGTGTGGTATGGGATGCTAGCAAAGCAGTAATGTGAGGCTTCTTCATATAACAGAACAGCATCAGAAATAAATTCAGAGAAAAAGGAAAGAAAGAAATACTAAAACAAATAATGGAAAATGAGAAGAAGCTAGTTAAAAACCCAAATAATGTGAAAATAAATCAGAATATTAAAATACTACAAAGTCAATTTGCAATTATAATAAATCAAGAAGTAGAATGGAATATTAAAAGACTGAGACAGAAAAATTTTGAGTATGCTAATAAATCTGGAAAATGGCTGGCATGGCAGATTAAAAAGAGAAAGGAACAGAATACAATTAACAAGATCACAGTGGAAGGAAAAGAAGTAGACAATCCGAAAGAAATGAGGAAAGGATTTGTGAACTTTTATAAACAATTATATAAAAAGCTGGAAAAAGTGATGTAAAGAAGATAGAAGATTTCTTGAGACAGAAAAGGGGTGCAACAAATTCCGACAGAAAAGAAAGACCAACCGAATGACTCAATTCAAACAGAAGAAATTAAGGCTGCTATAAAATAGGGTTTTTTGCGCTCCCCGGGATTTGGGCTGCTGCCTGCTATCCAAGGCTTGCGGATACCTTCCTGAAGCCTGGAGAGCGAGAGGGGTCGGTGCGCACCGACCCCTCTCGCTCTCCAGGCTTCAGCGAAAGCCTGCATTTGCTCCATAGGACGCACACACATTTCCCCTTCGTTTTTGGAGGGGAAAAGGTGTGTCCTATAGAGTGGAAAATACGGTATATACCGGTGTGGAATGGAATTAAAAGAGACTTGGATATATGAGGAAGGGTGAAATTGTCATTTTGGGGAAGGATTTCTGCTATTAAAATGAATGTGCTACCAAAGATGTTATTTTTGTTTCAATCAATTCCAATAATCAAGGGGGCAACAATTTTTAAAGAGTGGCAAAAAGTAATTTCAAGATATATCTGGCAAGGGAAGAAACCGAGAATTCAATATATTTTTTTAAAAATTATATTTTTATTAGTTTTACAAAAAAAATTAAGACAATACTAACATATAAAAAGACATACAAACATGTATAATTTCATAAACAAATTTTCATGAACTTCATTTCTCAGACTTCCCCATACCTCCCTTTTCTGCATCCCAATGCCCAAAGTTTTTCAGCAACTTCTAACAGTTCTGTCAAAGGTATGTCTTACTAGCATTTCCTTCAATCTAATATTATCTCGCTGTAACCCTTTCATTCTAGAAGCCTTGACATTTTAACCTTCATCAAGTTTATAATAGTCCTTCAAATAAATTTTAAATTTCTTCCAGTCTTCTTCCGTCGTCTCCTTCCGCTGATCCCGGATTCTGCCAGTCATCTCCGCCAGTGTCATATAGTCCATCACTTTCATCTGCCATTCTTCCAAAGTGGGTAGATCTTGTGTCTTCCAATACTTTGCGATGAGTATTCTTGCTGCTGTCGTAGCATACATAAAGAAACTTCTATCCTTCTTTGCCACCAATTGGCCGACAATGCCCAAGAGAAAGGCCTCTGGTTTTTTAGAAAAAGTACATTTAAGTACCTTTTTCATTTCATTATATATCATCTCCCAGAAGGCCTTAATCTTCGGGCACGTCCACCAAAGGTGATAAAATGTACCCTCGGTTTCTTTACACTTCCAGCACTTATTGTCAGGCAAATGATAAATTTTTGCTAGCTTGACTGGGGTCATGTACCACCTGTAGATCATTTTCATAATATTTTCCTTTAAGGCATTACATGCCGTAAATTTTATACCGGTGTTCCACAACCATTCCCAGTCAGCAAACATAATGTTATGACCAATGTCCTGTGCCCACTTAATCATAGCCGATTTAACTGTTTCATCTTGTGTATTCCATTTCAGCAGCAAATTATACATTCTTGACAAGTTCTTGGTATTGGGTTCTAACAATTCAGTTTCTAATTTTGATTTCTCCACCTGGAAGCCAATTTTCCTGTCTTGTTTGTAAACCTCCATTATTTGATAATAATGGAGCCAATCTCGTACTTTAGGTTTCAATTTCTCATGACTCTGTAATTTCAATTTATCTCCATCTTGTTCCAAGATTTCCCAATACTTTGGCCATTCGGCCTCCATATTGAGTTTCTTCAATGCTTTTGCCTCCAAAGGTGACAACCATCTAGGGGTTTTGTTTTCCAACAGATCTTTGTATCTTATCCAGACATTGTATAATGCTTTTCTAACAATATGATTTTTAAAGGCCCTATGCACTTTAATTTTATCATACCATAAATATGCATGCCAACCAAATGTATTATTGAAACCTTCTAAATCCAAAATATCTGTGTTCTCGAGGAGCATCCACTCTTTCAGCCAGCAAAACGCTGCTGCTTCATAATACAGTTTTAAGTCCGGCAGGGCAAATCCCCCTCTTTCTTTTGCATCTGTAAGTACTTTAAATTTTATTCTGGGCTTTTTGCCCTGCCAGACAAATTTCGAAATGTCTTTCTGCCACCTCTTGAAACAGTCCATCTTGTCCAGAATCTGCAAAGTTTGAAACAAAAATAGCATTCTAGGCAATACATTCATCTTAATAACTGCAATACGGCCTAACATTGACAATTTCAAATTTGACCATATTTCTAGATCTTTTTTAATTTCTGACCAGCATTTTTCATAATTGTCTTTATACAAATTCAAGTTTTTAGCTGTCAGATGAACCCCTAAGTATTTCACTTTCTTAACCACTGTCAAACCTGTCTCTTCCTGATATTTCTCCCTCTCCATAACTGTTAAGTTTTTCCCCAGAACCTTAGTCTTTTGTTTGTTCAGTTTAAATCCGGCTACCTGGCCAAATTGTTGAATTATCTCCAACACCCTTTTCGTACTAGTGTCTGGCTCTTGTAAGGTCAAAACTAAATCATCTGCGAAGGCCCTTAACTTGTAATGTTTAGCTCCGATCTGTACACCTTTAACTTGTTGGTCATCTCTAATCATATTAAGCAACACCTCCAGAACAGAAATAAAAAGTAATGGGGAAATTGGGCACCCTGTCGTGTCCCTTTTTCTATCTTAAATTCTTCAGTTATCACATTATTTACAATCAACTTCTCTTTTTGTTCAGAGTATATCGCACCTATACCATTCTCAAACCCTTGGCCTACCCCCATCCCATGAAGATTCTTTTTCATAAAACTCCAAGAAATGTTATCAAAGGCTTTCTCCGCGTCCACAAAAATCAGCACTGCTTTAGTGTTTATATTCACCTCCAGCAGTTCCAAAATGTCTATTATGTTCCTCACATTGTCTGATAAATGCCTTTTTGGGAGAAAGCCTGCTTGGTCCTTATGAATCTTCTCCATCAACACTCTTTTCAATCTTTTTGCCAAAATGTCTGCAAAAATTTTGTAATCCACATTAAGTAATGATATTGGGCGGTAGTTCTTAAGTTGAGTCTTTTCAGT
Source organism: Podarcis vaucheri (assembly GCF_965113315.1). Lineage (NCBI taxonomy): Eukaryota > Metazoa > Chordata > Lepidosauria > Squamata > Lacertidae > Podarcis > Podarcis vaucheri. Next base: position 112,455,625 of record NC_138762.1, read on the forward strand.
CTCTGTCTTTGGTATGACAGTGATATATGCTTCTTTCCACGATTCTGGCGCCCTTTTCCCCTCCAAAATCTCATTACAGACTTCCTTTAACGGTTGAACCAACCACTCCTTCAAGGCTTTATAGTATCTGGAAGTCAGTCCATCTAGTCCTGGAGATTTGCCCAGTTGCATATTTTGGATGGCACCCTCTATCTCTTGTTCTGTTATTTTCTGATTTAAATCCACCTTACTTTGATGAGAGATTGTTTGTAGTCCATATTTTTTAAGGAATTCGTCTGTATCCTCTTCATTCTGCGGTCCTTGTGAATATAATTTTTTAAAATAACTCAAAAAGCAGTTTCTAATCTCATTGGGTTTAAATATATTCTTTCCCTCCACTTCTAAATTTGTAACTGTATTTAGCTTCTGTCTTTTCTTCAATTGCCAGGCCAACAGCTTGCCACATTTGTCTGCAGATTCAAATGTCTTTTGTCTCATTTGTTTTATCTTCCATTCAATCTCTTGATTCATCAATTCCATATATTGTGTTTGATGTAATTTAATCTCTCTCAAAATCTCCTGGGACTTTGGTTTTGATCTTAGTTTTTTCTCTACTTCTTTTATCTTTTCCAAAATCTTTTCCTTCTTCTCATTCTGCTTTCTCTTTTTAATTGAATTTTGTTGAATCAGAAATCCTCGCATCACAGCTTTGCTTGTGTCCCAGATCACTCTTTTTTCCACATCAGCCTTTAAATTTATTTCAAAATAGTCTTTTAAAGTTTTTTGGGCCTTTCTGTAAATCTCCTCATCTCGAAACAAGGTGTCATTCATCCTCCATCTAAATTGATCAGTTGTTGTAAGTTTCATTTCCATCTTCACGGCGTTATGGTCGGAGCAAGTCTTTGGGCAGATTTCTATTTTCTTAATCTTTGGAGCCATCCCACTAGTAATCCAAATTTGATCGATTCTGGTCCAGGTCATCATTGCTTGAGAGAAAAAGGTTCCCTCTCTCTCGAGAGGGTTCCTCGTTCTCCATATGTCTATTAAGTCCATATTTTCAGTCATTTCGAAGAAGGTCTTCGGAAGTCTCCCTTCCTTGGAAATTGTCAGTCTTTGTGCCTTATCCATGTTAGTAGAGACCACACCATTCATGTCTCCCATAATTATTACATTGTAATCCAAATAGTCCATCAGAGTTTCGTGAAGTTTCTTAAAGAATTCCGCCTTGCCTTCATTTGGTGCATAAACTCCAACTATTAAGAATTTTTCTCCTTGTACTTGTATTTCAACTGCTAAATATCTTCCTTGTTCATCTTTAAACATCATTTTTGGGATCCATTTCTCTTTTACGTAAATCACAACTCCTCTTTTCTTGACTTTGTCTGATGAGATAAATTCTTGTCCTAATCTCTTATTTATAAGTAGTTTCCTGTGTACTCTGGTTACATGAGTTTCTTGTAGGCAGATCAAGTCCAATTGTTCTTTTTTCAAAATATGAAACACCTGTCGTCTCTTCAAGGGCATGTTCAGCCCATTGCAGTTCCAGCTAAGGAGTTGCAGGGCCAACTTATTGTTTCTCTGTTGCCCCTCCTACTGCCCCAAGTTGTTGCTCTTCCTCAGATGGAGATGGTTTTAGTCCAAACGATAAATTCAAAATATCCAATGTTCTCCTTTGTTCTAGAAGTGGGTCCACCGTTCCCTTCTGTAAGTCCTTGTTGTTTCTCTCCAGGAACCTCTCTTTGTCTTGAATTGTCTTTATTTTCACCTTCTTTCCCTTGTAGTTAAAGGACAGTCCTTGTGGAAACTCCCACCTAAAGTGGATGTTGTTCTTCTTCAGCAGGTAGACCAAATCCTTATAGAAGGTTCTCACCTCCAAGATATATTTAGGGATGTCTTTAAAGATTTGTATAGGCGAATTTTCAATTTCCAAGGCCTTTTGGTAGTGTAGTTTTAATATTTTGTCTCTTTCTTCCGTAGATCTGAGAGTAATCAGACAATCCCTCGGAGTCTTTCTGTTCTGTCTCCTGCCCAATCTAAATGTGTTATTATCTTAAATTCTTCCTCCTCCAAATCCTCCTGCCAAAAATCAGCAAATGCTTGTGTCAGGTACTCCACAAGGCTGTCTCCTTCACTCTCGGGAATTAATCTTAATTTCAAATTTCTCTCCTTTCTCTGTAATTCCAACAAAGACAGGGTCGCATCATGCTCATATACCTTCTTTGCAATCGGTTCTAGCTTCTCCTGTGTCTCTCCAGCAATATTTCTGGCATCCTCTGCGATTTTAGGTGTTGCAGAGTTTTCTTCAATCAGTTTATTTATAGATTCTGTATTGGATGTCACACTTTTCGTGTTCAAGTCCAATCTTGCTGTTAACTCTGTTAATTTTTGTGAATTTTCTGTACTCTGCTTTGTCAAAGTCTCCAAGGATTGATTTATCTTAAGTAGTGCCTGTGTCACTGACTCCATGGAGGCAGCTGTCACTTTTTCTTGCCCAGCTGCAGCTGCTCCTGTAGAGGTTAGACCAGAGATTGAGCCTCTTTTCTTTTGTTGCAGTTGTTGCTGTTTTGCCTTAGCTCTGGTAGTTATCTCTTCTGCCGGGCCACTCATGTCCCAAGGACGTTCCCACAGAAACAATTTTCTGATGGAAAATCCCACTGTCTTAAACCAATGCAAATAGTACTTTCAGCCCTCTAGGGGGAGCAGAGCAAAATGTCCAAATGGAGGAGGCAAAGAAGTTAAAAGCAAATATATCAGGAGGCTTGAATATATAAACTACAACACTTTTTCCCTTAGATACTCTTTCAACACACTCCAATATACTGTAGCAATAGAGTCCCAAAACTTTGTATCAAGCAAGACTTCAACCATGTAACTTTCCCACAAGTTCAGAAACAGTTCAGTGACCTAGTACATTTGGCAGTCCGTTTCAGTGGATTAAGACAGCAGAAGACTTTTTCTTTTTTCCCTTCAAATTGTTCATGCAGGTTTCTAATGTCCCTTTTTCCTCCCCTCTGCCCTGCTTGCTAGAGGGGAATCTATGTTCATTGTCAGGCTAAACAGTTTTAAGTTACTTCCTGCAGATGCAGCTTTAAAATTCCGTTGCTTTAGCTGTCATGCAGTCGAGGGAAGGCAGACTTCCTTAATTTTTACCTTCCCCGTTTTCAGTCTAATTTCAGATTCAAATCTTTAGTTCCAAATTGAGGATCTTACTCACGGGTTTTTCCAGTCCAAAATTTACAGGAAGGAATCGGCGCTCTCCGTCAATGGCGACGCGGCTTCACCCTGTGGGCTGGGTAACGACTCTCAGCACCGCGCTCTCCCGATGCCGTTCCGGAGCCTTTAAAAAGGCTCTTTCGCAGTAAAGGGGGGCGCTTCTGGTGCCCACCGAGTCTCCTTGTTCACAGGCTTCCGCACCTGTGATATTAGGGGTCCCCCGCTTGCCGTAGCGGGTCAGACCCGAACTCACAGAGCAGTCCTCCTCCGGAGCTCGGAAAGAGGACCGCCATTAACGCTGGCGCCGACCGGAAGTCTCCATTAGAAGTAATGAATGTGAAAAAGGCAAACATGAGTGGGAATTGAGCTACTTATGGAAAATTATTACAAAAAGAAGGGAGTAAATGGAAAATAAAGTCATAGGAAGAAGTTAAAGAACATGTGAATGATTGGCTGCACTATCGCCAAGTCAATGAAATGTTTAAACAGGATTTTAAGGAAAAAGAATTTGATGAAAATAAACCAAAATATTGAGTAATAAATATAAAATTCTGTCTAAAATGTATAAATTGCTGCTTGAATGGCATTTGAAAGATGAGGAGGTAGTCGGTTATGATACACTGGGCCAAAGATTTTCGGTATAATATACAGTTAAATGACTGGGAAAAATTATGGAAAGAAGGTTTAAAATTTACTGCATGCAATGCCTTAAAAGAAAATGTGATGCAAATGATGTCTAGATGGTATATTACACCTGTTAAATTAACTAAAATGTATAAAGTGAGTAATAAATGTTGGAAATGTAAAGAAAAAGAAGGAACATTCTACCATATGTGGTGGGAATGTAAAAAAGTGAAAAACTTCTGGGAAATGATATATAATGAGATGAAAAAAATGTTGAAATATACATTTAAGAAACCAGAAGCATTCTTACTTGGTATTGTTGGAGATGATATAAAAAGAAAGGATTGTAAACTCTTTTTATATGCAATGACGGCAGCAAGAATATTATTGGCACAAAATTGGAAGCAAGAAGAATTACCGACAAAAGAAGAATGGAGGATGAAACTGATGGACTATGCAGAATTAGACAAATTAAGAGGAAGAATTCGAAACCTACGGGACCAGAGATTCACAGAAGATTGGTGTAAATTTACGGACTATTTGAAAAGTACCGTATTTTTCGCCCTCTAGGACGCACCTTTTCCCCTCCAAAAATGAAGGGGAAATCAAGGGTGCGTCCTATGGGGCGAATGCAGGCTTTCGCTGGAGCTTGGAGAGCGAGAGGGGTCAGTGTGCAATGACCCCTCTCGCTCTCCAGGCTTCAGGAAGACATCCGCAGCCTAGGCAGCCCTGCGGCAGTTCCCGCAGGGCTGTCTAGGCTGCAGATAGCAGCCTGCTTCCTGGAGCGCCGGGTGCGCTGAAAGCAGAGCTCCCGGTGCTTCGGGAACACATCCGCAGCCTAGGCATCCCTGCGGAACTCCCGCAGGGTTTCCCACGCTGCGGATAGCAGCCTGCCGCCCGGCGGGCGGGACGCCCTGAAGCAGAGCGCCCCGCCCGCCAGACAGACATCCGCAGCGTGGGGAGCCCTGCAGGAGTTCCCCGCAGGACTCCCCACGCTGCGGATAGCAGCCTGCCACCTGGCGGGCAGGGCGCCCTGAGGCAGGGCGCCCCACACACCGGACAGACATCGGCCAGCCCCACAAGCTCGGGAGACAGCAGGGAGGCGCAGCTCAGCCATCCCACTGTTCCTCGACCTGGTTTGGTTTCCCCAACCTGCTTTTGGGGGGGGGGAAATAAACGAAAAAGTTTTTTCCTTTATTTCCCCCCAAAAAAACTAGGTGTGTCCTATGGGACGAAAAATACGGTAATTGTGATGATCAGATTACATTTGTAGGTTTGCAAGAAGCTTTGTAAGGTGAATTATTTGAAATATTGCAAAAAAGGTAATGAGGAGAACTGTTAGTTAAGATAATTAAAGGCAATATGAAGAAATGCAGAATAAGTGATAGGAATGGAGGATCATCAAAGGTGCTGATGGAAGTCCAAAAAGATTGTATAAGAAGTGAAGTTTTGTTGTATGAATGATAATTAATATGTTAAAATTAATTAAAAAATATAATAAAAAAGAACCTGCAGGTATCTATTTACAAAAGAAATGTAGTGGAAACTGGGGAACTAAAAAGGATATTGATAAAACTAGTGAAATGTTATGGGGGGTGTCACGCGCCAGAGTTGGGGGAGTCACTCGACATGTCACAGCCAAGGCAGATGTGGCATTGGGACACCAGGAGTGGTTTTGCAGAGCACTGGCATAGTCCCTGGGGCTTCTTAACCTGTAGCTATCGTAAGGAGATGGTGGGGGAAGTGGAAGCATCTGAAGGAAACCTCCATGCTGCAGTCTGGTCACCAGAGTCTTACAGGATCAACGAGCAGATCTCAAATCCATAAAACGAAGCTTGCAGCCTAAATGAGGAAGATTTTCTTGGGAGAAAAGCAATGACAAACCTAGACAGCATCTTAAAAAGCAGGGACATCACCTTGCCCACAAAGGTCCGTACCGTTAAAGCTATAGGTTTTCCAGTAGCGATGTATGGAAGTGAGAGCTGGACCATAAAGAAGGCTGATTGCCGAAGAATTGATGCTTTTGAATTAGGGTGCTGGAGGAGACTCTTGAGAGTCCCATGGACTGCAAGAAGATCAAACCTATCCATTCTTAAGGAAATCAGCCCTGAGTGCTCACTGGAAGAACAGATCTTGAAACTGAGACTCTAATATTTGGGCCACCTCATGAGAAGAGAAGACTCCCTAGAAAAGACCCTGATGTTGGGAAAGATGGAGGGCACAAGGAGAAGGGGATGACAGAAGACGAGATGGTTGGATATTGTTCTCGAAGCTACAAACATGAGTTTGACCAAACTGCGGGAGACAGTGGAAGACAGAAGTGCCTGGCGTGCTCTGGTCGATGGGGTCACAAAGAGTCGGACACGACTAAACGACTAAACAGCAACAACAAGTTCAAAAGGTATGATTTATTTGAAAAGAAGGGGAAATTAATATTATTTTAGGATATCTTCCACAATCAACACTTCTCACAATATTTTTGTGGGCTGTTGTTAAAACTGTTTTAATAAGTAGTATTCCTATTTTACAGAATGGCTTTTGTAGATTAACAGATTAAATTTAAGCATACATAACATGCTGCTGTCACTCAAACACAAACTCCCTGTCTAATCCTGTGGGTTTTCCTTCGCCACTGCACTGAGGCAATTAAAGAAGTTTCCTTTAGTTTGGAAGCTTTTCTCCCCCTGATTGAAGTTGCTAACATAAATTAGAGGTGAAATAGATTACAGATATAGATGAAGAGCAAGTGCAGTGTGGTGGTGAAAGAAATTAATTTGGATGTGGGAAACCCAGGTTCAATAGCGATTCAGCCATGACACCTGGAGTCGCTCAGCCTCACATCTGATGGCATTGTTGGGAGGCCAACATGAGCTGTGGAAGCTGCCCTCTTTTCTGCATTTTTCCTATTTTTCTACCCTCTCCTTTCCACATAAATTCTGCCATGTTCCTTATTTTAGGAACTAACAACATAATCAAATGTACTTCTAGTTTTAATGTGATGTGCATCTGAAGGCAGAAGCTGTCCTTTTTTAATGGGATGTGCATTGAGATAAACACCCTCATTCTTAAGCCAGCCAGCTTGTGTAAGAGTTTCCACGTTCAGTTCAGTTCAGTTCAGTCTACATATCTCATTATGGTAAGTATATCAATACCTTCAAACAGAAAGTGGACAATTCTACACTAATGGAACTTCTCTGGGAACTCAACGTGCCCTATTACCACAGCATTCTTAAGAAACATCATGTATGGCACATTGATCACTTTGTGGAAAGGATGGGGTACAAAATATTTTCAAAATAAAAAAAAAGTAAGTTAAAAATAATTTTAGCTCATGCCTTCAGAAGATGCAAGCAAGTGACACAGAATTCATTGCAAGAAAACTACAACTGGATGGATTAATTTGCAGGTTTTTTAAAACCTGCCTTATGCCCTCTGGCTACATTGTGCCACTGGCATGGCAAGCCAAAGAAAGCCAACCAGGCCCCAGAATTAGTGCTCTGGCACCTTGGACTGATTCTCTGGCAGGAGCTACTCCTGGACTTCATTCCAAGTTGAGAGGATGGTACCTGGGATTGGAAAGGGTGAAAAGTGAAAAGTGTCCTCCTGCTGCCTGCTACATGGATGTGTTCTCAAAGGTGGAAGTGCATAAGGAAATCATAACTGTAGCAATAGTTGCACCCTTTAAGTTACATAATTAAATAAATATCCCTAAACAGTGTACATGGAGCTAAGGGCCCAGGTGCCCAATCTATATCTGAGGCACCATGCCAGGTTTCCCGTTTCATAGCCTTTCATAGGATGGAAGAACAGGAAACTTTTTTAAAAATAAAGAACAGGTTATACACATTCTTGATTCTGTGGAGACATAAAACACAGACATTCCTATTATAAACTGATGGAAAATAGGTCATATTACTAGCAACAGGGTCCAGGAATCCATTATGGAAGTACTATTCTTGCAGCCTGAGAAATTCTTTGACAGTAAGAACCTATGCTAACAAAAAGGGAGGGGGGTTCATTAAACACACTGTGCAATTCATCTGACTTTCCTGAAGGCAATATTGGTTTCCTCAATTCATCTCCATAAAAAAAAGAGCCCAGCAGAAATAACTTTATTGAATTTCATTTTCCACTACAATTAAATAATGAAAATGTATCCCAAACTAATTGGCTATTTTATGAAGGGGAAGAAAACATGATATGCAAATATTTTTTAACTACCAATTTGTATGGGTACACACAGTTTATTTTCTGTCTTATGGTTTTTTTTTCAGATTCTGCATGCATAAAAGAGATCTGCATAGGATACAGAATTTAAAGTTTGCAACATATTTAGAAACTTTAGTGAAACATATCTAACACGAATACATAAAATTCTGGTGTTCTGAACAATAACTATGGTGTTATGATCTATTTTTAAAAAATGCTCGAACAAGAGTTGTAATTTCTAAAACCTCTGAAATGATATTTGACTTTCAAATGATGTTAAAATGTAGCTTTCTTGTTTCATTTTGTGTCATTTAATTGTTTTAGTATTTTAAAATTGACAACAGCCTTGGGTGTCTTGGCAGAAAGGCAGGAGATAAGGACAACCAGTCAATCCATGTTCCACCATAGTGTACAGTTTAAAGTCACCAACTTGCTTTGGGGAAGTCTTGGGTGGATCAAAACCCTTGATTTCCCCAGGGGCACTTCTTATGTACACACAGCCTTCTCCTTTCAGAGCTGCTGGTATGACAGATCTAGCTGATCCTCCTCATCCAAGCTGGAGCCAGATCCCAGGCTGCTGCTCAGGGTGAGCATCCCAACAGTCTATGAGCCATGTATTTAATCCTGCTAACTCAGGATTTCTAAGCTACTTGAAGAATGGTATCTTTCAGCTACAGACTTACCAGGAGAGAGAGGTCACCTGCCTCTGTGTGCAGGCAACACATGTGGATTCTCCCAGGAGCACAGCTGGAAAGAGGGTGCCTTACAGATACAGAGGCATGAACTTCCAGAATTTGCTGCCACAAGATGTGGGGATGACAGCATGGAATCTACCACCTCAAGCTGTGCTGGCGGCCGTTAGCTTAAGGGTCCTTTTCAAAAGGATTGGATAAATTCCTCTAGGGTTCTATCAACATCTATTAAAGACAATAATAAAATGGAACTTCCATATTCAGAGGCAGGATACCTCAAATAACTTTATCCTGGCTGTTGCCTCTGAGCCTCAGTTGCAAGTTATCCAACAAGTGTCTGGCTGTCCATTGCTGGCTACAGAACACTGGACTACATGGGCTTTAGTTCTTATGCTGCTGCCATCGTGAGTGTGGGGGAAGGCTGCTCCCTCCTGCAGCCCCATTCCACCGGGCCTAGGGGGCGGGGCACACAATCACCAAAACAGCTCTAAGAAGGTCCAGTGAGGCCCCGCGACACTGATGCTGCTGCTACTGCTGCAGCAAATGTCGAAAATGGTTTTACATATTTTAAAATGTTTTAAAAGTGTTTTTGCTTTGTTGCACTGTGAATGGTGGTTTTTATTTATATATATTTATTTTATTTTATTTTTGTTTGGGTTGGGTTGGGATAAATGCTGAGTTGGGGTGGGGATTAGTTTTATTTTAGTATAAGTGTTTTGGGCTTTGTTCTTACTTTTACTATTTTGTTAGACTATTGTATAGTTTGTATTTTGCTTTTTAAGGGGAAAGGGTCAGGGCCTCCGGGGAGTGGGTCCCAGCCAACAGAGTGGCTGGAGCAGGTTCCACACTGGCAGAAGCACCGGGACACCCGATCTCAGTGGTCACGGGCAGGAGGAGGAGCGACGCTAAGACCAGACCATGTCATTACCGAGGAGGCAGGTTTAGTCATTGTCTGAGGACTATCCCTGCCTCCGGGTCTGGTCCTGACCGGAAGGATACTGAATGGGAGGATTTGACCTGGCATGTGTGACAGAGACTTGGTTGGATGAAGCAAATGGGCCTGTCCTTGCCACTGCTTGTCCACCAGGTTTCTCTTACGCACAGCAACCCAGGTCATGTGGTTGGGGAGGGGGGGTTGCAGTGATTTTTAGGAAGTCATTAGTTTGTATTGGGAAGACCCAGTTTTCTGAGTGCATGTTCTAGAAGTTGGGCAATAGGGGCAGTACAGGATTCCTTTTGGTGTACCAACCTCCCTGATGTGCCAAGGATTCCCTGCCCAAGCTGCTTCAGGTTGTGGCAGTTGTTCTCCTGGAGACACCTAGCTGGTTGTCCTAGGGGATTTTAACATCCATGCCGACATGACCTTACAAGGGACCGCTCGGGACTTCGTGGAAAGCATGGCCTCCATGGGGCTGTCCATGAATAAGTCTGGCGCAACCCATAGTCACAGACATACCTTAGACCTGGTGTTTACCTCTATGGATGTTACCTCCGAGGATGTGGACAGGCTGCTTGGACGAGTGAAACCAACCACCTGTCTTCTTGATCCTTGTCCATCCTGGCTGATAAAAGCAAGCCGGGAAGGGCTGGGCGGTGGGCTCTGTGGGGTGGTGAAGGCTTCCCTCTGTGAGGGAGCTTTCCCAGACCCGCTGAAAGAAGCGGTCATTAAACTGCTTCTTAAAAAACCATCTTTAGACCCAGCCAGTATGGCCAACTATCGCCTAGTCTCATATCTTCCATTCTTGGGCAAGGTGATTGAGCGGGTGGTTGCTGAACAACTCCCTGGAGGATGCAGACCATTTGGATCCCTTCCGATCAGGATTCAGGTCTCATCATGGGACTGAAACTGCCTTGGTCGCGCTGGTTGATGATCTCTGGAGGGCTAGGGACAAAAGTGAGAGCTGTTTCCTAGTTCTGCTGGATCTCTCAGTGGCCTTTGATACAATCGACCATAACACCCGTCTAGAGGGGCTGGGAGCTGGAAGCACTGTTATACAGTGGTTCCGCTCCTTCCTCCTGGGCTGCATCTGGAAAGTGGTGGTGGGGGATGAGTGTCCAGACCCCTGGGCTCTCACTTGTGGGGTGCCTCAGTGTTCCATCCTCTCCCCCATGCTTTTAAATATCTATATGAAGCTGCTGGGAGAGATAATCAGGGGTTTGGGCTGGGTGTTCATCAGTATGCAGATGACACTCAGCTCTACCTCTCTTTTAAATCAGAACCAGTAAAGGCAGTGAAGGTCCTGTGTGAGGATGGATGGTGGCCAACAGATTGAGGTTGAATCCTGACAAGACAGAAGTACTGTTTTGGGGGGACAGGGGGCAGGCGGGTATGGGGGACTCCCTGGTCCTGAATGGGGTAACTGTGCCCCTGAAGGACCAGATGTGCAGCCTGGGAGTCATTTTGGACTCACAGATGTCCATGGAGGCACAGGTTAATTCTGTGTCCAGGGCAGCTGTCTACCAGCTCCACCTGGTACGCAGGCTGAGACCCTACCTGCCTGCGGACTGTCTTGCCAGAGTGGTGCATCCTCTAGTTATCTCCCGCTTGGACTACTGCAGTGCGCTCTATGTGAGGCTACCTTTGAAGGTGACCTGGAAACTGCAATTAATCCAGAATGCGGCAGCTAGACTAGTGACTGGGAATGGCCACCGGGACCACATAACACCGGTCCTGAGATATCTGCGTTGGCTCCCAGTACATTTCCGAGCACAATTCAAAGCCCTAAACGGCCTCGGTCCTGTATACCTGAAGAAACATTTCCACCCCCATCGTTCAGCCTGGACACTGAGATCCAGCGCCGAGGGCCTTATGGGGGCTCCCTCATTGCAAGAAGTGAGGTTACAGGGAACCAGACAGAGGGCCTTCTCGGTAGTGGCACCCGCCCTGCGGAACGCCCTCCCTTCAGATGTGAAGGAAATAAGTAGCTATCTTATCTTTAAAAGACATCTGAAGGCAGCCCTGTTTAGGGAAGTTTTTAATATTTAATGCTGTATTGTTTTTAACACTCAATTGGAAGCTGCCCAGAGTGGCTGGGGAAACTCAGCCAGATGGGTGGGGTATTAATAATAATAATAATAATTATTATTATTATTATTATGCAACCGGACTATTCTGTTGTTTTAGGAATATGGTTCATTAGAGAATAGTAAAATCTGTTGCTGTTTTTTGGAAACATTCATACGCAGATGGTAGCTTGCCATTGACTGTGGAATGTTTTGCTTAAAAGTCTAAAGGATCCATAAAGAAAATAAACCCTCTCCCTCTCTTTCCAAAGTAAGCTGAAGGAAGATGGAGTGACCTCCTTATTTTGACAGATGGTTCAGCCTTTTGTCAGCTGATTTCTTCCCTGCCTCGTTGTATTGTAGTGGAACCAAATGGATTTTGCATTGTTTGACAGCTGAATTCTACCCAAACTCGCTGCCTCCAGTAAAAACAGAACCACAAAAAGGCCATTTCGGCAGTTGCTGGTGCTGCTACTGGCTAGAATTCTGAGTACTCGCTATTCATTCCTGACCATTCATTTTTGGGAAGAAGAGGCTACAAAGAGAGCCAATGGCTTTTTGCCTCCCACAGTAATGAGAAAGGAAACATACCTGAGGCCTTTGGAAAGACAAATCCAGACTGGTTTTTCAATTAGCGACAGTCTCTCACACAAGGTCTTTGGCAACTAAACTGCACAGGGATGTATTTTTGGCACCAACATTGATAAAAATATAAGAGCATAAGAAGAGTCTACTCAGTCAGGCATTTTGGAGTTTTGGGCAGTCTTTTTGGTTTAACCACCATGGATAATTCTGTATCTTTAGCAGGTTTGGCTACCTGAGCGCTTACCCCTAACTTTAAATCATCTATGATCAAGTTTAAAAGCACTGATCTCAGGAGACTCTCCTTTCTAGATCCCTCCATTGGGAGAACTGTTCATTCTCAGACAACATTCTGCCCAGGGTCTCTTTGGGTTTGAACACACACACACACACACACGGCACCACCTCAGGTGGCAGGATCCACGGGGGCAGCAGATTCTGAAATAGAGCTTCATTGTCCCATTGTTCATGAAGTAGATCTTCACTCACTCCTTCTTCCCTGCATTTTGTTCATCTCAGGTGCCAAAATGTCTTTGGCCAGCTCTACACATGCACAGCCTCCCTCCCAACAAAGAACAGCATCATAGACGTCTGTGCAATGAATAGTCTGAGTCTTAATGCAACTGAATCTAAATCAATAGATTCAATAGCTAAATCAATAGCATTGATTTTGTTATTAACTGTAACTTCCAACATGTTTCTTAATGCTGCTCCCTAACCATTTATATTTGCCATCTTAATAATTCGTATTAGTTTTTTTCCAATGTGCAAGTCTTTACATATGTCCTTGTTTATTTAGATTTTACTGTTAGTATTTGCTCCTGCAGGGTTTGTAATGAACAACACTCCTGAACCAAATGCACTGCCTTGTTTTCTTATACCTGAGAAGACACTAGCTCTGTGGTAAATATGGTGAAGATTTGTGGTGAAGATGCAGATGAATGTGTGTAAGTATTCTAAATTATTTCTTCAGTTAAAGTTTTTATGCATCACAAAACTTTCTAAAAGTAATTATGAAATCATATTTCAGTCTCAAACTCTCTTTTGTCTTTTTTTAAATTGTATCAGTTTTTAAATAAACAACTATTAAAACCAACAACCTTCCCCAGATCCCCTCCTGCCATGCCAGTACCCAGATGAGAATTATGTTAACTTTCCCCCCTCAATTTCCCCTCTGCAATACTGTAATTCAACAACTTATGTGCAGTTCAGGAGAATCCCTGGATACTTCAATATGTCCACACAGATGGTCAAGGGAATGATTGAGGAATACAGAATCAAGAAGATCAAATTTGTAATGATGCAGCTGGCAGAGCATTTTTCAGTCGTGTGTCGCTGGTATGTACAATACATTTCTACCACATGGCATAAAATATTTTGTGTGTTTTTTCAGCTCCTTTTAATATTTTTCTTTCATGTCTTATCTGTTCTTTATAGCTCCATGACAGTTCAGCACTCAAATCCTGAAAGTCCTCCTATTTCTGAGCAAGAGAAAAGCCCTTTCAAAGGTTGGTCCCTTCTGCTACCTCAGCAATCTGTCACCTCAGTCTGTTGGCATGCGGAGACCGAGTAGTGGCATAGGAGAGCTGGAAATAAGGCCAATATATTTCACATTTGGCAACCAATGTGCCCCTTGAGTTTCAGATATTACCGTATTTTTCGCTCCATAAGGCACACCTGACATAAGGCGCACCTAGTTTTTAGAGGAGGAAAACACACACAAAAAATATTCTGAATCAAATGTTGTACTAAACGATTTCAAGCAGCAAAGTGGGCGGCTCCTGTCTGCTTTGCTGCTTTGAAGCGAGCCTCAGAGGAGGGAAGGAAGGGGAGCCATGGCTTATCTAAGTCCAGTTAATAATGCTGAGCCTGACTTTATATGCATCTCAAAGCCCTTGACATTTACCGTATTTTTCGGACTATTGGACGCACCGGTCCATAGGACGCATCTAGATTTGGGGGGGGGGAAATAAAGGCAAAAAAATTTTATCCCCCCCGCCAGGCGCGGGGCTGGGGCGGGGAAGCCCGAGCTTCCCCCTCCCCCAGAACGGGACCCAGAGCCATGCCGAAGCTGCGCGCAGCTTTGGCATCGCTCTGGGAACTTGCGGGGCTGGGGGAGGAGGAAGCCTTCCGCCAGCCTCCAAACCATGTCGGGAGACAGCGGGATGGCACGCTGCGCCTCTCCCGCTGTCCCCCGAGTTTGCAGGGCTGGCGACGGGGAGGAGCAGGCTTCTTCCCCCGCCAGCCTTCTAGACAAGTCGGGGTACAGCGGCAAAGGCGCGCTGCGCCTCTCCCGCTGTCCCCCGAGTTTGCGGGGCTGGCGATGGGGAGGAGCAGGCTTCTCCCCCCGCCAGTCTTCTAGACAAGTCGGGGTACAGTGGCAAAGGCGCGCTGCGCCTCTCCCGCTGTCCCCCGAGTTTGCGGGGCTGGCGATGGGGAGGAGCAGGCTTCTCCCCCCGCCAGTCTTCTAGACAAGTCGGGGGACAGCGGCAAAGGCGCGCTGCGCCTCTCCCGCTGTCCCCCGAGTTTGCGGGGCTGGCGACGGGGAGGAGCAGGCTTCTCCCCCCGCCAGCCTTCTAGACAAGTCGGGGGACAGCGGGAAGGGCGCGCTGCGCCTCTCCCGCTGTCCCCCGAGCTTGTGGGGCTGGCGGTGGGGCTCTCCTGAAGCCTGGAGGCTCCCCCCCCAGCCTTCAGATCAGGTCGGGGAATAGCGGGATGGCGGAGCGCCGCCATCCCGCTTTTCCCCGACCTGATCTGGAGGTTGTGGGGATGGTGGGGGGGAGAAGCAGGCTTGCTTCTCCCTCCCCCAGCCTCCAGATCAGGTCGGGGAATAGCGGGATGGCGGAGCGCCGCCATCCCGCTTTTCCCTGACCTGATCTGGAGGTTGTGGGGATGGTGGGGGGGAGAAGCAGGCTTGCTTCTCCCCCCCCCCCAGCCTCCAGATCAGGTCGGGGAATAGCGGGATGGCGGAGCGCCGCCATCCCGCTTTTCCCCGACCTGATCTGGAGGTTGTGGGGATGGTGGGGGGGAGAAGCAGGCTTGCTTCTCCCCCCGCCAGCCTCCAGATCAGGTCGGGGAATAGCGGGATGGCGGAGCGCCGCCATCCCGCTTTTCCCCGACCTGATCTGGAGGTTGTGGGGATGGTGGGGGGGAGAAGCAGGCTTGCTTCTCCCCCCGCCAGCCTCCAGATCAGGTCGGGGAATAGCGGGGTGGCGGCTCTGCGCCTCCCCGCTGTCCCCAGCTTTTGGGTGCAGGCTGCTGCCCGCAAGCCTTGCGAGCCCGCGGGACATCCCGCCGGGCTTGCAAGACTTGGGATAGCTTCCTGAAGCCTGGAGAGCGAGAGGGGTCGGTGCGCACGGACCCCTCTCGCTCTCCAGGCTTCAGCAAAAGCCTGCATTCGCACCATAGGACGCACACACATTTCCCCTTCATTTTTGGAGGGGAAAAAGTGCGTCCTATAGGGCGAAAAATACGGTATACATTATAATGACAGGCCGAGATAGGCCTCCTGCAGAGGAGGAGGGGAGGGAGCCATCACAGCTCAATGGGGAGAGCATGGAGAAGATCCCAAGTTCAGTCCTTGAAAGTTTCTCCGGGTAGGGCTGAGGATGGGTCTCCTGAAACCCTGGTGAGCCTCTGCCCATCAGACAAAACTGAGCTCAATGGGCTCAAGGGGTCCTGACGTGGTACAGGGAAGGTCCCTCTGTTCCTGTTTAAATTAGCCCTTTCTTCAGAATCATGAGGACTACAATCTTAGTTTGTTTTTAAAGGGAACAGCTGTAACCTCAGTGGCTTTGCATGCAGAACACCACACGCTCAATCCCCAGCTTCTCCAGGCCTGAAACTCTGGCAAACTGCTGCCAGTCAGTGTTGCCATTACTAAGCTAGGTGGAGTAGTGGGTCTGACTCCTTATAAGGCAGCTTCCTAGGTTCCCATTTATGCTTCAGATCTGAGTGTAAGGCTTGCTGTCACGTCTTTGCACATCTGGAAGACGACTGTGTCACCTCCCATCACCCTCTTGAAGCTGCTTTTACAGCTCAGGGGAAAGGGCAGGCAGCCACAGCATCTGTAGACTGTAGCATCCTGAATTAAGGGAGGGAGGGATTCCCGTTGCAGCCAAAGGGTTGTTTGAGGCCACCACGAAAGAGCTGATCTTCAGCTTGAAACCAGGACTTGCTCTTTAACCATGCTGCTCCTCCAGTTGCCAATGCCATCCATGTAACCTGTGTGAATATCAAGCGTGGGTTGTGTCCAGGAACCTGGGAGGATTTCTTTCATGTGTGTGCATGTTTTCGTCTTTAAATAAACAGCCCATGCAAGTTTCCAGCTCTTATGGCCATCGAGATTAGCCTGGCCGTCTCAGTGGAAATCTGGGGAGGCTGAGGTGGACTTTCCAGTGGTCAAAGTGTGGTTGTGTCTTCCTGCCTGGCATCTATTGCCTGCCCTCTTTCCCCCCTGCACCCCCGCACCCTGCTTCAAAGCAAGCCATGGAGGAGGGAAGGAAGCGGAGCCATGGATCCTCTGCTCGCAACTGCAGCAGATTCCCTCCGCTTTGAAGCAGGAAAGTGGGAGAGGAGCTGCTTACACGAGTGTAAGCTGCTCCCCTCCCACTTTCCTGCTTCTAAGGGAGCCCGGGAGGAGGGAATCCAATGCATGGATCCCCTTCCTTCTCTCCTCTGTGGCTGCTTTGAAGCAGGAAAGTGGGAGAGGAGCTGCTTACACAAGTGCCACTGTATTCTGCTCTGGTCAGACCTCACCTGGAGTACTGTGTCCAGTTCTGGGCACCACAATTCAAGAAGGACACTGACAAACTGGAACGTGTCCAGAGGAGGGCAACCAAAATGGTCAAGGGCCTGGAAACGATGCCTTATGAGGAACGGCTAAGGGAGCTGGGCATGTTTAGCCTGGAGAAGAGGAGGTTAAGGGGTGATATGATAGCCATGTTCAAATATATAAAAGGATGTCACATAGAGGAGGGAGAAAGGTTGTTTTCTGCTGCTCCGGAGAAGCGGACACGGAGCAATGGATCCAAACTACAAGAAAGAAGATTCCACCTAAACATTAGGAAGAACTTCCTGACAGTAAGAGCTGTTCGACAGTGGAATTTGCTGCCAAGGAGTGTGGTGGAGTCTCCTACTTTGGAGGTCTTTAAGCAGAGGCTTGACAACCATATGTCAGGAGTGCTCTGATGGTGTTTCCTGCTTGGCAGGGGGTTGGACTCGATGGCCCTTGTGGTCTCTTCCAACTCTATGATTCTATGATTCTAAGTGTAAGGGGCTCCCCTCCCGCTTTGCTGTTTCAAAGGGAGCCCGGGAGGAGGGAATCTGCTGCAGCCTCTAGCAGCGGAGGATCTGTGGTCCCATTCCTTCCCTCCTCCGTGGTTGCTTTGAAGCAGGAAAGTGGGAGAGGAGCTGCTCACACGAGTGTAAGGGGCTCCCCTCCCACTTTGCTGCTTCAAAGCAACCACGGAGGAGGGAGGGATGGACAGAATCCCCTTCCCTCCCTCCTCCCCAGCTCAGCTCAGCAGCAGCGCCTTTTGCTGGCTTTATGAGCCGGGAGAGCTGTGCAGAGCGTGTCAGCAGCAGCGGCTCTTGCTGGCTTCTCTCCATAAGATGCACAGACATTTCCCCTTACTTTTTTAGGGGAGGAAAAGTGCGTTCTATGGAGCGAAAAATATGGTACCTGGCTAGATGAGTCTAAAAAGCCCCAGACACAAATTTTCATGGCCCTCTAGCAGCGATGGTGGGTCATTGACCAGAAGTAATGTATTTAGTGTTGACTCTGAAAGTATATGCTTGATTCTGACCAAACTAAGCCTCCTGATGTATATTTTTAAATACTACTGAGAAATCAGAAAGAATGGTTGCAGCCCAGTTATTTGTCTCCTGTGCTGAGCTTCCTTCTATAAGGAGCTTTTAATGACTGGGAACATACAGAATTCGCACCCTCTACTCAAAGTCTATTTTACCACCTGAGCATTTTACCTCCTCATTCTGTCAAAAGTGTTTACCAGGCCCATAATACTAAATGAATCCTGTACTTGTCAATTTGCTGGATATTGTTCCCCACCTTTTTGTATAGAGCCAAGTTTTTATGTCTCTTCCATCTAACAATGACCTCTGTGTGTCTTCTTTTCTTTTTACTGCTCTTTCCAAACATGGCGACACCTGTGAATTTCATTATCCCATTAACTTGCTTTTTACGGCTGTTGCCAGATAATTAATGCAGTTGTTAAGTTCAATCTAAACTAACACTTATCCCTACTGTAAAACATAAACTCAAGTTTATTACTAACCTCCATTTATGTTTAGCTTTTTCTGTTCACCAAATGGAAGTTTTCTGAAAGATTCTGCATATTTTGTAAGTAGTGCATTATTCAACAGATGCTATTATTCAACAGACAGAAAAATCTTATCAGCATCTGTTTGTTTGTTTGTTTGTTTGTTTGTTTGTTTGTTTTAATGCTGTTTGTGGCCAGAAAATGACAATGAAAGCTTCATGAAAGAAGGTTAGTAATAGACATGGAAGACTGGAAATAAGCGTTGATTAAACTGTATATGCAAAGAGATTTTAGTCATTCTGTAGTGCTGAGTATATTTTGTTATGCTGTTTAAACAAATACTTAAAAAAAACCCACTGATGTTTTTTGCCTTCCACATAAGGCCTTCTCCATGGGTGCACCAAACCCATGGAGGAGAATCATACCACATGTGTCTGCTGGCCCCATCCCCAACCTCTACATTATTCCCAACCCCAAATATGATGACCCTTAGATCTAAAGTAGATGAACAGTTGTTGCATGGTTCCACCATTTTGTAGTGCAGATCACGAATCATATGATGGAATGGTCTCTCCCACATAAAATACATTTAACACAGAAAAATAAATAACCTAGAACTTCCTCCTTCATTGGTTAGCTTTGTACATGGGGAAAACTTGCAGGCAATCTCCCATCTGCAGTAAAATACAAATGGTACAGCCCCCAAACAGATATATCATATGAGCTTCCTATATCATGGAGTTAGGCCCTGAGACATTCACCCCAAAGACAAAGCATTTGGCTGTCATGGACTGGCTGGACGCAGAGGAACTGTGGGAGGAACCATCTGGTGAACCCTCAAGCGAAGAAGACTCAGAGCCTAGGGACTGGTGGCGGGATGATGATGAATGGTCAGAGGGAGAAGACTGGGAGAAGGAGGTAACAGAAGTTGAAAAGGTAAAGGGTTGGTGAACTGGGAGAGTGTCCAGAAGCAGAGGCAGAAGCAGAAACAGGAGAAGAGGCAGAGATGGTGAAGAGTCACGGGTGTTTCCTCCTGCTGCAACCAGCTCCCCTCCCTCCATCTCCCAGAACCAGAAGAGGGCTGAAATGGGTGCAGGAGTGACAGACACAGTATCTGATTGCTTTGGGGAAAGCCCTGTGGAAGAGGGGAGTTAGACAGCTGTGGGGAGGTGGGAACTTTCAGTCTCAGCAACTGATTCATGGAGTAAGACCTAACAGGAAAGAGCTGCTGGGCTCATCAGGCCTGAAACCCAGCCAAGAATGTGAATCATAGAATCATAGAATCATAGAATCATAGAGTTGGAAGAGACCACAAGGGCCATCGAGTCCAACCCCCTGCCAAGCAGGAAACACCATCAGAGCACTCCTGACATATGGTTGTCAAGCCTCTGCTTAAAGATCTCCAAAGAAGGAGACTCCACCACACTCCTTGGCAGCAAATTCCACTGTCGAACAGCTCTTACTGTCAGGAAGTTGTTCCGAATGTTTAGGTGGAATCTTCTTTCTTGTAGTTTGGATCCATTGCTCCGTGTCCGCTTCTCCGGAGCAGCAGAAAACAACCTTTCTCCCTCCTCTATGTGACATCCTTTTATATATTTGAACATGGCTATCATATCACCCCTTAACCTCCTCTTCTCCAGGCTAAACATGCCCAGCTCCCTTAGCCGTTCCTCATAAGGCATCGTTTCCAGGCCTTTGACCATTTTGGTTGCCCTCCTCTGGACACGTTCCAGTTTGTCAGTGTCCTTCTTGAACTGTGGTGCCCAGAACTGGACACAGTACTCCAGGTGAGGTCTGACCAGAGCAGAATACAGTGGCACTATTACTTCCCTTGATCTAGATGCTATACTCCTATTGATGCAGCCCAGAATTGCATTGGCTTTTTTAGCTGCCGCGTCACACTGTTGGCTCATGTCAAGTTTGTGGTCAACCAAGACTCCTAGATCCTTTTCACATGTACTGCTCTCAAGCCAGGTGTCACCCATCTTGTATTTGTGCCTCTCATTTTTTTTTGCCCAAGTGCAATACTTTACATTTCTCCCTGTTAAAGTTCATCTTGTTTGTTTTGGCCCAGTTCTCTAATCTGTCAAGGTCATTTTGAAGTGTGATCCTATCCTTTGGGGTGTTAGCCACCCCTCCCAGTTTGGTGTCATCTGCAAATTTGATCAGGATGCCCTTGAGTCCATCATCCAAGTCGTTGATAAAGATGTTGAATAAGACCGGGCCCAAGACAGAACCCTGTGGCACCCCACTAGTCACTCTTCTCCAGGATGAAGAGGAACCATTGATGAGCACCCTTTGGGTTTGGTCAGTCAGCCAGTTACAAATCCACTGAGTGGTAGCGTAGTCAAGACCGCATTTTACCAGCTTCTTTACAAGAATATCATGGGGGCACCTTGTCAAATGCCTTGCTAAAATCAAGGTAGGTTACATCCACTGCGTTCCCTTTATCTACCAGGCTTGTAATTCTGTCAAAAAACAAGATCAGGTTAGTCTGACATGACTTATTTTCAGAAATCCATGCTGACTATTGGTGATCACAGCATTCCTTTCTAGGTGTTCACAGACTGTTTGCTTAATGATCTGCTCCAGAATCTTCCCTGGTATTGATGTCAGACTGACTGGGCGGTAATTATTTGGGTCCTCTCTTTCCCCATTTTTGAAAATAGGGACAACATTTGCCCTCCTCCAGTCTGCCGGGACTTCGCCTGTTCTCCAGGAATTCTCAAAGATGACTGCCAGTGGTTCTGAGATCACATCTGCCAGTTCTTTTAATACTCTTGGATGCAGTTCATCTGGCCCTGGAGACTTGAATACATCTAAACTAGCCAAATATTCTTGTACTATCTCCTTAGTTATTCTGGGCTGTGTTTCCTTTGCTGAATCATTTGCTCCAAATTCTTCAGGTCGGGCATTGTTTTCTTTATCGGAGAAGACTGAGGCAAAGAAGGCATTGAGGAGTTCAGCCCTTTCTGTGTCCCCTGTTTGCATTTCACCATCTTCTCCTCTGAGTGACCCCACTGTTTCTTTGTTCTTCCTTTTGCTACGAACATACCCATAAAAGACTTTTTTGTTGCTTTTAACCTCTCTAGCAAGCCTGAGTTCATTCTGTGCTTTAGCTTTTCTGACTTTGTGTCTACACGTGCTGGCTATTTGTTTGAATTCCTCTTTGGTGGTTTCCCCCCTTTTCCATTTTTTGTACACATCCTTTTTTAATCTTAATTCAGTTAAAAGTTCTTTAGATAGCCACCCTGGCTTCTTTAGGCACCTTCCATGTTTCCGTCTCATTGGTATTGCCTGACGTTGTGCTTTTACTATCTCCCTCTTAACAAACTCCCAGCCATCATGAACTCCCTTTCCTTTTAGTATTACTGTCCATGGGATCTCACCCAGCACTTCCCTAAGTTTTATGAAGTCGGCTTTCTTAAAGTCAAGAAATTGAGTCCTAGTATGCTTGGCTGCTCCTTTCCGCTGTATAGTAAACTTCAGAAGAGCATGATCACTCGCGCCTAATGATCCTTCCACTTCTACCCCACTAACCACGTCATCAACATTGGTTAGGACCAGATCTAAAATGGCTGTTCCTCTTGTTGCTTCTCCCACTTTCTGGACAATGAAGTTGTCTGCAAGGCCAGTGAGGAATCTGTTTGACCTTATGTGAAGATTGTCTTTTTGCTAACAGATAGTTAATGCCAACTTTGAACGATGTGATTTACTGCTGTCTAACTCTTTGACATTGGCCTTATTTGTGTTCCACACAGTGTGACATTCAAAATCCACCAATTTCTCAAGCCAGCCCATACGTGAGCTGTGTTCGCACACCAACAATCTGTGGTCCTGAAAGAGACCACTGTACGTGAATATCACCCTGTACATACTATACTGGATGTGAGAAGCATCTATACAGCTATGTATTTAGTCCATGGGTGCACCTTATTTAAATCAGGTGGGTGTCATTCTAGAAGAATATTGCGGAATGCCCATTCTAAATTCACCAGCTCTCATCATAACCATTCCATGTCTCACCATGACTACTCTGCCATGAAATCTATATATGGTGGCATTTGCTGGAATAAATACTGAAAGCTTGAAAGTGAGATAAAAGGGAGGAGTAACTGATTGTTGCTGCCCCTTGTGTCTCTCCTTCACACTTTATTATGTGATTACCACTGCAGATGCGGGTGTATTTCACAGTTGCCTGTAAAATGTAATGTGGCATTTATGTTTCACAGCAGCAAGGTGAGCTGATAGATGAAGTTTGCAGGGCATTAATTTGTCAATTTGTCCCACTTATGATCAGAGCTGATTATTTATGGTTTTTCCACAGCTAATGACAAAATGTTTTCTGGAACAGATCCTGGGCCTGGCGCTGCAGTCAAGCAAAGGTTCTGCTAGAAGTTTGTCACATGGAGAAGTCATCCCTGCCTGTGGAACAAGGATCTCAGCCATATGGCTTTCAAAGAAGCATAGCATGAAGTTCTCACTTGTGTTCTAGTGGCATAATGCCAGAGGCCCAGCCAGGTTGAAAATTACTTGTGATTCATCACATCTCCAGTGTAGAACTGATGACAAAATACCTGGGACCTAAAGGAGGTTTCTTCACTCTAGAAAAATGACTGTATCAGCTTCTGGATATACAACCAAGTCACGAATTTAACTAACTATGCTGGATAACTCCTAATTCTGCAAAAGATGGCCTAGGGATGTTTGCAAGATGGCTTTCAAACACCCCCGCACCACACTTTGACTGCATGGACTGTCGGGATGTCCGCTCAGCCAAGCTGATAAAGCTCATTTTCCTCCAGCCGAGTCCTTCTGAATCGCCTCTGACGATAATTAACGACCTGAGCCTTTGATGAGGCCTCAGGCACATTTCCATTCAGCAGAGTTTCCAGCACAGGAAAGAGACGAGAGGTTTGGGCTACATTGCTAGGAGTTCTATTACTGAGTAACGCAGGCAGCAAAGAAAAACACATCCTCTCTCTGTGAGAGCAGAGAGCAACTGAAACAAAAGAACAGGAAAACAGTACGTCAAATCTGTCTCCCGTGAGACTTCCAACAGTATGGAATGTGTGGAATGTAAACAGAGTCCTGTGACTCCAAAGCACTGCTCAGTGGCAAACAGAAACTAACATGGACCTGTTCCATTTTAAAATCTTAATATTTCTTTGTTTCTTGGAATACCCAAGCAATGCTGGGCACTTTCATATAGAAGACTATGCTTAAGTGCTGACTCATATGACTTGCCTTCTGATGCTTGACGTTTCCAATGGCAATTCCAGTCCATTTTCAATGTTTTCTGTCTAGCCAGGGGAGCCCAAATATCTTGAAGGCCTTTAGAGATTGCCACATGAAACATTATCCATCACTGTTAGCTGTAGGTCATCCACTACCTGTTGGAATGGAACAAAGTGGTTTGAAGTGGTAAAAATCACACTTCCAGTACAGCAAAAGATGGCTGAGCGCAGGAGAGCAGTCACTTGGGTATACAAAGCAGCTATTAATTTTTAATCTTGGCATTTGCATCCCTCCCACCTGATAAAACAATAAACAATGTAATTATCTATATAGAACTATGTGATAATAAGTTCACAGGTCACCCTGTTGCAATTCACTGTTCTGCACCTTGATTTCACGGGCAACTCTTTTCCGTTCGGCATTATTTATTCAGCCTGTTTAGTTTGCTTTACAGGCTGTGGCAGCACTCACAGGGTGGACCTATTGAACCAAGCCATAATAGATGTAATACATCAATACATTTGAGCTGAACAGCTTTAATTAGGCTTTCCTGGTCATTTCATCGATTCGCTCAAGTACCGTTGGGATTTGGATAAGACCAGACCTCCTGTAGTGCATGAGAATTACTCTGCTCCAGCAGTTCTCTGCCATTCACATGGCAAGAGGAGACAATCAACATTAATTCACAGACTTAATGCTGCAATTCTGTGCACATTTTCTTAGGGGTAAGTCCCATTGGACTTACAGTATACTGTTGGCCTGGCGGTGTCTGAATTCAAAAATATAAATTGCATCTTTAAAATGGTAGATTAAAGAAAGTGAAATCCGTCTTAATGTAAAATGTCAATGTAAATTTTCTGGAGACTTAAGGAGGAACCACTCTGCTTGATGGGCAACAGGGCTTGTATTGCTCTGTTTTAAGATTCAGTGATATACTGCATGATCGGCATGTGCAGAACCACCGGTGCACACCTTGTTTTGGGCACAGTAAGGGGGCTTAGGCATGTCCCACTGGCGCAGGCAGCGCCTCAGAACCCAACCCCCAGGTATATGGGGAGCTGCCTGTACTCTTCTTGGGAGAAAGGGGCCCTTGTTTGCTTTGTTGATATCTGCAAGACAATAAATTAAACATTTTTTTAGGAAATGTAAATTATCCTCATAGGAAGTTGAATTTACAGGAGAAAACACCAGCACAAATTTCTGAAGTGAAACACCAAGCAGCTATTGCATCTATATACTTTTGGCCTTCACGTAGTCCAAATCATATAAGAGAGGAACTGAAAAATCCAAATTCAGAACTACTATGTTGAGCTTATCCTATGTATAATACGCTCTCCTCCAAACTTTCAAAATAATGATATCCAACCAGAAAAACAATGTTGACTTACAGCATATGCCTGGGTTTGTTTTTTTTAAATGAAATTGGAGTTCTTGTTGAAACTGCACTGAAAAGGATATATCAAGAACTCTGGCCAGAGTTCTTAGAATCATAGAGTTGGAAGAGACCACAAGGGCCATCGAGTCCAACCCCCTGCCAAGCAGGAAACACCATCAGAGCACTCCTGACATATGGTTGTCAAGCCTCTGCTTAAAGACCTCCAAAGTAGGAGACTCCACCACACTCCTTGGCAGCAAATTCCACTGTCGAACAGCTCTTACTGTCAGGAAGTTCTTCCGAATGTTTAGGTGGAATCTTCTTTCTTGTAGTTTGGATCCATTGCTCCGTGTCCGCTTCTCTGGAGCAGCAGAAAACAACCTTTCTCCCTCCTCTATGTGACATCCTTTTATATATTTGAACATGGCTATCATATCACCCCTTAACCTCCTCTTCTCCAGGCTAAACATGCCCAGCTCCCTTAGCCGTTCCTCATAAGGCATCGTTTCCAGGCCTTTGACCATTTTGGTTGCCCTCCTCTGGACACTTTCCAGTTTGTCAGTGTCCTTCTTGAATTGTGGTGCCCAGAACTGGACACAGTACTCCAGGTGTGGTCTTGATATATCCTTTTCAGTGGTTTTTTTTATGACAAGATTTAATGTTTCACTAACGTAGTTCACTTTGTTGAGCCAAGTCAGAGATGGGGCTCTTGTTCCCCCTCCCCTGATGTTGTTAGACTTCAACCTTTATCTGCCCCAGTCAGCATAGGCAGAGCAGGAGCTATAGGGCCCCTGATCTAGGCATTGTAACCATCTACATGGAAATTTATTTTGGACCAGGGTTATCTATAGTCCACAAGTCTCCACCATGGAGTAATTGTAGTACAAACCTGCCTTTATATCCTTCTGGAGTTCATTTTACCTGGATCTTCAGCGAAAAGGATCTCAAGTAGCAAGAAGGAAAAGGCTCTTGCTTGTAAACATGAGCTAGTTTGTAGACTGAGCAAGATGAGCTACTGTCTCTTATCTCACCCAATTGTTTCCTTAGAGTAGATCACCTCTTTAAACTTTGACCTTGCCTATCATAATTCTGTGTTTGTATACTGTACTTTATTTGGGCTTTCAGGAGAAATGCAATACACAGCCACATGTAGAAAAACCCTGAGGACCCAAATAATTACCGCCCAGTCAGTCTGACATCAATACCAGGGAAGATTCTGGAACAGATCATTAAGCAAACAGTCTGTGAGCACCTAGGAAGGAATGCTGTGATCACCAATAGTCAGCATGGATTTCTGAAAAATAAGTCATGTCAGACTAACCTGATCTCGTTTTTTGACAGAATTACAAGCCTGGTAGATGAAGGGAACGCAGTAGATGTAGCCTACCTTGATTTCAGCAAGGCATTTGACAAGGTGCCCCATGATATTCTTTTAATAAGCTGGTAAAATGCGGTCTTGACTATGCTACCTCTCAGTGGATTTGTAACTGGCTGACTGCCCGAACCCAAAGGGTGCTCATCAATGGTTCCTCTTCATCCTGGAGAAGAGTGACTAGTGGGGTGCCACAGGGTTCTGTCTTGGGCCCGGTCTTATTCAACATCTTTATCAACGACTTGGATGATGGACTCAAGGGCATCCTGATCAAATTTGCAGATGACACCAAACTGGGAGGGGTGGCTAACACCCCAGAGGACAGGATCACACTTCAAAACGACCTTGACAGATTAGAGAACTGGACAAAAACAAACAAGATGAATTTTAACAGGGAGAAATGTAAAGTATTGCACTTGGGCAAAAAAAATGAGAGGCACAAATACAAGATGGGTGACACCTGGCTTGAGAGCAGTACATGTGAAAAGGATCTAGGAGTCTTGGTTGACCACAAACTTGACATGAGCCAACAGTGTGACGCGGCAGCTAAAAAAGCCAATGCAATTCTGGGCTGCATCAATAGGAGTATAGCATCTAGATCAAGGGAAGTAATAGTGCCACTGTATTCTGCTCTGGTCAGACCACACCTGGAGTACTGTGTCCAGTTCTGGGCACCACAATTCAAGAAGGACACTGACAAACTGGAACGTGTCCAGAGGAGGGCAACCAAAATGGTCAAAGGCCTGGAAACGATGCCTTATGAGGAACGGCTAAGGGAGCTGGGCATGTTTAGCCTGCAGAAGAGGAGGTTAAGGGGTGATATGATAGCCATGTTCAAATATATAAAAGGATGTCACATAGAGGAGGGAGAAAGGTTGTTTTCTGCTGCTCCAGAGAAGCGGACACGGAGCAATGGATCCAAACTACAAGAAAGAAGATTCCACCTAAACATTTGGAAGAACTTCCTGACAGTAAGAGCTGTTCGACAGTGGAATTTGCTGCCAAGGAGTGTGGTGGAGTCTCCTACTTTGGAGGTCTTTAAGCAGAGGCTTGACAACCATATGTCAGGAGTGCTCTGATGGTGTTTCCTGCTTGGCAGGGGGTTGGACTCGATAGCCCTTGTGGTCTCTTCCAACTCTATGATTCTATGATTCTATGACTCCCCCGCCCCCCAAAAAGCAGTGTTGGGAAAGATGGAGTTTCAGCACAGAAATGGCAAAGGGAGGCTGTGCTTAACCCTCTCTGCAATCAATTTTTCCTCTGCAGCACCTTTCTCTCCAACCTCTTTCCCTCTTGTGGTTTTCTACATTTGTGGAAATGGCATACATGCAACTGGAACCCTGCAAGCCAAAACAGCACCTGGTGAGGAGTGGCAACAGAAAATTGGCTGTGTGTGTGTAAGGATCACACATCTCCTCTCACTATTTCTCCGTAGACAATCATCTCCCACATGTGTGTCTGAGACACACACACACACACACACATAGCTTTTCAGGGCTTCCTTTCATGCAATGGCATGGAATGCATAGTTTGGTTTGTCAACGGACCTGAGTCTGGGATGTGTCAACACAGAAACCTCTCTGGCTACTGTCTGCAGTGACTTGTCTACTCACACTTTCTGATCTACATTGCTGCAGTCTATGACAACTGCTGCAAGAGCAAAGTGGGAAATTATTCTCTTACAGCCGCTTGGAAAGATTTGAACTGAAATGTGCAGATTTCAATCAGAATGTGAAAATGGAAAGTTCAAACTGGGAGGTCTCTTCTTTTTAAGCTTTGATGTGTAATATGATTTTTCTCTCATGGCTGAATGTGTGTGCCAAGACATGGGTTTCTTGTAAGAAAATGTTGCAACAGCCCCATCATGAGTCCCACCTGCCTTTATCAATATGCATGTAGTTCTGACATCACTGCACTTCCCATTGGCCCAGCCCATCTTCCCACCATGGTTGGCAATGCTGGAGAAATGCATCTCATAAAGGAATGAGGATGCAGAATATGTTCTACTCAACTTTCCCTGTTCTTCCCCCGCCCCCCTTTGGCCTTGTTCTCTGTGTGCATGTCCGCAGGAGTGTGCATGCTGATTGTGTGCAAGATCTCGGGGCCGTTCACAGTGTAACTGCAGGAGCACCCTGAGTGTTGAACGTCTTAGAACACGAAAGCTCATACCAAGAACTAACTTAGTTGGTCTTTAAGGTGCTACTGGAAGGAATTTTTTTTATCTTAGAACACGTTTCACTAGAGCACTCTATAGCTGCTCATTTTAAGATAATCATAGAACGGTAGAGCTGGGAGACACCCTGAGGCTCATCTTGTGCAATCCCTTCCAATGCAGGACTCTCAACTAAAGCACATTTCAATTGAGTGGGGAGTGCACTGCCCCCTTCCACCCGGCCCCCAGCACTTCGCCCTGTTGACAGCTCTCCACATGTTTAAGGGTGAAGATCTGAAGCAAGGAGCCTCCTCTGCTCATGGTTTCGAGGTCTGGTTGTGCAGGGAGCCTCCAAGAGTAGAGGAGATGACTCACCCCAGTTCATGACTCTTGAACTCATGGAAGGCTATAAACTGGATGTGAGCAGTGTGGCAGAAGTGCGGGTAGGGGTGTGTGGTGGGGGTGCACCTGCCCCTCACTTCACACTCAAGTAAAATGGGCAACTTAAACAGCCAAGGGCCTGAGTCTCCTTGGAGTGCAGCAAGACCAGCACAAGGAACTTTATGATCTGTTAATGTTCTTTTTGCGCTATACTCATGCATTTAAGTCTAGACTATTTCTTTTGTGATATTCAATTTATTCTATGTTTGCTAAATTGCTGCACTTTGTTATATTTGAATTTACTGATATGTTTTTGTAAAGTGATCCCCCCATTGAACACTTTGTATTTGGATAGTAAGTGGAAATTCATTGTAAATTGCTTTGGACACACAATTCACTATGGAAAGACAGCATAGAAATAAACCAAACCAATCAATAAGTCTTGAGCTGCTGTTATAGCACTCAGTGTCTGTAATGCATTAGGCTAGGAAAGTATTATTGCATGAAGTTCTGCATTCCGCAAAGTCATTTTACCGGCATTCTTACATGCATATTCTAAGCAAATTTATTTGGGATTAAGTACTATTGATTTTAATAGGATTAACTTCCAAGTAATGTGTTTAGGATCAGCGTGTTAGAAATGAAAATCCGTCACTTCCACTTTACTGCACAACTAGCTGCAATTACACATCCCGGGTCCCCCGTTAGTTCATATACCCCCCAACTATTTTCACAACATTAATGGCATCTAAAGTTCAAATGCCAGAGTTAATCTGAGGAGTGGCGAAGGCAGTATATCCTCTGCATATTCTGTGCAAGAGCCAATTTCCCCAAGACTTGCTTCTATTTAAGTGGAAGCGCATATATTGGGATTGATATCAGCTAAACACCCAAGTTAATCACACTTCTAGCTATCACAGTGGGATGGTGTGCTGAAGCCAAAGTGGGGTTTTGCATTTAATAGACAAAATTCTATTTGCTCCCAACTGATAGTGAGTTTTGGCAGCTGAATGATGTATTTCCAGAAAGAAGATGTCCTAGAAGTAACTTGTGGCTGTTTCGAAAGATTTATTAAAACTAAGTTGACACTTGCATCGCTGATAGAGGTAATTTCAGAGCTCTTGAAATTCTACTGACCCTAAGATAATGAAACCACCACCTCTCGCACATTTGTATTCTGTGGCATGTAACTTGGCTCGTGGCTACGAATGCGAAACACTGTCATTATCTGCTAGAAAAATTCACAATACTAACTGAGGGCAAATGCATCAGCTGGGAGATAGAGCAAGGGAAGGTAGATACAGTAAGCAGAATGCCATGGGTTGCTCAGTGCATAAACAATAATGATAACAGGCTATTTAGACAGTTAATAAAACTTGGGGCTTCACGAGATGAGGACAGTCATGCAACGAGAGCAAGTTTCTTAAAAGCACATTTTTTAATCCTGTATCATAGCCAAAAAAAGAAAAGAAAAAAGGAGGGGTGAGGGAGAAGTATATTATGCCCTAAAACAAATCCAATCTGGTTCCTATGAATGAAAAGTACCATGAAATGCTCTTGGAAAAGTCTTGCTGTGGCAGAGATCTGTGCATATTTATGACACTGACAGCCATAGGCTGTACAAATGAAAGCTTTGATTATAATCCAAATAACATTTTTCACATTATTTCAGATAAGAAGGATGTGTGTTAAACTCTGATCAAACGTATCCAGTCTGTCAGCTCATTCAAAACGCAGCTCACCCTACAAAATGAGGAAGAGAAGGGAAGGAGGGATTGACTTGTGGTTAAATTTGTCCGAAATGTTAAGCAAAATCAAGAGGAATTACAGAAACACTTTACTGCTTTTGCAAAAAGAATAATTCCTCAGATACTTTAATTATATTTGCATTTACTGAGTTCTGAAATATACCATTTAAATAGAAATGGGATGTTGCAGTGCGGTTTGGTAGTTGGTGTCAGGGAGAAGGGGTTTGAATCCCCCCTGGTGGCCCTGGGGGCCAGACCCTGCCTCTCAGTCTGCCCGACCTCACAGGGTCCTCCTGGGAAATATATGAGGAGCAGGAAGCTCCTTGGAGAAAAAGGTGGGGGGATATGAAAGCAATAAATAAACAATTGTAACGCACATTAGAAAGAAATGGGATGACTGGGAGATTTGGCAATATTTACTTGGTTTTTAAGGTACCAATTGTGCACAAGACATTCGAATTAATTGTTAAAGGTGAGAAATTCCTATTAAGAGGACAAAGCCAAAGGAAAGTCAGCTTGCTCTTCGTACATGTGACCATCTATTCCAGTTTGCTGCCTACTTTAGGAATCTACATCATGTTAAATATTGCAGAGCTTTTTTTCTCGCCAAATCTCATGGGGGCAAGAAGGCTGGCAACCCTCTTTTCTTAAGGGTAGAACCACAAAAAGATTCGGAGGTGGAATCCTTCTGCTGTTTCACTTCTGTGCTGGAGGTCGGCAGGAGACAGCTGGCCTTTGCTGACTAAATGACCAGGAAGGTCGGTGAAATTTTATGTTAAACACCAATATATCACATATATCAGTCTCAAACATTTGTTGGGGGAGATCTAGGTGTTTTTTTTGTGTGGGGGAAGTTATTTGTCCTGTCTTCAAGCTTTTTATGATGGAGGACCTCTGTAGCCAACCCCAACAACACGATCTCAAGATGGATGGGGAGGGAACAGCTGCAGTCACCTGCGATTCCTGCGCAATGTTTGCCATCTTGCCAAAGGTTGCAGGCAGCTTTACCTGCAGCAATTGCATGTTGATTGCCCTCTTAAAAGACAAAGTCCAGCAACTGGAGGAACGTGTAGCTACGCTCCAAAGAATTAGAGAGCTGGAGCTCTTCTTGGAAGCAACAGAGCACACCGTCTCCACCAAGGAGGAGACAGGGGACTCCCCTGAGAAGGAGTCTAGTTCACCAACACAGGAGCCAGATATATGGAGAAACGTGACTCAAAGAAGTAGGAAGCCCAGGGTTCACTCTGATTGCTTAGAAATACACAATCGCTTTGAGGTCCTCTCCCCTAGCATGGAAGACGAAGAGCAGACTCCATTTGAGGATCTCTCCCTCATTACAGTCGATCAGGTATATGAAGACGAGCAGCAAAGTCAGTCCTCAGGGAATGTGCAGGCGACCTTGGAACGGACAGCTCACGGAAGAACCCCGACCAAACCCAAGAGGAGGCGTGTAGTGGTGATAGGGGATTCCCTACTGAGGGGAACAGAAGCAGTGATCTGTGGGCCTGACAAGATGTCTCGGGAAGTGTGCTGTCTCCCCGGGGCTAAGATCCAAGATGTAACTGAACGACTGCAAGGAATCGTAAAACCCACTGACAAATACCCCTTCCTCTTGGTTCATGTGGGAACCAATGACACTGCAAGCAATAGCCTCCAGAAGATCAAAAGAGACTACGAGGCTCTCGGCAGGAAATTGAAGCAACTAAATGCACAAATTGTCATCTCATCTGTCCTCCCAGTTGAACGACGTGGCCCAGGGAGAGAGGGGAAAATAGTGGAAGTGAACAGCTGGCTTCGCAAATGGTGTAAACAGGAACGGTTTGGATTCTTAGATCACGGACTGCAGTTTCTTGAAGATGGACTTCTGGCAAGTGATGGGCTGCACCTCACAACGGTTGGGAGAAATGTTTTTGCCAAAAATCTCAGAAACCTCATCAGAAGGGCTTTAAACTGACTAATGTGGGGAGGGAGACAGTGCTCCTGAAGGTAGGAGCCTATCAATTAATGAAGATGATCATCCAAATGTCATAGACCAAATGGAGCAAACAGCACACAGACCTAGTGGTGGGAGGAAAAAATCCTTAAATAAGAGACACGGGGGAATGATTAATGGACTTCAATGTCTGTAAACTAATGCGCAAAGCATGGGAAATAAACAAGATGAGCTTGAGCTCTTGGTACAGCAAACTAAATATGACATAATAGGCATCACTGAAACCTGGTGGGATAAGTCCCACGATTGGAATGTAATAATGGGGGGATATAATCTATTTCAGAGAAACAGACCAGACAAGAAAGGAGGAGGAGTGGCGTTATATGTCAGGGATGTGTATACCTGTGAAGAGATCCAAGATTTAGATCCTCAAAGCCAAAGTGAGAGCATTTGGGTCAAAATTAAGGGAGAGAAGAATAACAGAGACCTCATTGTGGGAGTTTACTATAGATCCCCAAGCCAAACGGAGGACATAGATGATGCCTTCCTGGAACAGATGGCCAAGCATGCAAAAGGAAGGGAGATAGTAGTAATGGGGGACTTCAATTACCCGGATATTTGTTGGACGTCAAACTCAGCCAAGAGCATAAGGTCAAACAGATTCCTCACTGGCCTTGCAGACAACTTCATTGTCCAGAAAGTGGGAGAAGCAACAAGAGGAACAGCCATTTTAGATCTGGTCCTAACCAATGTTGATGACCTGGTTAGTGGGGTAGAAGTGGAAGGATCATTAGGCGCGAGTGATCATGCTCTTCTGAAGTTTACTATACAGCGGAAAGGAGCAGCCAAGCATACTAGGACTCAATTTCTTGACTTTAAGAAAGCCGACTTCATAAAACTTAGGGAAGTGCTGGGTGAGATCCCATGGACAACAATACTAAAAGGAAAGGGAGTTCATGATGGCTGGGAGTTTGTTAAGAGGGAGATACTAAAAGCACAACGTCAGGCAATACCAATGAGACGGAAACATGGAAGGTGCCTAAAGAAGCCAGGGTGGCTATCTAAAGAACTTTTAACTGAATTAAGATTAAAAAAGGATGTGTACAAAAAATGGAAAAGGGGGGGGGGGAGAAACCACCAAAGAGGAATTCAAACAAATAGCCAGCACGTGTAGACACAAAGTCTGAAAAGCTAAAGCACAGAATGAACTCAGGCTTGCTAGAGAGGTTAAAAGCAACAAAAAAGGCTTTTATGGGTATGTTCGTAGCAAAAGGAAGAACAAAGAAACAATGGGGTCACTCAGAGGAGAAGATGGTGAAATGCAAACAGGGGACACAGAAAGGGCTGAACTCCTCAATGCCTTCTTTGCCTCAGTCTTCTCCGATAAAGAAAACAATGCCCGACCTGAAGAATTTGGAGCAAATGATTCAGCAAAGGAAACACAGCCCAGAATAACTAAGGAGATAGTACAAGAATATTTGGCTAGTTTAGATGTATTCAAGTCTCCAGGGCCAGATGAACTGCATCCAAGAGTATTAAAAGAACTGGCAGATGTGATCTCAGAACCACTGGCAGTCATCTTTGAGAATTCCTGGAGAACAGGCGAAGTCCCGGCAGACTGGAGGAGGGCAAATGTTGTCCCTATTTTCAAAAAGGGGAAAAGAGAGGACCCAAATAATTACCACCCAGTCAGTCTGACATCAATAGCAGGGAAGATTCTGGAGCAGATCATTAAGCAAACAGTCTGTGAGCACCTGGAAAGGAATGCTGTGCTCACCAAAAGTCAGCATGGATTTCTGAAAAATAAGTCATGTCAGACTAACCTGATCTCGTTTTTTGACAGAATTACAAGCCTGGTAGATGAAGGGAACGCAGTGGATGTAGCCTACCTTGATTTCAGCAAGGCATTTGACAAGGTGCCCCATGATATTCTTTTAAGAAGCTGGTAAAATGCGGTCTTGACTATGCTACCACTCAGTGGATTTGTAAGTGGCTGACTGCCCGAACCCAAAGGGTGCTCATCAATGGTTCCTCTTCATCCTGGAGAAGAGTGACTAGTGGGGTGCCACAGGGTTCTGTCTTGGGCCCGGTCTTATTCAACATCTTTATCAACGACTTGGATGATGGACTCAAGGGCATCCTGATCAAATTTGCAGATGACACCAAACTGGGAGGGGTGGCTAACACCCCAGAGGACAGGATCACACTTCAAAACGACCTTGACAGATTAGAGAACTGGGCAAAAATAAACAAGATGAATTTTAACAGGGAGAAATGTAAAGTATTGCACTTGGGCAAAAAAAATGAGAGGCACAAATACAAGATGGGAGACACCTGGCTTGAGAGCAGTACATGTGAAAAGGATCTAGGAGTCTTAGTTGACCACAAACTTGACATGAGCCAACAGTGTGACGCGGCAGCTAAAAAAGCCAATGCAATTCTGGGCTGCATCAATAGGAGTATAGCATCTAGATCAAGGGAAGTAATAGTACCACTGTATTCTGCTCTGGTCAGACCACACCTGGAGTACTGTGTCCAGTTCTGGGCACCACAATTCAAGAAGGACACTGACAAACTGGAACGTGTCCAGAGGAGGGCAACCAAAATGGTCAAAGGCCTGGAAACGATGCCTTATGAGGAACGGCTAAGGGAGCTGGGCATGTTTAGCCTGGAGAAGAGGAGGTTAAGGGGTGATATGATAGCCATGTTCAAATATATAAAAGGATGTCACCTAGAGGAGGGAGAAAGGTTGTTTTCTGCTGCTCCGGAGAAGCGGACACGGAGCAATGGATCCAAACTACAAGAAAGAAGATTCCGCCTAAACATTAGGAAGAACTTCCTGACAGTAAGAGCTGTTCGACAGTGGAATTTGCTGCCCAGGAGTGTGGTGGAGTCTCCTACTTTGGAGGTCTTTAAGCAGAGGCTTGACAACCATATGTCAGGAGTGCTCTGATGGTGTTTCCTGCTTGGCAGGGGGTTGGACTCGATGGCCCTTGTGGTCTCTTCCAACTCTATGATTCTATGATTCTATGATTCTATGATTCTATGATTCTATGATTCTATGATTCTAGTTCCTTAATTTCTGTCAGTAGCAATGACAGCAAATGACCAGCTCACCAGTTGCAACTGCAAGGACCAACTTCAGGGATAAACTTGAAATTATTGTAGCTTTATAGGATTGCTCTTACACTACACTTTACAATCTGCTTTGCTCTGAGAATCTTGTGTACTCTATGCCTTTTATTTTTGGTCTATTGACTGTAATAAATTGATTGATTGATATATGAAAAAAGGTTTAATTAATTAATTAAACAACAGCACATAAATAAAATCAATTAAAATCCAATATAGTGGTATCTCGGGTTACAGACGCTTCAGTTTATGTGTTTTCGGGTTGCGCACCGTGCCAAACCTGGACGTACCGGACCGGGTTACTTCTGGGTTTTGGCTCTCACGCATGCGTAGGAGCACCAAATCGCGACCCGTGCGTGTGCAGACACGGTGCTGCGGGTTGCGAATGTGCCTCCCGCACAGATCACGTTCACAACCTGAGGTTCCACTGTACAGATATCAGCTGCCAGATACCTGATTTTTTTGCTGCTGCATTGTGAGAGCCAGTGTGGTGTAATGGTTAGAGCGGTGGACTCGTAATCTTGGGAGCCGGGTTCACGTCTCCGCTCCTCCACCTGCAGCTGCTGGGTGACCTTGGGCCAGTCACACTTCTCTGAAGTCTCTCAGCTCCACTCACCTCACAGAGGGTTTGTTGTGGGGGAGGAAGGGAAAGGAGAATGTGTGCCGCTTTGAGACTCCATAAAGGGAGTGAAAGGTGGGATATCAAATCCAAACTCCTCTTCTTCTTCTTCTTCTTCAATGCATTTGTTGCTTTTCTAATTATTTATTGTGAACTGATTTATTGCAAATATTGTAAGATATTTTTATGAAGGTTAGTATAAAAGGATTT
Source organism: Podarcis vaucheri (assembly GCF_965113315.1). Taxonomy (NCBI): domain Eukaryota; kingdom Metazoa; phylum Chordata; class Lepidosauria; order Squamata; family Lacertidae; genus Podarcis; species Podarcis vaucheri. Next base: position 112,492,368 of record NC_138762.1, read on the forward strand.
TAAATTAATGAAAATAAAATATACACCAAATTCCAACAGAGTCGGTGGTTTAGACATACCACTACCATTTTGAGACTCCTGTTTTGAGACAGTTTCAGAAACAAAACAAAGTTTTTTTCCCTAACTTGCAAAGAATCTTAAAAATGGGAAAATGCAAGCAAAGGGTGTTTTCTTCAAAGTGTACAAAAATTATTCAAGTTGCATAATCTGAATTAATATAATATTATAAATTATAATATATTCAAATCACTATACATTCAAATAAGAAAGAAAACCTAGCTGAGGACAACTTGTTGGTATAGGTGATATTTATTCAAAGGGATGTTTTGACTACATGCTTTAAATAATGTGTGTACTTTCAAAGCATAAACCTATTTTAAGTAGTAGGTAGAGACAGAAGTCACAGCTGCATTGAGCACATTTGATGCAGAAACACACACAGGGATTTATTTTATCTATTTATAAAAAATATTGATATACCGCTGCATCATAATAATAGAACACAGCAGTTTACAACAATATTAAAACAAAGCCAAACAATAAAATAATAAGAAGTTAAAAACAAGTTAAAAGCAAAAATAAAGTAAAAGCAAACATCATCAAGCCATTGTGGCGGCTGCACTCTTAACTGCCTGCATCAGCCTGGCATAACAGAAATGTTTTCAGCAGGCATTTATAATAGAGCGTACTAGAGTCACTGAAACTTTGGTATTAGCATCTTTAGACTTAGCCTCCCTCTACACCAATATTCCTCTAGATGAAGCACAGTTCATCATCGGCCATCTCTGGCAATCACGGTCAGACCCCTCTCCCTCTTCTGAATTCTTGCTTGATTTACTGGACATAGTGTTCGAAAAGAATTATTTTCGGTTCATGGATCAATTTTATTTTCAATCACAGGGAGTAGCGATGGGATCTCCTTTAGTAGTGAATATTTTCATGAATTCCTTTGAAAATGCTCACATTCTACATAATAACTCCTACTCTTCATCTTTATTTATTACAGATACATAGATTATTTATTTTTTCTTTTCAGTAACGAACATGATTTCTTACAGTTCTCAGCATGGATTAATTCCATACATTCCTCTTTATCTTTTTCTGAACATCACAGTTCCATTTCATGTACTTTCCTAGATGTTGAAGTCATCAAACAGGATGGTTATCTGTCTGTTAAACCTTATCGGAAGCCCACCAACTGCAACTCTTTACTACATTACTCTTCCTTTCATCCTAGATGTCATAAGGACAATCTACTGTATGGACAATTTTTGCATATTAAAAGAAATTCTTCATCTCATCATGATTTCCTCAATAGTGCGGATGCTCTTTTGGATTCTCTCCACTCTAGGGGTTATCAAATTTCAGTCATTAATATGTCTAAACAAAGATCCTTATTAAAGGATCGTTCAACACTTCTCACCATGAACCCATCTTCAGTGTCCAATACCTGCATCACAGGATCGTTAGAATTCACCTCTTACTCAGATAGAATTATTAGGATCATTCGTAAGCACTGGCACATTCTGTGGCATGTCCCAGGATGTACCAACTTTCCCCTCATTGACCTTAGGAGGACCAAGTCTATTAAGAACATATTGGTGCATACTGAGATGATTTTCACTCATTCTATTGTCAATACCAGCCCTACAGATCATTATAAATGTGGCAGATGTTCATCCTGCCCCTTCTTGTTACAGATCAAAGAGATTTATGATGAAAATTCTAACTTTAGGTTCACCATTCGTCAATTTAGTACATGTCAAACTAAAGATGTAGTTTATCTCATCAGATGTCCGTGTAACTTACTGTACATTGGTTCCACAACACGAGCAGTCGGGGTTCGCATTGGAGAACATCATTCCCGTCTAAGGAATGCAGTAATGGAGGAACCTCTGGTTGAACACTTCATCACACATCACCATTCGGAAACTGATTTATTATTTACAGTACTATGGATAAACCAGAAGAAATGTGAGGTTAGGCAAGATTCTGAACGTCTATTGCGTCAACAAGAAGCCTGTTTAATTTATTTGTTTAAATCTATATATCCGGGGCGGTTGAATTCAGAACTTGACTTCAATTGTTTCACTTAAAATCTGTTTTATGTAAAATCCGTCATATGTAAACAATTTTTTACAAGTATCCAAATCTGTGCTACTTTAAGTCTGTCACTTTATGGGTTGTCTTTGCATTATGATACCATATTGACGTACTGTCCCTTTAAGTTTATTTACATTGTCCTCAATTTATTGTAATTTGAAACACCTGTGGTTAACTTTATATATCCTATGCATTTGTGTTGTAAGCATCAGCAGCTACACTATCCAGTGAGCACTGATCCACTAGCAAGATTCCCACTAGTATGAAGATTTTTCATTGATAATTATTTGGTATGTACCTCTTTATATATTTTGTTTTACTGTATAACATACATGCAGGTTGCTCAGTTTTGTTGTCATTCATTGCTAGCAATGCCTTCTTTTCCATTTTCAGCTGATGAAGACTTTATTCCGAAACAGTGAATTATTCCGGACACACTGTCCTCTTGAGACTTCCTTTTAAGATTTCTGAAAGTTGTTTTCCTTTGAGACTTTTATAGGATTTCTTACTTTGAGTGATGGCTTGGTATTCCTCGCCATTCATTGATTTGTTTGACTCCTCATTTGACTCTTATATATACAACAACTTACAGTCACTTGCATATTTTGTGAGATGTACTGTATGATAAATACATTACTTTGAAGTGGTGTATTTGTATATTTTGAATGACATTTTAATTAATTTTAATCCACATTTTAATCCACTACCAGTTATTAGCCAGAGTGTTGCGTTTGTATTTGTTTTGATTGTGGCATTTAAAAGTTGGCACAGAAAGTGCTTTCTGTTTTTTTTATTAAAGATATTTATTAAGAGGTTTAAGATATAACAAGAAAAAAGAAAAATAAACATACAAAATAAAAAACAGTTAAAAACACACATTAATTTTCAATAACATAACTTCCATACACTTATTTCCTCGGACCTCCTCATACCTCCCTTCTTTGTATTCCAGTTTGATTTGTTAGTTCAGCAAATCCTTACCATTAAACTTTTACCCATTTGTAAAACCTCTTTTTTTTCATATCTCTTAAAGCATTACAGCTGGAAACCGCTTAGTTTCTATCCAACATCCTTCTAACATTCATTAATTTTACAATGTTTCTGTAAGTAGTCTTTGAATTTCTTCCAGTCTTCTTTCACCGACTCTTCTCCCTGGTCTCGGATTCTGCCAGTCATTTCTGCCAGTTCCATGTAGTCAATCACCTTCATCTGCCATTCTTCCAGGGTGGGTAGATCTTGTGTCTCCCAATACTTTGCAATAAGTATTCTTGCTGCTGTTGTTGCATACATAAAAAAAGTTCTGTCCTTCTTTGGCACCGATTGGCCGACAATGCCCAAGAGAAAGGCCTCTGGTTTCTTCAGGAAGGTATATTTAAATACCTTTTTCAGTTCATTATATATCATTTCCCAGAAAGCCTTAATCTTTGGGCACATCCACCAAAGGTGAAAGAATGTACTTTCCGTTTCTTTACATTTCCAACATTTGTTATCGGGCAAATGATAGATTTTTGCGAGCTTGACTGGGGTCATGTACCACCTGTATATCATTTTCATAATATTTTCTCTTAAGGCATTACATGCCGTAAACTTCATACCTGTGGTCCATAACTGTTCCCAGTCAGCAAACATAATATTATGTCCAACATCCTGTGCCCATTTAATCATAACAGATTTCACTGTTTCATCCTGAGTATTCCATTTCAACAGCAAATTATACATTCTTGACAAATTCTTAGTTTTGGGTTCTAACAGTTCTATTTCTAATTTTGACTTTTCCACCTGGAAGCCAATTTTCTTATCCAAATTATATGTCTTCATTATCTGATAATAATGAAGCCAGTCTCTCACTTTGTTTTTTAATTTCTCAAAACTCTGCAATTTCAATCTATCTCCGTCTTCTTCCAAAATTTCCCAGTATGTCGGCCATTTGGCCTCCATACTGAGCTTTTTCAAAGCTTTTGCTTCCATTGGTGACAGCCACCTTGGGGTTTTATTTTCCAACAAATCCTTATATCTTATCCAAACATTAAACAAAGCTTTCCTGACAATATGATTTTTAAATGCTTTATGAGCTTTGACCTTATCATACCATAAATATGCATGCCAACCAACATTGTTAAAACCTTCTAAATCCAAAATGTCTGTGTTTTCAAGAAGTAGCCATTCTTTCAACCAGCAAAATGCTGCTGATTTATAGTAAAGTTTAAGGTCTGGCAGGGCAAATCCACCCCTTTCCTTTGCATCTGTCAGTATCTTAAATTTTATTCTGGGCTTCTTGGCCTGCCAGACAAATCTAGAGATATCTCTCTGCCACCTCTTAAAACAATCCATCTTGTCCACAATTTGCAATGTCTGAAATAAAAACAACATTCTCGGCAATACATTCAATTTTATCACAGCAATTCGGCCCAACAGTGAAAGCTTCAAATTTGACCAAATTTCTAAATCTTTTTTCACTTCAGTCCAACATTTTTCATAATTATCTTTAAATAAATTCCCATTTTTGGCTGTCATGTTAATCCCCAAATATTTCACTTTCTTTACCACAGTCAATCCTGTCTCATTCTGAAACCTATCTCTTTGAATCGGTGTTAATTTTTTCTCTAAAACCTTGGTTTTTAACTTATTCAGTTTAAAACCAGCCACTTGACCAAATTCCTGTTATTAATTCTAAAACCCTTTTAGTACTAGATTCTGGCTCCTGTAACATCAGTACTAAGTCATCTGCAAATGCTCTGTTTATATTGTTTAGCTCCGACCTGTATACCTTTAACCAACCGGTCCCTTCCAATCATGTTTAGCAGGACCTCCAGGACCGATATGAAAAGCAGTGGGGAGATTGGGCACCCCTGTCGTGTCCACTTTTCTATTTTAAATTCTTCCGTAACCACATTATTTACAATTAATTTAGCCTTTTGTTCAGAGTATATTGCACCTATACCATTTTCAAAGCCTTGGCCTACCCCCATCCCATGTAGATTCTTCTTCATGAAACTCCAAGAGATGTTGTCAAAAGCTTTCTCTGCGTCCACAAATATCAAAACTGCCTTAGTGTTGATATTCACTTCTAGTTTTTCCAAAATATCTATTATATTCCTCAAATTATCAGACATGTGTCTTCCTGGGAGAAAGCCCGCTTGGTCTTTATGGATCTCTTCCATCAATACTTTTTTCAATCTCTTGGCCAAAATGTCTGCAAAACCACATTAAGTAACGATATAGGGCGGTAGTTCTTAAGCTGAGTCTTTTCAGTCTCTGTTTTCGGTATAAGTGTGATGTACGCATCTTTCCACGACTCTGGTGCCCTTTTCCCTTCCAGTATTTCATTGCAGACTTCTTTCAAAGGTTCCAATAACCACTCTTTCAAAGATCTATAATATCTAGAAGTCAGCCCATCCGGTCCTGGAGATTTGCCCAATTGCATGTTTTGAATGGCACCTTCTACCTCCTGTTCAGATATTTTATGGTTCAGCATTAACTTGCTTTCTTGAGAGATTTTTTGTAATCCATTTGTCTTCAAAAATTGGTCTATGTCCATTTCTTTCTGTGGCCCTTGCATGTATAATTGTTTAAAATACTTCTGAAAACAATTTTTAATCTCAACTGGATTATGTATATTCTTTCCTTCCACTTCTAAATTTGTAATAGTGTTTAATTTTTGTCTTTTTTTCATTTGCCAGGCCAACAGTTTCCCACATTTATTGGCTGATTCAAATGTTTTTTGTCTCATTTGTTTAATTTTCCATTCTATTTCCTGATTCATTATTTCCATATATTGTACTTGATATAATTTTTTTTCTCTCAAAATCTCCTGGGACTTTGGTTTTGCTCTCAATTTCTTCTCATTTTCTTTTATTTTCTCCAGAATTTTATCTTTCTTCTCATTTTGACTTCTCTTCTTTATAGCATTCTGCTGTATCAGAAACCCTCTCATAACAGCTTTGCTTGCGTCCCAGATTACTCTTTTTTCTACATTGGTGTTCATATTTATTTCGAAATAGTCTCTCAAGGTTTTTTGGGCCTTTTTATACACTTCTTCATCTCTAAATAAGGTGTCATTCATCCTCCATCTGAAGGATCCAGTTGTTATTTGTTTCATCTCCATCCTTACAGCGTTGTGGTTCGGAGCAAGTTTTTGGGCAGATTTCTATTTTCCTTATCTTTGGTGCCATTCCTCTAGTTATCCATATCTGGTCAATTCTAGTCCATGTTCTATGGCCAATTCTAGTCCAAGTGCTTTCTGAAACTCCATTGGCCAGGAGTTCCACAGGACAGAGCAGATGACACAGAAGGCTCAATTTCTTGTTGTTGTCAAACAAACCTCACCAACCCAGGGAATGACCACTGTTGCTCCTACAGATCTTGATGACTGAGATGGACCATAAGGATCCAAGCAATCCCTGAGGCATCCAGTGCTTTGTAAGGCAAGGCAAGAACTGCAAATCTGGCTCGGTAGCAGATGAGCAGCCAGGGCAGCTGCTCTAATGATGGTTCCACATCTTCTCAACCAGAAGCTCCCACCCGCAATCTGGCTGCAGCATTCTGCACTGGCTGGAACTTCTGAGCCAGGCCCAAGGGCCACTGGCGGAGGAAGAAGAGTGGGGGGGGAGCGTACCACACCCGGCAGTGCAATCCCGTGGGGGGCCAGCGCTGCTGCCCCCTGCCTGCACTGGTACGCCATGCCCCAGGATGTGCGCCACGCCCCCGCAGGTGCCACACCATGCCCCGGGTCACATGCCAGCCCCACACCCACCTGCTCTCCGCCCCCCAGTGCCGGAGCATGAAGCTCCGCCACTGCCAAGGGCAACCCCACATAGAGCGCCTTACAGTAATCTAGCCTTGAAGGTACCAATGCATGGAGTACAGGGATCTGGCCATCGCTGCCCAGGAATGGCCACAATGGGCAAACCAGATGCAGCTGGTCAAAGGCACTTGTGGCCACAAGACACTTGAGCCCCTCGTGACTGAGACCCACAAGCTATGCACTTTCTCCTCCAGAGGGAGGGCAACCCCTTTGAAGCAAAGTTCTTGCCAATTTCCCAAGCATGGGAACCACCCACCCAAAGAGCCTCCATCTTCCAAAAGTTCAGGCACAGTTTCTTGGCCCTCAGAATACACTTGACAGAAAAAGCTTGAGTGGGAAGAGCAAGAGCAAGGATGAGTCTCAGAGGGAGCAGAAATAGTGTGGATGAAGAGAAAGAGTGAGGCAAGCAGGTGGGGTGGGGGGAAACTGGGGCACCAGAGGGGGGAGAAAGGGCTGGGGGCTGGGAGGGCAGAAATAAACAGGTAAGGGGCTGAGAAGAGAAGAATCTAGAGGTGAGTGGAGAGCTTTTCTGAGCTGCAATAAAGGAAGCCCCTTTCTCCCACTGGAGCACAGACGCCAGGTGACCTTGTGATGGTTCCCTGTCCTTCCACTGTGCCAGAGCAACACAACCTGCCTGCTCCTTCTGCTGCATCCTGCCCAGTCTCCAAAGCGGCGTTTTGATCAAACTCTTTTCTCTCAGCACAGAACTGCGGTGGCAGCAGAAGCAATGGGATCAGTTGCCAGCATCCTGAAAGAATTTTGATGGGTGAATAAAGCAGAGTTACATAGGGGAAATGTTTCTAAGTGCTTTCTGTGGGTTGCTTTGTGTCATTCTTGAACAAATGATGTTCTGCAAATTGCAGCAAATAACTGTCCTGATTAGCTAGGTGCTTCCAATCCTACGGGAATAAGGCTATCTGCAGTCTTGTTGCCCTGCCTGGACACTATTTTTCTATGGGAAATTACTTGCAAAATCTGTTCTCTCTTTCTCTCTCCTGTTGGAGGGTTATGGATGTGAGACTATGTCATACCAATACAGCCTCCAAGATGGGCAAAGAGAGGGAGGGAGCACACAATCCTAAAATGGCAGAAGAGAAAGGTTTTTCCTCCTTTGTGGATGAACACAAGAAAACAAATGGTAACAACAACAACAACAACAACAACAACAACAACAACAACAACAACAACAATTTATACCCTGCCCATCTGGCTGGGTTTCCCCAGCCACTCTGGGCGCCTCCCAACAGAACACTAAAAACAGAATAAAACTTCAAACATTAAAAACTTTCCTAAACAGGGCTGCCTTCAAATGTCTTTTAAAAGTCCTTGATATCTGAAGGGAGGATGTTCCAAAGGGTGGGTGCCACTTCTGAAAAGGCCCTCTGGTTCCCTGTAACTTCACTTCTCGCGGTGAGGGAACCGCCAGAAGGCCCCTCGGCACTGGACCTCAGTGTCCGAGCAGAATGATGAGGGTGGAGATATTCCTTCAGGTATACTGGGCCAAGGCTGTTTAGGGCTTTCAAGGTCAGCACCAACACTTTGAATTGTGCTCAGAAACGTACTGGGAGCTAATGTAGGTCTCCTAGGACCAGTGTTATATGGTCTCAGCAGCCACTTCTGGTCACCAGTCTAGCTGCCGCATTCTGGATTAGTTGCAGTTTCCAGGTCACCTTCAAAGGTAGCCCCACACAGAGCGCTTTGAAGTAGTCCAAGTGGGAGATAACTAGAGCATGCACCACTCTGGCAAGACAGTCCACGGGCAGATAGGATCTCAGCCTGCATGCCAGATGGAGCTGGTAGATAGCTGCCCTGGACACAAAATTAACCTGCGCCTCCATGGACAGCTGTGAGTCCATAATGATTCCCAGGCTGCGCACCTGCTCCTTCAGGGGCACAGTTTCCCCATTCAGGACCAGAGAGTCCCCCACACCCACCCACCTCTTGTCCCCCCAAGACAGTACTTCTGTCTTGTCAGAATTCAACTTCAATCTGTTAGCCACCATCCATCCTCCAACTGCCTCCAGGCACTCACACAGGACCTTCAACGATTTCACTGGTTCTGAGTTAAAAGAGAGGTAGAGCTGGGTATCATCCACATACTGATGAACACCCAGCCCAAACCTGATGATCTCTCCCAGCAGCTTTATGTAGATGTTAAAAAACATGGCTTAGAGGACAAAACCCTGAGGCAGCCCACAAGTGAGAGCCCAGGGGTCTGAACACTCATCCCCCAACACCACTTTATAACAGTGCCCTCAGCTCCCAGCTCCTCTAGACGTTCCAGAAGGATATTGTGATCAATGGTATCAAAGGTCCAGCAAAACTAGGAAATAGCTTTCTCCTTTGTCCCTAGTCCACCAGTGATCATCAACCAGTGTGACCAAGGCAGTTTCAGGCCCATGATGAGGCCTGAATCCCAGCTGGAAGAGATCCAAATGGTCCATATCCTCCAGGCATGCCTGCAGTTGTTCAGCAATCACCCGCTCAAACACCTTGTCCAAGAATGGAAGATTTGAGACTGGGCGATAGTTGGCTATATTGGCTGGTTCTAAAGATTTTTTTTTTAAGAAGCAGTTTAATGATCGCCTCTTTCAGTGGGTCTGAGAAAGCTCCCTCACAGAGAGAAACATTCACCACCTCCGCAAAGTCCATTGGCTAGCCCTTCTCAGCTCGCTTTTATGAGCCAGGATGGGCAAGGATCAAGGAGATAGGTAGTTGGTTTCATTCTTCCAAGTAGCCTGTCTACATCCTTGGGAGTAACAGATTGGAATTGATCCCATGCAACTTGACTAGATAGGACTCTAGTACTCTCTCGCCCCAACCCTGCTCCCATGATCAAGTCATGGATGGCAGTGGTCTTATGAATCATTGACCTGGCCACCTTCAGGTCATGTGGGTCTCCCTTGTTGATTCCAGTATCCATCTGGTCAAGACCAGACCCGGGATACACAGGAATAGTCTTCAAACAATGACTAAACCTGCCTCCTTGGTAATAACATGGTCTGGTCTTAGTGTAACTCCTCCTCCTGCCCGTGATCACTGAGGTCCCAGTGCATCTCCCCACTGTGGAACCGGCTCCAGCCATTCTGTTGACTGGGGCCACTCCTCGGCAGCCCTGACCCTCTCCCCTTAAAAACAAAATACAGTCATACCTTGGGATAAATATGCTTCAGGTTCAGCGCTTTCGGGTTGCGCTCCGCGGCGACCCGGAAGTAACAGAGTGCATTACTTCTGGGTTTCACTGCTCGCGCATGTGCAGACTGTCAAAATGACATCACGCGCATGCACGGAAGTGGCAAAAAGTGACCCACACACGTGCTGACGCACTGTTGCGCTGTCGCATCTTACGTTCTGTTCGGGATGCAAACGGGGCTCCGGAACAGATCCCGTTCGCATCCCAAGGTACCATTGTACAGACTATACAACAAACCACTAAAACAATAGAAACTAAATCAATCAGTCAATCAATAAAATCAATTTACAATTATACTAAAAATAAACTGATTCTCGGCACCAACTACCCCCAACAGAGCAAAAACAAAACAAAACAAAACTTAAAATTCTACTGACTGCTTAAGAACATTTTAAAGCACATTAGTCACTTGGAGCAGGGAAGCGATAGCAGAACAATGCCCCCCCCCTCCACACTTCCCCAAGAGTTCGTTCCAGTGAGTCCAGTCCCACCTGTTAACCCTGCATTCCTCACTGCAGCAGGAGTCTCTTTATAGCTGGGGATGTGAGGGCCTGGGCCTCACCCCCTAGGCCAGCTGGTGAAGGCCTTGTAAGGGAGCAGGCCCTGCAGTCCTCACTGCAGCCGATGGTAAGGAAGAATTTGTATAGAGAGCCTTATGCCAGACATTGGAAGGAGGAGAGTGTATTGATATGAAATATGTAGTTCAGATGCAACACATTCCATTCTCCCCCTTTGCAAACCAAACTGCTTCTGCTGGTGATAGGATCTAGGGGCTCTTCCACACTTTTGTTTGACCCATATATTGATTTTCTTGTGTGCAGATTTGTTCTCCTGGGTCCAAGAGCTTTTCTCATTGTTCCACAGCTGTGCCTTTTGAAAATCCGATCTTACACGCTGAAATTAATCAGTTAAGCAAAATCACGCTTCAGGTTTTCCACAGATCTGAAAAGATCCAATTCAGCAGGTAAAATCAGAATTCTGCAAGGCACAGCTGTGGAGTGAGACTAGATCTCAAGCCGAAGTCTTGAAATTATGAATATGCCTTGAATGTTCAAGTGATTATGCATAGTTCAGAAGTTAAACCAACATAGCCAAGAATCCTCTTCAAGGTAACAGTATATTTTTATTTTTAGAACTATAGTCTGAATTGAATTATACACACTAAGCATTTAATGTTTCAGCAGCCATTCTCAACCTGTGGGTTCCCAGATGTTGTTGAACTACAACTCCCATCACCCCTAGCTAGCAAGGCCAGAGCTCAGGGATGATGGGAGTTGTAGTCCAACAACATCTGGGGACCCACAGGTTGAGAACTGCTGGTTTAAGGGATATAAGCTATTTTTCCTAGTAGTCTTAATTAAAAAGCTTACCAATTGTGTAACTCTGCTTTAAAGTTGGTTTATTAGTCAAGGTCAGTTCCTTTAAGGAGAAATTACTTTAATAAGGACAATTATGCAGGGGCATCGCAAGGGGGAGGGGCGGACCGCCTCCGGTGTCATCCCTAAGGAGGGTACCAAATTCCCTCCAGGCTGATTGTGGCAGCTGATGGAGTTTTGACCCCTTTGCTCGACTATTGGGTGTCATGTGACTGGCTGGGTGTAGAGGAATGGTGGAAGGCACCAGATGGAGAACCCCCAACAAAAGACAGCTCAGAGGAATGGTGGAAGGCACCTGATGGAGAACCCCCAAGAAAAGACAGCTCAGAGGAATGGTGGAAGGCACCTGATGGAGAACCCCCAACAAAAGACAGCTCAGAGGAATGGTGGAAGGCACCAGATGGAGAACCCCCAACAAAAGACAGCTCAGAGGAATGGTGGAAGGCACCTGATGGAGAACCCCCAAGAAAAGACAGCACAGAGCCAGGGGGTTGGTGGTGGGACTGCAATGAGAGGGAGAAGAGGGGGCAGACTGAGAGGAGGAGGTGTCAGAGGCAGAAGGGGTAACAGGGTTTAGTGAGCAGGAGAAGTCTGTGGCAGAGAGAAGGCTGGAATCAGAAGCAGGAGATGAGGGGGACCGGGAGACAAGAAGAGGCAGAGCTTATATAGCCTGGTCACCCAGATTCTAGGGAAGCAAGAGCTAAAAGTGAGGCTCTCTGCTCATAGAATCATAGAGTTTGAAGGGAATAATAATAATAATAATAATAATAATAATAATAATAATAATAATAATAAATTATTTCTGCCCTGCCCATCAGTCATTAAGAACTTCCCTAAACAGGGCAAGATGTCTTCAGATGTCTTCTAAAAGTCAGATAGTTATTTATTTCTTTAACATCTGATGGGAGGGCGCTCCACAGGGCAGGCACCACCACCAAGAATGCCCTCTGTGTGGTTCCCTGTAACCTCACTCCTTGCAGTGAGGGAACCGCCAGAAGGCCCTCGGTGCTGGACCTCAGTATCCGGGCAGAACAATGGGGGTGGAGACTCTCCTTCAGGTATACTGGACTGAGGCCGTTTAGGGCTTTAAAGGTCAGCGCCAAGCCTTTGAATTGTGCTCAGAAACATACTGGGAGCCAATGTAGGTCTTTCAAGAATCTCAGCTCAAGCGTCACTGACAGAGGGCCATTCAAACTCTGCTTAGAAACCTCCAAGGAAGGAGAGTCGATGACCTCCCAAGTGAGACTGTTCCACTGTTGAAAGGCTCTTGCTGTCAGAAAGTTATTCCTGTTGTTTAGTCAGAATCTCCTTTCTTATAACTTTATGCCATGAGTTTGAGTCGTACCCTCCTTGAGCTTGTCAACTTACTCAGCAGCAAGCAACCGATAAGTTAAGTTAGAAACTAGATTTAGTACCAAGGCCTCACACAAATAATTAGATACAAATTTTTAATGAGGTAAATTTATTAAGAAATAATTAAAGAAATGTCATGGTGGCTATGTAAAAATGGGATTGGAGCGCCCATGAAATCCAGTTGGTATCCAAAAGTCCTTCATGGATCACTGCCTTGTCGTGGTGAAGGGGCTTGAATAACTCAGAGAAGCTATGAGGTATGCCGTGCAGGGCCACCCAAGACGGACTGGTCAAAGTGGAGAGTTTTGGCCAAACATGATCCACCTGGAGAAGGAACTGGCAAGCAACTCCAGTATTCCTGCCAAGAAAACTCCAAGGACAAAGACAACAGGCATATAAAAGTTATGACGCTGGAAGATGAGCCCCTCCGGTTGGAATGCGTCCAACATGCTACTGAGGAAGAGTGGAGGACAAATACAAATAGATTCAGAGCTGATGAAGTGACTGGGCCAAACCCGAAAGGTCGCTCAGTTACGGATATGCCTGGAAGCGAAAGGAAAGTCCAATGCTGTAAAGAAAAATATTGCATAGGAACCTGGAATGGAAGAACCATGAACCTTGGTAAGCTGGATGTGGTCAAAAATGAGATGGCAAGAATAAATATTGACATCCTGGGCATCAGTGAACTAAAATGGACAGGAATGAGCGAATTCAGTTCAGATGACCATCGTATTAACTACTGTGGGCAAGAATCCCGTAAAAGAAATGGAGTGGCCCTCATAGTCAACAAAAGAGTGATGAAAGCTGTACTGGGATGCAATCCCAAAAATGATAGAATGACCTTGATACGAATCCAAGGCAGACCTTTTAACGTCACAGTAATCCAAGTTTATGCACCAACTACTGGTGCTGAAGAAACTGAAATTGACCAGTTCTATGAAGACTTACAACACCTTCTAGAAATGACATCAAAGAAGGATGTTCTTCTCCTTATAGGGGATTGTAATGATAAAGTAGGGAGTCAAGAGATAAAAGGAACAACTAGCAAGTTTGGCCTTGGAGATCAATATGAAGCAGGGCAAAGGCTAATAGAGTTCTGCCAAGAGAACAAGTTGGTCATCGCAAACAGTCTTTTCCAACAACACAAGAAACGATTCTAAACATGGACATCACCAGATGGACAGCATCAAAATCAAATTGATTTTAATCTCGGCAGCCAAAGATGGAGAAGCTCTATACCAGGCTTTCTCAACCTTGGGTCTCCAGATGTTTTTGGCCAACAACTCCCATCATCCCTAGCTTGCAAGGCCAGAGCTCAGGGATGATGGGAGTTGTAGTCCAACAACATCTGGGAACCCAAGTTTAAGAAACACTGTTCTATACAGTCAGCAGAAACAAGACTTGGTGCTGACTGTGGCTCAGATCATCAGCTTCTTATAGTAAAATTCAAGCTTAAACTGAAGAAAGTAGGAAAAACCACTGGGCCAGTAAGATACAATCTAAACCAAATCCCTTATGAATACACAGTGGAAGTGAGGAACAGGTTTAAGGATTTAGATTTGCTGGACAGAGTGCCTGAAGAACTATGGATGGAGGCTCGCAACATTATACAGGAGGCAGCAATGAAAACCATCCCAATGAAAAGGAAATGCAAGAAAGCAAAGTGGCTGTCCAACGAGGCCTTACAAATAGTGCAGGATAGAAGGCAAGCAAAATGTGAGGGAGATAGTGAAAGATACAGGAAATTGAATGCAGATTTCCAAAGAATAGCAAGGAGAGACAAGAGGGCCTCCTTAAATGAGTAATGCAAAGAAATGGAGGGGAAACATTAGAATGGGAAAAACTAGAGATCTGTTCAAGAAAATTGGAGATATGAAAGGAACATTTTGTGCAATTATTACCAGAATAAAGGACAAAAGTGATAAGGACCTAACAGAAGCAGAAGGCACCAAGAAGAGGTGGCAAGAATACACAGAGGAATTATACCAGAAAGATATGGATGTCTTGTACACCCCAGGTAGTGTGGTTGCTGACCTTGAGCCAGACATCCTGGAGAGTGAAGTCAAATGGGCCTTAGAAAGCACTGCAAATAACAAGGCCAGTGGAAGTGATGGTATTCCAGCTGAACTATTTAAAATTTTAAAAGATGATGCTGTTAAGGTGCTACACTCAATATGCCAGCAAGTTTGGAAAACTCAGCAGTGGCCAGAGAATTGGAGAAGATCAGTCTACATCCCAATCCCAAAGAAGGGCAGTGCCAAAGAATGCTCCAACTACCACACAATTGCGCTCATTTCACACGCTAGCAAGGTTATGCTTAAAATTCTACAAGGCAGGCTTAAGCAGTATGTGGACCGAGAACTCCCAGAAGTGCAGGCTGGATTTAGAAGAGGCAGAGGAACCAGAGACCAAATTGTAAACATGTGATGGATTATGGAGAAAGCTAGAGAATTCCAGGGGAAAAAAACGACTTCTGCTTCATTTACTACGTGAAAGCCTTTAACTGTGTCGACCACAGCAAACTATGGCAATTTCTTAAAGAAATGGGAGTGCCTGATCACCTCATCTGTCTCCTGAGAAATCTCTATCTGGGACAAGAAACTACAGTTAGAACAGGATACGGAACAACGGATTGGTTCAAAATTGGGAAAGGAGTACGACAAGGCTGTATAATGTCTCCCTGGTTATTTAACTTATATGCAGAATTCATCATGCGAAAGGCTGGACTGGATGAATCCCAAACTGGAATTAAGATTGCCAGAAGAAATATCAACAACCTCAGATATTCAGATGACACAACCTTGATGGCAGAAAGTGAGGATGAATTAAAGAACCTCTTAATTAGGATGAAAGAGGAGAGTGCAAAATATGGTCTGAAGCTCAACATCAAAAAAACAAAGATCATGGCCACTGGGCCCATCACCTCCTGGCAAATAGAAGGGGAAGAAATGGAGGCAATGAGAGATTTTACTTTCTTGGGTTCCATAATGACTACAGATGGTGACAGCAGTCACAAAATTAAAAGACACCTGATTCTTGGGAGAAAAGCAACGACAAACCTAGACAGCATCTTAAAAAGCAGAGAAATCACCTTGCTGACAAAGGATCGTATAGTTAAAAGCTCTGGTTTTCCCAGCAGTGTTGTATGGAATGAGAGCTGGACCACAAAGAAGGCTGACCACCAAAGTATTGATGCTTTTGAATTCTGGTGCTGGAGGAGACTCTTGAGAGTCCCATGGACTGCAAGATCAAACCTCTCCATTCTAAGGAAATCAGCCCTGAACGCTCCCTGGAAGGACAGATCGTGAAGCTGAGGCTCCAACACTTTGGCCACCTCACGAGAAGAAAAGACTCCCTGGAAAAGACCCTGATGTTGGGAAAGATGGACGGCACAAGGAGAAGGGGATGACAAAGGATCAGATGGTTGGACAGTGTTCTCAAAGCTACCAACATGAGTTTGACCAAACTGTGGGAGGCAGTGGAAGACAGGAGTGCCTGGTGTGCTCTGGTCCAGGGGGTCACGAAGAGTCAGACATGACTAAATGACTAACCAACAACAACAAAGTTGGGAATTATAAACCAGAGTAGAAAAACTAAGCAAACTCATCCCAACTCTATGCATGCTGTACAAGTTGTCATCCATGGCATGGAAAACATGATCTCCCAGGTGTTGCAAAAAAACCAGGTGAGAGACCCAAAGTGCAATTATAGGCTAGTTTTCCAGTAAAAAGCTTAGTAACTTGGGTGCGTTCCCTGAATCAATCAGAAGGCTTTGAAGGTAGAAACATCTGGTGCATTGGTGGATGTGTATCCCACTGCTGAGCCTCCTTGACAATGTGCCAGCCTCAGCCCTGGCCTTGAAGCACAGAGCCAAGGGAGCCCAGGTGCCTAGGACCAATGAGATCCTTCAAATTGCTGAGAAACCTCACTCATGCCCAGTAAGCAAGGGAAGCCTTTGCCCAGCAGCACTGGGGCCCAGCTATGCCAGCAAAATACAGGGCAAGGATTTTCCCAGAATCTTACCTGTGCAATGGGCTCATGGGGAAAAGCTGCGCCCACAAGCCCTTGCTGAAGAGGGGAGGGGAAAGCCTATATAAAACTTTTGTTTGAGAGCTTCTCACCTGCCTGCCCTCAGGTTAAAGCCTACACTGAGGAATTTTGGGTCGCTCGTTGACAGGGCCAGAAAGGAATATTTTTCTCTTAACCTGATTGGCACTTGGTTTGGGGGATTTTTTCACCTTTCACTCAGTGAAATTATGGCTTTCCTTTGTTATATGGCTTTCCTTTGTTATGTTTGTATGAGGGCGGAAATGGCCTTGGGCAGGATCAATCTAGTATGATGGGTCTGAAGGGAGGATTGACCATGGCAAACCCAAGCTTGTGTTAGGTATCTGCCTGCTAGGAATCTGCACCCTGGTCCCCAGTGAGACCTTGCTTGCTTGGCTTGAACCATGGCAAGGTTCAACACTGGCCAACTCCTGTCATACAAACCAAATCCAGCAGATCCATTCCATCAACTTGTGGAATGATGAACTGATCCTGGGGCCCAATGCTGTGCCAACCCTTGTCCTGCCTGCTGCTGTCAATAACGATTTGGCCTGATTTTATCCCATCATTGTTGTATGGTCTGGTTATTCTGCTGCTCTCATGGGTCACATAATGTGCCTGCCTGGGCAACTCACCTCCACCCAAAGGCCTAGGGGAGGGAAGCATTTTCTCCTTGACACAAAGCATGTACTGCTGCTGCTGCTGCTGCTTTATGAAACATACATAATGGATATAGCTCCCATGTCCTTAGGTTTCAGAAATGCATATCAAGTTCCTTTAGCCTTACCTTTGCAGGCAGGGAATACTTTTAGTAAGACTTCTTTCTAAGTCTGTCCATGTCGGTTTTCAGCCTAAAGCACAAGTTACTGCAGTAGAATTATTCCTTAAGAACTTTGTCCAGCATGGCCAAAATCTAGCTCCACCATACAAACAACCCCTCCAAGTATCAGAGTTGCTTCTTGTTGGAGGAACCACAGTCAGAGTCTGTGAATCAGAATAGATAAGACAATGATTTTTGTAGTACCTGCAGAAGAAAAATGAAACCTGTTAGCAAAAGTGAGCCCCACTGACACACTGGCTTTATTGCCAGAAGCATTCAGGTGGAATCCAAACAAGGAAATCTCTGAATTGCTTTATAGAATTCTCCCCCCCCCCCACTTTCACTTATAGACTTCATTTTATTCACTGTGGGAAGAAAGTATCAATATTGTGCCAAACAATACAGTCAGGTTTTGATTTTCTTTAAAAACAGAAATTACAGACAAAAAAGTCTCTGATAAAGCTGCAGAGCTCCACTCAGACCATAAGTCCATGGGCTCAGCAGACAGAGAGATGTTTGCTCAAACAGAGACACTGCCCTAGAGAAAAATAGAACATCTGGCCAGAAAGCAAGCTTTACTTTTTCTTGACTGCCTGCTGTTCAGACAGTTGAATTCCAAAGGGAAAGAACTAGAGCAGGTAGGAGAAACTAGCTCCAGGAAAGATCAGGTAAACTCTACAGGAAATAATAAAATTATACTTAATATTTTTAATAGGAACAGAAAAGCATTCAGAAAAGATACAGCCTTTTTGGGGTGAGATAGTCCAATGAGATAGTCCAATGAAAAAATGACTCATCCTCATTATGTATTAGAATAAATTAACATTTTTTTGCATATGTTATGTGTGCTTAGCAAAAACAGATTTGCAACTATTTTAAAAAGGCAAAGGGCACATCCAACCAGAGGTTCTCCTTCACAAGCTCTCTTAAAATGACTGAAGGGCCCCAGTGTATGTTAGAATACTCTTCCAGCCTAAGGCTGCCACATTAGTGATTCATTATTTCTTTACAACTTTCACCAAATGCAAATATAAAGAAGGTTCTAACTGTTGGTATTCCATAAAAGGAAAAGTCATATGGTAGAGTGAAAGGAGAATTCCCTGGAGCCCAAAATAGATCCCACACTCACCTCATGATCTAAAATGTATATGTTTTTGCACCTCCTGTTTATTTTGCATTACTAGGCTGACTCTGCTTCTTCCAAAAGTATCTGTGGGAGCAATCCTTCGCACAAAAAGCTGGCATAAAGCAAGTTTCCTCAGGCTGCTCTACCTGGAACAGAGAAAACAAGCCTTTAATACCATATTCTGTGCTGTGTTGCCAGGGCATGTGAGTGAGCTGAATTGGCTTCGGATGCAGCCTAAGTCGCCTCTCTCTGCTCCTGCCCCAGAATGCTCCTTTGGGGAGACCAACAACCAACTTTGGCTCAGCTGGCTGGGCGCTGGCTCAGTGGGGAGGAACAAGCTACACCAGTGGATCTCGGAGTTGGGGGCTTAACACCAGCTGAGCCGGAGATCTGCTGCCTCCTAAACTGTTCATCCTGGTGGATCTTGTCACAGGATTGCCCCCTGCTCCTTTTCTCAAGTAGCTTATATTCCAGCTGGGCAAAAGTCAGCGGTTTCTCTCCACACATGTTGGAAGTGCATGCCCTGGCCAAAAGTGGTCCTGCCAGCTTCAAGAGACCCAGTTTTGGTTGCTGTTTCCCATATTTCCAAATATGCTTACAAGTCCTAAAAGGCTGATCAGTCCTTGGTTTAACCACAGATGCCTCTGTGGGGCTGTCTGATTCCTACCAGGAAACCTCATAGTGCCAATATATATAATCCAATACATATAATGCCAGATTAAGTCTGGAGTGGGCCCTGCCCATAGCAAGATCCACTAGTGGGAGCAGCTCTGGATGCAACTGATCTTGGGCTCTGCCAGCAGGAGGTCCCCGCCCCAGCTCAGCTGAAGGTGCCCTGGGGGAACACATGCATCCTGGTTCGGCTGAAGCTGGCTGAGCTGAGGCCAGTGAAGGTTCCCCAAAAGGGGCATTCCAGGGGGCAGGACTGAGGGGTGGGCGGACTTAGGCTGGATCCCAAACCTGTGACCTGGCAATCCAGGATAGAATACTATTTTAAAGGCTTGTTTCCCCTCTGCCAGGCTTAGGAAAACTGATGAATGGGGAGTTGACTCTCATGTAATTTATACCCACATGCTTACTTCCAGTTTCTTGTGCATAGGATTACTCCCTAAGACTATTTTTTCTATATATCAATATAGATATGATATGATATGCACATACAGACTGCTATTTAAGAACCTTTGGGCATCATTTCATTGCCCCCTCCCCCCACAAACCTCTCTAGTCTGCAGCCACGTTCACCTGAGCAACTTTCAAATCTATTTCATTTCCTCTTTTAAAATTTCCATCAGAAATATTTCTATAATGATAAAGTCATGTGTAAATGTTACATGAAAGCACTCACTTTGCTGTTATTAGGGGAACATAATGATGGTTAATTACTTTCATGGAAAAAGGCACATACCTAATTAGTTACCTTTATCTTAATTTGCACCTGGGGATATTCTTGTGAAAGAGGAACATCATGCACAATTCAGCTTATGAAAGTATGCACTTAAAATCAGAAAAAGAAGTAAAATGATGCACATAGATGCAGCCTACTATGGGATGAATCGAGATTGTGGTCTGTAATTGGTGTTGCTTCACTGTTTTTTAATAATGAGCTTATCAAATTGACCTTTATAGGCAATAGCGAAAAATATTACAGTGCAGATTTTGAGGGAAATGCATTCAGTTAAATATAAACATGAGAAATTGGGGTGTGGGGAGGCATCAAATCATTTTGCTATAAGTCAGCAGAGGAAAGTGTAGCTGGAAAATGTTTTAAATTTTCTGCAAGCAGAAATGATTTGAAGGCCAACTGATGGAAAATTCAGGGACACCCTTCCAGAGAGAATGTTTATCATAGAGGTGTTGACCTTGGTCTAGTGGGAAGAGGAACAAAGAGCTTGATTTGTTCTATTCATATTACACTCCCTTGACAGATGATCTATGGATCAATAAGAACCATATCTTCAGAGAGAGTCATATGACCTGCCACGATCCCAAGACAAATTCATGCAGTGGAGAAAAGGGACTTGGGTTAAGAGAAGGTCAAGCCTTTGCTAGAAAGAAGGTATTTAGCACACTGCAATTTGAGACATGTGGCTTCACAAAAACAGCACAGAATGACTTCAAACTGGGCAGCAACATAATGGGGCTACTTAATATTTTACAATAGCTTAGTCCCATATGTTTACCAACTACAGTGGTGCCCCGCAAGACGAAATTAATTTGTTCCGCAAGTTTTGTCGTCTAGCGAATTTTTCGTCTTGCGAATCACGAAATCCCATAGGAATGCATTGAAATTCAATTAATGCGTTCCTATAGTCAAAAAAAGTCCAAACAAAGCCAAATTTGGTACAACAACAGTTTATTAACTGCTCTTTAAAGTCACACATACTGTAAAGAGCAGTTCAAAAACTGAAGGGAAAATAAATTAACTTTATAAACAAAACATGTCTTTGTTTTTAGACAAAGGAAACAAAGTCGCGAGACGTTTTCGTCTTGCGAAGCAAGCCCATAGGGAAATTCGTCTTGCGAGGCAAATCGAAAACGGAAAAACCTTTCGTCTAGCGAGTTTTTTGTCTTGCGAGGTACCACTGTACTGAGAAATTGTGCATTTTTTTAAAAAAAGGGAAATGGCTTTTAGAGATGACATTGATGTAATTACAACTGCACATTCAAAACTAAACTCTGACTGCTGGAGGAGAGACATAAAACAAAAGTTAGATGAGAGATAGGGTTGGCCACATGACAAGTAAAATTAAAGGTAAGCAAAGCTAAGCTTCTTGCAGCTCCAGTGCTAAGCCTTGGGGCTCCAAGACAGTAGACACGGATTGCTGGAAAGTCTTGGTAAATTCCCAGTAAGTCACAAGTATATAAGGAGATGTGGAGAGCAAGGAAACAAGGTGCATACGACTGTGTGCAAAGTAAGCAATTAGTTGTCTTGATTCAAAGAATCACAGAAGCAGCAGAAAGCAGCACTCTTGCCATTGAATGAGGGCAACCAGGGAGCCAGCGGAGAGGTTGCTCCGGCTCCTGCTTGCCAACCCCTTTCCCCACACAGGCGGCCATGCCCCATAACAAAGCAAGAAGGGCATCTGTGCAAATTGTTGTTGCTTATGGATAAAGGCCACAATCCAAAAGTAATATAAATGGAACATGCAGTATATCAACAATCAGCAGACAACTATAAAAAAATTCTATACTTGTCTTCATATTAAAAGTAAATAAAATAAATATTCTTCAGCAGAATACACACTCACACATATATTTTGGGGGGAAATAGTAAGAAAACTCTGCTTCCCTGGTGAGGGAACTATTTATTACTTTGATTATTATTATTATTTTAATGCTGCCTTTCTGCAAGAGTTCACAAGCACTCCAGAGAGGACTTAAAATAACATGGGTGTTTTTTTAGGTTTAACTTGAACAAATATAGGAGGATATGACTGGATCTCTCTGTGTCTTTTTCTTTTTTTCTTCAAAAAACCCTGCCTGACTTGTGTTTGTGTTTCCCTCTCTGCAGCTAATTGTAGCCTATATCCAGAGCTCAAGGGAAGCATTGGGGTGGAGGATCAGCTCTATTCTAATTCCTAGATCCAGCACAAATTCAATTCTTGGAATAGCCAGGCTAGCTTCCTGGGGAGGTAATGGCCCATTAAGGTAGCAAAGGAAATGTCTCTGTGCCAGATGACAAATGCATGCCCCTTGCCATCCTCAACTTGCTGGTAGTTAGAGAGACAAAGGCCAGAGAAGAGAGTGGAGTCTTGGGAGCTGGCAGGCTGGGCAGCTGGGAGACAGAGCCATGCCCAATGTCTATTGGAATCTGTGTGGGGATGTTTAGGATAATAGGCAAGGAAATATTTGTTAAGTATTATCCTTCTTTCACTCACTCTAGTGAGTGATGTAGCAGAGCGGATCCCCTCTATATTCACGGAAGCTAGTTGATGATTTGCTTGAATCTTTACAAGATGACTAATACAGTCTGACTTGCCCAGATGGATTACTCCTGGTGTCCCCTTTTCTCCCTCTTAGAATACAATAAAGTCTTACGAGTCTGTCTTTAAAAGTAGAACAATAGACACCTGAGCAACTTCTGGGTTAGCACCATTGGCGAATGGTGGAGTTCCTCTGACCGGAGGAACTGGCTCCGTGGAAACTGGGTCTTCCCGCCGTGGCGAAGGTGAGGACCCACTAGAAATCCCAGGCGGAGGAAGCCTGGGAACGTGGGGTTCGGCAGGGCACCAGGAGCGCCTCCCCTACTCACAGGGAACCCCATTTTGGGGCTCCGGAGTGAAGTGGGGTGAGCGGCGCGGTGCTGCGAACTGATTGCTACTTTCACGGAGTGAAGCCGCACAGCCATTGCCGGAGAGCGCTGACTTTTTCCTGTGGACAATTGGATTTAAAACAAGTACCCATGAGTAGAAACGGAAAATTGGATCAAGAAATATCCTAATTTGGCACTGAAGCGGGAAGGTTCAAAACAGGAAGTCCGCCTTCCGCTTTTTGTATATAGACTGAAGCAAAAACCTTGTAAGCTAAAGCCTGGAAAGTCGTTTATAAAAGTCTAAATTTTCTTCATTCATAACCACTAAAACCCCCTTGGAAGCAGGAGAAAGGGGGGGGGCTTTGTTTAAGCCTGCAGGAGAGGGAGTAAAGAAAGACAAGTTTCCACTGTCTCAAACCTGGGAACGGGGTGTCAGAGACAGAAATTGTTGGAGATGTTCATTGACTGTGAATGGAACACTTTGACAGATAGCTAAAAAAGAGAAATAAACTGATTCCAATGTTGCCTTTTGCATTCTAAAGAAACAAAATATCTGAAAAATGAAAGTAATTTTCCTTTGTTGGACTTGCCTTAAAAAGATGGATACAAATAGAAATTGTCTCCTCTAGAGGGAGCTTGTTTCTTTTTGCCTCAACTCAAGGACCGCCAATTTGTCCCAAATCTCCTCCTGCATCTTCCTTAGGTCCTCTATTTCCCCCTTGTTTTTGTCTTGGATTTTTTTTCAGTTCTTTTTGCTCAGCCCCCATCTTTTTGGTTATTTGCTCTTGCTTCAATGTCTTTGCCTTCACTTCTTGCACTGTTTTATCAATTTCTTTATTCTTCATTGTCAATTGGTTCATTTGATGTGTAAGGTCCATTATAAGAGCTGAGTTTTTTTTCCCAATTTTATTGCTCATAGTTACTACTTTCTCTTCCAGTGATTTTATCTGGCTACTGAGTTTATTCTGTCCCCTAAGACTTTCTGCATGGCAATAATCAAATCCTTTACATCCATACTTGCTTCACCTTCCTTGCTTGGCTGGCAATTAAAGTTTGGCCAATTGTTGATTACGTTCTCTTTGAACCCATTTGGGTATTTGGATATTTTTGGATGGCTGGTTATTTCGAGATTGAGTTCAATTGTCTTTCGATTCCGCTTCTCCGCTTCGGATTCTATATAGTCTCCAAAGATTAAAACTATTGGGAGCTCCCCTGTGGGAAGTTTAATTGGATCTAATTTTCATGGGTAATTAATTTTATCTTTATGCTGGATATATTTGAAATTGTAATTTTTCCCTTTATTTATATCTGACGTTTATGCTTTACAGTTCCTCTAAGCAAGTATTGGCGTTACGGGTATGGCTATATACTTTTCCTCTTGGCTGTTATATCTTTTCCTTCCACAAGTGGCTGCTGTGTTGCTCTTCCTACTATTCTTGAATATTATGTCTCTTGGCTGTTATGTCTTCTTCCACTAGTGGCCGCTGTATAGCTCTTCCTACGGTTCTTGACTATTATGTCTCTTAGCTGTTATGTTTTTTTCTTCCACTAGTGGCCGCTGGGTCGCTCTTCCTGCTGTTCCTCACTCTATCTTTCTCTGGTGTTAAAGCGGCTCTTTGAAGTCTTTTCCAGTGTAGTCTTTCAGTAATGGCTGCCGCCCACCCCACTCAATCTGCTGACTCACTTCTCCAGCCTTCTCTTCACCTCTGCAGATCTCTGCAAGTCTCTGGTAAAGAGGTCTCCTTATTTCTGTCCTCTGTTTAGCTGGTCTAAACTGTTCCCCCGCTCCAAACTCCAGTGACACTTCTTGGGTTGACTGTGTTATTTTGGGAGTGCAGAGAAGCCCCTCAAGATCTCTACTCTACTGCCGATTCTGCAGCGTTAATTTCTGTTGTGAGGGATGACCCTCTTTTAGCATTACACTCACAACTTCTTAATTTTATCTGTTTGTTAGTCCCCCCTTTTTTGTTTCTGATGTATTGTTGGGGCTTAAATAACCCCAATATATGGGGGGGGGGAAACGCTCCTTGAATTTGTGTCAATATCTTACTGGAGAATCCAGAGCTAGCTCATGGGGTCTGTAGGCGAAGGCACCGGAGGGCAGTCTCGCTCCTTTGTGCTGAGGTTTCCCCCTAAATTTCTTCTTTTTAGAGTGTCTTAAAGTCTAGTTCTAGGGTCGGGAAACCCCTTTTTGCGCCGCTGAGCCTCTGCTCCCAGGAAATCCACCCGAGTAGGGGCAACTTACGCCTCCTGTTGCTCCTGCTTCGCCTCTCCAGGTGCTGAGTCTGTCTCGAGTAGCTCAGAGCTCAAACTCCGACCCGACGCTGAGCGCTCTGTTCCGGAAGCTGTGACTCTGCATTATTAATTTACGCTGAGAGTCACACTCATCTGCTGAGTCATTTACAAGAGGTATAGGAAGTTACATATTCCCCGTCTCTGTACACTCTAGGAAGTAAAGCATGTTGTAATTGACTCCCACGATCTGAGGCTGTGGCTCAGGAGATGCAAGGCCCACTGGTGTTGGGGGGGGGGGTAATGCTGTGAGTCCCTCCAGCATAGGCTAAGATTGTATATATGTGTAAATAAACCATATGTCCTAAAGACACTACAGTCACCGCTGTCCCTCACTCCAAAGGAAACTGAACTCCAGGTAAGTGGCTGGAGTCCTGGGCCACTGGAATCCAGCATTGCTCAGAGTTGGAGTGGCGTGCAACACCACCTTCCAAGAGGTCCACTTGAGGTGCTCTAGTGTCTGCTCCCAACAAGATGTGTGGGACAAACAACAATCTTGATGGCTGTTGTTAAAGCAGAAAACCAATCCATGTTGACTGGTGTCAGTAATCATGATTTCAGCACACAAAGCTCCATGCCCCTGTGAGTGGCACGCCCTGCCCCTGGGATGCATGCCAGCCCCGCCTCCTCCTGCTCTCCAGCACTGCCTGCTGGACATCCTTCCAATAGTTTGTAGAATACTGAGGAGGAGATGCATGAACTGAAAAACAGGGCAAATGAAACTGACTTTTTCAGTCCTTGTTCATCATAAGAAGAATAGTCAAGGAGCAAGCAGTTCCAATGGCAGTTAAAGATGCTATGCATTTGGCACCATTTCATGCTTCTATTACCAAAGAAAAGAAAAGAAAGATTCCCCAGCATAGCATTTGGGTCCAATGGCTGGACTACAAGGAAAACGGAAGGTGAGGGTGAGCAGGGGGAAATCGCCAGTCTTAAATTTGGATTGGCTGGTGAAACAGGCAAAATTTCATGACAAAATGAAGTGCCATTCTAAAAAATGAAAAGTAAAGGCATAGAGGTTTCAATAACAAATATGAAATGGAAAACAAAAGCAAAATATAACTGTTTGTACAGTTGTGGGCTTAATAGATTAAACTATGTGCAGATCTTATTGGGCAAGTCTTGTCCATCTCCCTGTCTTTTTAATGTTTACCATGGTCAGTGTACACATTTGATAGCATTAATAAGAAATCATCTGCTTTTATTTAATTACAAATAAATAGGGGAAAGCATGCAGCATATTACAAACAAAGGAGGGAAGGCTGGCCACTCTGGGATGTTGCTCCTGCTGTTCCTGGTCTCTCTTGCTCTGACTTAATGAATGAGTGCTGGAAAGAGGGGTGAAATTAGAGCTGTCAATGTTGCATTCCAAATGTGCATGGCGCACTCCCGTTTTAATTTAAGTATCTTGATTCCCCAATCCTCCCTCCCTATGGCCACTGGGAGCAAACAGAAGCACTTGGCTGCTGCCAAGGAAAATTGGGTCCTAATGAGTATGAGCCTTTACTGCATCTTGTTTTTGATAAGGCACAACTGTGGTATTTCAGGAAGTCTCACCTGGGCATTAATTCTACAAGAAATGCTGCTACAAGTATTATGTTTTTTCCCTTTCAATATTGTGCTGAATGACTTGCATAAAAAAGGCCTGGCAGCTGTTTTGTGTCAATGGCTTGACTCTTGTCATATCGTGACTCAGAACTGGCTGATCTCAACCTCTGACAGACTTCAGGAATTGCATGTTCAGACCCAGAGACCTTCCTCCTAAATAAATACACACTTGACTCAAATTTTAGTTTTGGTTTTTGGCAGAATATAGGCCAGAACTTTATTGATTACAGAAAAAGTGGGTGGTTGCATAGACTCTGGTTCGACTAGCTTCCTACACCGTTCCAGGTAGCGCTGACCCAGAGCTCTATCATAGGTCAGCCAAGGGTGAACACCTGAGGTAGGTGAAAAGCCCGTGAACAGACTCTGTTCACTCCCCCAACTGCTCCCCTGGATTCAGGCATGGACACAACCCCCTCTCAGGGGTTAACCAAACTAAGTTGAGTCCCTGGATTCCATTAATGGAATACCCTTCACATAGGGATGTCGAGAATGTTATCCCATCCCTATCACATGAACCAGCGCCTATCTGCCACACAAGCACCATGCTCGCCGCCAACCAATCACACCTGTAACCAATCCCTTAACCCCGCTGACATGGAGGTCAGCCACAAATCATTCCCAATCAGACAATTGAACCCCATCAAGCCTGTAAAGGGACTCATCACAGAAGGTAATGTCCGGGTGACAGATCACTGTCCCACACAAGGTCAGAACCTTCTTGGCCACTGCACTCTGGACGCACTTCCTGGCCCTCTCAGTGGCAGCTGGGCATTGGCTACCTCGCCACACACGTCACTGCAGCAGCTGCGACCAAAGAAATTTGAGTCCAGGAAGAGCGGCCTTCAACTCTTCCAAGTCTTCCTGCATGCGGATCCACAAGCTCAAGCCAGCTGCACCACCATCGCCACAGGTGTCCCTTCCGCAGACACCTTTGCCCGCACCGTAAGAAGCTCCTCCCAACGCATTCCTTGTCTGGATACCCAGGAGAGACACACATGGACAGGGAGTCCTAGCCTGCATCTGAATCCAGACTCCGCTGCCCTTCTGCTGGCCCAGTGGACAATGCTGTGCTCGACTATCCAGACGTGCAGGGTAGGCAGACCTAGGAATGAACAAAATAATATTAATAACTGCACCTCAGCGCCGCTTCCGCACATAACCCCTGTATACGTCAGACTTCCAGCGGCCCAAATCTTTAATCATGTCAATGGACAGGCTCCAGTGCGCAGCAGAAGGAATGAGGTGCATAATCGCTGGCCAGCAGGCCACGTGCTCCAATCGCCTTACGTATCACTGCAACAAATTGATGCATCTTTAACGAGGACCCGTCCTCGTGAACCAGGAAGGGAACATCCCCAGGCAGACAAAGTGACAAATATCTCTTTCATTGGACAAATCATAGAATCATAGAATCATAGAGTTGGAAGAGACCACAAGGGCCATCGAGTCCAACCCCCTGCCAAGCAGGAAACACCATCAGAACACTCCTGACATATGGTTGTCAAGCCTCTGCTTAAAGACCTCCAAAGTAGGAGATTCCACCACACTCCTTGGCAGCAAATTCCACTGTCGAACAGCTCTTACTGTCAGGAAGTTCTTCCTAATGTTTAGGTGGAATCTTCTTTCTTGTAGTTTGGATCCATTGCTCCGTGTCCGCTTCTCTGGAGCAGCAGAAAACAACCTTTCTCCCTCCTCTATGTGACATCCTTTTATATATTTGAACATCTGTCAAGGTCGTTTTGAAGTGTGATCCTGTCCTCTGGGGTGTTAGCCACCCCTCCCAGTTTGGTGTCATCTGCAAATTTGATCAGGATGCCCTTGAGTCCATCATCCAAGTCGTTGATAAAGATGTTGAATAAGACCGGGCCCAAGACAGAACCCTGTGGCACCCCACTAGTCACTCTTTTCCAGGATGAAGAGGAACCATTGATGAGCACCCTTTGGGTTCGGTCAGTCAGCCACTTACAAATCCACTGAGTGGTAGCAGAGTCAAGACCGCATTTTACCAGCTTCTTTACAAGAATATCATGGACAAGGGCTGGGCTTACCAGTGGCAGGCAGCCTCATTAAGGCACCTCTGCCCAACTGGTCTGTTTTGGAATTCCTGATGGTGAGAACCAGCTCAGCATCAGAAAGCTGAACATGCTGCAATAACAGGCCCCTGGGTGCCCTTCCCTGTGCTGATTCCAGCACCACCTCACCCACACGCAGTGCACCAAAAAATGCAATGGATTAAGCTGCCAAAAAAGAGTTTCACCTCATAAATGGACCAGCAGACAAGTCTTAACTTTCTGCACATCTGGGAATAAAAGGTCAAAGGTGACCGGCTTCCTACCTGGCAACTTATGCTGCTGCAACCTGGCCTCAAGAGCCTTGCACACTACAAACTTTGCACAAGGGTCTCTAGAATAAAGGGATTTACAGAAAAATGAAATGGTAGAAGACTGAATTCTAATGAACTTCACAGCACAACCCATATACCACAGGTGAGCCAAATATTGCAACACCTTATATGTGGATGCCGACATGGTACTGTCGGTTGTGGTTCGAGGACCCGACCCCCGCGAAGTAAAATGAAGACAAAGGGACACGTGATATAAGGTTAATGGGCTAGAAAAGGCCACAACTTTATTGATTACAGCAATGAAAAGGTATTGGCTTAGGCATTGGATCGCAAAACAAGTGGGTTTATTCACCAGGGGGTCAACACCTGTTGATGCTAATCCAACTATAGGCTCACCCCTGATGTCACCGAGGGTCGTGCCATGGCCTCCCGCCAAGCAGGCTTCGGACGGAATACACGACCGCCAGATTCCTTTAACAGTATAAAGCTTGGTCGCCAATCCGGATACGGTCATGATAAATGACTCGGCCATACATTGAGCGCACCCAACGGGCCACCGCCCGAATTACGAGTTTCCTGGTTCTTTCAATGGCCATACAGCTTTGCGCACCGCGCCAAACAGTTCGTTTCAAGGACCAGAGTTTCCTGGTTCTTTCAATGGCCATACAGCTTTGCGCACCGCGCCAAACAGTTCGTTTCAAGGACCAGAGTTTCCTGGTTCTTTCAATGGCCATACAGCTTTGCGCACCGCGCCAAACAGTTCGTTTCAGGAAGGAGGACCAGAACACCGTTGTTCTGGGACACAAGGCTGCAAATGCATTCAGGTCTCTTTTATGCTCCACAACAAGTCCACACTCCCTCTGTTAGCGAGGTCATTCTCCCCCAAATGAATTACAAGGATGTCGGGAGGGCCGAACTTGGCTACTTTCTCCCACAGCAATGGCATAAGCTCCTCCCAACGCATGCCTCTTCTCGAAAGCCAGGAAACTCTAACACCATGTGGAAGGCCAAGATTGTATGCAAGGCCGCAGCTCACCGCTCGTACGCGGGCCCAATGAACTATACTGTGGCCGCAAATCCACACACTTCTCCTGAGCATAGCTGGGGGTAAAAGACAGAAAAGAAAAGGCAGATAAGTAGGGTAAAGCTGCAGGTCACATATTAGACTTATAAGCATTGGAGTTCCACCGGCCCATTTCTTTGATCCTGTCCGCCGGTAGCCCCAGGTGCGTGGCCGTGGTTGCGGCGCCCATCCTAAATGAGTGCGTGGCGTACTCCTGGGAGGATAGACCACAAGCCTCAATAGCCTTGCAAAGTACTCTGGTGAATTGGTGCCTCAACAAGGGTGACCCATCTTCATGGACCAGAAACAGACCCGGGCCGGGCGGTCTGAGGTAGAGGTACCGCCTAGTGTCCTCTACCGGGCATGGGCCCTGCTGTGCCGACGCCGTGAGCTTAACTAGGACACCCTTACCAGCCTGATCAGTCTTGGACTGACGTATATCCACTGTCACATTAGAATCGGACAACTGCACGTCCTTGCACAGGAGGCCGCGTGTTGAACCTCGTGCACTAACTTCAAACACCACCTCACCAACTCTAAGCGCGCCAAAAAGGCGATAGCGTATGCTGCGGAAAAGAGACGTGTTTCGAACCTGCACCAGCAAATTGACCTGAGTTTTATGCGTATCTGTGATAACCCGTAAGAATTGGCTTATGGCCCTCGGCCCTGTGAGGTTGTAACAGATCATCGAGATGGGAAAGGTACTGCAAGACATCGTCAGTGGTAGGAGGTACGTCATGTGAGAGTCCAGATAACCCAGACCTGGAACCAAGGAAATCACACCAGGCCTTCTTGTAGGACCTGAGAGTGGAGGGTGCCATGGATGCCAATACTCCCTGTATCACTTTGCGTCTCCCACATTCCACAGGCGCTCCGGAAAGGGTTCGGGCAACAGTTGTGCTCCAGGTGCAAGCAACCGGAAGCGAGGTATCTGAAATCGAGACAAGGCATCGGCAATGTCATTATTGGCTCTGGGTACGAATTTGGCTGAAAATATTATGTTGAACTCAAGGCACCGGAGGACGAATGCCCGCAGAAGGGAGGAGATCCTCTCAGACCGAGATGACTGCCTGGCTAGAATATTCATGACCGCCAGGTTGTCGGAAGCACACGCGGTGATCTCGAAAATCTTCCGTCCAGATGTGAACGGCCACCACTATTGGAAAGAACTCAAGAAAGGTGAGATCCCACGTGATGGCCTGACCTTGCCATGCCGTCGGCCATCGTAGTGCACACCAGCGCCCCTTGACGTACAAGCCAAAGCCTAAGGACCCAGCCGCGTCCTATTGGACCTGGAAGTCTGATGACAGATTCAAGACATCCTGCCATAGAGATACCCATTGTAGATCTCCAGACAAGTCGTCCACACCTCCAGGTCTGCCTTGACCGACCTGGGGAGGCGGACCCTGTTGTGCGGGTGTCTAAGACCACTGCCAGCCTGGCTAGGCGGGCACGCGCATTGGAGTGGACCTGGAAATCAGAGGCCAAATTAAGGATTTCCAGCCATAGGGGGACTCCGTTGTAGTGTTCCAGAAATCTGATCCCCATCTCACAATCCGCCTTGACCGACTTGATAAGTCTTACTCTATGGTGCGGGTGCTTGAGGCCCGCTGACAACCTGGCTAAGGGTGAGCGAAATGGGCGGCCTGGTGAAACTACTCTACATGCGAAGTTGAAATGATCTAGCAAGGACTGGACCTGTCTAAGAGCAACTTCATTATTATTATTATTATTATTATTATTATTATTATTTCGGGAAGGGTTTGACAAATAGTTTCGTTAAGGGCAACTATTTTCCCCACTGGCAGGCGGGCGGATTGAGCTGCTGTGTCAAGCTCTATACCCAGGCAAGTAAGATGCGTTGAGGGTCTGCCTTACTGAGGGGAACTCCCAGCTCCTGGGCCAAAGCTGAGAAGGCCTCCAGAAGGGAGGCACATTCGCCAGTATTGGGTTTCCCAATGAGTAGAAAAGTCACCGAGGTAACGTGTCGCCCCAGGTGAGTTGGTTCTGTAGCGCAAGGCCCAGTCCCAACAAGTGCTAAATGTCTCAAAGGCCAAGCCGGCTGCAGAACAACCCATCGGCATAGCCTTGACAATGTAATATTTCCCTTGAAATTTGAATCCCAGCAAATGAGAGTCATTGGGATGAACTGGCAATAGACAGAAGGCTGACTATGTCACATTTTGCTAAGAGTGCCTCGTAACCAAAATTCCGGATAAGTCTTAGTGCCCGATCAAAGAATTCAATCGAAGAATGCGGAGAGGAGGGAGCTGGTGGGAGGTGCACCCGGATATGAACCAGGGACCTCTTGATGTGCAGTCAAATGCTCTACCACTGAGCTATACCCCCTTATTGTTGTTGTTATCATTCTATTATTATTTATCTGTTATTTATCCATTTATTGTTATTATTATTTATTATTGTTGTTATTTATTAAAATCTAATCCAGTATTATTTGTTCAATCAATTACCACTGTAAGTAGAATTAATTACTGATACTATCAATTGTCTACCGTAACTGACGATAATATGAAATAATTATTCATTATAGGGGATTGATCGGGAAAAACGCTGCTCATAATCATCAATGAACGATCTAAATGCATTTAGGCAGTGTGAAATAGTTTTGGGGTTATTATCCCGTCCATGTGGCACCCCCGATGAATTACGGCTATATGCACCCATGCAGCCTGAGGTGTGAGTATATCCTGTTGCAGAGCGCTTCCTCTTAGGCGCCAAGGATAACATGCTAAAGCTACTGCCACAAACACGTGCCACCGCTTACAAGCGGTTGTACAGGGACGTGTTATTGATTCTGAAACAAATATACTAATTAATGATTGCTTTACTTAAAACAATGATTCTCAAGCATTCAGTTAAATGTTTAATTGTTTATCCCATTAGTATGTGCTTCCGTGTGTTATTTATTACTCTCTCTATATATATTAATATTTATTATTATTATTATTTATTTATTTTTTTAATTTTTCTTAAAAATTAAGATGCTTCCTACTTCATATTATAATATCTCATTCAATCCCCTGCAACGCAGAATATACCAGGGTCCCATACGGGGATCAAACCAGCAACCTTAGCATTATCGGCCCCATGCTCTAACTAGTTGAGCTATCCAGGCTCTCTAGAATTGTGTGGGACCCCGAGGGTCATTTAGTCCAACCCCTTGCAAAGCAGGAATATATAATTGTTCCATACAGGGATTAAACCTGCAACCTTGGCGTTATTATCACCACGCTCTAACCAACTGTGGGTTCCGAAATATATGTAAATTATTTGTTATTAATGAATTTTTTTTTCTTCCAATGTTATTTGTTTATTTATATATTTATCTATGGATTTGTTTAATTAATTAATCAATTTAATCTTGGTATGTGACATCATTCCACTTATTCTCTTTTATTATTATTAATGTATATTTATCATTATATATTTATTATAATAATTTTTCAATAAATAAATAAATAAATTACATCCACTTATTTTATTTATTATTAGTAGTATTTTATTCTATTATTTATCTATTCATTTTTATTTATTTATTTGTTGTTGTTATTATTCTATTATTTATTGTTATTGTTATTTATTACAATCTATTCCAGTATTATTTGTTCAAATAATTACCACTGTATGTAGAATTAATTGATGATGCTATTAATTGTCTACCATAACTAATGATGATATGAAATAATTATTCTTCACTTGACTGTTTAGTTTGTATTTGCCTATAAATTTATTTATTTGCCACCAAGCAAAGGGTCAGGCAGATAGACACAGCTAAATAACTCACAAGCATATAGGGATGGAACAATAGGCGGCCCCCACACTGCAATCAAATGGAATCAAAGAAAATCGCTCTCTGGGAAATGTCCCTTTAACTAACAGTTTGAAAAACAAAAGGTTATGCTGAAGGCCCCAGCAGAAGGAAAATGCTGCCAAAGACAATGTATCCTTGATTGGCCATCCGCCAGGTACCTGAATTAACAATGTACCACGAACTGCCTGTCTTTAAGCGACAATGTATCCTGCCTGGAAGCCAGGAAAATTGTGAAGGGATTTCTTAAGCTAGGCAGCAGAATGAGTCAGACTGAAAGAAGGAAATAAAACTCTTCTGCAGGCTGAGGGGAGGGGGACGCTGTTTTTTGTTTTGTTTTGTTTTTAAATTTAATTAATTAATTAATTAATTAATTAATTAATTAAATTTATATATTTAAATTATTACAATGTAATTAATGTTACTATAAAGCCGCTATCAATTTACACTAGCTATTGCTACTGGTTAATTAGCACCCTATTGTGTCAAATAAACTGGTCAAATTCAGACTTTATTCAAGCATCTCAAATCAGTTAAAATAATATAAAATTAATGTAATCCCCAGTTAGTAAAATCTCAAGCCTCTTAAATTAGACTCTAATCAATTACTGAATATGTTGGTGCAAATCAAATGGCTTGATCAAATTACCTGATTGATATTTTAAAATAGATGTAAATAATATGTTGCAGATATTAATTAGCAAATTGAGACCACCGCTGACCACTAGATATCAGATATTAAGGAACCTGCCTCCACCAGGGGGGCCTGCTTCAATTAATCTGCAATATATCTGGCAAACTGAATTTCAACCACTACTGATACTATCAGCAATTATATTGAGGTGACTCAATTGCTGTGAGCAATGGGCGGAGACGACTGCAGGTAAAGCAGCCCCGTCCGGAGACAAAGGGGACGCAAGGGGGTGGCAGTAAAGGTGTTACTAGAACAACAAAAGAGAACTGGTTCTGCAGCTAAGGCATAAGCTGCCTTCTGTAAGACCAGGAGGCTGTTAATTGCCCAGCTATTCGGTGCTTAAGGGAAAACAAAGCAACCCTGGCTGGTGATCAAAGGACAATGCGAGGGGAAGGGGAGTGGGGGGGGTAGTGGAAGGTGAAGAATAATGGGGGGATCATCTTTGTGGCTGCACAGAATCATAGAATTGTAGCGTTTGAATGGGCCACAAGGGCCATCTAGTCCAACCCCCTGCAATGCACAAATATTTTGCCCAATGTGGGGCTCGAACCCACATCCCTGAGGTTAAGAGTCTCATGCTATACCAACTGTGCTATCCAACTGCAGGGGGGGGGATTGCAAGTCCGGTGCACATGAAAAGTTTTAAAACTAAAGGGGATAAAGAAACACCCAGCGATAGCTATTATTACTATGGGGCAATAGCGGGAGAGAAACACCAGGCAGACCCAGAAATACTATCCGCTTTTAAACCAAGCGGGGGGGGGGGTGGAGTGAGGGAGCTCCAGGAAGGGTTTAAGGTAAAGCAATAAGCAGCAAAATGGGACAATAGCAAAATTGGGGCAATGCAGTTGTCTGAAAGAAGTTTTTAAATGGAGCTGCCGCCCCCTGAAATCGCGGAGGCGTGGGGGAGCAACACCAAAGGGAGAAGGCAGCACGTGGGGAGAGGGGGAGGAAGGGCTCCAAGCCAAACCACGGAGCCTACTAGTGAAGGCTCAGATTTCCCCCCTTCC
Organism: Podarcis vaucheri; assembly: GCF_965113315.1. NCBI lineage: Eukaryota > Metazoa > Chordata > Lepidosauria > Squamata > Lacertidae > Podarcis > Podarcis vaucheri. The sequence goes on from NC_138762.1 coordinate 112,528,282, forward strand.
AAGCACGCTGAGATGCTGCCCGCAAAGACACAGAGAGTGTCTGTTTTGAAGCCTGAAGAGCAGCACACACACACAGAGTGACTGATTTAAAGTCGGAGAAGCACACACACACAGAGTAAAGGCTTCGGGATCAGAGATGAAATTAGGAACAATTAGGAGGTATTTGGAAAAAAGTAAAGAGGGAATTAAAGGTGCAGAGTTGGGTGGGGGGATTAAAGTAAAGGTAAAAGGCAAAGTAAAGGGGGTAAAGTAAAGGAGGAATTAAAGGCTTCCCTTTCTCAGAAGTCCTCTTCCAAGTTAGCACCACACTTCTCGCTGCAGGAACACTGAAGAGAGAGTATCCTCCTGACTCGCTCAGGACGACAAATAGAAATGAGACCGGGGAGAGGCTGGCACTGCAGCATAAAGGCTGCTGGACACGCCCCCCCCCATGGCACCTGGTTGGGCGGCCAACGGGGGGGGGCGTGAGTGCCAGCCAGGTGAGCTGGAGGCAGGGGGCAACGCCCTCTGCTAGGGGCGGTGTTCGGGCTCCCGCCCACAACCACTCCCCTCTCTTTCAGGGAGGAGAGTCTTTGTCAAGTGCTGCGACCAAAACTCTAAAAAGTCCACCCAGGCCTTCTTATAAGACCTCAATGTGGAAGGAGAAAAAGAAGCTACTACTCCCTGAAGGACTAGCTGCTGCCACGGTTGCAAAGCTGAACTGGGAAATATTATGGAAGTTGCTGGGCATCCGAAGCCAGTGATCTGAAGCGCTCCATCTGAAAATGGGATAGAGTGTCAGAAATATCATTAGAAGCACCAGGAATGAATCGGGCAGAAAACACAAGGCATGCAACAATAGCAGGCATTTGTCAGAATTGGCTGCAGAGTTTAATAAAAAGTCATCAAAGTAATAGGGCACGCCCCTTAAACCCGTCTTGGCACACAAGGCCCAGTCCAAAAATGTACTGAAGGCTTTGAAAGCTGCAAAAGATATTTAGGAGCCCATAAAGGTAAAGGTAAAGGTACCCCTGCCCGAACGGGCCAGTCTTGACAGACTCTGGGGTTTGTGCGCCCATCTCACATCTATAGGCCGGGGGCCAGCACTGTCCGGAGACACTTCCGGGTCACGTGGCCAGCGTGACAAGCTGCATCTGGCGAGCCAGCACAGCACACGGAACGCCGTTTACCTTCCCGCTGGTAAGCGGTACCTATTTATCTACTTGCACTTAGGGGTGCTTTCGAACTGCTAGGTTGGCAGGCGCTGGGACCGAGCAGCGGGAGCGCACCCCGCCGCGGGGATTCGAACTGCCGACCTTTCGATCGGCAAGCCCTAGGCGCTGAGGCTTTTACCCACAGCGCCACCCGCGTCCCAAAATGAAGATATCCTCCAACAAATAAAAAACTTACAAGCCCACATATCGAATTTAATAGAGAAGTTGAGAAAAAAATTACATGGACAAAACAAAAATATTTTGAACAGACAAATAAATCGGGTAGGATGCTGGCATGGTTTATTAAAGAAAGACAGGTAGAAAGAGTAATAAATAGAATTATTGACGAAGAAAAAGAAATTATTGACCCAAAACAAATCAAAGAAAGATTTATAAAATATTACAAAAAATTATATAAAGTAGAATTGAAAGAGGAAAAGAAAATCCAAAAATGCCTATTAGAAAATAGATTACCAGATATAGAAGAAGAAGAATATGCAATTTTAAATTCAAATATTGAACTTGAAGAGATTAAAAAAGTTTTTAAAAATATGAAGGATGGGAAATCACCAGGACCAGACGGAATCTCAGTAACATATTATAAAAAATTAGAGGAAATAATAACACCCAAATTACAATTAATTATGAATGAAATTTTAGACAAAGGAGAAATACCCAATTCGTGACAAGAAGCATTAATAACCCCTATCCCAAAGGAATGTACGGATTTGAGACTTATAAAAAACTACAGGCCAATATCTTTATTGAATATAGACTATAAAATATTTACTGGAGTTCTTGCAAATAGAATGAAAACTCTACTAAAAAGGGTAATTAAAAAAGATCAGGCAGGATTTTTGCCAGCCAGACAAATAAAGGACAACACTAGAATAATTACAGACTTAATAGAATATGCCAAAATGAACCCAAGTAAAGAAATTTCATTGCTTTTGGTAGATGCTGAAAAGGCATTTGACAGTGTCTCTTGGAAATTTATGATCAAAACCTGTGAAAGTTAAAATTTTGGTAAAAGATTTATGAATGGAATTCAAGCAATTTACAAAAAACAAAGAGCCAAATTATTCCTAAACAACGAAATTACAGAAGAATTCGACATCGAGAGAGGGACACGACAGGGATGTCCTTTATCCCCACTCCTATTTATAACAATATTAGAAACCCTATTAATAGCTCTGAGAAAGGATGAAGAAATAAAGGGCATATGTCTTGGTACACAGTGTTACAAAGTAAGAACATTTGCAGACAATGTGATCATTACAACCGAAACGCCAAAAGAAAGTATAAAAAAGCATTAGAAAGAATGAAAGAATTTGGCGAAGTAGCAGGATTCAAATTGAACAAAGATAAATCGAAATTGATAACTAAAAATATAGGCGAGAAAGGGAAAAAGGAATTAGAACAGGACTAAAAATAGAAAATGAAGTGAACTACCTAGGGATATGGATTACAAATAAAAATACAAATTTATTTAAGGATAATTATATCAAAAAATGGAAAGAAATTAAAGGAAGTATGAATAAATGGGGGAAACTAAAACTATCATTAAGAGGAAGAATATCTATGATTAAAATGATGATACTCCCCAAAATTCTATTTTTATTTCAAACGATTCCAATTGTAATAGGAACTAAATATTTTATAAGCTGGCAAAGAGATCTTGCAAATTTTATATGGCGGGGGGAAAAGGCAAGGATAAAATCAGAAGTAATGATGGGCCCAAAGGAAAGTGGAGGATTCGCAGTCCCAGATTTAAGAAAGTAATTTGAGGCAGCGTGTTGATGTTGGATTAAAAAATGGATATTATTAAAAGATAATGAAGTCCTAACACTAGAGGGCTGGGACAAAATATACGCCTTGCATGGCTATTTATTCTATGACAAAAAAAGAACAACATAAAAAATTTACAAATCACATAGTAAGAAAGGCTCTATTGGATGTCTGGGAAAGAACAAAAGGAAAAATTATTGAGAAAACTCCCCAATGGGTTTCGCCAGTGGAAGCAACCACAACATTAAAGAGTAATGTAAAATAGACTTGGCCAACATATAGGGAAATATTAGAGGATGAAGACGGAAATATTAAATTAAAAACTGACAAACAATTACAAACATTTGGAATAAATTGGTTACAATATTATCAATTAAAAGAAACATATGAAAAAGACATAAAAAGGGGGGATTTGAAAATAAAACCTCAAAATTAGAAAAGGAAATATTGCAAAGTGATCATAGAATCATAGAATCATAGAGTTGGAAGAGACCACAAGGGCCATCGAGTCCAACCCCCTGCCAAGCAGGAAACACCATCAGAGCACTGCTGACATATGGTTGTCAAGCCTCCTTGGCAGCAAATTCCACTGTTGAACAGCTCTTACTGTCAGGAAGTTCTTCCTAACGTTTAGGTGGAATCTTCTTTCTTGTAGTTTGAATCCATTGCTCCATGTCCGCTTCTCTGGACAGCAGAAAACAACCTTTCTCCCTCCTCTATGTGACATCCTTTTATATATTTGAACATGGCTATCATATCACCCCTTAACCTCCTCCAGGCTAAACATGCCCAGCTCCCTTAGCCGTTCCTCATAAGGCATCGTTTCCAGGCCTTTGACCATTTTGGTTGCCCTCCTCTGGACACGTTCCAGTTTGTCAGTGTCCTTCTTGAATTGTGGTGCCCAGAACTGGACACAGTACTCCAGGTGAGGTCTGACCAGAGCAGAATACAGTGGCACTATTACTTCCCTTGATCTAGATGCTATACTCCTATTGATGCAGCCCAGAATTGCATTGGCTTTTTTAGCTGCCGCGTCACACTGTTGGCTCATGTCAAGTTTGTGGTCAACCAAGACTCCTAGATCCTTTTCACATGTACTGCTCTCAAGCCAGGTGTCACCCATCTTGTATTTGTGCCTCTCATTTTTTTTGCCCAAGTGCAATACTTTACATTTCTCCCTGTTAAAATTCATCTTGTTTGTTTTGGCCCAGTTCTCTAATCTGTCAAGGTCGTTTTGAAGTGTGATCCTGTCCTCTGGGGTGTTAGCCACCCCTCCCAGTTTGGTGTCATCTGCAAATTTGATCAGGATGCCCTTGAGTCCATCATCCAAGTCATTGATAAAGATGTTGAATAAGACCGGGCCCAAGACAGAACCCTGTGGCACCCCACTAGTCACTCTTCTCCAGGATGAAGAGGAACCATTGATGAGAACGCTTTGGGTTCGGTCAGTCAGCCAGTTACAAATCCACTGAGTGGTAGCATAGTCAAGACCGCATTTTACCAGCTTCTTTACAAGAATATCATGGGGCACCTTGTCAAATGCCTTGCTGAAATCAAGGTAGGCTACATCCACTGCGTTCCCTTCATCTACCAGGCTTGTAATTCTGTCAAAAAATGAAATCAGGTTAGTCTGACATGACTTATTTTTCAGAAATCCATGCTGACTATTGGTGATCACAGCATTCCTTTCTAGGTGCTCAGAGACTGTTTGCTTAATGATCTGCTCCAGAATCTTCCCTGCTATTGATGTCAGACTGACTGGGCGGTAATTATTTGGGTCCTCTCTTTTCCCCTTTTTGAAAATAGGGACAACATTTGCCCTCCTCCAGTCTGCCGGGACTTCGCCTGTTCTCCAGGAATTCTCAAAGATGACTGCCAGTGGTTCTGAGATCACATCTGCCAGTTCTTTTAATACTCTTGGATGCAGTTCATCTGGCCCTGGAGACTTGAATACATCTAAACTAGCCAAGTATTCTTGTACTATCTCCTTAGGTATTTTGGGCTGTGTTTCCTTTGCTGAATCATTTGCTCCAAATTCTTCAGGTCGGGCATTGTTTTCTTTATCGGAGAAGACTGAGGCAAAGAAGGCATTGAGGAGTTCAGCCCTTTCTGTGTCCCCTGTTTACATTTCACCATCTTCTCCTCTGAGTGACCCCACTGTTTCTTTGTTCTTCCTTTTGCTACGAACATACCCATAAAAGCCTTTTTTGTTGCTTTTGACCTCTCTAGCAAGCCTGAGTTCATTCTGTGCTTTAGCTTTTCTGACTTTGTGTCTACACGTGCTGGCTATTTGTTTGACTTCCTCTTTGGTGGTTTCCCCCCTTTTCCATTTTTTGTACACATCCTTTTTTAATCTTAACTCAGTTAAAAGTTCTTTAGATAGCCACCCTGGCTTCTTTAGGCACCTTCCATGTTTCCGTCTCATTGGTATTGCCTGACGTTGTGCTTTTACTATCTCCCTCTTAACAAACTCCCAGCCATCATGAACTCCCTTTCCTTTTAGTATTACTGTCCATGGGATCTCACCCAGCACTTCCCTAAGTTTTATGAAGTCGGCTTTCTTAAAGTCAAGAAATTGAGTCCTAGTATGCTTGGCTGCTCCTTTCCGCTGTATAGTAAACTTCAGAAGAGCATGATCACTCGCGCCTAATGATCCTTCCACTTCTACCCCACTAACCAGGTCATCAACATTGGTTAGGACCAGATCTAAAATGGCTGTTCCTCTTGTTGCTTCTCCCACTTTCTGGACAATGAAGTTGTCTGCAAGGCCAGTGAGGAATCTGTTTGACCTTATGCTCTTGGCTGAGTTTGACATCCAACAAATATCCGGGTAATTGAAGTCCCCCATTACTACTATCTCCCTTCCTTTTGCATGCTTGGCCATCTGTTCCAGGAAGGCATCATCTATGTCCTCCATTTGGCTTGGGGATCTATAGTAAACTCCCACAATGAGGTCTCTGTTATTCTTCTCTCCCTTAATTTTGACCCAAATGCTCTCACTTTGGCTTTGAGGTTCTAAATCTTGGATCTCTTCACAGGTATACACATCCCTGACATATAACGCCACTCCTCCTCCTTTCTTGTCTGGTCTGTTTCTCTGAAATAGATTGTATCCCCCCATTATTACATTCCAATCGTGGGACTTATCCCACCAGGTTTCAGTGATGCCTATTATGTCATATTTAGTTTGCTGTACCAAGAGCTCAAGCTCATCTTGTTTATTTCCCATGCTTTGCACATTAGTGTACAGACATTGAAGTCCATTAATCATTCCCCCGTGTCTCTTATTTAAGGATTTTTTCCTCCCACCACTAGGTCTGTGTGCTGTTTGCTCCATTTGGTCTATGACATTTGGATGATCATCTTCATTAATTGATAGGCTCCTACCTTCAGGAGCACTGTCTCCCTCCCCACATTAGTCAGTTTAAAGCCCTTCTGATGAGGTTTCTGAGATTTTTGGCAAAAACATTTCTCCCAACCGTTGTGAGGTGCAGCCCATCGCTTGCCAGAAGTCCATCTTCAAGAAACTGCAGTCCGTGATCTAAGAATCCAAACCGTTCCTGTTTACACCATTTGCGAAGCCAGCTGTTCACTTCCACTATTTTCCCCTCTCTCCCTGGGCCACGTCGTTCAACTAAAAAAATACTTGCAAAAATGTATAGATTATTAATGAAAACCACCTTAGAACAAGAGATGAAAAGGGGAAACATGTTAAAATGGGAGCATGATTTGGGATATGAGATAGATCTGGAAAGATGGAAAACTTTTTGGGAGGAAAACATAAATTTTACTGCGTGTGATTTATTAAGGGAGAATTTCAGAAAAATTCACCACAGATGGTGCCTAACCCCTGGCAGATTGTCAAAAATAAAAAAGGAACAACGACAAATGTTGGAAATGTAACAGAACAAAAGATACGTTATACTACATGTGGTGGACTTGCCCAAAGATTAACACCTTTTGGGACATGATCCATGACGAAATAAAAAAAAATGATAAGGACATCACACACAAAAAAGGCAGAGGCATATCTATTAGGAATTCTAAATAAAGATATCCCCAAAGATAAAACTTACTTATTTCTATACGCGACAACAGCGGCAAGAATTTTGATTGCTAGCTATTGGAAAGAAGACATCATCCCAACAAAAAGAGAATGGTTGGGGAAACTTTGCGAGTACCTGGAATTAGCAAAACTGATGGAAAACTGATGGATATAATAAGGAGAAAATCCAAAACTATGGTTATGAAGCAATGGGAGTTCTTAAATGATTATTTACAAAACCAGGGCTCAGCTACAAAAATCTGGTTGTGTTTAGAATAATCTTTTGCGTAATATAAAAAATACAAAGTGAGACATTAAGGAAATCCAAAGGGAAAATATGAAGAACAGAGGTTCTGACGAACGGATTATTAAAAACGCGTAAGGTAAACGGTGGAAGTCTTTTTTTCTTTTTTTTTAAAAAAACCCACTTTATTTAAGGTAGATAAGGACAAGATGAAATTATACAACTGAATATAAATATAGATGGGAAACGGTTATGTATTGTGAGTACTTATCTACTTTTTAAAATTTTCACTTATGATCTTTTTCCTTTACTTCTTTATTCTTTCTTTATTGTTTTTCCTTTTTTCTGATATCTTATCTTTCATTTCACTGCTTTATTGTGAATAGCATTTTATAGAGGTATAAATAACTGTAAATATGAAAAGAGACAAAATATTCTCTATTTTTTTCCCTTGGTTAGATGTATTTTCTTTTTCTTTTGTATTTTCTTTTGTTGTGAATATGTATGTTTTCTAATTTTTACTTAATAAAAATATTAATAATAAAAAGAGAATCTCTGGGTCATGTGCAAGGGATTAAATAGGTCCCTCGAACCATTTAGACTGCACCCCATTGGCCAGATTACACCCAGCAACGAGGGATCTACCAATCGGGCATTGTGGCTATCCAATAGACCCACCCACAACCAGGAGGTCAGTCTCCAGGTCTCACCGCAACATGTGCCCTCTTTTAGGGAGGACATGATTTATAGTATTTGCCTCATTGCTTCCTATTATTTTGAAAATGTAACAAGCAAGCAATTATGAAAAAGGACTCCCTCAAATGGGCTGCTGTATTTGATGGAACTGCTGTTGCCACATGTAACTGGCATGGGGGTTTGAAGGAGAACAGTGTATGCACTCCTGGATCTGGCTGACAAACCCTGATGCTCCCAGAGCAAGCCAAGGGAGATTAAATGGAGGATTAGGGTACATTAACGCTTCTTAGGGAAAGAGGCCTGGAAATCCCAAGAGATTTTCTATGTTAAGTGCTTGGTTGTTGTTGTTTTCCTGTGCTTGAAGCCCATAGAGAAAAAATCAGCCTGGGGCAGCTTTGATCAACTTTCCCCATCCTTCAACTCCTCCCATCTAGAAGTGAAACTAAATGAAAGTTGCCAACTTTTAGAACAGATATAAGGGATATCAATAAATATATCCATTCCTCTCCTGTCCCAAACAAGAAACATGTGGCTTAGAGCAGCCTTTGCTGACTTGGGGGCCACCAGATTTTTTGCAGGGCAGCTCCCATCAGTCCCAGCCAGTACTGGGAACTGCAGGCCAAACATTGGAAGAGCATCAGTTTGGTTAAAGCTAAGGGAGAAAAATTTGGAATGCCAGTGTCACCCTTGCCCATCCTTTGCCGTATTTGATCAATTCACCGTGTGTTGAAGGAACTGCCACTCTTGCTTCCCTTAATGTCTGTAGTTCCTCCTCTTAACTCCTGCTTTTTAAAAAAAGGAAAAAAAAGAAAATCTAAACATTCACATGGCCTCCAACATTCCTCAGATGGACATAGGGACATTTCTCACTCCCAACTGGACCCCCCTATTCCCCCCCCCCGCCCGCACGGAGCATTTCCTATCAGAAGAAGGGCAAGTGTCCCCACCACCTCCCGATAAAACCCCTTAATCCCTATTTTATTTTATTCTTTGGTAGATTTGCAAAAAGAAAAACACACACCAATAAATTAATTTTAGAAAGGAGAAAGCTTAGACACAAAGCATGTTAAAAACAAAAAACAAACCAATGACAGCAACCAAAAACCCTTTCATCCCACCCAATTGGCTGGCGCAGAGAATGATGAATATTTATGACTTCGGGAATCCCCCAGTCTCACGGGGCTGCAGCCAGCCCTGCGAGGATGTAGATGGGGGCGTGAACCTGCAACCCCCCCCTCCTTATGTCGGGAGTGGCATTCACAGCACAATCCTAGCTAAGTCTACTCAGCAGCAAACCCTATAGATTCCAATGGGACTTACACCCAGGTATCTGGGGTTAGGGAGCAATCCTATGCCTAAGCCTGGGGATGTGGGGGTGAGGCCAGACTGGGTTCTAGATCCCCAGTGGCAGACAGGAAAGGGCAGGAAGCCAGGGATGGGGTCTGCCAGACTGTGCCTGGGTGTAACGGGGTTCCCCCAGAAGCCAGCACCTGTGTGGGGGTGCTTGGTTTATCTCCCCTCAAAATTGTGCACCTGGGGCCTCAGCCCTCTAGCCCCCCCCCCCAGTGTGGTGTAGTGGTTAAGAGCGGTAGTCTTGTAATCTGGGTAACCGGGTTCGCGTCTCCGCTCCTCCACATGCAGCTGCTGGGTGACCTTGGGCCAGTCACACTTCTCTGAAGTCTCTCAGCCCCACTCACCTCACAGAGTGTTTGTTGTGGGGGAGGAAGGGAAAGGAGAATGTTAGCTGCTTTGAGACTCCTTTGGGTAGTGATAAAGCGGGATATCAAATCCAAACTCTTCCTTGTCTATAGCAGGTCATGTGACTGAGCGGAATGGGCTTGGGATCCAGCCTAACCCAGCTTCCTGGTTTTGCCCTGCAAACACCCCTTTCTTGGGACTTTTGCTTAGCTAGCTTTGGTCCGACTGAGATGAGCAAGTTAACACCAGTATATCTTTGGCTAAGCTGGGGCTGTGGCTTTAATGCCAGCTGAGCTGGAAATCAGCCATTGAGCCAGAGATCTGTTGCATCATAAACTGCTCATCCTGGGACATCTTGCCATAAGATTTCTCCCTTAGTGTTGGAGGAAACAAATAGTCCCGTTCATTCACTCACTCATTTTTAGTCTAAATATAAGGTCAATATAACAGTAAAAAGGAGATCCACTCTATAAAAATAGGTTTCTGAATTTTAGGTGGAAGTTTTTATGGACCAAGAACTTGCTGAAAGAGAGTTAGGTGTGCAAATGTATGCATATATATTTTTGTATATATAAATGCTTAAACTATCTACTATATATACCAGCCGTTTCCCCCAGGTGATGTTTTAAATTGGACTCACTGCACATTTATATTTCAGTATGTTTGTGTGCTTACATTTTGGAAGAAGAGAAATTGCTGCACACTGCCTGAGCCCTACATGAGATGGGAACATTTTCTCCCACGTAAGACCGAGTCCAACTGCTCCATCCCAAGACATTTTCAAATTATTCTGATATAGTTTCCATATTACTATTTCCCCCAGCTGCAGAACGACAGGTAAGCATTGGATGGTGACAGAATGGAGCTGCTCAGTCTCTGAAAGCACCTCAGTTTAATCGGAATGACATTGCTTTTATAACATCTTGACATCCAGCACTTGCTGTCACATGGCTTAGAGATCCCTGGTGTCTGGGGACTGTGAAACCTGAACTATGAGCCATGGAAGGGAAATCATTGCCCAGAATATGATAGACCAAGGGTGCTTGGTTCTCCAGATGGCATTATGGTGCTGAATATCATCTCACAATGACCGCTCCACGCTTAAAACGCGGGGCGCCCGTTGCGTGGACGCGCACAGCCCCTGGATCTGGAGCGGCTCCAACAGCATAGGCTTGGTTTGCCTTCCCTCAGGTGGGATACCTGGAGGTCTCCGCCTACCTCAGTCAGTTGTCCAATCCCACCTGGGGGAAGCGTTGCCAAGGAGACCAGGCCAGGTAGGGGAGGGATTACCTGCCCACACAATAGAGGGAGGATCTTACCTGGGAATCCTCACTTGGCTCCAGAGCTTCTCCCACCCTACCCACCCTCAGTTAATGTCTTATTTGCAGGTTAACTTTTCTTCACAGGTTTTGCAGGTTAACTTTTCTTCACAGGTATGTGGGCGCTGCTACGTTAAGGTCGCTGTTAAAGGGCCGGAAAGGAATTTCCCTGCATTGGCAGGTTTCGCCTTTCCCGTAGCAAAACGTCACAACTTTGGCGGTATCAGGCCTTGGGCGGAATCCTTTAGTCCATCTTCCTCTTTGCGGCGGCGATACCAGGGTTCCCCGTTAAAGGGGTTTCTGAAGGGAGGCTTTGACCGTATGCCGAAAGGTCGTCATTGCTCTCCCCTGCAGTGGCGGTGTAATGGGGGCGGCTATCTCTGCTTGAACATATGTTCTCCAGAGCCGGCCCATCTCCCCACACACACTGGATAACCCTGATGCTCCCTAGGTCCCCGGCTGGGGACCGGGGAGGGAGAACGCCCAATGCCTGAGCCAAGGTCTACCCACATTTGAAATTTAATAAAGTTGTGGCCAATTTAATCCCATAGCACGTTGTCATGAGTCGTTATTTCACATGACGGGGGGGGGACCGCGCGGGATCTGGGGACTCCGCCTGTCCACGCAAGAGAGCCATTGCATCACTTACGGCCAGAGGTGCTAGATTCCGAAGGGAGAGTTGAATCTCAGGAATTTTAATTATCTTTAGAACTCATTTCTATACAGTTGCACCTCAGAAGTCAAATGCTTTGCAAGTCAAACATTTTGGCTCCCAAACGCCACAAACCCAGAAGTCAGTGTTCCGATTTACAAATGTTCTTTGGAACCTGAACGTCCGACGGGGCTTCCATGGCTTCCAATTGGCTGCAGGAGCTTCCTGCAGCCAATCAGAAGCTGCACTTTGGCTTCCGAACGTTTTGGAAGTCAAATGGACTTCCAGAACGGATTCCATTTGACTTCCAAGGTGCGACTGTACTTTGTTCCTCTTTACTCATCCCTTTCATTAATGGGATGGTGGTTTTTTATTCACTAACATCATGTGAAAATCTTACCAGAAGTGACGACAGAAACATACGCAAATACTCCAGACTTCAGTCTGGAATTATCATGTGCTAGTGTGCAATGTTTTGATCTGAGATGCTTTACTTCTAAAATCTTCATTTTTATTTTGATAGATTTACAAAATATTTTGTTTGAGGTTGGAGGAAAAGTAGACATTCAGAGAATTTGGAGATGGAGAACATCAAACCGTGCTGAAACTGCATGTCCAGATCAAGAAATAATTGCTATGTTATCAAAGTTCCTTTTAACAAACTGGTAGTATTAAAAATTAGCAAGGTACAGAAAGTCAGTCTCCTCCATTAACCAGCTCCAGTGCTTTTATGACTTCCCATACCCACAGAGACGATTGAAGGCAAAAGGTTTAATCCATTTTCTGCTAGATTTTTCAATTTCCCTTTTGATTGAGCAACACTCATTTTAACTGTGATGCTGCGGAGCAGGTTATCAGTTTACTTTTGTGATTTCAACTGTTTTGAGTCCCTAGGTGACTCACTCAAATCTATTTCTAGTTGGGAGGCTGGGAAAACCAGATGAGGAAAATGCCTACTGTTCTTGGTCAAATCCAGGACATATTTAAATAGGGTCAGCTGAAATTACTCACCTCACTTTGTATTTGTTTTCATGTTAAGAAGCACCTTCCATTGTCAGCTATTTTGGGTACTTGTTTCTAACACACTCATAGTCTTCTGAAGTTGCACAAGGTCCATGCTCTTCTTTTTGCCCTCACAGTGCTCATTCTCATTGATCCATGCAGTGATTTATCCCTTTGGTGCCAGTGATGTGTCTGTAGCAGGATGGGGCGGCAGCGGGGGGGGGGAGGGAGTGTGTTTCAAGATTTGACATTTGCAAGTTGTTTACCAAAGAAGAAGAAAATTCTTCTCCTGCCTAAAACTAATGGTGATCTAGACTCCTGGGACCAGATGCCCTCCAATGCATGAACAAGCTGTGGTATCTGAAGAAGTGTGTATGCAAATGAAAGCTTATACGCAGAACAAACTTAATTGGTTTCTAAGGTGTTACTAGACAATTTCTTATTTATTTTGACTGTGTCAGACCAACACGGCTACATACCTGAAGTTGTGGCCAGTATTGGTATGCTTAGATTGTTTTGAAGATTGTTTTGAAGCTGAGCAACCACAATGGGATGAACCTTCTAAAAAACATCTCTTTCCACATGTCGAAAGGCTTATTCACACTTCCTCTTGAACTGCTTCTTCTTTAGTGCTCAGTCAGAGCAAACGGCAGTTTGAGTTTTTCCAGATTGCCCTTGGCTTCCATTTAGAGCTAAAGAACAGGTTTTCCCCAGGCTAGGAAAGGAGCAGGCCAAGGGGGAAAGGATGGGGACTAGCAGAGTTAGTTTGGCCTTCCTCTCTCTGGCTCTGGCTCGGCCTCCTGCTTGGGCTCCCTGCCTTCATCCCTCCCAGTGCCAATGGGCACCAGCCTCCAGTGCTGATGGGGAGAGCAGAAGAGCAGAGCACATCTGGTGCTGGCAGCAAAGGAGGTAACTGATGACAGGAGGAAGACTTTCACCTTTTAATTTCATGGATCTTTGCCAAGCCTTTGTCTTTCTTTCTTTAAAACATAAAGTAGCTCCACTGCATTATCCCTGCATTGTGATCTTTTGTCATCATTTCTGAGACTTCTTATAGTAATTTCAGTAAGCAGTATTCCTGTGATCACTGAGAGCTGTTTTCAGCATGGCTGAAAATAATAACATTTCCCCCGGTTAATTTTGAAACAGACAACAAGGCTTCACTCTGCGGATTTTCTTGTATGTCTGTTTTCTCAGTCTTAGGGGTAGGGAATATTTTATGTTTGCTATTTGTTTTCCTAAGTCTTCCAAGCATTGTTAGATAGTTTGTCTAATAATAAAGAAATGTTTTACATGAGAAGAGCCTGGAGGATCAGGCCCATGGCCCGCCTGGTCCACCATCCTGATCTCCCAGAGGCCAACCAGGTGGCTGTAGGAACTTCAGAAGCAGGATCCAAGCCCAAGAGCAGACTGAGCCCTCCTGCGGTTTCCAGCAACTGGTCTTGAGAAGCATGCTCTTTATGACTGTGGAGACAGAAGATAGCTATTGTGGCTAGTCGCCATTGATAACTTTATTCTCCATGAATTTGTCTAATCCTGTTAGAACTCATGGATACCCAATGAAGCTGAATGTTGGAAGATTCAGCGCAGACAAAAGAGAGGATTTCTTCGTATAGCACACTTGCTCCTACAGGGAGCAGTGATGGCCACCAACTTGGAGGGCTTTCAAAGAGGATTAGACACATTCACAGAGGAGGCTATCAATGGCTATGAGGCTCTGTGGTGGCCCTCCGCTGCCACCTTCATATCTGCTTCTGAATACCAGCTGCTGGAAACTGCAGGAGGGGAGAGTGCTGCTGTGGTCTGTTCCTGCTTGTGAGCTCCCATTGGGTGATCTTGGGGGCCAGACAACTCCTGATGCTGAGGCTCCCCCCCCCTTGATTTACGGTATCCCTAAAGGACTGAGGACTTTTGGCATGTCAAGAAGTCAATGTCCACTTTTGTTACAAACAGGTTTTTGCTTGTGATGGAAAACACTGAAGCAGGTTCCAGGTGGCCATGGAACCCAAATGAGGGTGTGTTGATTTCATGTAGGTAGTGAATGAAAAATTGAAACTAATAGGCATCATTTTTTTCATATGTTACTAGTAAAGAAATCAATGTCAGAGTAACAAATGATTTCAGAATATCATGTATTCTTTCATTTTTATTTAGTCAGCTTTGATTTCACTTATTATCTAGAATATGTAAGATGAAAGGATGGGTTGGGGGACCGTTTCAGTTATATCTATTTTATGTCTAAGACTTTGTCACCAATTACTGCTCACAAAGTGGGAAACAAAAGAAAATCAATGGGATTTTTCAGGCCCTAGGGACTAGGGAGGTGTTTTTGAAAAGCTGTAAAGCTGTAATGTTTGTCTAACCATCTATGAGGGGTTTTTGTTTGGTTGTTTGGTTTTGTTGCATTGTGTTGCCTTGGGCAATATAAAGCAACTAACAAATTTAATAAATAATAGTAATAATAAACAAGCTTTGGGAAGCTTTGTAGCCCAATGTAAGGCAGAAATAAATCCTATTAGAGTTTGTTCTCCATCCCTGTTTCCCTTGACTTATTTATCTTATGGTGGGATTTCGGAGAGTAAAAGATTTCTTCTCAAAATGTCATGGACTAGTTGGAGGCAGAGGAGTGGTGGGAGGCACCAGCTGGGGAACTCCCAGGGGAAGAAGGCTCAGATCCCAGGGATAGGTAGTAGGACAACAATGAGTGGTCAGAGGGACAAGAGGGAGCTGACTGGGAGAAGGAGATGTCAGAAGCTGAAGAGATAAGAGGACTTAGTAAGCATGAGGACTCTGTGGCAGAGAGAAGGTCAGAAACAGAGTCAGAAGCTGAAAGCAGGAAAGGAGGGGAGGCCAAGAAGCAGAGATGGGTGTGGATGGTGAAGAGGCATGGGACTTCCCCCTCCTGCAGGGACCAGCTCCCCACCCCACCCCACCCCACCCCATCTCCCAGATCACAAAGAGGTATGAAGTGTTAAGTATAATTGTTTTAATTCACAATGAAATGTATTGCTGATAGAATTTAATTGGAAGATTCCACTGAAGCTAAATTAAGAGCGAAAAGTGCTCTCTGCACTGCCTTGATGGGTTGATAAATAACTGTTATTGTTTTCAGGTAGCTCTGATATGGTGTTCTAACCTTACATCACATGAGAGGTATTGAATTGCAAATTTGCCATCTGGGAAGGGTAATGGGTGAGTTCTTTATTCTCAGACTCTAGAAGCGGAAGGTTGTAGCTGACTCTCCAGGAGCTGCAGTTCCTAAGCCAGGATGCAGGCTGGAAGGCAGGCAGTAGGGAGAGACAGGCCTCTGCTTCTAGGTCAGTGGAAGTCATTTCATACTTTGTAAGATGCTGAGTCTACGTCTTGGACTGGTACAAGTCTGATGGAATGGTATCATTTGATGTTTAAGTTCTGTTTTGAAGAAAGTAAAGTTTTGAACAATCTAATAGGTCTGGATGATGCTTCATTTCAAAACAAGTCAGTTTTTATGCATCCAGTTGTTTCAAACTGCGCAATATTAATATCTGCAATATAAAGAGGGCAGAGAAACAACAGACAAGATGAAGAAGCCTCAGAGTGCTTGAGAAGGAACTGGGAGGAGAGGGGACCTTCAGTCCTCGCATCGGCCTCATAGGGGCTAGTTGCACCAGGATGAGTTGCTGTTCTCACTAGGCCCGGCCTCCTGGGCTGCCTTGTTTCCTTGAATAAAGAGTCAGCATCACTGAAACCATGTGAGTTATGGCTGACCTGATTCTGGCACCTGCCCCTGTCACAAATGGGTGCTCAGGGCACATTGCAACAGTTTAATTGTCTGGGGCATCTAGGAGGAAGAGCAGACCACGAAATAAGCCTCCATTACGTAAAAGTGTCAGAAGAAGCAGGCAAGAAAACACCAGGCACCTGCTCCACTCAGACTGTCCTTCTCACCTTGCCAACTTGCCACGCAGGGATTCTGTGATGACATGTGGCCGATGCAGGCCAACAAATGGGCCCAGTGCCTTCTAATTACGTGGATATGGGGAATAAGGTTTGATTCTTATCAGTTTAAAAAGTAGATGTGGAACCTTGACAAATCCTATATCTAACCTAAATCTTTTAAGGAATGTGTGACGCAGGAAGAAAGCCGACTGGAACAAAACATACCAAGCCTAAAATGTTCATGGGAAAAGAAATAGCCAAGTACAGTGGTACCTCGGGTTAAGTACTTAATTCGTTCCGGAGGTCCATTCTTAACCTGAAACTGTTCTTAACCTGAAGCACCAGCTAATGGGGCCTCCTGCTGCTGCTGTGCCACCGGAACACAGTTTCTGTTATCATCCTGAAGCATCCTCTTAACCCGAGGTACTATTTCTGGGTTAGCGGTGTCTGTAACCTGAAGCGTATGTAACCTGAAGTGTATGTAACCCGAGGTGCCACTGTAATAATAATAATAAGAAGAAGAATAATACATATTTGATTAATCCCTGTACACAGTGTACCTATGTATTTATTTGCTGTAATAAAATAAGTTTTCAGCAGTACCTTTTTTTAAAAAAGAAACCCTGTGATGTTATTCTGGGATTATAACAAAACTTTTGCCTTTAATTCAACTGCCCATTTTTGTCTTCCACATCTGGGTGAAGTACCGTAGGGACTATCATCAGGGTTTCATATGCCATCATAATCTTTCTGTATGTGCTGTGTGGTCTTGAGGAGACATCAAACAATGTATTCTAGCTAGGTGATCAGGAAGTATCTTTTCTACTCTTTGAGAGGATAAAAATAACATAGATAAAAGGAGCATCTTCTTTAGAAGGCAGAATTCAAGTAATTTCAGGTGGAAGTCCAAAAAAAGAAAAAGAAAAAGTGTATTGTTGAAATGATGAATCACCTCAGAAGCATAATCTATTTATCTGCATGTTTTGTGATTCCTTTGAAGCCTTGTATCTTAGGAAATAATATATATTAGAGTCCTTTGAAATAAGCTCACTTTTCCTTTGTGATCATTGTACTGATTCTCTCTTCCTAGCAGACACATATTCCCTCCCCCCCCCCACTTTATACCTGTAGCTCTACTTTGACTGTGTATAACACGGGATAAACTTCTGTGCGGTAAGGGTGGCCTAGTTTTCAGGGCCAAACTAGACAGCATGTTGTGATCCATTGAGTGGATCTCTTAAGGTCTTTAGCGCTCTTTTTCTATGAGTTATGTGAAAGGGGCATCCAGGGATTATGAGGAGCAGGAGCTGCACAGCTCACCCCAAGCATCGGACTTCAGGCACCAGACAGAAGCATCTCTGATTCCAGGGACAGGGTGACCATCACAGCCCCACTCTCAGCAATCACGCAGTGCCCCCCACCTTCCCCAAAAGCTAAAGTTATACCATCATGGGTGATTTTTTTCTAATAAACAGAGCAAAGAAAGGAAGTGAGGAAGGATAATTTAAGGAAAGCCGAGGGTTAACATTATGCCTGAACCATTTCCGATCAAAATAGACCCTAGTGACTGCTAATAGCCTCACAATATATATCCATATTGTATTATATTTTACCCCAAGTGATTAATGGTGGTGGGGATTTTGTTTCAGAAAAAGATGCAATGATTGGTCCTCTGACTCTAAGCACCACAGTCCTGATCCAGTCAGATCTTCCACATGGCTGAACTGTTCATGTGAACAATTGTACAGACAAAGGCTTGCATGCAGTCAGAGTTCCAGAAAACCCAAAAACTTTTGCCTGTAGTGCATATGTACAAAGGCTCTACTCACCATTTGCACGTTCCTCTGTGCATGAGTAATAGCTTCTGAACAGGGCTGTTGCACTAGCCACTCATTGATCTCCACATAGTATCTAATTTTTGTCCTTAATAAATAGTAAATCTGTATGAGGGGCACTACTCTTGACCTGCTGATGGATATTTCAGATGTCTGAATGACTATCTCTTAAAAAAATAAAAATCCCTCCACACAGCTGTCACATGGAAGATGGAACAAGCTTGTTTTCTCCTACTCTGGAGGGTAGAAATCAAACCCGTGGTTTTAAGTTGCAAGAAAGGAGATTCTGACTAAACATACAAAAAATAATAATAATCTCACAGTAAGAGCTGTTTGACAGTGGAATGGACTCCCTCGAAAGGTATGGAGTCTCTTTCATGGGAGTTTTTAACACAGAGGTTGGATGGCCATCTGTCGGGAATGCTTTAGCTGAGATTCCTGCATTGCAGAGGGTTAGACTAAGGACCCTTGGGGTCCCTTCCAACTCTACAATTCTCTAATTCTATGAATCCTGCAGATCAGAGAATCAAACCTTACTTTATGTGATGATATGGTTTGCGAAAACAGTTCCAAACATCCTTCTTTTAGGGAAACCAAATACATTAAATGTAGACTTCAACATACTGGCATATAAACATATGCCATGTGTGCCTTAATAAACAATAAACAAAACCATGTGAAACTTCTACTACTCCTATTAATTCTTTCAGATATTTAAGTAAGTAATGAAAGAGGGCTGTATTCAAGGCAGTGTTTACTCACAGTCCCAGGAGCACCATGATTTTCAGTTGTGCGACAGGAACTCCCCCTGCGCATCTGCTAAATCTGTCCCAGGGGTTTCCCCAATCCTCTGGAGGGCATGGGATGCACACAGGGGGAGGTGTGTATGTGTGTGAGTGTGCATGAAATGTTGGTTGTGTGAAAACCTTGCCCTTTCGTGACGTTTCAGCTGGATACTGCCTAGTGTGTTGGTCAGCACAAAGCGTCACTAAGACTTATTACTTCAACATGCTTCTTATTTGTATTCCATAGAAACAGAGTTGCAAAGTTGGAAGGGTTGGTGACCCCGTTGGTCATCTAGTCCAACCCCCTGCAGTGCAATTAGATCATACATGACAGATGGTCATCCAACCTCTGCTTAAAAACCTCCAAGGAAACCTGATCTGGGCACTCAGCTTCTGTTGATGCAGCCTAGAATAGCATTAGCTTTTTTTTTGCTGCTGCATCACACTGTGGACTCATATTAAGCTTATGGTCTACTAAGACCCCTAGACCCTTTTCACAACTGGCAAGCTGGGGTCTCCCATCTTCTCTTTGTGCAGCTGGTTATTCTTGCCTAAGTGTAGAACCTGACATTTGTTCCTGTGGAAATTCATTTTGCTGGTTTGGGCCCAGTTCTCCAATCTTATAATCACTGGTCTTGTGTTTGTTTTCTGCAAGGACAAACACATATGTTAGATTTGTAGCATGGACATTTATTCATTTCCTTTGACCACATGTACTCCATGTATTTGGAAACATCTTTGAGCAGACTATTTATTTATTTATTTGAAACATTGGTATCCTACCTTTGTATCTTCCTGCACATTCTCGTCTTATGAGAAATTTTGCTCCTGTTAATTTAGTAGTAGTTAGATAGATCACTATAGTCCTGTAGAGGCATGAGGTTACTCAAACAATACCAGAGACAATTGTTGCACCCTAGAAAAACTTTCAGAAGTTGAGCCTATCCATTGCATGTCATGGAATAAATCTGAAGATCTTATGATGTTCTGAAAGGTGTTACCTGTCCACGCTCTTATATGTGTGTCCCTGGGGGGCAACACTTGTATATCTGACATTACTAATTCTTATTGAATAGTTTGTTTCTGCTAACTTATTTATGTGATTTACCATCTACTTCTGAAAACCTTCCTCTCTGGGATTTCCTTGAACTGAAATTTCAGAGGAACATATTTATTGGGCTGATTAAAGACCTATGCTTGCAACCTTCTGAGAGCTGATGGAGCCGGTTGGCATCCCTGTGGCAAATTTCACACCTCCCAGGCAGATCATCTAGGAGAATTTACTGCATGAGTTGGGACCATCGATGTGGATTGAAGGTACGGAGACTCACTGTTTGAAGTCCCCAGCATAGGAAATAAATTTTACCAAACAATTCATCCAGTGAGTGGGAGTAAGAACTATAGGGATGCCAATTGCCATAGTGAATCTAATGCCTCACTCAGCACTTCAGATGTTTTGTTGGCATCCACCTGTCTCGAAAGACAAAGAGGTGCACCTGCAGGGGCAAAGTCCAACTGCTGGAAAATCACAGCAACTGCTCTGGCTGCAGAGACCAATAACACAGGTCTCTGCTGCCTCCCATACTGTTTTTGCTGTGTTAGCAGCACCAAAATGACCTCCCCAGGGTGCAAGCCTGGGCATTGCATATGGAAGGCCTGGGCTGCCCAGATGACAAGACCTCTTGGCCTCACTGAGGTGGCCCAAAGGAAAGCAGAGCAAGACGTTTGGCACCAGTTTGGCTGCAGGAGTTGCCGGAAGGAGGCATAAAAGGTATCATCCAACCATCTCAGCGACTCTGCTCTGGATTTGTGGAGGGTTTACTCCTCAGTCTTTTCTTCTCCTGAAGTGACAAGCTGGTTATATGCAAATTGGTAGGATTAGACCATGCCAAACTTCTGGGCACTCAGTTACAGATAGGTAGCCGTGTTGGTCTGCCATAGTCAAAATAAAAAAATTCCTTCCAGTAGCACCTTAAAGACCAACTGAGTTAGTTCTTGGTATGAGATTTCGTGTGCATGCACACTTCTTCAGATACACTGAAACAGAAGTTGCCAGATCCTTCTATATAGTGAGAAGGTGGGGAGGGGTATTACTCAGAAGGGTGGTGGGAATGGGAGATTGGCAGATAGCTGAGATGAGCCTGTTGACGACTCTTAACGACTGCAATAGGTCTTACAGGAAAAGGCAAGGGGTGAGAAGGTGAGAAATGGCTTAGTCGTGTATAATGAGATAAGAATCCAATGTCTCTGTTCAGACCAGGTCTCTCCATGGTTCTAAGTTTGGTAATGAGTTGCAATTCAGCAGCTTCTCTTTCCAGTCTATTTCTGAAATTCCTTTGTAGTAAAACAGCTACTTTGAGATCTTGTATAGAATGTCCTGGGAGATTGAAGTGTTCTCCTACTGGTTTCTCTGTTTTGTGATTCTTGATGTCAGATTTATGTCCGTTTATTCTTTGGCGTAAGGTTTGGCCTGTTTGTCCAATAGAGAGAGCTGAAGGACACTGTTGGGATGCAGTAACGTATGTAATTTTAGTAACTGTCTGCCTATTCCATAGTTTCAGGTACCCATTTTAAATATCTAGCTGGGTTCTAACCAGAAGAGGTGCTCTTATTTGCCCCATTTTCAATAGACTCTATAGACTCCTGCCCAGAAGTGGGTCCCTTGGTTTAGCTAAGCAAGTATAACAAGTATAACATTTGACATTTACAGATATAAAAGTCCTCTCCACATACTTCCTTCCACCCATGTTAGAGATGTGACTATGTCTATTCTTGCTTTAAATAAGAACTTTTACATGCAGTTTATGAACTGTGTTTCCTCTAAAGTAATTATTCTGAAACCTGCAGAAGTTTCTGTCACTTTGAGCCTCTGGAAATGAAATCTTCTCCACCCAGAAGGGAGGGAATTTTCCTTTGCAAGAGGCATTTGATTTATATGAGAAGTACATGGGCAGGGATTAATTCAGTTTTCATCAAAAATTCATCAAAGGGGTGGCAACTCTACATAATCTTTTTCCTTACGATACAGATCAGTCCATTTCATTAGCATTTTAAAAAAAATTAAATGGTGGTTGCTTTCTATTTATGCTGCTCAAAGTCAAGACAGGCAAAATTTATACATCTCCACAGTAAGTGCTGAAAATTGCTCCCAGTCTGAATCTAGCAGGAGTCCTTGTTTCCATGCATACGCAATCTGAGTAACTGCATGTAATGAGATGCTCAGGGCCACTTGCCACATGATGATTTAATGACAAGAGAGTGTTCCTCCCATTGCTACCACTCAGTGGATTTGTAACTGGCTGACTGACCGGACCCAAAGGGTGCTCATCAATGGTTCCTCTTCATCCTGGAGAAGAGTGACTAGTGGGGTGCCATAGGGTTCTGTCTTGGGCCCGGTCTTATTCAACATCTTTATCAATGACTTGGATGATGGACTCAAGGGCATCCTGATCAAATTTGCAGATGACACCAAACTGGGAGGGGTGGCTAACACCCCAGAGGACAGGATCACACTTCAAAACGACCTTGGCAGATTAGAGAACTGGGCCAAAACAAACAAGATGAATTTTAACAGGGAGAAATGTAAAGTATTGCACTTGGGCAAAAAAAATGAGAGGCACAAATACAAGATGGGTGACACCTGGTTTGAGAGCAGTACATGTGAAAAGGATCTAGGAGTCTTGGTTGACCACAAACTTGACATGAGTCAACAGTGTGACGGGGCAGCTAAAAAAGCCAACACAATTCTGGGCTGCATCAATAGGAGTATAGCATCTAGATCAAGGGAAGTAATAGTGCCACTGTATTCTGCTCTGGTCAGACCTCACCTGGAGTACTGTGTCCAGTTCTGGGCACCACAGTTCAAGAAGGACACTGACAAACTGGAACGTGTCCAGAGGAGGGCAACCAAAATGGTCAAAGGCCTGGAAACGATGCCTTATGAGGAACGGCTAAGGGAGCTGGGCATGTTTAGCCTGGAGAAGAGGAGGTTAAGGGGTGATATGATAGCCATGTTCAAATATATAAAAGGATGTCACATAGAGTATGGAGAAAGGTTTTTTCTGCTGCTCCAGAGAAGCGGACACGGAGCAATGGATCCAAACTACAAGAAAGAAGATTCCACCTAAACATTAGGAAGAACTTCCTGACAGTAAGAGCTGTTCGACAGTGGAATTTGCTGCCAAGGAGTGTGGTGGAGTCTCCTACTTTGGAGGTCTTTAAGCAGAGGCTTGACAACCATATGTCAGGAGTGCTCTGATGGTGTTTCCTGCTTGGCAGGGGGTTGGACTCGATGGCCCTTGTGGTCTCTTCCAACTCTATGATTCTATGATTCTAGGAGGGGGTCAGACTATGCCTTGGCCAAAGGCCTGGTGGAACAGCTCTGTCTTGCAGGCCCTGCGGAAAGATGTCAAGTCCTACAGGGCCCTAGTCTCTTGTGACAGAGTGTTCCACTAGATCGGAGCCACAGCCAAAAAAGCCCTGGCTCTGGTTGATGCCAGCCTAACCTCTCTGTGGCCTGGGACCTCCAAGATGTTTTTGTTTGAAGACCGTAAGGTGCTCCGTGGGACATAGCAGGAGAGGCGGTCCTGTAGGTACGAGGGTCCTAGGCCGTATAGGGCTTTAAAGGTCAAAGCCAGCACCTTAAACCTGACCCTGTACTCCACCAGGAGTCAGTGCAGCTGGTAAAGCACTGGATGAATGTGATCCCATGGCGAGGACCCCGTAAGGAGCCTCGCCATGGCATTCTGCACCTGCCGGAGTTTCTGGGTCAGTCTCAAGGGCAACCCCACGTACAGTGAGTTACAATAATCAACTCTGGAGGTGACCGTCGCGTGGATCACAGTGGCTAGGTCAGGGCGAGAGAGGTAAGGAGCCAACTGCTTAGCTTGGCAGAGATGAAAAAATGCCGCCTTTGTTATAGCTGCAATCTGCGCCTCCATGGAAATGGAGGTGTCGAAGATTACACCCAAACTCTTAACGGATGGTGCTGGCACTAATTGCGCCCCCGCAAGAGATGGGAGTTGCCCCCCCATCCCATATTGTCCCAGCCCAGCCAAAGGACCTCTGTCTTCGAAGGATTTAACTTCAGCTGGCTCCCATGTAACCATCCAGCCACAGCTTCTAAACATCTGATCAGTGTGTCTGGGGCTGAGTCAGGATGGCCATCCAGCAACAGATAGAGTCGGGTGTCATCAGCATACTGATGGCAGCCCAACCCCAAACCCCGGACAAGCTGGGCAAGGAGGCGCATAAAAATGTAGAAAAGCATAGGGGAGAGTATCGCACCCTGTGGCACTCCACACACCAAGGAGTGCTGCGATGACAGTCCCCCCCCCCCAAGTGCCACCCTCTGTACCCGACCAGAGAGAAACGAGTGCAGCCATTGAAAGACTATGCCTGGTTACCTACGTCGGTGAGGTGGTGGTCCAGGAGTTCATGATCAAACCATGTTGAAGGCTGCTGGCAGGTCTAAAAGAATCAGCACCCCTGCCCCGCTTCGATCCAGCTGCCTGTGGAGATCATCTGTTAGGGCGACCAGAGCCGTCTCGGTCCCATGACCAGAGCGGAAGCTGGATTGGAATGGATCCAGAGCCGATGTTTCATCGAGAAACCCACCAAGTTGTTCAGCAACCACTCTCAATCACCTTACCCAGGAATGGAAGATTTGAAACCGGGCGGTAATTGGATAGATCTAAAGGATCTAATGATGTTTTCTTTAAGAGTGGGCGCACCACTGCCTCCTTCAGTTCCCCTGGGAATGTCCCGGTGCCTCAGCCTCAAGAGGAAGAGGCTGAGGTTTGAAAGATCAAAGGAAAGTGTGTTGTGGTGAACTGGCAGTAGCTGAGATACTGGAACATGCATACATGCTTCTTACACAAGATGTGTAAGAAAATTACACACTTTGTGGGGAAATACATTTAGAAATATGCATATGAGATAAAATACATATTTAAATATATATTTGTGGTAAAATACTATTTAAATATAAATTTTCAAATGGATTTTAAAAAAAGAATTCAGATTAATGTGGACATGGGATGGAAAAATAATTATGAATGAAACTGGCATAGAACGGAAGCAGATTACTATCCACATCTGTGCTACACCTGTTTTCCCAGCACAGAAGCTCTTTCACTCCACTCCCTGTCATTCTGAGACATATATTGCCCAGAAATAAACCAGAGCTTCCATATTTTTTTATTTTTAGATTAAAGACACACTTTGCTCATACACTCAAAAAGGTATTTCATTTTCTAAAAATGAATGTGCTACCAAGAATTGCTATTTTTATTTCAATCCATACCCATGATAAGCGGGGCAGGATACTTCAGAGAATGGCAGAAAACAATATCTAAATTTGTATGGCAGCGGAAGAAACCAAGAATAAAATATAAGTTACTGATAGACTCTAAATAAAGAGGTGGCTTCTCCCTGCCAGATTTGAAGTTATATTATGAGGTGTCCTGCCTTTGCTGGCTGCGGGATTAGATTTTGCTAAAAAACACATATTTATTAGATTTGGGAGGTCATGATAACAGGCTTGGGTGGCATGCATATTTGTGGCATGGTAAAACAAAAGCACACAAAGGCCTCCTGAACCACTTGGTAAGAAAATCAATCTACGAGGTATGGGATAGATTCAAAAACCTACTAGAGCGCAGAACACCATGGTGGCTCTCTCCATTGGAAGCAATTTCAGTTAAAAAATGAAATATGAGAGGGGACTGGGCCACTTATAAAGATTTGTTAATAGAGGCAGAAGGCCAACTAAAATTGAGAAGATTTGAAGGTATAAGAGAATTATTAACAGATAGGTTACAGTATCATCAATTAAATAATGTTTTTAAGGTAGACAAAAAAAGGTTTTGATACAGTGAGGTCGAGGTTCGAAATAGATCTGTTGGAAAACAATGTGAAAGTGCTATCAAATGTACAAATTACTTTTGGAATAGCATACAAAAGACAAAAAAGTCAAGGCAGTGATGATACACTGGGCTAGAGATTTTGGATATAATATCCAACTTTCATCCTGGAAAAAATTATGGAAAGAGGAAATAAAATTTACTGCATGCTATTTGTTGAAAGAAAACTATATGAAAATGATGTATCGTTGGTATCTAACACCAAGTAAAATTGCAAAAATGTACAAAACAAGTTCAAATCTGTGTTGGAAATGCAAAGGGGTGGAAGGTACTTCTTACCATATGTGGTGGGCATGTTCAGTGGTAAAAGCTTTCTGGGAAATGATATAAATGAATTAAAGAAAATGTTTGAAAACACATTTGTTAAAATACCAGAAGCTTTTTGGTTTGGTACAACAGATGAAGAGATACCATAAGAGGATAAAAGACTTTTTTATGTATGCAAAGACAGCAGCAAGAATGCTACTAGCCCAGAGGAAGGAGAAGTACCAACAAGAGAAGAATGGCAGACAAAACTGATGGAGTATGCAGAGATGGTGAAATTGACAGGGAAGATCCAAAACCAGGAAGATCAAGTATTTTTAAAAGACTGGAGTAAATTTATAATTTATTTAAAAGACTACTGTAAACAGTTAAAATAATTGGCAGGGATGTAGTGACACTTGTAATGTGAAACTATGGTAACTATGGCTATATAACAGATGGATAATGGTAAAAGATGCAGAAAACTTTATCTTAAATATGGAACCCATGGAGTGAGGGAAGGAGGTTCAAGGGTTCAAAAGAACCTTTTATTGTAAGGTTTGAAATGGTTAAATTTAAAATGTATAAAATTATGTAAAACTAATAAAAATGTTATATATAGCTTACATTCTATGTCTGACATAAGGTCAGTTTAGTGGAAGGACAGGTGTAAATAAAAATGAATAAAGTTAAATGGTGCACAATAAAACTGAGTGACATTTTCTAAATGTTTTTAGAAAACTACATTTTCTAAATCAGTTCCCAAAACCATGGGAAACACTGAAGTTTATGTGATGCTGTAACACTGTAACATTACATATGTGTGTAATTAGATGGCTGACCATTAGAAGTTTTTGACTGTAACGTCTGGATGACCAAGATCAGACCTAATAAATAACTAGGTGTGCTTTTCCTGAAACTCTAGAATTCCCCATGCAGTTATATTTTAGAAAGGGCCCCTCTAACAATATTTCAAGTAGTCTAATCCCTGGAAAACTCTGTCACATCTTCTTACTGAATGTGTCAATTGGTAGCTCTAGATGTGTGAAGAAAAGACTATTCATAATTACACAAAAGTGTATTTGATTGTAAAAAGGACTTTCTATACCCCAAAAGTAACTTTTGAAATGCTTTGAACTCCTGATACCTTCACATTTTTCAACTCTGGAATCCCTGTTTATGAAACTTCATAGCAAAACCCATTTCACTTCCAAAAAGTATTTTCTCTTTCACAAAGTACCATCATGGGATAGAATCATCTCTCTGCTATAGTCTCTGGCAAAACCGAAGTGCACATAGAGTTTTGCTATGGTATAGACAATCATTTCAGCAGAATTACTACTGAAAAGAGGGGGAGAGCAAAAAGCCACAAAATATGAAAAAGGCAGCCCATTTCAGAGTCTAAAAACAACACTGGATTTCCTGCTGTGTGTAATGTATAAGATCGCAACATACACTAACAGCATTGCAACTGAAACCAACCATGGTGGATGTAACTACAAGCCTTCTATGCAGTTCCCCCTCTCTTTAATTTTACGCGTTTTGCTGGAGAAATGTTAACAGCACCATGATGGGCTCTAAATGAAAGCACTACGTTATAGTGATATGTACTCGCAATAAGACCCAATACCAAAGCTCCATTGGCCTGTAATTCGCTGCTGTAATGGGAGCTTTCTCCTACTGGCAATAAAGGACAGTGCTCTGATGAATCATTGCTGTTTTAGCTTTCTAATTTGATCACAGCTTCATGCTATATAAGCCCTTTTAGGTTAGCTAGCTTGTAGGATCGAGAAACAGAAAGGATATTGATTATTGTACTGTGTTTTCAAAGTCAAAGGAATATTCATGGTGGTGCTTGAATCTTTAATTCTTCCTGAGACTAGAATTGTCACCCAAATCCCATTTTAAGCAAAATTTGAAGTGAATTTTGAGGTTCTTCCTCAGAAAACCCATCAGATGATTTTCTAAGCAAGCAAAAATAAATCCAGGAAGACTAGCAGAGCTTGTCAAGTCTAGCTGCAGTAGTCATTCTTCCTACAGCGAAAGTGAGAGGAAAACAGACCTCATAACTTAATACTGCAGGTTGGGGATGCCCTTTCTGAATACATTAAAATGTTTCTGCCCAGGGCTGGCCCAAGACATTTTGGCACCTGAGGCCACCCACAAAATGGCACACACACGTCCCCTCCAGGGAAGGAGTGAGTGAAGATATACACCAGGAACAAGGGGGGAATAAAGATCAACATCGGGATCGGCTGCCCCTGGGAATCCTGCTACCTGAGACGGTCACCTCAAAGTGCCACGTGGGTGGGCCAGCCTTGGTTTCTGCATATAGAAAACCAGCACAAAAGGCTGGCCTAGAACTTATTTCCCCAGTATGCTAGTTTTCTGTCTGAAGGCCTTTTTGTACCTAAGTGTTTTCTCTTGCCTGTAGCCTAGAATTGGTTCTGACTGCCACTTCATCCCCTCTCCCCATCACATTCCCATATGTATCAGATTCGACCTGCTTTCAAATGCAGTACTGTGAAGTCTGGACTCCTGATTTGTTTGTTTGTTTTTGTTTGCCTGGTTTACTTTAAATTGCCCTTTTATTTTTGGCGATGTAAAGGAAAACATGGCTCTGGTCTTCTATTCAACATCTTAGTAAAATCAAACAAGCCTGTGTCCACCTTTTAGAGCCAATGTGTGAAAGGCATTAGACTGACTGACAAGAAACTTCTCTCCCTGTCAATTACACCAATAATTTTTCTCCAGTTGGCTATTTTATTTTTTTCTGGATTATATAAGAGGTCTGTCAAAGAGGCTCACAACCCTTAATGTAATGCCAGGGAGGTCCTGGGGTTGCAACCTACCAGAAGCAGCTTTATGCAGGGGACCTTTCTTTGTTGGAGAATGTTGCATGATTATATTAATACAAACCAGTAATAATTGGATTTGTTCTCATGGTTATGTGTACATAAATGAATGAAATGGAACTGCAGTGTAAGGTTTTCAAATTGAAAGAGAGAGCAAAGCCTATTGGAATTTCAGTTACTCTGCTAAAGAATGCTACTCGCTTTCTGCAACCAGCCCGGCTTACAATGGGGAACATAGCTCCCCAGTCCTCTTCATGTTTTTGTTCCCTTACCTGAGACAGGAGCAGATGGTGCTGCGTAGTCTCAGGTTAATCACTGTGTGAGAGACCTGGGCTGGATGCCAGCCCCTCTTCACAATCCACAGTGAGAACAAGAGAAGCTGAACCTTACATAAGATTCACAAGCCAAGTCTTTGCATTTTAAGCAGACATCTGTTAGGACATTGAAAATTTGCCTGTTATCAGAATTCGGACTAAGCTGCTCACATGGCAGGCTGCCATGTCTCTCTCCTCTGGTGGGCCTATCAGTTCCTACGGAATTTAAACTTGCATGAGGAACACAATGTCTCCCATTGTAAAGCAATTGTTCTAATCCTGTACCAAGTCTTCAGAGGAACTGACGGATTGCTAATTCTTATTCTTCTCCTCAGCTTCATTCTATTGTCTTAGGAAACTCTATTCACAAGTCCTGGGCAATGCAACACTCAGGATACCTGTTCTTCCCTGTATCCACAGCTTCATTAGCCCCGTTGAGGCATTCTGAGAGCAGGTCTTGATGGGACAAATTTGACAGGTGGGTAGAGCCACTCATTTGACACCACTATGACGTCACATGATGCTGCACTTGGAAGCACCAAGTGATGAGACTTCATAGGACACCATGGTACTGTCCGAAAGCCTGTTTGAAAAACAGCCCCATGCTGCTCTTTACACCTCCAAAAAGCAGAGATTCATACAGTGGCTCACGGTTGTTATAGATGCTTCTAAGTTCCGACCAAGACTTACTCAATATTCAGAAAGATTTTCTGATTTAACAATTTCCCACAATTTTTATTATGCACTTGTCTGTAAGATTTTCTGATTTAACAGTTTCCCACAATTTTTATTATGCACTTGTCTGTCAGCCAGTAAAACAATAAATACCTCAAGAATGCTAAACCATGGGGACTTCCGGGTTAGCGCCTCCGGCAATGGCGGATTTCCTCTGATCGGGAGGAATCCGCTTCGTGGAAATTAGGGTCTGGACCGCCACGGCGAGGCGGAGACCCATCAAAAACCACAGGCGGGAGAAGCCTGTGGACGTGGGATTCGGCAGGCACCTTTTGCGCCTCCCCTACTCATGGGGAAACCCGGTTTCAGGGATCCGGATCAACGTGGGGTGAGCGGCGTGGTGCTTCGAATCGACTGCTCTTTCACGGAGTGAAGCCGCATTGCTGTTGCCGGAGAGTGCTGACTTTTTCCTGTGGACAATTGGACTTTAAACAACTACCCGTGAGTAGAACGGAAAATTGGACTATGAAACATCTTAATTTGGCACTGAAGCGGGAAGGTTCTAAACAGGAAGTCCGCCTTCCGCTTTTGTAAATAGATTGAAGCAAAGACATTGCAAGCTAAAGTCTGGAAAGTCTTTTGTAAAGGATTAAATCTCCATCGGCTAAAACTACTATACCCCCCTTGGAAGCAGGAGAAGAGGAGGGAAATTTTAGATTGTTCAAGCCTGCAGGAGAGAGAGTAAAGAAAGATAAATTTCCACCACCTTAAACCTGGGAACGGGTTGCTAGGAAGACAGACGTTTTGGGAAAGTGCATTGACTGTGAATAAAATGTTTGCTGACAGATAGTTAAAAAAGAGAAACATATTGATTCCAATGTTTCCTTTTGCATTTAAAAGGAACAAAATATTTGAAAAACGAAAGTAATTTTGTTGCTGGATCTGCTTTTAAAAGGACGGATACAAATGGAAATTGTTTCCCCTAGAGGGAGCTTTTGAACTGTTGTTGGAGTCGATCTGGGGAATTCTCCAGCTGTAGAGATTAAAGATTGTGAGAACCAGACATTGGCCTTGAACAAGAATGTGCCCAGAAGAAGCCTTAGTGATTGCTTTTTGCAAGACAAGCACTTTATTGGAACAGCTACATGAGAAGATGGATTTGATGACTGTTGCAGTTAATAATTTTGGACAAACAGTGAATACCTATATAGAAACCTCTCAGGAACCGACCCAGGAATCTGCTTTGACAGGGCAAGTTGTGCAGAAGACAAAGGAGGAGGTTGCTGTTGAACCTCAAGTAATACAAGTGGAGAGAGCCGCGGCCTTGCAGGAACATAAGCTGTTGTTTTTGATGACCGAACCTGGAGAAAGTCAGA
The DNA here is from genome assembly GCF_965113315.1 of Podarcis vaucheri. Lineage (NCBI taxonomy): Eukaryota > Metazoa > Chordata > Lepidosauria > Squamata > Lacertidae > Podarcis > Podarcis vaucheri. Next base: position 112,559,843 of record NC_138762.1, read on the forward strand.
TTTGGAGAGATGGAGTCTCGTTTGGATTGGAGATGGGAAATTGGATAGATCCTCCGATGCAGGGCTGTTCTGGCTCCTGGGATCTGGTTCTGCACCAGGGGGAGTCTGGAGTTGTCGGGGCCTTTAACTTTGGAGGGACTTTGAAACATGCCTTGAAATACCTTTTGGATTTTACTGGGTCGCCCGCTGTAGCGAAGGTGGGGACCCGCTAGAAATCCCAGGTTGAGGAAGCCTGGGAACGTGGGGGTTCGGCAGGGCACCAGGAGCGCCTCCCCTACTCGCGGGGAATCCCATTTAGGGGCTCCGGAGTGAAGTGGAGTGAGCAGCACGGTGCTACAAACTGACTGCTACTTTCACGGAGTGAAGCCACACAGCCATTGCCGGAGAGTGCTGACTTTTTCCTGTGGACATTCGGATTTAAAGTAATTACCTGTGAGTAAAGTGAAGAAATTGGATCTTTAAAAGCTGAATTAGGCTACGAATGGGGGAGGTGTAAAACAGGAAGTCCGCCTTCCTCTTTTTGTAAATAGTTGGAAGCAAAGAGGTTTAAACTAAAGCCTGAAAGACTGTGTTTAATGTTAAAATTTCCAGTATAAAAATAGTGAACCCCCCCCCCTTGGAAGCAAGGGAAAAGGGGGAGGATTCTTGGATGTTATTTGCCTGCAGAAAAAAAGGGAAAAGTTAACTTTTCACCATTCGGAACCTGGGAACGGCAGCCATTAAAATCGCTGCACTTCGGAGCTCCGCATTGACTGTGAATAGACTATTTGACTGTCAGTGAGTGAAACATTGTTTCAACTATTTTCTCCTGGTTTAAAAGTTTCAACTATTTCTTTCTGAACTAAAGTTAAGGCTTGATACTAATTACATTGGCGCAACTTGCTATTGCAATTCAAAAAAAAAAGAAAAAAAGGAAAAGGAAAAGGATACTTTGGACTAATACAAAATAAACAATAACTATTTCCCTCTAGAGGAGGACTTTGGAACTGCTACAAGGAGTGGAATTTTCCAGTCTTAAAGATAAAACTCTGGGACTGTACCTGACCTTGAGGGCCTTGAGTGTTATGGCAGATGGAAAAGAAAAAATAGATCCTTCTTTACAAGAAAAGACAAGGTCTGGGAATTCTTTTCGGAGAGCTTCTACATCTGGCCCTCCTGCTTCCTCTGCAGCTGCATCAATGCATACTAAACCAAAAGGAGGAATGCTTTTGGAAGAAGATTGGGCACTTGTTTTGAGTAAAATTAACAATTCCTTGGAACAAATGAATAAAAAATTGGACCAAAACTCACAAAAATTGGACCAAAATACACAAAGCATAAAAAGCTTGGAACAAAAGGTTAATTCTAATACAGAAGCTATAGAGACATTAGTTAAGGAGTCTAACTCAACTAGACAGACTGCAGAGGAAGTTAAGGAAAAGATTGTTACTGTTGAAGCGAAGGTAGCACAACTGGAAACAGAGGTTCCAGATGTGCGGAAACAAGTACAAGACCAGAAGTTGATGTTTTCTATGTTTGAGCTCAAGGAGAAACAGACAAATTTGAGAATTCGGGGAGTACCTGAACTAGAAAAAGACTCTTTGATAGACTATCTTACAGAGGAATTTGCAGCCTATTGGAACCAGGATCTGCAAAAAGAGGAGTTTAAAATTGTGAGAGCCTTCAGACTTGGAAGAGGAGGGAAGAAGGAGAAGAACAGAATAAGAGGCTGTTTGATTACACTCCGATCCAAAGAAGAGAGGGATAAAATATTGAGTTGGCATTACGAGGAGGCCTTGGCAATACACCAATTTAAAGTGGAGATATTTAAAGATATCCCTAAATATCTTTTAGATTTGAGATTTAACTTCAGATATCTGGTTGAACTGTTGAGAAGGAACAAAATCAACTTTCGGTGGGAATTTCCTCAAGGCTTATCCTTTAGTTTTAAAGGAAGGAAAATAAAGATAAGATCAGTAGAAGATCAGTAGAAGATAAAACAAAGTTTTATCAGTAGAAGATAAAACAAACCACGAAGAAGACCTACAGAAGGAAATTGGAAAAGAACCAATAACATCGGAAAGAGGATCACCAGACAGAGGACTGGAGCAAAGAGTACGGGAGAGAGCACCAACAAAAAAAGATACCCTGGACATTTCAGCATTGTCTTTTCGACTGGACGCCCCTGTTAACGAACCAGCGTTACCACCAACAGAAGAGGAGCAAGCTCTGGGAGCAGTTGGGGGAGCACCAAAGTAGCCACAGGATTGCGCTGCAGGCCTTGAGTTGGAATGTTAATGGCCTCAACAGTTCGGAAAAAAGGCGAAGAGTGTTTCATTTATTGAAAAAAGAGCAATTGGACTTGATTTGTCTACAAGAAACGCATGTGACAAGGTTACACAGGAAATTATTGAGTAATAAAAAATTAGGCCAAGAATTTATCTCATCGGATAAAGTTGAATAAGACGAAAACTAAAGTTTTAGAGAAAAATCTAAATGAGATTGAGAGAGACAAGTTCCAGAAGGAGACAGGATTGACATTGGTTAAGAAAGTGAAATATTTAGGGGTAAATATGACTGCTAAGAATGTGAATTTATTTAAGGATAACTATGAAAAATGTTGGACGGAAGTGAAAAAGGATTTAGAAATATGGTCAAATTTGAAGCTATCATTGCTAGGTCGAATTGCAGTGATTAAAATGAATGTATTGCCAAGAATATTATTTTTGTTTCAAACATTGCAAATTTTGGACAAGATGGACTGTTTCAAGAAGTGGCAGAGAGATATCTCTAGATTTGTCTGGCATGGCAAGAAGCCTCGTATAAAATTTAAAATATTAACAGATGCTAAAGAAAGAGGTGGATTTGCCCTGCCAGACCTTAAACTTTATTATGAATCAGCCGCATTTTGTTGGCTGAGAGAATGGATGCTTCTTGAAAATACGGATGTGTTGGATTTGGAAGGTTTTAATAATGTATTTGGTTGGCATGCATATTTGTGGTATGACAAGGTTAAAGCACATAAAGCGTTCAAAAACCATATTGTTAGAAAAGCACTGTTTAATGTTTGGGTAAGATATAAGGATTTGCTAGAAAGTAAAACCCCAAGACGGCTGTCACCAATGGAAGCAAAGGCTCAGAAAAAACTCAATATGGAGGCCAAATGGCCGAAGTATTGTGAAATTTTGGAACAAGAGGGAGACAGATTAAAATTGCAGAGTTTTGAAAAACTAAAAAATAAAGTGCGAGACTGGCTCCATTATTATCAAATAATGGAGGTATATAATGTGGATAAAAAAATAGGCTTCCAAGTGGAAAAATCAAAATTGGAAACAGAATTGTTAGACTCTAAAGTTAAGAATTTGTCAAGAATGTATAACTTGCTGTTGAAATGGAATACTCAAGATGAAACGGTGAAATATGCTATGATTAAATGGGCACAAGATGTGGGACATAACATTATGATGGCTGACTGGGAACAGTTATGGACCACAAGTATGAAGTTTACAGCATGTAATGCCTTAAAAGAGAACTTAATGAAAATGATTTATAGGTGGTACATAACACCAGTCAAGCTTGCAAAAATCTATCATTTGCCTGATAAGAAATGTTGGAAATGTAAGGAGACTGAAGGTACTTTATTTCACCTTTGGTGGACATGCCCAAAGATTAAGGCTTTCTGGGAAACGATCTATAATGAAATGAAAAAGGTATTTAAATATACCTTCTTGAAGAAACCAGAGGCCTTTCTCCTGGGCGTGGTCGGCCAATTGGTGCCAAAGAAGGATAGAATTTTTTTTTTATGTATGCTACGACAGCAGCAAGAATTCTCATTGCAAAGTACTGGAAGACACAAGATCTACCTACCTGGGAAGAATGGCAGATGAAGCTGATGGACTGCATGGAGTTGGCGGAAATGACTGGCAGAATCCGAGACCAGGGAGAAGAGTCAGTGGAAGAAGATTGGAAAAAATTTAAAGTATATTTACAGAAATATTGTAAAATTAATGAATGTTAGAAGGATGCTGGAAAGAAGTTATATGACTTTAGCAGAGATGTTATAAAGAATTAAGTATGAATAGATTGACAATGGGTAAAGGTGCAAAACTTAAGGCTAAATTGCGTTAAGACAAATTATGGAACTAAATTTGAGAAAGAGGGAAAGGATTTGCTGGAATAATTAATTGAACTAGAATACAAAAAAGGAGGTGTGAGGAAGTCGAGGAAATAAGTAAATGAAAGATAAGGACATGAAAATACGGGAGGGGTTCTTCTTCTTTTTTCTTAAATGTTTGTGTTTTTTAAATGTTTCTGTTTTTTCTTTTTTAATGTTTTGATGTACTGTTGTTGTTTTGTTTTAATGTATTTTCTTTTGTTTTTGAGGTTTTGTAACCGTTCATTGTTTGCTTTTCTTTTTTTGTAATTCTTAAACTCTAATAAATATCTTTTTTAAAAAATAATAATGAAATACCTTTTGGATTTTAGTGCTGACTATGGAGAATGGGCTGACCTGTCGAGAAGGGATAAAGACATTGTTAGGTTGGAGTCTCCCCGAGATCTACTCCTCAGCGATAAAGGAAGGAAACTAAGAACAAGATCAGCAGAAGACAAAGTAAAGTGCAGGTATAAATATGAAGAAGATCTGCAGAAGGGACATGGAAAAGAGTTAAGAGCCTCGGATAGAAGATCACCAGGTTGATGGACTAGATGGAATGGATAGAAAGGACTGACAGAACCCGAGACCAGGAAGAAGAGACGGTGGATGAAGATTGGAAGAAAGTTTAAAAATTCATTTAGAGAAATATTGTAAAATTAATGAGTGTTAGGGAAAATGTTGGAATGAAACTATTTGGCTTTAGTAGAAATGCTATAAGGAGTTATGTACAAATAAGATTTAAGTTTTAGGGCTTTTTATGGTAAGATAAGGTTAAAATAAATTAAGACAATTTAATGTCAGAACATAGTGAAAGATGGAAAGGATTTGCTGAGATAATTAATAACTAGAATACAAAAAAGGGAGGTGTGAGGAGGTTGATGAAACAAAATAACGAAAGATAAAGATTTGGGAATATTGGATTTGTTTTTAATTTTTTGTTCGCTTTTGTTTTTGGTTTTGATGTATTGTGTGTTTTGTTCTCTTTTTTCTTTTTATTGACTTGTATTGTTTAACTTCTTTTTTTCCTTTCCTTTCCCCCCCTCTTTTTCTCTGTAATTTTAAATTCTCAATAAATATACTTTTTTTTATAAAAAAAGAATGCTAAACCATGAAAAAAGATGGTGTGAATTTGTCTACTAGATGCCATGAGTTCAATATGACAATATCTCATGCTATTTCTCCTTCACCCAAGAGACCACTTTTAAGTTTATTTAAAGTGAATATTCACACTTGCTGGCTGCCCTACAGTGTTTTGAGAAAAACACACATCCTGCTGACAGGGCCATGTTCACAACTCATTAGGTCCTAGACATGGAAGCCACGCTTGGGAGGCCTTTCTTGTGAGCAGCTTCAGGATGTTGGCCTTGAATAAGAAACACCAACCAAATTACGGGCTGCATTTACTGCAAATTTTGTGGTACTTACGACAGAAAATGCAACCCTATTTCCTCCTGTAACTTGTCATAACCGGAATACATACAACAGTAAAATTATTTAAAAGGCAGGGAAACACATGCAGGTGGTAAGTTGCATGTCTGAATGAGCCAATGTCATCTGTTGTCACCAGACCTCAGAGACAAGGCTTTTCAACACGGCCACTTCATACAATTTTCTGCTTCCAGGCATCAAGGGTGGAGAAATCAGGTGAACATGAACCAATGTTATTTTGCATGCTATAATATGGATTCAAATTAAAATTTAAATAGTAATGCTTGCTTCCCTCTGTTATTTCTCTTTGTTAAAACTTTTAAAACAAACCAACTCTCTATCCCCCATCTTTTCCTAACTTTCCCACCATGCCCCACTCTCGGTGTCCTTCCCTTCTAGCTCCCATGCCATGGTCACTGCTGTTGTGCAATCCACTGTCTCTTTTGCTCTTCGACCTGGCCCTGACTTCATGCAAATCCAGGTTTGTGATTTGGCACTACAAATCCTTCAATGGGGATTTGGGCGATAACAGCTTTACATTTGTTTATTTGTGGGGGGAAATAGTTGGTTATTACTATTATTATTTTGAAAATAGGAAACAGTGATGTTTCACCAATATCCCACTGGAACTGAAAATTTAAACTTATGAAAATTTGGCAAAGAACTAAGTAAATTTATATTGCTCACGTGTACAGAAAAAGCTCTTACAGTGCTGCAATGCACAAACTTGGTTATAAAGACAAATAGCCGTCAGGCATTCTGAATTTTGTCAGTGAAAGGGGTATCACATTGCTTGAGCTGGCCACACCCACTCATGTTGTGTGGAAAGATCTGAAGGGGAATTGTAAGCAGGTTCAGCCGGAAGAATTGCAACCAGTCAGCACCTGAAGACTCGAGTGACTATTTGCTATAATGACCAAGTGAGACATCTGCAGCTAATGGACCTAACTTACTTAGTTGCAGAGGACATTTTGTTTACACGTAATATAACAGGCAGAAATCAGTATGCCACTTCACAATGGAAGGCGAACTACTTTTATTGGGGAGGGGGATAAAGAAATACAGTGGTACCTCTGGTTACGTACTTAATTCATTCTGGAGGTCCATTCTTAATCTGAAACTGTTCTTAACATGAGGTGTGCTTTCTCTAATGGGGCCTCCCACTGCTGCCACGCCGCCACTGCACGATTTCTGTTCTCATCCTGAAGCGAAGTTCTTAACCAGAGGTACTATTTCTGAGTTAGCGGAGTCTGTAAACTGAAGCGTATGTAACCAAAGGTACCACTGTATCAGTAACTTTAAAGAGGAATCAGCTTCCCTGAAGGGGAATCTTTGTAAACTGAGCAATCCTAGTCATATCTATACTAAAAGCATACATTTCAGAGCATGTTGTGTGTATTTTTATAAGAGGACATGCCAGCTGTAGTCATTAATCCTGTATTCAGCCCTCAGCCGTGTCTTTGCTTCAGGGATCTGGGAAGGGATGCTTTGATGAACTCTTGAAGGACCATGCCTGAGGCCAGTTTCCATTTCTCAAGGACCAAGTGAATTCACATGACACTTAATCAGCACAGAGAAATTTCCGGTTGAACAAGGGGCCTTAGGCTAATTTTGTGATGTTTCCGCATACACAAAATAGATCAGGTGATGTCTTTATCCTACTGACCTATGCCTGAAAGCTTCCTTGTAAAGGATAAAGAAACTTTTAAAATGTACTCTGGGAGCTTATTCTTGTGTATAAGTTCAGAGTCACGTTGTTAATTTGCTCCATTTGCAGGTCTGGGAAGGTGGTACCTTCTCACCCAGAGAGATGGTGAACTTCTAGCTAAATGGCAAACTCAATTGGTTTGGTCTGTGGACCCAAGATCACCTTTGAGCCTGCCCTCCTTCCTTAAGGCGGGGGGGGGGGAGAGAGAGAACTTGATTCAATAGCAAACTTCCTATGAAAATTTAGCCCTCTCCAAAATAAACAAGGTAAAAAGGTAAAGGTAAAGGTCCCCTGGATGGTTAAGTCCAGTCAAAGGCGACTGTGGGCGCTCATCTCACTTTCAGGCCGAGGGAGCCGGCATTTGTCCACAGACAGCTTTGCGGGTCATGTGGCCAGCAAGACTAAACCGCTTCTGGCGCAACGGGAAACCGTGACGGAAACCAGAGCACACAGAAACGCTGTTTACCTTCCAGCTTCAGAGGTACCTATTTATCTGCTTGCACTGGTGTGCTTTCAAATTATTAGGTTGGTAAGCCCCACCTCCATATTATTACCATGCGTAATTATGTATTTCATTGTATTTAAAATATTTTTATCTCATCATACTACATACATTGGGATCATACAATATACATTGGGATAACTATATTCTGGGAGTTCTAAGTGGTGCCAGCACTCCCCCCCCCCCCCGAAATGTTACTGTAATCACTTCACGGTGAGTACAGGCACCTTTTTCTCTTTTTAAAAAAACAAAAGCACTGACTATATTATTATGAAACAAACTCCTTCTCAGACTTTTTCTCTCTCCTCCCCCCACTGGACCCACCCTCTACCTGTGCAGTTTTGAGGAAGAGGATGAGCTCAAAAACGTGAAAAGAAGGCATCTGGCTTGAAGTCCAAATAGGACCCGGGACACTTTTCTCCCCCCCAAAAAGGACCATCACATTTTTCTAGGGATGAATGGCAACCGTACTCTGTGCACTTCTCAGCCACCATTTCATAAAGTTGTAGTAAATGAGAGACTGTTTTGTTTTATATTTTGCTCCAATTTTCAAGTGTATTTCATTGATTATTAATTGATTCAGAAACCACTTTGCAGTTGAACCCAGTGTCATTTTCCTAAGGAATCATGGTCACGAGGGAGCGTCTACACTCCTGTATACTTCTTTAAGGCCTCCTGTCAACAATAGTCCTTTTGCGCTCCTGCCCTTGCCCAGGAGGACACAGAACCAGAAGTTGGGTTCTTTTTTATGCACAGCTGTGTAACAAATTAATTTTTGGATTGCAGATATTCCTGAGGGCTTGCCATGCTTGTGGCAGGAGGACTTACCCTCCTGGCTTTTGTCACAAGGCGTTCTCTCGCCACAGGTGAATAGAAGCAGTGACATGCAGGCTGTTGACAAATCTGTCCTGTTTCCATCTGCCGTTGCTTTGCAGTGCCACCTTGCTGCTCTGCTGCTCTGGGCTTCAGTCACAGACCTGATCTCAGCAAAGCGTAACTTTCCCAGAGAAAATGTAATTTTAAGCCAGCTTGTTGATGGGAAGACACAGCAGGGAGGCTAAGCAAGGAATCCAAATGCAGGAGCAATGTTCCCCAGTATTCTTCTGTTTTCCTAGCTAGTTCAGGAGTCTGGTTATCAAATAAAAGCTCTCTGTGCTGGTGATGGTAATAAGGGTAATAAGGGTAGAGAACCCTTAAACATTTGCTATGAAGCAAAAAGAACAGCCTTGAATGTGTCTGGTTCAGATGACACTTTCCATCTCTTCCACACAGTGGTGCTTCCACATATGTGAGACACCTGGGCAGGGGGCCATCTGGAGGCCCCTCACACCAGCTTTGCTCCCTGCCCCACTGCCCTACCTGCAGTCACTCCAGGGTCCTGTGACACCTTCAAAACTAACATAAAGTTCTGCCCATGAAGAAGGCATGCCCAAAACAGTGACTCACAAAGAAACACAGGGAACCTGGAGGCCTAGGGGCTGCCAACTTGGACTAGGGAGAGCCAGGTTCAAATAAGCACTCACCCACGAGGCTCCCTTTGAGCCAAACTGATGACAGCATCCAACAGGATTGCATTTGAATAATGCCTGAGGAGGGCTATTGTCCGATCTCTGACAACAGCAGTTTTCTATATGTCAACAGTCAGCAAATAAATTACATGTATCAGGGCACTGTTCCGGAGTGTGTGTGTGAATGTGTGTGTGTGTGTGTGTGTGTGTGTGTTGGGGGCATTACTTATTAAGAGCTTGATGTGGCCATTTTCTTGTTTTAGCAACTATAGGCAATCCTCCATTTACGCACGTTCAATATGTGCGTCTAGGCGCATACACGCATCCCGCCAAACATGGGAGTGAATTTTGAAATTGCACCAAGACTGGTGTCATTTGAGGGCAATGTGCTGTGCACTACACAAATTAAATGAGAATGAAAACACACAGTAAACTGTGGCACAGACAAGTTCTTAGATAGAAGTGATCCTTTGTGTCCCAACAATCCTGAAGTACATTTGGATGTGTCCCGGCTGTGCCTCTGCTCTGGAACTCCGTCCCAAGGGAGGCAGGACTCTCGTACCTCTTAACAGCCTCCAAGAAATCAAAACCTTGCTTTTTAAAACAGCTGTTTTTATTGTTTCATTGTAAACAGCTGTTTTATTACATTGTTTTTAATCTGCTGAACATATTAAAAACCTTTGTTTTTACTATTTAACTTGCTAATGTTTTTTTAAAAAAAATGATTGAAAAAAATGTTGAACTACGTTTGTATTCTGTTAGCTGTCCTGAGTGTTTTATGAAGAAAGGTGAGGTATAAATGTTTGGAATTCAATACATACATACATTATTCGTGTTCCAAATAACTTGTGCAGGTGAAATGTTCTGGCCCCACTAAATGACACCCTCTTAACTGGCCCCATTGTGCCAAAGGACCGCAGTGACTGTCAATGCATTGCAATTCAGCCCCCTTGCAATATGATTAATATGTGTTAAAGTGTGTGTCCAAAATCTTGTACTAATCTCTCTGTGTTTGGCCTCTGATCTTGAGTGTGTATAATCTGGCTCCACCTCTTGGAAGGGTGATGCAGATGACCAGTCCACCCCCAGAATTAGAAAACTGACCCCAGGGCCACCGAGACCTGCTCTCCGTTTAGGTCTTCCAGGGACTGACAAACAGCACCTTCCCATTTCACAAAAAGCATTTGTGGTGAATTGAGGAAAATTTCAACGGCAACATGATGGTTGTTACCTAAAAAGTGCTAGAATTTGGCATGGTTGGCAGCATTTATTAAAAAAAAAACTTCTACAGAGAAGAGAAATGATATACTGTTTTCACCTCTTTTGCCTTTTTGCTGCTTCATCAGAGTGTGCAATATAATTTTACTTTCTGGTTTTTTTAAAAAAGGCAACTGTTAAAATACTAAGAATATTTATTGTTCTCATACATTGGCTATAAAAGTCCCAGTAACTTGAGGCAACTTACGGAATGAGAATAGAAAAACAGCAGCCAGAGACTTTCACTGAACTGAGCACCCACAGTACAGTTACCAGAGGCGTCCTAAAGGCAGCTGAGGGGGGGGGGTCATTCCTAAGCCCACATAGCACAGAATTAGCACAGGGTTGTAAAGCAGTAGCAGACAAAGGGACGAGATGCAAAGGGAACCAGGACTCCTGCTTCTTTAAGGACATATTCGGCGGCTGCCAAAATGTCATGTAGGGGGCAGAAAAGCTGTCTCAGTTGAATTTTCTATTTTTCACAACTATTAGGGTCCAGGGGTGTATGGGTGTTAGGGGAGGGGTGGTACCTCTGGTGGGGGACACATTGTGCTCCTTCTGGGGTAGTTTGTCCACCTTTAGTCCCCACCTGCACTCAGCCCTCACCTGTGACTCCTAGAAACTGTTAGCAGGCGACAGCAGCCGCTCTCCGGGAAACGGCTTCAACTGGCCAATTAAACTAGGTGAGGAGACCCGATGGATCTCAAACCTTCTGTGAGTGAGGGACTTTCCCTGCTTGTGAAGACAGGCTCTGGCAGATTGAGCAGAAGAGACTAAGAGTGGGTCCACAGGTCAAGAAGGCGGCTTCTGCACATGCTGCCAAGGGACATGGAGGGGCAAATGAGGCTTGTCAACCTGAGAAGGGAACCCATCTAGGAGAAGGAAAATGCTGATCCTAAACTACCACTGCCTTGCAAGTCATCTTTGGGAAAAGAAAAGGCTAAGGAGTAAGCCCAACACAAATCTGGAGTGCAATCCCTAAGAGGGTTGGATGGCACCTTGTACAACTCCTTCGGGCAACTCCTGCAGCCAAGCTGAAGCCAAACATCTTGCTCTCCTTCCTTTGGACCTCATCAGTGAGTCTGAGAGTGGACTCTTCTAGTCTGGGCACACGGCCCAGGCTTGCGCCCTGGGGAGGTCACTTGGGGGCTGCTAGCACAGCGGTTTGACTTCACCCCTGGAGGTGCACTCCAAACAGATGCCAACAACATTAGGGTCAAACTATTTGTGCAGTGAGAGGCAAATAAAGTGTCCATTTGTTTCCCTTGCAGCTCTCCCAGATGAAAGGAATGCTCCTTTCAGGTCACTTGACTCCCCCAATCCTATCTATCAATTGAATTCATATCCCACCTTGATTCCTGAAGGAGTCTCCACCCCAAGATGTTTTTCAGATTCCCAGTATCTTTTCCTCTAAGCGTAAGAAAGCAACTTGTTTACAGGGTGGTTTTTATTGGAAAAACTCCCCACGGGATAAAGGTTATGTGTCCCTTCCCTTGACTGCTAAGGTTATATTACATTTTTTTAAATGACAGGAGAAACATTATATGCCTCCTGGGTATATGAAGAGGTGCACTATGGATACAGCTCGCATACCTGTCATACTGTGCATGGCAACACCGCCTGCCCCCTTTGAGTCTGCATTGCCCCAAAGAGAAGCATTACGTGGCTCTTGCGCTGCATTTGACTTGATGCAGACCTGCTCTTTTGGGAAAAGGTCAATCTGCCTCCCCCTCTTTCTATACATGCTTCTGATTCTGCAGTTCTGATTCTGATTTGCATTGACAACCAGAAACACAAAGGCAATGGATTCTAGTTATTATGGATCAATGTATCTGGAGTAAAAATTGATGTAACGCACCTCAGAATTACGTAAATCCAGGATGGCTTTCAGGAGCAGAGCCAATGACTTATTGTTTCCTGCTTTCACTGAGGCCTGATGGTGATTTTACTTTCTTGTGCTTTGTCCTTTAGATGCGGGGTGTGGGGGGGATGTATGAAAATAAGTTCATCATTAGCATTAAAAGAAGAAGGAAAGGGTTGGCTACAGTAACAAACACGAGTAATTGATATTTTAAAAATACTGTTTTAGAAAGGCATCCGGAAAGATCAGAGCTTTTAAAGGATTTATTTAATCTGTGAAATATTACTTCCCTTCCAGTGTGCTAGAATGTTCAGTAAGACAGCTATAAGTATTTCACTGCTGGCAAAGATTTGTAAACTTTATTTACAAATCCCTCAGGAGGTGGTGGACTCTCTTTCCTTGGAGGTTTTTAAGCAGAGGCTGGAAGACCATCTGTCATGGATGCTTTAGCTGAGATTCCTGCATTGCAGGGGGCTGGACTAGATGGCCCTTGGGTCTCTTCCAACTCTACAATTTTACAGTTCTATAATCCTATTGACTGGATAATGTACAAAATACAGCTCAGATACCCACATTCACCAAGGCTTATTGAAGATCATGCATATTGGCTGAGGAACATACAAAATGCACCTGAGATGAGCATATTTGCCTAGGCTTGTTGGAGATTATGCATAGAGACTGGGAAATGTGCACACTTCATGAGTATGCATTCTGCATGAGGCCTGGAGAATGTGCACAAGGGCTGGTTGTTATGCACATTAACCACTCAAATTAAATTACCTTTAACATGTATAAAAAGGTAAAGGGACCCCAGACTACTAGGTCCAGTCGTGACGAACTCTGGGGTTTTGGCACTCATCTCGCTTTACTGGCTGCGGGAGCCGGCGTACAGCTTCTGGGTCATGTGGCCAGCATGACTAAGCCGCTTCTGGTGAACCAGAGCAGCGCACGGAAACGCCGTTTACCTTCCCACCAGAACAGTACCTATTTATCTACTTGCACTTGACATGCTTTTGAACTGCTAGGTTGGCAGGAGCAGGGACCGAGCAATGGGAGCTCACCCCATTGTGGGGATTCGCCTTCTGATCGGCAAGTCCTAAGCTCTGTGGTTTAACCCACAGCGCCACCCGCATCCCCAAACATGCATATGAATGTGTTATTACTTATTAAATTTGTATACCGCTGTCAGGGGTTCAGGGGCAGAGGCACATGGGAGGCAGGAGAGGGAGGACCATTGGGCAGAGTCCGAGGACAGCGAGGAGGAGGAGGACTGTGGCCCAAGGGACTCCATGAGCTTTTCCAGCGAATCAGGGGATTCCCAGGAGGGGGCGCCTGTAGCCAGGGGGAGAGGAGCCCCAGGGGGGACTCATCAGGGGGAAAGAGCCAACAGGGAATCCCGAAGCAGCAGCTGGAGATCAGGGCCGGCTTCCCCTCCAGAGCGTAGCGAGGGGGGGGGAGTTCCAGTGTGTCAGGAGAAGCAGCTCCGTCGGCTGGAACGGAGGAGAGGTCAGAACAAGCTACTCTTCCGGAAGGGGAGGGGAGCAGTGAGAGGAGTGACGTAACCATCAGGAGAAAGGTGGGAGGCTGGGCGCGCCCGCCAAGTTCAAATGTGCAAGCGCGCGGGGAAACGGAGAGCCCGGGGGAGGAGCCAGGTCCCAAAGCCCGCAGGAGGGAGGGAGAGCCATCGGGAGATTCAGCGTCAGAGGAATCCAGGAGGGGCGGAACTCCAGCGGGCAGAAAGACCCTGCGGAAAAGGAAAGACAGGAGGAGGTGGAGCAAAGCCAGCATCTTAAGCTGGTGGGGGGGGGGGACCGACTCAGAAGGGACTTCTACGGTCTAAGGCTAAGAGACGTGGGGCTGAGCGCCTCGGTTGTGGAACCTATAATGAACTGCAATAAACATCCTTGTATATAAGAAGAACTTGGCGTTGGTCTTTTGTGAGCTGAGACCTGAGGCAGCCCTGACAACCGCCCTCCACCCGAAGATCTCAGGGGGGTTCACGGCATAAAAATAAAAGTTGAAAACACAAATAAAGGCAGAATGATGGTGGTGATTTTATGTCAATCCATATAAATGGGCACTTAAATTCAAACTTGACTGGTTTTCGGAGGTGTGTCTCAGAGATAATTACTTCCACCAGATGAATATTCATAGGATAGAAGTATTGCCTTGGGGACATTTGGCTATTTTAACACATAGCTAGTGTAATATATTCAACTGTTTCAGTCCTTTAGGAAGGAAAACTAGACTTATCCAAACTTCTGAGTCAACACCGCCTCTCCCCCCCCCCGCTCTAGAGATGAACAACTATGTTAAAAGAGAAGTATATAAAACAAGCATCACAATTAAAGAAACTTCATCAAATGAACATCTCCAGTACTCACACAACAAATATGGAATTTATCTCTAGCTTGATAGGTAGACGTCTGTTAATTTCCTCTCTGTGCCACAATATTATGTAAATTGGTTGCCACAAAAATAATTATATTCTATGCAGGGAGTCTGGGGAATTATTATTTTTTTCTCAGCTATGGTGTGAATTTCATAACATGTAGCATATATTTTATTGCAAACCATTTTGCAGTTCATTTATTATGGGACCAACTTTTAAACGTTTGATATGGCGCTAACACAACATGTGGTTGTCTTGTTTCCTGGCATGTTCCATGCGGTATCCTTCTGCCCTGCATGTTTCATCCCAATTCTTTCTTGTGAGCTTCAGTGGAGCATTTTTGATTTCTATCAGTTTGGACAACCCTGTCAAAGGCCAGTCAATGACAATGCATATCAGAACAGCCAGAAGTTTACAACATGTAATAAAAACTGAGCTAAAGACAAGCCAGCCATCCTCTTGTGGTCTGAGGAGGCCTCTAGGCAACCAGTGATTTGTAGGCTCCATTACATCCCAAATGTTCTTTGCATCTAGCCCTTGGCAGCGTGTCAAGGACAAGGCATCATCCATCTTCAGAGATCACTCTTGAAGTGCCATGCCCTCTGCTCCCTTCTGGTGACTCATTTTTCCCCCATGTTGTCAGGGCCTGTTGATGAAAACTGACGACGGTCAAGGCCCTGTGACAAGCGTAGCATCCCAATACATGGAGGAAATTATTCTGTGCAGTCAATACTCGCAAAACTCTGTGTGGCTGATGGATGAGCCTCATGCTCAGCAAACAAATGCTCTTACCCCCAAAGAGTTAAAAAAGTAAAGCCAGGAAGACAACACCTACGCATCTGAGAGCACCATTTGCCAGTGCTGAAGTTAACATTCACCAGGTTCAATTTTCACTTCAAAGTAGTTGCTTGGGCAGCTGAAAGCCCTCCCCACAAAGACCTTCGTCCTCCCTTTTCAATGGCGGTTTGTCATGATTTGTGGTGAACATGTTCCCTTTTTGCTGCTGATTTGTCTGACATTTCACCCTTTTTCATTCCTCTTCAAGCGACTCTTGTTTCCCTGACGGGACTCAAGGTGGCTTAAAAATGAAAACAAAAACTGCTAAAAAAACACAGAAAAATCAGTCATGAGATTATTTCCCGAGACTGGGCAACTGGCCACTCAACCAACTGTGGAGATATTATGGGAGGCTGGAACTGCCACCACTTAGTTCGACATGTGCCTCAGTGCTGCCTCCACAGCAGCCTCTCGGCAAGAAGGAGACAAAGCTAGTCTCCTCCTGCCCTCGTTCCCAATGTCAATCTTCATTGCCTCCTTGCTCCAGATGTATATCTTCACTCACCGCTCCTTCCCTAGTGAGAGATGAGGTGCCATTTTGTGGTTTGCCTCAGGTATCAAAATGTCTTGGGCTGGCCTTTAGGATCTTTTGGCTTGGTGAGGACTGGTGTTCCCAGACCTTGGAACAAAGATTGCTTTGCCACATTTTAGTTCTGGAATCATTTTGGTTTCCCCCTTTATTCTTTATGCTACCTTGTGCTGATTTCATGAGGTTTTGCTGGTCTTGTACTGCTGATATGCATCTGTATTGATTGTTTTAGTTGTGAATTGTGACTGACTTAACTTTTAAAAAAAACTGTGAATTGCCCAAAGGTCTCTGTTGATTGGATGTTATATGAATGCCATAAATAAATAAATAAATAAATAAATAAGGCATGGAATGTCCTCATTCCCCCCCCCTCTGAGATAGTTTTACTTGAATAAAGTCTGCAATTTCAAGTTTGTGTGATTAAGCTCCCTTTTTAATGTCCTACATTATTGTCTATCTTACTTTTTTGTTCAAACATGCTCATGAAGTTCCCTATCAGGAAGTCTGCACAGCAGAGTGAGTCCTGGACAGGATGCGACACACGGCTAATGGCGTCATTCAGCTTGGTAGTACACAAGTTGGCAAAAGTTTTCATTTGCAGAGACCTTATTTTCATTTTCAGGGACTGCCACACTCATTCAATTTATTGCATTAAAGAAAACCAGGTGAATGAAAGCATTCCGTGCAACAGACAGTCATCTCACCTTACCTCATGGGCAGGCTAGTCCTGGGGCAGAGGCTGCAATCCTGTATGCCTTTATCCAGGAGTAAGCTCAGCTGAACAAAGTCAGACTTCCTTCTGAGGAGACATGGACAGGACTGCACTGGAAGTGGCATTTAAAGGTGGTGCACTGAGCATTTCCGGGAATGTATCATGTTTTGGTTTTGTTTGTTTTTTAAAAAAGAATTTTTATTAAAGATTTTCATGGTTCAGAAAAAAATGTGCATTGTCTTTTTTCAAGTTGTATAGCCCTTTTTATATGTGATGTGAGACATTATACAGAATAAGGTGGGGAAGAAGAAGAGTGGGAGAGAGAAGGGGCAGAGGGGGTTGGGGTGGTGATATTTAGTCTGTTTGTGGGGTTTTATGCCAGTGTCACTTGAGTAGGTTCTCTATTTCATACGTACAGTGGTGCCCCGCAAGACGAATGCCTCGCAAGACAAAAGGGTTTTGGGTTTTTTGAGTTGCTTCGCAAGACAAATTTCCCTATGGGCTTGCTTCGCAAGACGAAAACGTCTTCAAGTTTGTTTCCTTTTTCTTAAAACCGTTAATACCCAGAGTGCATTGTGTGAAGAGGTGCAGTTGCGACTTGACTTCGAGGAGCAACTCATAGCACACGGTGTGGTAGCCTTTTTTGAGGTTTTTGAAGACTTTGGTGATTTTTGAAGCTTTTCCAAAACTTCTTTTGCAGCCATTTGGTAAGTTAAACTTTTAAAACTTTTTGGGGGTTTTTTGGATTTTGGGTTGGGGTGTTTGGAATTCAAGGACTTGGTGTTGGGGAGGGGTTTGCAAGAATCTGGAAGCTTGTGTGTTTTTTCCTGCATTTTTATGAATTTTTGTGGCCATTGGGGCACTCTGCTGTTGTTAAAAAAAAAGATTTCTGGGTTTGGATTTCTGTGTGGTGGGTGGCTGCGGGGTCAGGGAATTGTTGCAAGAATCTGGAAGCTTGTGTGTTTAATAATAATAATAATAATAATAATAATAATAATAATAATAATTATTATTATTATTATTATTATTATTATTATTATTTATTTATACACCGCCCATCTGGCTGGGTTTCCCCAGCCACTCTGGGCGGCTTGCAAAAGAATATTAAAATACTGTGATACATCAAACATTAAAAGCTTCCCTAAACAGGGCTGCCTTCAGATGTCTTCTAAAAGTCTGGTAGTTGTTGTTCTCTTTGACATCTGGTGGGAGGGCGTTCCACAGGGAGGGCGCCACTACCGAGAAGGCCCTCTGCCTGGTTCCCTGTAACTTGGCTTCTCGCAGTGAGGGAACCGCCAGAAGGCCCTCGGTGCTGGACCTCAGTGTCCGGGTAGAACGATGGAGGTAGAGACGTTCCTTCAGGTATACAGGACCGAGGCCGTTTAGGGCTTTAAAGTCAGCACCAACACTTTGAATTGTGCTCGGAAATGTACTGGGAGCCAATGCAGATATCTCAGGACCGGTGTTATGTGGTCTTAGTGGTCACTCCCAGTCACTAGTCTAGCTGCCGCATTCTGGATTAATTGCAGTTTCCAGGTCACCTTCAAAGGTAGCCCCACATAGAGCACATTGCAGTAGTCCAAGCAGGAGATAACTAGAGCATGTTTTACCCGGACACTCAGACCTCGTCCGGCAACAGCCAGGAACCTCAGGCGAGCCAGAAGTCTTCAAGGCAAGCAGAGGCTGGTTTGACCAGTTCAAGAAGAGAGCTGGAATCCATAGCATGGTCAGGCATGGAGAGGCTGCCAGTTCTGATGTTCCTGCGGCTGAAGACCTTGCAGCGGAGTTCCTGGAGGTTGTGATGACAGAGGGCTACATTCCACAGCAGGTCTTCAACTGCGACGAGACCGGGCTGTTTTGGAAGAGGATGCCCAAAAGGAGGAGGCCAAGTTGCCTGGCCACAAGCCCATGAAGGACCGTCTGACCCTGCTCTTCTGTGCCAATGCAAGCGGCGACCTGAAGATCAAGCCTCTGCTGGTGTACCACTCGGAGAACCCACGGGCCTTCAAGAAACACAAGGTCGACAAGGAGCAGCTGAGGGTCATGTGGCGATCCAACAGTAAGGCTTGGGTCACACGTGTGCTGTTTGTGGACTGGGTCAATCTTGCTTTTGGCCCTGCTGGACAACGACCTGCCGCTGAAGGCTTTGCTTCTGATGGACAATGCTCCTGCTCATCCTAAAGGCCTTGAAGAGGACTTGTTGGAGGAGTTCAGCTTCATCAACATCATGTTCCTGCCGCCTAACACCACGCCACTGCTCCAGCCGATGGATCAGCAGCTCATCGCCAATTTCAAAAAACTCTACACCAAGGAGCTTTTCAGGTGATGCTTCGAGGTGACTGATTGCACCAATATCACCCTGCGGGAATTCTGGAAGGACCACTTCGACATAGTCACCTGCTTGAAGATGATCACCACAGCCTGGGACGGGTTCAGCCAGAGAAATTTGAATTGCGCTTGGCGCAGCCTGTGGCCGGACTGTGTGGCACCAAGTGACTCTGATGCACCAGAGTCAACAGTGGTGCAGGACATTGTTGCCTTGGGGAGGACCATGGGCCTGGACGTCACAGAGGAGGACGTCAGCGAGCTGGTGGAGGAGCACAACCACGAGCTGACCACCCAGGAGTTGGTCGAACTGCAGGCAGAGGCTGCGCAGGAGCAGGCCTCGCTGGAAGAGGAGGAAGCAACTGAGGAACGGCCGTCCTCCAAAGAACTGAGGGACATTTGCCAGAAGTGGAAGGAGGTGCAGGCTTTTGCACAGCAGCACCACCCTGACAAGGACCTGACACGTGATCAACACTTTTGATACAAGGGCCATGTCGTCTTTCAGGGAGGTGCTGAAAAGGCGGGTGACAAAAGACCTTCGAATCAGCTAATAAATGTGGGAAGCTGTTAGCGTGGCAGTTGAAGAAGAGACAAAAGTTAAATACGGTTACAAATCTTGAAGTGGATGGAAAGAACATACAGAATCCACAGGAGATCAGAGGCTGCTTTCAGAGATATTTTAAACAACTTTATACACAAGGGCCGCAGACTGAATCAAAAATTGACCAATTTTTGAAAATTAATGGATTAAAAAAAATTCTCAAGAAAATAAAGTATTATTGAATTATAAAATAACTGAACAAGAGGTGGAAGGTGCGATTCAGAGTATGCAATTGGGCAAATCTCCAGGGCCTGATGGATTAACCTCCAAGTACTACAGAACTTTGAAAGACTACTTAATTCAACCATTAAAGGAGGTTTGCAATGAAATTATGGAGGGGGGGAAAGCACCTGAGACGTGGAAAGAAGCTTATATCACACTTATACCGAAAACTGAGTCTGAAAAGACACAACTTAAGAATTGTCGCCCCATATCCCTA
Source organism: Podarcis vaucheri (assembly GCF_965113315.1). Taxonomy (NCBI): domain Eukaryota; kingdom Metazoa; phylum Chordata; class Lepidosauria; order Squamata; family Lacertidae; genus Podarcis; species Podarcis vaucheri. The sequence continues at coordinate 112,580,077 of NC_138762.1, forward strand.
CTTAATGTGGATTACAAAATCTTTGCAGACATTTTGGCTAGAAGACTGAAAAAAGTATTGGCAGAGGTGGTACATAAAGACCAAGCCGGCTTTCTCCCTGGAAGCCACCTATCGGACAATATGAGGAATATAATTAACATCTTAGAAAAGCTGCAGGTGAATATCAACACAAAAGCAGTTTTGATATTCGTAGATGCGGAGAAAGCCTTTGACAATATTTCCTGCAGTTTTATGAAGAAAAATCTTCAGGGGATGGGGGTTGGACAAAACTTCGAAAACGGTATAGGTGCGATTTATTCTGAACAAAAAGCTAAATTGATAGTAAATAATGTGGTTACAGAAGAGTTTAAAATAGAGAAAGGGACACGACAAGGCTGCCCAATTTCCCCATTGCTTTTCATTTCGGTCCTGGAGGTTTTGCTAAACATGATTAGAAGGGGCCATTTGATTCAAGGTATTCAGGTCGGAGTTAAACAATACAAACTTAAAGCTTTTGCAGATGATCTTGTTTTGACATTACAGGAGCCGATATCCAGTACTAAGAGGGCCCTAGAAGTAATCCAGGATTTTGGTCAAGTGGCAGGCTTCAAATTGAATAAATTGAAAACTAAGGTTTTGGAGAAAAATTTGACGCCGATAGAGAAAGAGAGGTTTCAGAAAGAGACAGATTTAACATTAGTAAAGAAGGTTAAATACCTGGGGGTGAATATGACACCTAAGAATGTGAACCTATTTAAAGACAACTATGAGAAATGCTGGTCAGAAGTGAAAAAAGATCTAGAAATTTGGACGAATTTGAAGCTTTCCTTGCTGGGTCGAATTGCTGTTATTAAGATGAATGTATTGCCGAGAATGTTATTTTTATTTCAATCATTGCAAATTATTGATAAGATGGATTGTTTCAAGAAGTGGCAAAGAGATATATCTAGATTTGTCTGGCAGGGCAAAAAGCCCAGAATAAAATTTAAGATACTTACTGATGTTAAAGACAGAGGGGGGTTTGCCCTGCCAGACTTTAAACTTTATTATGAGTCAGCAGCTTTTTGCTGGCTGAAGGAATGGCTACTTCTTGAGAATACAGATGTCTTGGATCTTGAAGGGTATGACAACATATTTGGGTGGCATGCATATCTGTGGTATGGCAAGGTAAAAGCACATAAGGCATTTAAAAACCATATTGTCAGGAAAGCATTGTTTAATGTCTGGACAAGGTACAAAGATTTTCTGGAGAGTAAAACCCCAAGGTGGCTATCACCTATAGAAGCGAAAGCTTTGAAAAAACTCAACATGGAGGCCAAATGGCCAAAATATTGGGAAATTTTAGAACAGGAAGGTGACAAATTGAAATTGCAGAGTTATGATAAACTTAAAGAGAAGGTGCGAGACTGGTTACATTATTTTCAAATAAGAGAGGTTTATAACTTGGATAAAAAAATTGGTTTCCAGGTGGAAAAATCAAAGTTGGAAACAGAATTGTTAGAACCCAATGCTAAAATACTATCTAGAATGTACAATCTGCTGTTGAAATGGAATACTGAGGAAGAAACGGTAAAATCTGCAATGATAAAATGGACACAGGATATAGGACACAATATTATGTTTGCTGACTGGGAGAAGTTGTGGACCACCGGGATTAAATTTACGGCATGTAATGCCTTAAGAGAGAATATTATGAAAATGATGTTCCGGTTATCAGAGGGACCAAAATATTCAAAGACTGGCAGAAAGTACTCTCTAGGTTTATATGGCAGGGAAGGAGGCCAAGGATTAGATATAAATTACTTACAGATCGAAAGGAGAGAGGAGGACTGGCGGTACCCAACCTAAGATTGTATTACGAAGCGGCCTGCCTATGCTGGGTGAAGGATTGGATAACTCTGGAAAACAAAGACTTATTGGAACTTGAAGGTGTAGAAAACAGGTCTGGATGGCATGCCTACCTCTGGTCAAGTAAAGGAAAAGTACATAAGAGTTTTACGAACCATATTATCAGAGGTCCGATATATGAAGTTTGGGAAAGAAACAAAAAACTGTTAGAACCTAAAACACCCTGGTGGCTATCCCCAATAGATATTTTATCATTTAAGAAAACAAATTTGGACGAACAAAACCTAACATATGAAGATTTATTGATAAGATCCCACGAAGGCTGGAAATTAAGACCGTATGAGGAGCTGCAAGGGAAATTGAAGGGCTGGATACACTATCATCAAATCAATGCAAGATGGACGGAAGATAAGAAAGCAGGAATGAGTGAAAAGAAATCAAAATTCCAAATTGAAATAATTGAAAGTAGATCTAAGCTGCTATCTAAAATGTATAATATCTTACTAGAATGGGATACAAAAGAAGTAGAAATTAAAGAAGTCACGGTAAAGTGGGCAAGGGACCTAGGATATAATATAGAACAGGAGAAATGGTTAAAATTATGGAATGAGGGAATAAAATTTACAGCAAGCGCTGCTATTAGAGAAAACTTAGAGAAAATGATATATAGATGGTATTTAACCCCAGAAAAATTAAATAGGATGTATAAGACTGGTAACAAGGCCTGCTGGAGATGCAAAACAAATGAAGGGAATTTCATACATATGTGGTGGACTTGTGAGGGAGTAAGAAAATTTTGGAATCAGATATATGACGAACTAAAAAAAATATTTAGACTCACATTCCCCAAAAAACCAGAGGCCTTCTTACTAGGGATGGTGGGAAAAGAAATACCGGAAAAGGATAAAACCTTATTCCAATACGCAACAGCGGCGGCTAGAATGTTAATTGCCCAGAATTGGAAAAACCCAACCTTACCAACGGTGAAAGATTGGCAACTGAAACTTTATGGCTTTATAGAAATGGCGAAAATGACACAAAGAATTAGAAATCAAAAAAATACAAAGCTAAAAGAAGACTGGAACAAATTTATGGTTTATTTCAATAGTAATTTTAGCAGCTTATCAACTACAGTAGGTTTGACCTAATCTTCCAATGTTACAATCAAAGATCCTATACCAGCTGTTAGACTGAAATCATTAAAGGTAGGAACCCGAAATCAGAAGGGAAGGAAGTTGTTATTAGTAAATTGTCTGTATGTATCTTTTCTTTTCTTTTTTTTCTAATCTTTTATTCTTACTCAATGTTTTTCTTTAATGTGTATTGTTTTTCTTTAGAGGGTTTTTTTCCTTTTTTCTTCTTTGGCTGTGTATGATGAAGAAAACTTAATAAAAAATATATTAAAAAAAAAAAAAAAAATGAAAATGATGTTCAGGTGGTACATGACTCCAGTCAAGCTTGCAAAAATATATCATTTGCCCGACAATAAATGCTGGAAATGTAAGGAAAATGAAGGTACATTCTTTCACCTTTGGTGGACGTGCCCAAGGATTAAGGCTTTCTGGGAAATGATATATAATGAACTGAAAAAGGTATTTAAATATACCTTCTTGAAGAAACCAGAGGCCTTTCTCCTGGGCATAGTCGGCCAATTGGTGTTAAAGAAGGATAGAACTTTCTTTATGTATGCTACAGCAGCAGCAAGAATTCTCATTGCAAAGCACTGGAAGACACAAGATCTACCCACCCTGGAAGAATGGCAAATGCAACTAATAGACTACATGGAAATGGCGGAAATGACTGGCAGAATCCAAGACCAGGGAGAAGAGCTCGTGGAAGAAGATTAGAGGAAATTTAAAATTTATTTACAGAAACATTGTAAAACTTTTGAATGCTGATGACGTTGAAATGAACTGAAGGGGTTCTAGCAACAAGGTAAAATGTAAGATGGGATTGATAATAGATAAGTTAAATTGGATATGAATTTGCTGAACCAAATTTTAAAAAGGGATACAAAAAAGGGAGGCGTGAGGAAGTCAGGAGAATAAGTTAACTAAAGATGAGAATTTAAAAAAGAGGGAGTTTTGTTTTTATGTGTTTTCTTTTTTCTTTTCTTTTTTCTCTTTTCTTTAGTGTTTAATGTTTGTATTTTTGTATTTTGTGATTTTGTATTTTTCTGTTTTTGTACTTTTTTCTGAATTACTTTATTGATAAAACATAATAAAATATTAATTTTTTAAAAAATGAAAAGGTGGATGAAGCAGCAGACCATGGACAGGTTCTTCAGCAAGAAGCAAAGAGTGGAAGAGGAACCTTCTTCGAGTTGTCCCCCAGAGTCTTAGAAAATGTACAGTATGTACTGTAAGGTACAGTACACTTTGGTGATTTTTAAATGGTTTTCTGTCATGTTTAGAAACTTAAATTATTGTTCCTTCAATTTTTGAAATGCTCTTTACAGTATGTGTGACTTTAAAGAGCACTTAATTAACTCTTTTTGTACCAAATTTGGCTTTGTTTGGACTTTTTTTGACCATAGGTAAAGGTAAAGGTACCCCTGCCCGAACGGGCCAGTCTTGACAGACTCTGGGGTTTGTGCGCCCATCTCACATCTATTGGCCGGGGGCCAGCGCTGTCCGGAGACACTTCCGGGTCACGTGGCCAGCGTGACAACGCTGCTCTGGCGAGCCAGAGCCGCACACGGAACGCCGTTTACCTTCCCGCTGGTAAGCGGTACCTATTTATCTACTTGCCCCCGGGGGTGCTTTCGAACTGCTAGGTTGGCAGGCGCTGGGACCGAGCAGCGGGAGCGCACCCCGCCGCGGGGATTCGAACCGCCGACCTTTCGATCGGCAAGCCCTAGGCGCTGAGGCTTTAGCCCACAGCGCCACCCGCGTCCCTTTTTTGACCATAGGAACGCATTAATTGATTTTCAATGCGTTCCTATGGGAAACCGTGCTTCGCAAGACGAAAAAACTCGCAGAACGAATTAATTTCGTCTTGCGAGGCACCACTGTATATGTACGCACACACACACACACACAGAGAGAGAGAGAGAGAGAGAGAGAGAGAGAGAGTGATGGGGGGGAGGCCTGGTTGGTTATCTTTTGCTGGCTGCAGTGAGGTTTGTTCGGGGTGGGGGGGCGTTGTTGAGTCAGGTTATTGATTCAAATGCTGTCTGTGGGTCCTTCCTGTTGTCTTGTTGGGCTGTGTGTGTGTTAAAGGGGAACCATCCTGGAGTGCCTTGTCCAAAATCATCATCATCAACAACTTGACTATTTTAGCTCGAAGAAATCTGAAGAATGATTCCCATTGATCCACAGCTAATCACTGGTATACATGACTCTAAGTGGCATATATGCCCCACAATATCTAGCGATATAATAGCATTTTATAGTCTTTGCTCTTAGCCACACTCCTGTAAGACCCAGATTCTACCCAGGGCCAGAAGGTTTCCTCAGGAACAATTGCATCAATGGCTCCATGAGTCTCACCATTCCATAGGGACCCCAGGGCCTCAACAAGATCAGTTGCTCTTCACTGCAAAATCCCCCAGAGCAGTCAGGAATCCATCCATCTCTTGGGGCAGAGCATCTTAACTGGTCCTCCAGCCTTGCAAGGGAGAAGCGTTGCTGCAACTTCAAACCTCACCAGGAAGTGGTCTGACCAGGGTCCACACACACACACACCCCAGGCCATCCTCCTCCCCACATGGATTGAAGGCTCAAGCAAAGGTGTGTCCTGTTGGGTGTGTTGAATCAACTACCATTTGAGACAGGCCCATGGCTAGCAAGAAAACCAAGAACTTCCAAAAATAGTAGGGGGAGACTGTATAGAAAAATGCGTATAAGAGGAGAAATCCATAATCAAAAGTTGATGCGGTGTTTTGTTTTTTTTATAAAAAAAAGGCAAACAGGAAATGTGTGGAACTGAATTTAAGATTGGAATGGAATAGTAAGATTGGAATAGTGAGAAATAGGAGAGAAATGAAATTGACAGATTATCCCAGGGAAAGCCCTCATCACACAAACCCCTCTACACACACACACAAATACAGCCTCTGGCCCAAGGTGCCTCCACAACTGAGAGCCACCACTGTTCTATCACAAGCACCCCAGAGAGGAGGAGGCTGGGCAGTCTGGTATTGGCCAAGGTCTAAGGACTTCCCATTCAATCTTATGAGGCAGAGTAAACCTGCTGCAATCTGATACTACTAGGGCAGAATTACCGTATTTTTGACAGGGTCTCTTCCTCTCTCTCTCTCTCTCTCTCAACATTAATGTAAGGAATAAGTGAAAAGAAATTGCCCGTGGGGAAAAAGAGGCTAACGAGAGAATTTAGAAGCAATTTTTGAGGACAAATGGAACAGGGATTTCACTCTTACTCTGACTGCATAGTCTGTGTTTATATATCCAAGTTTCACAAGAAGCAAATAAATTAGCAAAAAGTGGGGCAGGGGGAGAAAGCAACTCAGTACGGCCCAGTCCAGGGATCATTCTAGTATTGTAAAAGCCATGATAGAAAAGGTAGGTTTTCCGCTTGCGTCTGAGACAGAACTGTATGTGTGGCAGCCAAACTTCCGGAGGGGAAGCATTATAGAGCTGGGATGGAGAAGAAGGTTAGTTGGGGGGTGATGGACCCCCAGCTTTCCTTAAAGTGGACATTACCAGTGGGGACTCCCCCAGGCAGCTGCTTTGTCCAACAGGATAACACCACAGAAGATTAGGAAGGTCACTCATTCAATTATAAAATGAACCTGTAAAGCATAGTAATGATTACTTTTTTAAAAATGTTGTATACACAGTCTGCATTTGCAAACTGAAGATAAAGCCATATGTCAGCATTTGCCTTAATATGCCCCTCAAGGCAGTCTACCTAAGACATTACAAAACATTTCCAAATATACACCCACCCATTATATTTTCAGCAATTACCTGTGCACAGTAGTAGGTAGCTATTTATATAACTTGCCTTTTTCATGCTGAACATATTCTGGTATACAAATTAACGCTTATTGTGCTAGTTTTTAGAGGACCGTCTAGAGGGGTTGGGAGCTGGGGGCACTGTTATACAGTGGTTCCGCTCCTTCCTCCTGGGCCGTGTCCAGAAAGTGGTGGGGGGTGAGTGTTCAGACCCCTGGGCTCTCACTTGTGGGGTTTCTCAGGGTTCCAACCTCTCCCCAATGCTTTTTAATAGCTATATAAAGCAACTGGGAAAGCAGCTGTTCATCAGTATGATGATACCCAGCTCTTCCTCTCTTTTAAATTGGAACCAGTGAAGGCAGTGAATGTCCTGTGTGAGTGTCTGGAGGTGGTTGGAGGATGGATTGAGGTTGAATCCTGACAAGACAGAAGTAATGTTTTTGGGGGACAGAAAGTGGGTGGATGTGGGGGACTCCCTGGTCCTGAATGGGGTAACTGTGCCCCTGAAGGACCAGGTATGCACCCTGGGAGCCATTTTGGACTCACAGCTGTCCATGGAGGCACAAGCCAATTCTGTGTCCAGGGCAGCTGTTTATCAGCTCTCATTCTCTCTCATTCACTTTGCATGCCAGTACATAACTGAGGCACTGCTATTGCAGTCTAAGAAATATATCTTAATTCTTGTTCACACTATCCAAGCACCTGTTTCTGTGACCTTTGACTAATGCTTATGGAACCTGCCCAGTGGCTGAAGCTCATTGTGATGGCCTGGGAATCTGATTCAGAATCTGAACCTGAGGAGTCCCAGCCTGCACAGGAGTCCCCGCCTCCAGGGCCGGCTGAGCAGGGGCATGGGCTTGAATCTGAAGTGCCTGCACCTGTGCCGGATCCTCAGGAACAGACACCAGATGTATCCACTCTGGCTCCAGAGGTGATTGAGGACCCATTGCCTGCAGGTGCACCTCTGCCAGCCCTGTCAGGGGAAGGTGAGCCTCCCCCTGGGTCCAGTAACCCTCCAGCCTCTCCTGAGCTGCAGAGGCTCAGGGCAGAGAGGCGGAGGGAACTGGTTTCTCTCAGGAGGAGTGCTCGCCTTAAGGCCAGGAGAGGCGGGTCACCTGGGGGCCGGGGCTGCCCCTGGCCTCAGGAAATAAAGGCCAGTCAGCCCAGTCCCAGGTTGCGGGAGCAACGTCGTTGGAAACCTGTTTCTGCCACCACCCAGACCTGTTCTTCCAGAGTTCCCGACCATGCCCGGCTTCTTCCTTTGGACCCCGCTTCGCCCTTGCTGGATAGTCTCCAGACCCTTGACCCAGGACCAGACTCTGACCTCGCCTCACGGTAACCTCCCCCCAGGACCAGCACACTCATTGAAAATTGCTACCTCATTCCTGGCTGCTTGATGGATCTGTTCATCCTTTCTAAGGCTCAACAGTCATGAAGCAGGTGCAGAAAGAACAGCATAGTTCTCTTCACAACGCCACCCCCATCAACACTGCCACCTCTGCCCCAAGTCAACGTTTTCATCACTTTCCAAATCAAGGAGTCTTTTCTGTCTGCAAAGGTTCTCCGTCCCCTGGGTGATTCCAGGTGCGCAGCCTGGGAGTCATTCTGGACTCACCGCTGTCCATGGAGGCACAAGCCAATTCTGTATCCAGGGCAGCTGTTTATCAGCTCCATCTGGTACACAGGCTGAGACCCTACCTGCCCGCGGACTGTCTCACCAGAGTGGTACATGCTCTAGTTATCACCCGCTTGAACTACTGCAATGCGCTCTACGTGGGGCTACCTTTGAAGGTGACCCGGAAACTACAACTAATCCAGAATGTGGCAGCTAGACTGGTGACTGGGGGCGGCCGCTGAGACCACATAACACCGGTCTTGAAAGACCTGCATTGGCTCCCAGTACGTTTCCGAGCACAATTCAAAGTGTTGGTGTTGACCTTTAAAGCCCTAAACGGCCTCGGTCCTGTATACCTAAAGGAGTGTCTCCACCCCCATCGTTCTGCCCGGACGCTGAGGTCCAGCGCCGAGGGCCTTCTGGCAGTTCCCTTGCCGCGAGAAGCAAAGCTACAGGAAACCAGGCAGAGGGCCTTCTCGATAGTGGCATCCACCCTGTGGAACACCCTGCCATCAGATGTCAAAGTGATAAACAACTACCTGACATTCAGAAGACATCTTAAGGCAGCCCTGTTCAGAGAAGCTTTTAATGTGTGACATTTTAGTGTATTTTGGTCTTTGTGGAAGCCGCCCAGAGTGGCTGGGGAAACCCAGCCAGATGTGTGGGGTACAAATAATAAATATTATTATCATTATTATCATTATTATCATTATTATCATTATTATCATTATTATCATTATTATCATTATTATCATTATTATCATTATTATCATTATTTATAGATTTCCCACTCCTTTTTGGCTGTCTCCTAATTGTCTCTGTTATTTTTGCCAGTTTGAGATAGTCAAATAATTTATCCCACCATTCCTCTTTTGCTGGTACTCATCTCCTTTCCAATTTCTGGCAATTAATATTCTTGCTACTGTTGTAGCATCTAAGAATATTCTTTTTTTTCATTTGGAATGTCTGAGTCTAAAATGCCAAGAGGAAGGCTTCTGGTTTCTTTATGAAGGTCTGCTTAAACATTTTTTTTCAATTCCTCAGATATAATATCCCAAATGTTCTTAATTTTTTTTTGCAACCACACCACATATGAAAAAGTGTCCCTCCTGCCTGTTGACACCTCCAGCAAGTATTAGATCTTGTTTTATACATTTTGAATAGTTTGCTGGGGGTTTCATAGGGATTTCTTCCCGCTAAATAGTGCCATTCACCACTCTAAGAGATACTATTGACAAAAACTCAGCCACCCTTGCAGTCACTTCTGGGTTAATGTCAGACAGATAATATCTGATATTTTCATTGTGCCGTGATGTGAAACTACCCAAAAAAGGGGGCAGCATGCATTTGCCTAGCTGGTTGTACAATGGACAATAGAAAAGGATATGTTCTACAGGGTCTGGCACATTCAAAGAACATCCACAATTTCTGGGAATGTTTAACTATCTGTCCTTGACAAAAGCTGAGGAGGAAGCATTCAGCTGGTCTAACATAAAGGCCCTTCGTTGGACTGTAATTATTAATTTTGATGTATAAGTGACCCTGTTATCTGTTGTATTTAAACCATGGAATTTGGGGGAGCAGATTTTATTTACAGCTGACTCAGTGTCCCTTAATCTGGTTTGAATATTGTTCTGCTACCAGGGCTTTCTGGGTGCTAGCCCTGCAGAGCTGTTTTTTCTTTGTTCATTAACATACAGACATGGGCCTGTAGAGGATTAAATATAATTAATCATAGAATCATAGAATCATAGAATCATAGAGTTGGAAGGGACCACAAGGGCCATCGAGTCCAACCCCCTGCCAAGCAGGAAACACCATCAGAGCACTCCTGACATATGGTTGTCAAGCCTCTGCTTAAAGACCTCCAAAAAAGGAGACTCCACACACTCCTTGGCAGCAAATTCCACTGTCGAACAGCTCTTACTGTCAGGAATATATATCCACTTAAAGGTAAAGGTAAAGGTACCCCTGCCCGTACGGGCCAGTCGTGTCTGACTCTAGGGTTGTGCGCCCATCTCACTTAAGAGTGGCTATCTAAAGAACTTTTAACTGAGTTAAGATTAAAAAAGGATGTGTACAAAAAATGGAAAAGGGGGGAAACCACCAAAGAGGAATTCAAACAAATAGCCAGCACGTGTAGACACAAAGTCAGAAAAGCTAAAGCACAGAATGAACTCAGGCTTGCTAGAGAGGTTAAAAGCAACAAAAAAGTCTTTTATGGGTATGTTCGTAGCAAAAGGAAGAACAAAGAAACAGTGGGGTCACTCAGAGGAGAAGATGGTGAAATGCAAACAGGGGACACAGAAAGGGCTGAACTCCTCAATGCCTTCTTTGCCTCAGTCTTCTCCGATAAAGAAAACAATGCCCGACCTGAAGAATTTGGAGCAAATGATTCAGCAGAGGAAACACAGCCCAGAATAACCAAGGAGATAGTACAAGAATACTTGGCTAGTTTAGATGAATTCAAGTCTCCAGGGCCAGATGAACTGCATCCAAGAGCATTAAAAGAACTGGCAGGTGTGATCTCAGAACCACTGGCAGTCATCTTTGAGAATTCCTGGAGAACAGGCGAAGTCCCGGCAGACTGGAGGAGAATCTGGAGAGAGTCCCGGCAGACTGGAGGAGGGCAAATGTTGTCCCTATTTTCAAAAAGGGGAAAAGAGAGGACCCAAATAATTACCGCCCAGTCAGTTTGACATCAATACCAGGGAAGATTCTGGAGCAGATCATTAAGCAAACAGTCTGTGAGCACCTAGAAAGGAATGCTGTGATCACCAATAGTCAGCATGGATTTCTGAAAAATAAGTCATGTAAGACTAACCTGATCTCGACAGAATTACAAGCCTAGTAGATGAAGGGAACGCAGTGGATGTAGCCTACCTTGATTTCAGCAAGGCATTTGACAAGGTGCCCCATGATATTCTTGTAAAGAAGCTGGTAAAATGTCGTCCTGACTATGCTACCACTCAGTGGATTTGTAACTGGCTGACTGACCGAACCCAAAGGGTGCTCATCAATGGTTCCTCTTCATCCTGGAGAAGAGTGACTAGTGGGGTGCCACAGGGTTCTGTCTTGGGCCCGGTCTTATTCAACATCTTTATCAATGACTTGGATGATGGACTCAAGGGCATCCTGATCAAATTTGCAGATGACACCAAACTGGGAGGGGTGGCTAACACCCCAGAGGACAGGATCACACTTCAAAACGACCTTGACAGATTAGAGAACTGGGCCAAAACAAACAAGATGAATTTTAACAGGGAGAAATGTAAAGTATTGCACTTGGGCAAAAAAAATGAGAGGCACAAATACAAGATGGGTGACACCTGGCTTGAGAGCAAACTGGAACGTGTCCAGAGGAGGGCAACCAAAATGGTCAAAGGCCTGGAAACGATGCCTTATGAGGAACGGCTAAGGGAGCTGGACATGTTTAGCCTGGAGAAGAGGAGGTTAAGGGGTGATATGATAGCCATGTTCAAATATATAAAAGGATGTCATATGGAGGAGGGAGAAAGGTTGTTTTCTTCTGCTCCAGAGAAGCGGAAACGGAGGAATGGATCCAAACTACAAGAAAGAAGATTCCACCTAAACATTAGGAAGAACTTCCTGACAGTAAGAGCTGTTCGACAGTGGAATATGCTGCCAAGGAATGTGGTGGAGTCTCCTTCTTTGGAAGTCTTTAAGCAGAGGCTTGACTATCATATGTCAGGAGTGCTCTGATGGTGTTTCCTGCTTGGCAGGGGGTTGGACTCGATGGCCCTTGTGGTCTCTTCCAACTCTATGATTGTATGATTCTATGATTCTAAGGCTGGGAAGGCAGGAAAGAGATGAACAGGGTTGCCACCGCCTCCTGGGCTTCAACATCATCTTGGTCTTCTCTTCCACCACCACTCAGGCTAGGCCTTGCCCTGGGAGGTGTCAGAGTCAGCCAGGAAAAGCAGCAGAGGGTGAGAGAAGTAGGAGGTCACCTCACCTCACCCGCCTCCAGGGAAACATGCACGGAAGAGCCAGAAAAGAAAAGAAAAACCATCCCATTCCCAACCACAGCAGTTTTGCTTGCCCTTCCCTGCCACCAACTGACAGAATGCCCTGCTTGATGAGAGGCGGGAAAAGAGGAATCGGATGGCAACACTTCAGTGTGCTCATTATATAGTAAGAAATCATGGAGAAGAGAGAATAATCCACATTCACAGCATAAGCTTGCTGGCCCCAGGGTCTTCTGGTAACTACAGAGGGAGGGAATCATGATAGCACAGGATTTTTTATTATTATTACTTTGCCGAATGTTGTTTTGAGGCCAACCAAACATCCAGGCATTGTTTGTGAATAAGCTCTATAAACTCTGTAAACTCATCTGCGAGCAGAAGGCTTCCAATGCGGAAGAGTCATCCACAAAGTCATTTGATGAGTAATGGTCCTGGTCAAGCTGCCTGGTCCTGGAGCCATCTGCCCAGTCATGTTGCATCTCCAACAGCATGGCTTCCTCATAGCTCTTCAGAGACTCACTTACACCATGAACGTAAAAGTGGAGATCACTCTCCTACCTACCAACCTACCTATAAAGGGCAGGTTCTAACATTCTGTCCCCTTTCTCAAAGGCTCTGCAGCTTTTGTCCCACATGTGGATGTACAAGCAACATGCAACCAACCTGATGTACAGCAACCAGCGTCAGACACTGTTCCTGCCCCTGTGTGTGTGTGTGTGTGTGCGCGCGCTCTCTCTCTCTTAATGCAATTCTCCCTGGAAGAAAGCTGCCTGCCTGATCAAGCAGAGATAAATTTGCATGTACAAGTAAAGGATCCCCAGCTACAGAGCCAATCTAAATGTGGAAGCCAACAGGTATAATCCTCCTTCATCTCCACATGTTAAGCATTCACAGAATCTGGAGGTCTGGATGGGGTTGTGGAGAAAGCAGCAGGATTAAATGTCTATACTATCCTTCCGAGGATCAAAGGGCAGTTTACAATATAAAAAACCACAAAAATACATTACACTGGTTTGCGAACAGTCTGGTTTGCATACGTTTAGGATTACAAACATGTCAAACACAGAAGTGTGTGTCCTGGTTTGCGAACTTTTTTTGGATTACAGCCCTTTTTTTTTTTTTGATTACGAACAAATTTTTCTGGTAGGCCCCATTGGCGAAAGCCCGCCTTGGGTTACAACCTATTTTGGTTTACAAACAGACATAAAGTGAAACAAGAAAGCCTTTTCCGGATAATCTTATGCACGGAAGGTACTGTTTGTGAAATTTAGGATGCTTATGAAATTCCCCTATGGAAACTGATTCCAAAGTACAGTGGTACCTCTGGATACGAACGGGATCCGTTCTGGAGCCCTGTTCACATCCTGAAGTAAACACATGCGCGAGTCGCATTTTGCCACTTCCATGTATGCACGTGATGTCATTTTGAGCATCTGCGCATGCGCAAGCAGTGAAAACCGGAAGTAACACGCTCCGTTACATCCGCGTCGCCGCAGAGCACAACCCGAAAATACTTAACCTGAAGCTACTTCAACCCGAGGTATGACTGTACCTGATCTTGTCTTCCTTCCTTTTCTCTCTTACTCTCGCTTCCACCTCTCCCCCTCTCTCTCTTCCATCTCTCTCTCTCTATCTCCCTTACTTTTCTCTCTCTTTTTCTCTCACTTTCCCTTCTCTCTCTCTACCTCTCCCTTCCTCCTCTCTCTCTCTCCCTTCCTTTTTGTTCTCTTTCTCTCCCGTCTTTCTTTCTCTCTCCCCTTCCTTCCTTCTCTCTCTCTCTCAACCCCTTCCTTCCTTCCTTCCTTCCTTCCTTCCTTCCTTCCTTCCTTCCTTCCTTCTATCTCTCTTTGCCTTTGTAGCAAGATGACTGCCAGACCTCATTTAGGTTTTTGAGCCATTTTATTGCATTTTTTCGTCTGTGCCTTTTTCCCTTACAGGTTGCCGTGTGCAGCAGCACATATTCATGTTGGTTAAATCACAATGGGAAATGAATATTTATGCAATAATGTGGTCATCTCATGATTCTTTCCTGCAATGTGATTTAATCAATGTGTGTGTGCACTGGTGCACATTGATAACTTATGAGGGGTGGGGTAGACCAGCTGGAAACTGCAGCAAATGTCTTTATATGAATCTCCAAATTAATTTTAGAACATTTCCAAGTTTGAGATACAGAGAGCAGACCACAGGCAGAAACAATGGTATGAAATGAAACTGAGACATTTGCTCATCTCTTATCGATATCACAAATCTGGAATAAACATCCAAGCCAGAGACTGGTCTCACTGACCCTTGCTTGAACTTCAGGGCCATTGAGTTAGAGGGGTTTCAGTTTAATGTGGTGTAACAAAAACTGGAACCTGCTTCTGCTTTAAAGTTTTCAAACTGTGCTTTGTCTATACAGTATATGTTCATTGAGCTTTACTGCCAAGTTGGCAGGATTTTTGTTGCTGGACTCACTGAGGTTGTATTTACTGTTTACTGCTCCCAAAATAAAAGTGGCTACATCATTTCTATCCAAACAGGAATATCGCCAGCCATCATTTCTCTCCTTTGTGAAACCGCCTTAATGAAAATATCATTGTTGCCTGAACTGTGTGTATGCTGCAAATCACCAGAAGCAGAAAGTGGAATTGCTCTTCTTTTGCTTTAAAAGGAAAAAGGCAGTTGGGCCAAGGCAGCAGAGCAGAGTGGCAGCTGCAGCTGTGGGATTTGCTTCTCTGCCCACTCCTCCTGCTTCCAGCCAAGTTCAAGGGGAGACCACTGAGGATGTCAGCATCCTCCTCGGAAGAGAGCAGATAGCCTTTGATACAGGCTCTCCCCTGATGTTCTGGATTATGGCTTCATCAAGGTGTTAGCATTTTGGCAGCCGTACGTTAGCAGGTCCAGCAGGCTGCTGCAATCACATCGGGACTCTTTTTGTGTTTACTGTATTTTGACAGTTGCAAAGTACTGAGAAATGGACTTGTGTGCCTTATTTACAGATAAGAAGGGGGGGCTGCTTCTAATCAGTGCTGTTCTATCTTCTGATCCAAGCATCTTAGTAGGAACTGGAGCAGGCAGGGTTTATTACTAGTAAGTCAATACAGTGTTTTTTTCTTTGCCGTGCAACCCTTTGGGGAATCCATTCAGCATAATGATTATCATTATATAATTAAGTCTAGGTTCTCTTTTGCTATCTGCAGCTTTTGATCTTGTAAAACCAAGAATTGATTTTTCCTTTTTAAAAAAAAATCAATGTTGTGTTTCCACTGTGTGGCAGATATGCCACTTAACAATGGCTCTGGATGCTGGTCCTTGAGTGTGGTTTGTGAACACAAGCAAGCTGCAGGGAGAAGCTGCTGGTAATTTTCAAGATCAGCACCTCGAGTCTAAAGAGCTATTTAGTTTCTCTGTCTTGGATGCAACCTAGCAACCTTCAGTGATGATGCACATTTCTCATTGATTCCCCCCCCCCCCCGTGGAATTAACTGTCAAGTAGAAAGGTCTTCGCTTTTAATGCTGGGTTTACTGCAGGATGAATAAACCAATCTAACAAGTGTGAAAGTATTGGGGTGGCAGATAACTAGCCCTTAAGACTTCTTTTAAAGAGCCTTCCCATTTGCTAGTGATGTCATATAACATTTGACACTTTCAAGTGCTGCTGCATTATGAGTTGTTTAGCTCAGATCCAGGAATAGGCACACTGAGCCACATTTTGGTTTTTGATCAGATACTCAAAAACAGATGTGGTAGGAGAGCAAAATGGATAGATTTGTCTCCAAGCTATTTTACCTTTTTGAAATATCATAAGGATCTAAATCTGTTATAGCAAGTTGAAAACAAAAGTAAAGAATTGAATCTGTATGTTTCTGGACAACTTGTATATTTCATAAAGACACTGTGCCCTCAAAAACAGGGTATGCTTTGTCTTTGTTATTTCTGTTCTTACTTAGCAGCCATGATAATGAGTCTTTCACAACGCCAGTTTCACAATGCTAAATACTCTTTCTCTCAACAACAATAAAAGGTAACTGAAATAAGATGTGAAAAAAGATTTCGTGAAAAGTTGTTATGTGTTTTAAGCCAAAGAAATTCTTCAGGGAAACAGATACCAAAAGACCAAAACAGATTTCATGCTAGTGTTCATTTGCCTCCTGAAAGAGAGTTGTTTTGGTTTTGGTTTGAAATGCATTGCTTTGCTGTTTTGCACAATTTTGGATTTCTTGCCTTCCTGTCTTGTATCTGTATTCTGTGGCCCATAAAACTATAAATGCAGGAAACTTGCCAATAGTTGCTTGGCATCATATCACTTGCTATATACCGGGGGCCTCTGTACAGAAGTGGATTGCCTCATGGCTAGTGGATTGCAGCTAGCATGGAGAAGGTCTTAAAACAAGGAATACAGCAGCTTAGCTTCACCTCCAAAAGCACACTCCATTGTCTCTTGAGACTGATGGATGCCAACCACCACAACAACTGTACCCACAGGTTTGCCTCATCCATAGTCTTATTTAATTCACACAGACCACCCCCCCCCCGATACAGGAAGTGACTCCTGCAAGGCTGTAGGTGGGCAGCTGAAGGCTCCCCAAATCTTTCTACTGGAATCAGAAATACAGATCAAACTTATAGCTGAATGAAACTCATACAAACTGTAATGAATCTTATCTTTTTTAAAAATAATAATAATAATATTTATTAATTTTCAACAATTTAAACACAACACTACAAAAAACCAAAGAAAAATAATACAACAATACAATACCGTACAAAAAAACACTACACAACACTAACACAAACAATTAACAAAACAAAACAAAAACCATTCAAAACACAATCCAATTTCAATATCTTATCTTTCATTCACATGTTTCCACGACCTCCTCACACCTCCCTTTTTGTCTTCCACTTCTATTAATTGTTTCAGCAATTCCTCTCCATCTTCCTCTATTTTCTATCCTATAATTATCTTAACACATTCTAACTTTATTTTCCCCTTTAATACCCTATTAATCTATCTATACCTAATTCCTTATAACATTTCTACTAAAGCCATATAACTTCATTCCAACATTTTTCTAACATTCATTAATTTTACAGTATTTCTGTAAGTAATCTTTAAACTTTTTCCAATCTTCTTCCACGAGCTCTTCTCCCTGGTCTCGGATTCTGCCAGTCATTTCCGCCATTTCCATGTAGTCTATTAGTTGCATTTGCCATTCTTCCAGGGTGGGTAGATCTTGTGTCTTCCAGTGCTTTGCAATGAGAATTCTTGCTGCTGCTGTAGCATACATAAAAAAAGTTCTATCTTTCTTTAACACCAATTGGCCGACCATGCCCAGGAGAAAGGCCAAACTGTAATGAATCTTATCATGCCCCCCCCAATCTTGTATTGTTTTGCCTTAGATATTATGGTTAAAATTGTTCTTGGGAAAGCATTCAAGCTGGTTTCAAGTGAGTTATTGTCTAGTCACTCATTTATCATCCTCATTACTCACCATGTGCTCACTCACTCAGTTTCCAACCCATGGAGTTTATACTAATGTTCTCCATCTAACAAGTCACCCTGTAAGTCACAGTCTAACAACTTCATTATCTTGTGAACTGCACATGAATAATTCTAGGGGTAGGCTTGCTCCTTGTTTTAGAAATGGTGGGAAAATTCTGCAGAAGCTTAGCATCATCTTTATTTATAGGAGGCCAGCATGTGGCAATCTCGACAGGAGAGATTAACAGCCCTTCAACACTCCCATAATTTCTCTTTCAGAATTCTAAGCCATAGCTCCTCCGTGGATGTTCTTCAGACTTCCACTTAAGAAGCAATGCAAAGTGTTCCTAGGAGGTCCAGGAAGAATTTACAGCTAGATTCATCTTCGTTGTGCTTTCTTGTATTTCATTAATAGTCAGTGTGTAAGACTACCTTTTCTTTCTTTCTTTGAATAACTTTTTATCGTATAAACAAGGATGATAGGAATAATAAATGATACAAAGAAATTACTCTCATGTCATTTGTATATCACAAAAAATAGCACCATAAATTTGCACCATAAATATATACAACATATCATTCATTATTAGTGGTCAGTGGTCTTGGTTGGTGAATGGGTTTAAGCAAAAACAAAAATAAGGGGAAAACAGGATAGAGCAGGGTTAGCAGATAACATCATCATCATCAACAACAACATTTTATTTTTTATACCCCACCCATCTGACTGGGTTTCCCCAGCCACTCTGGGCGGCTCCAAACAGAACACTGAAAACAGAGTAAAACTTCAATCATTAAAAACTTCCTTAAAAACAGGGCTGCCTTCAGATGTCTTCTAAAAGTCAAATAGTTGTTTCGTTCCTTGACATCTGATGGGAGGGCATTCCACAGGGCCACTACCGAGAAGGCCCTCTGCCTGGTTCCCTGTAACCTCACTTCTTGCAATGAGGGAACCGACAGAAGGCCCTGAGTGCTGGACCTCAGTGTCCAGGCTGAATGATGGGGTGGAGGTGCTCCTTCACATATACTGGGCCAAGGCCATTTAGGGCTTTAAAGGTCAACACCAACACTTTGAATTGTGCTCGGAAACGTACTGGGAACCAATGTAAATCCTTTAGAACCAGTGTTATATGGTTTTGGCGGCCACTCCCAGTCACCAGTCTAGCTGCCGCATTCTGGATTAGTTGCAGTTTCTGAGTCACCTTCAAAGGTAGCCCCACGTAGAGCGCGTTGCAGTAGTCCAAGCGGGAGATAACTAGAGCATGTGCCACTCTGGTGAAACAGTTTGCGGGCAGGTAGGGTCTCAGCCTGTGTACCAGATGGAGCTGATAAACAGCTGCCCTGGATACAGAATTGGCTTGTGCCTCCATGGACAGCTGTGAGTCCAGAATGACTCCCAGGCTGCACACCTGGTCCTTCAGGGGCACAGTTACCCCATTCAGGACCAGGGAGCCCCCCCCACACCCACCTGCTTCCAACCCCCCCCAAAAAAACAGTACTTCTGTCCTGTCAGGATTCAACCTCAATTTGTTAGCCACCATTCATCCTCCAACCGCCTCCAAGCACTCACACAGGACCTTCATCACCTTCACTGGTTCTGATTTAAAAGAGATGTAGAACTTGAATGTTAGAATGATGCAGGATATGAAGATAACATGGCATTAGTGACATATTTGAGAGGAGTATGCAAAATTGGTTTATAAGAACAAAGTTGAAATTTGAACAATATTATGTCAAGCTCAAATATTTGATAATAAAGGGAAAAAAGTTGGACACATAATAGTTGAAATGTATAATATAAAATAAGATTTGAAAGAAGGTGAAGTTTTGCTGAATAAGATTTTGTAAATGAGAACACAGAAAAGGGAGATGTGAGGGAGTCAAGAAAGAGAGTTATGAAAATAATACTTAAGAAATTGAATCCTTTTCTTTCTTTTTCATGTCTTTTTAATGCTTTTTCTCTGGTTTTTTTGTATGTTTTGTATATTTTTCTTGTATTGACTGCGATGGTGTGTTTTTTTCTTTGGTTGTGAATGTGAAGTTGGTTATATTGTTTAAAACCTTTAATAAATATTTTATGAAAAATAAATAAATAAAAGAGATGTAGAACAGGGTGTCATCCACATACTGATGAAAGCCCAGGCCAACCCCCCGATGATCTCTCTCAGCAGCTTCATATAGATGTTAAAAAGCATGGGGGAGAGGACAGAACCCTGAGGCACCCCACAAGTGAAAGTCCAGGCAGGGGTCTGAACACTCATCCCCCCCCCACTTTCTGGATATGGCCCAGGAGGAAGGAGCAGAACCACTGTATAACAGTGCCCCCCAGCTCCCAACCGCTCTAGATGGTCCAGAAGGATGTTATGGTCGATGGTATCAAAAGCCGCTGAGAGAAACAGCAGAACTAGGAAACAGCTCTCACCTTTGTCCCTAGCCCGCCGGAGATCATCAACCAGCGCGACCAAGACAGTTTCAGTCCCATGATGAGGCCTGAATCCCGATTGGAAGGGATCCAAATGGTCCACATCCTCAAGGCGTGCTTGGAGTTGTTTAGCAACCACCCGCTCAATCACCTTGCATGGAAGATTTGACATAATGATGGGCAAATACACAAAAGTGTATTTATTTATGCAACAACTGTGACTAGAGTATTAATTGTCAAGTATTGGAAAGGAGATCAGATCCCAACTAAGGTAGAGTGGCAAAAGAAATTATGTGAATATGCTGAATTAGCCAAAATGACAGAAGCAATAAAAAACTACCCGAGCTCAAGGGTGAAAAATGAATGGGATTGTTTTAAAAATTACGTGAGTAAACATGGTTCCCAAATCCAAACTTGGGTTTGCCTAAAGTAAATTTCACAAAATAAAAATCGACTGGAGGAGATATCGTATACGAAGAAAAGGTTGAAGGTACTGGAACACAGTACAAAGAAAAGGAAATAAAGAGAGAAGATGGAGCTGTTAAGAGGTAGAGGGAAGTTAAGCATTATAGAGTAATAGATGGATATGAGTATGTATAGAAAGAAAAATAGCTTATGTATGTAAATTGTAAAGAAAAAGGACATTGTAAGATCTATAAATTTTTAAATTGCGATAAAAAATCATCATCAATCAATCTTTATTATGGTCCAGAGACCCAACAAATCATTACAAAGCAATACACAATTCATACAGCCTACCTCCAGGTAAAAAATAAATAAAGAAGAAGATAAGGCTAAGAAAGAAAGAAAAGAATGGAAGATTTGAGACTGGGTGATAGTTGGCCATATTGGCAGGGTCCAGATATTTTTTTTAAGAAACATTTAATGACCGCTTCTTTCAGCGGGTCTGGGAAGACTCCCTCACAGAGGGAAGCATTCACCACCCCACAAAGCCCATCACCCAGCCCTTCCCAGCTTGCTTTTATTAGCCAGGATGGGCAAGGATCAAGGAGACAGGTGGTTGGTTTCATTCACCAAGCAGCCTGTCCACATCCTCGGAGGTAACAGATTGGAATTGTTTTGATGCAAATTGACTAGACAGGACTCTAGCACTCTCCTGCCCCGTCTAATGATGGCGTAGCTAGATGCCAAATCAGGAGCCCTTGCGGCTGTACTCATTAAGTATGAGTAATAGTCATTTTTGCTCTTATGTTACCAATGAAACCATATAAAGGTATATTGGTGAATGTGGAAAGGAGGCCCAAAGTGAAGATAAAAATTTAAATTTAGATCAATGAAATTAAGACAAATGCTGGAAAGAGTGATTGTTTATGTTCTGGAATATTAGCATATATAATGAAATTTAACCACACCAGGGTAAACCCCTTGCAATCTTCTGCCCAACATGGGACTCAGACTCATGACCCTCAGATAAAGAATCTCATGCGCTACTGACTGAGCTATCCCAGCTGGCTCTGGCTGCATAAACACAACCTTTTTTTCTAGAATCATTGGAGAGCGAGTACTTGCTTTCATACATAATCCACACCCAACCTTCAAAAAGAGGAAGAAAAGCAAGACTGTAACTATAAAACAGTGAGCTTGATGCCAAAACCTGGAAGGTCCTAGAACAGAGAATTCAACCATTTGTGAGCAGTTAGAAAAGGATGCTGTGATTACTAAGACACAGCATGGGTTTCTCAAAAACAAGTCATGCCAGACAAATCTCATTTCTTCCTTTGATTAGAGTTACAAGCTTGTTGGATCAAGGGAATGCTGTGGACATAATGTATCTTGACTTCAGTAAGGTTTTTGACAAACAACCCACTTGACGTTTTTACAGAGAAGCTGGTAAAATGTGGGTTGGACAAGGTAACTGTTATGCAAATTTGTAGCTGGTTGACTGAAGGAACCCAAAGACTGCTCACTAACAGTTCCTATTCATCCTGGAAAAAAATAACAAGTGGGGTGCCGTGAGGTTCTGCCCTGGGCCCATTGTTGTTCAACATCTTTATAAGTGAGTTGGATAGAGGAATGGGATGCTCATAAAATTTGCAGATGACACCAAACTGAGAGGAATAGCTAATGTTGCAGAAGTCAGAATCAGGATTCAAAATGACCTTAAGAGATTGGAGACCTGGGCCAAATGAATTTCAATAGGGACAAATGTCAGGTTCTGCACTTGGGCAGGAAGAACCAGATACACAAATACAGTGGTACCTCGGGTTAAGAACTTAATTCATTCTGGAGGTCTGTTCTTAACCTGAAACTGTTCTTCAGGTCAATTCTGTATTCAGGGCAGCTGTCTACCAACTCCACCTGGTACGCAGGCTGAGACCCTACCTGCCCGCAGACTGTCTCGCCAGAGTGGTGCATGCTCTAGTTATCTCCCGCTTGGACTACTGCAATGCGCTCTACGTGGGGCTACCTTTGAAGGTGACTCGGAAACTACAGCTAATCCAGAATGCGGCAGCTAGACTGGTGACTGGGGGCGGCCGCCGAGACCACATAACACCGGTCTTGAAAGACCTACATTGGCTCCCAGTATGTTTCCGAGCACAATTCAAAGTGCTGGTGTTGACCTTTAAAGCCCTAAACGGCTTCGGCCCAGTATACCTGAAGGAGCGTCTCCACCCCCATCGTTCTGCCCGGACACTGAGGTCCAGCGCTGAGGGCCTTCTGGCGGTTCCCTCATTGCGAGAAGCGAAGCTACAGGGAACCAGGCAGAGGGCCTTTTCAGTGGTGGCGCCCGCCCTGTGGAATGCCCTCCCATCGGATGTCAAGGTGATGAACAACTACCTAACATTCAGAAGACATCTTAAGGCGGCCCTATTCAGGGAAGCTTTTCATGTATGATATTTTAGTGTTTTTTGGTTTCTGTGGAAGCCGCCCAGAGTGGCTGGGGAAACCCAGCCAGATGGGCGGGGTACAAATAATAAATTATTATTATTATTATAACCTGAGGCACCACTTTAGCTAATGGGGCCTACCACTGCTGCCACACGACTTCTGTTCTCATCCTGGGGCAAAGTTCTGACTTAACCCAAGGTACTATTTCTGAGTTAGCGGAGTCTGTAACCTGAAGCATCTGTAACCCGAGGTACCACTGTACCTCTGGAGAGTCTATGCAACAATATTCAGAGATGGAGGTTAATTGAGAGAGGAAGGAGGGAAGGAAGGAGGATAGACCATCCGGTGGTGGAATCTACACACAAAAAACGCTATGAAAATGCCTTTTATATATATATAAAAAAAACATTTTGAAAAAATATATATTGAATTTGCCATAGCTCACAATTGCAAATCTAGTGTCACATTTGTATATTGCACTTTTCAACACACTTAAAACATTTTATTTGCAGCTGTATAGCTGAGACCAGAGACTCTACAAAAGTCTCCTTAACTTTTGTAAAGGCACTGTCACCCACCTGGGAATTCTGGCGCTCCTCTGCCACCTGGGGCACAAGACAAACCTGGGATCTTCAGGTTGCTCTGGGGGTCTGGCAAGCCTACTAGAATCACATCCTTTCATCAGATCCCCCATAATTAGCTCACCAAATGGATCCCCCTCACTGAGGAATGCCTAATATGTTATTGAGGAACCATGGCGTTCCTTGAAACACAGTTTGTGAAGATCAGGAGGGTTGCTATGTCAGTCTGTCATAGCAAAAATGGCAGAGTCTGATCCACATTTCAAAGACTAACAAATTTATCATAGTATAAGCTTTCATGAGCCAGGGTGTCTACTTTGTGTTCTCAGTTGGAAAATTACCTGCACACGAACATAGACAAACAGGGGAAACACCATTACAACATGAATCCAGGAGCCCAGAAATGCAAGAGATAGTCATGTGACTACCTAAGCAAATCACAAATGAAAATGAAATCAAGGCCGAAAAAGTAAAGATCCAAATCAGAGAGTCTGTGACCCACAACAACTTTTAAAACAAATCACCAAAGAAGATGCACACAGATCTAATTAATCTAATGAAAGCAATACTGCAACACAAAAGGAGGAGCTTGTAGGTTCTGCACATGAAGCACACATTCAATATCAGTTTGGTTCTGTATACTATTGAAAAACGCATTATTGAGTGGAAAAAGCAAGGTGCCTTGGGGAAGTGATAAGTCATGTTCTGACAGGTAACATGTGTTTAATGCATCTATTTACTTTTTATTCATGAGGAATGACTAGTTTTTCTATTAATTGCCCAATCCTCTAGAGATCTGGCTCCCTCTTGGTCATATCCTCAACACAGTTCATCAAAATGCCATGTTATCACCATCCTGTTGAAAACAAAGAAATGCTGGTTGTGTGTGTAGAATCATAGAATCATAGAATCATAGAATCATAGAATCATAGAATCATAGAGTTGGAAGAGACCACAAGGGCCATCGAGTCCAACCCCCTGCCAAGCAGGAAACACCATCAGAGCACTCCTGACATATGGTTGTCAAGCCTCTGCTTAAAGACCTCCAAAGTAGGAGACTCCACCACACTCCTTGGCAGCAAATTCCACTGTCAAACAGCTCTTACTGTCAGGAAGTTCTTCCTAATGTTTAGGTGGAATCTTCTTTCTTGTAGTTTGGATCCATTGCTCCGTGTCCGCTTCTCCGGAGCAGCAGAAAACAACCTTTCTCCCTCCTCTATGTGACATCTTTTATATATTTGAACATGGCTATCATATCACCCCTTAACCTCCTCTTCTCCAGGCTAAACATGCCCAGCTCCCTTAGCCGTTCCTCATAAGGCATCGTTTCCAGGCCTTTGACCATTTTGGTTGCCCTCCTCTGGACACGTTCCAGTTTGTCAGTGTCCTTCTTGAATTGTGGTGCCCAGAACTGGACACAGTACTCCAGGTGTGGTCTGACCAGAGCAGAATACAGTGGCACTATTACTTCCCTTGATCTAGATGCTATACTCCTATTGATGCAGCCCAGAATTGCATTGACTTTTTTAGCTGCCGCGTCACACTGTTGGCTCATGTCAAGTTTGTGGTCAACCAAGACTCCTAGATGTGTGTGTGTGTGTGTGTGTGTGTGTGTGTGTGTGTGTGTGAGAGAGAGAGAGAGAGAGAGAGAGAGTGTGTTTGAGGGACAACTCAAAACTTACTAATTCCCTTTTCCTTTTTCTAAAATTAATTTGAGGGATTATAATGCTAATCAGGTGTGGTTGCAAGTTCTTTCCATCCCAAAAAACCCCTTCCCAAATAATTTTGGTTAAACTTTACATGACCTTTTAGGAGCAAAACTTAAAAAGTCAATCATTTTGCTGGAGGAAAAATTCTATGTGGTTCAGTTCAGATCAACATCAGAAATGCTATTTTTTTCCTCTTAATACCAAAAAAGGATATGTCTCATTCACACTAGAGCTGAGCCAATACACTTTTCTCTCAAAGCACTGCAGGGGTGCTGCAGTGTATCATGTAGGATGCAATTTTGCCCCTATTTTGCCTTGTCCATCCTGAGCCACAGCGTGGGATGTTGAAGCTAACAAGAAGAGAAGAAGCAGAGCGGCATCTGCCATTAGGCATCCATTCTGTGCCACCTCAGGACTACCTCAGCTCAAAACATCCCCATCTTGTCTGGAAAGACAGACTGGCAAGATCTAGCAAGACAGAACAAATACACTTATGTTTCTCTCCAAAACCCTCTGTTCAAATGGACAAGGGGAATGACTTCACCCTCTATAAACTAGCATGGGAAGCCCCAAAATCACGAATGCTCTGTCTTCCTCCTGTTCCTAATCCAATTAAAGCATCATTGTAACCCTCTCCAGGCATTCAGCCAAAGACCTGGGGGAATGGAGAGCAATGTGGCTCTGTGTGGCAGAGTGTGCCATGTGCTGGCCCTGCCCCAGCATCTCCACACCCCATGGCTCCATCCCCTGTGCTCCCAGTCATTGCTCAGAGTGGAAGGGATTCTCATCACAAGGTTCCCAATCTCTGGGGGTCCTCTAAACACACTCAGCTGAATCTGCTTAAAATCTGTGTTCCCTACATAGTTTCTGCTTTCATGAGTTCAGCTCAATTCCTCAATTGGCTATTGCAGGTATCTTTAACCTTTTCAGACTCAGGAACCCCTTCTAACCAAAACATGCATTTATGGACCCATTTCTCAATCTTTTATCATATATTTGCATGGTGGCAGTGCTCCTGCTGTGACCCACCAATTGAAGTCCATTGGACTATGGAGAGCCCTGATATTTTGAGTGTTCTTTAAATTCCACCTAAAACCCAGGATCCCAACCTCCAATTAAATAAGCAAAAATAAACATAACAATTCTTTTAGGAATCTGGAAATAGCAATTCCAGGACCATCTTATTTTTTAAACCCTTTGTTTTTATTACTATATTGGTTCTTCTAGAAGGTCTTTCAGTAGAGCAGCCTTGATGGGCTATGTTCAGTCTAGCTGGTATTTCAGCTGGGTGTTCATGGCTGTTCCTTTGAACTCCTGAACTCTAGGAGATTCCAGGGATAAACTCGGCCTAAGAGAGCCTTGAATCCTGGTTTTGGGTGGCCTTATTCTGGACTCCCACTTCCATCCGGTAAAGCCATGCCACAGACAAGGAATACCTATGTTTTGAACAGAGCATGAGGAAGGGAAAAGTCTCTTCCCTCCCGCCAACACTCTCTTCCTCCAAATTTCCAGTTCCTACAGCAACTGTCCTCTCATTCTCCTGAAAGCCAAAACAGTCCCAGCACAGTCTCCTGGCAGGGCAGGCACACCCTTTCCCCTCCCTTCTCTGGGACAACCTTCACAGTTAACCAGCAAAATGGCTATGCCTTATGCTTTCACAATAAAACCTCAGCTTCTGGGATTTCCTTGACTTCTTTGCCTCCACTGCTCCCCCGGGCCCCTTATATGCCTTGCATTTTTGACTTGAATTCCCACCCAGAGCTTAGAGAAGAATGCCTGGTAAGCAAGCATGGTACTTTTCATGCCTTCACTGTATATCCACAGCTGAAGATTTCTCAGCGAAACAGAGATGTGTGATATGACAAAGCTCAATGGACAATTGCTGTGATCACAAAAGAGCCTTTCTGGATCAGAGCAAAGGTTTGTCCAGCACAGCGTTCTGTTTCCCCTTCACTCTTCCCAGCAGTGAACAGCCACATGGAACTGGACATTAACAAGCAAAGCTTCCCTTTTGTTTGTCCCCAGCAATCAATATTTAAAAGTCCACTGCCTCTAAACATGACACGTCCATCAGGCTTTCATGGCTCCACACAAACCAATGCTGTCCAGTTTATAGCATCTCAGCCATTCTCTTGTTGTCAAGCTCTGCCTATAGCATGCTGTTGGGGGGGGGGCAGGAATGACAACCTAGAGAGAGGGAAGGAAGGAGGGAAGGAGGGAGGAAGATTATAATAAGATAGTGATGGATCAGAAAAAATGAGAAGTGACAATGCAGGTTGTAAACACCTGCTGCTTCGTAACGCTAGCAACCAGCTCAAAGAAAGTCCTGACACAACTTAAGATCTGCCACAAGCTGAATGTGCTGATATGCGAATAGTGATGGACTTGCTTGTCACTGAATTTTGCCTCAAGTGAAATTTGAAGTAAATTTGGAGGTTGAGCAGAATTAAGTGGTAAAGCTTTTCCTAGAACCTTCAAACCTGCTCTCCCCATCTTGACTCCCAGAAGATCTATAAGGCCTAGGTACTCCACTAGCAACCGAAGAATTGAGACTGAAAGAGAAGATGAAGGCATAAGATGACAACAAATGGGCGAAAGATTTATATGATCTGAAGAGAAACCAAATGGGACTTCCGGGTTAGCGTGATCGGCAAATGGCGGATTCCCTCCAAGGGGAATCAGCTTCGTGGAAGATGGGTCCTGCCGTGACGGCGACGCGGGGACCCTCAGAAACCACAGGCGCGGAAGCCTGTGGACCTGGTAACTCGGTGGGCACCATTTGCACCCTCCCCGACCAGCGAAGAAGCCTTTTTAAAGGCTTCGGAGCCGGTGACGGAGAGTGGCGTGGTGCTGTGAGTGGATCGCTTCTTCTATGGAGTGAAGCCGCGAGCCATGGCCGGAGAGCGCTGACTTCTTCCTTGAACATTTGGGCTGCAAAAGTAACAACCCGTGAGTAATACGGAAATTGGACTTAAATTATTATTTATTTATTTTTAAATTCGGCACGATTGGGGGATGCGTTAAAAGGAAGAATTGTAGACAATTCAAAGCAAGAATTGGATAAGTAAGGTCGAGAGACCATTTCTCTCTTTGTGAGATAAAAGTTATTAATTCCACGATTTGGCACTATAAGTATCTTGCTGGAGGATAAGAGCTGATTTTAAGGAGCTGAGGCGCAACCCCCCGGGATCCAGGAGTGATCCGCGAGAGAGCCTGCTGAGGAGATATAAAGAGTTTGACAGCTGTCAAAGTTACAAGAATTTGCCTTCTGTTATTTCTGCTGGTTATTTTTGATACATTTTAACTTGAAACGGTTGAAAATAAAGAAAAAATAAGAACTAAGTAATCAGACTGTTGGAGAAAGAATATTAATTAACCAGAACCCCTCTAGAGGGGGTTCTGAGACATTACAATGGCTGCAGATGGAAAATTACAGGCTGAGCTGGAAAGAATGTTCTTTCTCGTGGGAAAATTACAAGACCAGAGTGCAGCTATGGCTACAGATGTTTTGACTTTGAAATTGAAAGTAAATAATCTTGTTGATGGTCCCAAGGACTTGACTCAATAAAATTCTGCAGTCGAACAAAAAGAGATATGTGCAGATTCAGAGGAGTGGGAAGGAGGAGCTGAAATGTTGCAGGTGAAAAAGGACAACCAGTGGCCTGTAAAAATGGATTATAAAGAAAACAAGACTTGGATGACGAAAATTTGGTTTGAACTTGAGAATGAAGATTGGAGGAATCTCCCCACGGGGAGATCGGAAGATCTATGGATTATAAATTTGATTAAGGCGAAAATTGGAGCTTTTGGGACATTTGGGACATTTGGATTTAAAAGGAACAAGAAACATGATTTGGGCTCCACTTTTGAATACGGAGGTCTGGTTGGAAGAAATATAGACCCCATTGGGACAGAGCTTCTCCGAGATTCGATGTTTACTATAAAAGACTACCAACAAAACCGGCAGAGAGGGACTGAAAGAGACTTAAGGGCCTCGGACGTGAGAGATCCGGGCTGAGAGTTGACAGATTGATGGATACTTGTTGAGGATTGTGACCGGGAAAGGGGGGGGCGAGAGTTTGGGAATCCAAAGGGTGTATAATTATATGCTGTTTTCTGTAATTTTGTTTTGTAAATAATATAAAAATTGGGAAATCTGTGGAAGGGAAATGGGGTCGTCCTTAGAAAAGTATGTAAATGGTTTAAACTGATGTTTATAAGTTAAATTTGGTTAACTAAGAAGAATCAAGTAAAATATTAATGAGGTAAAGGAGGGAGATAAGAACTTGCTGAGTAAACTATTGAAGTTGGAATGCAGGAGGGGGAGGTGTGGGGAAGTCCAGGAAAGTGGTTAAGAAATTAGGGATTTGAAATTATATGTGTTTGTATTTGTGTTTGTATGTTTGTGTTGTGTATTGTTTGTGTGTGTGTAAACTTTGAAAATTCAATAAAAATTTTATTAAAAAAAATAAGATGACAACAAATGCATAGATTGCCATGAGTCATTTGTGCTTTGGGTGTTTGGCTCCTGACAAATGGTCTCGTTCGCTGCATTTTCCAATTTGCCACAAAATGAATGGAAACCCCTTGCAGGCTTATAGGGTTGGTGGACTGAGTTTTGTCTTTGCGGTTTCAGACTGAGCTCTGAATTGTCCTTCTGCAATCTAATGTCCAGTCCAAGAATGAAATATAAGGAAGCTTCCAAATTAAAATTAATGGCCTACATTTGCGCATTAGTGGTGGTAAGGATTTTCATAACTCACCAAAGGTTTTGCTGGGAAATGAAGTGAAGACAAGGTTTCAGTTCATGATTTTTTGGCCAGCTGAGAATTATCCGTCACATTCCATTTGATTACTTGAGGTCTGAAGTTGCTCAACAGGTTTTTTGATATATTGTAAAATATAATATATAATTGATATATTATATATATAATTATATATAAGACAGTTGCCACTGTCTTATAGATGTGCAGCTATTATTGTATTAGCAGTGTGAGACTAACTAACTTTAGGTCTGTGTCACTGCAAACAGTAAGGGTAAGTAGGAAAGTATGTAAAATGATGTCAAATCTTTGCTTAGAAATGAGCCCATATCCAATTAGCTTTAACAAGGACTTGCTCATATTATGAGCAACGGCAATATGTACTGAGCCCAAATGAGCAAAGGCAATTTCATGAAGAGCTTCATCAGAACCAAAAAGAGGGCTTCTTGTGTTTCAGTTATTTTTAATCATTGTGAGATTGGCAGTCTGGCTAGTATGGGAAGCATGGGCTGTGTTCTAATGGGTTTCATTTGCCCTCCGTGATGCCACCACACTACGTCTAAATTAGGGATTTTTTATAGGAAAAAGGGTGCCAGAACTCACTGCCTCTGTTGCCACCACCACCATTTGAAACCAAAACTATGTGGCAAGATGTTGCACTTGCTCTGCCCGACCACACTCAGGCCGCTTTGACCACCATCCTGTGCATCTCACCATTTGGGGACTTCCTTTGCTGGGTGAGCGGACAGAGCAGAACCAAAAAAAGGTGCCAGAACTTCTGTTTCTTGGGAGTCCCCCTCCCCATGGAGCAGATTTTATGGGGAAATGGCAGACTATGGAGGAAAGAGAAAAGGAAGAACATGACCTTTCCCCCTTTCTCCCCATGGCAGCATCTATTTAACAGAGCTCTGCTATCTGCAAGTTTGGATGCAGTCCAGGGTGTCTAATGGAACACCATCCGCTTCTGCCTATTTTTATATCTCTGTGTGTGATGCGACATATATTTTAGGGAGTAAACAAGAAGTGCTCAATCTTGGAAATTTTGTCAGGTAAATTTTTCTGTTGCTGCCATGCAGAACTATGACAAAAATACTGTAACAAAGTCAATAAGGATTTTTATTTGGGTGCCAGGTTTTCCTGATCTCCACTATACATTTATTAATCAACTTCTTAGAAATGTATATAGTACATTGCTATGGGAAATCTGTCATAATAACACTGTCATTTGGTTATTTTAGAGGAGTGTAAATACCAGTTCATACTAATACATAAATTATTGCTCAGTCTCAAGAATCTGTTCCTAAGCAACTCAGTTTCATCCACAGGTATAACTGGCTTTCCCCCCAAAGGTCTCTAGGGATATCTGAAACCTTAATAAAATCCTCAGCTTATAAAAATGATGGTTGTCTTTAATACAAATTTCAGTTAACAGGATAAAAAATATGCATTGTAATTTTATGGAGTTCAATAATTTTCTTTCTTTTTCAGCGCGATGGCTTTTGCCATCATGAGATGTACTTTTCTTTTATGAGTTTGGGTTCAACTCAGCACAATAAGTTGGTCTTATTCATTAGATGACAGAAAACCCTTCACTGCTGGTTGTCCAGTAAAAGCAAAGCACCGTCCAATGGCTGCTATAACAGTTTGCTGTAGGGCAAAAAAGGTAGGAAATTAGAGTCTAACTTAAGATTGATGGCATTAGCAACTGCCTTAGAAGTAGGCAGTTGCAAAAGTTATGAATATCTGCTATGACTATGGCATTAAATCTAACCAGCTCTATCCCTAGGCAATTCACTAGTAAATTAGCATTGGTAATAACAATTTCGTAGGAACCATCACTTAATTATGCATATCACCCCAGTTCAATTTCCTTAAATGAAAATACATGTACCTCTAATTAGAAATCTACTAAACCCTGTTCTTGGGCTTTAAGCTGAATGATTCTGACCCCCCCCCCCCGTCTCTCTCTTTCTTAAGCAACCTGATATAATTATATTGGGTTTTTATTTTAGTGGAGGAAAAACTAGGTGCTACCTTTCAAGCATTTTGAAAAGGGACCAGGATATTCCTCTTAGCAAAATAAAATAGTGGTGGGTGGAAAAGGAGGGTTAGCTCACTGCTCATTGTAGCAAAGGCTACTCCTGGTGGACATGAAATTTCAATCATAGTAAATAACTGATATTTCCTTCATTACCGCCTTATAATTAAAGTTCAATGTTGAGAATTAAGATATGTCTTCAAGCTCTTAATTAATCAGGGGAAAGAAGCTCACAGGATTTTAAAATTCTAATAAATAAAACAGTATGCCTTTTACAACATTTCTAAGACTTGTGACCTAATTCAAACTCTTGTACAAAATAGCCGAGATTTGGAGGAAGTGGGGATTGACTGTTCTTTCCTGGTGCTTAATTTTTAGAGAAGCAAATGTTATTCCTCTGCTGAGCTGTTCTCTCAAAGAAGTATCAGGGGCCGTTCCAGGGTCTTTGGCTGCTCCAAAAGGAGTCGGTTCTTGTGCCTCCAGTCATTTCAAACTGCACAATATCTGCAACAGGAGAAGGGAATGAAGGCTCATTAGGGACTCAAGTTGCAGGGCTGCAATTGTGATGGGACTGGAATCAGTAGGAAGCAGCCCTAGAAATGAAATGCAGCTATGGGGAAGAAGCAGATTAGGAATGCCCTGGTGAAAAACATGTGTCTTCTATGTGTATAAAGATAAAGGAAATCATTAATAGTGAAAGTATTTTTATCTTTGTTATGGGTTGAAGCTAAACAAGTAAAATAATTGCTACAACATTAATAGCATGCTGATTTAATATGGAGTTTCCCTTCAAGTTGTCTTTTAAGATAGCTGGGAGTAACAGGAAGCTGAAGGGAGTCTGCTGATAAACAGAGATGAGAAGGAGCAATGGAGAACGGCTGCACAGTTGTGGTTCACTTTTGCTGCGGTTGCTACTACAGATTTTAGGATAACATGCTTGTGATTTACTTATCCCTTCATTCTTGGACACAACAAATGGCAAAAGATAATGGCAAAAGATAAGAAAGAAACAACCTGGACAGGCGGCCAGATTATGTTTGGGTTAAAATAAGGACGGAAGCTTGAATGTTAAGCGTAGGAAGAACCCTCATAGAAACAAAATACAGTGGTACTTCAGGTTGCAGACACTTCCGGTTACAGACTCCGCTAACCCAGAAATAGTACCTCTAGTTAAGAACTTTGCTTTAGGATGAGAACAGAAATTGCACGGTGGCAGTGCTGCGGCAGCAGGAGGCCCCATTAGCTAAAGTGGTGCTTCAAGTTAAGAACAGTTTCAGGTTAAGAATGGACCTCCGGAACGCATTAAGTTCTTAACCCAAGGTACCACTGTAAAAGGAAGCTGGGGGGGGGGGAGGACTTTTCCCTCACAGGAAATCCAGGAGTAGGATGTATGACCATTGCCCAGTTCCCAGCACTACCAAATACACTTTAACCACCATTCTATCATTTGGAAATGTCCAGTGGGAAGTGTCTATGTACATGGGGCATCTCTTGTTGATATCAGGTCCATCAACAGTCTTGTGGCAGTTCATCAATATCTGTGTTGGTGGCATCATAACTCAAGATGGTGGTGTCAGCAATCACTCACTATAAATTCTTGTGAGGTCTCTGCAGTTCAGTCTGCATGGTGTGTTCCAAGAGGCTCATCTACAGAGGACAAATGCAGAAGGGGCTGTCCATCTTCGGCATCTGAGCATCCGAGCATCCTAAGCCATTAGACTGAAAGCTGGAACTTGAAAGCAGAGTATATGTGGGAAGCAAATTTAGGACTCTTATTAATTCTGTGGATGGGTGAGCTGTCCCTTCACTAAGATGAATTTGTAATATGCAATATTCATAGTATGACTGGTTACTCAACTGTTGTTAATTTGCAAACCATGCAGTTGCATGAGGGTGATTAACATTTTAAGATCTCTCCTTGGGATGAGCCAGGGGTCTGCCTTAATAATAATAATAATAATAATAATTTTTTATTTATACCCCGCCCTCCCCAGCCAAGGCCGGGCTCAGAGCGGCTTACAAGCAATAATAAAAACAAGATGAGTGATTACAACTTAAAAACAAAAATAAAATACAACATTAAAATAATGGAACATTAAAATATTAAAATGAAGCCTCATTGCAGGCTGCTGGCATTCCAGCATTATCACAATAGCTGCTGGCATTCCAGTTCAGAACAAACCAGTGAAGGGGGGCGGGCGGTTTTTGTTTTGTTTTGTTTTGTTCTTGTTTTATTATGTGTTTTGTGTTTTTATCTTGTATTTTTATGCTGTGAACTGCCCTGAGATCTGCTTATGAAGGATGGTGTACAAATTTAATAAATAAATAATAATAAATAATAAACATTGTGTGTGTGTGTGTGTGTGTGTGTGTGTTACAGTAAGTGATTTCTACGGTAAGTGACTTTATTCTGCACCGTTAAATGGATTCTCAGCTGCCTGCGAGAATCTTGTACTCCATATAGCATTTTTATTAATGATAGCTTTATATTTTGGCCCCTTATTATCACCCCCTATCACCCTCTGTCTAATAAACATTGAAAATTATGATGATTTCTAAGAATTAACAACCATTTTTGGTACAATTTGTATGTTAACTTTTCTCTGAGGACAGTCTATGCTGTGTATAGAGAGCTATCTCATTCTATCCTCACAATGCTGTATGGAAGATAAATGGAGATATAACAAGTGGCCTAAAGTCATGTTTCATGGCAAGGTGGGGATTTGAAACTACAAGCAGACGTATCATCTGATGAGAATCCTGGCTGTAGCTGCCATCATACAAAATGTAGGTATAGCCCTCATGGCACATATTGACTTTTATTTATTTAATTTCATAAAATTTATATACCACTTGATTTTTTAAAAGCAAGCAAGCAAGCAAGCAAGCAAACAAACAAACAAACAAACAAACAAACAAACACCAAATCAGTTTTATAGCCCCTGCATAACAAGCAGAACTTTGGTCTCCCCAGTAATCTTTCAGCCCAGCTCAAATGGGGAAGAGCGTAAACTTTAGAGCTTTCTGCCACTTTTTAGCCCTCCTGACTCATCCCCCATGAACCTCAAAAGTAACAGTACATTGCAATGGTCAGCAAAAGCTCTCAAGAGGCTGCTAATACTCGTCACACCCTAACTTGTACCAAATGAGACTTCGTCCTTTTTAATTCTCTTCTACTTCCCTAAAAATTGTGCTGACCAGCAAAATAAGCTAGAAAAATTCCCAAACTCCCGGGCATCACCCCCTTGCCCTGGTAACCATGTTGTAACTGCTGGCTTTGTGAGATGAGATAAGGAAAGAGAAGACAACAGCGCATTCCCATAGGGATTTCTGGTGCTAAATGCTGGTGGCCAATAGGATCATAAGAAAGTCTAACTGATGTACTTGAAATGGACAAACCTGTGTGACACCTGCCGTTTAACGTGTACAGGATTTGGAACTGGATTTCCCCATGCCTTCCTACTGCAGTCTGAATAAACCTTTTATTTTTCCACCACTGGTGGGATAATTATTTGTAATAAATTTATAATACAGTGGTACCTCGAGTTATAGATGCTTCAGGTTACAGACACTTCAGGTTACAGACACCACTAATCCAGAAATGGTACCTCGGGTTAAGACCTTTGCTTCAGGATGAGAACAGAAATTGCATTATGGTGGCACGGTGGCAGCGGGAGGCCCCATTAGCTAAAGTGGTGCTTCAAAAACAGTTTCAGGTTAAGAACGGACCTCCAGATGAATTACGTTCTTAACCCGACGTACCACTGTATATTTATATAAACACAATCCAACCCAGATTAAGCCATTTTAAGTCCCATTCCTTCAGTTAAAGAATTTGAATACTTTTGTGTGTGTTGGGTTGAGGTCAATGAGATGTAAAAGTGCTTATATTTTGCTGGTTGAACTCGTCTGTATGTGTTTCCCTTATGTGTATAGGGGGAAATGCATAGGGAATTCTGATACACACACCAAAAAAAAGTTAAAGCACATACTTCACAAACCACATAGTTCTGCTTTTATAGTAATGAACCATAAATGTTTTCCACTTAGAAAGAGGAATGGTTTTTTTTGTTAATATTCAAGCCAAAATTGTAATTTATCTACTGTTCTGTGCTTTCCTAGGTATACTTACTTATGTGTAAGCTTTTCTACTTAGGATTTTTTATACATGGAAATAAGTCATACAGACAGTGGGGCTGACTTTTTAGGATCATACTGTACAAATACTGTTTCTCTCCCCCCAATCCACTCATATTTTTTCTTCTGCTTTGCTGCTGTGGCTCCATTATCACAAATGAATTATAATAAGCGACACTAAATATGCACAGTTCACAGATACTGCAATTTACCTGCAGCAAATAAAGAATGAACGTATTTGTCCAACTCAAATTACATCATTTTAAATTCAAAAGTAACTTCTCATAAGCAGGCCTAATAAATAAATTTGCAGTTTTGAATCTAATTAAACCTGGACAATCGAATTTGCCTTCCATGGGAATTGTATGGGTATAGATTGAAACATAACTGCTGGAGACTGTGAACAGTACTATCACTAGACAAATTGTGATTAGTCAGTGTCACTGTTCCCCATATTGCAGAGGATGCTTGTCTTAATTTCCCAGAATCCTTCTCCAACCTTTGGGAGGTGGCACTTTCTGTCTAGTGGGGCAGGCAGAGAAACAGCTTGGATTTAATTTTCAGTTTGTATTAGGAGAGAAAAGGCTGTGAGCATATATGTACTGGGAAATAAGCTTGCTACTTATTTTTTGTATTTTCATGGAGTGGTTCCTTATTTAGCAATACCAAAGAGTTGAAAAAACTCTTGGTTGAAAAAACACAGGAGACTTGCGGCATAAGGCATTGCCTTTGGTAATTCCGCATTGGTATCTGAGACTTTTAGGAGAAAAAGTAGAAAACACTACAATAATGGAAGTTCAGGGCTGGTAAATTGTTCCTTCTCCCATTGAAATCAATGGGATTTATAAATAGTGTGACATGAAATAGGTTGACTGAGCTGTGAACTGCAAACTGTGATTTCTACAAGGATTTCACAATTCTTATTATTTTCTTGTTTTTGAGTGCTACAAGATTGAAATAACTGATTGCTTCATTTAATATATAATTAGGAATAAGAGGAAAATTTGATCCATCTCTCAAATGTGTTCACAGGTAATAGCAAAGAGAGCAAACACACACAAACACACACACACATATTAACATAATGTGTTTTGGGGATGAGATGGACTTGTCACACTCTCTGCTTTCTGCCCCTCATCCAGTGTGTTGTGAGCTTAGCAAGGATGCTAAACAAATAGGAAAGAAATTTCTGTTATTGGGTGCAAAGATAAACCTTTAGAATCCAGAGAGCTCATTCAGTAAGGATACTGTCTGGTGTTCCTTTCATTATGCACATCCAAAAATAGGCATCAGAAAGACCCCTCTCTTGTTATACGCGGATGATGCAGCCATTCTCTCCCACTCTAGACATGGCTTGAAATACCAGCTGAGGAAGTTTTCAGATTATTGTTCTGTTAATGGTTTATACATCAATTATGAAAAATCAAAAATTTTATTCTTCGAAAAAAGATTCTCCCCGAGTAAATGAGTACTGGATGGCCACAATATAGAGCAGCCCGAATGCTTGCGGTACCACTCAAAATCCTGGAATTGCCACAGGCAGACTGCATACCAAAAGGCAGAGATAAGCAAACTTGCTATACTTCGATTCTTCTTTACAAGGGGTGGACATTATGTTCCATCAGCCATAAGGGTTTTTAATGCAAAATCTGTCTCCCAACTTCTCTACGCTTCAAACATCTGGTTGTTGTTGTTTCATCGTTTAGTCGTGTCCGATTCTTTGTGACCCCATGGACCAGAGCACGCCAGGCACTTCTGTCTTCCACAGCCTCCTGCAGTTTGGCCAAACTCATGTTAATAGCTTCAATAACACTGTCCAACTATCTCGTCCTCTGTCGTCCCCTTCTCCTTGTGCCCTCCATCTTCCCCAACATCAGGGTCTTTTCCAGGGAGCCTTCTCTTCTCATGAGGTGGCCAAAGTATTGGAGCCTCAGCTTCAGGATCTGTCCTTCCAGTGAACACTCAGGGCTGATTTCCTTCAGAATGGATAGGTTTGATCTTTTTGCAGTCCATGGGACTCTCAAGAGTCTCCTCCAGCACCATAATTCAAAAGCATCAATTCTTCGGCAATCAGCCTTCTTGATGGTCCAGCTCTCACTTCCATACATCACTACTAGGAAAACCATAGCTTTAACTATACGGTTCTTTGTTGGGAAGGTGATGTCTCTGCTTTTTAAGATGCTGTCTAGGTTTGTCATTGCTTTTCTCCCAAGAAGCAGGTGTTTGTGACTGCTGTCACCATCTGCAGTGATCATGGAGCCCAAGAAAGTAAAATCTCTCACTGCTTCCATTTCTTCCCCTTCTATTTGCCAGGAGATGATGGGCCCAGTGGCCATGATCTTCATTTTTTTGATGTTGAGCTTCAGACCATATTTTGCACTCTCTTAAATTCCTCATCACCTTCTGCCATCAAGGTTGTGTCATCTGCATATCTGAGGTTGTTGATATTTCTTCCACCAATCTTAATTCTGGTTTGGGATTTATCCAGCCCAGCTTTTTGCATGATGAATTCTGCATATAAGTTAAATAACCAGGGAGACAATATACAGCCTTGTCGTACTCCTTTCCCAATTTTGAACCAATCAGTTGTTCCATATCCAGTTTTAACTGTAGCTTCTTGTCCCACATAGAGATTTCTCAGGAGACAGATGAGGTGATCAGGCACTCCCATTTCATAAAAAACTTGCCATAGTTTGCTGTGGTTGACACAGTCAAAGGCTTTTGCATAGTCAATGAAGCAGAAGTAGATGTATTTCTGGAACTCTCTAGCTTTCTCCATAATCCAGCGCATGTTTGCAATTTGGTCTCTGGTTCCTCTGCCCCTTCGAAATCCAGCTTGCACTTCTGGGAGTTCTCGGTCCACATACTGCTTGAGCCTTCCTTGTAAAATTTTAAGCATAACCTTGCTAGCGTGTGAAATGAGCGCAATTGTGTGGTAGTTGGAGCATTCTTTGGCACTTCCCTTCTTTGGGATTGGGATGTAGACTGATCTTCTCCAATCCTCTGGCCACTGCTGAGTTTTCCAAACTTTTTGGCATATTGAGTGCAGCACCTTAACAGCATCATCTTTTAAAATTTTAAATAGTTTGGCTGGAATATCATCACTTCCACTGGCCTTGTTATTAGCAGTGCTTTCTAAGGTCCATTTGACTTCACTCTCCAGGATGTCTGGCTCAAGGTCAGCAACCACACTACCTGGGGTGTACGAGCCATCCATATCTTTCTGGTATAATTCCTCTGTGTATTCTTGCCACCTCTTCTTGATGTCTTCTGCTTCTGTTAGGTCCTTACCACTTTTGTGCTTTATTATGGTAATCTTTGTACGAAATGTTCCTTTCATATCTCCAATTTTCTTGAACAGATCTCTGGTTTTCCTCTATTTCTTTGCATTGCTCATTTAAGAAGGCCTTCTTGTCTCTCCTTGCTATTCTTTGGAAATCTGCATTCAATTTCCTGTATCTTTCACTATCTCCCTCACATTTTGCTTGCCTTCTCTCCCCCGCTATTTGTAAGGCCTCATTGGACAGCCACTTTGCTTTCTTGCATTTCCTTTTCATTGGGATGGATTTTGTTGCTGCCTCCTGTATGATGTTATGAGCCTCCATCCATAGTTCTTCAGGCACTGAAATATACTCAGAAGTCCCGTTGTCTGAGACAAGAGTGTCAGGGAGCCCGTGGGTTGCAAACAGCCTGTGTAGTACCCGGATGGCTGCGGATGTAGAAGTGGACGGTACCAGTGCGACTTCCAGCCATTTGGTGTAGGAGTCCACCACTATGAAGAATGTTTTCCCCTGAAAGGGGCCAGCGAAGTCCACATGCAGGCGTGACCATGGTGCTCGGGTGGACTCCCAGGACTGGACTGGGGCCCTTCGGGGATCTGGGCGGGATTCTTGGCAGGCCTGGCAGTGTTTGACCCAGGCCTCTATCTCTCTGTCGATCCCTGGCCACCACACATAACTCCTGGCAAGGGCCTTCATTCTTACTACCCCTGGGTGTGTCTCGTGTAGGGCTGTGAGGACCCTTTTGCGGAGGGCTGGGGAACAACGACCCTGCTTCCCCATAACAAAGGTTATGTGCAAAGGTCAGAGGGGGCAGGGTTTCTGTTGAGGCAGGGGATTAGCTGTGGGAGGAGCTTATCAGACCTAGCAGGGCAGAAGTTGAAGAAGGAGCAAAAAAGGTTTTCTTGTGTGTGTGTGTTTCTTTGTGGCTGATTAGCTGTTTTCCCTGTGTAAAGGTCAGAAGGGGCAGGGTTTCTGTTGAGGCAGGGGATTAGCTGTGGGAGGAGCTTATCAGAGTTTGCAGGGCAGCAGTTGAAGAAGGAGCAAAAAAGCTCCTTAGCCTGGAGAAGAGGAGGTTAAGGGGTGATATGATAGCCATGTTCAAATATATAAAAGGATGTCACATAGAGGAGGGAGAAAGGTTGTTTTCTGCTGCTCCAGAGAAGCGGACACGGAGCAATGGATCCAAACTACAAGAAAGAAGATTCCACCTAAACATTAGGAAGAACTTCCTGACAGTAAGAGCTGTTTGACAGTGGAATTTGCTGCCAAGGAGTGTGGTGGAGTCTCCTACTTTGGAGGTTTTTAAGCAGAGGCTTGACAACCATATGTCAGGAGTGCTCTGATGGTGTTTCCTGCTTGGCAGGGGGTTGGACTCGATGGCCCTTGTGGTCTCTTCCAACTCTATGATTCTATGATTCTATGATTCTATGATTCTATGATTCTATGATTCTATGATTCTATGATTCTATGATTCTATAACAGGCACCCCTTGTGGGCCGACAGTTCATGTTTGCGGGTTGTGTAGCCAGCGAATTCTGGCCCAGGGCTGCTGCTGGGCCATCCCCTCCACACCCAGTCCAGGACCCAGGAGATGACCCTATCTTTCTTGGAATGGTGTGCAACTTCTTGTGCCTGAATGGGGCGGTCGGGAAGCAGCTCCAGGCTCATAACCTCTTGTGCAGGTGCTGGGTCGGGGCCGGTTTCCGGTAGTGGTAGCCTGCTGAGGGCGTCCGCATGGCCCATTGCCTTCCCCGGGCGGTGAATCAGTGCATACTGGTAGCCGGAAAGGAAAATTGACCACCTGAGGACGCGATGAGACAGCACTTGGGGGGTCTGCTTTTCGGGAGCAAACAAGCCAAGCAACGGCTTGTGGTCAGTCACCACGGTGAAGGGCCGCCCGTACAAGAAATCATGGAATTTTTTTACTCCCTTCACGATTGCCAGACCCTCCTTGTCTATTTGCGAGTAGTTCCGCTCAGTTTCGTTGAGTGTCTGGGAAAAGTATGCCACCGGTACCTCTCTTCCATCTGGGAGTTGGTGTCCCAGGACAGCGTCAATGCCATAGGGCGAGGCGTCGCATGCTAGCACCACCGGCAGCCTCTCGTCGAAGTGTGCCAAGACCGAGTTTGAGACAAGCAAGTCCTTGACTGCCTAGAATGCAGCCTCCTGGCGCTGGCCCCACACCCAAGGGGCCCGCTTGTCCAGGAGTCTGTGTAGGGGCTCCGCTACCGCCACCTTGTGGGGAAGGAAGGAATGATAAAAGTTCAATAGTCCCAAGAAGGCCTGAAGTTCAGTCTTGCTCAGGCGCTGGAGCATCACAAATGGCCTGTACCTTGTCCCCAGTTGGGTGGACCCCTTCTGCGTCCACCATAAATCCCAGAAAGTCCACCTGAGGCACTCCTAGTAGACATTTTTCCCGCTTCACCTTGAGACCCGCCGTCTGGAAACGGTGCAGAACGGTGCGGAGGCGGTCCTCAAACTCCTCTGGTGTGGGCCCGGCAATCAACACATCATCGAAGAAGGGGGTGACGCCAGGAATCCCTTTAAGGAGCGAGTCCATTAGATTCTGGAATATGCCTGGTGCCACACTGACACCGAATTGCAGTCGCTTTACCCTGAACGCTCCTCTGTGCGTCACAAATCGTCTGTGCCTCTGCTGTGGCCTCATCTACTGGCAGCTGTTGATATGCTTGGGCCAAGTCCAGCTTGCCAAAAATTTTCGACCCAGCCAGGGTGGCAAGGACATGGCTGACCACTGGCATTGGGTATGCATGGGCCGTGAGGGCCTTGTTTATGGTACATTTGTAGTATGCGCAGATGCGGACCGAACCATTAGGCTTGACGGGTGTGACGATTGGGGTTTCCCAGGGGGCATTAGGCACCGGCTCCAGCACTCCTTGCTCCACGAGCTGGTCCAATTCCACGTCTATACGGGGTTTCAGGGCAAACGGGACCCGGCGGGCCTTGAGCCTGACCAGTCGTACTGCGGGGTCAAGCTGTAGAGCAATGGGGGGGCCCATATACTGTCCCAATCTCCCATCGAAAACCCCTGGAAATTCCTTGCAGATGGCGTCCACATCCACTTGTAAGGTAGTGTGGTTCACCCCGGTGATGGCTAGCCCCAGTGGTCCAAACCATGCCAATCCCAGTAAGCTAATGTAGGGGCCCTTGACCACGAGCAAGTCCAGTTGCCGCGTCCACCCTCGGTATTGCACCCTGAAGGTCCCCACCCCCATTGTGGGGACCTTACGTTTCTGGAAGTCCCGGAGGGTGAATGGGGCCGGCCTGAGTTTGGGACCCTCAGTAGAACACAGTTTCCTTAAGGTCCTTGCCGAGATTATGGATAGAGTTGAACCCGTGTCAAGTTCCATGCGGCATGGGGCCCCCTCTATCTGTACCTCTACATAAATTTTCTCTACATTGGGGTGGGGCAACTGGTATACCTGGAAGTCCGTGAGCTCCGTAGAGTTGCCTTGGTGCGTTGGGCCCCGGGACCTGAGCTCTTGGATTGGTCATCTGATGCCAGGCGTTGGGTGGGACTAGCTTGACACACCCGGGCGATGTGTCCCAATTTTCTGCACTGCCTGCACTCTGCGTTGCGGAAACGGCAGGTCCTCCTCTCATGACTTTCCCCGCAGCTTGCGCAGTTCCCTCCTTCTCGTCGAGGCAGCTGTGGTATGTGGGCTGCTTGAGTGCCCTGCTGTACTCGGTGCACCTCCTCCCTGTCGGATCCTGGGTCGTCGATGAGGTCTTCGTGGTGGACCCTCGGTTGGGACGGCAGGCTCAGCCGTGCCTCTTGCGTCGACCTCTTGGCAGCTTCCATTGCCAGGGCCTCCTCCAGAGCGACCTGGAACGTTAGGTCCTTCTTGGCGTAGAGGCGTCGTTGCAGCTTCTCATCCTTCAGGCCACCGGCGAGGCGGTCACGAAGCATGTTCTCCAGCTCTGAGAAGTTGCAGAACTGGGCAGCTTGGCGGAGAGAGGTCACAAACCCAGTTATGGTTTCCCCAGGGGCTTGCCGCTTTGCGTAGAAGGCATTTCGATGAGCCACCACTGAGGGCTGCGGCAAAAAGTGCCCCTTCGGCTGTTCCATTATTGTTTTGTATGGAACAGTAGCGACGTCTTCAGGTGCAAGGAGAGCCCGGGCGATTTCAAATGTCTCCTCTCCACAGATGCTGAAGAATATCGCCCTCTTCTTGGCGTCTTCTTCATCGGTGACCCCTTTGGCTTCTAGGAGGAAGGTGAAACGGGAGGCGTACGTTTCCCAGTCTCCAGATGCTGGGTTGAACGGGGAGAAGCTGCTGTCGGTTGCCATTCTGAGTTCCTTGTGTCCCGGAGCTGAAGCCTGGATACACGGTGCGAGGCAGCGGTGCGGCAGGTGGCGGTGCTGCGGTGCTGTGTGTGGCAGTCAGCTCAGCGGGATCCCACCTTCGTCGCCAGTGAAATATACTCAAAGTCGCAAAGTGATTTCATGCTCTTTATTCAGCTCATAGTGGTGAGGACGAATGAATAAAAGTCCCCTCAAAGTATCTGCTTTATATACATTATTTACACAATGGGCTGCACATGATTGGTTAATTCTGGAATTCTACTGTAAGCCAATCAGGTTGTGGATTCACTTATATCTGGAGCATGATTGGGTGGTTCCTGCCAACCAATCATACTGCTGCATTGTTCTTGGACCAATGAGACTGCTGCATTCTGAATCCTATTGTTCTAGGACCAATCAGACTGCTGCAATTTGGATCCTATTGTTCTAGGACCAATCAGACTGCTGCAGTTTTGATCCTATTCAACTCAGTACATAACAGGCACTCAGTCCATCAAATATAAATCCTTAAACCTGTTCCTCACTTCCACTGTGTATTCACTGTGTATTTAAAATTTTAAAAGATAAGCTTGAATTTTGCTATAAGAAGCTGATGATCTGAAACACAGTCAGCTAGAATCATAGAATCATAGAGTTGGAAGAGACCACAAGGGCCATCGAGTCCAACCCCCTGCCAAGGAGGAAACACCATCAGAGCACTCCTGACATATGGTTGTCAAGCCTCTGCTTAAAGAC
Source organism: Podarcis vaucheri (assembly GCF_965113315.1). Taxonomy (NCBI): domain Eukaryota; kingdom Metazoa; phylum Chordata; class Lepidosauria; order Squamata; family Lacertidae; genus Podarcis; species Podarcis vaucheri. The sequence goes on from NC_138762.1 coordinate 112,624,737, forward strand.
CTCCAAAGTAGGAGACTCCACCACACTCCTTGGCAGCAAATTCCACTGTCGAACAGCTCTCACTGTCAGGAAGTTCTTCCTAATGTTTAGGTGGAATCTTCTTTCTTGTAGTTTGGATCCATTGCTCCGTGTCCGCTTCTCCGGAGCAGCAGAAAACAACCTTTCTCCCTCCTCCATGTGACATCCTTTTATATATTTGAACATGGCTATCATATCACCCCTTAACCTCCTCTTCTCCAGGCTAAACATGCCCAGCTCCCTTAGCCGTTCCTCATAAGGCATCGTTTCCAGGCCTTTGACCATTTTGGTTGCCCTCCTCTGGACACGTTCCAGTTTGTCAGTGTCCTTCTTGAACTGTGGTGCCCAGAACTGGACACAGTACTCCAGGTGAGATCTGACCAGAGCAGAATACAGTGGCACTATTACTTCCCTTGATCTAGATGCTATACTCCTATTTCTGCAGCCCAGAATTGCATTGGCTTTTTAGCTGCAGCATCACACTGTTGGCTCATGTCAAGTTTGTGGTCAACAAAGACTCCTAGATCCTTTTCACATGTACTGCTCTCAGGCCAGGTGTCACCCATCTTGTATTTGTGCCTCTCATTTTTTTTTGCCCAAGTGCAATACTTTACATTTCTCCCTGTTAAAGTTCATCTTGTTTGTTTTGGCCCAGTTCTCTAATCTATCAAGGTCGTTTTGAAGTGTGATCCTGTCCTCTGGGGTGTTAGCCACCCCTCCCAGTTTGGTGTCATCTGCAAATTTGATCAGGAGGCCCTTGAGTCCATTGATAAAGATGTTGAATAAGACCGGGCCCAAGACAGAACCCTGTGGCACCCCACTAGTCACTCTTCTCCAGGATGAAGAGGAACCATTGATGAGCACCCTTTGGGTTCGGTCAGTCAGATGGTTACAAATCCGCTGAGTGGTAGCATAGTCAAGTCCGCATTTTACCAGCTTCTTTACAAGAATATCATGGGGCACCTTGTCGAATGCCTTGCTGAAATCGAGGTAGGCTACATCCACTGCGTTCCCTTCATCTACCAGGCTTGTAATTCTGTCAAAAAACGAGATCAGGTTAGTCTGACATGACTTATTTTTCAGAAATCCATGCTGACTATTGGTGATCACAGCATTCCTTTCTAGGTGCTCACAGACTGTTTGCTTAATGATCTGCTCCAGAATCTTCCCTGGTATTAATGTCAGACTGACTGGGCGATAATTATTTGGGTTCTCTCTTTTCCCCTTTTTGAAAATAGGGACAACATTTGCCCTCCTCCAGTCTGCCGGGACTTCGCCTGTCCTTCAGGAATTCTCAAAGATGACTGCCAGTGGTTCTGAGATCACATCTGCCAGTTCTTTTAATACTCTTGGATGCAGTTCATCTGGCCCTGGAGACTTGAATTCATCTAAACTAGCCAAGTATTCTTGTACTATCTCCTTGGTTATTCTGGGCTGTGTTTCCTCTGCTGAATCATTTGCTCCAAATTCTTCAGGTCGGGCATTGTTTTCTTTATCGGAGAAGACTGAGGCAAAGAAGGCATTGAGGAGTTCAGCCCTTTCTGTGTCCCCTGTTTGCATTTCACCATCTTCTCCTCTGAGTGACCCCACTGTTTCTTTGTTCTTCCTTTTGCTACGGACATACCCATAAAAGCCTTTTTTGTTAATTTTAACCTCTCTAGCAAGCCTGGGTTCATTCTGTGCTTTAGCTTTTCTGACTTTGTGTCTACATGTGCTGGCTATTTGTTTGAATTCCTCTTTGGTGGTTTCCCCCCTTTTCCATTTTTTGTACACATCCTTTTTTAATCTTAACTCAGTTAAAAGTTCTCTAGATAGCCACCCTGGCTTCTTTAGGCACCTTCCATGTTTCCGTCTCATTGGTATTGCCTGACGTTGTGCTTTTACTATCTCCCTCTTAACAAACTCCCAGCCATCATGAACTCCCTTTCCTTTTAGTATTACTGTCCATGGGATCTCACCCAGCACTTCCCTAAGTTTTATGAAGTCGGCTTTCTTAAAGTCAAGAAATTGAGTCCTAGTATGCTTGGCTGCTCCTTTCCGCTGTATAGTAAACTTCAGAAGAGCATGATCACTCGCGCCTAATGATCCTTCCACTTCTACCTCACTAACCAGGTCATCAACATTGGTTAGGACCAGATCTAAAATGGCTGTTCCTCTTGTTGCTTCTCCAGGTCTTGTTTTTTGCTGACTTTATAGAGCTTCTCCATCTTTGGCTGCAGAGACTATAATCAACCTGATTTTGATGCTGCCCATCTGGTGATGTCCATGTGTAGAGTCGTCTCTTGTGTTGTTGGAAAAGAGTGTCTGTGATGACCAGCTTGTTCTCTTGGCAGAACTCTATTATCCTTTGCCCTGCTTCGTTTTGAACTCCAAGGCCAAACTTGCCAGTTGTTCCTTTTATCTCTTGACTCCCTACTTTAGCATTCCAATCCCCTATAATGAGAAGAACATCCTTCTTTGGTATCATTTCTAGAAGGTGTTGTAAGTCTTCATAGAACTGGTCAATTTCAGTTTCTTCAGCACCAGTAGTTGGCACATAAACTTGGATTACTGTGATGTTAAAAGGTCTGCCTTGGATTCGTATCGAGATCATTCTAGCATTTTTGAGATTGCATCCCAGTATAGCTTTTGCCACTCTTTTGTTGACTATGAGGGCCACTCCATTTCTTTTATGGAATTCTTACCCACAGTAGCAGATATGATGGTCATCCGAACTGAATTCGCCCATTCCCGTCCATTTTAATTCACTGATGCCCAGGATGTCAATGTTTATTCTTGCCATCTCATTTTTTACCACATCCAACTTACCAAGGTTCATGGTTCTTTCATTCTAGGTTCCTATGCAATATTTTTCTTTACAGCATTGGACTTTCCTTTTGCTTCCAGGCATATCCGCAACTGAACCACCTTTTGGCTTTGGCCCAACCGCTTCATCAGCTCTGAATCTACTTGTACTTGTCCTGTGCTCTTTCTCAGTAGCATGTTGGACGCGTTCCGACCTGAGGGGCTCATCTTCCAGTGTCATAACTTTTATATGCCTGTTGTCTTTGTCCATGGAGTTTTCTTGGCAGGGATACTAGAGTGGCTTGCCGGTTCCTGTTCCAGGTGTATCACGTTTGGTCAAAACTCTCCACTATGACCTCTCCATCTTGGGTGGCCCTGCACGACATAGGTCATAGCTTCTCTGAGTTATTCATTCCCCTTCGCCACGGCAAGGCAGTGATCCATGAGGGGGCAAGCATCTGGTGCAATGGCTTATTTCCGTTTGATGGGTTCCAGACAAAGTTTATCTGGTCCTTACTACAGGTCCCAAATTGTGTCCCAAATCCAATCTTTTTTTCTGGAAACAGGTGAATGCCCACTTTCCACCAAAGCTTGCTGGGCTGCCTTGAAATACTGGCTTAAGATCTCAGTATTTGGCCTGGGGAAGGGATTACTTGTACATCTAACCAACAAGGAGCTTATCAGTCCATGGCTGAAAACTATGGCCAGAAAAGACACCTCGATTGGAATGTCACCATCCCTTTTGTATCAACTAGGCTACGATACTGCCCTTGTATCCCTGAGGCAAAGGCATTGGGACATCTCACATAGTGATCCAGATCCAGATCTAATGCAATCTGTGGCCTGATTGCAGCTGGACTCCAATACAGGCATGACTTTCAGTTAGCCTCATATCTTAGGAATTTGTCCGGGCCCACCTATTGGTGTTTATTTACCAAAGCTGGATTAAATGTATTTCCATTGGAAGTTCTAAATGGTAGAGAGGCAATCCCTATCAGAATAGGCTTTGTTTAAGTTCTCAGGATGTCAAATGCATGAACCCTATCCTACTGCATTGTAGGCAGTATGAGCAAGCAACTGATCAAATCCTTACTAGCAAATTTGCTGGGAAAATGTGAAGCCTCCCATATTAACTCCCTTCTGGAGGATAGGTCAAATGATATTACACTGACCGTGGCAAAGTTTCTTTCAGAGGTCGCAAGAAACAAAGACCATCGTGCTCTAGACATAACAAAATGACTCCCTCAGTCTCTTTCGTCTTTTGTTTGGTTGTCTTACCTGTCTCTTGTTTTGAAACTGTTTTGTGGGTCTATGGACCGCAATGTTGTTGTTGTTGTTTAGTCGTTTAGTCGTGTCCGACTCTTCGTGACCCCATGGACCAGAGCACGCCAGGCACTTCTGTCCTCCACTGCCTCCCGCAGTTTGATCAAACTCATGCTAGTAGCTTCAAGAACACCATCCAACCATCTCATTCTCTGTCGTCCCCTTCTCCTTGTGCCCTCCATCTTTCCCAACATCAGGGTCTTTTCCAGGGAGTCTTCTCTTCTCATGAGGTGGCCAAAGTATTGGAGCCTCAGCTTCAGGATCTGTCCTTCCAGTGAGCACTCAGGACTGATTTCCTTCAGAATGGAGATGTGATGGCCTGGGATTCCGCTTCGGAGGATGAAACAGAGGAATCCCAGCGGGCACAGGAGTCCCCGCCTCCAGGGCCGGCTGAACTGGGGCAAGGCCTAGATGCTGAGGAGCCTGCACCTGTGGCAGTGCATCAGGAGCTGGCCCCAGGTGAAGCCCTTCTGGCCCCAGAGGGGCTTGATGACTCAGTGGCCACAGGTGAGCCTCCTCCAGGGCCCAGTAACCCTTCGGCCTCTCCTGATCTGCAGAGGCTTAGGGCAGAGAGGCGAAGGGAACTGGTTGCCCCCAGGAGGAGTGCTCGCCTTAAGGCCAGAGGAGGCGGGGCTCCTGGGGGTCGGGACCGCCCCTGACCTTGGAAGAGGATAAAAGCCCAGTCAGGCCGGCCCCAGGTTGCGGGAGCAACGTCGTTGTTGGCTACGGACCTTCCTGTGTTCTTGATCCTTGCTCGGCCTCCTGTTCCTGACTATCCGGTACGCCTGTCCCCTGCTCGGCTTCCTGTTCCCGACCATCCGGCGTTCCTGTTACCTGCTCAGCCTTCTGTTCCAGCGTTCCTGTTCCCCGCCCGGCTCTCTGCATCGGACCTCGCCCCTCTTCGTGTGGACTCTGCTACACTCACGGTACCTTACCCCCGGGACCAGCACAGGAGAGGTTTGATCTTCTTGCAGTCCATGGGACTCTCAAGAGTCTCCTCCAGCACCATAATTCAAAAGCATCAATTCTTCGGCGATCAGCCTTCTTGATGGTCCAGCTCTCACTTCCATACATCACTACTGGGAAAACCATGGCTTTTACTATACGGACCTTTGTTGGCAAGGTGGTGTCTCTGCTTTTTAAGATGTTGTCTAGGTTTGCCATCGCCTTTCTCCCAAGGAGCAGGCGTCTTTTAATTTCGTGACTGCTGTCACCATCTGCACTGATCATGGAGCCCAAGAAAGTAAAATCTCTCACTGCCTCCATTTCTTCCCCTTCTATTTGCCAGGAGGTGATGGGCCCAGTGGCCATGATCTTCGTTTTTTTGATGTTGAGCTTCAGACCATATTTTGCGCTCTCCTCTTTCACCCTCATTAAAAGGTTATTTAATTCCTCCTCACTTTCTGCCATCAAGGTTGTGTCATCTGCATATCTGAGGTTGTTGATATTTCTTCCGGCAATCTTAATTCCGGCTTGGGATTCATCCAGCCCAGCCTTTTGCATGATGAATTCTGCATATAAGTTAAATAAGCAGGGAGACAATATACAGCCTTGCCGTACTCCTTTCCCAATTTGGAACCAATCAGTTGTTCCATATCCAGTTCTAACTGTAGCTTCTTGTCCCACATAGAGATTTCGCAGGAGACAGATGAGGTGATCAGGCACTCCCATTTCTTTAAGAACTTGCCATAGTTTGCTGTGGTCGACACAGTCAAAGGCTTTTGCATAGTCAATGAAGCAGAAGTAGATGTCTTTTTGGAACTCTCTAGCTTTCTCCATAATCCAGCGCATGTTTGCAATTTGGTCTCTGGTTCCTCTGCCTCTTCTAAATCCAGCTTGCACTTCTGGGAGTTCTCGGTCCACATACTGCTTTAGCCTGCCTTGTAGAATTTTAAGCATAACCCTGCTAGCATGTGAACCGCAATAAAGATATATTATGCACATAATATTCTAAAAAGCAGCAAACACAAGATGATCCATGCTTGGACAAGGCTGTACAGATTGCCATCAAAGGCCATCAAAAGTGAAAGTGAGCCAACTTGCTTTGCCAGTTGCTGCCATGCTTTGCACAATCCCAATCTTTCATTGTGCAGTGGCTTTAGCACCTCTTATTGTATAAACCTGTCAAATAATTATAACATGAAAACAACACAATATGCCCGGGCTGCAAAACAGTTATTGGAAGAGTCCATTTAGTTTCATACTTTTTTTTCTGCACCAACTGCCTGACTCCTTAAGAAAAACATATGACAGGAGTTTTATTATTTACAAGAAATATCACAAAGCAATATTATATGTTGTCTATGCCAATGAAGAGAGGTGAGGCTAAAACAACAGAAAGCTGAAAATATTGTTTAAAATTATTCTTGAGGCACACCATTCAGGCCACGATCCCCTTGGCCTATTGTATTTGCATCTTTTTGCAGGTACTCACTTATTTTCAATGTTTGGTTTTGATTTGATTTATTGTATTTCTATGCCACTTATTCAAATTAAAGTGGCTTACAAACAATAAATAATAATAATGTTAAGTTGTGGGTGAACATATCAGACAACACAGCAATTCTTCAAACAGCTCTTGTTTATTCACAGGCCAGAACAGAACTGAACTGAAGGGTTCAGCCGGCCGGCTTATACAGAGCTCCACTACAACACAACTGTAACCATTTTCTGTAACTATCCAATCACTGAACATCACTTTCAATCCCCTATTTGCATATGTGGACCTGAGTGAAAACTACGGTATCTACAGAATCCCCCTGCTGGCCCAGGGTGAGAACTGCAGTAAATAACAAATAACATAATAGAACATCACAAATATAGCATAAATCATACAAAATAATTAACATATCATCAATAAAACAATTACAATCTATAAAACACTATTAACAAAATAGTAACTAAAAGGTAAGCTAAACATCACAATTACAGCAAAAATCATATTATAGCATTAAGAAATCAATAGCAAATCAAGCTGCTGTAAAAATTATTTTTTTAAAATTCCATTGTTGGAAATGTAAAGAACATGAAGGGGCAATTTACCCTGCTTGGTAGACATGTAAAAAAGCCAAAAAGTATTGAATACAAATGCACACACTGAAACAGAAAATCTTGAAGGTTAACTTTGAAATGAAACCAGAATTCTTCCTGTTGGGACTTATGGATATACACTTAGAAAGACTATTGAACTTCGCTTCAATATTTGATTATGGTGGCAAGACTTTTATATGCACAAAGATGGAAAGACTCATCATTACCAGCAATGGAGGTGTGGTTTTTAAATTAATGGACTTAGCTGAGATGTTTAATCAGAGAAAAGTCATTGTTAACATTTACTAAAGATTGGAAACTTTTATTAACTTTTTGCATGAAAAAGAAATAATGGCTTTGAGGATTGAAGATAATGGTGTGGATAAAATTCAGAGTTCTGGGTTCCACACCCGGAGGGCCAAAGGTTCCACATCTCTGATTTACACTCAGTGACATCAGTGCCCCTGTGCGTGGAATATACCAGAAAGCAAATCCCTGTCCTAAGAGACCTTACCATTTCACAAAGAGGGTTTCTTCCCATGTAAAAGAGCAGCACCAGGTGAGCATTTTTTGTTGTTAAATAATTTTATTAATTTTCAGTTACAAAAGTCCAGTATGCCCCATATTATACCCATACCAAATAGTAATAGCAATTCAAATACAAATCAATCACATAGCCAATTATAAAATTCATGTGGCCTCCCATGTGCTGTACTTCAAGGTCTACCGATTCCCTTTAATTCTGCCTCCAGATAATAGCTCAAATGAAGTACGATCCACTCTTGATAAAATCCCTTATACCACTGCTACAATGATTGACTTCAATTTGTATCAACACATTTTGTATTTTATAAGTTCGCTAATGAAGTTCTCCTTTCTTCTTCCTGTGTGAGGTATTAATTTTAATCAATTGTTCCTTTATGTCTTTATCAAATATGATGTCCATCTTAATTAATCCTAGTCTCCATTGTGTCTTATGGCATTAGATAAGATAAACTTTATTCGCATTGGCCGACGGCCATGGCAACATAAAACAAGCAATATATACAAATAAAAAGACAACAATGGGTAAAAAGGGCAATCAAATGGCCAAGATTATCATTCAGATAGGGGCCCGTAATCTCATTGCACCCTCGATCACCCTAGCAACCTTTGCTGCTGTCTGATCATTTTGATATGATAAAAGAAAGAACAGTGTGGCCTCAGATGGGCGGCCTGGGATGGTAAGAGTGGGGTAATGATCTCATAGAATCATAGAATCATAGAATCATAGAGTTGGAAGAGACCACAAGGGCCATCGAGTCCAACCCCCTGCCAAGCAGGAAACACCATCAGAGCACTCCTGACATATGGTTGTCAAGCCTCTGCTTAAAGACCTCCAAAGTAGGAGACTCCACCACACTCCTTGGCAGCAAATTCCACTGTCAAACAGCTCTCACTGTCAGGAAGTTCTTCCTAATGTTTAGGTGGAATCTTCTTTCTTGTAGTTTGGATCCATTGCTCCGTGTCCGCTTCTCCGGAGCAGCAGAAAACAACCTTTCTCCCGGACTTCCGGAGGCGGCGCGAAACGAGTAATGGCGGTCCTCTTTGCGCAGCGAAGAGGGGCTCCGCAGAAAAGGGTCGTTCGCTACGGCAAAGCGACGACCCATTAAGTTAAACCACGAGCAGAGTGAGCTCGTGGCCGTGGGATCCGGCGGGCACCCAGAGCGACCCCCAAAACGAAGAAGGGACCCCGTAAGGGGCTCCGGAAGTGCGGAGGGGAAGCGGTGCTGTGGATTCATCGCTCTTTCTGCGGGAGTGAAGCCGCGCGGCTGTTACGGATGAGCGCCGACCTTTCTTCCTTTACATTGGATTACAAATTAACTACTCGTGAGTAAGATTTATTTGAGATTGGATTACAAATTCGTGAATTCGGCTGAAAGCGGGAGACGAGAAAAAGGAAGTCCGTCTCCCGGTGGTGCTTAGTGATCAAAGGCAAAGGATCTGACAAGCTGGAAGCAGTACAAAAGGGTTTTTAAATGAGAGACAACATACGTCTGGAGAAGTTGGAAACTGAAGGGAAAGGCAAGTTATCTTTATTTTCCTGCTATTGTGTTTACTCTGTTTGGGGTTTTTCTCCTCTGCTAGACTTTTAAAAACTTTAAAGACTTGAAAACCCCTAGTCCCGGACTTGCAGCGGGCAAAAGGTTGTTTTGCGGATACACTTACAAAGCTGAAACGGATACTTAGAGGCATTACTGGTGGATACAATTAAGCAACTGTATTTTGCACCTTTTAAGAAACTATTGTGGCAAAATTGAGAGGGCTCTGCCAGAGGGAAAAGGTCTTCTCTAAAGACTATGGTTAATTTATTTAACTGCAGGAACTTTAATGGCGACTGAAACTTTGTTTCTTCTTTCATGAACTGAACAATACTCCCTCTAGTGGAGTTTGGGATTTACAATTTCCTGAGAACCAACTTTGTTTTGTCTCTCTGTGGTCTGGTTATTCACTCTGAGGCCTGTCTTTCCCATGGAACTTTTGACAGTTTGACCTTGAATCCAAAGACAGGTGTGGAATGAGCGACCGAGTAAAAACAAGAGCTGCGTCGAAAGCAGGGAAAGGCAAATTGGTACAAACAACTCTGGTTTCCCAGGCTCGCAGATCTTCAGTCCCTGCGGTTCTACAGGCTGTACCATCACCAACAACCCCAGCTGAAGAACCTGAACAGTTAACAAGTGAAGATATGGCAGCTGGGGGATCTAACACTCTCCTAGAGGAAATGTTACAACAATTTGCAATTTTGAACAAAAAAGTGGATGATCAAACTGCAAAAATTGACTTAGCCACATCTTCAATTACCAAACTCTCTGAACAGGTGGCTAAGCATTCACAAGATATTGGAAATCTAAAGGACATTGCATCTGAAAATCGAAAATTGGCCGAGGCTGCGAATGAAAAAGCAGAAGCAGCAACTAAAGAAGTGGAGGAATTGAAAGGAGAGGTAAGGCCGCTCCATAAACATATTACTGACCAGCAGGCCTATCTGTCTTTGGTGGAACTGCGAAACAGGGAAAATAATTTGAGATTACGCTCTATCCCAGAGATTGAGAAAGAGGACTTGATTGGCTTCTTAACAGCAGAATTTTCTAAATTCTGGGGTATAAACGAAGATACAGACTTTAAAATAACAACTGCATTCAGATTGGGAAGGGCTGCTGGGAAGGACAGACCTAGAGACTGTTTGATTATCTTAAGGACTAAGCAGGAGAGAGACAAGCTACTTGACCTACATTTTAACAAAGCACTTGAGATCCAGGACAGAAGAGCACAAATCTACAAGGATATTCCTAAACAATTACTGGATCTCAGATCTAACTACACTGACCTAGCTGGACTTTTGAGAGGTAACGGAATACCATACAGGTGGGAGTTTCCACAAGGCCTCTCATTCAAATACAAAGGAAAGAAGATAAAAATCAAAACGAAAGAGGACAGCCAGAAGTTCCTACACGACCACGGAGAAGACTTGCAGAAAGGAGTGGCAGCTATTTGGCCACCACCAGAGTCTGGAAAAGAGTTACCACCCTCGGATTTGGACAAAAAAGAAGACGCCCAATAAGAGTAACAACAGATTGATACAGGATGTCTCTGCAGCTGTATAGTTGGAACATTAATGGCGCGAATTCCCCAGAAAAACGCAAAAGGATCTTCCATATTCTAAAGAAAGAGAATTTGGACATAATTTGCTTGCAAGAAACCCATGTGACCAGGTTACACAGGAAGGTGTTAATAAATAAAAGATTAGGCCAAGAATTCATCTCATCAGATAGAGTTAAGAAGAGAGGCGTGGTGATCTACACCAAGGAGAATTTATCACCAAAATTTTTGTTTAAAGATGAACAAGGAAGAATCCTGGCTATTGAAATTTCGACTCAAGGAGAGAAAGTTTTGATATTAGGAATTTATGCACCAAATGAGGGGAAATCAGAATTTTATAAGAAGCTACACGAGACATTACTGGACTATCTGGACTATTCCAACATCATTATGATGGGAGATATGAATGGGGTCGTCTCTACTTTTATGGATAAGTCACAGAATCAGAATCTGACCAAAGATGGAAGACTACCAAAAACTTTCTTTGAACTAACTGACAATATGGACCTAATTGATTTATGGAGGACGAGAAACCCCCTTGGTAAAGAAGGAACTTTCTTTTCTGAGGCCCACCTGTCATGGACAAGAATCGACCAAATCTGGGCAACTAGAGGGCTGGCACCTAAGACTACAAAAATAGAAATCTGCCCAAAGACTTGCTCCGACCATAACGCTTTGAAAATGGAAATGAGATTTACTACTGCCGACTCCTTCAGATGGAAAATGAATGACAACCTGTTAAGAGATCAAGAGATAGTAAAGAAGGCCCAAAAAGCTTTAAAGGACTATTTTGAAATTAACTTGAATACCTCGGTGGAAAAAAGAATAATCTGGGACGCAAGCAAAGCTGTTATGAGAGGGTTTCTGATACAACAGAATACGATCAAGAAAAAATTTTGGAATGGTAAAAAAGACAAGATATTGGAGAAGATAAGAGATGGAGAGAAAAAATTAAGATTGAATCCAAAATCAAAAGAGACTTTAAGAGAAATCAAATTTCACCAGTCACAATATGCGAAATTGATTAACCAAGAAGTGGAATGGAAAATCAAACAAATGAAACAAAGATCTTTTGAATCTGCGAATAAATGTGGGAAACTGCTAGCTTGGCAGTTGAAAAAGAGACAAAAATTAAATTATGTTACCAACTTAGAAGTTGAAGGGAAAAACATTCAGAAACCGGGAGAAATTAGAAAGTGTTTCCAGAAATATTTTAAAAAACTGTATACACAAGGGTCCGAGGAAGCAACTGAGATAGAACAATTTTTGAAAGACAATGGCCTACCAAAACTATCTCAAGAGAAAAGATCAATCTTGAACTGCAAAATAACACAACAGGAAATCGAGGATGCCATCCAGAATATGCAACTAGGCAAATCTCCAGGCCCTGATGGACTCACCTCCAAGTACTACAGGATGTTAAAAGACTATTTGATACAACCATTAATGGAGGTTTGCAAACAGATTATGGGGGGAGGGAGGGCACCAGACACGTGGAAAGAAGCATTCATCACACTGATACCCAAAGTGGAAACTGAAAAGACTCAACTTAAGAACTACCGTCCCATCTCACTCCTAAATGTGGATTACAAAATATTTGCGGATATTTTGGCTAACAGATTTAAAAAAGTATTAAACGAAGTAATCCATAAGGACCAAGCAGGCTTTCTCCCAGGCAGACATTTGTTTGATAACACCAGGAACATTATCGATATTCTGGAACTTTTACAATCAAATATTAACACTAAAGCAGTGTTAATTTTTATTGATGCGGAGAAGGCCTTCGACAACATCTCTTGGAAATTTATGAAGAAAAACTTGGAAGGGATGGGAGTGGGAAGGGGGTTTGAGAATGGAATAGAAGCAATCTATTCAGAACAAAAAGCTAAGTTGATAGTGAACAATGTGGTGACAGAAGAACTTCATATTGAAAAAGGAACACGCCAGGGGTGCCCCCTATCCCCTTTATTGTTTATATCAGTTCTGGAGGTTTTGCTGAATATGATAAGGGAGGATCGGCAGGTACAAGGAATACGGGTCGGAGCGAAACAATATAAACTGAAAGCATTTGCAGATGACTTGGTTTTAACACTACAGGAGCCAGAACCTAGTACAAAAAGAGTTTTGGAATTGATTCAGAAATTTGGTCGGGTGGCGGGTTTTAAGTTGAACAAACAAAAAACTAAGGTGTTAGGGAAAAATGTGACAGTTACTGAAACAGAGGGGTTTCAGAAGGAAACAGAACTAAACATTGTTAAAAAAGTGAAATATCTGGGGGTCAATCTGTCTTCTAAGAATTTGAATCTATTTAAAGATAATTATGAGAAATGTTGGTCAGAAGTTAAAAAAGATTTAGAAATTTGGTCAAGATTGAAACTATCCTTGTTAGGCCGAATTGCAGCTATAAAAATGAACGTTTTGCCAAAGATGTTGTTTTTGTTTCAAGCCTTGCAGGTTGTGGACAGAGTGGAATGTTTTGGAAAGTGGCAGAAGGATATTTCTAGGTTTGTCTGGCAGGGCAAAAAGCCCCGAATAAAGTTTAAAATACTAACTGATGCAAAGGAGAGAGGGGGGTTTGCCCTGCCAGACTTAAGGTTATATTATGAAGCTGCGGCCTTCTGCTGGATGAAAGATTGGATTTTATTGGAAAACACTGATGTCCTAGATCTGGAAGGCTTCAATAATTCGTTAGGTTGGCATGCGTATTTGTGGTATGACAAGGGGAAAACACATGGAATGTTTAAAAACCATATTGTCAGAAAAGCAATATATATGGTCTGGAAAAAATATAAAGACTTATTGGAAAGCAAAACTCCGAGGTGGATTTCACCAATAGAGGCCAAAGCTCGGAAAACACCCAATATGGAGGCATACTGGCCGAAATATTGGGAAATAATAGAAAACATTGGAGGTAATTGGAGGTTGCAGAGCTTTGAAAAATTAAAGGATAAGGTGCAAAATTGGCTACATTATGCCCAAATTAATGAGGTTTTTAAGCTAGATAAAAAAACAGGATTCCAGGTGGAAAAATCGAAACTTGAGACAGAGTTGCTAGAACCAAAGACCAAGTTATTATCGAGAATGTATAACTTGCTGCTTAAATGGAACACCCAGGATGAGATAGTTAAATCAGCAATGATAAAATGGGCTCAGGACATTGGTTATAATATCATGTCTGAAGATTGGGAGAGGTTATGGACCACCGGTATGAAATTTACTGCATGTAATGCTCTGAAAGAAAATATTATGAAAATGGTATACAGGTGGTACATGACCCCGGTCAAACTGGCTAAGATATACCATTTGTCCGATAATAAATGTTGGAAATGTAAGGAAGCTGAGGGGACATTCTTTCACCTCTGGTGGACTTGTCCAAGATTGAAGGCCTTCTGGGAAATGATCTATAACGAGTTAAAAAAGGTGTTCAAGTACACCTTTCCCAAGAAACCAGAGGCCTTCCTTCTGGGCATTGTCGGCCAGAAGGTGTTAAAAAAGGATAGAACTTTTTTTATGTATGCTACAACAGCAGCAAGAATTCTTATCGCCAAGCATTGGAAGACCCAAGATTTGCCCACACTGGAGGATTGGCAGACGCAATTGATGAACTACATGGAACTAGCCGAGATGACTGCAAGGATCCGAGACCTGGGAGAAGAGGCAATGGAGGAGGACTGGAAAAAATTTAAAGACTATCTGCAAAAGTACTATAAGTTGTATGAATCATAAGATGCCGTATGATTTGGAACGTTAGCCCCAGCAACGAAATTTAATTATCTATGAAATTGGACAACATTTATGAAAGAATCAAAGTTTAAATGGGTAAAAACGACATTATGTTATATTTTTAGAGTAAATGGAGAATAAGAGATTTAAACTTAAATTGCAACTGAAAATATAAAGAAACACACGAAATAAGGGTATAATTTGCTGATAACTTTATTATCAAGAATGCATTATGCGGGAGATGAGGGGAAGTCCAATGGAAATTTGAAATAAGTTCCTGAAATGGTTGTGATTTTCTGTTCTTTTTTTCTTTCTTTTTTTTTCTATTCTGTTCATTCTTTTGTTCTTTCTGTAATTTGGAAAAATGTAATAAAAATTATTATAAAAAAAAGAAAACAACCTTTCTCCCTCCTCCATGTGACATCCTTTTATATATTTGAACATGGCTATCATATCACCCCTTAACCTCCTCTTCTCCAGGCTAAACATGCCCAGCTCCCTTAGCCGTTCCTCATAAGGCATCGTTTCCAGGCCTTTAGCCTCATTCCTCAGATCTTTATAAAGGGTGCAGGACAGGAAAACATGAGCCACTGTTTCCAGACTGCCATCTCCACAGGGGCAGAATCGTTTCTCAGTTGGAATCTTTTGGTATCTGCCCTCAAGTACGGCAGAGGGCATCACATCCAATCTGGCCAGTGTGAAGGCACATCTGTATTTTGGGATAGTTAATTTATACAAATATGGTGCCAGGGACTCAAACTGAGAAGGGGGGGGGAGGCATACCAAGGACAGAATTTCTTTAAAATGGCCAGATTGTTCTGTTGCTCTAAGTCCTTCAGACGCTGTCTAATTAGCCTTTTTGCTTTAATAAAGCCCATCATGAGAAGTTGATGTGGGTGGAGTCCACAGGAGAGGAGTTTTTGGTGCACAATTTTAAACCACACACTTTTATGGGGGTCCTGTGTCATTAAGGGCAGTAGACCGGGTGGATTTAAATTTAGACGGAGCCAATAATTAAAAGTTCTTCACCAGGACCAAGCTTGTGGTGGAGTCTCCTTCTTTGGAGGTCTTTAAGCAGAGGCTTGACAACCATATGTCAGGAGTGCTCTGATGGTGTTCCCTGCTAGGCAGGGGGTTGGACTCGATGGCCCTTGTGGTCTCTTCCAACTCTATGATTCTATGATTCTATGATTCTACAAACGGAAGACTTGCCTCCAGTCATAATGCTGCATTCAGGACACAGGGCGGTACAAAAAAAAAATCTGCCTTAAAATTTTGGATTGGGCAGTTTCAAGAATACTACAATGATTACCTATCCAAATTTGGGCCCTGTAAAGTATCTGAGGCAAAGATTTGGCTTGAAAAATTTCTAGGGCTGCTGGGATGTATTTGCCGCCCTTCGTATGGAAAAATGGGACAACATCTTAGCACTTTGGGCTACTTTTTCTTTAACACATTTTTGGTGTACATCCCATGACCCCAATCACTGGAAGAGTATGCCCAGGTATTTAAAGGTTTTAACCTGCTCAATTGGATGATTGTTCATGCTCCAGCTATGTGATCTATGTTTCCTTGTGAAAAACATGACTTTGGTTTTCTGATAGTTTACCACCAGCTGTTCTCTCCTGCAGTATGCTGAGAATTCGCCTATCAACCTTTTTAACCCCATTTTTGGGATAGGAGACCACATCATCAGCATATAAGAGCACTGAGATTGGTTTTGTGGCTAATTCGGGAGCATGAAACTCCAGGGATGTTAAGCTTTTTACCATGTCGATATATAGCTTAAATAAAGCTGGGACTAGAATGCAGCCTTGCTTAACCCCCTTAGTGGCTGGTACAGGGCCTATGAGTTGGCCATTTGTGGAAGATCTTACATACAGTACAGTATCTTTATATAGCCCATTAATCAAAAATAATAAACTTTTATCTATACTGGATGTATTCAATTACTTGTGAAATTGAATCAAAGGCAGCCTTCAAATCAATGAAAGCTGCATATAAGACCCCACGGGTTTTCTTGGCGTATTTATCAATAAGATGTGCTAAGACAAAACAGTGATCTATGGTAGATCTGCCTTGCCTAAATCCAGCTTGCTCCTCTGCCAAGATAGCCTCAGCGTCCATCCAATTAGTTAGTTTTATATAGAGGTGTTTTGCATATAATTTGCTAGGTATAGGTAAAAGACTAATAGGGCTGTAACTCGCCAGGTCCGATGTGGGGCCCTTTTTATAAATTGGGATGATTATCACATCAGCCCACCCTTCAGGAAATAGGCCTGTGGGAGAATATTGTCACCAGCAGGGGGACCCACCACCCCATGTTGGTTTTGTTCTGTGGGAATATAATCTATTCCAGGGGCCTTGTTGTTCTTTAGCTGTGTGATCAAATTCTCTCCCTCCTCTGTGGTTACAGGTGGCCAGTGAGGTGAAACCTCTGGTTGAATGCTTGGCTTCATAAAACAATGATTGAAAGTATCGGATCCACTCTTGGGGTTCAACGGTACAAATGAGTCTATTACACTCCTGGTCCAGCCTTATGGCATTGTTGACTCAGTGTCCCTCTAGAGAGATCTGTTGTCTTTTGTTGTCCAGCTCCTCTGATTGCAGCTTTAAAACTCCATCACCATACTTTCAATCCCAGATGGGGAGTTGCTTGGCGTCCTACCAAAGCCTTGGCAACCCACCTCTGCATCCAACGAAAGCAATTAATTATAATTATTCATAGAAGAGTGATCTGGGGCCCCATCAAAGCCTTGGCCAACCCTGAAAGTCCAAAATCACCCTCCCCTCCATCAGGGGGAGAAATAAAAATTAACTCTGTAGAGTTTCCAAGTCTTTTTATTATTCCATACTTTTAATTTTCCTCACACAGGAAATTGTAATCAGTCATTGTAATCGGTATCTATATTCCCCTCTCCTTTCATCTTCACTTTCTTTCTTTTTTTAAAAAAAGAGGTTTTTTTGCATTCTCAGGGGGTGCTGACTCATTTATGTAACAAAGGATTTATAATGAAGTCATAGGCTCCACCTCCCAAACACATACCATCTTTTAGGTCAAATGAAGTCATCTTTCCAATTTAAATCTGTAGAACCTTGTAACTGTTTCAATTCGGCAGTTCTTGATCTTGTCCCGTCATTACCAACATGTGTCTGTACATTAATCTTAATTAAACTTTTAATGAACAGCAGTACTGCTGCTTCTTAATGGCGGCATTGGAAGGTTACCAACAGGTGAAGTGCTTTTGCACTCAGTACCTCCCTGCCTCTCTGATTCCATGTAAGAGCAAAAGCCAGGTAGAAAGATGATCTGCTAGTGAAGCTCGTTCCCCCTGACTGTGGGGTGAGTTTACAAAGATAATTACCCTCTATCATCTTTGTTTATTCCTTTGCCAATGCTCTTCCGTTGTCAAGGGAGCTGCACCATTAAGGTAACCAGAACCAGAAGCAAGATGGGCATTTTTCGTCAGAATCACAGTAGGAGATGAAAGGGTTAAACTATCCCTCTTCCCCTGCAGCAATCCAACACAACCTTTGGCTCAAATGATTGATAGATAGATAGATGATAGATAGATAGAGAGATAGAGATAGAGATAGAGATAGAGATAGAGATGATAGAGATAGATAGATGATAGATGATAGATAGATAGATAGATAGATAGATAGATGATAGATAGATTAGATAGATAGATAGATAGATGATAGATGATAGATAGATAGATAGATAGATAGATATAGATAGATATAGATAGATAGATAGATAGATAGATAGATGATTTAGAGTTTGCAGGGCAGCAGTTGAAGAAGGAGCAAAAAGGGTTTTCTTGTGTGTGTGTGTTTCTTTGTGGCTGATTAGCTGTTTTCCCTGTGTAAAGGTCAGAGGGGGCAGGGTTTCTGTTGAGGCAGGGGATTAGCTGTGGGAGGAGCTTATCAGAGTTTGCAGGGCAGCGGCGCGCGCCTAGCAGCGCGCACAGTTATACCCATCTTTTAAATTTAGGGGAGCTAGTCTCAAACGTTTGTTGGGGGAGACCTAGGTTTTTTTTTGTGTGTGGGGGAAGTTATTTGTCCTGTCTTCAAGCTTTTTATGATGAAGGACCTCTGTAGCCACCCCCAACGACACGATCTCAAGATGGAAGGGGAGGGAACAGCTGCAGTCGCCTGCGATTCCTGCGCAATGTTTGCCATCTTGCCAAAGGTTGCAGGCAGCTTTACCTTCAGCAATTGCATGTTGATTGCCCTCTTAAAAGACAAAGTCCAGCAACTGGAGGAACGTGTAGCTACGCTCCAAAGAATTAGAGAGCTGGAGCTCTTCTTGGAAGCAGCAGAGCACACCGTCTCCACCAAGGAGGAGACAGGGGACTCACCTGAGAAGGAGTCTAGTTCACCAACACAGGAGCCAGATATATGGAGAAACGTGACTCAAAGAAGTAGGAGGCCCAGGGTTCGCTCTGATTGTTTAGAAATACACAATCGCTTTGAGGTCCTCTCCCCTAGCATGGAAGACGAAGAGCAGACTCCATTTGAGGATCTCTCCCTCATTACAGTCGATCAGGTATATGAAGACGAGCAGCAAAGTCAGTCCTCAGGGAATGTGCAGGCGACCTTGGAACGGACAGCTCACGGAAGAACCCCGACCAAACCCAAGAGGAGGCGTGTAGTGGTGATAGGGGATTCCCTACTGAGGGGAACAGAAGCAGTGATCTGTGGGCCTGACAAGATGTCTCGGGAAGTGTGCTGTCTCCCCGGGGCTAAGATCCATGATGTAACTGAACGACTGCAAGGAATCATAAAACCCACTGACAAATACCCCTTCCTCTTGGTTCATGTGGGAACCAATGACACTGCAAGCAATAGCCTCCAGAAGATCAAAAGAGACTACGAGGCTCTCGGCAGGAAATTGAAGCAACTAAATGCACAAATTGTCATCTCGTCTGTCCTCCCAGTTGAACGACGTGGCCCAGGGAGAGAGGGGAAAATAGTGGAAGTGAACAGCTGGCTTCGCAAATGGTGTAAACAGGAACGGTTTGGATTCTTAGATCACGGACTGCAGTTTCTTGAAGATGGACTTCTGGCAAGTGATGGGCTGCACCTCACAACAGTTGGGAGGAATGTTTTTGCCAAAAATCTCAGAAACCTCATCAGGAGGGCTTTAAACTGACTAATGTGGGGGAGGGAGACAGTGCTCCTGAAGGTAGGAGCCTATCAATTAATGAAGATGATCACCCAAATGTCATAGACCAAATGGAGCAAACAGCACGCGGACCTAGTGGTGGGAGGAAAAAATCCTTAATTAAGAGACACGGGGGAATGATTAATGGACTTCAATGTCTGTACACTAATGCGCAAAGCATGGGAAATAAACAAGATGAGCTTGAGCTCTTGGTACAGCAAACTAAATATGACATAATAGGCATCACTGAAACCTGGTGGGATAAGTCCCACAATTGGAATGTAATAATGGGGGGATACAATCTATTTCAGAGAAACAGACCAGACAAGAAAGGAGGAGGAGTGGCGTTATATGCCAGGGATGTGTATACCTGTGAAGAGATCCAAGATTTAGAACCTCAAAGCCAAAGTGAGAGCATTTGGGTCAAAATTAAGGGAGAGAAGAATAACAGAGACCTCATTGTGGGAGTTTACTATAGATCCCCAAGCCAAACGGAGGACATAGATGATGCCTTCCTGGAACAGATGGCCAAGCATGCAAAAGGAAGGGAGATAGTAGTAATGGGGGACTTCAATTACCTGGATATTTGTTGGACGTCAAACTCAGCCAAGAGCATAAGGTCAAACAGATTCCTCACTGGCCTTGCAGACAATTTCATTGTCCAGAAAGCAGGAGAAGCAACAAGAGGAACAGCCATTTTAGATCTGGTCCTAACCAATGTTGATGACCTGGTTAGTGGGGTAGAAGTGGAAGGATCATTAGGCGTGAGTGATCATGCTCTTCTGAAGTTTACTATACAGCGGAAAGGAGCAGCCAAGCATACTAGGACTCAATTTCTTGACTTTAAGAAAGCCGACTTCATAAAACTTAGGGAAGTGCTGGGTGAGATCCCATGGACAGCAATACTAAAAGGAAAGGGAGTTCATGATGGCTGGGAGTTTGTTAAGAGGGAGATAGTAAAAGCACAACGTCAGGCAATACCAATGAGACGGAAACATGGAAGGTGCCTAAAGAAGCCAGGGTGGCTATCTAGAGAACTTTTAACTGAGTTAAGATTAAAAAAGGATGTGTACAAAAAATGGAAAAGGGGGGAAACCACCAAAGAGGAATTCAAACAAATAGCCAGCACGTGTAGACACAAAGTCAGAAAAGCTAAAGCACAGAATGAACTCAGGCTTGCTAGAGAGGTTAAAAGCAACAAAAAAGGCTTTTATGGGTATGTTCGTAGCAAAAGGAAGAACAAAGAAACAGTGGGGTCACTCAGAGGAGAAGATGGTGAAATGCAAACAGGGGACACAGAAAGGGCTGAACTCCTCAATGCCTTCTTTGCCTCAGTCTTCTCCGATAAAGAAAACAATGCCCGACCTGAAGAATTTGGAGCAAATGATTCAGCAAAGGAAACACAGCCCAGAATAACTAAGGAGATAGTACAAGAATACTTGGCTAGTTTAGATGTATTCAAGTCTCCAGGCCAGATGAACTGCATCCAAGAGTATTAAAAGAACTGGCAGATGTGATCTCAGAACCACTGGCAGTCATCTTTGAGAATTCCTGGAGAACAGGCGAAGTCCCGGCAGACTGGAGGAGGGCAAATGTTGTCCCTATTTTCAAAAAGGGGAAAAGAGAGGACCCAAATAATTACCGCCCAGTCAGTCTGACATCAATACCAGGGAAGATTCTGGAGCAGATCATTAAGCAAACAGTCTGTGAGCACCTAGAAAGGAATGCTGTGATCACCAATAGTCAGCATGGATTTCTGAAAAATAAGTCATGTCAGACTAACCTGATCTCGTTTTTTGACAGAATTACAAGCCTGGTAGATGAAGGGAACGCAGTGGATGTAGCCTACCTTGTTCTGGGCGCCACAGTTCAAGAAGGACACTGACAAACTGGAACGTGTCCAGAGGAGGGCAACCAAAATGGTCAAAGGCCTGGAAATGATGCCTTATGAGGAACGGCTAAGGGAGCTGGGTATGTTTAGCCTGGAGAAGAGGAGGTTAAGGGGTGATATGATAGCCATGTTCAAATATATAAAAGGATGTCACATACAGGAGGGAGAAAGGTTGTTTTCTGCTGCTCCAAAGAAGCGGACACGGAGCAATGGATCCAAACTACAAGAAAGAAGATTCCACCTAAACATTAGGAAGAACTTCCTGACAGTAAGAGCTGTTTGACAGTGGAATTTGCTGCCAAGGAGTGTGGTGGAGTCTCCTACTTTGGAGGTCTTTAAGCAGAGGCTTGACAACCATATGTCAGGAGTGCTCTGATGGTGTTTCCTGCTTGGCAGGGGGTTGGACTCGATGGCCCTTGTGGTCTCTTCCAACTCTATGATTCTATGATTCCCCTGCTTAAACCACTGTTTCCCAACTGATACAGGCCTCCAGCAAGCTTGGGATATATAGGCCTTGTGCTTTTGAGAACTGGACCACATTTCCTAAAAGCCCCAAACCCTATTAAGAAGTCTTCCTGAGTACAGATCTGGTGAGGAGCCATTGCCTCAGACCCTTTCACAATATTCAGATAGGAAGAGAGAGCAAGCAAGGGGGATGCTTTCAAGAGACCAAGATCTGAAATATTGATTCAGTCACATTAATTGAATTTTTGCCTCAAGAAGTGATTACAAAAATGTTGCTCCAATATTAATTTGTATCTGCTTTGGATAAGATTAACATTAATTTCTTTGCCAGTCCCCATTACGCCTTTATTATTCATTAGCATCTCTTGTTGCAAGTGTAAGAGACCTTGATGAAGCATGTTTATTCATAGACTAACCTTTTTAAATAATTCCAACAGCTCTCTAACAGAAACCTTCCTGGCATGCTGAATATCTCGGCTTTGTTTCATTATTCACTCCTTGCGCTCTGTCCTCCATTTGAGATGCGGAACATGAATCATCCTTCTTTCCCCATTGCTCTTTTCTTCCTCCCGAAATGTCCTCTGCAGTCTGATCCCGAAGGAGGCTGTGCATTGAAAGCAAGAATAATCGTCTCTAGTATAATATACACATATCTAATTTCTACCTATGCTGGGATGCAATTATTGATTCACACCAAGATTTTCATCCTATCTGGTGCTGTGTTTTAGTTCATTGCTGCCTTGCTTTTTATTTGAATATTTGGTAGTAGCCTCTCTGATAGATGCTGTAGAGGTGACATTTTATCTCTTCACGGTGCATGTAAACTTGTGAGCTCATTTTGCAAGCAAACAGTGGACAGTGAAGAAATGAGCTTAATAAATGATTCTCTTGCTACCACAGGTTCTGTATCTAAACACTGGGTCCTATATCTAACCACTGACACATTTCATTTGTGTTAAATGCACATCTTTCTGAAATAGTGGATTGAAACATTATTTCTATCATACTTTAATGTATAATCGCTAAACACATTTTGTCCGTGTTTAGATATAAAACCTATTAGCTGCTATCATAAGAGAACCATTCACAAATGCCTTTTTTGATACATTTTGTTAAAAATGCATGTTAAAACTATGCAATGCAGCATGAGAGTCTCCTGCACAAACCCCATTGAAACGAACAGAACCACCACAAGGGCAAGATAATGCTTTCACACAATCCCCACTTGAGACTTTGTTCTGAATTGTATCATGGATTTCCTGCCAGATGAGTTAGGAAAATTAAGCCTTAATACACTGGCCTTTTCCTTTTACCCAA
This sequence comes from Podarcis vaucheri, assembly GCF_965113315.1. Classification (NCBI taxonomy): domain Eukaryota; kingdom Metazoa; phylum Chordata; class Lepidosauria; order Squamata; family Lacertidae; genus Podarcis; species Podarcis vaucheri. The sequence goes on from NC_138762.1 coordinate 112,648,097, forward strand.
GAGGATTGTTTTCCTGCATGCCAAACGAAGCAAAAGCAGTGTTGGTGCGTTATTGCTCACGAACTGCAGCTCACAGTCTCCCTCCCAATCTGTATCCCATTCCAATCTAACAGCCTGTAGATGCACCTGCCTTTAGCATTTCAACTGACAGGGGAAGAATGATAATAGATTGTTAGTCAAGGGATGAAAGGTGCAACTGGCTGAGGGAACTGCGCCAGAGTTATCAATATTAGTATTCATTAGGGAGTGATTGATTCCTATCACTTGAAACTGCCTCCTATAAAATCATGTTGGTAACATTTCAAAGGAGAGCAGGCATTTTTATTAAATATGAGAATGATCTATGGCAATAAAGCAGTATTCATCCTCGGCTACGCACCTGAAACTATAATTTTCAAATTCTTGCCTTGCCTTCCTCTCTCTTGCTCTACCAAAGCACATGTCAGTTCTTAGGCTTTGCCCTCACCAAGAAATATCTTAGGCCAGTGTCTGGAGTCCAGCAAACACAAAGTGTGCTTTGCTCCTTGCTCCCACCCTGTATCAAGGGCTGCTTTTGTGCATGCAATGGAAGTTTGCTTGTGTCCTCAAAATCACTTCTGGGGGATTAGGAGTTTACAGGTGTATGCATAGGCCTTTTTCATACTCAGATAGAATGTGTGGCTGTCAGGGGGCAAATTCCTCTCTACCTCCACACATTCCATCTATGAGTTTCCTTTCTTAAGAGACCAATGAATATAATAAAGAAATAAATATTATGTGAGCGAAGAGCCTTCGACCTTTGCTTAATCTGTTTGTTAAACCACTAAATGCTTTTGGAGAATTGGTTGCATTGTGAAAGCAAACAGTGAGGGGGATATTCTCTCCCTCTCTCAGTTGAACATGCAGCTCTCACTGTCTCAAAGTGCTGAGACTTATATTCGTAATCCCTATTAATGCTACTATAAATTCTGGCTTTGACTACAAGCCTCCCACAGTCTTCAGAACACATATACTTTTCTTCCCACTGTCTTTGCCTTCCATGACAGCCAACAAAGATAGATAAAAATGCAAAGCAGTTTTACCCCCATTTGCACAGAAAACCAATCTTTTCAAAAATATAAGTGAACAGACAGGAAACAAAAGCACTTGGCTTATCAAATGAATTATGCCAGCCTCTTTGGCTTTATTGTAGTTATTAATATAGCAATGCATCCAATATACAGATCTAATAAAAATATTAAATCTGTTGGCTTCTGATTGCTAAAATTATATAAATGCCATTCATTTTCTTTTTATTGTATATATTCTTTATTGACAATCCCATGAGAATGCATAAAGTTAGTGCATTAGCAGCAGAAGTGCTTGAAGCAAATAATTAATAATGTTGGATGCAGAGCAGCATTAATGGTTATGTTATGCTCAGTGTTACCTTGATATATCACCAGATTTGTTTTACAGTGCCCGTTTTTAGCCTGAGGGGTGAAGCAATAATTATTAGATGACCTTTGAGCATGTGCAGAGTGCCATTCCCTGACCAAGAAGCAGTAAACATCTCCATCTTCAGGCATATATGTACACACAGATTACTTGCATTAAACTCACCAAGGACAGACGACATCGACATCCATGTCAGAAGGGTTCTCTTCAGGGATATTGTTCACGGTGTGTTCAAGCCTCAATAACATAAAAAAGAACCTGGCTGGATCAGAGCAAAGGCCTGTCTAGCTGAGCATCCCAGTCTCACAGTGACCACCCAGATGTCTGTGGGAAGACGGCAAACACAACTGCAGGACCATCAGCCTCCGACTCTTCAGTTCCTGCTCAGGCACAGTCACACAGTGGGAGTAAGCAGGAACTTAAAAGCTAGTGATTCCTGTTAGTGCTATTGCTTATGGAAGAGAAATAAAATTACATAGGACCATCTATTTCCTGGGCTCCTTTCGATCCCTATATGCCTTATTCTTATGGAGGAGGAGTGCTGCTGATTAATTGCAAAGGAAGCAGCCCATCCTTTGCAGAGACACAGTCTGGCTTCACTGTGCCTTGTGCCTTGGGGGGGAACAGCTGCTCATCAGAGTCTGTGGGCAATGGCAGGGGCACATTTAGGTGAGCATGACCAATTTGGCCACACTGGGCACCGAGCCGAGAGGGCGCTGCAGGGACCCCCCACAACAATGACTTAGAACAGAAAGTAAGAGGCAGAGGAACATGGTGCCACTGAAATTTGAAAGCCCAACATCTGACACTGGTCAGGGTCTAACTCTGTATAAAGCAGTTTCATGTGTTCAAATATGCTCTCTGCAATTGTGCTTCCTATGCATAGGCGCCGACTCCATGGGGCCTGAGGGGGCCCGAGCCCCCTCAAAAATTCGATAATTTAAGAAAATGATTAGTTATAGAGTGGTGTGAATCCTGATAGTGTTCTCGGGCGCCCCTCCAGCAGAGCGCCGCCGCCTAGCGCATGAGAGGCGGCTCCTCCTCGGAGCCTGCAGCTCCGGCTGCTGCCCCCGGCTCGTCTGTGCAGCGGAATCAAGGGCGGCGGGGAAGTCAGCCCTCTGCCCAGGCCTGGCCCCCTCGCGCCCTGCCGGGAATCGGATTACAGGGCCGGCCTCCCTCCCCGGGATTTATTTGGGGCCCTCGGCACCGCAGAGATTTAGCCGGAGAGCAGCTGGGGGCGGGAGCAAGCGGCTGCTTAATCCAGGCCAGAGGGGAGCGGGGCCGAGCTGGAGGCAGAGGAGGGAGGAGGCTTCCCGCAGAGCCCCGCCGAAGCATGTCTACTCGGGAGTAAGTGGCGCGGAGGACGGGGAGATGCCCAGGCAGGGAGACAGAGCTAAGCTGGCAGCCGCCGCTGCGCCCACAGCCAAGTGTGTTTCGTCTCGCCGCGTTTTCCCGCCCCAGAAAAGGTTTTGCTTCTGTTGCTGCTGCTGTTTGGCCACGTTGGTGCCCAAGAGAAAAAGCCTTCGCTTGCTGCTCTGTTGTATCTGCTCCGCGGCAGAAGGCGGGGTGGCTCCGTCCTGGAAAGGAAAGGTCTGGCTAAAGGCCAGAGTGCCTCTGAGCATGGGCAAAGAGCCTTTCCCTCACCGCAGTCGGTTATGCCGGAGCCGCGACACATCCTTTCAAAGTGGTTCGCGGAGAAGCTTCTCGGGCTCTTTTGCCCTTCCTTGTGGGAAAAGCAACAAGCGAGAGAACAGTGTTAAGAATGGACTTTTCACAAATATTGCTCCGAAATTCTCACTGGTCTTGTTCAGATTTTACTCGTGGTGGCGACAGTCTGCCTTTCTTCCAAGGAGCTCAAGGTACTATCAGCCTACATTTTTCTCTCTCTAACCCCCACCCACCCCCGCCGGCTTGTGGTGTAGGCTAGCCTGAAATGAATTCTGGGAACTGTAGTTTACCCCTCTCGGGAGCTACAATTCCCAGAATCCTAACAAACTGCGGTTCCCAGGATTCTTTTTAGGGTGGTGGGAGGCAGCCCCTGTGAGTTTCATGGGTGGGGGGGTGGCGGCTTGAACCTGGACCCCGCCTCCTCCCCACCTGCTCCCTCGCCAGCCAGCCAGCCAGCCAGCCAGCCGCGCGCCCTAGCCGGAGAGCCCCGGCCGTCCCCGTCGCGCAATCGGCTGGATCTCCCTTCAGCAGGCCGGGCTCACAACTCGGCCCAGGGACCCCCCAGCAGCGGATCTCTGGCCCAGCTGAAGAATCCGGCAACAAGCCCCCTCCTCCCCAATCGCTCCGCCGAAATACGCTCCAAAACCCCCCAGATAGGCCGCCGGCCGCCAAGTCTCGTGGCGCCCTGAGCGAGGGTCTCTCCCCAACACCGCCACCTCGAACTGCGTTCTCCCGGCTACCCGAGCGAACCAGCGGCAGGACCCCGGTATGGCCCCCCCCCAATATTTTTTATAAGTCGGCGCCCCTGTTCCTATGCTCGATAACCCTTGTAATAAATACACTCTGTGCTACAGTAGGGAGAGTCCGCATTGCCTGCATTTGTGCCCTTTTCATCTTCCTTGATTCTGCTCCTTCTATGAAGCTTCATGGGTCTTCATCCGTGCTGGCATCTCCCCCATCCTGAACCTGGGTCACCTTTTCAAATTGCAGCCTCCTTTCCCTCAGTCTCTCTGGCATCACCACTCAGACTTGAGCCAGTTCTCATTGTTTGGATGAGCTGCATCTCTGGGGTGCTGAGAAGGGCCTCCTAACTTCACAACGTTGCCAACCTCCCCCAACTTGCAAAAGCCAGAATCTAAACCACCTGTACTGTACAATGCAAAAAAGATTAAGATTAAGCCAGTAAGTCAGTTATATTTAGGGAAACTTCCTTAACATGTATAAAGCTAAGATGCTGAGCTTCCTGGTTCCACAGGACTCCATGAGGCTTTCTTCTTAGAAACTGTGTCTGGAACTGCTCTGTCATTTCATAGGGTTGCCGTATTTCAAAAAGTAAAACTTTGGTTCAGCAAAGTTGCTGTTTCCACAGCTTTTTCCATCACATTGCCATACATCCCCCTATACCATTTTTACACCCCAAAACTAGGACATGCCAGGAATAGCAGGAGTCATAGCAGGAGTCATGGATTCCCAGTGCAAAATCAGAGACTCCATCCATACCTTTCAATGCTAAATTATTATTTGTATTTTGACTAACTATGCTGTCAGGTGGGCACTTTCTGCCCCTCAAAGGCCTGCTTCCATGTCATTTCTCTCCAAAGTGTATGCCCAAGTTATTGAATTTTGCAAAAAAAGAAAATGCAGACAGACCTTTGAAGCGGTGGGATGGAGGGGTTGGTAGTAGTTCTAACTTCCTGTTTAGTACATATGAAGTTGCCAGATCTACTTTTTATCCCCTTCTGTTGAGGCAATTGCACAGGCATGTTGTCAATCAAGTTTATGATATGATGAAACAGACATTAATCAAGATGTGCTTCAGTTAAACTGTTAAGCTACTCTATATATCTACAGCAATTAATGCCCTTGATTAATGTACATTAATCAAGCAATTAATGTTCACTCATCCAAGGCAAAGGATGAATTAAAAATACTTTAAAAATGTATACATATACTAAGTGCTTTTTAAAAAAGAAAAAGAAAAAAGGTATTGGCACTCACCATGTAGTTGCTACAGTAAGTGCCACACTTTTCACACACTTTTTTTTTGGGGGGGAGGTGCTGGTGCTGCATACCCTTTCGTACCCCCAGAAAACAGCACTGAGAAAACAGTACTATTCCACCCACAACCCCTGGCTTCTCCTTTAATTTCCACTTTTACAGTGTCTGATGGAAATTATTTTAGCATTTCATTTAATCTTGGGGAAAGTGATGGTTCACACATCTGGTCCAGGTAATCTTCTAAAGTGTTTGCTTATGTAAATTAAAAGTGAGATTTATATCTGCTGTAAATCGGTGCAATTTGTTTGTGCTCACAGCTGAGGCTAACAAAGGTTGCATTTTCAAATCTGTATAATTCAATTTCCACTTTACCTCTAATTCATGTCATATTAGCATATAGAGGGTACAGGCTGAACTGCCACCTTATTCGAAGATTTAGCTATGCCTGTTCCTTTTGACATAGACCTGCACCTGAGTATGTTCAGTGAAAAATATCACAAACAGATGAGAAGCACGTACGTCCATCCAGGTGACCTCATGGATTCTGGTTTTGGTGAAAGAACGGAGATGTGAAAGAGGAAGATTAGAGTGTGCCATTGCCCATGCAAGGACGTGGGCCAGAATTTAAGGTGACGGGACAGAGGTTGAGCGAGATTTTTGCAGTGCTATGCAAGAAGAAGTGTCATGATCTGGGCATCGATAATGTCCATGCAAACAGAAATATCAAATCAGTGTCACACACGTATATTTCAAGCTCTGTCAGTTCTGGCATCCTCTTTTGCTATTTGTCTAGAATCAAAACACGGCAAATGCTCAGATGGCAGATAACGGGGGGGGGGGGAGGCAACAGCGCCCTTGGGGTCTCCCCATCACTTTCACCCAAGTCAGCTGCTCCTCCACCAGCCCCAGCACAGATGCTGATCTGAATGGGAGAAAGGCAGAGATTGGGCAAGTCACCGGATGCTTAGGAGGGGGCTGCTGCTGTGTTTGTTGATTAAAACCCAACTGAAACTTTCAGCAGCAAGCAGGATGTGTGGATAGGTGAGAGGTGACTTTGCCATAACAGAAGCTAAATGTTAGCTTTCTCCAGCTATCTGATGTCCTTCTTTTAATGCAAATCACAGCTAAATTCCGATTACCTGTGATCTAACACTTCAGCATTGTTGTTTGTATGAGGCTTTTCCCAGAGGCAGCTGGCTTAACTTACTTGGCTTAATTGAAAAGCTCAGCCTTGGCATTTGAGTAATTGGAAATATTTTGTTTCACCAAATATTAAATCCCTCAGTTGAAGAGCAGGATGCAGGACATTTGTTTGTTTGTTTTTTAGTTTGGACATCTGAACAGCCACAGATGCTAAGTTGTTTTTGCATCTTCTACATATTTTCAGCAGTTTGAGTTTCAATGCAGTGTTGAATTTTATGACCCTTACATGTAGAATGTTAAGGACTGTTTAAAGCCTTGAGTGTCTGAGCAGTTATTTCTAAATTTGCTTAATATGCATAGAAATCACCATAAGCAAGTTTTAGTATCCTGTTTTTGGTGGTTCTTGTGTAACTGCACACTTACTGCTTGATCTGATGAACTAAGAGAGCCAAGGGATCAGGAAAAAGGGGCATATTTGTGCAATTCCTCGAGCAGCATAGAATTATACCAGCCCCTGGGCACCTCCAAAGACCAAACAATTTTTCTCCTCAGGGTGCTTTGTAAATGTATTCATGGATTATTAACATTCCGAGTTGGGCCAGATTTCTGTAGGATAAGACCAGACCAACTTTGAAAGGCTCCGCTGGATAGCTCTGAGAGGGAGTATCAGAGAAGAACCTCACCCTCATTGCCACAGAATGATGAACTCTTGCTCATTTTCAGTCAGACCCAGGGAGACTTTTAAGCCACTTGTGCTTCAGTGTAAATTGCATGGAGAATATTTGCATGCTGAAATCTAAATATGCTGAGCTAAAGATAGTAGTATTGCCACGGAGTGCTGAGAGAGATGGGGGAAGGCAGGAGAGAAGCAGGTAGCATCTACCGTATTTTTCGCCCTATAGGACGCACTTTTTCCCCTCCAAAAATGAAGGGGAAATGTGGGTGCGTCCTATGGGGCGGATGCAGGCTTTCACTGAAGCCTGGAGAGCAAGAGGGGTTGGTGCGCACCGACCCCTCTCGCTCTCCAGGCTTCAGGAGAGCCCCACCGCCAGCCCCACAAGGTTGGGGGACAGAGGGAGGCGGAACGCCGCCATCCCGCTGTCTCCCGAAGTGGTTTGGAGGCTGACGGCGGGGAGAAGAACGCTTCTCTCCGCTGCCTGCCCCACCACTCCGGGGACAGCAGGGAGACGCAGCGCGTCTCCAGGCTGTCCCTGGACCTGATCTCAAGGCGGGCGGTAGGGAGAAGAGCGCTTCTCCCCGCTGCCTGCCCCACCACTCCGGGGACAGCAGGGAGACGCAGCGCGTCTCCAGGCTCTCCCCGGACCTGATCTCAAGGCGGGCGGTGGGGAGAAGAGTGCATCTCCCCGCTGCCTGCCCCACCACTCTGGGGACAGCAGGGAGACGCAGCGCGTCTCCAGGCTGTCCCCAGACCTGATCTCAAGGCGGGCAGCAGGGAGAAGCGCGCTTCTCTCTGCTGCCTGCCCCACCACTCCGGGGACAGCAGGGAGATGCAGCGCGTCTCCAGGCTGTCCCCGGACCTGATCTGAAGGTGGGAGACGGGGAGAAGAGCGCTTCTCCCCGCTGCCTGCCCCACAAGCGCCTGGGGGGGGAATAATTTTTTTCCCCTTTATTTCCCCCCCAAAAAACCTGATGCGTCCTATGGGCCGGTGCGTCCTATGGGGCGAAAAATACGGTAATTGTCTGGCATGCCTATTTCATGCAACTGGCAGAGCAGAAATGGATTTGAAAAGATGGATTTGCAGAACATTTCTGCATGACTGTGCAGCTTTCAATAAAAACTCTATTCATCTGGAACTTGAAGATCTATAAGTTCAAGTGAGGATCACCATAAAAGAGGTGACCCGTACAATACTCAGATTGTCTCTCTTCATCTCTATTAGCTGATGCAGGCCCTCCAGCACAAAGGGCATTTCTGGAGTGGCCACGACCCACATCAGAAATAGTCGAAGAAGGACCTCGCTTCATAGAAGAGCCATGTTCTGGACTATTTCATTGGAATCAGCACTATCTAGTAAAATTAAAGAAAACTTTAGATCATTTAGTTATAAAGCCTTGACAGTAGAGAATGCCAAGCTTTGGATTACCTCATGTGAGCAAGTGTATCTCCATGTGGGAAAGAATGAGTTGTGTGTACACTTTGCTTCACAACACCATCAAGAATGCACATCATGAATGGCTATTGTGAGGGAAACCTGCACAAGACTGGTGCAGAAACTTGGCTGGCTGCTCACAAGCTGCATAGGCCAATGGCAGAGGACTTCTGTTCCATCGCTAAGTAAAAGTGATTCTTTCAGCCACTTCCAGCCACTTTGTAGCAGCCAATAAAGCTTCCATTGCCTCTGGGTGCAGGAGCAATTTGGGCAGAAGCATCTGATAAGAAAGAGGAAAACTTCAGAACATTGTAAAGCTCTTGCCTTGCAGGCTGCATGGGCTCAGCCCACAGCATTACTACCAGAGGAAAATCAGACTCCTGAAAGATTTGTTGGCTGGGCGCAAAATCTCAATTTGATTGTCTTCCCAGCTACTATCAGGGCATCTGAACCCTTTCCCACCAGGTTTAAGAATCTCATCTTTAATGTTCTAATATGGAGATTTGGGGAGAGATACTTCTTCCTACACTTTGCATTATATAACATTCTATTGTTACTACAAACATTTCAGATTATTTCACTCAATGGGTGAGTTAATGTAGTGCAACAAATTTTTCCATAAAGTTAACTATGAAGTAGGCTGGCCATATGTACACCCTGACGATGATACATTCCCCTATTCTAGCTTTAGAAGTTGCTTAATTTCATGCTCCTCAGATGCTTTAGATGCCAATTTTGGATCATCACTTTGGGACAGAGGGATTTCTATTTTCAGGTTGCATAAAAGATAAATGAGATGGCCGTGGCATGCCAACATTAATGGAATAAATATGCATTTGATTGTCAGCTTACGTGATGCCATGAGAGATCTTCCTGTACATGTGTCATTTATATGACTATGGAACCACAAGTAATTCGATATGTTGGGTATGTTTAGCCTGGAAAGCTGAGAAGAAATATGATAGCTTCAAATAGTTAAAGGGCTGCTACATGGAGGATGGAGCAAGCTTGTTTCCTCCTGCTCTGGAGGGGAGGAGCCAAACCAATGGCTTCAAGTTGCAAGAAGATTCCAACTAAACATCAGGAAGAACTTTTGATAGGCTTGCCATATTTCAAAAAGTAAAATTCCTGACACCCCCAAAGTTGTTGAGGAAACCACCAAAATTGTTGAGCTCAGATTTCCTTTCCCAACAGATGTGGAACATTTCCCCAGAGTGAGATCCCAGCATTCTGCAGAAGGAATAGGAAAGACAAGTTCACCTTTCCTTCACACAGACAGGAAGCAGAGCTGTAGCTAGGTGACCATGCACCCCTGACAGAACCGTCCAGATGATGCCCCTTAGCCATGGACAAATTAGCTCTTCTTTCTGCCTCTCCTCCAATCCCCGCCCCCATTCAATGTTTGGTTGTGTGTGTGGTTGTTGTTTTTTAAAAAAAGGGGGAATGGGGGGGGCAGAAAACTGGGGGAAGGGAAAGAAAAACGGGTTGCCATACATCCTGGAAATTCCTGACATCTCTTAGATTTCTTTTTTTTTAATCTCCCCAGATACCATTTTAGGTGTCCGATTTCCTGGCATGTCCAGAATTTTCCAGACATATAGCAAGCCTATTTTTGATAGTAAGCGCCTTTTGACAGTGGACCGGTCTCCCTTGGGAGGCTGTACATTCTCCTTCCTTGGAGGTTTTTAGGCAGAGGTTGGATGGCCATCTGTCATGGATGATTAAGGTGAGATTCCTGCATTGCAGGGGTTGGACTGGATGACCTTCAGGGTCCCTTTCTACTCTAATAGTCTATATTTCTATACCTATATTGCAAGAAGCAGAAAGTAAAAACTATGTTTCGGGAAGCTTTTAATGTTTGATGTATTATAGTATTTTAATATTCTTTTGGAAGCCGCCCAGAGTGGCTGGGGAAGCCCAGCCAGATGGGCGGGGTATAAATAATAAATTATTATTATTATTATTATTATTATTATTATTATTATTATTATGGAGTTGTTGATCTAAAGATTTACACAATAGATCACACAACGCATATTTCGTATGCCAGGGAGGTGTATACAGTGGTGCCTCGCAAGACGAAATTAATTCGTTCCGCAAGTTTTGTCGTCTTGTGATTTTTTTCGTCTTGCGAAGCACGGTGTCGGGAAAGTTTTGGAAAAGCTTCAAAAATCACCAAAGTCTTTAAAAACCTCAAAAAAGGCTACCACACCGCGTTCTATGAGTTGCTCCTCGAAGTCAAGTCGCAACTGTATTAACGGTGTTAAGAAAAAGGAAACAAACTTGCAAGACGTTTCCGTCTTGCAAAGCAAGCCCATAGGGAAAATCGTCTTGCGAAGCAGCTCAAAAAACAAAAAACCCTTTCGCCTAGCGAGTTTTTTGTCTTGCGAGGCATTCGTCTTGAGAGGTACCACTGTATTTCCAAAAGGATAAATGAGACTCCCTTTCTGTGCATAACCACTCTAATCTGGCAAGGCTGCTGTTCATTTCCAGTGCCCTTGACACAGGCATGCTCAGTAACAAAAGTTTTTATGTGCAAAATCAATTTCAGAATAAGGCCCATTGATTTCAGTTTATACAACATGCAAATGCTTCCTATTGGGAAGAATGTATACGAAGGAGCTCTTTAGTTATGTTTATTTTCATCTTTTCTTATAAAATTAAAACACATTAAAAGCTATCACATTCACAAGCTTAGAGTGAAGACTTGTTGTAGTAACTGGAGCTGATGTTTTCCTCCAAGTGACATAAAAACCAGCTCTGTTTTGTTCCCTGTAAAGTGCTTTTTCAGTTCTTTCCAGAACTCTCTTAAAAAGGGGAATTACTTTTGTATGTTAAAGAATGCTGGTGTGCATTTTGTGTATTGTGGAAGACAATGGAGCCATAAAAATGGCTACAGTTCAGCAGGGGCTATAACACTGGAAAAGAGGTGAGAAATATAAAGAAACATTGTGAAGGGAACCATAAGGGATTGCTAACAATCTCAGGTTGCAGCAGTGCTGCAGCTTTGTCATAAAATGCCTATCTGGCAAATCTGCAGTGGGTACATTTTAAAATAAGTACATTTTCTTACTTTTTGCAGAAAACACAGATGTTTTCTGATGTGGCGAAACAGTTAAGAGATTGCGCTCAAAATAAGGGAGTCCTTCCTTGGAATCTCACTTCTGCCAAGAGGAAAGCTGCTCACTCTCTCCGGTTCCACCTCAGAGCTGCAATATGAGATGAATGAAACTCGCCAACCTTATAAGATTGTTATAAGGAAGTCAAATACTGTAAGTAGCAGTAATAGGATGCCAGGCTTTGAAATAAAAGTGTTTATTTTGTCCAAGTTAGAAAGGAATGAGTACTTTGCTCTTCCTCAATGCCTTCTTTGCCTCAGTCTTCTCCGATAAAGAAAACAATGCCCGACCTGAAGAATCTGGAGCAAATGATTCAGGAAAGGAAACACAGCCCAGAATAACTAAGGAGATAGTACAAGAATACTTGGCTAGTTTAGATGTATTCAAGTCTCCAGGGCCAGATGAACTGCATCCAAGAGTATTAAAAGAACTGCCAGATGTGATCTCAGAACCACTGGCAGTCATCTTTGAGAATTCCTGGAGAACAGGCGAAGTCCCGGCAGACTGGAGGAGGGCAAATGTTGTCCCTATTTTCAAAAAGGGGAAAAGAGAGGACCCAAATAATTACCGCCCAGTCAGTCTGACATCAATACCAGGGAAGATTCTGGAGCAGATCATTAAGCAAACAGTCTGTGAGCACCTAGAAAGGAATGCTGTGATCACCAATAGTCAGCATGGATTTCTGAAAAATAAGTCATGTCAGACTAACCTGATCTCGTTTTTTGACAGAATTACAAGCCTGGTAGATGAAGGGAACGCAGTGGATGTAGCCTACCTTGATTTCAGCAAGGCATTTGACAAGGTGCCCCATGATATTCTTGTAAAGAAGCTGGTAAAATGCGGTCTTGACTATGCTACCGCTCAGTGGATTTGTAACTGGCTGACTGACCAAACCCAAAGGGTGCTCATCAATGGTTCCTCTTCATCCTGGAGAAGAGTGACTAGTGGGGTGCCACAGGGTTCTGTCTTGGGCCCGGTCTTATTCAACATCTTTATCAACGACTTGGATGATGGACTCAAGGGCATCCTGATCAAATTTGCAGATGACACCAAACTGGGAGGGGTGGCTAACACCCCAGAGGACAGGATCACACTTCAAAACGACCTTGACAGATTAGAGAACTGGGCCAAAACAAACAAGATGAATTTTAACAGGGAGAAATGTAAAGTATTGCACTTGGGCAAAAAAAATGAGAAGCACAAATACAAGATGGGGGACACCTGGCTTGAGAGCAGTACATGTGAAAAGGATCTAGGAGTCTTGGTTGACCACAAACTTGACATGAGCCAACAGTGTGACGCGGCAGCTAAAAAAGCCAATGCAATTCTGGGCTGCATCAATAGGAGTATAGCATCTAGATCAAGGGAAGTAATAGTGCCACTGTATTCTGCTCTGGTCAGACCTCACCTGGAGTACTGTGTCCAGTTCTGGGCACCACAGTTCAAGAAGGACACTGACAAACTGGAACGTGTCCAGAGGAGGGCAACCAAAATGGTCAAAGGCCTGGAAACGATGCCTTATGAGGAACGGCTAAGGGAGCTGGGCATGTTTAGCCTGGAGAAGAGGAGGTTAAGGGGGGATATGATAGCCATGTTCAAATATATAAACGGATGTCACATAGAGGAGGGAGAAAGGTTGTTTTCTGCTGCTCCAAAGAAGCGGACACGGAGCAATGGATCCAAACTACAAGAAAGAAGATTCCACCTAAACATTAGGAAGAACTTCCTGACAGTTAAGAGCTGTTTGACAGTGGAATTTGCTGCCAAGGAGTGTGGTGGAGTCTCCTACTTTGGAGGTCTTTAAGCAGAGGCTTGACAACCATATGTCAGGAGTGCTCTGATGGTGTTTCCTGCTTGGCAGGGGGTTGGACTCGATGGCCCTTGTGGTCTCTTCCAACTCTATGATTCTATGATTCTATGATTCTCTCATTTGCAAGTTTTCCATTTTCCGAAGCTTGCAGAAGGCAGGGAGGGAAGCACCTGTTATCATCTGAGAATCTTCCTTACCATAAAACAATAGATACTGTTGAAGGCTGCATGCCAATTGAAACAGTGCAGATGCTGAATCCATGTGGGATTTAATAAATCAAGTCTTTGGTAAGCAGCCTTTTGTAAGTAATAAATCAAAGGTAAGCAGTCCATTCTCACAGCAGACCTGTAGCCCCCTGTCTCTGTAATCATGGCAGGATTAGTACCTTTGCTTTGCCACAGGTGAGTTCTTGGTTTTTGTCAGCAGTGCCTGCTGTGAATCAAATGAAGCTATTATTTTCGCCCAACAGTATCAAGCTATGATAAAGCAACAAGCACAGAGCCCATTCTGCAACGTGGGTTGTTTGTCCTGCACTGTGATATTTCTCTTGTTAGGGTTGTCTTTCCTTTGGCCATGTATGCTTCCCACATATTTAAATCAAAATGCTGAGTATTAAGCAACACTCACATAAGCTTATTAACTAAAGAGTAATTAGAATGTCACTGAAGGATTACAGGAAAGCACACAAGCGAGTGTCACAAATGTTTACTTCTGCACACCACATTGTTTGCTCACAGATAATAGCTCGCCTCAAAGCAAACAATTTCCTCTTCAGCATTATAGGCAGGACAGGGTGGAGGACCAGCTTCACCAATTAGTCCATCTTTGAATATTGAAGAGCCATGTTATTCTTAAAAGGAGACTTTGTAGCCAGAATGTATTGCAGGTCATAAACTTGTTGTGTTTGAGCACAGCACCCAAGAGCCCTACACCTGCCAGAGAGAGATTCCTCTGGAATCTTGACAGCTTGGGTGTCTGAATCCTTCACAAAGGCCAAATACTGTTAATTTTTTTTATACCACCTGTATCCCCCCCGCCATGGTCTTGTAAAACTTAGATCAGCAGCTTAGGTGAAACAGCAATCCCGTGAGGTAGTTTAGACCACAAAGGAACCGATTATCACCTTAAGACACCTCTGTCTGTGAAGTTCAGAATCTTTGGGAGGCGTCCTGTCCTATAGGAATGGTCAACCCCCCTGGAAATGTTTGAATTGAAGGGTGACGTAGAAATGTTACATAGATGTCCTGGTGTAGCAACAAAACTGCCAGCACATTTGCAAAGCTAAGCAGGGTCTGGTCTGGTTTCAAACTGGATGCGTGTTCTGATTCCTACCTTGCTTGGCCCTGGCAGCCTTCAAGATCCCTTCCAACTCTACAGTTGGAACTCCCAGGCCTCAGCATGGTCAGCTGCAAAGAGCCTCCCATGTGGTGGGGTCCTCTCATGGGCCTCTGAATGGCCTCTGGGAGAAGCAGGGTGTTGCACTCGAGGAATTTTTCATCTAATCCAGCAGGGATCTTCTGATGTTCTTGTTAGACTAATCAAAGGCAATGCTCTCCTTTACATGGTTAGCAGTCATCCTGACCCCACAATCATATAGCATTACAAAGAATTTCACATAACAGCTTTCTTTCTGTGTTTTGAAGGGGAAAATTTTTAAAGCCAATTTACTAACTTCTTTATAGGTGATGTAATGAGGGTTTAATCCTCAAAAGGAAAGTGCCCATTGTCTTTCTCATACATACTTATTCTCTTTTATTTTACTGCTAGTAACATAACCAAATTAAGTCTTAATTGTAACTACTTCGCTTGTGCAAAACAGATCAATCCGTTCCATCAAGAATGTCACCCGGCAAAGCAGTCAAGTCTAATTGATTCTGCAGGCTGCACAAGGGCCATTATAGCATTTTCCGTAAGAGAGTCTAAATCAATACAACAAGCCCCTCCTGAAAAATGTGTGTCCAGCCGGCAAGATCACTTGATTCCGTTGTCATCATAGGAGCTTCCAGGAGCTGGCTTACCATGAGGAATACCTAGTGGGGGGGAATAGGAGAGAAAGGACACGATCCAGTCGTCGAGGCCACTGAATATTAGTCCAGGGTTCAGAGGCATGGCAGGCAGAAAAAGCAGAAAAAGCAAGGAGCTATTTGCCCATTTGCATGGTCCCCCCTCCTTGCCCCACTGAGATAAACTTTGTGCACAGCATGATTTTGGTGGCCAGTGAAGAATTGAGTTCCACATGTACACTTCAATCTGTTTTTAGAGATCAGGAAATATCTGGCTGAAAACAACCAGCGGGTGGCTGGTGATCTATGTCTGTGATAGAGCTCCACATCCCACTAACCTGCTGCATAAAGCTTTGCTTCTGGCTAAGGGTGCTATTCTTAAGATTGCAATCACCTTTATCATGCTTAAGCAACCTTAACATATCAACCTTTCAGCTGCTGTTGCTATAGGTATGATAGAGTGCTTTCAAAAAACCAACAAAAAAAGTCTCTGTATAAAAAAAAATAGATGTCAAGGAGACATTCAGGCTTAACCTCCCTGATGTGCTAGTTTTCAAGATGCATGATTTTTTTTAAAAAAAATCTGACAGATAGGTTAGGATAAGGTCTAAAAGAAAGGGAGTGGAACTGAGAGTGAGGAAAGCAGAATAAAATAAAGCATAGAAAAGTGGTACATGAAGAATCTCTGTAGGGAAGAGCACTTTAAAGATCAAATCAGTGTAAATAAGTTATAAGAATAAATATTATCTTCAACTTTCTCATTCCAAAAGCTTATGAATAAATCCCAGTGCTCTATAAACTTATTCTCTTGTTGATTTCTGACTCCTTTTAATATATATTAATACTTGCCCTGGGTAGCAGCAGGCATGCAACGTTCATGGCAATTGAATGGAAAACACAGAAATTACAGGCATCGAAAAAGGAACCGGAGGTTCCATTGCCACAGGAAATTTAAACTAATGAAACAGGAAGAATGAAGAATGTCTGATATAATAATGTCTGAATTAATAATCAAAGAAATACAACATGAACCAATGAATGAGGTTGTCCATAATAACAATGAATGGAACAATGAAACAAAATACATTTATTGCACACATCCACTCCCAGGTTCATGCAGATTTTGAAGGGGTCCCTTCTGTAATAATCCTGTGCTCCTCACATCATGGGTGTTCTTTGGACATCTGGATATATAGCAATCTCCAGTTCTGTAAATGTGATCATTTTAGTATGACCAGGTTCTTTATTCACCCCACAATTCAGGCCAGATGACCTCTTTGTAGAAGTCCCTTCTGCTTAGTTATGCCAAACGCAGCCCGCCCCCAATTTGTGGTGGCTCAGCAGGAGTTCAGGGCTTCTTGTCTTTGCTGCCTGCATGGGATTGTCCACATGGGGGCAAGGGGACTGTCCAGGGGCTGGCAGGCTAGAGCTCACAGTTACTTGACTGCATTTGACTTAGTGGGTCATCATTTGTGCAGACGATGAAGAAATCATTGAACAGGTTACATTGTGGACAAATACTGCTGTATGGTCCAAAACTTGCTTTTGCACTATATAATTTTAGTAAACTTTTTTCAAAACTTATTCAGGTTTTCGCCTCTCTCATTCTTGCACAGATTCTATCTGCACATATCGGCAATAGAATTGGTTCCTATGGGACAGTTTTGATTAAACTCTGACTTAAAGATCCATATTTTAAATCAGAAATCCTTTAGTGACTTGCATGATCAAGGTATTAATATTTTGACCAAAATTATTAACTCCCAAGCAGCTTAAACAGCACTTCTGCCAAGACCAAATGTGCTCTGGTGAAGTGATTCAATCATTATAGCAATGGATCTGAAAATCCTTTAAACTGGTTTTTATTTCTCTGCTCTTTTCAGCTTCTGTAAATACCAACACTGCATAAAAACTGGAAGCTTCAACAGAGCAAAGTGTAACTCTGCTTCCTCGAGTGATGTCAGTGCAGACATAATTATCATCTTTAACTGAGATAGAATTTTAGATTAAAAGATTTAAGAAAAGGTATTCAAAGCATCCTGCCTGTGCATTTCACAGTAGCATGGTTAGCCTTGAGAAAGACAGAAATTTTGCACCAGGCCCACTTTGAGTCCCACCTTCCAGTGGTGTGTAATCCCTGGGAGAGTGAATAATGTGACACACACACACACACCTGCAAAAATAGATTAGCTTCCTCTGCTTTGCCCCTTTCTTCTCTGATTCTGATGTGGTATCTATGTTCTGTTATTTAGAAATAACCAAATATTGCCACAGTTTTTCAAGGGATAATATGTTGAAGAGGCACCCATGGATAATTTTACAGTGGTGCCTCGCAAGACGAAATTAATCCGTTCTGCGAGTCTCTTCGTCTTGCGGTTTTCTTGCCTTGCGAAGCACGGCTATTAGCGGCTTAGCGGCTATTAACGGCTTAGCGGCTTTAAGAAAAAGGAAACAAACTCACAAGAACTCGCAAGACGTTTCGTCTTGCGAAGCAAGCCCATAGGGAAATTCGTCTTGCGGAATGACTCAAAAAACGGAAAACTCTTTCATCTAGCGAGTTTTTCGTCTTGCGAGGCATTCGTCTTGCGGGGCACCACTGTAATGCGATTCCACATGGTTCATTTCAGGCTTCCTCTATGTGGGACTGAACAGCCTTGCAGTGCGTGGCCCAAAACTGACCTGCAGATGGGGCGGAATTGCATCCACGTCTTGGATCCCATGGAGACCCACAGGAGAAAGCTGTCCCCTGGGCCCTTAAAAGGTGGGGAGGCTTTATAAGGCTTCATCCTTCAGAGTTTGGGGGCATTTTGCTGTGCAAGCTTCTCTCCTGTCCACCCTCAGATTAGAGCCTTCACTGGGCAATCTGGCGGAGAGGGCCAGAAAGAAATCTTTTCTCTCAGCCTGATTGGCCCTTGCTTGGGAGTTTTCACCCTTCCCCTCAGTGAAACTTATGGCTTTCCTCTGTTAGGCAAAATAACATTTTGTACAGCCAAGGGTGGAAATGGCACTGGGCAGGATCAACACAGAAAGGAGGAGCTCACAAGGGACTTGAAGGGTCTCTGCCTGGCTGGAATCCTCATCTGGGGCGCCAATGAGACCTTGCAAGCTTGGCCTGCACCATGGCAAGGTTCAACCCTGGCCAACTTCCACAAAAGGGATTTGGTGTGGTCCTACCCCAGCAGATCCCAGATATAATTATTAATGAATCTGAAATCAAATAATGAATATTTTAATGAGTATAATAAATGAATTTTTCACAATCTGCAAAATAATTGTTAATAGTCTTTCGGATATCTTAGTCATCACTTTCATCGCTGTCACTACTGTATGCATCCTCTTCTTCACTTTCTAAGCCTTCTTCATTTACCACATCAAGGTACTCAGGGCACATAGGTCCTTCAGACCACTGAGTTTTGTAATTCCCATCACATCAATACCACCCATGTTTCCCCGGATCAATTCCATGGTGTGGGTTTTGCTGGTTAGCTTTCTTCCATATTAGTGCAACAGCATTGCTTCTTTTTAACTTTTCACAAATAGCAGCTCTTGACGGAGGAAGAAGAGTGGCATCAATGCATTGAATCTTCTGTAAAGGTTGTCGCTCCAGTCTCAGAGCACATTCTATTTTGAACAAACTATATCTTGCTTGTGTGACTGATGTGCAAACAGACTGTGCATACAGGGAACACGCGTATTGCTCGGCACCAGTAAATAACTCCCTTGTGAGTTCCACTTCCTCTCCTACACTTGCAAAAAAACTTCATATGTGCTGTACTATTGCACATTATCCTGAAAGGTTTATTCTTTCCTTGTCTAGCAAAAGCTGCAGTAAAGTCCAATCTAGTAAATGCATGAAAGCAGGGTAGTGTCATATCCAAATCGTTACCAAGTTCTTCTGTAATATTGGTAACATCTATAAAACGTCTTGTGTTATTTGTCACTAATCCACTTTCCATCCACACATTACAGTTCTGGAAGTGCCTTTGATGGTACACCAGCAAAACAATAATGTCCGTGTCATTGGCTCGAACAACAATTTTTCTTTTTGAATTTTTCTTTTTGAGTTGCTGAGCCAAGTATTCGATATGGGAAATTATGTGCGTATCAGCTTCCTGATGATGACACTTAAGTTCAGGAATTTGTATGCAGTTCTGTCTTTTGTATTGATATCATGTATCTTCAATAGCAACAGAAAGTGTTCTTTCACCCGGAAACTTTATGTACTTATCCTTTTTCCATTCACAGCAAAAGAAAGCAACAAGAGAGGACTTAAATGAATTGTTCTGCAAGACTTCTTGAGGTTGTTTTTGGTTTTGGTTTTTAAGTTTTCTGTTCTGGTCCTGTCACTATTATGTTGCCCAATAATGCTGGCCCATAGTGATTGTCATGTTCAGTATCTTTTATGCTAGGAGTCACGTATGTATCACAAATCAGGTGAAACTCTTGGGTGGATGTGCTGCAAATGTTTTCTAGTAGTTTGTATGCTACATCTCCATAAGTTGTAGGAAACTTCATGCTATGTACCATAAACATTGCATCATATATAACAGGGCATGGATTTTCTTTACTTGAGTTTTGATACTCTTCTAATTTATGCATAAGTTTTATTGGTTTTATTCAGAGATCCTCCAATTTGGCCCAAAGACAGGGGAACTGGTGTAAATGGAAATTCAATCACTTTTCCAATGTCCCATTGATGAACTGCTGCAAGATAAAGGAGTCTTCTAAAGAGATCTCGTGTGCATTTAATAGCCTCAAACTTTGACTCTTGGTAGGTTTTGAGCTAAAATGCTTGCACAGTTTTTTACAATGTTGTTTGTTATTGGTTTCTCCATAATTTTAGGATCCACTGCATACAAACCTTTAAACATTTCAAATGCAGATTGTCCTTTTTCATAAGTTTGTATTAATCCATCGGCCAGCTGAGCCATAATAGCTTGTCCAGTACATTATGAGAGGAGTATTTGCTCAATGTCATTAAAAGGATTCATAAAATTGTCCATTTTACTCATGATTTCAAAAACATCCTTGTTGTCTCTGTTTATCCTAGGGACTTGAAGTTCTGCTTTTGTATCTTTAACATTTAATAATCCACTTAACTCCATCAAATGAGTCACAGTTTTGCTCCTGATATACCTTCTTTTCATCCATCTTGCTTTGGCGGAATTGGAATTAGCAAATGCTATGATGCCACCAAACCTTGATGCAGCGTCTTTATTTACTGTTTGTTCTAATGCCATGTCCACAGGGACATGAGAAAAAGAGCGGCTTGAGTGCTTGATAGATAATCCTCCGTTAGAAAGAGCTCCTTTTGCCGCTGGACATATCTCTTCGATGTTAAGAAGGTTTAGGAGGTATACAGTCATCCAACAAACATAGTTGGGTCTGTTACAGGCAAAGAAAATGGGACACATTTTTTCTAAGGCCTGTGTATATATGTCAACATTGCAGGTTCTGTATGCTCTGCAGGAAAAACTGTAAATTCCACGAAATCTACATACTTTTGGAATAATTGTGCTGTTTTACCATGCAAGCCTTTTCTTGTTTTATCTATGAAAATCTTATATTCAGCTTACAACTGCATTAGGTCAGGCTCAATCAAAATTTATAACAGTCCAATATAATAGTCTAAGCTAAGTGTTTCAGTAAATGAATACATTTTACTCATTTGTTTTGTGCTCATTTTTTAGTTACACTGAATGACGTGTGGGTTAAAAATACATTTCTGGAGTTCTAAACTAAAAAACAGTAAAAGCTTACATGTTATGTAAACTGTTGATATAACAAGCTTTTTATTATTAAATTATCTTGATTTTTTTTAAAAAAACCAAGCCTCTACGACAGATCATTGATAAGTTACAACCGTTTCAATGCCTTGAAGTAAAAATGACATGGCGGCCATATTGATTATGTCATATTTCATACCCCCACCACTGATATTTACTAAGACTGCCATATTTTGTTTGTATAGGTAGTAGGCTTTCAAAAAAGCAACACCACGGCACTTTTGCCATTCAAGGGTAAATAAAATCTGGTCCAGCTCTTGGACTAATGAGACATGTAACTGGTCCACTATTGTTGGCCCTTCACCAAATGGCTGAATGAAGAAAAGGGGTGTACTGTTGCATACTTGTCAACTGCCCTGGAAAAAGCGGGACATCCCATTTCCCCCCCCCAAGGCTACAGTGGCCATTTTGGGCGCCTTGTTCTTGCATGATTTCAGGCCAAGATCTCAGCCTCCCCCCCCCCCAAGTACGCTTTTCTGGGTCCACAAACTTGTGTGAGTCACGTAACTTGTGCAGGATTTCAGACTTAGACGATAGTGCCCTGGATTTGGGCTGCATTGTGTTGGAGAGTATGCTGTTGCAGTAGGCAGGTGCAGAATACTGGCATATTTATTTTAACAAATATATTCCCGCCAACCAAAGTGGAAGCCCTTGCCAGCAATTTTTTGTTGAGAGGAGGGAGGTGTTTGAGTTCAAAAATGCCTTGGTTGGCAAGCGTCTGGGCCTCACACCTAGCTGGAATGTTTGCTGAAATAATGGGATCTTCAGAAAGGATTTGTAAGTATTAGTATTTCTAGTCACCAAAAGGTGAAGACATGCCCTAATTTTAACATTAGTAACAGAGCCATATAAATTGTGTATTCAGGTAGGTAGCCGTGTTGGTCTGACACAGTCGAAATAAATTAAAAAATTAAAAAAATGTCCAGTAGCACCTTAGAGACCAAGTAAGTTTGTTCTGGGTATCAGCTTTTGTGTGCATGCACACTTCTTCAGATAGAAATTGTGTTATCTTTTTACAGTTCTCAGGCTTCCCACAGTCAGAAACCTTAAAGATGTCTCTCCTTCTCTGCCTGTCTGTGCCTCTCTCTTCTTTTTTCCTCTCTCTCTCTGATCACAAATATGCAAGATATTTACATTTCTCTATGGTTTAATCAATTCCATAATATACCGTAGCTTGTTGCAAGTGGTTAGAGGTTAATAGCAGTCATCTGAAAACATTTTTATGTGAGGATCTTCCCTGGGGAGCCTAGAGGCTTCATTGAACCTCACTGTTATTTGTTCTTAAGAAACGGGTTAAAAACATTCATTACTCCCAGATCCATTCCAAAATAAGTCTGGCAAACAATGTACCTGACTGTGCGCCACAGAGAATTAAATATAGGGAATCATAAATACTTTTAAAGTTTGCATGCGTGACTCAAGCTCTGATGGCAAAAATCATTTCACCTCTTTGAAAAGGCTCTCGTGGGAATAGAAGAATAGAGAGCTCAAATGACTTACTGTCTGGCATGTACCTTTGCTGATGACAAACAGAACTAGAACTGACAACACAAAACACAGTTTGTGAGCTAAAATAAGGCCCATTTCCTATGTTTTTCTCTCATCTTATTGAGAACCACAGCCCTCGTTTTCAAAATTAGATGTGCAGCATCGTACATTTGATATTACTAGTACAATTATTGAAGACTCAAAATACTCTTTTAATATGGAGTGGTGAAGTTCAGAGGTAGTGGGACTGAGAAATCTCTATTTGCACTTATATTTCCCTGGGACTCAGTATATGTGTAGCAGGAGCCCCACAGAGCCCCACCCTTTCACAGGGGAAACATTCACTTGAAACCCTGGGGAAGAAAGTATCTGGAAGGGTGTTTTGTTGATGTAAAAAATAGCACCTTCCCCCTGGCTGCTTCCCCATGCAAATCATCCCCTCTCAAAACTTAGGTGCCTCTTTAAAAATAGTGCCATATCTGCAGCCACATTCACACAATAAATTTAATGTATGATGGTACCACTTTAGAGTGTCATGGCTTCCCCCAAAGGACCCCTGGATAGTTTGCTAAGAGTGCTGAGAGTTGTTAGGAGAACCCTCTTCTCTCAAAGCTACAATTTCCAGAATGGTTTGGCTCTCAATCCCTCTGTGCTTGCTGCCAGAGTTAGGCCTGCTCCAGAGGGTCCAGCTGAGGCCTGGCCAGCAGGCAGGAGCATGTTTTATCCGATTCCGTTCCTTCATCAACTCTGGCACAATTGCCGACTGTCGTCTATGTGGGGTTGCCTTTGGGAAGCTGCAACTAAGTCCAAGGGCTGCAGCAGAATGGCCTACATTTAGGAGAACGGCATTTCCCAGGGCTCATGGAGCCTGAGAGGTGCAGCAGTGATCCAGCACATCAGGATGGGGGGGGGGGAAGCCCCTTATTCTCTCTTCCGGTCACTGCTTCTCCCATGGTTGCCACCCACATGGGTAATGCTGGATATAGGAGAGGAGGATGTCTGGGAAGTGGGAGGCATGTCTCTTGGGGATCTGGAAGTCTTCTTTGGCTTGCATTTTAAAGTGGATCTTTTCTAGTTTGAAACTGGTATTGAAGAGTGCCCAGCGTCACTTCCAAGCCTGCCTTGGGAGACATTCACCAGCAAAAACAGTCCCATCACTTGTGGATATTGGTTTCCTTTCCACAAAAACCTTTTGACCACACAACTGATCATTCCCCTATGGATTTATTTAGACTCGCATCATTAACATTTGGTTACCAATATCACCTCTCAGTTCTGTTTGACTCTCTGGGGAATATGCAGCTTTAGAAAACAATGGAAAAGGAGATGGCTTCTGCATTTTGGAACCCTAAGATTTCACAACATGAGATTACTTCCAAAGGGTTTCAGAATTTGCTGTATCAAACACCCTAGAAATGGATCCTGTTGATAATTCTTTCCAAGGGCAAAAATCCTCCCAGAGCATTTCAAGTCCCCCCTGCCCTGAATCCATATTTTCTGAATAAGCTCCAAAGTGGCATGTTTTGATTTAAAAAATGCTATTTGGAATTATATGTCTTTGTGGGTGTAGGTGTGGGGGTGTATGAACACACACACACACACACACCTCTAAGTCTCCCCTTTATGTATGGCCCCTTTATGTAAAAGTCTGCCGGACATTGACAGGCAACTGGTGGCAGCAAAGCCACCTGCCAAACTGGCTTCCTGCAACTTGCTTGACTTGGGTAAAAAGAAGAAGAAGTAGAAACAAGAGAAGTATTCCCAGAACAGTGGAGACAATTGTCTTCCTCTGCCATTTTGCCTGAGCAACAATAAAATTTTGCTACAGGTTAAGTTCGGTATTATCTCAGGGCACGTTTTGTAGGACGGTGACCATAGTGTGCGCAGGGTTGACCTACAGCCGTGGAATTACAAAGCCAGAAAAATCCCGATGACCACAGGCCCAGAAAAAAAACAGATGAATGGGAAGAAGAGGCCTGTGATCTGAGTCAAGGCAATGCTGGGATATGGTCACATCAACACCCTATGTTTAAGCCAAGGATTCTCCCAGAAAATCCTGGGAACTGTAGTTTTAAAAGGAACTGTAGCTCTGTGAAGGGTAAACTGCAGTTGCCAAGATTCGTTGGGAGAAGCCACATGCTTTGAATGTGCCGCACATGAATGGTGCCTGCTAGGCTCACGGAGAGGATTGAATCAGCTCACAGAATGCAGACCAGGAGTTGGGAGGGAACTGCAGCTTGACAGAGGAAGACAAAATTGAAATGGCTGCCGAGGGTTTGCCACAGTCTTCGTTTTGACCTCCTAGAAAATTCAGGAACACGGGTTGGCTGCAAGCAATTGTTTTCTCAATATTTTTATTGCCTGTTGGCTCTTCTTCTTTTTTGTAAATTTTTTTATTTGTTTTTTTCACAATTAATTTCCACAGTTAGCTACAAAAGTCAAATCCCCCCCATCCCCATTCACAAACACATTTCAAAACCTTATCTTTGAGGTTCTTTAAACCTCATTCTTTAAACCCTCCATTCCCTCTTCTGGTTCCTTATATTAACAAATTTTTTTCTACATTTCCATAAACATACATCATCCATTCTTCTTCTTCTAATTTTAGTCAAAGCCTGCCAATGTATCAATTTAGTTATATTATTTTACACATGTACAATAATTATTTCCCTTTCGTTTTCCCAACTTTGGCATATTTAAATTTCACTGGAAGGCGGTTATCAGTTAAATCAGATTTAAAATCCTGCTCACCTTCCTCACAATCTCCTCTTACTCTCAGAGGCTGTGATTTCTGCCTCATTTCAGCCACCAAGGCATTCCCACATATTTCCTGCCTATTCCCCCCCCCAATGCCATCCATATCTGCCCTGAGTTTCTCCTGGTGTTTCTTTTTTCCGAATTGTTCCTCCAGCCCTTGCATCGGGGCCTGCACTGCTTCTGTTTTCTTTATCACTGGTTCTATCTTAATACTCAATTTTGTCACCATTTCAATATTTTTGTCCATTCGGGCTATAGGTTTATATGCCGTCTTATCCAAATTTTCCTTTTTCCCTAATCAACTTATCTTTCAATTCATAAAAAAGTTCCACCCATTCACCATAAGGCTTATCCCCTGTGTCCTGTACAGAAGTCCTTCTATCCGAACTTGGGGTTGGTTGCTTTTTAATTGCCATATTCAATAAGTTACTATTAACGTAATCCAAAATGGTCTGAACAGAGTGAAAATATCCAATACTCCTTGTGCTCGATTCACTCTGCCCTCCTCAGATTTCTCTTTCCCTTGTTCTCAAAACAACTTATTTTCCAGCTGTGTCTTATCATTTTGTCAAGGCCACCAAGTAGCACTTTCCCAAAGAACACAATCTTTTGTACTTTTCCACTCCCTCCAGCCTGATTGCCCGTTACACATATACAATTTGAAATAAAATCCAGATTTCAAATTAACATTCAAATTAAACCAATATCTACTTTAAAAAGAAAACAAAAACCATTTGTCCACACAAATTCACAATTTAATAATTTAATAATTCAGAGGCTAGTAAAAGATTCTCATTGATCCAGTTCTTTAAAAATGTCTTGAAGTAAAATAAAGAGTTACAAACAGTGGAATATCATTATAATTCCTCTTTTCTGGCAAAGTCCAAACGCCCTTCTTTCCTTCCCACAACCAGGGAGAGATTTACCAGGCTTCCAGCTCCAAAAATGCAGTGTCGGGATTCTCAGATGTTGTCCGATTCCTGGCACTGCCTTTCCTGTCAATGTGCAGCCTCTTTGGCCACTTCTAAGCTTTAAACTTCCAGTTTGTCTTTTAAAAAGAAACTTTAGAGACAAGTTCAGTCTTCTTTAAATCACTCCAACTAAAATGTGCCTTGCAAAGCCCACAGATGCTTCCATACACTCACCCAACAGAGTACTTCAATAATCTTGTTTCAAGTTTTCTCTGCTGGGCTCAAATTCACCTTCAGCTTTAGTTCAAGGTCATCTCCACAATTCTTCATTGTAAATAAAAGGTAGTAAAGAATGGGTTTCAGTTGCTTTTAATCCAACTTTCCCATTGACAGACATATATTTAATAGAGTCAAGTAAAACTAAGAACATACTCACATGCAAATTGTTTCCATGCAGTGATAATTACCCAGAAGATAGGGATGGACTTCCTTTTTACTCCTCCATCTAGTGCCGAATTCAGCCTAATTAGATCCAATAATTAATCTTCTTTACATTTCCATTGGCTTAAATGTAGTTTTCAGAAGATCTCTGCTTCAGGGAGGAGATTGAGGCTTCACTCCCGTGGAGTTGCGACACTGCCATGTTTGCAGGCTTAGTCACTGGCTCCCCCCCTCCCACACTCCCCATTCCTTTCGGAACAGGGGTTTGAGGGTCACGGGAGAGCCCTTTTGCGGACTGCTGGACCGCTCAATGTGGGAATGTTCAGGGAGGCAGGAGAGGATATATTGTTTAATAATATCCTTCCTAACTTGCACTAGCAAGTTCTATAACTTAGCAGAGTTTTAACATTTCCCTTTTAAACGCACAGCGGGTTGCTGGTTGCAAGCTTTTTTAAGCTTCTCAATATAGATTCCTGGTAAGATCCCTTATTTCCCTCTTAAAAGAATAAACACTCCACAATCTTATTTAAGGTATATAAAAGTAGTTTACTCACAGCAGCAGCAGCAGTTCACAGTTGGATCCCTGAAGGCAGACTTAGTTACAGATGTGAGTCTTGTTAGAAAAACGTTCTTGGGGAGATGGCGACCCCCCTCCCAGGACCTCTGAGCGTCTCCCGGTAGGCACGTCTCTGGAATGGCATGTCCTTTCATCTCCAGACTGCCTTTCTGCAACACTTTTCATATGAAAAGTGCACACAAGTCTTCTAGCATCATACAGCAAGAAGAAAGAAACATCCATAGATCTAAACTTCATTTTATTTACATTCTATGCAGACAATCCATAATCACGTCTGTGTTCTCCAGTCTCTGGAAGAACAACTGTTGCATACTGCAAAAGTGAAAGTACAGTACAAAAACACGCTCAGACGGAAGAGATAAGACAGTTTTCCATTCCCACACTCTTCTGAGACATCTCATGTGATTTATACTAATCACACTAGTAGTTTTGGTTACATAAAATCCCAACAAGTCTTTCCCATAAGGAGATAGTCTCTTTGTCCCCTGTTGGCTGATGATCAGACTGGCACTCCTTTTGTCCATTCGCTTGAGACCGGAAGTCCCCTGTTGCCTCTTTTCATCTTTATAGAAATCTATAAAGATGCAGTAGATGTCTTACAAAGCACATTTTCCTCCTTTTGTCATCAATGTAATATGATTTCACAAAGGTAGCTCCTAATTATTTTAGTATATTATATGCTACCTTTCCAAGGTGAAACCATTATGTTGCACTTTTTACAAAAAGTTTTAACACTGGGCAGCAGTGAAACCAGCATCACAGCCTGGTCTTACAGCATTCCCCATTTCACATGGTTTCCTTTTTAGTGTTTTCTTGAAATAATGTGTCATCTCCAAATGAATGGAGAGAGCATTAAGTGAAAGTTAATTGAATTCTTTCAAAACATCCCTAATGAACCCTTATCTTAATTTACCAAACAATTAATATTAACTTCTCTTTAGAAGATATGATTCACATGGGGCATCAAGGCACTGACTGTCAAAGTATCTCTCCATATATATTTTTTAAAATGTTTTATGAATCTGAAAATACATTTCTCCTGCCCCTGTTAACAGTACATTAGTATTTGCCATTGTAGAAGTTGAGATAACGGTAATAGATTGTGAGCCCTCCATAACTGTAAAACAGAGCAGTTTCAAATATCTCACATTTCAAATACTGATGGATTACAGAGCTGAAATGCCTGCTTCCTGATTAAATTAAATGATCGGACTCTGTTTTGTCAGGAGTAAGGTTTATTATAGAGATTATGGTTCAAAACTGAAACCCACAATGCAAATCGAACTCCTAAGGTACCAAAGTGCCACAATCTGTTGCAACCTTTATCCACGCTTCCATCGGGTGTTGCTTTGTGCAAGATGGCCTTGGGAGGTTGTGGGCTCTCCTTCATTGGAGGTTTTTAGGCATTTCAGGGGGTCGGACGAGATGACCCTTGGGATCCCTTCTAAAGATACAATTCTATGATTCTGTGATCTGCTGATGCATATATATAATATGCATGCATATCTCACCAGCTATTTACAAATCAATTACCTTTGCTGTGTGTGTTCCCTTTCACATTTAATTTCCATGTTTGTATTTCTAGCAAAAACAGCAAAGATTCTTCTACAGATAAAGACAAAGTTAATGAAGTGGCAAATGGCCCATCACAAAGCCATCTAGGGCTGCCATTCCAACCATGCCTACTCAGAAGTAAGTCCCATTCAGTTCAGTGGGTTTTACTCCCAGGAAAGTGGGGTTAGGATTGCTGTCTATTTTGGTAGTTTAACAACCTGTAACTCCATTTTAATGGCAGTATTTAATACCTAAATGAGTATTTAATACAGAAAATGGATATGTGAATTTGCCAGCTTTTAGTAGGCTGCCTGTGGGGGAGAATTCACTAGAAATATATTCTGGAGATCAGCATATGGAAAATGTGGAAACATTTGCCTATGGCACTTGGCTGTCATTTCACCATGAGGTGTCTCCGTGCTCTTGCCCCAGAGCCCCAGCAGAGCCTTGCTCAGGTGAATCAGATACCTCCGATACTCTTGCAGGTACCAGTTCATTAGGAATCAGGAGATGCAAAGAGCCAGGAAGGTTCCAGTCCAGTCATTGAAAGCAAAGGGACTTAATTGACTAATAGGTTCTGTTGCTCTCACTGGATCTCATTTACAGCCAGCTTTCAGTGAATGGGGGCCTCTTGCTCTGGCCTGGCTTCTTGGTCTGAACCACAGACAGCTGCAGGTTCAGATGCTGCCATGTTGCCTGTTCCTCTTTACTCACCTTTCAGATTGGTTATTGTTAAATACAGTGGGAATGGTAATTTTGTGTGGAGAAGGAGGGGTGGTTTTAGATTTCCTCACTGACCCCAAAATAACATTGCACCCCAAAATGACTTTCATGTTTCCTGTGGGGAAGGGAAATCAGCTGTTGGGGGAGAGAACTTGGGAAGAGAAACGAGAAGCAAAGAAGGGCTGGGGTGCTCCCTGCCCTCTTGCTGCCTCTTTGTATTACTTTAGAAATGGGTGTTATAAATTGGGGTGTGTTTTTTTTACATGCAATTGTATGTGCCATTAATTAGACCCTCACTCTCCTGGTAAGCTGAACTACTGGGAAGTATTCCTAAGAAGGTCTTGATGCAGAAAAGAATTGGAATGGTGATTTATTTTATTTTTTTTAAACAAGAAGCCCTCCCTGGAAAATGAATAGATTGTCATGGAAGCTGCTGATGGATGAAATGTCAGGAATGGTGTGTTAGTTCATAAAACAGTAATAAGATTGAATGACAGCATCCCAAACTGAACAGTAGCATGGCAGTCTAAAGAGCCAAATGACAGCTTGTGAGCTAGACTGAAAACATGTTCGGGATGGAATGACAGTTTCCATAGTGAAATATTGGTGGCAAAACTGTACGAAGAGCAGTCTGGCAGCAGGCAGTGACAATGGCATGATGATGTTCACAGCAAAGTACAAAAGGTAATATGACAGTGCGAAGAAGAGAGTCACAGTTCCTGTGGTAGCCTAAATGAAATAACAGATCCACGAGGGTTTGGGGTGGCATCTGCTGCTGCACAACCTTGTGACTCCGCTCAGTTCCTCATAACGCAACTGCCAAGTCCCCTCCTTCCAGTCATCAAATCATCCCAGCTACTTCTGTTCCTTTCTCTTTGGAGTTCCCCTAGCAGCCTCCTGTTAATTTCTCTTGGGCCAAATATAAAATTCCTTCATTTTTAACCACAGGAGTTGGGAAGTCCTTAGTGCCTTTCTCTCCACTGCCACAAATTCACTGGGTGCCCTCAGACAAGCCATGACAGATCAATCTGCTCTCTGGTTTGTGGGGGTGATAATACTACTGGCCTGCCATATTGTAGTCCAGTCTTATTAACCTGGCAATTTGGGGGTTTTCTTAAGGGAAATGCAGGGAGGAGGAAGCTGTGAAGTTGATTGTAGCAGATGTGCCATTATTTAAAGACTGGAACCAGGGAAAGAACTGAGGGTTTCAGTGGGGAGCGGAAATACGTTGTCCAGACGTCAGGTCCACACATGGATGGAGAACAGGTGTACCTGTTGGGAACCCACAAAGGAGCAGACATGGAATGCAAGTTTCCTTAAAGCCAGGCCTCATCCCTGCACAGTCATCAGATCTAACAGAAATGCCAGACCTGTTCCTTAATGCTAGTTGTGTGTGTGTTTGGGGTATTTAATTGTAATAGTGGGTAAAACTTAAACATAGAGTCAACTACGAAGTACAGAACCAGTGAAGGCGATGAAGGTCCTGTGTGAGTGCCTGGAGGTGGTTGGAGGACGAATGGCGGCTAACAGATTGAGGCTGAATCCTGACAAGACAGAAGTACTGTTTTGGGGGGACAGGGGGCAGGCAGGTGTGGGGGACTCCCTGGTCCTGAATGGGGTAACTGTGCCCCTGAAGGACCAGATGCGCAGCCTGGGAGTCATTTTGGACTCACAGCTGTCCATGGAGGCACAGGTCAATTCTGTGTCCAGGGCAGCTGTCCAGTCCAGCTCCATTTGGTACTCCCTGACAAACATAAAGCAACACGTAGGCTAACAGTATGCTAACAATATTTATATAACACTATTGAACTGTTTCTTAATTCACAGTCAGAAAACATACAATATGTACATGGAGTCACAAACTAATAAGAGTCAAGTAGATATTCCATGAAAGGAAATTATCAGATTAGTAGTTGACCATAAAGAATCATTGAATATTGAGGCTAACGCCTTCCAAAGTTAATATCCTATACAGAATTTTGCCAAGAGTGAGCTGGAGCAAGATGGTGCTATAAGCACAGCAACACAGAAGAATGATGGTAGGTACTCCAAACACAGCAACAGCAACAGAACAGTCCTTCTGGGATAAAAGACTGTTTTAATAAATGTTCTTCATCAGCTGACAATGATATAAAATAAAATCAATTACAATAAAATACAATGAGTTTGCAGGGCATCAGTTGAAGAAGGAGCAAAAAGGGTTTTCTTGTGTGTGTGTGTTTCTTTCTGGCTGATTAGCAGTTAGATCCATCTCTTAGATTTAGGGGAGCTAGTCTCAAACGTTTGTTGGGGGAGATCTAGGTTTTTTTTTGTGTGGGGGAAGTTATTTGTCCTGTCTTCAAGCTTTTTATGATGCAGGACCTCTGTAGCCAACCCCAACGACACGATCTCAAGATGGAAGGGGAGGGAACAGCTGCAGTCGCCTGCGATTCCTGCGCAATGTTTGCCATCTTGCCAAAGGTTGCAGGCAGCTTTACCTGCAGCAATTGCATGTTGATTGCCCTCTTAAAAGACAAAGTCCTGCAACTGGAGGAACGTGTAGCTACGCTCCAAAGAATTAGAGAGCTGGAGCTCTTCTTGGAAGCAACAGAGCACACCGTCTCCACCAAGGAGGAGACAGGGGACTCCCCTGAGAAGGAGGATAGTTCACCAACACAGGAGCCAGATATATGGAGAAACGTCACTCAAAGAAGTAGGAGGCCCAGGGTTCACTCTGATTGCTTAGAAATACACAATCGCTTTGAGGTCCTCTCCCCTAGCATGGAAGACGAAGAGCAGACTCCATTTGAGGATCTCTCCCTCATTACAGTCGATCAGGTATATGAAGACGAGCAGCAAAGTCAGTCCTCAGGGAATGTGCAGGCGACCTTGGAACGGACAGCTCATGGAAGAACCCCGACCAAACCCAAGAGGAGGCGTGTAGTGGTGATAGGGGATTCCCTACTGAGGGGAACAGAAGCAGTGATCTGTGGGCCTGACAAGATGTCTCGGGAAGTGTGCTGTCTCCCCGGGGCTAAGATCCAAGATGTAACTGAACGACTGCAAGGAATCATAAAACCCACTGACAAATACCCCTTCCTCTTGGTTCATGTGGGAACCAATGACACTGCAAGCAATAGCCTCCAGAAGATCAAAAGAGACTACGAGGCTCTCGGCAGGAAATTGAAGCAACTAAATGCACAAATTGTCATCTCATCTGTCCTCCCAGTTGAACGACGTGGCCCAGGGAGAGAGGGGAAAATAGTGGAAGTGAACAGCTGGCTTCGCAAATGGTGTAAACAGGAACGGTTTGGATTCTTAGATCACGGACTGCAGTTTCTTGAAGATGGACTTCTGGCAAGTGATGGGCTGCACCTCACAACGGTTGGGAGAAATGTTTTTGCCAAAAATCTCAGAAACCTCATCAGGAGGGCTTTAAACTGACTAATGTGGGGGAGGGAGACAGTGCTCCTGAAGGTAGGAGTCTATCAATTAATGAAGATGATCATCCAAATGTCATAGACCAAATGGAGCAAACAGCACGCGGACCTAGTGGTGGGAGGAAAAAATCCTTAAATAAGAGACACGGGGGAATGATTAATGGACTTCAATGTCTGTACACTAATGCGCAAAGCATGGGAAATAAACAAGATGAGCTTGAGCTCTTGGTACAGCAAACTAAATATGACATAATAGGCATCACTGAAACCTGGTGGGATAAGTCCCACGATTGGAATGTAATAATGGGGGGATACAATCTATTTCAGAGAAACAGACCAGACAAGAAAGGAGGAGGAGTGGCGTTATATGTCAGGGATGTGCATACCTGTGAAGAGATCCAAGATTTAGATCCTCAAAGCCAAAGTGAGAGCATTTGGGTCAAAATTAAGGGAGAGAAGAATAACAGAGACCTCATTGTGGGAGTTTACTATAGATCCCCAAGCCAAACGGAGGACATAGATGATGCCTTCCTGGAACAGATGGCCAAGCATGCAAAAGGAAGGGAGATAGTAGTAATGGGGGACTTCAATTACCCGGATATTTGTTGGACGTCAAACTCAGCCAAGAGCATAAGGTCAAACAGATTCCTCACTGGCCTTGCAGACAACTTCATTGTCCAGAAAGTGGGAGAAGCAACAAGAGGAACAGCCATTTTAGATCTGGTCCTAACCAATGTTGATGACCTGGTTAGTGGGGTAGAAGTGGAAGGATCATTAGGCGCGAGTGATCATGCTCTTCTGAAGTTTACTATACAGCGGAAAGGAGCAGCCAAGCATACTAGGACTAAATTTCTTGACTTTAAGAAAGCCGACTTCATAAAACTTAGGGAAGTGCTGGGTGAGATCCCATGGACAACAATACTAAAAGGAAAGGGAGTTCATGATGGCTGGGAGTTTGTTAAGAGGGAGATAGTAAAAGCACAACGTCAGGCAATACCAATGAGACGGAAACATGGAAGGTGCCTAAAGAAGCCAGGGTGGCTATCTAAAGAACTTTTAACTGAATTAAGATTAAAAAAGGATGTGTACAAAAAATGGAAAAGGGGGGAAACCACCAAAGAGGAATTCAAACAAATAGCCAGCACGTGTAGACACAAAGTCAGAAAAGCTAAAGCACAGAATGAACTCAGGCTTGCTAGAGAGGTTAAAAGCAACAAAAAAGGCTTTTATGGGTATGTTCATAGCAAAAGGAAGAACAAAGAAACAATGGGGTCACTCAGAGGAGAAGATGGTGAAATGCAAACAGGGGACACAGAAAGGGCTGAACTCCTCAATGCCTTCTTTGCCTCAGTCTTCTCCGATAAAGAAAACAATGCCCGACCTGAAGAATTTGGAGCAAATGATTCAGCAAAGGAAACACAGAAACACAGAATAACTAAGGAGATAGTACAAGAATATTTGGCTAGTTTAGATGTATTCAAGTCTCCAGGGCCAGATGAACTGCATCCAAGAGTATTAAAAGAACTGGCAGATGTGATCTCAGAACCACTGGCAGTCATCTTTGAGAATTCCTGGAGAACAGGCGAAGTCCCGGCAGACTGGAGGAGGGCAAATGTTGTCCCTATTTTCAAAAAGGGGAAAAGAGAGGACCCAAATAATTACCGCCCAGTCAGTCTGACATCAATAGCAGGGAAGATTCTGGAGCAGATCATTAAGCAAACAGTCTGTGAGCACCTAGAAAGGAATGCTGTGATCACCAATAGTCAGCATGGATTTCTGAAAAATAAGTCATGTCAGACTAACCTGATCTCGTTTTTTGACAGAATTACAAGCCTGGTAGATGAAGGGAACGCAGTGGATGTAGCCTACCTTGATTTCAGCAAGGCATTTGACAAGGTGCCCCATGATATTCTTGTAAAGAAGCTGGTAAAATGCGGTCTTGACTATGCTACCACTCAGTGGATTTGTAACTGGCTGACTGACCGAACCCAAAGGGTGCTCATCAATGGTTCCTCTTCATCCTGGAGAAGAGTGACTAGTGGGGTGCCACAGGGTTCTGTCTTGGGCCCGGTCTTATTCAACATCTTTATCAACGACTTGGATGATGGACTCAAGGGCATCCTGATCAAATTTGCAGATGACACCAAACTGGGAGGACAGGATCACACTTCAAAACGACCTTGACAGATTAGAGAACTGGGCAAAAATAAACAAGATGAATTTTAACAAGGAGAAATGTAAAGTATTGCACTTGGGCAAAAAAAATGAGAGGCACAAATACAAGATGGGTGACACCTGGCTTGAGAGCAGTACATGTGAAAAGGATCTAGGAGTCTTGGTTGACCACAAACTTGACATGAGCCAACAGTGTGACGCGGCAGCTAAAAAAGCCAATGCAATTCTGGGCTGCATCAATAGGAGTATAGCATCTAGATCAAGGGAAGTAATAGTGCCACTGTATTCTGCTCTGGTCAGACCACACCTGGAGTACTGTGTCCAGTTCTGGGCACCACAATTCAAGAAGGACACTGACAAACTGGAACGTGTCCAGAGGAGGGCAACCAAAATGGTCAAAGGCCTGGAAACAATGCCTTATGAGGAACGGCTAAGGGAGCTGGGCATGTTTAGCCTGGAGAAGAGGAGGTTAAGGGGTGATATGATAGCCATGTTCAAATATATAAAAGGATGTCACATAGAGGAGGGAGAAAGGTTGTTTTCTGCTGCTCCGGAGAAGCGGACACGGAGCAATGGATCCAAACTACAAGAAAGAAGATTCCACCTAAACATTAGGAAGAACTTCCTGACAGTAAGAGCTGTTCGACAGTGGAATTTGCTGCCAAGGAGTGTGGTGGAGTCTCCTACTTTGGAGGTCTTTAAGCAGAGGCTTGACAACCATATGTCAGGAGTGCTCTGATGGTGTTTCCTGCTTGGCAGGGGGTTGGACTCGATGGCCCTTGTGGTCTCTTCCAACTCTATGATTTTATGATTCTATGATTCTATGACATACCTGCACATTCTATAACAGGTTGTGATACAATAACAGATACATTACCAAGTCAAATGTCCACAAAGGTACACCAAATAACCGTGGATCAGCTGTCACTCAAAAGTGTAGTAAGCTGACATTGTGGGCTACTGTTACCTAGTAGCATTATAAAGACCACCAGCAGGTGCACTGAATTACATAGAATTACCTTGAATTTAAAGGTACAGCATCCAGTATATAGCAAGGAGAATACAACAACAGCCACCTTAACAAGAAAATTAAACAAAACAATTAAAGTCTAATTCAGTATTTAATCTCCCCTGGGTGCAGGGATTTAAATAGGAGAATCAACTTGGCTTCTTGTTGGTGTAATAGTTTGACATGATCCCTCATCATTCCATGTTTTCTCTGACTGACCCATAGGACTGTGCAGAATAAGTCTATATCTGAATGGTGATGCTTTATGAAGTGATCACCCAAAGGTGCCTCCATGACTTTATTTCTAATGCGGGATTGATGCTCTCCTATACGGACACAGACAACCTGTGTGGTAGAGCCAATGTAAATCAAATTGCAGTGGTGCCCCGCAAGACGAATGCCTCGCAAGACGAAAAACTCGCTAGACGAAAGGGTTTTTCGGTTTTGCGTTGCTTCGCTAGACGAATTTCCCTATGGGCTTGCTTCGCAAGACGAAAACATCTTGCGCTTTTTTTTTTAAGCCGCTTGAAGAGGCGCAGTTGCGACGGACCGTGCTTCGCAAGACGAAAAACATCGCAAGACGAAAAGACTCACGGAACAAATTCTTTTCGTCTTGCGAGGCACCACTGTACAAGGGCATCTTATTAAATACACATCATCTTTGGTTTGACAAATACTGAAACTGCGGAGGGTAAATCTGGTATACTGGCAGAGACCCTACCTGCCCGCAAACTGTTTCACCAGATTGATGCATGCTGTAGTTATCTCCCGCTTGGACTACAGCAATGCAGTCTACATGGGGCTACCTTTAAAGGTGACCTGGGAACTACAACTAATCCAGAATGTGGCAGCTAGGCTGGTGACTGGGAGTGGCCGCCAAAACCATATAACACTGGTCCTAAAGGATTTACATTGGTCCCCAGTACGTTTCCAAGCACAATTCAAAGTGTTGGTGCTGACCTTTAAAGCCCTAAACAGCCTTGGTTCTGTATACCTGAAGGAGCGTCTCCACCCCCATCATTCTGCCCGGACACTGAGTTCCAGCTCCG
Organism: Podarcis vaucheri; assembly: GCF_965113315.1. Classification (NCBI taxonomy): domain Eukaryota; kingdom Metazoa; phylum Chordata; class Lepidosauria; order Squamata; family Lacertidae; genus Podarcis; species Podarcis vaucheri. The sequence goes on from NC_138762.1 coordinate 112,685,254, forward strand.
AGGGCCTTCTGGCGGTTCCCTCATTGCGAGAATTATTATTGCTGTTCATAATTTGAAAATTAGCTCCTTGGTTTTCTTGATTATATTTGATCAGTTTCTGCTGGGAGCTGATCTCAGCCTTGCTATTCCAGCACTCCCCCCCTTCCCTCCCCCACCCTTAGCCAACAAGTCTGTCTTCTTAGCAGACTTTTCAGCTCAGCTGCTCTTTACTGGATGCCAGCAGTTGGAGCTGGTTGCATGCATTACTATTTAATGTTTGTAGTTTCTGCAAATATTGTAACAAAAACTGTGGCTTATTACCAGTGCTCCCTCCCTGCCCAGTTAGTCAACTGACCACATTGCATGCCCAGGTGGAGACCCCCCCCCCCCGGACCCCAGGCGACATGACAATGTGTTATGGGATTCAATTGCCCACAACTTTATTAAGCTTTCAGATGTAGGGAGACCTTGGCTTAGGCATTGGGCGTTTATCCCTCCCAGCCCCCAGCCGGGGAGCTGGGGGACATTAGGGCTATCCAAAAAGTGTGGGGTTTGGGCTGGCTCTGGAAGACATATTTTTAAGCAGAGAGCCCAACCCCCATTTCACTGCAACACAGGGGAGTGCACTGACAATCTTTCAGCATATGGCCAGTGACTCCCCTCAACACAACCCCTTTAATGGGGAACCCTGGGGTCGCCGCTGTGGGGGGGGGCATGTGTCACCGCTTCATCCCCCCGCCCATTGAGGGAAGATAGACTAAAGGATTCCTCCCAAGGCCTATAACCGCCAAAGTTGTGACATTTTGCTACGGGGAAAGTGAAACCTGCCAACGCAAGGAAATTCCTTCCTGGTCCTTCAACAGCAACCGTCGTAAGACTGTAGCAGCGCCAGCATACCTGTAAATAAGAAAATAACCTGCAGTAAAAGGCCTAAGCAAAGGAAGGGTAGGGCAGGTGAAGCTATGAAGCTGACTGAGAGCTGCCATGTAGGCTCCACTCCCTTTTATACTTAAAGAGCGGACCCAACCCTTACTTGGTCCGCTCCCCTGGCTACGCCTCCCCAGTCTCAATTGGTTCTTTGAACTGAGGTTTGGCGGGAACCTCAAGGCTTGTGACTTGGGGAGGCGTCCAGGAGTGTCTGCCAGGAATCATGTAGGATCCATGTGCTGCACGCAAAGGGTGCCCTCCATTTGATGTGGAGAGCGGTCATTCTAACCTCTCTCTATTTAAAATTTGCTGCTCTATAAAGTTATTCATGCATTATTCTTTTGAATGATTCAGATCATTACTATTTCATAAGTTACTTGGGGAAATGTTGTTACCAGACTTTCTAACAGTTTTTTACCTTCCAGCTGCTGTGTTGCAGGCATCTGACTTACATTTGTTCTCCATTTGCTTTTCAGATTAATACTCTGTTCTGGTGCCTGATGAGCGGGATGCATGTCATTGGTGTTGCATCTAAAATTCATCATACCAACCAATATCAGAATGAAGCATAGGTGCCAACTACTAGGGGCAGAGGCAGTCCCCCCCATGTTTTGTTTAGGGGGTTGCTCCCCCCATTTTTCAGAGAGCAGAGAAGGGCAAATGCAGAGCTGGGTACAGCATGACTTTGGTGGCTGGCAGCTCCTGCTGCTGCTACCACCACTGGCAGGGGGAGGACAGGGAGGACAGGGGCTGCCAGCCACTGGGGCTATGCTGCTGCCATGTTCAGCCATGTTCAGCTCCACCCCTGGCTCATTGCGATGTCACACATGGGACATTGGGATGTCATGTCAGCCACTCTGCAATCTTTTCCAGAACTTGGTGACCCGGGTCTCAAACCGTGGAGTCTGACAGGAGGATCCACTTCCGGGGTGGCGCCATCAGTAATGGCGGATTCCCTCTGATCAGGAGGGACTGGCTCTACGGAAAACGGGTCTGTTCCGCTACGGCGAAGCAGGGACCCTTAAAAAAATCACAGGCGGATGAAGCCTGTGACCATGGGACTCGGCGGGCACCTTTTGCGCCCCCTCAATTCGTAAAAGGAACCCAATTACGGGCTCCGGAGCGAAGAGGGGCTAGTGGCGCAGTGCTGAGAGTCAGCTGCTTCTTCCGTGGAGCGAAGCCGCACAGCTGTTGCTGGAGAGCGCTACCTTTTTCCTGGGACAATTTGGCTACAAAAACAACTACCCGTGAGCAGATCAAATTTGGACAATTGGACTTTAAACAACGATCTGTGAGTAGAATGGAAAATTGGATTAAGAAATTCTTCTTAATTTGGCACTAAAGCGGGAAGGTCTAAACAGGAAGTCAGCCTTCCGTTTCTTGTAGATAGATTAAAGTAAAGACATGGCAAACTAGAGTTTAGAAAATCGTTTGTAAAGGATCAACTTTCATCATCTAAAATTACTGAACCCCCTTCGGAAGCAGGAGAAGAGGGGGGATTTTTTCTGGATTGTTTAAACCTGCAGAAGAGAGTGAAAGAAAGGTAATTTTCCACCGTCTTGAACCTGGGAGCGGGGTGTCAGGACAGACGTTTGAAGCTCATTGACTATAGACAAATGTTTTTGACAGACAGTTAAAAGAAGAGAAACATAGTGACTCCATTGTTCTCTTTCACATTTTAAAGGAACAAATATTGACAAAATATCTGAAAAAGGAAACTTTGTTGTTAGATCTGCTGTTAAAAAAAGAAGAAGAAGAAAAGAGATGGATACAAATAGAAGTTCCTCCCCTAGAGGGAGCTTGTGAAACTGTTATTAAATTTGAACTGGGGAGCTTCGCAGCTGCAATAGATTAAGATCGTGGGAACAGACTTCTGACCTTGCATAACAATGTACTCAGAGGCTCTGGTGTGTGCTTTCTGCAAGACAAGTGCTTTATTGGAACAGTTACATGAGAAGATGGATTTGATGACTGTTGTGATTAGAAATTTTGGACAGGCAGTGGGTATCTATATAGAGCCCACCCAGGAATCAACTCAGGAGTGTGCTCTGACAGATCAGATGAGGGAGGAGGTTGTTGCTGGACCTCGGGTGGCAGAGATGGAGGGAGCTGTGGCCCAGCAGGAACATGAGTTTTTGGATCTGACAAATGAACTTGGAAAAAGCCAGATTTGGAGAGATAGAATTTTGTTTGGCTTGGAGATGGGGGGCTGGACAGACCCCCCTATGCAGGGATGTCTTGACTTTTCAAGTCTGGAAATGGGCCGTGAGGAGTTTGGGGTTGTGGGGATCCTCAACTCTGGAGGAACCTTGAAACATGCTTTTGAATATCACATGGAGTTCAGTGTGGACTATGGAAAAGGGGCTGATCTGTCGAGATGGGACAAAAATACTGTCAAGTTGGAGTTTCCACGAGTGAAAGGACCAGGAGACAAAGTAAAGTACAGGTATAAAGTACAGGTATAAAGAAGATCTGCGGAAGGGACATGGAAGAGACTTAAGGGCCTCGGACATAAGATTACCAGGTTAATGAACTAGATGGATGGGATAGAAAGGACTGACAAAACCCGGGACCAGGAGGAAGAGATGTTGGATGAAGATTGGAAGAAAGTTTTAAAAATTTTTATTTAGGATTGTTTTGTAAAATTAATGTCAGAGGACAAAGGATGGACCTGATGAGATGCCCTCAGAGGCACAAGTGCAGAGGTGCAGTGGGTTGTCAGATTAGCTTCCTGAAGCAGAGTCCAAATGGCCATTTTGCCTGCTAGGGAACACACTGGGAAACTGGGGTCACCCTCATATCACACATTCACCCACCAAGCCCTTCCTAAGTGCCCCCACTCCTCTCTCTCTTCCCACTGCAATTAGGCTTGAAGGAAGCCTTTTATTGGAGCCAGTAGAAAGCTTTTGTCAAGCTGAATTGCAATGTTGGGGTGGGGAGTTAAACCTTCCTTTCCCATCTGTGAAATGCACACCCTGCTGAAAACCCACCAGCTGCCCACCTGCTGCTAATTTGGATTCTCTGTCTGGTTAGTACATAACAACACAACACAGAGATATCTTCCCACGGGTTCACAGTCCAAAGGGAATCATGGATGAGAAAAGAAGAAATGGAGGAATGGAAGTGCCTAGAAGTGGAGCTCAGAACTTCAGGAGGCCGATGCCTAAAGCCATGGAGGTCAAGGTGCAAAGGACATGCTAGGGCAACCAGACCAATTTATCACTTTCTGCTATTTTACTCTGCTTGCCATTCAGCAACATAAGCCTGTCTCTAGCCTAGTCTGTAACCTGAGACCACCATATATCTAGAAGGTCCCTCCATTCTGCAGGAGACCCCAGAATGTCAGAGGTTCATTGCAGAACTTTCTGTATGGCTTCCCCTGTTCCATCAAACAGCCTCCCCACTGAGATACAGCAGGAGGAGCCTGCTATCCTTATGGAAGACATTCTTGTTATGACAAGCTCGTCCATTTGGATGAAACGGTGTTCATGCTGTCTTGTTTTTAAACCTATTTTTGGTTGCTCTGGTACAGTTGTGCTCTTGGTTTTAACTATTGTAGCTACTTTGATTATATGACTGTAGATTGCCTACAGACATATATGCAAAAGGTGATTTGTAAATTCATAAATAATAATTGTGATTATGACATAGTAATGAAATAATGCAACACTTTCCACATTCACACTCAGATTTGAAACACAATGCAAAACATGTTTAAATGAGAAAACAAGACCCACTGCTGAGCTGAGTGTTCTCCGGGTTTGATTTGTTCAGCGTAGTGATTAAAACCTGGTGTTTGTGTCTAAATTATTGGTTGGAGCAGAACAATCCCTCTGGGAAATGAATTAGTCCTATATTTCTGTGACTCTTTGTACCACCTTGATATTTTTTATGAGTTGGTGGTGTATACATATTTTTGTATGTAAATAAAAGCAATTGGTTTTTCTTGGGGACTGCTTGACTGGCCCATTTTTCCTTTAGTTTTATTCCTTCTGAAGCCATCACTTTCACATATTGGGGTGATGACATCACAAAGGTCAAAATAAGGCTGTTATTCGTGCTTCTTATTAAGGTCTTTTAGTCCTGATGCTTTTTAAAATGAATTATCCCACTTTTCATCACAGAAATAGTACTGAACAAACACTGTCAGGGTGTAGTTTCAAATGTTCAAACTATGGCCATGGCAACAAGAGATAAAATAATAATTTTTATTCCTGCAGAAAACAATAAAGGGGAGAGGTGGTTATCCAGTAACTTGGCGTTCTCAGTGAGACTGGTGTGCCACTTTAAGTCCACCATTGTCCTCTTTCCAGTGCGGAATAAGTAGAGCAAGTAGCACTGCTTCGTGTTTCAAAGAGTTTTAAAAAATATTTCTAATTGCAAAACATTTGGAGGTTCAAATTCCATTAGCAACAGGCAGCATAGTGGAGCAGAGAAAGGGTCATTATGCATTAGCTAGCATTAGGTTCTAAGCCATCACCTGTAACCTGCTTTGACAGCTGTACCATTATGAAAATTAATGCAACATTTTATGAATTTAAAGGGGAGAAATCTTCCAGTCGAAGATGGGGGGGGGGGTTCCATCTGTATTTCCTTTAGACATTTATCAGACTTGGTAACTACTAAAAGCAATTATCTTAATTATTCATATGTATTTCAATAATTTAGCATGTACGTATCTTTAATAAAAAACACAATTAGGTTATACCTGTCTAAAATAAATATGTTCAAATCTAATGTATATGCGTATGTTAAGTGGGCATGAAGACTATGAAAACATATTTCCTTTTTGTTTTCCCTCAGTAAGCACACTTATCAGATTGGCCCTCACATATGTCATCAGGATTCTGAACTGCAGATTTCGTTGCACACATTTCAGTCCATCATGATTCCATTTTGGAATTATTGCAATTAACAATCCTCCTGTTTATACTCTTGCACTTGTTTCTATCCAAACAAGACTTTGCCAAATTAAATTTAATGATATCACTGGATAATGGGCTTGGGAGGAAAAGTGAATACGTTGTTCCAAACATTGGCCACATAAAGAAGCTTTAATCATTGAGTGAGGCCTTGCTCAGAGCAGATTAGCATTTTGCTAGATCAACTCCCTGAAGGCAAAACAGCTTCAAGAGACTTCATTATCCTGCCTTTAAGAAACTGATCCAGGAAGGAGATCAGCATATTAGGCAGATCATGAATATGAACGCAGAACAAGGCCCTTCAATAGGAAGGGAGTCTGGACATTGCTAAAAGTCATTTAAACATATTTAGCTTCTTGGCCACTTTTTTGAAAATACCTTCATCGGCAATTAAATCTATTTTTACATATTTTCTTTGGAGTAACTGATATTTGCCTACTCCTTGGGTTGCTTGTCTTAATAACCATATGCATAAAGGTAAAGGTAAAGGTACCCCTGCCCGCACGGGCCAGTCTTGCCAGACTCTGGGGTTTGTGCGCCCATCTCACATCTATTGGCCGGGGGCCAGCGCTGTCCGGAGACACTTCCGGGTCACGTGGCCAGCGTGACAACGCTGCTCTGGCGAGCCAGAGCCGCACACGGAACGCCGTTTACCTTCCCGCTGGTAAGCGGTACCTATTTATCTACTTGCCCCCGGGGGTGCTTTCGAACTGCTAGGTTGGCAGGCGCTGGGACCGAGCAGCGGGAGCGCACCCCGCCGCGGGGATTCGAACCGCCGACCTTCCGATCGGCAAGCCCTAGGCGCTGAGGCTTTAGCCCACAGCGCCACCCGCGTCCCAAACCATATGCATACACCTAACTATAAGGAGTCTTTGCAGGGCCTTTGCCTGTGCTCCCATCCCAGTGGGTGGCTTCAGCTCTGCCCTCTCATCCATTTGGGTGGATGGGCAGAACCCATAGCTGTCAACTTTCAGATTGAAAATAAGGGATCAGCAGCTTCGAAAATAACGGATCAGCAGCCTCACCTGTCCTGGAGAAAGTTTACGGGATATCTAACAATCCGGGATAGCAGTGGCAAGCTGCGGGAAACAGCACTGGAATAAGGGAATTTCCTACAAAAAAAGGAAAGGTTGACAGCTATGGCAGAACCTCCTCTCAAATGACAGGTAGGACACAGAGGAGGCAGGGGAGCCAAGGCAAGAGCAGGGAAGGAAGCCGAAGCTGTGATGCCCCCAGACGTGGGTCTTTGTGGTAGGCTTGCACAGCTTGTGAACCACCAGCACAAAGGTATCCCTACAACTATATATGATCACCCTCTCAAGTGACCAACATCCTGGATTTTGCTAGCCAGCTACAGGCTCATCCACACTGCTGCTTGTCCTGTGTCCAGGAAGCAGAGGACAAGCAGATCTGCACTTTCTAGGCACAGATTCGAGTGCCCCCCCATTTTCAAAAATGCAGTAAATTCTAAAATATAAAGCTATCCATTTGCAGAATTATAGTCATGGATAGCAAGGTGTGCTTTAACTACATTTCACTGAAATCAGTGAGATGTGAGTAAATAATGATGACTCTTTTCCTGTTGATTTCAGTTATATATAGGCATGAGCAGGGCTGCAATAACCCAACTGAACTCCATGGGTGTTACTTGAGAGGTGAACATTCATAGCACGAGTAGGTGTGCAATCTCTTGCACATCAACCATGGATTAAAGACCAGTGATATTAATGGGACTGTTACGAGTTTGAGGGGAGGAAGTAGGCTGCGTGTGAGAGCCTTCTAACCCCTGGATCCAGCAAGTGGTAAAATATAAGCCAGGCTTGCCCCCTGTGTTGAGGTGATAGCCTTGGTGATGAGCCTACAACAGGGGCTTCCTTCCATACATAGGATCAGTCTTTCTCTAAACCAAGCTGTATAGCAGAATTCATTCAAATTCAATAAATGCATAGATCGCAAGCTTCTAGGATTCTAGCAAAAAATGTGGAATGTGGTAGCTCCTTAAGCAAGAATTGATACTCAGGTTACTTAACACAGTTATAACTTACATGAAAAACTCTCTTTTTTTTAGCAATTCACCAAGCATTTGAGGCCTGATCCAGCAAACTCATCTTATGTTTTTAGAATATAGAACATAGAGAAATTTGTAGAGTCAATTAGATTCTCCTAAGCAGAGCTTCCCTGGCTCAGGGGTGAGGGGAGATCCTAATAATTGTAGTATGGCTTCCTCTATTGTCCACTGGGACAGCTCAAAAGATCGTTCAGGGTTGGACTCTTTATGGAAAGGCAAAATTAATTTCAAGAGTTTCAAGAAAGCTTCTTAAAAGCCCTTTGGCTTATACCATGTCTTTTTGTCTTGTGTTCTATGTATTGGTATTTTGTGTTTGTTTCTAATTGGTTTAAAGCTGTCACATAGAGGAGGGAGAAAGGTTGTTTTCTGCTGCTCCAGAGAAGCGGACACGGAGCAATGGATCCAAACTACAAGAAAGAAGATTCCACCTAAACATTAGGAAGAACTTCCTGACAGTAAGAGCTGTTCGACAGTGGAATTTGCTGCCAAGGAGTGTGGTGGAGTCTCCTACTTTGGAGGTCTTTAAGCAGAGGCTTGACAACCATATGTCAGGAGTGCTCTGATGGTGTTTCCTGCTTGGCAGGGGGTTGGACTCAATGGCCCTTGTGGTCTCTTCCAACTCTATGACTCTATGATTCTATAAAAGAATACAAGAAAAATTCCCTGGATGCCTAGATCCAGGTTGGGGCAAATACTGTCTTGGCAAGAGAGCCCCAGCAGAGATTCAAAACCACAAAACATGCAGCAAAGTAAAGTGTGGGAATTAAGCCTTAGACCTTTAAAATATCTTCATCTAAGTTTCTTTCCAAAGTTCCCCATTCTTCTCTTTGCATTAAAAGAGACCACACGTTTGGTAAGTTTAAAATGGTTTACTAACAAACTCTCTTCAAAGGTCACATTCATATGCTATTCTATAACAGCAGCAAGAAGAGACAGGCATTTTAACTTAGTTTTTTAAAGGTAAGAGTTTCTAAATCATTTGTACAGAAACACAAAGGTGGCTTGGGGTCTAAGCTCTGACATGCCTTCCGCTGGAAGAGAATAAGGAAAGGCTTTAGTAACACTTTCCCAACCCCCCCCCCAAGTGAAGGGGTGTGACCTAGTTATGTCTTCCAGTACTGCTTACTCTATGGTCTTAACCCCTTCATGCATTGTTGTTGTTGTTGTTGTTGTTTAGTGGTGTCCGACCCAATGGACCAGAGCATGCCAGGCACTCCTGTCTTCCACTGCCTCCCACAGTTTGGTCAAACTCATGCTGGTAGCTTCAAGAACAATATCCAACCATATTTCAGTTTTGAGTGCCAAATCACAAAAATTTAATTACCGTATTTTTTGCACCATAACACTCACTTTTTTCCTCCTAGAAAGTAAGGGGAAATGTCCGTGCGTGTTATGGAGCGAATGCCTGCGGGTGGCGGAGGGGATCAGCTGCAGTCGTGAGCAGAGGATCCATGGTTCCCCTTCCTTCCCTCCTCCGTAGCTCGCTTTGAAACAGCAAAGCGGGAGAAGAGCCGCAGAGTGGGGAGGAGAGAGGGACAGAGAGCCTGCTTCTTTAAAGGAGCAAAGCAGGAGGGGAGAGGAGCCTTCTCCCCTTATACCCCTCTTCTTCATTATTAGCAGCATCCTTCTCCACACACCCCACACGTGCTTCTTCTCCCCTTAAACCCTTCTCCTGCATTATTAGCAGCATCATTCTCCACACACCCCACGCGTGTTCCTTGTCCCTTGAGTGCTTTTCCTTCCTTCCCCAATTAAAACGTGGTTACAGAGCACGGATCCATATGGATCCTCAGGATTTTTGCACTGGGTCACCACAAATTCACCATCAGATCACATAGCATGTCCATGGCTACATCTTGCACCAAAAAAATCACGCACCCACTGTTGCCTGGGGCCGCAGTGGTGCAAAAACATGGTTACAAAGCATGGATCCACATGGATCCTCAGGATTTTTGCATTGGGCTACTCCAAACTCACTGTCAGATCACATGTCTGTGGCCACAAGCATGAACCACAAAAATCATATATCCACTGTTTCGTTTAGAATATTTTTTTTTCTTGTTTTCCTCCTCTAAAAACTACGTGCGTGTTATGGTCTGGTGCGTGTTATAGAGCGAAAAATATGGTAGTTCCATTTTGGGATAGAAACCCTAACTTTTGTTTTGTAGCTCATTCGAAACACACACACACACACACGCGCGCGCGCACACACACACACAAATATATTTTAAAATAAATGTCAGTTCACTATAGATATTTGCTGCAAAATCAGCCTGAAATTCTTTCCTGCACTTTAGGACCTTCCTTTCCTTTGTTCTTTCTTAGTTTCTGGGCACACTGAGGTGGCATCTAGAAGTCTGCATCTGATAAACTAATTTACATTCTCTCTCCTTTCCGCTTGGCAAAGGTGCTGCGCTCTCTGTCATATGCTGCATGTGCTTCCTTCTTAAACTAGTCATTTTTGGCTAACTGACAAAACTTCTGATTTATCCACTTTCATTAGGACATTTTCAGCAACCAAGCTCCAATTTCCTCCCTATTCCAACTCAGCCCCAAAGGTGTTCCCACTTCCACCAGCTCATCTCCTGGGTCTGCATTAGCCATTTAGGCCGCTGCAAGCACAGACCTGTTGAACGATCCGTCAAAAAGCAAGAAAGAATTCCTCACAGCAGATCAGTTTTGACAGTGGAAATTAAAGGATTTGTGCACATCACCTCACTGCTGCTATTGCCTGAAGGTATGTTTGTCAGAAATAAATAAAAATACAGTTTGAGAGGTAAAAGCTTTGAGGGGCAAAATAAAGCACCATCTGCGTCAAAGGAAGAATTGGAGAAATTAAGAGCCTAATGCCAGGCCTCTAAACATCCAGCACTTCCTGCAAATACATAGCCACCTGTCACAGTTGCATTTGAGGCTGCTCAGAAACTAGGGGAATGCATTGTAAAAATGGGTTGTGTAGAATTTAAATTACATGAAGGCAGGGAGCCTCTGTCAAATAACAGTGATGTTTTTGCACAGAGATCTATACAGCAATTCAAATCTCTCCCTCTCTATGGATACACAACAGAAGCATTTAACAAGCTACTTCACATGGGTGTCTTACACTGTTTGCAAGTTCTAAGATCACAGAATTACAGAACAATTGCATACCACACCCAAATTTATTATTTTTTTAAAAAATGATATTTATTAAAAGTTTAACAATTACAGAAAAAGAGAAAAAAGGAAGACAGTAAAAAGTTACAATACAATACACCAAAATAAAATAAAAACCAGAATAAGAAAAAAAAATCAGTACATCGAAACAAAAAAGGAAAAATGTTTAAAAACAAAAACATTTAAAAACACATCCAATATTCCATATCTTTACTTTTCATTTACTTGTTTCCTCTACCTCCTCACACCTCCCTTTTTGTATTCTAGTTCAGTTAACTATTTCAGCAAATTCTTTCCATCTTTCTCAATTTTTGTTCTATAATTTATCTTAACAGTCTATCCTTCAATTTTTCCATTTTTGCCCATTATCAATCAACTTTTACTTAATTCTTTATTACATTTCTGCTAAAACCATATAACTTCATTCCAACATCCTTCTACCATTCATTAATTTTGCAATATTTCTGTAAATATACTTTAAATTTTTTTCAATCTTCTTCTACCGACTCTTCTCCCTGGTCTCGGATTCTGCCAGTCATTTCCGCCAATTCCATGTAGTCCATCAGCTTCATCTGCCATTCTTCCCTGGTGGGTAGATCTTGTGTCTTCCAGTGCTTTGCAATAAGTATTCTTGCTGCTGTTGTAGCATACATAAAGAAAGTTCTATCCTTCTTTGGCACCAATTGGCCGACCATGCCCAGGAGGAAAGCACCACACCCAAATTTATTACCCATCCAGACAAACAGATGCCCTCCCAAACCAGCCACAGGATTTCCCTAACATGTACAGGAGAGAAGATTGGCCATTGCAAGTCTGTTGCAACCAAAAATAACAAAAATGACAGTCTTGTGCTGTCAAATACTGACAAACATATTGTTGTGAGTGCTTTGGGGGCAGGGCTTTATGCCAAGTCCCTTCTAACCTCTCAGAGTGGAACTCTGTTGCTGGTTCAGACAGTGCTGCTGGGGCAGAACCTTTGCAGTTTGGTGGATCTTATTTCCACTATTCAGAATGTATCTTTAAAATATTCTGACACAGATTTTTGCTCGCTGCTTCAGAGACCAACATGGGTCTAGTTGTTACATGGAAGCAGCAAATGAGAAGGAAGGGTCTCATTAGAGGCTGTCTCAGACTAGTATAAATATAGCCAAATCTGAAGCATTGTCTCTCTTGATTGCAAGTGGAAATACATGGAATAAGGAGCAGAAAGTTGTTTCCCTTCAGAATATCTTTGTTTGCTAGGGTATTCCATCTGCTGCCTCTGTATATCTATTTGTACATTTGCAATTGTCTTCCCAGTTTTTCTTCTTGTGTATTTGTTTTTGTCTTAGCTGTTTTCCCTTAAGCAACATTTTTACAATGACATCAGTGTATTCCAGTGATACATGCACAATTTAATTATGGCTCCTATCATGCAAATACCAAGTATAACAATAGTCAGAAATGATAAGGAAGTCCCTGCAGATTTCCTGCAAATTCTAGGCATAATGCCACAGCATTGTTTATCTGTTTTTCACTATTGAAAATTCAGCACTGTTAAAACTTTCTTAACAGCAGAGCTTCAAGTATATGATACCCAAATTGTAATTCAGCACCTGGGTAGCTACGATGCTTCTACTTGAATGATGAATTTTCTTTGTGACTTTTTCCCATTTGATATAATAATAATAATAATAATAATAATAATAATAATAATAATAATAATAATAATTACTTATACCCCACCCATCTGGCCGGACATCCCCAGCCACTCTGGGCAGCTTCCAACAGGATATTAAAAACACAATAAAACATCTCCAGACCTTCAGAACAGGGCAGGCTACATACCTGAATCTTAGAATTGTAGAGTTGGGAGGGACCCTGAGGATCACCTAGTTCAACCCCCAGAAATGCAGGAATATGCAGCTGCCCCATATGGGGGTCAGACCTATAACCTTGGTGTTATTAACACCACTCTTTAACCAATCCAGGCCTCTACTGTTGTCAGGTCCCTGATTCTCAAGCCAGAAGCCTTGCGGATCAGGCACTTGCTCCCTGCACTCCTAGGATGGCTGGCAAAAGGTGCTGACTGCAGGCAATTTTAGCTATGAGGCTGCCATGAGCATCTTCCTTCCTCCTTGTCCAGCAAGTGAGGAGAAACCAGAGGCCCAATCGAGTGTCGCTGACAGATGTATAGACTTGCGGGGCTCCTGATTCAATCATGTTGTTCTCTGCAGCCCAAACTCCTGTCTGTTTGCTGATCTCCAAGCCACCTGTCCACACATGAACCCAAATGCCTGGCTGCTCTGTGGTTCACATGTGTTCAATTTGTGGCCCACAAAAAGCCCCTAATACTTAGAGAAGCTGACCATATGGATCAATACCCATCAAATGGAGAATCTCCACATTTCCCACAAACTTTCCTGGCAGGGACTAGTGAAGGATTGAAGGTCAGGATGACCAGTTGTGAGCCAGGCCAGAGCCCAGGCCAGGTCCATGTGTAATCTCTAAAAGCCATTTTCTGAGCAGCCAAAAACTATTTTTCTCTCTTGCATTGCAAACAGCAAGTAGGTCACAGTTAAGATTCTGCAGGTGCAGGAAGCTTGTGGTTAAGCCAGTTTTGCCATTTCTGAGAAACGACCCCTGACAAACAGGACGTAGCTAACCGCCTGGAGAAACTGTCAAAACTACAGGATGCAGTTCCAGTAAACACCTGCTCAAGTCCAGTTCCAGGAACTGGTAACTAGGTTAATTAGTTTATAAGCTTCTGGCGCCATCTAGTGATTAGGGCAAGCTTGGAACCGAACACGGCAGCCACCAATGTGATTGGTAGAAGCTATGATGAATATGCAATAGATGGGGAGTGGTGAGGGGCTGAACTATGCTTAGCAAGAAGGTATATAAGTAGACTACCCCTAAGGAGGGGTGGGCATTTTTCTCATTTTCTGAAATGCACCCTTTGCTTTTGTCTGACAAAACCAAATAAAAACTTTTTCTTTAAGAAACTTTGCTGCCTGGTTTTACATTCCTGGTCTGAATATCGAAGTCCCTTTCATTTGGTGCCTAAGTGACTTGGATCATAAGGACCTTAAGTCTTGACCAGGAGGCAGCTCCCTTGCCCTCTGGGCAAGGACGGCGGGGGCCAACGGACCTCCTGCCTCCAAGGCGCCCACCGAACCTTTTCTTCGGAGGAGGACAGAAGGCGACTTGACCCTCTGCTGTCTGCATCCTGAAGGAGAGCAACGGATTAAAGAATCGAGGTTCCTAGGTCACACAATCGGCCAGCCGTGGGTGAGTAAATGAAAACGGGTCCCGCTAGGATAGCCTCCTTACTTAATAATTAAGGAGAAGGCGGATCTTGATCACATCCGCAGTGTGCCTGGACAAAGGGGAAGGAGTGTCCCCTTGGTATCCAGTCACACTTGGGTATTAAGAAGAGAGAAAGGGGGGGGAATTGTTGGGTGGTTAGTTTGTTGTACAACGTCTAGCGAAAGAGGCACTCCTTGTGCATGTATGTTACAGGGTGACTGTATGGATGAATGAGGGCCGGGATTTAGCTATCCCTTGGCCGCGCGGAAGTAGGATTGTGCAGTTCTTCGGCCGGGCGACCGCGCCAAGTCACAGTCTGCAGCGAAAGTTGTATGTGTGGTAAGAGTGACACCGTCCGGACAAAGTGTGAATTGAGTCCATGAGTTTGTGAATTTTGGTGTGGTGACGTTGTAAAGGGCCATACTGAATATGGGTGGGGGTGCATCGACCGGGAATGTCACTCCCCTTCAATGTATGTTGAACAACTTTAAAAAAGGATTCAGTGGAGACTATGGTGTCACAATGACGCCGGAACGCCTAAGAACTCTGTGTGAACTAGATTGGCCAACCCAAGGAACGCAATGGCCGTCAATCGGCAGTTTTGACCGGTCCCTGGTCGCCAGTTTATGGGCAAATATAATCAAGGACCAGGGGGGACATCCTGACCAAATTCCCTATATAGACAGTTGGCTGAGTGTGATAGATGACAACCCCCCCTGGCTGAAGAAATGCAGGACTGAACATTGCAAAGTCATGGCCCTCAGGGCTGAAGTTAGGGGCGCAAAGGCAGGAAAATGTCCCAAGAAACCCATTTACCAGGGACCCGAGGCAGAGGTCCTAGCCCCACCGCCGTATGTTCCACCAACTGTAGTGGCCCCCTTAGGAGAACAGGGACAAGTCCCTCAGGTCCCCAACGCTCCACCACTGCCGCCACCCCAGTATGTCCCAGTAGGCGCTGAAGGAGGAAAACCTGTCACCCCAGGAGAAGACAAGACAGAGCCCAGTGAGCAGATCCTAGAAGAAATATATCCCCACCTTAAAACCTTGAGGGAAGAGGTGGCCAAAAAGAGGACCAACACCACCATGTATCGAGACGCTGTAAAAGCTTATCGCCATGCCCGAGACAAAGCATTGGGCTTATATATAAAACAATGTAAGGCCGCTGCAGAGGCAGGAACAGCAGTCATGACCCCCCTCCACGTAGTTTTCGACAACCGCCCTCCAGCGCCCCCCGCGCCTGCGGCAGGAGCAGGTGGCGCCGGTGCCCCACCGCCACCTCCGCCGCCCCAAAGAACCTTTACCCTCCAATATGTTCCTTTTACCACCACTGATTTGTTTAACTGGAAGACCCACACCCCACCATTTGCTGAAAAACCCCAGGCAATGTTGGACCTACTGTCCTCTATATTTGCAGCCCATGAACCCACCTGGCCAGATTGCCAGCAATTACTGAGTACCCTTTTCACCTCTGAGGAAAGGAGAAGAATCAATACTCAGGCTTTGGAATATTTGAGAGACCAACAGGTGGCTGAACAGGAATGGCCTAATCGGTACCCCTTAGCGAACCCACATTGGGACCCAAATATTGCGGACAATCGCACCGCCCTAACCACCTACCGAGAAATTCTCTTACATGGGGTGCGTAGGGCAGCAAAAAAACCGACTGACCTGTCCAAAGTTTCAGGGGTCCTGCAAAGGCCAGATGAAAGTCCGGGCGATTTCTTGGAACGCCTGATGAACGCGTACAGAACCTGGACCCCCTTCGACCCCGAAATCCCCGCACATGAGTTGATGGTCAATGCCTCCTTCATAGGACAGTGTGCAAAAGACATCAGAGTAAAAATTCAGAAACAGCCCAGATTTCAAGGCATGACTAGATCCCAACTCATGGCAATCACCCAGAAGGTCTTTGAGCAAAGGGGAGATGTTGAGAAGAGGGAGAAAAAGCAGTGGATGAAGGAAAAGGCGGCCGTAATAGCCGCGGCAATCGCGCACCGCCCAGGAAACCGGGAGGTCCGCCGCAGTCAGTCAGAGCCCCGTGGCCGAGGGGGAGGAAGAAATCAAGCCTTAGGAAGAAACCAATGTGCTATATGTAAACAAGAAGGCCACTGGAAAGCCGAGTGCCCCCAGAACCAGCCAGGAAGGACGGGAGGAGGCCGAGGACGGGAGCGCCGGGGCAGGATAGTGGAGGGAAGATACGCCAGAGGACCAGACCGGGCAGACCTTGTGGGTCTGGCAGCCATGGGCGACTATCAAGACTAGGATGGACCGGGTTCCTCCCTTGTAGGCATTCAGCCAGCCTTCTCAGGTTCCCAATCGGAACCCATGGTCAAAATTAAATTAGGGAACCGACTTATCAATTTTATGATCTATACCGGTGCCCAATACTCAGTCCTAACTACCCCCCTTCAACGTGAAAGCCAGAGAACAGTGAATATAGTGGGGGCAACTGGCAATTATTCAAGAAAACCTTTCCTACAACCCTTGGACTGTCAGATCGGGGGGCGTCACCTGACCCATCAATTCTTGTACATACCTGAGTGCCCAGTGCCCTTGTTAGGAAGAGACGTCCTCTCCAAACTACAGGCTCAAATTACCTTCACCCCCAAGGGACCTGAGTTGAAATTGCCCCCACAGGCAAGTGGCATAATGTCAGTTACAGTGCCCAGAGAACATTCATGGGGATTTCTAGCAGCACTGGCCGCCGAGCCCCAGCCAGTCTCCTCGACTGACCATATCCCAAAAAACCTCAGAGCGCCACCTGGCGTCTGGGCTGAAGACAATCCTCCGGGATTGGCCATCAATATACCACCTATCATAGTCAAATTGAAGCCTTTTGCAACGCCGGTGTCTGTAAGACAATATCCCTTGCCACGCCAGGCAGTGGAAGGAATAAAGAAACATTTAGACCGGTTGCTCCAGTATGGGCTACTCAAACCTTGCCAATCTGAATGGAACACCCCTTTACTACCAGTCAAAAAGCCTCACACCAATGACTACCGTCCAGCACAGGACTTGAGGGTAGTAAGTCAAGCCACAGAGACCCTGCATCCCAATGTGCCCAACCCATACACCTTACTGAGCCTCATCCCACCTGAAGCCACCTTTTTCACGGTACTGGACCTCAAAGACGCCTTTTTCTGTTGCCGCCTGGCCCCTCAAAGTCAACCCCTTTTCGCCTTCCAGTGGGAGGATCCAGTGACCGGAACAAAAGGGCAACTCACCTGGACGAGACTTCCCCAAGGCTTTAAGAACTCTCCCACTCTTTTTGGCACAGCATTCGCAAAAGACTTGGCAAAGTACCCTTCCATACCTGGCCACAAGGTGGTGTTGCAGTACGTTGATGACATCATTCTTGCGGCAGTGGACTATGAGACTTGCAGGGAGGGCACCGAAGAATTGCTCCACCTGCTGTGGGAGGCGGGATACAAGGTTTCCCGAAAGAAAGCTCAATTATGCCAAAAAGAAGTGAAGTACTTAGGTTTTAATGTGTCACACCAGCAGAGAGCACTGTGCCCTGAGAGAAAAGAAGCTATCTGCTGCATGAAGGAACCCACTACCAGAAAACAGTTGAGGGGTTTCCTAGGAGCAGCAGGTTTTTGCAGAATCTGGATCCCAGGCTTCAGTATTTTAGCAAAGCCTCTCAATGAGAGTACCAGAGGAGGAGAAAGAATCATAGAATCATAGAATCATAGAATCATAGAGTTGGAAGAGACCACAAGGGCCATCGAGTCCAACCCCCTGCCAAGCAGGAAACACCATCAGAGCACTCCTGACATATGGTTGTCAAGCCTCTGCTTAAAGACCTCCAAAGTAGGAGACTCCACCACACTCCTTGGCAGCAAATTCCACCGTCGAACAGCTCTTACTGTCAGGAAGTTCTTCCTAATGTTTAGGTGGAATCTTCTTTCTTGTAGTTTGGCTCCATTGCTCCGTGTCCGCTTCTCTGGAGCAGCAGAAAACAACCTTTCTCCCTCCTCTATGTGACATCCTTTTATATATTTGAACATGGCTATCATATCACCCCTTAACCTCCTCTTCTCCAGAGATCCCTTTGAATGGGGACCGGCCCAACAAGAAGCCTTTGAGACTATTAAGCAATGTCTTATGGCCGCACCAGCCCTGGGTTTGCCAAATCCTGGGAAAGCATTCCAACTGTATGTGCATGAGCAAAACGGCGTGGCAGCTGGGGTCCTGACTCAGAAGCTAGGCAGTTGGAACCGGCCCGTCGCCTATCTCTCCAAACAATTGGACCCCACAGCGAAAGGATGGCCACCCTGTATGCGGGCCGTTGTCGCCACCGCCACAATAGTAGAAGAAGCAGGCAAGTTCACGTTCGGCCAAGAGATGCATGTGAATGTGCCCCACTCTGTTCTTACCCTTATGGAGTTTAAGGGGAACTATTGGATGACCAACCCTCGCATGGCCAAGTACCAAGGACTTTTGTGTGAGAATCCCAGAATACACCTACAGGTTGTCAATACCCTCAATCCAGCTACCCTACTACCCTTGCCTGACACAGATACAATGGAACACCACGATTGTCTCCAAGTGATGGATGAGGTTTATTCCAGCCGACCAGATCTGAAGGATGAGCCGCTGAAGAATCCAGACGTTGTATACTACACAGATGGCAGCAGCTTCATCCTGGACGGCATCCGGAAAGCCGGGTATGCTGTAGTGACCAATGAGGAAGTTGTGGAAGCAGAATCCCTGTCCCCCGGCACCTCTGCCCAAAAGGCTGAATTGATTGGACTGACCAGGGCCCTGCAATTGGCAGCTGGATGTAAGGCTAACATCTATACAGATTCCAAGTATGCCTTCTTGACCCTGCATGCGCATGGAGCCCTCTGGAAGGAGCGAGGCTTGATCGGAGCCCACAGGAAAGCCCTGAAATACGGTCCAGAAGTCGAGACGCTACTGGAAGCGGTATGGGCCCCCGAAAAGATCGCCGTGATGCATTGTAAAGGCCACGGGAGGGGCCGGGACATGGTCACTAGGGGCAACCGGAAAGCAGACAGCGCGGCTCGTGAAGCAGCTTTGAAACCTCCACCAGCACTCAATGCAGCCCTCATCCCAGAACTCACCCCAGACGATGTGGAACCGCGCTACACACCTGAGGAAAAGCAGTGGGCACACCAGGAAGGAGCAACACTCCAGGAGGGATGGTTCCGTTTACCAGACAACCGTGTGTTTGTGCCCCAACATCTGGCTAGCGTGATTGTGAAGAACTACCACGAGTCCACTCATCTAGGGGGTCCAGCTGCCAGAGCACACCTTGGGAGACTTTTCTATATCACTAACCTTTCTCAACTAGTTGCTGCTATATCCCAGAGGTGTGTCCTGTGCGCCAAGAACACCCCCAGACAAGGCCCCCTCCCTCCACCAGGGGTACAACACGTGGGCTTTACCCCTATGGAAAGCCTGATTGTGGACTTCACTGAACTACCACCAGCAAGGGGCATCAAATACCTGCTTGTGTTTGTCTGCACCCTGACGGGCTGGACAGAGGCGTACCCCACGAGAACAGAAAAGGCTCGTGAGGTGACCAAGAAACTGTTGCATGAACTCATACCCCGCTTTGGCCTCCCCAGAAGTATTGGCAGTGACAATGGGCCGGCCTTCATTGATAAGGTTGTGCAAGAAGTAAGCAAAGCGTTGCAGATTAGATGGAGGCTCCACACAGCCTACAGGCCCCAGAGTTCGGGGAAAACCGAGCGCATGAATCGCACCCTGAAGACCCATTTGGCCAAACTGACACAGGAGACAGGACTATACTGGATAGATGTCCTGCCCCTCGCCTTGTTTCGGGTCCGGAGCGCTCCAACCAAGAGACTGAGACTCTCACCCTTTGAACTTTTGTATGGCAGGCCACCCCCTTTCGTCAGAGACATCCCCGCCAGTTTGGGCCGGGTGGGAGACCATATTACCCAGGAACAAGTGCAATCCTTGTCCCGTGTGTTTGATTCCCTTTCCAGGTACACCCTCGAGCGCACACCGTGCAGTCTCGCTGAGCCGGTCCACCAGTTCCAGCCAGGGGACTCCGTGTGGTTAAAGGAGTGGAAGCGCGACCCTCTCATCCCCAAGTGGCGAGGTCCGTACACCGTCCTCCTCTCCACTCCAACTGCGGTGAAAGTAGCCGAGGTGACTCCCTGGATCCATCACACGCGTCTGAAGAAGTCTGAGGGTGTCTGGACTTGCAAAAGAAACCCTGCTGACCCTCTGAAGCTGACTCTCTCCAAGAACCCTTGTGTCTGACGCCACCGGGAGCGCGTTAGGCCACGGGCAACGAGAACCTGCGACGGATCATCACCTTGTGTCTGACGCCACCGGGAGTGCGTTAGGCCACGGGCAACGAGACCCTGCGACGGATCATCACCTTGTGTCTGACGCCACCGGGAGTGCGTTAGGCCACGGGCAACGAGATCCTGCGACTGATCATCACAAAGACTTTCACAGAGACTTTCCCCTTTTCTCTATTCTGTGTGTATTGATTTGTTCTATGTCCTACAGTCCTGACCCCACCGAGCCATATCAACCCTTCTGGCCTGCTGACCTCTGCTACGAGTGGTTCGTCTTGCCGGTGGTAAGGGACGGCGTGCTTGTCGGCTACTGGGAGCGGGGGCCTCACAGGGCAGCTGCAGTAAAACATCCCACTGACCCCTTGTGGCTCATTGTCCACGACACGTCCCAACGCATGTGGGTATTGCTCCTACGGGAAGTCGAGGAAACGGTCGAGCTCTATCGAGTTTTTGCCTGCTCCTGCTTTGGTGGGGAGATATCCCACTGCCTAAGGGGGGGGAGGAGCACTGGACCGGGGAGGCGGAGCACAGTACCAACCCCATTTGGTACATCACGCCCAAACCCTGGCCCGGGTGCTGACGGAATATTGGCTCAGGGGTTGAATGGGAGGGAGCTTGACCCCGGGGCGTATTGAGGTTGCTGAACAAGCGCCCGTAAATCCTGCAGCCCCACCTGTAGTTGTTGTCGTGGCCCGAACCTCCCAAAATCCCAGAGTAAGACCTGAACTAATAGGCTTGGTAACTCCACACCTAATACCCTTGGACGTGGCAGGACGTGGCTAACACCCCAGAGGACAGGATCACACTTCAAAACGACCTTGACAGATTAGAGAACTGGGCCAAAACAAACAAGATGAATTTTAACAGGGAGAAATGTAAAGTATTGCACTTGGGCAAAAAAAATGAGAGGCACAAATACAAGATGGGTGACACCTGGCTTGAGAGCAGTACATGTGAAAAGGATCTAGGAGTCTTGGTTGACCACAAACTTGACATGAGCCAACAGTGTGACGCGGCAGCTAAAAAAGCCAATGCAATTCTGGGCTGCATCAATAGGAGTATAGCATCTAGATCAAGGGAAGTAATAGTGCCACTGTATTCTGCTCTGGTCAGACCACACTTGGAGTACTGTGTCCAGTTCTGGGCACCACAATTCAAGAAGGACACTGACAAACTGGAACGTGTCCAGAGGAGGGCAACCAAAATGGTCAAAGGCCTGGAAACGATGCCTTATGAGGAACGGCTAAGGGAGCTGGGCATGTTTAGCCTGGAGAAGAGGAGGTTAAGGGGTGATATGATAGCCATGTTCCAATATATAAAAGGATGTCACATAGAGGAGGGAGAAAGGTTGTTTTCTGCTCCTCCGGAGAAGCGGACACGGAGCAATGGATCCAAACTACAAGAAAGAAGATTCCACCTAAACATTAGGAAGAACTTCCTGACAGTAAGAGCTGTTCGACAGTGGAATTTGCTGCCAAGGAGTGTGGTGGAGTCTCCTACTTTGGAGGTCTTTAAGCAGAGGCTTGACAACCATATGTCAGGAGTGCTCTGATGGTGTTTCCTGCTTGGCAGGGGGTTGGACTCGATGGCCCTTGTGGTCTCTTCCAACTCTATGATTCTATGATTCTAGGATATTCTTGTGGCTGCATAAGGGTTGCCACCCCAGGGTTTCAGCCTCCCTTCGCCCTGGTTAGAGGCCACGTGGGCGACAACCACCCAATAGGACAAGCAGGTCGACAGACAGTACTCTTAGCTTCAGAAGAAACCAGACCCTGGTATAGGCCCTGGAATGTTGACGGTCCTGAATTAGCGGAGCTCCTGGACATTGCATATCTCCAGGCTCAGGCAGGACTCCGCCGGTGGTATCTTGGCGACTAGGTATAGGAACCTCCCCATATGCAGAGACGCCCTTCCCCTTTAGAACCCTATCACGAGGACTGGTCAGAGCAGCAGTGCTACAAGTGGTTTGCCCGACCAGTAACCCGAAGAAGCTTCTTTTTGCAGGAAGGAGCGTTCAGGTGTGGCCACTATACATTTTCCCTACGTAAGCACACCACTCTTCCCTTGTGGCTGGTCTATAGAACTTCGGAGGCTCAGGAGTGGGTTCCTAGACCTGCTGGCCTAATCCGGGGAGTAGGCCCCACTTTTGAAGCTTACAGGGTCCCAAGGCCTAGCAGTGTATCACTCCCGGACGGACACCTTTCCCTGGGAAGAGTGGGAACGCTACGTGTGTGCACGCTGTTCACGCCGTAGCAGGGCCAGGAGTTAGAGGCCCCATGCCCTGGCCTTGGTGGGCCACCCTCCTTTTTGCTTGCGGGATTGCCATTTTTTTAGCATTTCTGTGTTGGTGGTACAGTCCCGTTTTGGGGCACTGAACAAGATGAGGAATCAGGTTATCCCCTGGCTCCTATGGGTCCTCACCTCGCAAATGGCCACAGGGTGGAAGGACAACACCTTCCTGAACATGACAACGGCGGTAGCCAAGAGCCTGAATAGGTCAGAGTGTTGGGTATGTGTGCATGTCCCCATGCACCTGGGGCAGGGGATCCCCATAACAGGAGTACCTTTCTCTATGAATGCGACTTATTTTCGAGGTCTGCTGATAGTAGGGCCTCCGTGGCTGAACCAGACCTACATGGTTCCCCAACACCACATTTGGAAACTTGACAGGGTCATAGAAGGAGGCCCATGCATACACAGGAGCGTAGCGCCTGTGGACAGTGCCTTTTGGAAGGCCCAGTACCATACTCCCCTTTGGAGGGACTATTGGTGGAAGCCGGACATTCCAGACGAGATTTTTGTGGGCAATCACTCAGGGTGTACGTATGTATATAATGTGACGACCGCTCCAACGCACGCATATGACTCCCCCCTTGCAACACCGGGGTGGAGGAAGGGATGGTTTTGGCTATGCGATCACACCGCTTACAAGACATTGCCTTGTAATTGGTATGGGACCTGCACCTTAGGAACCTTGGCCCCAGGGCTCACGATCCATGACACGTTCCCAGGAGCGGTACGCCCCCGCTACCGCAGGGCATGGAATCCCTTGGCAGAAAACCCCCTGGTGGTCAGAAACACCGGCTTTCACTCCTTTATGAGAGCGTTTTTCCCTGGCCTTGGAGTCTTTGAGGTAGAACGAGCACTGGTCTATATTTCGGCCTCACTGGAAATCTTTGCGGCCTCTACCGCAGATGCTTTAACCACCCTACAGGAAGAGGTAGCGCAGGTGGCCCAAATGGCTAACTCCACGGCTGATGCCCTTATGGCCCTTCAGCTGGAAATCAGGCAGATGGCCACCACCACTATACAGAACAGGATTGCTTTGGACTATCTACTGGCCAGCCAAGGAGGGGTTTGTGCCCTTCTGAACTCCTCCTGCTGTGTATACATAAATCGAGACCAACGAGTGCTGACTGATATTGGGCAAATCAGGGAGTTAGCATCCATATACAACCAAAGTAAACGTGTGGAGAATGATGTTGAACGCATTAAGAAGCAGGCTGACTTGTTCCACAAGGTTAGTCAAGATAGTGCAGGTCTACCCAGTGTATGGAGTTGGCTTACTTCTTGGCTCCCAGGTTGGTCATGGTTAAAAGAGATTTTACTTGTGATTCTGGTTTTCTTTCTCATTGTAATCGCCTTATCATGTCTTGTGCCTTGCCTTATTCAGATTGTACGCCAAATGGTGAGCCGCTTGGTTAATGCAGCAACACGCACACAGGTTCTGGCTCTCTACGATTTTGCATCTATAGATCCATCAACCGAAAATGAAGAACCGTAACTGGTCTGCATTTCCGTGATGGAAAGGGGGGAATGAAGGATTGAAGGTCAGGATGACCAGTTGTGAGCCAGGCCAGAGCCCAGGCCAGAGCCATGTGTAATCTCTAAAAGCCATTTTCTGAGCAGCCAAAAACTATTTTTCTCTCTTGCATTGCAAACAGCAAGTAGGTCACAGTTAAGATTCTGCAGGTGCAGGAAGCTTGTGGTTAAGCCAGTTTTGCCATTTCTGAGAAACGACCCCTGACAAACAGGACGTAGCTAACCGCCTGGAGAAACTGTCAAAACCACAGGACGCAGTTCCAGTAAACACCTGCTCAAGTCCAGTTCCAGGAACTGGTAACTAGGTTAATTAGTTTATAAGCTTCTGGCGCCATCTAGTGATTAGGGCAAGCTTGGAACCGAACACGGCAGCCACCAATGTGATTGGTAGAAGCTATGATGAATATGCAATAGATGGGGAGTGGTGAGGGGCTGAACTATGCTTAGCAAGAAGGTATATAAGTAGACTACCCCTAAGGAGGGGTGGGCATTTTTCTCATTTTCTGAAATGCACCCTTTGCTTTTGTCTGACAAAACCAAATAAAAACTTTTTCTTTAAGAAACTTTGCTGCCTGGTTTTACATTCCTGGTCTGAATATCGAAGTCCCTTTCACTAGCAGTATGAGGACTGTCTACCTGATGGCAGTAGCCCCCAAGATAAATTGCTCAAGATGGAATAGTCGTGCCATGGGGCATTTACCGGAGGCTAAGCTGAGCAGGCAAGCCTTGGAAAGCACCAAATGTGTCCTGTTTCTCCGGTGTCTGGATTTGCCTTTATTGACTCACCCTGTACTGGTCTCCCACTGTGGTCACACACTGCTTAATCCAGAGATGGAGAACCTTTGCCTCCCCATCTGCCTCAGGCAACAGGTGCAATGGCCCAAGAGGCAGGAGTTGCAGACTCACAACATCTGGAGAGCCACAGGTTCCACATCCCTGGCTGGCCTTGCTGCCTTATTTAGGCGACATGCTTCTTAACTCCAGAAGCTTCAAAGCAGAGACCTTCTTCCCTGCCACACCCATCTCATCCCTGTTGAAGTTCTCTGATATGAACCAAATGGTGCTGCATTCAGAGAATGGTAGCAGTTCCATGGTTTTTTTGGTCCTGCCCAGTGACTTGTTACAGAATGGTCAGATAAACTAAACTTTTATGTCAAGTAGTTATCAGTTAGCTTATAACAGCTTGTGTTGGTTTCCAAATTTTGTTCCTATTTATTTAAACCATGACATTTTAACGCACATTTTCTCAGCTAAAATATTGCATTTCCTCAGTTATTAGTATTTTAAAAGATTAATGTTAAATATAAACCTTTTATAGCTAGCAGGACTAGTTGATAAAGTTTTTATCCTCTGTTTTGATGAAACATTATTTTCTGGTGTCAAGTTAAGTAGCAGAATGTTCTACAGCTGCTATTGTTACGTGGTGATGGGATAATGCATGGAAAATAATGGAAGTTATTTCAATATCATCAAAGGGAGCAAAAGCAAATGTATAGGGTTATTTGAGGCCTGTTCAGCTGACATATTTGGCAAAACACATTAAAGCAAGACAATCTTCACTGTGCCATTTTAGCTGTTAAACATCTCACAGAATGAAATCATTTGGGCACCATCTGAGAGCCAGACTAGATGGCCAAACATTTCCGGCTTTAAACATGGAGATGTTCTCATCCCATGGGAAGCGAGAGGGTAAGGCTTTTCTTCTAAATGGAAACCCAATGCCAGAACTGACCTCTGCTGCAGAAAAGTGCTTGGGACTACAGAGAAGTTAGATGCAGGTACAAAAGGGGCCCGCACTCTGCACCCCTCTTAGCATGGGGCCTTTCCTCCCCCTTTTTGTATGAGATTGGTACAGTTAGTGTCTCTCTTTCTAGTTTGCTTTTGCTCTGAGGAGGGTCCCACTGCTGATGGCATGTGAGGTTTCCTGCTCTTCCATACAAAATATCTCTGTGCATATGAGAAACTGTCAGAAGAAGGTGAGGGTGTACTCCTTCCTGGCATCTTGTTTTGTATCTGGGGGTGTTGTTTTATTTTTTTGTATTGGGAAGAATTAAATAATGTGAGACCCCACTTGGAGAGTGAAATGCTGTGGCTGCCCACCTGCAGGTTTGCTGCATCTGTGAGAAGCTCTCTGCCTTATCTCTCTGGTTGCAGCATTCACCTGAGACAAGTTCACTTTTCCTCTCACCCTCCTACTGTTGTTGGAACATCCTGCTTCTGGGACCTCAACAGGGAGGGGAGCTTCAGTCTTGGCTAGCAACTTACGGCTAAGATTTAGCTCAAATGGCGGTTCTGCATTTGCACTCGTTCTTAGCCCATGCCTGGCTTAACTGGAGGTGTATAGGGAAAAGGAGCAGCTTCCCTTTCTCGTGGCTCCAAATGCTGCTTCTCCTGGTTGGTTCTCTCTCCCTCTCTTAATCCCCCTCTGCCAACATTTCTGCTTTCCTTTATACTGTGATAGTTGCAACAAAGTCAAGTCTCTGCCGGCTGCCATGTTCCCTCTGCATGCCCAACATCTCACCCAAGCCTCTTCTCCAGGCTTGCTCCACAGTAGCTGAGCCCAGCAGAAGTGCTTCTGCATTTGGAAATAAATAATTTTGTAGTATTAGGTAGAGAAACATGCCACATATTTTTCCTTCACCGTGTGTTGCCTGCAGTTGTCTGCAAAGAAATTAAAACGTGTGAGCACCTCTTAGCATACACAATTAGGAAAGCCTAATATGCTGCTGTACCAATCATGTGTCGTACCTGCATGCAAGTAAGTGCTCAAGCATTTCAATTGAAGAAGGGAATAAAAGTGTGGCCCTGTTCCTACATGAGAGTAACACATGAATAGGGCAGGTGTGTGAAGGATGTCTTGAGGGATCACAGTTAAGGTGTACTCCAAACACTTAAATTTTCAGAGAAACAAGTGATTTTGATATTAGAGTACCTTCATTATATAAATCATTTTTTTAAAAAAAGTATTTACATCAAAGCTAGACCATAAAGAAGGCTGATTGCTGAAGAATTGATGCTTTTGAACTATGGTGCTGCAAGAAGATCAAACCTATCCATTCTTAAGGAAATCAGCCCTGAGAGCTCACTGGAAGGACAGATCCTGAAGCTGAGGCTCCAATATTTGGCTACCTCATGAGAAGAGAATACTCCCTGGAAAAGACCCTGATGTTGGGAAAGATGGGGGGCACAAGGAGAAGGGGACGACAGAGGACGAGATGGTTGGACAGTGTTCTCGAAGCTACCAGCATGAGTTTGACCAAACTGTTGGAGGCAGTGGAAGACAGGAGTGCCTGGCTTGCTCTGATCCATGGGGTCAGAAAGAGTCAGACACGACTAAATGACTAAACAACAACAGCAACAACAGCAACAACAGCAACAGCAACAGCAACAGCAGCAGCAACAACAACAACAACAACAACAACAACAACAACAACATAATAATAATAATAATAATAATAATAATAATAATAATAATTTATTATTTATACCCTGGGCGGCTCCCAATCAGTGTTAAAAACAGTACAGCGTTACATATTAAAAACTTCCCTGAACAGGGCTGCCTTAAGATGTCTTCTGAATGTCAGGTAATTATTTATCTCTTTGACATCTGATGGGAGGGCGTTCCACAGGGCGGGTGCCACTACCGAGAAGGCCCTCTGTCTGGTTCCCTGTAGCCTCACTTCTCTCAATGAGGGAACCGCCAGAAGGCCCTCTGCGCTGGATCTCAGTGTCTGGGCTGAACGATGGGGGTGGAGACGCTCCTTCAGGTGTACAGGACTGAGGCCGTTTAGGGCTTTAAAGGTCAGCACCAACACTTTGAATTGTGCTTGGAAACGTACTGGGAGCCAATGCAGATCTCTCAGAACCAGTGTTATGTGGTCCCGGTGGCCACTCCCAGTCACCAGTCTAGCTGCCGCATTCTGGATTAATTGCAGTTTCCGGGTCACCTTCAAAGGTAGCCCCATGTAGAGCGCGTTGCAGTAGTCCAAGCGGGAGATAACTAGAGCATGCACCACTCTGGTGAAACAGTTTGCGGGCAGGTAGGGTCTTAGCCTGCATACCAGGTGGAGCTGGTAGACAGCTGCCCTGGACACAGAGTTAACCTGCGCCTCCATGGACAGCTGTGAGTCCAGAATGACTCCCAGGCTGCTCACCTGGTCCTTCAGGGACACAGTTACCCCATTCAAGACTAGGGAATCCCCCACACCAACCTGCTCCCCATCCCCCAAAAACAGTACTTCTGTCTTGTCAGGATTCAACCTCAATCTGTTAGCCGCCATCCATCCTCCAACCGCCTCCAGGCACTCACACACAGTGGCATAGCGTGGGTTGTCAGCACCCGGGGCAAGGCAAGTAATTTGCGCCCCCTAACCCATGGATTTGCGCCCCCTAACCCTAACCCCCAGATGTTGCGCCCGGTGCGGCTGGCCCCCCCTGCACCCCCCACGCTACGCCACTGCTCACACAGGACCTTCACCGCCTTCACTGGTTCTGATTTAAAGGAGAGGTAGAGCTGGGTGTCATCTGCATACTGATGAACACCCAGTCCAATCCCCCTGATGATCTCTCCCAGCGGCTTCATATAGATATTAAAAAGCATGGGGGAGAGGACGGAACCCTGAGGCACCCCACAAGTGAGAGCCCAGGGGTCTGAACACTCATCCCCCACCACCACTTTCTGGACACGGCCCAGGAGGAAGGAGCGGAACCACTGTATAATTGTGCCCCCAGCTCCCAGCCCCTCTAGACGGTCCAGAAGGATGTTATGGTCGATGGTGTCAAAAGCCGCTGAAAGATCCAGCAGAACTAGGAAACAGCTCTCACCTTTGTCCCTAGCCCGCCAGAGATCATCAACCAGCGCGACCAAGGCAGTTTCAGTCCCATGGTGAGGTCTGAATCCTGATTGGAAGGGATCCAAATGGTCCGTTTCCTCCAGGCGTGCTTGGAGTTGTTCAGCAACTACTCTCTCAATCACCTTGCCCAAGAATGGCAGATTTGAGACTGGGTGATAGTTGGCCAAATTGGCCGGGTCTAAAGATGTTTTTTTAAGAAGCGGTTTAATGACGACCTCTTTCAGCGGGTCTGGGAAGGCTCCCTCACAGAGGGAAGCATTCACCACCCCGCAGAGCCCATCGCCCAGTCCTTCCCAGCTCGCTTTTATCTTTTTTTTTTAAAAAAAAGATATTTATTGAGAATTTAAAATAACAGAGAGAAAAAAGAAAAAGAGAAAAGAGAAACAAAAAAAGAATTAAACAATACAAGTCAATACAAAGAAAAAAGAGAACAAAACACACAATACATCAAAACCAAAAACAAAAGCAAACAAAAAATTAAAAACAAATCCAATATTCCCGAATCTTTATCTTTCGTTAACTTGTTTCATCAACCTTCCTCGCACCTCCCTTTTTTGTAGTCTAGTTATTAATTATCTCAGCAAATCCTTTCCATCTTGCACTATATTCTGTCATTAAATTGTCTTAATTTATTTTACCCTTATCTTACCATAAAAAGCCCTAAAACTCGTATTTGTACATAACTCCTCATAGCATTTATACTAAAGCCAAATAGTTTCATTCCAACATTTTTTCTAACACTCATTAATTTTACAATAATTCTCTAAATGAATTTTTAAACTTTCTTCCAATCTTCATTCACAGTCTCGGGTTCTGTCAGTCCTTTCTATCCATTCCATATAGTCCATCAACCTGGTGATCTTCTGTCCGAGGCTCTTAACTCTTTTCCATGTCCCTTCTGCAGATCTTCTTCATATTTATACCTGCACTTTACTTTGTCTTCTGCTGATCTTGTTCTTAATTTCCTTCCTTTATCACTGAGGAGTAGATCTCGGGGAGACTCCAACCTAGCAATGTCTTTGTCCCTTCTCGACAGGTCAGCCCATTCTCCATAGTCAGCACTAAAATCCAAAAGGCATTTGAAGGCATGTTTCAAAGTCCCTCCAAAGTTAAAAGCCCCCACAACTCCAGACTCCCCCTGGCCCAAAACCAGATCCCAGAAGCCAGAACCTTCCTGCATATGGGGATCTATCCAACTTCCCATCTCCAAACCAAACGAGACTCCATCTCTCCAAATCTGACTTTCTCCAGATTCAGTCATCAAAAACAACAGCTTATGTTCCTGCAAGGCCGCGGCTCTCTCCACTTGTATTACTTGAGGTTCAACAACAACCTCCTCCTTTGTCTTCTGCACAACTTGCCCTGTCAAAGCAGATTCCTGGGTCGGTTCCTGAGTGGTTTCTATATAGGTATTCACTGTTTGTCCAAAATTATTAACTGCAACAGTCATCAAATCCATCTTCTCATGTAGCTGTTCCAATAAAGCGCTTGTCTTGCAAAAAGCAATCACTAAGGCTTCTTCTGGGCACATTCTTGTTCAAGGTCAATGTCTGGTTCTCACGATCTTTAATTTCTACAGCTGGAGAATTCCCCAGATCGACTCCAACAACAGTTTCAAAAGCTCCCTCTAGGGGAAACAATTTCTATTTTATCCGTCCTTTTAAAAGCAGATCCAGCAACAAAATTACTTTCGTTTTTCAAATATTTTGTTCCTTTTAAATGCAAAAGGAAACATTGGAATCAATATGTTTTTCTTTTTTAACTATCTGTCAAGAAACATTTTATTCACAGTCAATGAACTTTCCCAAAACGTCTGTCTTCCTGACACCCCGTTCCCAGGTTCAAGACAGTGGAAATTTATCTTTCTTTACTCTCTCTCCTGCAGGCTTAAACAATCTAAGATTTCCCCCCTCTTCTCCTGCTTCCAAAGGGGGTTTAGTAGTTTTAGCCGAAGGAGAGTTAGTCCTTTACAAAAAACTTTCCAGACTTTAGCTTGCAATGTCTTTGCTTCAATCTATTTACAAAAGCGGAAGGCGGACTTCCTGTTTAGAACCTTCCTGCTTCGGTGCCATATTAAGATGTTTCATAGTCCAATTTTCCGTTCTACTCACGGGTAGTTGTTTAAAGTCCAATTGTCCACAGGAAAAAGTCAGTGCTCTCCGGCAACAGCAATGCGGCTTCACTCCGTGAAAAGAGCAGTCGATTTGAAGCACCGCACCGCTCACCCCACGTCGCTCCGGATCCCCGAAAACGGGTTTCCCCACGAGTAGGGGAGGCGCAAAAGGTGCCAGCCGAATCCCACGTCCACAGGCTTCTCCCGCCTGTGGTTTTTGGTGGGTCTCCGCCTCGCCATGGCGGTCCAGTCCCTAATTTCCACAAAGCGGATTCCTCCTGATCAGAGGAAATCCGCCATTGCCCGGCTCGCTTTTATCAGCCAGGATGGGCAAGGATCAAGGAGACAGGTGGTCGGTTTCACTTGTCCAAGCAGCCTGTCCACATCCTCGGAGGTAACAGATTGGAATTGATCCCATGTAACAGGACCAGACAGAACTCTAGCACTCTCCCGCCCTGGCCCTGCTCCCACGGTGGAGTCTACCTCCTTCTGAATCTGAGCGATTTTATCTGCAAAAAACTTTGCAAAAGCATTGCAGGAGATCTTGGGATCCCTACCAGGCCCCGGTGGTACAGGTGGTTCCGATAGATTGCGAACCACCTGAAAAGGTCTCCTGCTGCTGTTTTCTGCAGATGCAATGGAGGCAGCGAAGAAGGCCCTCTTCGCCGTCGCCATTGCCACTTGTTAGACTTGACGTTGAGCTCTAGCCCGTGTCCGGTCTGATTCAGAATGTGTTTTCCGCCACCGGCGCTCTAGCCGTCTCAACGATTGTTTCATCACCCTCAGCTCCGGGGAAAACCACGGGGCTGTCCGGGCTCCATGCAATTGGAGAGGCCGCTTCGGAGCCAGACAGTCAATAGCCCTGGTTAACTCCACATTCCAGCGTGCCACCAGGGAATCAGCTGAAAGGCCATCAACTTGGGATAAAGCATCCTCTACCACTCTCTGGAAGCCAATTGGATCCATTAAGTGGCGGGGGCAGACCATCCGAATCGGTCCCACCTCCCTGCAGAGGGGAAGGGTTGCGGAGAAGTCCAGTTGCACCAGAAAGTGATCTGACCATGGCACTTCTTTTGTTCCGCTTTTAGTTAGTGTCAGATCAGCAACATCCATAGAGGTGAACACCAAGTCTAAGGCATGTCCACGGCTGTGAGTTGGGCCAAACCTATTCAGGGACAGCCCCATGGAGGCCATGCTTTCCACGAAGTCCCGAGCGGCCCCTTGTAAGGTCGTGTCGGCATGGATGTTAAAATCCCCCAGGACAACCAAGCTAGGTGTCTCCAGGGGCATATCCGCCATGACCTGAAGCAGCTCGGGCAGCAACAACAACATTTACATCAAAGTATTATTTTGCAGAACATAATCAGCTATTGAAAAACAGCCTAACTGTCTAAAAAAGATAGGGTAACTGCATCAATATATTCAGTATTCAGCCTCACTTCTGAAAACATGATTTGGCAATCTTTCCTTGGTCATGTATCCTTAACGTGTCTGTGAGAAGGAGGTACCCTTTTTTTCTTAAGATATAAAATCTTCCAGGCATCAAAAATATTTTTGCTGTCACTGATGAGGACTTAAGGGATACATTGAACTCCTGCTTTGTAAAGACAAATGTCCTGAGATGTTAAAGACAGCCTAGAGAATCTTTGACAAAGCAAAAGGAAAGGAGCTCCGCCTGTCTCATCATATTACTTAGGAGACATCAGATCTAACAGCCTCGTCTTCAGTATGAGATGCTGACAATGGAGATTTCCTGTCATTCTGAAAAACGAATGAAGAACAGACCTTGACTTCTAGCCAGATCCCATTCTTAATGGTTAGGTATACAATAAAGGAAACTTTTCTGTAAATACATTCAAAGTTGCATATAAGTGCAAGAATTGCCCATCTTCCAATTCCATTTCCAGCGCTGGCCAGAGATGGGCCTCTGGGAAGAGCACAAAGGTGATGCCATACCTCTCTTGTCTGTCCTCTGAACACAGAGACTCCATTTAGCTCTTGCCATGGCTCATAGTTCATGGCAGAACTATATTTCACAACTTGATCGATTGTGGCATTTTTTATTGTTTATTAACACTTACGGGCCTACTTCAATGCCAACGTGGTAACCATGTGAGGGGCTGCAAACTTAGTTACTTCCCAGGCCAGTATTGCCCCTCCAGGGAACTCTTTACCTGTGATCTTAGGTTTCCAATTGCAATGGACGACCCACAGTGTAATTGCTCCAATGCTGTTGAAAAAAATGTGGGAACATACTCCCTAAGCTAAAGATTATCATTGCATCCTGTGGTGACAAATTCCAAAGGATAATTTTGCATTATTTGAATAATGAGTTCCATTTGTGTGCCCTAAACCTGCTAACATTTTATTGGGAATTCTGCTATTATGGAAAAGAAATTTGCCTTTATTCACCCTCCACACATCCAAATTGTATATTTTATCATGTCCTACTTTAGTTATCCTGTCCTGCCCCCCCCCAATTAAATAGCCCCATATGGTCTTTCCAACTGATTCTTTGGCAGTTACAATGCGTCTGCACAAAGAGTATCTTGTGCTAGGTGATATTGTTAGCAATGAGAAAAAGGCTGACAAGTCATCCTTATTAAGTATAGTGTTTTAATTAACTGAAATTGGGAGTGCTTAAATGCATTACTGGGTGTTTAATTCTGGTATGTTCCCCAGCAACTCTCTTGCAATTGGTTAGCTTTGGTCACTTGGAAAGTATCATATTACAGTCTCCATTTTGTTTTGTGTGAGTGACTTGACTATAATGTCTGCATCTCCATGGACACTGAAGAAGAGACGTGTTAGTTAACTCTCTCTCTCTCTCTCTCTCTCTCTCTCTCTGCAATAGAGGAGAGGAGTGCTCTTTGAATATATGTGACAGAAAGAAGCACAGAAGTTATGTTCTCCCCAAGAAGCAGGAAGGAGAAAGAGGAAACCTCTCAGAAGGAGCTGCGTGGCTTGGCTGGGTCATGTGCAGAAGGCTGAGTTCAAGGACTGGAAAGAGAGAAATCACTGTTTGTCTGAACATTTAAGGAAGAAGCTGTAACCTTCAACTAAGAAAAACTATCGTATTTTTCGCTCTATAACACGCACCTGACCATAACACGCACATCGTTTTTAGAGGAGGAAAACAAGGGAAAAAATATTCTGAATGAAACAGTGGACGTATCATTTTTGTGCTTCATGCTGTGGCCACAGACATGTGATCTGATGGTGAATTTGGGGTGACCCAATGCAAAGATCCTGAGGATCCATGTGGATCCATGCTTTGCAACCACGTTTTTGCACCATTGCAGCCCCAGGCAACAGTGGGTGCGTGATTTTTTTTTGGGGGGGGGACAGGCTGTAGCCATGGACATGCTATGTGCTCTGATGGTGAATTTGGGGTGACCCAATGCAAAGATCCTGAGGATCCATGTGGATCCATGCTTTGTAACCACATTTTAAGTGGGGAGGGAAGGAAAAACACAGAAGGCTAAGAATGCAGGAGAGGGCTATAACGTGAGGAAAGGAAGGCAAAAGTTTTCCCCCATCCACCCACACGAGCCAGCCAGCGTGCGCTCTCTCTCTCTCTCTCTCTCTCTCTCCCTCTCCCTCTCCCTCTCCCTCTCCCTCCCACCAGCATGACAGAAGAAAGCATTTTAACTGCATTAAGAACTATTTAGCAGCGAAACCTAAGCTTTGCCATCCCTTAAGAGGTACAGACACTGTAATCTTCCAGATCGCATGAATTTACAGGCAAAACACTGTTTAAGGATTTCATCCTTTTAAATGGAAGAAAGCATATTTGAATGCTGTGTGTCTCCAAAAACAAAAAGCAGGAAGTCAAATCAGAATTTTAAGCCGAACCTGTAATCTCTCTTCCCTTCACAAACATTGTTCCCTCCGGAGCAGGGAGAGGATAGAACGAAGGACGCTCTGCTTTTCCTCTCTTCTTGCCTGGAGGGGAGGGGCTTTCCCTGCTCTTTGTTCCGTTTGAGCAAACACAGCAAGGAAACAGAAGCGGGTGGGCAGTAAGACCCTGAGGCAGAATGCAGGAAAGCAACAGCTTCCTCTCTCACGGAGCTCCCTTCTCCCTGAAGCGCGGTTTGATTTTTGCCTCATTTTTCGGCTCCAGGGACCACACATTCGCTGCATAACACGCACAGACATTTCCCCTTCCTTTTTAGGAGAAAAAATCTGCGTGTTATAGAGCGAAAAATACGGTAAGCCCATGCTTGGATAAGCAAGTGAATGTAAATATTTTTCATATATTCCTCTTTCTGCAAGTAACAGCTTTTGAATATTTTCGCAGGTGTTCAGACATTGTTTTAATTTCAAGAAAAGAGTTAGTATTGTAAGTGATTTGGCTTCCTAGCTGCAATTTAGCTACTCTTCTGGCAGTCCTGTGATCTGACCCCTACAACATAGGATGGCTGCCTTATCTTGAGTCTTTTCTCCATCCAGTCCAGGGCTGACTACTCTTGCAGTGGTTGGGGGCTTTCCAGCCCTGAGATCTCTTTCTGTAGAGATGCCAACAACTGAAGCTTGAACTTTCTGTATGCAAACCATATGTGCTACCAATAGGCTTTGCTCCTCATTCCCCTTCCAGTGGTGGCTGTGCATTGTCACCCATTCAAATTTGGTGAGTAGATGCATTGTCTTGCTTTTAGTAGATTACCTAGTTCAGTGCTTTACATGCACTGGGAATTTTAGGGTTCCTGGAAAAATTATAAGGGATCTGTCCATAAAAATATCAGTAATAGTAAACAAGATCTTGGGACGGTTACGGCTCATCCACAATTCCCTTTGCCCCACAATTTTGCCTCTACTTTCCCTGGGAAAACCTGTTGTTTACTGCTGAATCAAAACAAACATCCACAGAAAACCTGACTGGTGTTTATTCCAATTCCGCAGTAGACGGAGGGCTTTCCTGAGGAGAGTCGTGGAACAGAAGAGAATCCTTTTAGGCCACTGCATAGGAAGCTCAAGACCAATGTCTGAGCCCTGAGTTCCTGTGCAGCAACAGGCCTCCTGCTTGACACCGCCTGTGAACTTAGTGTGTGTGCAAATGCTCAAGGGAGTAAGGTTGATAAGCACTGCAACAGCAAAATGATGGATGTAAATATTGCAGTATTGCAACAGACATATTTGGGTTCTTTAGCAATAATAATTCTCTCAATTAATTCATATAAAATATGTGTTTGGCAAATAAACTTAAAAGCACTGGCCAATTTAAAATGCACATTTTAATCTGTCGTTGATAAATGCATTCCTGAAACTGATTAATAACTTCAAGCTTAATTTTAGAATATACTATTTGTCATCTGGATATAGTTAATGGCATTATGAACACTGCTAAAGCTATTGACTCTAAAGCAAGATGTAAAGGGATGAAAATATTTGCTTGTCTGCTAAAGCTGTCTAACACTCAGCTTTTATCATCATGTCCTGTTACAGGCCCCAGAGTTTAATGCATTGTGAACTGGCTTTGTGCAAGGTCAAGTACCCCGAATTACAGAAGCCATCCTGGCTTCCAAATTGATCCTAGAATGTCCCATTTTCCTTTCTCCTCCCCTCCATATTGCAGAGAACAATGAAAAGTGTAGAGATCAGACCCCCACCTCCTCTCCTTTTTGGAAACAGGAGCTTTTGTCATGATTAAACAATTTAAATGGAGAGAGAGGGAGAGATTTTCAATTAAATACTGCAGACTAATGTGGAAACAGAATGGAATTGTGGGTAAAATATGTGAAAGTGACACAGACCAGAAACAGATTTGTCCTCCTTCGTCCTCCCATCCAAGTACCACATATAGAGTTTAAGACCCAGTTATCAAAAGGGGGCTGCCTGTTCCCCAATAAACCTGCCCCTGCAGTTAAGAGTGTCCTGGGAGGCCTGTGTCAGGGAGACCCCGCTTGACCCCCAGAGTCAAGGGAGGGGGCTGCCAAAAAGAGGGCCCCTTCTCTGCTTGCACACCATTTCTGGAAGGGATTTTACCTGGGCACTTACTTCGTTTATCTTTATATGTGGTGTCAAATTTCAACAAGCTTTCCATTGAGCATTGGAATTTTCTTTTTGTTTCTGAAGAACGTGTGATTGTGTTGTTTCTGCTTATAAATATATTGTGCTATTGTGTATTGAATTTTATGGTCTTTGCCAATTTCAAAAAAAGCTTAGAAAATATTGAAAGGCTGGGTAGAATTCATTTTAAATAAAATATGTCATTTTGATCTAAAGAGAAACAATTTATACAAATATCTGTGTCTGATCACCAGAAGGTGATTCTTTCTTGACACAGACAAGGAGCTTCATAAGCTCTTGATAAGTTGCCCTATTGACCACCATCCTCTTTCTTCTGTTATTACTCCACAAACTATATGCCGATTTCTGATCTGTGTCATCCTGCCAAGCCCACATCCCACCAGGTTCTCTCTCACTCTGTTCTCTAATTACTTTCCCCCAGTCCCCTTTGGATTTTTATCTTCTACTGCAGACTATCCAAGTGTCCCTATTTTCCAGGGACAGTCACAGATTTACAGAAGCCATACCAAGTTCTGATTTGATCCTGGAATGCCCCACTTTTCCTTAGGATGTCCTTATTTTCATCATAGAAGTGTTGGAGGGTGTGGAGTTAAGCGACCCCTGAACCAAGGAAATACCTAACTATGCAACCTTTAGAAGACATCTGAAGGCAGCCCTGTATAGGGAAGCTGTTAAGTGTTTAATGTTTTATTATGTTTTTATATATGTTGGAAGTCACCCAGAGTGGCTGGGGCAACCCAATCTGATGATCAAGGTACAGTTGTTGTTGTTGTTGTTGTTAAATAGAACATCCCTATGTTGGAGCGTATGCTACAGCCATAATATATTCCATAACACAGGTCACCTTTTCAGTGCACAACATAGGATTTTTCATTCTCTTAGACTTATGCACAGGCTTATTCCTGATGTTTAAGTGAAGAGATTTTTTTCAAAGTATACCAATCTCATTATGTGAAATGATTAAACATGGATGGTTAACTCTGGAGATGAATTTGAAAGGAATACTAAAGCAGTTAAGTATTTACCTCCAGATAATCAAGCCTGGAAAACAGAAATGTAGATATAAT
This sequence comes from Podarcis vaucheri, assembly GCF_965113315.1. Taxonomy (NCBI): domain Eukaryota; kingdom Metazoa; phylum Chordata; class Lepidosauria; order Squamata; family Lacertidae; genus Podarcis; species Podarcis vaucheri. The sequence continues at coordinate 112,723,781 of NC_138762.1, forward strand.
TCACCTCCATCCTAAGCAGCCCTTCTTTTTCTTCATACGCAGGCCTCCTCCATGCGCAGCCCTCCTCCATGCTTCACTAACAACCAATAGATCATCCTTAATTGAGTATGAAACGATTTTAGACCAGTGAGGCAGGGCAAGCAAAATAGTCACATCAAAATTCATATGCCATTTAAGCTGGTTTGAATAACTCTCTAAAAAGTATAAAATACTCTCATTGAGGAATAGGTAGAAGGTAGCTCTGAATCTGCTGGTAGATCTCTAGCTGTTTCGCAGGAGATCGACAAGGATTATGGACTCCCAATTGTTCAACAATAACAACTCAATATTCCCCTCTCCACCCTAAGTAATATGGCTGAAATTTAAGAAGCTAGGGCAGACCAGGAAAGACTCTTTGTTCTGCAGGACTGAGCTTCATCCACATCTAGAGGAGGACTGCCTGCTGAGGGCCTGAAGAACCCTGCCCTTGTCTCTTCTACCTGGCTGAAAAGACTTCACAAGGACTGTGGCTGCTGTTTTTAATTTTTATCTGTGTTGTTTTAAATGAGACCATCTTAGCTGTGAGCCCTGGAAGACCTGCAGCCTGCCTTGCTGGTCTTTTGCGTGTTCAGACCCAGAAACCACCCCCCTAAATAAATTCACACTTGACTCAAATTTTAGTTTTGGTTTTTGGCAGAATTTAGGCCACAACTTTATTGATTACAGAAAGTGACTGGTTGCAAAGGCTCTGGTTTGACTAGCTCCCTGCCATACAGGTAGCGCTGACCCAGGGTTCCAGCATAGGTCAGCCAAGGGTGAACACCTGGAGAGTGTCGAGAATGGACTATGTCCGCCACCCTGATGTCCCCCTGGACTCTGGCATGGGCACAACCCATGCCCAACTGGTTGACCAAACCAGTTGAGTCCCTGGAGCGTTCTCCCATCCCTATCACCTGAACCAGAGCCTATCTGCCACACGAGCACCCACTCTTTTTATTTATTTATAAATATTTATTAAAGTTTTACATAATGAAAAAGAAAAAATAAGAAATAAAAAAACAGTTAAAAATAATTCCATCTTTACATCACTTATCTTTCATTTACTTGTTTCCCGGACCTCCTCATACCTCCCTTTTTTGTATTCCAGTTCAATTTATTAGTTCAGCAATTCCTTTCCCTCCTTATTATCCTGATCTTTAATCTTAATATATTATAACATTAAATTTTTACCTATTAAAAATCCAATTTTTCCATATTCTTTTAAACCATTACAGCTAGAAACCACTTAACTTCAATCCAACACCATTCTAACATTCCTTAATTTTGCAATATTTCTGTAAATAGTCTTTAAATTTCCTCCAATCTTCTTCCACCGACTCTTCTCCCTGGTCTCGGATTCTGCCAGTCATTTCCGCCATGTAGTCCATCACTTTCATCTGCCATTCTTCCAGAGTGGGTAAATCTTGTGTCTTCCAACATGAGCACCCACTCTTGCCGCCAACCACTCACACCTGTAACCAATCCCTTAACCCCACTGACACAGAGTTCAGCCACAAATCATTCCTAGTCACAGACAGATGAACCCCATCAAGCCTGTAAAGGGACGCATCTCGGAAGGTAATGCCCGGGTGATGGATCACTGTCCCGCCCAAGGCCAGAACCTTCTTGGCCACTGTGCTCTGGATGTGCCTCCTGGCCTTCTCAGTGGCAGCTGGGCATCGGCTACCTCGCCATACACGTTGCTGCAGCAGCTGCGACCAAGATATTTTGAGTTCGGGAAGAGCTGCCTTCAACTCTTCCAAGTCCTCCTGCACACGGGTCCGCAGACTCAAGCCAGGAGCTTCTGGCAAATCATTCTCGCCCAGCTGCACCACCATCGCCGCAGGCATGCCTTCTGTGCTCCCGCCAAAACAAAATGGCGCTCCTGCCAAATGAGCTGTGCTACCGGGCAAAGCGAAGGGGGGGGGGATTCCCAATCCTAGGAAATTCCCCTCACCAGCCTTAATAGAAAGAGGGGCTGCGAAACTTGCTGAGCTAATAGAGAGGGAGCTCTCAATAGGACAATCGGCTAGGTAAAACAATCAACAATAAACTTATAAAATGCCCCAACAATACTTAATTCCAAGGCACTTGAAGCTGCAGCCAGAGCTGGACCCGATTCAAAAAGCCGCTGCTCGAAGAGACCGAGGGAAAGCGGGAAGCTCCACACACAGGGAGCGCTCAGAGACAGAAGCCCATGAGCGAAAAAACCCTTCCAAGAAAATTGATAAAAGCCGCTGCACCAGGGGTGATGTTAAACAGGCAGGACAAGCTCCACGAACTGGGAGCGCTCAGGGGCAACTGCCCTGTGGGCGAAGGCCCTTCTAGGAAACTGACTCAAGAACCGTTGCACAAGGTAAGCCAAAACTGCAATTAATAGGCAGCAAACAGGGAGCTCTCTGGGGCAACGAGCCCTTTTTGTAATCAATCAAGAAGAAGAAGAAGAAGAGTTTGGATTTGATATCCCGCCTTTCACTCCCCTTCAGGAGTCTCAAAGCGGCTAACATTCTCCTTTCCCTTCCTCCCCCACAACAAACACTCTGTGAGGTGAGTGGGGCTGAGAGACTTCAGAGAAGTGTGACTGGCCCAAGGTCACCCAGCAGCTGCATGTGGAGGAGCGGAGACTTGAACCCGGTTCCCCAGATTACAAGACTACCGCTCTTAACCACTACACCACACTGGCCGCTGTGCTAATAATCCTATTAAACTCTGCAAATGGGAGCACTCAGGGGCCAAAGGCCCTATGGGGCGAAAGCCCCTCCAAGGGAAGGAAAGGGAAAGGACCACAAATTTAACAAAAGGAGGGTAAAAGGAATAAATAACTCGGGTTTGGAGAATAAGATATCACCAGGAAGATCCGCCGAAGGTAAATTGCTCTCTCTTGGCTGCACAGAGGACATGCTGATGCTGTTCTGAATGCACGCACCAAAAGAGGAAGCTCTGGATCACGTGCATGGACATAAATAGGTCCGTTTGGACTGTGCCCCATTGGCCAGATTAAGCCCAGCATCGAGGGACCTACCAATCGGGTGTTGTGGCTGATCAATTTTACCCACTCACAAGGGATTGTTTCCAGGTCTCACTGCAACACATGCCCTCTTTTAGGGAGGCCCTGATTTCCCATCCGGCCTGGGAGAGTGGAGTGCTTTAGTTTTAGATCTTATGATTTACGTGGAAATTGTTTCCATTTGGTTGTGTGCTTTTTGATGTGTTTTATTTATTGTTTATGACTTCTGTTATGTTTGTAATTATCTAAATCTTGTCATGTAGTATGCCGTCTTGAGCATAGTTTCAACTATGGAAAGGCGGCATGCAAATAAAATGATGATGATGATGATCTAGTATTCCAAACAGATCCCTGGGCTCAGCTCATCATTATTTACTGCAGCCCCACTCAGAGGGACCTTCTTTGAGCAAAGCCTGGGGTGAACAAACTGGATAGGACAACATTCTGGGATTTAAAATATCACATTCTATGCTTTGCAAATACAGTCTTCTCTCTTTAGGAATCTAACAAATCAACTGAGCCACCCCAATGAAAATGGTTTAAATCTTCAATGATTAAAGGATACATACCTAGCTAGGCATTTTGAGTAATACTAGTATGAATACGTCAGGTCATGTATTATCAGAACATGACCATAACGACAATGTTCTATTAAGCTATTGCAATCCTCCCTCCTCTTTGCACAAATATCAAATCCTTTAAATCATAAAATCATAGAATTGTAGAGTTGGAAGGGACCCAAAGGGTCATCTAGTGCAACCCCCTGCAATGCAGCAATCTCAGCTAAAGGATTCCTGACAGAGCGACTACCTCATTCTGTTCAAAAACCTCTGATGAGGTAGTCCATCCCACAGTCAAACAACTCTCACCATCAGAAAGTTTTTCCTAATATTTAGTTGGAATCTGTAACTGGAATCCATTGGTCCAATTCTTGCCCTGTGAAGCAGCAGAAAACAAGCTTGCTTTATTTTCTATTTGACGGCCCTTCAGATATTTGAAGATGGCTCTCATATTCCGCTCCCTTCCTTTTGGCTATCAATTCAAAATCAGCTGGGAAACAAGAAACCTCCTTCAATTTTCTTGGTGCATCTAGTAAGCAATCAGTTCTGTCCTTAGAAACATTTCTGAAGGACCCACAAGAGAAAGTATTTTTTACTTGGCTATTTCATACAATTTATACATTTCTTGATTGTAAAAATAAAATAAAATCCTCAAAGAGGTTTACAAAAAGATAAAACAAGAAAAATTTGCAAGCATACTTGAACACATACAAAATTAAAATACTAAAACAGATTCTAATTACCTGTATGTTCTAAGCATCTTGATAGGCTTGTCTAAGCAATAGAGTTTTTAGCAGGTGCCCGAAAAGGTACAGTGAAGGGTCACCCACAGCGACTGTGCCCTTACTTCTTGCAGACCAAGATTACCAGGGAACAGCAAACACGGCAAAATATTTAGCTGGGGCAATTAGAATTAGATCTACCATCTGACTAACCTGTGTAATGCCTAGTAAAGAAAGCTCACTCATTCATACGTTTTATTTGTGGACAAGGACAGTTATTAACTCTTTCATTTGTATAGTTGTAAATTTTCAGAATGTATTTTGTATTAGAATCATAGAATCATAGAGTTGGAAGAGACCACAAGGGCCATCGAGTCCAACCCCCTGCCAAGGAGGAAACACCATCAGAGCACTCCTGACATATGGTTGTCAAGCCTCTGCTTAAAGACCTCCAAAGTAGGAGACTCCACCACACTCCTTGGCAGCAAATTCCACTGTCGAACAGCTCTCACTGTCAGGAAGTTCTTCCTAATGTTTAGGTGGAATCTTCTTTCTTGTAGTTTGGATCCATTGCTCCGTGTCCGCTTCTCTGGACACCATCTAGCCAACCATCTAGCTAGATCTGTATTTGATTGTATTTGATTTCTTTGCTATGGCTTGTGGCTGATGCAAATAAAGATTCTATCTATCTATCTGTCTGTCTATCTATCTATCAATCAATCTATCTATCATCTATCTATATCTCTCTATCTACAGTGAAGGCACCTGCTTGATCTCAAGAGGCAGGGAGTTCCAACCAAACAAAACAAGTTCTTACAGCTGTGGAATGGGCATTACGTGGCACCTGCAGGAGCTGCCTCTGTACATTAAGGTTTAAGTAGAGCTCTTTCTATGACCTGTACATGTATTGTGAAGAAAACAAAATGGCAAATGCAATAAATTTAACCCCAGTTCATTAAGTCCTGTACAAGTTCCTTTTAATTATTCCATTCTGCCTTTTCTTTATAGATAAGCTCTGCCCGTTGTCTTGAAAGAAAAGAGTTATGCCAACCTTGCAACCAATGCTATTTTTTCACTGGCATAACTCTGCATTTCTGTGTTTGATGGCTTAGATGCCTGCCTGCTGTTCTGACAGAAGCTGTCATGCAATGTCATGTTGCCCACCAGGGCCAACTCTAAAGTCAACTACAAATTGCAGAGGAAGCAAAATCATGAACTATTAACTTTTAATTAGCTGGTCAAAGATACTTCTTCTCTGAAATATTCATGAATGTCACTTTCTGTTCCTTCTTTACCCTGGAGAGTTGCTGTGTCTATTTTTATGACTGCTATTTAGTTTTAGATATATCATTTGAAATACATTCTTTCTATCTCGAGAGAGAGAGGCGGGAGAATTATAGTTGCAAGTACTTCACCACAAACCTGTATAATCCATGAAATGCTGACCATGGTCTAGCAGGGTTTCTGTAATAGCCTTGTGTTTCCGTTCTCACTGTGAAAACTGCATATTTGCCATCACAGATAAATGTCCCAAACAAGCAGCCAGTTTAACAGTATTATGACAGGAATCAGAAATGATTATTCAGATCTGCATTTTACTGCTTTAGGAAACATCCGCACTCCTGAAACAGCATGTCTGTATTTTCTGATTGTCTTGAAGGTATGATGCCTTGGGGTGGAACAGTTAGACTCTGTTCAGCTGTAACATGAGACCATTTCATGAGAACAGACTCATCCATCCCAAACTCTGTTGTTTCCATGCATTGAATGGTCATGCAAATTTTCCACTAGGGGAACTCTGTGTGTGTCTTAAATTTTGGTTTGAAGTCAAGCCAGGTATTTTTGATGCATCTCGGCTTCTTCTCCCCAACCACAGTTTTAAAAGAACACCCTTCCCCAAGTTCAGGTGTTGTCAGGAACTATGTTTCATTTAAACTTGAGAGCAGAAGCTTTCACTCTCCTCATGGGTCTCTTACCCATGGGGGCTCCTCAAGTCTGAAGGTCAGTGAGCCTCATTCGTTCCATGGGCAACAAGCTGAACTGACTTGATTTTTATGACATGATTCCTTAATTATTTCACCTTTAGTTGTTTTTAGTGCTGTTATCTCAAGAGAATGACCCATATATAAAAACAAGGAATTCCAGGATGCTGTGGCCACATATCTTGAATGATCCTGTCATTTTGGGGTCAGTGTTGTCACACTTGCTCAGGACATGCAATTCTAGCTGCGCCTGAAAACTCCTTCTCTGCGTCACAATGTGATGGACTGGAGGAACTTAGCTCACCTCAGTTCCCATGACCACCCTGCTTCCATTTTGGAAGACTGAGGACTGCTAACATATTTTAACCAAAATAAAAGAAAGGTGATCATGAGTACTGTACTTTTTCCATGTATGAGATGAGCTTTTTTTACTCAAAAATAAAGTTTAAAATGGGGGGGTGTCATCTTATACATGGGTAGTGCAGAGGGGGGACGGGCGATTGGTTGCAGCCGCGAGCAGGATCTTGCGATTGGGTGGGTGACTGGTGTCTGCTGCAAGGGCTGCTTTGGATTGGCTGCCGCTTTGGCAATTCCCCCAACCCCCCCCCCCAAAAAAAAGCTCAACAGCGCTGGTCAATCCAGGAACCTCGAAGAGGCAGCGCTTGTCAGTCCAACCCCTGCCCAATCACATCAGGGCTGGCCTCAAGGCAATTGGAGCAATTTTGCCAAATTGGGCCCCACAGACTGCTCCTAAGCCCCACCATCAGGGCAATCTGGATGGATTTTATTTATATCTCTAAGATTCTGCAGATTTTGGCTGTTAACTGAGGCCCCACAAAAAAAAATTCAAGTTGGGCCCCAGAGTTTCAAATTGGGCCCCACTGGCTCATAGCTGTCAACTTTTCCCTTTTCTTGTGAGGAATCCTATTCGGAATAAGGGAATTTCCCTTTTAAAAAAGGAAAACGTTGGCAGCTATGCACTGGCTGGCCCCGAGTCTCATAGTTGCTGGGCCCAAGTTGCCCTGCCCTTGCATGAAGTCTTGGGTTTGTAATTTTGAGAGAGGGCAGACTGCCCGCCGGGGGGTGGGCTCAGCTGAGGAGGCCTCCTAGATTTAAAGGCCCTAGGCTTCAGCCTACTTAGCCCGTACATAAAGCTGGCACTGATCCTTCCCCCCAAAAGCTCAACAACTTAGGGAAATCTTCCCGCATTTTCTTTAATTATGGTGCCCCAAAATACATGGAGGCGCGTTATACACAGAAAAGTATGGTAACTGGGGTTGTTTAAGTGTCCAAATAAGCAACAGATTTAAGTAAGAGATTTTCAAGAAATGAAGTTTCTTGAAAAAAGATGACAAAATAGCAGTTAAATGGTTAGCTATTGGAGACTTCAAGAACAAAGAGGATGAGTTCAGGATGTGTTCATTTATGATGTGATTATGCAGTGTGACAATGGTTTAAAATTGTCTTTGGAAGGACATGGGTAGGGGTTTGAAGCCACAATGAGGGGAAGGATCAGACCTGGGTCCCTCCTGGTAACATTATTGGGGCATGTCAGACTCAAATTTGGCTCAAAAATGAACTCAGAATAAACCACACTTATTTCCTGAATGTTGAAAAAAAAAAAGGTTTCCTAAGCCAAATTCCAAATAACTGGGGGTGTTCACTCCTTCACTTTTTAACCGGCTGTCAGGCTTCAGGGAATCTGATCCCTCCCACGGTGGCAGCCAAGAAGCAGATAAACCAAAAAACAGTTTTTACCAATTAATTTATTCACTATGCACAGAAAGAGAGAGACGAAGAAATGCCGTCTACCTAGGATAATGGCGTTGCTCTGAGTAAAGTCCCACCCCATCCATCTCCTAATCTACGCCATCCCCGCCTTGGTTAATCTGAGCTTTCTGCCTCTGAGCTTTCTGTTCTACTACCCTTGATGCTCACCTGGTCCTAGGAGAGGGGTGGTCAGGAATGCTTTCCAAAGACACTGAGTCTGTCAGCTGTCCTTCCCCTGGTTCTGCTTCTTCCTGCTGTTCCTCTTCTAATAATTCCCAGCTTCTCCCCTCTGCAGCCTCTGAACTATGACCTTCTGCAAACCACTGTTCTAAATCTATACTGTCCTCCTGTTCTCAGGAAGGTTCAGGAGAAGGGGAGGGGCTCCCACCATTCCTCCTCAGTCCAGTCCCTGACACTGGCACAGGTATGGAGACCAGAAAACACCACATGTCGAGGTCTTCCAGCCAAAACCGCTGCTTTATGTTGCTTGATGGGAAGATCGTATCCTTCTATTAATTGGTCTGAAATGTATCTGTGCAACAGAACAAGATGAGTGATTATAGCCGCAGTGTACACTTTGGACCTCTCGTCTTGGGATACTACTGGGAGAACATGAACCAGAGACAAGCAAAGCATCTACTCTGTAAGTCTACCAGGCCCTCACTGAAGGGGGGGGGGGAATCATTTTCTTAGCAAAGGATCACATCAATTAGAATTCTTAGACTCAATCAGAAAAGGTCAATGTGCTTGGCACTGACAGAGCAAAATTTTAAGGAGGGAAAACATTCAGAGACCTTTCAGCCAGAATGTCTCCAAAATGATATTTTGCACTGACCCCTGGGAACAAAACAAATACCAATCTATACTACAGAAGGAAGTTCATCTTGAGATGTACAGTATCTTCAGCTCATAGGTCATAAATAAGTAAGACTGAATACGCTTATCTGTAGCCTTCCTATTGCCATCACCACCACTAGCACAAATTTAAACAGATCTCTGAAAAAAACAATTATGATTTTTATTCAGGGAGATTCATAATTTCCACCATTCCAGTCCCACCATGTATCTGTCACCTCTGTGAGACTTGGGACTAAGTCTTTCAGCGTCTGTAAACAGAACTGATTAAAACACTTACTTGCTAGGCAACTTTCAAGATGCAGAGTTATCACAAGACGTTGTCTTCTTGTTTCTAACTTCCCCCAAGAACTTCTCTGGTTTCACTCACTTTCTTAAACTACCAGAAGGACCATATTGCTAACATTTGGGATTTCATAATAATAATACAGTAATAACAATTTTTTATTTATACCCCACCCTTCCGAGTTCAGAAACCCGGGCTCAGGGCGGCTAACAACAAATTTAAAACACTTAATTGTAGAAGCAACATAAAATACAGTATAAAAACATGAATAACAATAAAATTCAAAGTTCAGGAATCAGTTTGGGGAAAATCCATCCAATAAGCATTAGACAGGGTTAGCTGACTAAATTAGTCCTACTTGGGCCAGTGAGGAGGCCAGGGGAGAATTAGCTGTGGGGTCTCAGAGCAGGTAATCTTCATAAAAGGGGAGGGGGAGGGAAGGGAAGGGAAGGGAAGGGAAATAAATGATCAGGCTGAATTCAGATTAAAGGCCAGGTGGAATAGCTCTGTCTTACAGGCCCGGTGGAAGGACGTCAAATCCTGCAAGTCCCTAGTCTCCTGGGACAGAGCATCCCACCAGGTTGGAGCCATCACTGAAAAGGCCCTGGCCCTGGTGGAGGATAGTCTGCTTAGGGCCCAGGACCTCTAAACTATGGTTATTCATGGACCTTAAGGTCCTCTGTGGGGCATACCAGGAGAGGCGGTCCCGTAAATACGAACAAAATCTCCTGCCACCTCCTCGACCTTACATCAAAATACTCAGCCAAGGATCAATAAGCCTAGACATGTGGCAAGAATTATTTTGCTTTTGCTTTCCATGTATCCCTTATGAAAGATTCTGTAGGTTACTTTGAATACTGCAAGACTACATTCTTCACAATATATCAAGTCAGATTTTAGGACTGCCCCCCCCCCGGCTCTTGAAACCTAAATGGGGAGATAAACTTTATGCAAAACAGTAAAGAAAGAGAATGAATTCTGGATTATACCTCTTCAAACTGCAGGTATGTATCCCCCCCCCCCATTACAGAGAACACGCTGTATGTAATATTTGAAAAGCTGAAATTCAAGCCCCCTTCACATCAAGCTGTGTGGGATATGGATTGAGCAGAGGAGTCGCTCTGGCCACTTCCATCGGCTCAACCGCGATGGAGTGATGCCAGCCGATGACTGCCATTCACTAGCCAGACAGGTGGGGGGAGGCTGGCCAGCACTTTCCTTGCCAACAGAGCCTAGTGGAAAGCGCCCAAACAGGTGTTACGAAGGTTGGGCAGGGCTGAGCCAGTTTGGTATCTACTGTATCCCTAGATGCTCTGGCAGCTGCCAGGTGGCCTGACTCAGGCCTGATCTCAGCACCAGCTTCAGCAGACACAGGGTTGCCTCCCCGCCCCGCCCCCATCAAGCACTTCTATGGACGTTTGTGTTTGGTCATATAATCGTAGAATTATACAGTTGGAAAGGACCACAAGGGTCATCTATTACAAACCTGTGGTAAACTTTGCCCCCAGCCACTCGCCCCTCCCTCACCTGTCTTTGCTCTCCGGCCAGACCAGGTTTCTTGAGCAGGGCTGGCAGGCGTGTTTACGTTATACAGAAACAGGACAAAATAACACCGGTAAGGCTGCCACCACTCCCTCTGTTCCGGGGAACCCAGAGCCACAACCCAGGGAGAAGGCTGTGCCCTGTTATTGCTGGTTATCCCCCCTCCGCAAGTTGTATCCACAGACTTGCAGACAGAAATTCTACGGTAGAGTGTAACCAAGCGTAAGGCTAGGAATTAGCTTTTCCCTCGGAAAGGCACACAAACCAAAACAGTTTCTTTCTTTAAAATTTATTTTAAAAGAACATAAGAAAACATGCTAAAATAGCAGGCACTTCTTTTAGTAAGTTACAAGCAAGAAAAAAATAAGAACATTGTAAAATCTAACTAACTTACATACTCACGAATAGAGCAAAGAGAGAATAGTCAGAGTCCTTTCAAAGTTCCGCATTCAGAGACTTTTGCAATTCTCCATCACAAAGGACGTAAGGACAGCTACTTAGATGGAACATCAGCAGCCGGGTGATTTGCGGATTGCAGAGCGAGCTTTCTCAGCCATTCCCAATATCTTTTATCCCCGATTTGCACGTGGCGTCGGAACCCCCGAAACCAATCATAACTCTTGATTATTTTTAAATTCTCCAATGACCGGCTTGCAGGCTAATCAATCTAACTTCTGGCAGCTGGGCCAATTAAGAACCCAGGGCCTAAATCAAAGGGGTTTCCTCCCTTCCGGGGGAGCCTATGTAGATGCACATTCCCAGGCAATCAAGGCCAGATAACATCACTGAGGGAATGCACATAACTTCGGACCCAGGTGTCAAACCTTCCATTAAATCAGGGGTTTCCTTTCCCATACTAAACCTTTCACACCCTAGGTGCCTGTTAGTCTGGGGTTAAAGGGACAGGACTTATTTCCCATGGTTCTTGTGGCTTGTTGGTTACCCACAAGACCTCACTCTCGTTGCTTGACCAAGGAATAGCTTCTAAACAAACACTAACTTTACTACACAACCCCCTGTGATGCAGGAATGGTCATCATCATTCTTACCCTTGAGATAAATGGATGACAGAAGTCTTTACAAATGCAGCAGTTGAACCATGTAGAATTGTGCTACGAAGATTTTTTAAAAATAGGGTATAATGATTATATTATTATTATTATTATTATTATTATTATTATTATTATTATTATTTCTACCCTGCCCATCTGGCTGGGTTTCCCCAGCCACTCTGGGCACCTCCCGAAAGGACACTAAAAACAGAATAAAAATTTAAATGTTAAAAACTTCCCTAAACAGGGCTGCCTTCAGATTGTCTTCAAAAAGTTGGATAGTTGTTTATTTCTTTGACATCTGATGGGAGGGCATTCCACGGGGCAGGCGCCACTACTGAGAAGGCCCTCTGCCTGGTTCAGTCTAACTTCACTTCTCACAGTGAGGGAACTGCCAGAAGGCCCTCGGCGCTGGACCTCAGTGTCCGGGCAGAACGATGGGGGTGGAGACGCTCCTTCAGGTATACTGAGCCGAGGCCATTTAGGGCTTTAAAGGTCAGCATCAACACTTTGAATTGTGCTCGGAAACATCCTGGGAGCCAATGCAGATCTCTCAGGACCAGTGTTATGTGGTCCCGGTGGCCGCTCCCAGTCACCAGTCTAGCTGCCGCATTCTGGATTAATTGCAGTTTCCTGGTCACCTTCAAAGGTAGCCCCACGTAGAGCGCATTGCAGTAGTCCAAGCGGGAGATAACCAGAGCATGCACCACACTGGCAAGACAGTCTTGCAGGCAGGTAGGGTCTCAGCCTGCGTACCAGATGGAGATGGTATACAGCCGCCCTGGACACACAATTAAACTGCGCCTCCATGGACAGCTGTGAGTCCAGAATGACTCCCAGGCTGCACACCTGGTCCTTCAGGGGCACAGTTACACCATTCAGGACCAGGGAGTCCCCCACACCAGCCTGCCCCCATGCCCCAAAAACAGTACTCCTGTCTTGTCAGGATTCAACCTCAATCTGTTAGCCGCCATCCATCCTGCAAAGGCCTCCCAGAGTCTTTTGGCAGTCTTTAGCCTAATAATAATAATAATAATAATAATAATAATAATAATAATAATAATATTTATACGCAGACACTCTGGGTGGTTTACAACTAATCTAAAAACATAATAATAACATCAATCCTTAAAAACTTCCCTAAGCAGGGCTGCTTCCAGATGTCTTCTAAAAATCAGATAGTTGCATCAGATTAAAGTTTACAGCAACTCTGAAGAATTCAAGAGGATGTGGTAATAAAGATATAGAAGTAAGTGTTGAAACAAAGCTAAAGAACCAAAGGTTACAAAAGAAGAGCCTGGCTAAGAGACTTGAGGCACAGTCCTGAAGGAAGGGCTCCACCACAAGCCCCAGTGAAATGAATGCGCTGCCATTTTTATAGGAACTTGCTCAGGAAAAGTTCTCCGTGGGTTGCTATTTTACAAGCCCTCTCTAAATGTATTCAGAATGGAAAAGGTAACAGCCAACCTCATTAACTTATGCAAAGTTCTGAAGTGTGGGGGGAAATCTAGTACCTGACTTTTGGAGTTTTATCAAAATAACCAGCGTGCGTGAACTGAAAGCTAAGGGAAACATCAAAGTTGGGAAGTCTTAAAAAACACAGTGGCAAACCCAACAGCATAGTTGACACCCTGCACTGAATACAAACTATCTTGTAAGCAGCTACAAATGGAGTTAGAAATCTATTGGAGGAAAATATATTGTGGGTTATGTGGAGTAAACAGAGCTGGTTCCATCGCAAGACAATTTATTCATAGGGAAGCACATGAAACCGGACTGGGGATCGACTTTGGCCGTGACCAGGCCCTTTAAGTTCATCTCTCCTGAAGATGCATTTTTATTCTTTGAAAAATGAAAGCAGTTTTCCTTATCGTAGTGATTAGGCTGAAAATGTACCATGCCCTTACTCAGACCAATTCAATACATTCCTTAGCAAGAATTTAGTGGAAAGGAGTTATGGGGGGAAAGTCAAAGGGGATTCCCAGTTGTTGGCAAATGCCCTCAATAGGCATCAGGGCAGTAGGTTTGAGAATACGTTTTTATCATTAAAAATGATAGAAAGCTGTGAATGGATGAGCAAGATGTGACATGATTCAGCCAACTATGCATATAATGTGCAATCCTGTTTCAAATCTGCATACATTTCTAATTCAAATTCCAAAGCAAATGCCATTCATTATTTCCCTCCCACAGGTTGGAAGGGGCTCTGGCAAGTAAAGAATGCTGGATATTGCAAGTGAGCTGACCAGAAGTGGCGCTGAGGCCAGTTTGGATTCCTAGTCAAAAATTCCTCATATCTTTCAGGTTTCAAGAAAAGGTTGATCTGCTTAAATTACCCCCTCAAGCTTCCTTTCAGGTCAAATCTAGTACTCGGATGTTGAAGCTGCAGCTCCATTGACCTGCCTAGTGACTGGTAATATTTCTCAATCTCCAAAAGCTGAACAAACAAACATTGCGCAGGAAGCAAGGCCCCGGAGACTTTTCAGCCCCCGTAGCCACAGGTTTACACAGCACAAGTCTTCAATATATGGTTGTGAGGCCTTGCTTGTTTTGCAGCATTTTGACTTGTATCCAAGTAACATTTGGATTGTATCCAAGAAGCGTGGTTGGCACACCAATGAAGCAACCTGCCTCAGGTGGTATGCTGGGGGTGGGGGTGAGATCCCAATTTACCCCCTGCCACCATACCACCACTTTTCTTCTTCTTAATTAACAGTGCTTCAAGAAGCTGAAAGAGATATCAAATGCTCAAGCATTGTGCATTTTAGAAAAAAATATGTAGAAATAGATTATAACTTATTTTTAAGTTCCACATTGTTAAAATGAATACAGCAACCTGTAAAATTTAGAGGGACAGGATCATAGGCTATATTTCTGCATGCCCACTGAAAACCCACTTGCAGTGGCAAAATATTTTTGAGATGTTTAAGTGGTGGAAACTAAAAGTGTGCCTCAGCATTCCCAGAGTGCATAAGAACTGCTACAGGGCTCCTGTACAAGGACAATTATAGCTGCTGCAATCAGGAACACATCCGAAGAACAATTTTTGTTGAAATATCTTACTATGCCATCCTCACTAACACACTAAAACAAAAAAAGTTAAAAAGAGGCTGTGAAATCCTGGTTTAAAAAGTAACTAAGAAAAGCAAATGAAAAACCAATTATAGGAGAACTTGAACTGTGTGTGGTATGTGTAACAGCCTGAAATTCAAATTGGTCAATGTTCTGGTTTCAAATTAGAGTCATTAGTAGAAGGCCTTAAATGATGGAAGAAAGAGAAAGAGGGGTTTTTTGATGGCAAGGCATGGATATCCCTTAAAGGAACACCTCAAAGGTTATGCATTTTGAACTAGCAGTGAACGAATGATTGACACTGCACATAAGTACTTTGAAAATCAAGTCTTTGACCTGCCATTCTTTGGAAGCCCTATTATAAAAAGCAACACCTAAACCTACCTCATGTACCACTGAGACCAGCCAATTTTTCTCGCAACATAAATGATGATAAATTTCCAGCTGATATCCCTGGCAAAAAAAACCCAGTTACCGCTCGTTCATGTCTCAAATGTCCCAAACCGCATTAGAAAGACTAGCCATTGCAATGCAGCAAAGAGTTCCTATTATCAGCATTAAAATATTCTTGGGTGGTTAAACTGGAAATACGTTGTCTTTTTTGCTATTGTTAATTACTTTTCCAAACAAAACTAAATTCATCTCAGAGGTGAAAGGGGCCAAGAGCACATGGATATGACTTATTGGAGTTAGTTAAAACCTCAATTATACAGTATATAAATAGGAAAACGAAAGATGTTTAATTAATACATCTGTTAATGGAGTCATTATAGATCAGGCTTCTGAGGAATGATTACTGTATATAACTACTAGTAAGAATAAATCAAAACTAAATGCCAATTTCTCATTTTCATGAGTGTTAAAAAGGACCTCACATCTGGGGAACTCTTTCTGCAGTTTCATGGTCTTTTGTTCTTGGAGGGACAAGTGTTGTGCAGAGAGGTCCAACCTGTATGGCCACAGCTGATGGCAGCAGCAATGGCAAGAGACATCAAAGCAGCATTATGCAGAAAACATGGGTGACTGAGCAAGGAAGTGGGGAGTCTGTCACCACCCTGAAGGAATGTCAGCCCCCTTGTAGTTATTTGTGCTGCGCTAAGCCAGCATATTTACCATGGGGCATGGTCCATTGGGGCTAAGGGGGCCCTGCCTTGCCAGCCTCAGTCTCACCTCCTCTTGCCTTTCTTCCCAGTGATTTAAATAATGTTCTGCTGATTAGCCATTTAAATCAGCCTTCTCTAACTTGGCACCCTCCACCAGCAAGGCCAATGATCAGAGAATATGGCAGCTTCAGTCCAATACATTGGGGGGGGGGTATCAGGTTGGAGAAATATTTGGTTCATTTATTGACTGATTAAACTAATGCAGATTATTGCAGATGATTAAAAGCAAAGCTAAAACAGGAAATCCATGCAGTAGAAACAGGTAAAATGAAGAAACAGAATTTTAAGGCAGAAGTGAAAAGTCTTCTGATTTTTTAAATAAAATTCTAATGTAGTTTGAAAGTTTGTCAAGTTGGACAGTTGGAGACTTTTCCACTAACCCACAAAACTAGTTCAGAGAAAGCACTGCTCCTGCTCCTGACCGATGGCATGTCACTAGGTGAGGAGGTCCAGAAAAGATTATTCCACATGAAGAGAGGGGCTCTTAAAGCAGGGAGCTTAAATTAATTAAGATACTGGGATTGATCGCTGAAGTCTTGAGTTTTGCCTGGAAGCTGGTTAGCAGCTAATACAGTTGACAGGAAGTAAAAGTCGTGTCATCTTGACTTCCCTCTTAGGGCAGGAGAAAAATTGCCTTGCAGTTGATCTTCCTGCGCACCTTCCAAAGCCAACCTTCACTTGAGTCTCTTATGAAAAGAGGTTATGAAAACATGGGTGAAAGTCCCCAAAGGCTGTTTCTCCAGGTTGCCATTTTGGTGTCAAAATGCAGTGGTGGATACTGTTACAACTTCATCCAGTAACAAAGCAGAGTCTGGCACTACTCTGTGGTGGCTAACTTGCTTGACTATTTGGGGTAGGAGCAGGTATCATCAGCAAGAAGATGGCTCCTTACTCTCCAGAGAGCGGGAATATCCAACCTCCAGTTTCATCTTGTCTCCGTTCACTTCCTTACATTACTCCAGCAACGGACATTACTCCAGCAATAGTCAATTCTACTTGTGTTCCTTCATGGATCACTGCCTTGCCATGGCGAAAAGGCTTGAATAACTCAGAGAAGCTATAAGCTATGCCATGCAGGGCCACCCAAGATGGACAGGTCATAGTAGAGAGTTTTGACTAAACGTGATCCACCTGGAGCAGGAACCGGCAAGCCACTCCAGTATCCCTACCAAGAAAACTCCATGGACAAAGACAACAGCCATATAAAAGTTATGACCCTGGAAGATGAGCCCCTCAGGTTGGAACGCATCCAACATGCTACTGAGGAAGAGTGGAGGACAATTTCAAGTATATTCAGAGCTGATGAAGCGGCTGGGCCAAAGCCGAAAGGTCACTCAGTGCGGATGTGCCTGGAAGTGAAAGGAAAGTCCCGTTCTGTAAAGAAAAATATTGCATAGTGTCAGGGAACTGACATCGGAGCAGAGTGGAGAGGCTAGGCTCCCAGATTCTGCAGGAGAGGGGACTAGTAAGGGGAGAGAGAGAACGTCCTCTGGGGAAAGAAGTCCAGGTGACACCAGGAAGAAGGGAGAGGCAGAGAGCACTTCGGAGGGGAGGCTCCGAGACTCTTCCAGTGAAGTCAGTGAGGAGAGTGGAGGACCACCGCTTGGAACGCCCACTCTGCGCAGAAGGCTTCCGCGCAGAGAGGCGAGGAGGAGGTTGTCCGTTATGCTGGAGGAAATTTAGGAAACACCCACTGACAGATTCTACCAGCGACTGAGCCAGCCGCGCAAAAGGGCTGCTCAGCCAGGGAAAGACGCAACCACCCTCAAGCAGTTGCAACAGCTGGAGGTTTACACACAAGCAACCCCAATTCCCATGATAGCAATCCGTCAGTCTTTTACGTTGCGTGTGTGCAAGAGGAAAGGGGCACAGTCATGAGTCAAACCGGAGGAGCCGGCGCAGGAGAGGGGGCCAAAGGTGGACAGAGTCTGGAGGAGATAAACCGAGACTTGGAACAGCAACTGGCTCTACTAGCGGCGCGGCTGGATGAAAGGAGGACACATGACGCCCAGGGGAAGATTACCCCCATTGCAAGAAAGGTACCGGGACTTGTGCAGAAGTTTGGGGGCAACCCCAGAGATTATAATGTGTTTAAGACAGAAGTGCAGTATGCGCTGGATCTGCAGTATGATGACTTTGCCGACGATGGGGGAAGAGTTGCTTTTGTGGTGGGGCACCTGGAAGGGAGGGCCAGAGATTGGGTCCGACCCTTAATGGCGGCGGAGAACGCGGCTCTGAAGGACTTGAGAAAGTTTTTTAGCGCCATGGACCACATGTTTTCGAGTGATGTTGAACAGAGTGTAACTCGTAAAGAACTGATGGGGTGCAAACAGGGGAACCAGTCAGTGAGAGAGTACTGGTCGAGATTTGCGATGTTGATCCATAAACTTGTGTCAGGGAACTGCCATCAGAGGGAAGAGGAGAGGAAAGTCGCTCCAGTGATGCAGGGGAGGGAACTAGCAAGGAGAGCGAGAGGGTTCCCACAGGGGAAAGAAATCCAGGGGACACCAGGGAGAAAGGGGAAGCCGGGAGCAAGGTGGAGGGGAGGCTCAGAGACTCTTCCAGTGAAATCAGCGGAGAGAGCGGGACCTCCGCTTGGCACGCCCACGCTGCGCAGAAGGCTTCCACGCAGAGAATCTAGGAGGAGACTTGGAGTCAAGCAACTTTTATGTTGGAAGAAATTTAGGTCCCGCCCACTGACGGATGCTGCCAGTGACTAAGACAGTCGCGTTTCAAAGGCTGTCAACCGGGGAAAGTTTTAGCTACACGGCTAGCTTGGAGCAGTTTGCAGTTTACGCACAAGCAACCCCAATTCCCATTACAACTTGGGTGGGATCTGAGTTCCGAACCAGTACAAATGTTATTTGAGGAGGGATTATCCCCTTGGGTGAGAGACGAACTTTCCCGCTCACCCTGCCTGGAGTCGATGGACCAGCTGACCAAGTTGGCGCTCGCTGTAGGAGTCCGGCAAGAGACGCGCGCGCTGGAAAGGCGAGAAGGGAGAGCAGAGCGTTGGCATGACAACCGCATTCCAGACGTGCCAGCGTCTACTGTGCCACCCAAGGAGCCAATGGAGATTGGAGGAGCGAGCACGCGGGGGTTTTCAAACTCCAGCGAGGTGCGTAAGAAGGAGGGGAAAACCAGTAAGAGGTGTTTCCTATGCCAGCAGCCGGGACATTTTGCCAGAGTATGCCCTCAGAAGAAAGCGTGGCAAGGAATGGTGGGGGCAGTGGGGAGTGAGGAGGAAAAGAAAGAGGCGCCGGGAAACGGCCGTGCTTGGCTGCAGGAAGGCGGGCACAGCAGCCAGTGCCCAAACCAGACCCTCTCCAAGCAGCCATCGTCATAGAGGTGGTGCTAGAACTCCCAAACGGACACCCCATCAAAGTGAAGGCGCTGCTGGATTCAGGCAGCTCTTGCAACTTCTTTAGCAAGGATTTTGTGCTTGAACACCAGCTACAGGTGGTGCCTCTAGAACATCCCCTGCAAGTAACCACTATTGATGGGAGAGAACTCTTGGGAGGGGAGGTGACCCACCAGACCCCGCCTATGAAAATGACAGTTTCTAGACACACAGAGACAATTGCCTTTCACGTAGCCACCTTAGCAGGACCGCCCATCATACTTGGAATGAGTTGGCTGGCACTGCACGACCCAGTAGTAGGGTGGCATCAGCGGACAGTCACCTTTGGGTCGGCCCACTGCGTAGAGCACTGCCACGGAGGGGAAAACCTAAGGATGGCAGTAGCCAGGGTGGCAGGGATGGCAGTAGGGGGAAAAGGGAAGGTACCACCTCAGTATGCAGACTTGGAAGAAGTCTTCAGCGAGAAGGAGGCGGATCGGCTACCCCCCCCCCAGGCCCTTTGATTGCCAGATCAACTTACTCCCAGACGCTCAGCTGTCAGTGGGTAAGCTGTATGCCATGTCAGATAGGGAGATGCAGGAATTGCGGAAGTTTATTGACAAGAACCTGAAGTGAGGGTTCATAAGCGAATCAAGGGCGGTGGGGGGGGGGTAGTCCAGTGTTCTTTGTGGACAAGCGAGACTCCCATGAGCCCAGGCTCGTAGTGGATTACCATGGATTGAACAGGGTGTCGGAACCAGTGACCTTCCCAATGCCCAGAATTGATGATATCTTAGCCAGGGTAAGGAAGGGGAAGATTTTTACCAAGCTGGACCTTCGGGGGGCATACAACTTGATAAGGATGAGGGAGGGGGATGAATGGAAAACCACCATGTTCACCCCTCTGGGAGCCTTTGAGTACTTAGTTATGCCCTTCGGACTCCAATCGGGCTCCTCCACATTTCAAAGTTTCATGCACCATGTGTTGGGGTCCCTGCTTTACAAGAATTGTGTAGCTTTCCTGGATGACGTCCTAATCTACTCAGAGAACGAGGAGCAGCATGTAAAAGATGTCAGGGAAGTGCTGAGGAGACTGCAGGAGCACCAGCTGTGGGTCAAATTGGAGAAGTGCCAATTCCACGCTCGAGAGGTGGAGTTCCTTGGCTATCGGTTGTCGGACAAGGGCTTGGCCATGGACCCGGGCAAGGTGCAGGCCGTGCTAGAATGGAAGCCTCCCAAGAACAGGAAGGACGTACAGAGGTTCTTGGGGTTTGGAAATTTCTACAGGAAGTTCATCAAGAACTTCGCCCATCTAACGGCACCCATAACGGGTTGTCTCAGTAGTAAGAAGAAGTTCGAATGGACGGAAGAGGCTCAGCGGTCTTTTGAAAAGCTTAAGAGGGCTTTTGCGTCGGAAGAGCAGCTTCTACATGTAGATCTGTGGAAGCCGATGAGGCTAGAGATGGACGCGTCAGACAGAGCGGTAGGAAGCATATTGCTCCAGCCGGGAAATGGGGGAGAGTGGAAGCCGTGTGCCTTTTTTTCCCAGGAAGCTGAACAAGTCAGAGCAAAATTACACGGTGTATGATCGAGAACTGTTGGCAATTCACGAGGCCTTTAGGCGCTGGAGACATTTTCTAATAGGGGCACAGCACAAAATCCAGGTGTGTACTGACCACAAAAACCTGGAATATTGGAGAATGGCGAGAGTACTGAACCAACGGCAGGTGCAGTGGGCACAGGAGTTTTCCAAGTTTAATTTTGAGATTAGGTACGTGCCTGGGAAGGAAAACGTCAGAGCAGATGCCCTCTCCCGCAAGCCTGAATACTCGGAAGGGGAGGGAGGGCCAGAAGTACGTTATGTCATACCCGAGGACCGATGGGTGTGGGGGGGAATGTTAGTAGGGAGGCAAGAGCTGGCCGGTTTGATGAGGGATGACCAGTATGCACAAACCAAGCTTAGGGAAATCCGAAGTAACGAGGAAGATCACGGGGGATTTGAAGTTAAGGACGGGGCATTGTACTATAAGGGTGCATTGTACATACCTGAGGGGGATTTGAGGAGCAGAATACTCAAACAACTACATGACAACCCCACGGCGGGACATTTTGGGCAACACAAAACAATGCTACTGGTGACCAGGGAGTTTTGGTGGCCACGGGTGAGGGAAGATGTGAAGGAATACGTACACGGGTGCCAGAGCTGCCAGAGAGCTAAGGGGGAGAGGGCAGCACCCGCGGGGTTACTGGAGCCCTTACCCACACCAGAGAGACCATGGGAGGTGGTATCAATTGATTTTATGACTGATTTACCCAAGGCCAGGGGCAAAACGGCAGTAATGGTGGTAGCTGACTTAATGACCAAAATGTGCCATTTTATTGCGTGCTCACATGCGGTGTCTGCAGAAGAAACAGCCAAACTGTTTGTAGAGCATGTTTTCAGGTTGCATGGCGCCCCCTTGAGGATTTTATCCGACATAGGCCGGCAATTTACGTCCAGATTCTGGAGGAAGCTGATGAGTCTACTGGACGTCGAGGTGAGTTTCTCGACGGCACGACACCCAGAAACCAACGGACAAGCAGAGAGAGCTAACAGCATACTTCAACAATACCTACGCTGCTACGTCAACGAGAGGGAGAATGATTGGGTGGACAAATTAGCGCTGGCTGAGTTTGCATACAATAACGCAGAACATGTGTCCACGGGGATGAGTCCGTTTATGGCGAATTACGGGTGTCACCCCAGGGCTTTCCCTGGGGGAGGGGAGGGAAGGTGGAGTGTTCCCGCGGCTGAACAATTTGTGGAAGAGATGGAGGCTTTACACCAACAGCTTAAGATCAACCTGGAAAGGGCAAAGGAAGAGTACAAGAGGCAGGCAGACAAGCACTGCAGAGAGGGAGAAAACATAAGAGTGGGAGACCAGGTGTGGTTGTCTACCAAAGGGTTACCGTTCAAAGGAGGGTGTAAGAAACTACGGCCCAAGAGATTAGGACAGTTTGAAGTAGCCCAGCAAGTAAATTCGGTGGCCTTTAGGCTCAAATTGCCATCTCACATGAAACTGCACCCAGTGTTCCACAGGTCCTTACTCTCACCGTTCAGGGAGGGGAGGGAATTTCTGGGGCAGCAAAGTGAAACACCCTTGCATCCACAGATGGAGGAAAGGGAACTCAGTGGCCAGGAAGCTGAAATTCTCGATTCCAGGTGGAAAGGGGGGCGACTGAAATACTTGGTGGCATGGGAGGGGGAGTCAGAAGAGGAAAACGCATGGGTCCCAGCCGAAGAGATTAGGGATGAGTATCTGCAGGAGGAGTTTCATAGCAGGTATCCGAGAAAGCCCAAACCACCAGAGAGGTTCTGGGTGGAGCAATTTGGCACCACTGATGAGGAGGAAGAGTTTGTGGGATTTCCCGCCTCCGAAGAGGAGGAAGGGGAAGTGTTCGAAGAAGAATCCGACTAGGGAGATTGGGGAGAGAGAAGAGACAGCAGCAAATGGAGAGGGGTGTTTGAATCATCAGATGGAGGGGAGAGTTCCTTCCGGGGGTTTCCTGCATCACCATCCGAGGAAAGGACGGGGGGGGGGTTGGAGGGCCCTGGGAGGGAGGTGGATGTCAGGGAACTGACATCGGAGCAGAGGGGAGAGGCGAGGCTCCCGGACTCTGCAGGAGAGGGGACTAGTAAGGGGAGAGAGAGAACGTCATCTGGGGAAGGAAGTCCAGGGGACACCAGGAAGAAGGGAGAGGCAGAGAGCAGCTCGGAGGTGAGGCTCCGAGACTCTTCCAGTGAAGTCAGTGAGGAGGGTGGAGGACCACCACTCGGCACGCCCACTCTGCCCAGAAGGCTTCCGCGCAGAGAGGCGAGGAGGAGGTTGTCCGTTAAGGAATTCTTATGCTGGAGGAAATTTAGGAAACACCCACTCACGGATTCTACCAGCGACTGAGCCAGCCGCGCAAAAGGGCTGCTCAGCCAGGGAAAGACGCAACCACCCCCAAGCAGTTGCAACAGCTGGAGGTTTACACACAAGCAACCCCAATTCCCATAATACATAGGAACCTGGAATGTAAGATCCATGAACCTGGGTAAGTTGGATGTGGTCAAAAATGAGATGGCAAGAATAAATATTGACATCCTGGGCATCAGTGAACTAAAATAGACAGGAATAGGCGAATTCAGTTTGGGTAATCATCATATCTACTATTGTGGGCAAGAATCCCGTAAAAGAAATGGAGTGGCCCTCATAGTCAAGAAAAGAGTGGCAAATGCTATACTGGGATGCAATCTCAAAAATGATAGAATGATCTCGATACGAATCCAAGGCAGACCTTTTAACATCACAGTAATCCAGCGGGTGGCGCTGTGGGTAAAAGCCTCAGCGCCTAGGGCTTGCCAATCGAAAGGTCGGCGGTTCAAATCCCCGCAGCGGGGTGCGCTCCCGTTGTTTGGTCCCAGCGCCTGCCAACCTAGCAGTTCGAAAGCACCCTCGGGTGCAAGTAGATAAATAGGTACCGCTTACTAGCGGGAAGGTAAACGGCGTTTCCATGTGCGGCTCTGGCTCGCCAGAGCAGCGATGTCACGCTGGCCACGTGACCCGGAAGTGTCTCCGGACAGCGCTGGCCCCCGGCCTCTTGAGTGAGATGGGCGCACAAACCCCAGAGTCTGTCAAGACTGGCCCGTTCGGGCAGGGGTACCTTTACCTTTACCTAATCCAAGTTTATGCAACAACTACCGGTGAAGAAACTGAAACTGAATAATTTTATGAAGACTAAGAACACCTTTTAGAAACGACACCAAAGAAGGATGTTGTTCTCATTATAGGGGATTGGAATGCTAAAGTAGGGAGTCAAGAAATAAAAGGAACAACTGGCAAGTTTGGCCTTGGAATTCAAAACGAAGCAGGGCAAAGGCTAATAGAGTTCTGTCAAGAGAACAAGCTGGTCATCACAAACACTCTTTTCCAACAACACAAGAGATGACTCTACACATGGACATCATCAGATGGGCAGCATTGAAATCAGATTGATTACAGTGGTACCTCAGATTACAGACGCTTCAGGTTACAGACGCCACTAACCCAGAAATAGTACTTTAAGAACTTTGCTTCTGGATGAGAACAGAAATCGTGCTCCGGCGGTGTGGCGGCAGCAGGAGGCCCATTGGCTAAAGTGGTGCTTCAGGGTAAGAACAGTTTCAGGTTAAGAACAGACCTTCAGAACGAATTAAGTTCTTAACCCGAGGTACCACTGTATATTCTCTGCAGCCAAAGATGAAGAAGCTCTATACAATCAGCAAAAACAATACCTGGAGCTGACTGTGGCTCAGATCATCAACTTCTTATAGCAAAATTCAAGCTTAAACAGAAGAAAGTAGGGAAAACTACTGGGTCAGTAAGATACAATCTAAATCAAATGCCTTATGAATACACAGTGGAAGAGAGGAACAGGTTTAAGGATTTAGATTTGGTGGATAGAGTGCCTGGAGAACTATGGATGGAGGCTCGTAACATTATACAGGAGGCAGCAATGAAAACCATCCAATGAAAAGGAAATGTAAGAAAACAAAGTGGCTGTCCAACGAGGCCTTACAAATAGCTGGGGAGAGAAGGCAAGCAAAATGTGAGGGAGAAGGAAGGATAACAGGAAACTGAATGCAGAAACTGAATGAAAGATACAGGAAACTGAATGCAGATTTCCAAAGAATAGCAAGGAGAGACAAGAGGGCCTCCTTAAGTGAGCAATGCAAAGAAATAGAGGAAAACAGTAGAATGGGGAAAACCAGAGATCTGTTCAAGAAAATTGGAGATATGAAAGGAACATTTTGTACAAAGATTTCTATAATAAAAGACAGATGTGGAAAGGACCTAACAGAAGCAGAAGACATCAAGAAGAGGTGGCAAGAATACACAGGGGAATTATACCAGAAATATATGGATGTCTCATTGCTGACCAAACATCCTGGAGAGTGAAGTCAAATGGGCCTTAGAAAGCATTGCTAATAACAAGGCTAGTGGAAATGATGACATTCCAGCTGAACTATTTAAAATTTTAAAAGATAATGCTGTTAAGGTGCTGCACGCAATATGCCAGCAACTTTGGAAAAGCCAGCAATGGCCAGAGGATTGGAGAATATCAGTCTACATCCCAATCCCCTTTTTAAAAAAATAATTTTTATTAAATTTTCCATTTTAACAAACCAATCAAATCACATTAAGTATTCCAAATTATACAAATACATATCATATAGTCCAAATATTCTGCCAAATTATAAATTTTTGTTGGGGCTTCCCATGCTTCAAGTTCAGTGGGGTTCTAATCATCCTATGTTTCTACTGCCTTGAGTTTCCAATAGTTCTTTCTTTAAATCTTCCTGCTGTTATCCTTCCTTCTTTCATAGCCTCTGAGTTGTTTCCACAGGCGAGTTGAAATAAACGATAATGTGCTTCTGTGTGAAGTTTGTATGACTCTCCTTTTTTTTTTTGCAGCTGGTAAGTCTGTTGTTTGCAGAATGTCCTCACACACTGGTGTTTATGCCGAATCAATCCAAAAGTCCTTCTCTGGTGGCAGGTGCCATCTTCACTCAGTTCCGATGAAATAAAATCTGGGCGTTTGCTCATTAATTTTCTCAGACAGGTTGCATCAAATCTTTCTAGGGGAGATTTGCCAAATCGGACTTGAAGTACAGATATAACAACTCTTTTTTATCCCTAATGGTGGATCCCAATTAAAGAATGCGTCACATCACCCTTCTCAGAATCCGTCCAAAGTTTTTTGGTGTCTCTCCAGCGGCTAACGAGATCCTGCTTCTTTCTAATATCAATATTTGGAGAGTCTTTTATCTTCCAAACGTTTCAAAAAAAAAAAAGAAGCTTTAGTTATATAGTATTATTATTTCCACACAGTTTATATTTTCCCATCTCACTTGCTGAAAATAATGTAAACGGTTCTTCGGGGGGGGGGTTGTTAGTTATTATCGTAGTAGAAAAAGAAAAAAGTTTTATCCCCCCTCCTTTCCATTCCGTTCCAACATACCGGCTTAGATGTTATTCTTAGATGTTATCTTTCTTCTTCTCTGTCACTCTTGGCACCTTAGTGGCTGGCTTAATTGGCAGATTAATTACCCCTTCTTCGCTTGAAGTATGTCCAAGAACTTAAATCCAATTTTTTATCTTAAGAAATGGAACTAGGTGCGCTCGCGGAGACAGCATCCAGGAGATCCCAACTCCCTTGGGGGCTTTCCATCCAGTGCCCCCCCTTCTTTACGAACTCAGGGGTGGTTTGTTGGTGTGATGGCCTGTGAGTCTGATTCAGAAGCTGAACCTGAGGAGTCCCAGCCTGCACAGGGCCGGCTGAGCCGGGGCAGGGGCTTGGATCTGAAGGGCATGCACCTGTGCCGGATCCTCAGGAGCAGACACCAGGTGTATCCACTCTGGCTCCGGAGGTGATTGAGGGCCCATTGCCTGCAGGTGCGCCTCTCCCAGCCCTGTCAGGGGAAGATGAAGCTGCTCCTGGGTCCATTAACCCTCCAGCCTCTCCTGAGCTGCAGAGGCTCAGGGCAGAGAGGCGGAGGGAACTAAGTTCTCTGAGGAGGAGTGCTCGCCTTAAGGCCAGGAGAGGCGGGTCACCTGTGGGCCAGGACCGCCCCTGGCCTCAGAGGAAATAAAGGCCGGTCAGCCCAGTCCCAGGTTGCGGGAGCAATGTCGTTGGAAACTTGTTTCTGCCACCACCCAGACCTGTTCTTCCAGAGTTCCCGACCCCGCCCAGCTTCTCGCTTTGGACCCCGCTTCACCCTTGGTGGACAGTCTCCAGACCCTTGACCCAGGACCGAACTCTGACCACGCCTCACCGTAACCTCCCCCCGGGACCAGCACAGTTTGCTCCTGCCACACCCGCACTCCCCCTTCATTGGGGTGCGTTCGGGAAGAGTCAGAGGCCATGGCCGACCAGGCAGCTGTGCTGGTGGCATTAGCCCAGGAGAACCAGGCCTTGACTCACACCGTTCAGCAGCTAAGCGATGCGGTGACAGCGCTTCAGCAGCGGTTGGACACCCTACCAGCTCCTGGGGCTGACGCCCCAGCTCCTGGCAAGTACCCAGTGGCCCTGCCAGAGAAATTTGGTGGGGCTCCAGCCAGCTTTCCCATGTTCCTCACCAGGCCCAGTTGTATATTCAGGGATGAGCCCGGAGCTTCCCTGACGACTGCACCAAGGTGCACTTTTTGATCAGTTTGTTAAAGGACCAGGCGGCCAAGTGGGCATTGCCGCTGCTCAGGCAAGACTCCCCCTTGCTGACAGACTATACGGGGTTTTGCAACCATCTGGAGGCCGCTTTCGGCAACCCCCAGAAGGGGAGTCAAGCCAACCGGGCAATTAGGCGGTTGAAAAAGGGCGGTTGGGCACCGCGGATGAGACTGCATCTTCCCTTGGTATAACCCAGGGGGTTGGACTCGATGGCCCTTGTGGTCTCTTCCAACTCTATGATTCTATGATTCTATGATTCTATTGTCGGCCATCTTCCGTGGTGCCCCTAGCGGAGCCTGTCTACATCCCAATCCCAAAGAAGGGCAGTGCCAAAGAATGATCCAACTACCGCACAATTGTGCTCATTTCACATGCTAGCAAGGTTATGCTTCAAATTCTACAAGGCAGGCTTAAGCAGTATGTGGACCGAGAACTCCCAGAAGTGCAAGCTGGATTTTGTTTTTGTTTTTTTATAATCATATTTATTAAAATTTCCAATAATAACAGAATAGGAAAATAAGAAAGATAAAGGAAAGAAAGAAAAAGAGAAACTAATTTAGACCCTTCTTTTCATAACCTTCTTTCTGGGACTTCCTCCTTCCCCTCCCGATTGTATTCCCCTTTATCTAAGTTGGTTCCACAAGTTCTCATCCCCAATTAAACCTAATATATTATACTCATAAACCAATTTAAATTTACACCATCTTAGCATCACTCCTCGTCTTATAATAGAACAAAATTTTCCCCAAGATCCGCTCTCATTCCTTCCACGAGTTCCCCCTTTCTAAAAAAAAGAAAAAACAGAAACGTAAAATATCAAAGTTATAAAGAATATAAAATAGAAAGTATAGAGAAATTCAAAAAGTTGGTTACAAAGCCTTTGGATTCTAATGTTCCCCCTCCCTTCCCCGGTTTTGATTCCCCATGTCCATTTGTCTGTATGTTGTCGGCCTGGAGATCTTAAGTCCACAGCCAAATTTATCTCAGTCCATCATGCTGTTTTCTTCGGATTTGGATGTCTTAATGATGTTTAACTTCGAAAATCCAATCTAATAGAGGCCTTTAATTTTCTTTAATCTTTTGTTGCTCCTCCCATTATTCTTTCCGTGTCGTATTCAGTCATCTACTCTTTTATTTCTTGGTTTCTCAGGTTTCTGTCTTGTTCAGCTGTCAAAACATTCTTGTTCCAAAATTTAACGTCTCTACAGAGGTTTGTTATTCAGGGACACAGACTTACGTCCAGTTCCTTTCTTGCTTCAATAGAAGATTCTATTGTGTTATAGTCACCTCTGTAGACAAAATAATATTTCAGTTCTGCAGCTTTCCCAGGAGATAAGACCTTTGCACATCCCAGAGTAGTTTTCCACATACGGCACTTGTAATGTCCCGAATCCCCTCTAGAGGGATTACAATAACTTTGTATCCTCTAATCCAAAAGTCAATTTGTTGTTTCTTTTTCCCAACAGTTTATATCCATATTTATATCAAATTGTAACAAAATTAACCAGCAAAGAACTTGTAGCAAAGTCCTCTTTATAATTTCCAGTTTTGACAGCTCCTTTGACAGCTGTCAAAATCTCCATCTCTCTTCGCCAGGCTGTCCGAATCGCCCCGGTTCCCAGGGGGGGGTTGCTTTTTCCTCACCCTCGACTCCTCTCCTCCAGCACAGTTCTTATAATTCACATCGTGGAGTTGGTAATTTTTATCATCAATAAGCTTCTGAATAGATCTTGGTTTCTCAGTCCTTGTTTTAGCATGTTTACAATCAGGGAGGGGACTGACTTCCTTTTTTGGATCCCCTCCCGCTCGTGCCAAATCCGGAAAAAAAATTCTTTTTTCCTCCTTTTAAACCCGGTTGCCCAATTACTCACGGGTTGTTGATCAATTGTCCGAATTTCCTTTGGAAGAAGCCAGCGCTCTCCGCCGAATGGCATGCGGCTGCGCCCGGCAGGGGAAGCGGAGGACTCAAAGCACCACGCTACTCCCCGGCGCCCGATCCGTAGCCTTTAAAAAGGCTCTTTCACAAGCCGGGAGAGCGATAACGGTGCCAGCCGAGTCACCATGTCCACGGGATCCGTTCCCGTGGTTTCTAAGGGTCCCCGCGTCGCCGGCGCGGTAGGACCCAGCCCCTGCCGAGCAGACTCCCTCCGGAGCTCGGAGGGAGTCTGCCATTCGGCGATGGCGCCAACCCGGAAGTCCTCCAGAAGTGCAAGCTGGATTTTGAAGGGGCAGAGGAACCAGAGACCAAACTGCAAACATGTGCTGGATTGTGGAGAAAGCTAGAGAGTTCCAGAAAAACATCTACTTCTGTTTCATTGACTACGCAAAAGCCTTTGGTAGATTTGTAATTTGGGGAACTGGGTTCACGTCTCCGCTCCTCCACATGCAGCTGCTGGGTGACATTGGGCTAGTCACACTTCTTTGAAGTCTCTCAGCCCCACTCACCTCACAGAGTGTTTGTTGTGGGGGAGGAAGGGAAAGGAGAATGTTAGCCACTTTGAGACACCTTAGGGTAGTGATAAAGCAAGATATCAAATCGAAACTCTACTTCTCTTCTTCAACCACAGCAAACTATGGCAAGTTCTTAAAGAAACGGGAGTGCCCGATCACCTCATGTGCCTCCTGAGAAACCTAGACAGCATCTTAAAAAGCAGAGACATCACCTTGTCAACAAAGGTCCTTATAGTTAAAGCTATGGTTTTCCCAGTAGTGATGTATGGAAGTGAGAGCTGGACTATAAAGAAGGCTGACCACCAAAGAATTGATGCTTTTGAATTCTGGTGCTGGAGGAGACTCTTGAGAGTCCCATGGACTGCAAGAAGATCAAACCTATCCATTCTGAAGGAGATCAGCCCTGAGTGCTCACTGGAAGGACAGATCCTGAAGCTGAGATTCCAATACTTTGGCCACCTCATGAGAAGAGAAGACACCCTGGAAAAGACCCTGATGTTGGGAAAGATGGAGGGCACAAGGAGAAGGGGACGACAGAGGACGAGATGGTTGGACAGTGGTCTTGAAGCTACCAGCATGACTTTGAACAAACTGCGGGAGGCAGTGGAAGACAGGAGTGCCTGGCGTGCTCTGGTCCATGGGGTCTGACACGACTAAACAACATGGGGTCAGACATGACTAAACAACAACAACAACTTGTGTTCCCACAATCATATGTAATCTTGACTTTAAGAAAGCCAAATTTCATAAAACTTAGGGAAGTGCTGGGTGAGATCCCATGGACAGTAATACTAAAAGGAAAGGGAGTTCATGATGGCTGGGAGTTTGTTAAGAGGGAGATAGTAAAAGCACAATGTCAGGCAATACCAATGAGACGGAAACATGGAAGGTGCCTAAAGAAGCCAGGGTGGCTATCTAAAGAACTTTTAACTGAGTTAAGATTAAAAAAGGATGTGTACAAAAAATGGAAAAGGGGGGAAACCACCAAAGAGGAATTCAAACAAATAGCCAGCATGTGTAGACACAAAGTCAGAAAAGCTAAAGCACAGAATGAACTCAGGCTGGCTAGAGAGGTTAAAAGCAACAAAAAAGGCTTTTATGGGTATGTTCGTAGCAAAAGGAAGAACAAAGAAACAGTGGGGTCACTCAGAGGAGAAGATGGTGACATGCAAACAGGGGACACAAAAAGGGCTGAACTCCTCAATGCCTTCTTTGCCTCAGTCTTCTCCGATAAAGAAAACAATGCCCGACCTGAAGAATTTGGAGCAAATGATTCAGCAAAGGAAACACAGCCCAGAATAACTAAGGAGATAGTACAAGAATACTTGGCTAGTTTAGATGTATTCAAGTCTCCAGGGCCAGATGAACTGCATCCAAGAGTATTAAAAGCACTGGCAGATGTGATCTCAGAACCACTGGCAGTCATCTTTGAGAATTCCTGGAGAACAGGCAAAGTCCCGGCAGACTGGAGGAGGGCAAATGTTGTCCCTATTTTCAAAAAGGGGAAAAGAGAGGACCCAAATAATTACCGCCCAGTCAGTCTGACATCAATACCAGGGAAGATTCTGGAGCAGATCATTAAGCAAACAGTCTGTGAGCACCTAGAAAGGAATGCTATGATCACCAATAGTCAGCATGGATTTCTGAAAAATAAGTCATGTCAGACTAACCTTATCTTGTTTTTTGACAGAATTACAAGCCTGGTAGATGAAGGGAATGCAGTGGATTTCAGCAAGGCATGATTTCAGCAAGGCATTTGACAAGGTGCCCCATGACATTCTTGTAAAGAAGCTGGTAAAATGCGGTTTGACTATGCTACCACTCAGTGGATTTGTAACTGGCTGACTGACCGAACCCAAAGCGTTCTCATCAATGGTTCCTCTTCATCCTGGAGAAGAGTGACTAGTGGGGTGCCACAGGGTTCTGTCTTGGGCTCGGTCTTATTCAACATCTTTATCAACGACTTGGATGATGGACTCAAGGGCATCCTGATCAAATTTGCAGATGACACCAAACTGGGAGGGGTGGCTAACACCCCAGAGGACAG
Organism: Podarcis vaucheri; assembly: GCF_965113315.1. Lineage (NCBI taxonomy): Eukaryota > Metazoa > Chordata > Lepidosauria > Squamata > Lacertidae > Podarcis > Podarcis vaucheri. The sequence continues at coordinate 112,755,877 of NC_138762.1, forward strand.
GATCACACTTCAAAACGACCTTGACAGATTAGAGAACTGGGCAAAAACAAACAAGATGAATTTTAACAGGGAGAAAAGTAAAGTGTTGCACTTGGGCAAAAAAATCGAGAGGCACAAATACAAGATGGGTGACACCTGGCTTGAGAGCAGTACATGTGAAAAAGGATCTAGGAGTCTTGGTTGACCACAAACTTGACATGAGGCAACAGTGTGACGCGGCAGCTAAAAAAGCCAATGCAATTCTGGGCTGCATCAATAGGAGTATAGCATCTAGATCAAGGGAAGTAATAGTGCCACTGTACTCTGCTCTGGTCAGACCTCACCTGGAGTACTGTGTCCAGTTCTGGGCACCACAATTCAAGAAGGACACTGACAAACTGGAACGTGTCCAGAGGAGGGCAACCAAAATGGTCAAAGGCCTGGAAACGATGCCTTATGAGGAACGGCTAAGGGAGCTGGGCATGTTTAACCTGGAGAAGAGGAGGTTAAGGGGTGATATGATAGCCATGTTCAAATATATAAAAGGATGTCACATAGAGGAGGGAGAAAGGTTGTTTTCTGCTGCTCCAGAGAAGCGGACACAGAGCAATGGATCCAAACTACAAGAAAGAAGATTCCACCTAAACATTAGGAAGAACTTCCTGGCAGTAAGAGCCGTTTGACAGTGGAAATTGCTGCCAAGGAGTGTGGTGGAGTCTCCTACTTTGGAGGTCTTTAAGCAGAGGCTTGACTGTTAGTTTCAGCTCTCTTCACTGTGCAGCAAAGTGCTTGTCACAAGACAATGTTTACATTCCACAGTCAGTACTGTTGGGTTTTCCCACGGGAATGGGAAGCTGGATGTGACGTACACTGGTTTCCTGTTTTTCACTGATCTCTCGGTGTTCTTCATTCCAAGGAAAAAGGACGGTTGCTTCTCTGCTCCCGCAGAGGCAAGATGCATGTTTGTAATTTCTCAACAATGAACTGAAAATAAAGCAACTTTAAGCATGTGGCACGTACTGTTCATCATTCCGTTGTGCACAGGACTCTGCAATAACAACATTATGGTTATCGGGCCCAGAAAGACGTAAATCAAACTGAAGAATGCCGGCAGAGGTACAGAGAAACGGATCGCGTTATCTGCTCTGCGCGTCAAGTTTGATTGATGAAGGTATGTGCTCATGCTCCGGAGCAGCCTGCCAGCTTATAATTTATAGCTTTATGGCTGGACTTTGTACTTTTAAAGCCGTTTTGCCGCGATATAGGCTAAGGCACAAGCTCACAGCTTGGATGGCTGGAAAAGTGAAAGTACTTTTTACAAGTGCTTTTGGAAGCAGGACTGTGACGTAGCTTGATTAAAGCAGCAGAGATGGCTGAAGCAAAGCTGGTTGAAGCTTTTGGGATTCCTAAGCTCAATAAGAAAAATTACACGGACTGGGTGCAGTATGCAGAGGCAATTCTGCGGAAAGAAGGTCTGTTTAATGTTATTACAGACAACCCCCCAGCTCCAATTACAGCTGATTGGACTGCTAAGGATTCCAAAGCAAGGGGAACACTTACATTGATAGTATCCCCAGAAGAGCTCTGTTTGTTGCGTGGAAAGACCACAGCCAAAGAAATTTGGAACACGTTAAGAGAAGCTCACTTGAGGACAGAAGCTGGTTCCTCAATGTACTACTATGCCAAGCTGCATGGTATGGCTCTTGCTGAAGGTGGAGATGTACGTAAACACCTGATGGACATGCAGAATCTGAGACATGAGTTGCAACAGAGAGGACTCAACTTTCCAGAGGCTGTGTATTCCTTCATGATACTACATTCTTTGGGTCCAAGTTGGGAGTCCGTTGCCACTCAGATTGCTGTTCAACCAACTGCTCAGCTCACAGTAGCCTATGTTACTGCCGTGATCCAGAATGAAGCAGATCGCCGGGGTGCTAGCTGCATGGATAAGGGGGAGTCTTCACAGACGTCATCCCAGAGTGCAGTGGAACCACCAGAGGGTGCCAAAGCTTTGAAGGCAGTGAAATGCTACTCGTGTGGACGTCTAGGCCATATGAAGAGGGAATGCAAATATCCCAAGGCCAAGACAGAGCAGCGCAGCGAAAGTTCATCGCGTGGAAAAGGCCAAAGCAAAGGCAAAGGTCCGGTGTCCAGGACAACGCAGCACAAGGCAATGGTCTCACGCTTCACTCCAAAGGTTGCAAAGGTCCAGAAGACGTCTAGATCTTTCTTCGTTGTTGATTCAGCAGCTACCCACCACATGTGCAACGATAAGAGACTGTTCGTGTCTTTTACACCGCAGGAAGGTGCGATTCCCCAGGTGGATGACCACACGATCCCCAGTCAAGGCTACGGAACTGTTGTTCTTCACAGTTTGGACTTATCAATACAGGATGTACTTTACGTTCCAGATGCCACACACAATCTTCTAAGTGTGATGCAGCTGAATGAACGGAACATTGACGTTTCCTTCAAGAACAAGAAATGCACCATCACAAAGAAAGACGATTATGTATTGCATGCTGAATGTGTTGATCGTTTGTTTGTTTTGTATTATGATGATGTTGTGCAGAATGAGACTTGTTGCATTGCAGGTTCTAACAAAAGTTTGCATGCAGGATGTATTCATGATTTTCACAGGAAATTTGGTCATTTGCATTTTGAGGCAGTATCAAAAATGCCTGCCTTGGTTGAAGGTATGACTATTAAACCCTGCAGGTACCACATGAAGTGCAAGGCATGCACAGCAAACAAGGTGAAAATGGCTGCGAAAGGTAAGGTGTCTAGTAGGCAAGCTACAGAACCATACCAGATTGTTCATGCTGATTTAGTTGGTCCACTATCGCCCTCTTTGGGTGGCAATAGGTTCTTCATGGTTCTCATTGATGCATTTTCCAGGTATATTTACGTGTACAATCTCAAGCAGAAATCAGAGGCTTTTCCAAGGTTCAAGGAATTCTGTGCTTGGTTGGAAAATGTGCATGGTAAGAAGATAAAAATTCTTTTCACAGATCGCGGGGGAGAATTCACTTCTCAGCAGTTTGAAGCTTTTCTGACTGAGAAAGGAATTCAACACGATTTGTCCAGTCCTCGCTCGCCATGGCAGAATGGACTTTGCGAAAGGGCAAATCAAACATTGCTTCAAGGGTTAAAAACCTTGCTGCATGATGCCAATCTTCCAGAGAGTTATTGGGCCGAAGCTCTCTCGTGTTTTGTTTACAGTTACAATCGCAGGTTATCTTCAGCGATTGGTTGTACCCCGTATGAGAAGATGTTTGGCAAGAAACCATACATCAAACACATGAAAATTTTTGGTTCTGATATGTGGATTCATTCACCACAAAGCTCCAAGTTAGGCAAACGTGGTTTGCATGGTATCTTTCTAGGTTATCAGAAAGGTTCTTACAGAATAATGATGACTGACTCTAAGACTATTAAGCTCACAAGAAGTGTTGAGTACAATGCCAAGTGGGGGGAGAACGTGGGAATTTTCCAATGTTATCCTGATGACAGTGATGAGACTGAGGATAAGCAAAAGCCACAACAACCCACACCCACTGATGAAGGTTCTGATTCTGAGTCTGAAACTGAATCGGATAATTAAGAGGATTTCAAGAGTGCGAAAGCCTCTATGCGACCCTCTGAAAGCTCTGATCAGGAATTGGAAGAACCATTGTTCACAATAGGTCACTTTTCTCCCAAGAAGGAAGAGGAGAGTGTTGAAGACCAAAGGCTGATTCGCAGGTCACAAAGAGCCACTAAAGGCAGACCTCCAAAGAGATTTGCTGATGAATTTGCTAAGACAGCAGTAGCAGCTGTTAAAAGCTCCAAGAAGGTATTTGAACCTTCAAGTTTCCAAGAAATCCAGGATTTGGATTCTAAGGAAGCTGAGCCATGGTTAAATGCCATGAAGGCTGAGCTTGATTCCTTAGAAAGGAACAAAACTTGGGAGCTAGTTCCAGTAGTTCCAGGAATGAAACTGCTTGGAAGCAAATGGGTCTTCAAAGCGAAGACTGATCAAAATGGCAAGATAGTCAGACACAAAGCCAGATTGGTAGCCAGAGGTTTTGCACAGGTACCAGGTGAAGACTATCACGAGACCTACTCACCCACGGTGAGATATGAGAGCATAAGGCTTATGCTCAAGCTAGCTGCAGAGGAGAATCTACACATTAGTCACCACGATGTGAATACAGCGTTTTTGTACGGATCTCTAGGTGAATCACTTTATATGCTTCCACCTGATGGCGTACAGGTAAAACAGGGATTTGTTTGTGCTCTGAAGAAGTCCCTTTATGGTCTCAAACAAAGTGCACGGTGTTGGCACACAAAACTCACTGAAGCGTTGTTTTCTCTAGGTTTTCAGCAAGGGAAAGCTGATCCATGTGTGTTTGTCAAAGAGGAGGGGCAAAAGAAGCTGTACTGTTTGTTTTATGTTGATGATATTTTATTCTTTTGGAAAGATGTTACAATGTACAATAACGCCCTAGCTCAACTGAAAGAGCACTTTGACATGAAAGATCTTGGTGAGGTAAACAACTACCTATCTCTGGAAATAGAGAAAGATCAAAGTGGTAACATTCTAGTACACCAGTCAAGGAAAATTGCTGATGTGTTAAGCAAACTAAACCTGATGGATGCTAACCCTGTAGACACACCGATGACAACAGGTTATCAGGTAGAAGACACTGAAGAAGCATTTTCTGACACTACACTGTACAGAAGTGTGCTAGGCTAGCTAAACTTCATTGCCAGATGTTCAAGACCTGACATTGCTGTTAGCTGTAATTTGCTAAGCAGACAAGTTAACAATCCTACTGTTAAGGATTGGAAAGCTCTGAAACGCATAGCACGCTATTTGAAAGGCACTATGCATTACAGACTGAGATTTAACAATCAGAAGTCTGGTGGTCTTGAGATTTTTGCAGATGCAAGTTTTGGAAGTGACACTGCAGACAGGAAAAGTACGTCTGGAGTTTGCTACATGTACAATCAGGGTCTATTTGATTGGTCATGCAAGAAGCAAACAACAATTAGCTTAAGTACTTGTGAAGCTGAACTGAATGCACTGTCTTATTCACTTAAGGATTGTGAATGGTTGTTACAATTGTGCAAAGACATGAAAATTCCTGTCAAATGTCCAATCCAGGTTTACCAGGACAACAAAGCATGTTTGGCTTTGCTGAATTCGGAAGGTTGTAAGCAAACCACGAAGCACTTGCAATTGAAGTTGCAACATGCTAGGGAACATATTCAGAAGGGACTCGTAACGGTGTCCTATATGCCAGGTAATGAAATTCCTGCTGATGTATTGTCCAAGATTGTGTCAAGGGATCAACACTGTACCTATGTACAGAAGTTGGGTTTGTACTGATATTGTACGAACACGCTGCCCAGTGATGTTCACAGAAAGGGGGAGGATGTTAGTTTCAGCTCTCTTCACTGTGCAGCAAAGTGCTTGTCACAAGACAATGTTTACATTCCACAGTCAGTACTGTTGGGTTTTCCCACGGGAATGGGAAGCTGGATGTGACGTACACTGGTTTCCTGTTTTTCACTGATCTCTCGGTGTTCTTCATTCCGAGGAAAAAGGACGGTTGCTTCTCTGCTCCCGCAGAGGCAAGATGCATGTTTGTAATTTCTCAACAATGAACTGAAAATAAAGCAACTTTAAGCATGTGGCACGTACTGTTCATCATTCCGTTGTGCACAGGACTCTGCAATAACAACATTGACAACCATATGTCAGGAGTGCTCTGATGGTGTTTCCTGCTTGGCAGGGGGTTGGACTCGATGGCCCTTGTGGTTTCTTCCAACTCTATGATTCTATGATTCTATTCTATGATTCTATAATTACACCTGTATGCAGCACTTTCTGACTAACAAAGCGATGGCCCATTTCACACTTCTGCTTCTGGAAGCGAAAGAGGGAGTCGCTTAGGGAAGAGAGCCAATGGAGAACATCTTGCCCAAGGACCTCCCAAAATCTGGAACTAGCACATTTTGGTGTTAAGAACTGGACTTTGAACAGTTTATTCGCATTTTTATATTCACTTATTTAGTGGAAATATTGTAACAAACTTAGATTACCCCATTGTATCACTAATTAGAGTTAATATGCATGGACTTGGTGACCATAAAAATGTGTCGCTTGTGCTTAATTGGAAGGGAAAGGGAGATAGATGCAAGTGCTAAAGAATTAGAGTTCAATTAACTTAAAAGTCTTCTAGGCATTATAAATGCCATCTGCCATGTCAGGCTCTGCACCCTGGCAAAAGAACTTCATGATACCTTCAGAATCAATAACAAATAAACCCTGTGATATGCTTAACAGCTCAATGGAGGGCATCCTTTGCCCTTCCCAGATATCAAGATCAGGCCTTTGGAAGTAAAGGATACTTTGGTACAAATGCTGACTAATCTCTTTAAAATTAAGCCTTTCTAGTAGCAAAGCAGTTCTGTTGAACAAGGTGACATCTATTACCCAGTCAGATCTCAAGTGCATATTTCTCATACCTTGTTAATTAAGCAGTTCAGGAGATAGAATTTTATATGCATCAAGCGAATTATTTACTTTTCATACCTCTGAGCATGTAGATTCACTGCACTGATGCGCATTGCTAATGTTTTGATCTGTGATACATTTGTAGTGGTCCTCTCTGAAGACTTTGCCCTTTTGCAAACTTCTGCAATTGCAAAGCAGGTGGATTTAGGACTGAGGTGGCATGGGCATGTGTTAGGATACAAGCCTCAGGACCGCTCATCTCTGGGTCTCCTTCACACACCCATGGACAGGTGGGGCCAAGGTGCTATCCCACATGGCTATAGTATAGGTGTGGATGCCATAGACACGTCTCTGTGGCGCAACAACCAGGAGGAACAAGGGAAGTAGCTTCCAGGCCATTGACGTTTATGTGCAGAGGGATGGACAGCACCGAGGGTGAACTTCCTTCATTACCTACATGAATAAATGCATGTTAATGTTGTTTGTTATTATTTATATGATGAATGTGTTGTTTTTTCCATGTGTTATATTAGACAATATATTAATGTATTATGTGACACACACACACACACACATTTTTGTCCCTGGAATCAAATAGAGTTGGAAGGGACCTAAGGATCATCTAGCCCAACCCCCTGCAATGCAGGAAATTCAGATAAAGATCGCAGGCAATGGCCATCCAACGTCTTCTTAAAAACCTCCAAGGAAGGAGAGTCCACAACTTCAGAGGGAGCCCATTCCAATGTTGAACAGCTCTTACCATCAGAAAGTTCTTCCTGATGTTTAGTCAGAATCTCCTTTCTTGTAACTTGAAGCCAAGGGTTTGGGTCCTACCCTCCAGAGCTGGAGAAAACAAGCGTGTGTTTGTGTGCATTTAGTGTAAGTGACTTGGACTTTGGGTGACAAGCAACTAAGTTTAAAATAAATTTAAAATTAAATGTACAAGTAGGTCCCAATCATGGGTCACAGTTCACATTAAAGGTGCTAGTATGAGACGTAACATGATGACTATCTTCACTGGCAATATACTGCTGCTTACCAACCCAATCTCTGAACAGCATGAGATTCCAGGGGTCCCAGGGTCTGTGTTTCCTTTTGGGAATGAGGCCCAGCAGAAACTGTGACATCTTTTTGGTACATGGCTTTTTGACACATATATACAACCTGAGCCTATGATGGAGGGGTTCACAATGTTAACCCTCCAAGAAGGTCTTGCTCCTGCCATAGGGGCAGCCTTGGATTCCTGGACAGAAACCAACCATCATGCTCTAATCCTTTCCCCCAGATGTCCAACCTGCAACCTGCAACCTTTTCCCCCTTTGGGTCACATCACAGCCAACCCTCCTAAGGAATTCTGAGCTGCAGGGACGGTTCCCCTTTGCTTAATGGCTCAACCGCCAGGCGATTGTCTCTTTAAGAAACTGGCCTGTCTTATAGTTTAATCATTGGATCCAAGGGCTCAGGAGAATAGATTAAAGATTTAATTTTAACATTCCACTGCAGGGGTGTCCTACTTCCAAGAGACTGCAATCTACTCCCACTATAAATAAACTGGCAGTGATCTACCCATTGGATTGACCAGAGTTGTTGAGATCAGAGTTGAGCTGGGGGGGGGGCAATCACTGGAGATCACACAATCGACCAAGATCGACCCATAGATAGCAATCGACCTGTTGGACACCCCTGCTCTAATGGATCCAGGAATTTAGGGGAGTCTGGCACCCACAAACTCTTAATATTATTTGAGCCTCAGCATCTGAAAGAAAAAATAGACTGATCTTATTGCTATGACTATAATAAAAACCATTTATTATATTTACTCTGCCCATTGGACTGGCTTGTCCAACTGCTTTGACCTTAATTATTTTATTATCCTGTGTTTAGCTCAAACATCTAATCTTCCCTGTCCAATCTTCAATAAAACAATGACCAAGACAATGATTTCCCTAAGAAGCCATTGCCATGAGTTTGATATTCTGGGTTCCCCGTTTTCAGGAGTGCATGGAATGTAAGGAGTGAGTGCCATGTTCAAATCAGTGTATTTTGGGGCTGGCAGCAGAGAATTTATTCTAGAACAGGCATGTCCAACACCTCGATCATGATCGACTCATGGATCACAGGACTGATTTTCGTCGATCGCAGGCTGAGAAAGAAAAGCCTTTCTCTGCAGCCTCGGATGCAGTCTCGTGCAAGCCTGAGCTCCTCCTCCTCCAGCCAAGGAAGACAGCTTAGCTTCCTTCCCTGTCTCCTGCTCTGCACTGCACTGCACTGGGGGGGGGGGGGTAGAGCGCCAGCGGGGGGTTGAGAGGCATGCAGTGCCTTGAGGGAGGGCTGGGGGTGGGGGGTGGGGTGTTTCCGCAGGGCATTAACTTAGGGGTGGGAGTGAAAACATGATTGGACTCAAAACGAAAAGCTCCCTGCCTGCTTGCCCAGTAGAAAGGAATAAAAAAGGAGGCCCCCCCCTAAACAGCGAGGAAGGCAAAGAACAAAACACCTGGAAAAAAGCCCCCTTAGCGCTCCATGAGTTTAAGCGAGGGAAAGGCTTTAAGGCAACAGAAGGAGAAAGACTGAGGTGGGGGGGGAGGGAGGGAGAGAGAGAAGGAGAATCACGGAGCAAGGAAGGAAGCAACTCGGAAGGGAAAAAGCTAGCACACACAGAGAGAGAAGCTGGTTCCTCAGATTGGTGTAAACTAATATAAAAACATAGTTCGACTTTTCTCACTTCTTTAGTTAATTGTCCATCTAGTAACTATTTGGATCTGTCATGATGATATCCAAACATAACTACTGCATCTGTGAAATAAAGATGCATTTAGAATCATAGAATCATAGAGTTGGAAGAGACCACAAGGGCCATCGAGTCCAACCCCCTGCCAAGCAGGAAACACCATCAGAACACTCCTGACATATGGTTGTCAAGCCTCTGCTTAAAGACCTCCAAAGTAGGAGACTCCACCACACTCCTTGGCAGCAAATTCCACTGTCGAACAGCTCTTACTGTCAGGAAGTTCTTCCTAATGTTTAGGTGGAATCTTCTTTCTTGTAGTTTGGATCCATTGCTCCGTGTCCGCTTCTCTGGAGCAGCAGAAAACAACCTTTCTCCCTCCTCCATGTGACATCCTTTTATATATTTGAACATGGCTATCATATCACCCCTTAACCTCCTCTTCTCCAGGCTAAACATGCCCAGCTCCCTTAGCCGTTCCTCATAAGGCATCGTTTCCAGGCCTTTGACTGGAAACGATGCCTTATTTACTTGTAAACTTAAATAGCAAAATTCAAGCTTAAACTGAAGAAAGTAGGAAAAACCACTGGACAGGTAAGATACAATCTAAACCAAATCCCTTATGAATACACAGTGGAAGTGAGGAACAGGTTTAAGGATTTAGATTTGCTGGACAGAGTGCCTGAAGAACTATGGGTGGAGGCTCGCAACATTATACAGGAGGCAGCAACTAAAACCATCCCAATGAAAAAGAAATGCAAGAAAGTAAAGTGGCTGTCCAACGAGGCCTTACAAATAGCGGAGGAGAGAAGGCAAGCAAAATGCGAGGGAGATAATGAAAGATACAAGAAATTGAATGCAGATTTCCAAAGAATAGCAAGGAGAGACAAGAAGGCCTTCTTAAACGAGCAATGCAAAGAAATAGAGGAAAGCAACAGAATGGGAAAAACCAGTGATCTGTTCAAGGAAATCAGAAATATGAAAGGAACATTTCGTACAAAGATTACCATAATAAAAGACAAAAGTGGTAAAGACCTAACTGAAGCAGAAGACATCAAGAAGAGGTGGCAAGAATACACAGAGGAATTATACCAGAAAGATATGGATGTCTCATACACCCCAGGTAGTGTGGTTGCTGACCTTGAGCCAGACATCCTGGAGAGTGAAGTCAAATGGGCCTTAGAAAGCACTGCAAATAACAAGGCCAGTGGAAGTGATGGTATTCCAGCTGAACTGTTTAAAATTTTAAAAGATGATGCTGTTAAGGTGATACACTCAATATGCCAGCAAGTTTGGAAAACTCAGCAGTGGCCAGAGGATTGGAGATCAGTCTACATCCCAATCCCAAAGAAAGGCAGTGCCAAAGAATGCTCCAACTACCGCACAATTGCACTCATTTCACACGCTAGCAAGGTTATGCTTAAAAATCTACAAGGAAGGCTCAAGCAGTATCTGGACCGAGAACTCCCAGAAGTGCAAGCTGGATTTAGAAGGGGCAGAGGAACCAGAGACCAAATTGCAAACATGCGCTGGATTATGGAGAAAGCTAGAGAGTTCCAGAAAGACATCTACTTCTGCTTCATTGACTATGCAAAAGCCTTTGACTGTGTTGACCACAGCAAACTATGGCAAGTTCTTAAAGAAATGGGAGTGCCTGATCACCTCATCTGTCTCCTGAGAAATCTCTATGTGGGACAAGAAGCTACAGTTAGAACTGGATATGGAACAACTGATTGGTTCCAAATTGGGAAAGGAGTACGGCAAGGCTGTATATTGTCTCCCTGCTTATTTAACTTATATGCAGAATTCATCATGCGAAAGGCTGGGCTGGATGAATCCCAAGCCGGAATTAAGATTGCTGGAAGAAATATCAACAACCTCAGATATGCAGTTGACACAACCTTGATGGCAGAAAGTGAAGAGGAATTAAAGAACCTTTTAATGAGGGTGAAAGAGGAGAGCGCAAAATATGGTCTGAAGCTCAACATCAAAAAAACGAAGATCATGGCCACTGGTCCCATCACCTCCTGGCAAATAAAAGGGGAAGAAATGGAGGCAGTGAGAGATTTTACTTTCTTGGGCTCCATGATCAGTGCAGATGGTGACAGCAGCCACGAAATTAAAAGACGCCTGCTCCTTGGGAGAAAAGCGATGGCAAACCTAGACAACATCTTAAAAAGCAGAGACATCACCTTGCCAACAAAGGTCCGTATAGTAAAAGCCACGGTTTTCCCAGTAGTGATGTATGGAAGTGAGAGCTGGACCATAAAGAAGGCTGCTCGCCGAAGAATTGATGCTTTTGAATTATGGTGCTGGAGGAGACTCTTGAGAGTCCCATGGACTGCAAGAAGATCAAACCTCTCCATTCTGAAGGAAATCAGCCCTGAGCGCTCACTGGAAGGACAGATCGTGAAGCTGAGGCTCCAATACTTTGGCCACCTCATGAGAAGAGAAGACTCCCTGGAAAAGACCCAGGGATGTTGGGAAAGATGGAGGGCACAAGAAGAAGGGGATGACGGAGGACGAGATGGTTGGATAGTGTTCTCGAAGCTACCAGCATGAGTTTGATGAAACTGCGGGAGGCAGTGGAGGACAGAAGTGCCTGGCGTGTTCTGCTCCATGGGGTCACGAAGAGTTGGACACGACTAAACGACTAAACAACAACAAAACTTAAATGACTTCAGAGGGTGGTAGATCACTGCCAGTTTTTGATCATTGTTAGTAGATAGCAGCCTACTTGAAGTTGGACATGCCCGTTTCAGAGAAGGGGTTTTCCTCAGAACTGCAGCAAGGGAAGAAAGGGTTAGATCCCTGTGTGTGCCTGCTGTGACCCCAACAGAAAAACCTGGACATTAAAGGCAAATACATACACATATACACATACACATAAGATCCAAGTCACATCTAGTCTGGCTTTCGGCAGAGTGGAGCCGCGCACCATGTAGCTAGACAGCGGAGGCTGATCCACCAAAGAGGCATCTTTGGCAAACAAGTTCAGGGCTGAGTTTTGTTAATGCGTGTTTAAAACTAGGATGTATAAAAGTCCTGCTGCACATTTTCCATTTAATTAATTTAATAATAATAATAATAATTTATTTATACCCCACCCACTCTGGGCTTCTTCCAACAAAATACGAAAATACAATAACCTGTTAAACATTAAAAGCTTCCCTAAACAGGGCTGCCTTCAGATGTCTTCTGAAAGTTTGGTAGTTATTTTTCTCTACCGAGAAGGCCCTCTGCCTGGTTTGCTGTAACTTGGCTTCTCACAGGGAGGGAACCGCCAGAAGGCCCTCGGCGCTGGACCTCAGTGTCCCAGCAGAACAATGGAGGTGGAGACGCTCCTTCAGGTATATTGGACCAAGGCTGTTTAGGGCTTTAAAGGTCAGCACTAACACTTTGAATTGTGCTCGGAAACGTACTGGGAGCCAGTGTAGGTCTTTCAAGACTGGTGTTATATGGTCTCAGCGGCCGCTCCCAGTCACCAGTCTAGCTGCTGCATTCTGGATTAGTTGTAGTTTCTGTGGGAATGTTCCCCCCCCCCATAATATTTTTTATTAATTTTTAGCGTACAATTTTTTAAAAGACATACCACACAAATTATTATACATATGTCCTTGTTTGGACTTCCTTCAGCATCTCTCATAGTCTTCCGTCTTGATTATTTCTCCTGCAATTCTTAACTTAATATTGCCTTTACCTTTTCTAACAAATCATTTCTCCCTTTCCATTTTTATAATGTTTCTTAAATTACTCCTCACAGAACTTCTTGTAGTCCTACAAACGTAATCTGATCATCACAAATACTTTTCAAATACTCAGTAAATTTAGTCCAGTCTTCGGTAAACCTCTGGCCCCGCCAGCCTTGGATCCTTCCTGTTAGCTTGTCTAATTCTGTGTAGTCCATCAATTTCATCCTCCATTCCTCTAATGTTGGTAGTTCTTCTTGCTTCCATTTTTGGGCCAATAATATTTCTGTGGGAATGTTCAGGGATGCAGGAGAGGATATATTGTCTGATTATATCCTTATCCAACTTGTGTTAACAAGTTCCACAATTTCAGCAGAGTAACATTCCCCTTATTTTAAACTTTGCAACGGATGCGTTTGTTCAGGCTCGCTAAAGCCTCTATAATAACTCTTCTGGTATTTCCCCCTTATTCCCTCATAAAATATAAGAGACAACACAGTCTTTTACAAAAGTATAAAAAGAGTTTACTCACATTCTGTTCACAATCAGATCCCAGAAGGCAGACTTAGCTTAATGAAGTAACATACACTTGGAATCTATCTCATAAGAAGATAGTCCCTTTGTCCTCTCTTGGCTGGAAGCCAAAAGGGCATCTTTGGCTTAGTAGATGTTGTTTCCTCAATGCATGTGGAGAAAGAGAGATAGATGGCTGCCCTGCCCTATGCTTTTGTCGTTACCTGCACAGGTGAGGCCACACCCACCTCAAGTCACATGCAGAGAAAGTCTTTCCCAGTCCAGAAGGAAACAGGATGTTTACCTGCTGGCTGGACAAACATTCCTCCCCATGTGTAAACATGTTCACTCTAGGAATGTTGGACTTGACTGCTCTTGTGTTTCACATCCCACAGTTTCCGGGTCACCTTCAAAGGTGGCCCCACATAGAGCGCATTGCAGTAGTCCAAGCAAGAGATAACTAGAGCATGTACCACTCTGGCGAGACAATCTGCGGGCAGGTAGGGTCTCAGCTGCGTACCAGATGGTAAACTGCTGCCCTGGACACAGAATTGACCTGTGCCTCCATGGACAGCTGTGAGTCCAGAATGACTCCCAGGCTGCTCACCTGGTCCTTCAGGGACACAGTTACCCCATTCAGGACCAGGGAGTCCCCCACACCCGCCCGCCCCCTGTCCCCCCAAAACAGTACTTCTGTCTTGTCAGGATTCAACCTCAAATCTGTTACCCCCTTCCATCCTCCAACCGCCTCCAAACACTCACACAGGACCCTCACCGCCTTCACTGGTTCTGATTTGAAAGAGAGGTAGAGCTGGGTATCATCCGCATACTGATGACCACCCAGCCCAAACCCCCTCATGATCTCTCCCAGCGGCTGCATGTAGATGTTGAAAAGCATGGGGGAGAGGACAGAACCCTGAGGCACCCCACAAGTGAGAGCCCAGGGGTCTGAACACTCATCCCCCACCACCACTTTCTGAATACGGCCCAGGAGGAAGGAGCGGAACTACTGTATAACAGTACCCCAGCTCCCAGCCCCTCTAGACGGTCCAGAAGGATGTTATGGTCGATGGTGTCAAAAGCGGCTGAGAGCTCCAGCAGAACTAGGAAACAGCTCTCACCTTTGTCCCTAGCCCACCGGAGATCATCGACCAGTGCGACCAAGGCAGTTTCAGTCCCATGATGGGGCCTGAATCCTGACGGGAAGAGATCCAAATGGTCTGCTTCTTCCAGGCGTGCCTGGAGTTGTTCAGCAACCACTCTCTCAATCACCTTGCCCAAGAATGGAAGATTTGAGACTGGGCGATAGTTGGCCATATTGGCATCATCTAAACTACAAACCTCTTGCCACAAACTGAACTTCAATATTGTCACCAGTGTGGTGCTTTCTAATGGTGCGAATTGTTCCCTTCAATTGATGAGTGCTGGGACCTGGCTCAGTTCCATCTGATAATGACTTTGATTCAGGATTAACTTTCTGGAGGTTAAACAGATACTAGAAAAACAGGCCCCCATTGCAGAAGGCAACATGACTATACACCCCACAATAGTTCTGCCAGAGTAGATATTGGGACATAGTTGGCACCTGTGTCTGGCTCTCCTATTGTATGGCTGGCATTGCTGGGGAGTAGCTGCTTTGTGAGGGATTTCTATTTACAATTGCCCCCCTCCCATCTGTGTGTACTCTACCTGCAATTTTGGAGAATGTATCTGATTAAGTGGATTGTCATCCACAAAACTTGTGCCATAGCAATTTTTAGTTTTTAAGAGGCCGCATGACACATAAGAGACAAACACAACCCGTCTGAAAATAACCATAGCTGAGGAAATCAAATTTTGGACTGTACAACTTCAGAATTTAGGTGGGGCAGGATACAATTTTAGAATGCTGCCTGATGTTAAATAATAACAGTAATTTGCCTGCAAGTAAAAAAAAAACAAAAAACGAGCACATAAAGGACTGGGGAATGCAAAAATACATTATCCCCCTTGCTCCAGTTTATTAAATATCAGGGAGCTTTTTGTGTGGGAAAGTATTCCAAAATGTGATTCTTTCACCTGCAGTCTGAAATGATTTTGTTTGTTCTACCATCTCCAAACTATAAAATCCTGTTCTACTTCATGTGTAGGATGGGCCTGGAAACTAGCTCACACTACTAGATTCAGATTCAAATACTACGTAAACACACATAAATATGAATGCAGCCATCACATACAAAAGAGGCGAGAAGAAGCAAAAAAGGAGGTCACAGTTCAATGAAGATTCTGAATGGATTAGAAGGCCCACAATTGTCGGAAGGCACGGGAAAAATCAATTAAAGGCTAGATATGAATTTTGGCAAAGACCAAACTCAATTGTAATGAGATGAAGAATGCAAAATGAAATTAAAAAGAAGCATAGCATTGCTAAGTAGAAAGGTTATTTCTGCATTTCACTATCAATTGTTTTCCAGCTTTCCTCTGCATTTCACTTCACGATTTTCAAGATTCTTATTTTCATTGGTAATTAAGCACAACATTAAATAATGACTGCATTTTAAAATGGTCATCCCCCTCAAAGATGTCTGAAAGGAGAGCTTTGCACTGTTTAAGGCCTACAGGTGAAACTCGGAAAATTAGAATATTGTGATGTAATGCCCTAAGAGAGAATATTATGAAAATGATGTATAGATGGTACATAACACCAGTCAAGCTTGCAAAAATCTATCATTTGCCCAATAATAAATGTTGGAAATGTAAAGCAGCAAGAATACTTATTGCGAAGTATTGTAAGACACAAGATCTACCCACTCTGGAAGAATGGCAGAATCCGAGACCAGGGAGAAGAGTCGGTGGAAGAAGATTGGAAGAAATTTAAAGACTAGTTACAGAAATATTGCAAAATTCATGAATGTTAGAATGATGTCAGAATGAAGTTAAGTGGTTTAAGCAGCAATGTTATAAAGGTGTATGTAAAAATGGATTGTTAACAGGTGAGAATCCAAAGTTATAATATATTATGTCAAAGGACTAAGATAAAAACAAAGAGGGAAAGAAATTGCTGAATTAACTAACTGAATTGGAATACAAAAAAGGGAGGCGTGAGGAGGTCAGGGAAACAAGGAAATGAATGTAAGGTATGGAAAGACTGATGTTTTTTATCTTTTTTGTATTTTGTATTTTTTCTTTTCTTTTTACTTTTGTCTTTCTTTTTCTTCTTTTTTAATTCATGTAATTCTTTTCTTTGAAACCTTAATAAATATCATTTAAAAAATAATAATTTTCTGATATTGTTAATTTGGGGTTTTTATCAGCTGCACCCCATAATCATCACAATTATAACAAATAAAGGCTTGATACATCTCACTTTGCATGTCATGAGTCTATCTCATATATTAGTTTCACCTTTTAAGTTGAATTACTGAAATAAATGAACTTTTCCACGATATTCTAATTTTCTGAGTTTCACCTGTACATAATAGCCTGTTGGGGAGATCTAGGCAGGAAGCACAACCAGAAAAGCCATATACATAGCCAATATATGTCGCCAATTGAAATTTAGCTCAACATGTGTGCTCATACTCTCTAGCATTCCTCAGATGAAAATAGGGACATTTCTCACCACCAACCGATCCTGCTTGACCTCACATTTTTTATCTCACCCCCACAGAGCATTTCCCATCAGAAGGGTGAGTGACTCTCCACTGCACCAACAGGACACAGCAAACACACTCTTCACCATCCTGAGAAAAGCCCCTTAATCCCCATTTCATTCTATTCATTGGTAGATTTATAAAAAGAAATACACACACCAATAAATGAATTTTATTTATCAGAAGCTGGAGTGGCTTTCATAATTCCAGGATTGTCACTGGAAAATCAGGTATGATGGGCTAGAACACGTACATCCATTTTCATTTACCTCAAGCAGGAAGTGTTGAAGGGCACTGGGAGTTCTTCGGGGCAGGGGAGGACAAGGGCGCAGTTGCCCCCTCCCCAGATGAGCCATAACCCCCAGATTCCAGTCTTCCTCTAAAAAAGTTACATGTCTAGCTTTTGTAGAACCTGAGATACAAGGTAGAATGTGCAGACACAATCAGCACCTAGGATTAAGGGGGGACCCAGCCCAGACCCCTCCTCAGACCGCCCCAGGAATGCACCAATCGGAGATCAGGATTTTCCCGCTCTGCCTCTCTGGTCCAACAGCCCCAAAGGCGCCCAGCATTGCAGGCACATCTGGGCCTTTGGGCTGAATGTTCTTATGCTTCATCTTGGTTTGCAGAAATCCAATTAGCATTACAAAGCCCTGCTGTGCATGTAATATGCAATGTTTTTCTTTCACTTGTAAATCATAGTGCTTTTTTCTTTTAACTGAATAAAACACTGTAAACCATGTGTGTCATTCTAATGGATTGCTTTGAAGTTATTTCTGCACCAACTATAACAATTTTTAGCCCCCCAACCTGCCCCATATTTTGCCCGACCAAAGGTGTCAACCCTAGACAGCTGTCAGTCACGCTGCCTTACCACTAGTGCTGAAACCAGAAGGGCAATAGACTTGCTGGCAGATTTTTTCTTTTTAACTGAGGAAGTATGGTGTCTAATGCACATAAGGGGAATTATGGCTCTATTTTACTACCTTCAAGTCTCTGGGAGAACTTTAGTCTCCCTAAGAATAGCTGAGTCTACTGGCCCATGGTGGCCAGGAAGAATTTATATGCAACATGGTTTGAAAGTTAGCATCTTTAGCACATTTAGTTCCTGATAGTCTGTTAGAGCCAATGGGATGGTTGCAAAGTGTGCTGCACCTCTTTCCTATAATGTAACTACAAATTTGCTCTAAGTAGTAGCAATGCACTTCAAACAACTTGCTGCAAACCTTAAGGAATGCCTTAAGAATTTTATAAGGGACCGACAGGTAATTTTAACTCAGACTGAGGCTCAGAGGGAATGTGAAGCAAGTTGTGGAGACAGCCAGGCATGAACATTGTAATCTCATTGTGTTCTTGGTAACTGCAGCTTAATTTGCATTTTTAGTTTAGAAAAATAGGTTCTGGGCATGAATTGAGGACTGCTTTTGAAGCAAGGTACAGAGGAACCTCAGGTTACAGGTGCTTCAGGTTACAGACACTTCAGGTTACAGACTCCGCTAACCCAGAAATAGTACCTCGGGGTAAGAATTTTGCTTCAGGATGAGAACAGAAATCGTGCTCTGGTGGCGCAGCAGCAGCAGTGGGAGGCCCCATTGGCTAAAGTGGTGCTTCAGGTTAAGAACAGTTTCTTCTTCTTTTTATAAGATATTTATTAACAATTTTAAAGAGTTCAAACATTACAACATATTTGAATCAAAAGAAAAAAGAAAGCAAAAAAGAAACATAGAAAGCATACAAAAATACAGAAAAAAGAAAGAATGCATAAAAAACATAAAAAAGAAAATATTTCATTTTCATTAGGTAACACATAATCCTCTTTCGTGACTCCCTCACGTCTCCCTTTTCTGTTTCCCTAGTTACAAAGTCATATTCCGCAATACTTCACCTTCCTTTTAAAAATTATTTTAAATTATATACTTCAACAATTATGTCTCCAATTTTACCTCTTGTTATCAAGAATTTAAATATTTATACTTGACATAATATTATTCAAATTTCATCTTTGTTCCTATAGTTCAATTATTCTCATAAACCCTTCCACTAATTTACTAATGCCATATTATTTTGTATCTTGCATCATTTTAACATTCATAAAGTTTACAATGCTTTTGTAAATAAGGTTAAGAACAGTTTCAGGTTAAGAATGGACCTCCGGAATGAATTAAGTTCTTAACCCGAGGTACCACTGTATGTTTAAAAGCAATAGTGTTTGGTTGTACAGCATCAGTTATGACTGAATAAGCAACATTACCATCTCTGAAATGCTTTGGACCTCACTGACTCACCCTTTCATTGAAAGGATATCAGAATTATTCTTCCATGATCCCCAGAAAATTAAAAGTTGCTACACACAAATACTACTTTGCTATATTTGTAATTATGTAAATCTTTTCATATTGTAAGTGTTGGAAAAACGCCCACCCAGGAAGGTTGCCAACAACTCAGGCACTCCGGGGCCTTTCTCCGATGGTCACCCTCTGGCTGGAATCCACCTTCAGTCCAGAGAGACCGGCAATAAGCGACCCCTCCCTCCTGAGAGGAGCATGCTCGCAATCTTCTGCCAATCCATCAGAAGAAAGAGACAGTCCGTAGTCTACTCAGCTATTTTATTAAGACTGTACAACAATCATGTCTGCTCTCTTGAACAGCACAAGACAAGAGTCTCTGACTCGACTCCAGCTTCGACTCAGAAGCGAAAGCAACACTCAGTAACTCCCCCCGGTTACACTGAGAACTGGCAGAGACTTCCTGTCTCACACTCAGAGACATCACATGATGTCAACAATGTTGCTGCTTCTTGCAGCTGGTGGGAACTGAAATCCCAACAGTAAGCCGCCTTGAGCATTGTTTTAACTGTGGAAAGGCGACATACAAATAAATAACGACGATGATGATTACTGTGTTGGGTATATGAGAAAATGTCTGTCTGCTTTGCATTATTCATCAGGAAGCCAGCCCAAAATGGCGCCCAGCAAGCTGAACACACCAACCAAGCAAACTGGCACAAGAGCTCAAAAAACCTTTTGCTTTTGCTGCCTGCCTGGGGCAGTAGAAACATGGGGCCATCAGAAACCTGACAGGCTACAACTGATGGGCTGGCTTGGTGTCAACACTGTCAATCTCAAAAACTTTTTTTTTAGAAAAAAAGCATGCTTTATTAATTTTTAAAACATAAAAAATACAAAACAAAGCAATTTGCATCAATTAACAAAGGGCATTCCAGTTAAGTTCATCCATCCCTAATTCTAACATGACTTCCAATCCCCCCCACTGTCGTTCCTAAGTTTCATTACACTGCACACTTAACTTTATCTCTTTATGTCCTTCTGTCCTTCTGTTATTTTAATTCTTTAACGATTTCTTAATTCATGCAGAAATCAATCCAGACCTGCCAAATAATTTATATTATTACAGTGTTTTTTAAAATATTCTCTGCAGATATTCCACTCTCTATTAAATACTTGATCTGTATGGTCTTAGAATCTTGCTAGTTCTGCATATTCTAGCATTTTATTTTACCAATCTGAGGGGATAGAATCCCCTTTCCATACCTTAGCAATTAAAATCCTAGCTGCTGCTACAGCATACATAAAGATTTTCCTTACCCTTTGGGGGATTTCATTGATCAGCAATGCCTAGCAAGAAGGTTTCAGGCTTCTTTGGGAAGGAACATTTAAACTTTAAGTTTAAGTCCCAAAATTCCCCAATTTTTTTTTTTTTGCAGTTCCACCACATGTGGATCATGGTGCCTTAGAATCATAGAGTTGGAAGAGACCACAAGGGCCATCGAGTCCAACCCCCTGCCAAGCAGGAAACACCATCAGAGCACTCCTGACATATGGTTGTCAAGCCTCTGCTTAAAGACCTCCAAAGTAGGAGACTCCACCACACTCCTTGGCAGCAAATTCCACTGTCGAACAGCTCTTACTGTCAGGAAGTTCTTCCTAATGTTTAGGTGGAATCTTCTTTCTTGTAGTTTGGATCCATTGCTCCGTGTCCGCTTCTCCGGAGCAGCAGAAAACAACCTTTCTCCCTCCTCTATGTGACATCCTTTTATATATTTGAACATGGCTATCATATCACCCCTTAACCTCCTCTTCTCCAGGCTAAACATGCCCAGCTCCCTTAGCCGTTCCTCATAAGGCATCGTTTCCAGGCCTTTGACCATTTTGGTTGCCCTCCTCTGGACACGTTCCAGTTTGTCAGTGTCCTTCTTGAATTGTGGTGCCCAGAACTGGACACAGTACTCCAGGTGTGGTCTGACCAGAGCAGAATACAGTGGCACTATTACTTCCCTTGATCTAGATGCTATACTCCTATTGATGCAGCCCAGAATTGCATTGGCTTTTTTAGCTGCCGCGTCACACTGTTGGCTCATGTCAAGTTTGTGGTCAACCAAGACTCCTAGATCCTTTTCACATGTACTGCTCTCAAGCCAGGTGTCACCCATCTTGTATTTGTGCCTCTCGTTTTTTTTGCCCAAGTGCAATACTTTACATTTCTCCCTGTTAAAATTCATCTTGTTTATTTTTGCCCAGATCTCTAATCTGTCAAGGTCGTTTTGAAGTGTGATCCTGTCCTCTGGGGCGTTAGCCAGCCCTCCCAGTTTGGTGTCATCTGCAAATTTGATCAGGATGCCCTTGAGTCCATCATCCAAGTCGTTGATAAAGATGTTGAATAAGACCGGGCCCAAGACAGAACCCTGTGGCACCCCACTAGTCACTCTTCTCCAGGATGAAGAGGAACCATTGATGAGCACCCTTTGGGTTCGGTCAGTCAGCCAGTTACAAATCCACTGAGTGGTAGCATAGTCAAGACCGCATTTTACCAGCTTCTTTACAAGAATATCATGGGGCACCTTGTCAAATGAATCATAGAATCATAGAATCATAGAATCATAGAGTTGGAAGAGACCACAAGGGCCATCAAGTCCAACCCCCTGCCAAGCAGGAAACACCATCAGAGCACTCCTGACATATGGTTGTCAAGCCTCTGCTTAAAGACCTCCAAAGTAGGAGACTCCACCACATTTCTTGGCAGCAAATTCCACTGTCGAACAGCTCTTTCTGTCAGGAAGTTCTTCCTAATGTTTAGGTGGAATCTTCTTTCTTGTAGTTTGGATCCATTGCTCCGTGTCCGCTTCTCCGGAGCAGCAGAAAACAACCTTTCTCCCTCCTCTATGTGACATCCATTTATATATTTGAACATGGCTATCATATCACCCCTTAACCTCCTCTTCTCCAGGCTAAACATGCCCAGCTCCCTTAGCCCTTCCTCATAAGGCATCGTTTCCAGGCCTTTGACCATTTTGGTTGCCCTCCTCTGGACACGTTCCAGTTTGTCAGTGTCCTTCTTGAATTGTGGTGCCCAGAACTGGACACAGTACTCCAGGTGTGGTCTGACCAGAGCAGAATACAGTGGCACTATTACTTCCCTTGATCTAGATGCTATACTCCTATTGATGCAGCCCAGAATTGCATTGGCTTTTTTAGCTGCCGCGTCACACTGTTGGCTCATGTCAAGTTTGTGGTCAACCAAGACTCCTAGATCCTTTTCACATGTACTGCTCTCAAGCCAGGTGTCACCCATCTTGTATTTGTGCCTCTCATTTTTTTTGCCCAAGTGCAATACTTTACATTTCTCCCTGTTAAAATTCATCTTGTTTATTTTTGCCCAGTTCCCTAATCTGTCAAGGTCGTTTTGAAGTGTGATCCTGTCCTCTGGGGCGTTAGCCAGCCCTCCCAGTTTGGTGTCATCTGCAAATTTGATCAGGATGCCCTTGAGTCCATCATCCAAGTCGTTGATAAAGATGTTGAATAAGACCGGGCCCAAGACAGAACCCTGTGGCACCCCACTAGTCACTCTTCTCCAGGATGAAGAGGAACCATTGATGAGCACCCTTTGGGTTCGGTCAGTCAGCCAGTTACAAATCCACTGAGTGGTAGCATAGTCAAGACCGCATTTTACCAGCTTCTTTACAAGAATATCATGGGGCACCTTGTCAAATGCCTTGCTGAAATCAAGGTAGGCTACATCCACTGCGTTCCCTTCATCTACCAGGCTTGTAATTCTGTCAAAAAACGAGATCAGGTTAGTCTGACATGACTTATTTTTCAGAAATCCATGCTGACTTTTGGTGAGCACAGCATTCCTTTCCAGGTTCTCACAGACTGTTTGCTTAATGATCTGCTCCAGAATCTTCCCTGGTATTGATGTCAGACTGACTGGGCGGTAATTATTTGGGTCCTCTCTTTTCCCCTTTTTGAAAATAGGGACAACATTTGCCCTCCTCCAGTCTGCCGGGACTTCGCCTGTTCTCCAGGAATTCTCAAAGATGACTGCCAGTGGTTCTGAGATCACATCTGCCAGTTCTTTTAATACTCTTGGATGCAGTTCATCTGGCCCTGGAGACTTGAATACATCTAAACTAGCCAAATATTCTTGTACTATCTCCTTAGTTATTCTGGGCTGTGTTTCCTTTGCTGAATCATTTGCTCCAAATTCTTCAGGTCGGGCATTGTTTTCTTTATCGCAGAAGACTGAGGCAAAGAAGGCATTGAGTAGTTCAGCCCTTTCTGTGTCCCCTGTTTGCATTTCACCATCTTCTCCTCTGAGTGACCCCACAGTTTCTTTGTTCTTCCTTTTGCTACGAACATACCCATAAAAGCCTTTTTTGTTGCTTTTAACCTCTCTAGCAAGCCTGAGTTCAATCTGTGCTTTAGCTTTTCTGACTTTGTGTCTACATGTGCTGGCTATTTGTTTGAATTCCTTCCACCTCCCTGCATCTCCAAC
The DNA here is from genome assembly GCF_965113315.1 of Podarcis vaucheri. Classification (NCBI taxonomy): domain Eukaryota; kingdom Metazoa; phylum Chordata; class Lepidosauria; order Squamata; family Lacertidae; genus Podarcis; species Podarcis vaucheri. Next base: position 112,779,712 of record NC_138762.1, read on the forward strand.
AGATGTTTGATCTAGATTTATACATTTTGGCCAGTTTTACAGGTGTTAAACACCATCTGTAGACCATCTTCAATCTCAAAAACTAATAATTCATTAGCAGGCACATCCAAAGAAATACCAAATGGCTTCAGTAAATCTCACATAAACGACACGATCTCAAGATGGAAGGGGAGGGAACAGCTGCAGTCGCCTGCGATTCCTGCGCAATGTTTGCCATCTTGCTAAAGGTTGCAAGCAGCTTTACCTGCAGCAATTGCATGTTGATTGCTCTCTTAAAAGACAAAGTCCAGCAACTGGAGGAACGTGTAGCTACGCTCCAAAGAATTAGAGAGCTGGAGCTCTTCTTGGAAGCAACAGAGCACACCGTCTCCACCAAGGAGGAGACAGGGGACTCCCCTGAGAAGGAGTCTAGTTCACCAACACAGGAGCCAGATATATGGAGAAACGTGACTCAAAGAAGTAGGAGGCCCAGGGTTCACTCTGATTGCTTAGAAATACACAATCGCTTTGAGGTCCTCTCCCCTAGCATGGAAGACGAAGAGCAGACTCCATTTGAGGATCTCTCCCTCATTACAGTCGATCAGGTATATGAAGACGAGCAGCAAAGTCAGTCCTCAGGGAATGTGCAGGCGACCTTGGAACGGACAGCTCACGGAAGAACCCCGACCAAACCCAAGAGGAGGCGTGTAGTGGTGATAGGGGATTCCCTACTGAGGGGAACAGAAGCAGTGATCTGTGGGCCTGACAAGATGTCTCGGGAAGTGTGCTGTCTCCCCGGGGCTAAGATCCAAGATGTAACTGAACGACTGCAAGGAATCATAAAACCCACTGACAAATACCCCTTCCTCTTGGTTCATGTGGGAACCAATGACACTGCAAGCAATAGCCTCCAGAAGATCAAAAGAGACTACGAGGCTCTCGGCAGGAAATTGAAGCAACTAAATGCACAAATTGTCATCTCATCTGTCCTCCCAGTTGAACGACGTGGCCCAGGGAGAGAGGGGAAAATAGTGGAAGTGAACAGCTGGCTTCGCAAATGGTGTAAACAGGAACGGTTTGGATTCTTAGATCACGGACTGCAGTTTCTTGAAGATGGACTTCTGGCAAGTGATGGGCTGCACCTCACAACGGTTGGGAGAAATGTTTTTGCCAAAAATCTCAGAAACCTCATCAGGAGGGCTTTAAACTGACTAATGTGGGGGAGGGAGACAGTGCTCCTGAAGGTAGGAGTCTATCAATTAATGTCATAGACCAAATGGAGCAAACAGCACGCGGACCTAGTGGTGGGAGGAAAAAATCCTTAAATAAGAGACACGGGGGAATGATTAATGGACTTCAATGTCTGTACACTAATGCGCAAAGCATGGGAAATAAACAAGATGAGCTTGAGCTCTTGGTAAAGGTAAAGGTAAAGGTACCCCTGCCCGAACGGGCCAGTCTTGACAGACTCTGGGGTTTGTGCGCCCATCTCACATCTATTGGCCGGGGGCCAGCGCTGTCCGAAGACACTTCCGGGTCACGTGGCCAGCGTGACAACGCTGCTTTGGCGAGCCAGAGCCGCACACGGAACGCCGTTTACCTTCCCGCTGGTAAGCGGTACCTATTTATCTACTTGCCCCCGGGGGTGCTTTCGAACTGCTAGGTGGGCAGGCGCTGGGACCGAGCAGCGGGAGCGCACCCCGCCGCGGGGATTCGAACCGCCGACCTTTCGATCGGCAAGCCCTAGGCGCTGAGGCTTTAGCCCACAGCGCCACCCGCGTCCCCTGAGCTCTTGGTACAGCAAACTAAATATGACATAATAGGCATCACTGAAACCTGGTGGGATAAGTCCCACGATTGGAATGTAATAATGGGGGGATACAATCTATTTCAGAGAAACAGACCAGACAAGAAAGGAGGAGGAGTGGCGTTATATGTCAGGGATGTGTATACCTGTGAACAGATCCAAGATTTAGATCCTCAAAGCCAAAGTGAGAGCATTTGGGTCAAAATTAAGGGAGAGAAGAATAACAGAGACCTCATTGTGGGAGTTTACTATAGATCCCCAAGCCAAACGGAGGACATAGATGATGCCTTCCTGGAACAGATGGCCAAGCATGCAAAAGGAAGGGAGATAGTAGTAATGGGGGACTTCAATTACCCGGATATTTGTTGGACGTCAAACTCAGCCAAGAGCATAAGGTCAAACAGATTCCTCCCTGGCCTTGCAGACAACTTCATTGTCCAGAAAGTGGGAGAAGCAACAAGAGGAACAGCCATTTTAGATCTGGTCCTAACCAATGTCGATGACCTGGTTAGTGGGGTAGAAGTGGAAGGATCATTAGGCGCGAGTGATCATGCTCTTCTGAAGTTTACTATACAGCGGAAAGGAGCAGCCAAGCATACTAGGACTAAATTTCTTGACTTTAAGAAAGCCGACTTCATAAAACTTAGGGAAGTGCTGGGTGAGATCCCATGGACAACAATACTAAAAGGAAAGGGAGTTCATGATGGCTGGGAGTTTGTTAAGAGGGAGATAGTAAAAGCACAACGTCAGGCAATACCAATGAGACGGAAACATGGAAGGTGCCTAAAGAAGCCAGGGTGGCTATCTAAAGAACTTTTAACTGAATTAAGATTAAAAAAGGATGTGTACAAAAAATGGAAAAGGGGGGAAACCACCAAAGAGGAATTCAAACAAATAGCCAGGACGTGTAGACACAAAGTCAGAAAAGCTAAAGCACAGAATGAACTCAGGCTTGCTAGAGAGGTTAAAAGCAACAAAAAAGGCTTTTATGGGTATGTTCGTAGCAAAAGGAAGAACAAAGAAACAATGGGGTCACTCAGAGGAGAAGATGGTGAAATGCAAACAGGGGACACAGAAAGGGCTGAACTCCTCAATGCCTTCTTTGCCTCAGTCTTCTCCGATAAAGAAAACAATGCCCGACCTGAAGAATTTGGAGCAAATGATTCAGCAAAGGAAACACAGCCCAGAATAACTAAGGAGATAGTACAAGAATATTTGGCTAGTTTAGATGTATTCAAGTCTCCAGGGCCAGATGAACTGCATCCAAGAGTATTAAAAGAACTGGCAGATGTGATCTCAGAACCACTGGCAGTCATCTTTGAGAATTCCTGGAGAACAGGCGAAGTCCCGGCAGACTGGAGGAGGGCAAATGTTGTCCCTATTTTCAAAAAGGGGAAAAGAGAGGACCCAAATAATTACCACCCAGTCAGTCTGACATCAATAGCAGGGAAGATTCTGGAGCAGATCATTAAGCAAACAGTCTGTGAGCACCTAGAAAGGAATGCTGTGATCACCAATAGTCAGCATGGATTTCTGAAAAATAAGTCATGTCAGACTAACCTGATCTCGTTTTTTGACAGAATTACAAGCCTGGTAGATGAAGGGAACGCAGTGGATGTAGCCTACCTTGATTTCAGCAAGGCATTTGACAAGGTGCCCCATGATATTCTTGTAAAGAAGCTGGTAAAATGCGGTCTTGATTATGCTACCACTCAGTGGATTTGTAACTGGCTGACTGACCGAACCCAAAGGGTGCTCATCAATGGTTCCTCTTCATCCTGGAGAAGAGTGACTAGTGGGGTGCCACAGGGTTCTGTCTTGGGCTCGGTCTTATTCAACATCTTTATCAACGACTTGGATGATGGACTCAAGGGCATCCTGATCAAATTTGCAGATGACACCAAACTGGGAGGGGTGGCTAACACCCCAGAGGACAGGATCACACTTCAAAACGACCTTGACAGATTAGAGAACTGGGCAAAAACAAACAAGATGAAATTTAACAGGGAGAAATGTAAAGTGTTGCACTTGGGCAAAACAAATGAGAGGCACAAATGCAAGATGGGTGACACCTGGCTTGAGAGCAGTACATGTGAAAAGGATCTAGGAGTCTTGGTTGACCACAAACCTGACATGAGGCAACAGTGTGACGCGGCAGCTAAAAAAGCCAATGCAATTCTGGGCTGCATCAATAGGAGTATAGCATCTAGATCAAGGGAAGTAATAGTGCCACTGTATTCTGCTCTGGTCAGACCACACCTGGAGTACTGTGTCCAGTTCTGGGCACCACAATTCAAGAAGGACACTGACAAACTGGAACGTGTCCAGAGGAGGGCAACCAAAATGGTCAAAGGCCTGGAAACGATGCCTTATGAGGAACGGCTAAGGGAGCTGGGCATGTTTAGCCTGGAGAAGAGGAGGTTAAGGGGTGATATGATAGCCATGTTCAAATATATAAAAGGATGTCACATAGAGGAGGGAGAAAGGTTGTTTTCTGCTGCTCCAGAAAAGCAGACACGGAGCAATGGATCCAAACTACAAGAAAGAAGATTCCACCTAAACATTAGGAAGAACTTCCTGACAGTAAGAGCTGTTTGACAGTGGAATTTGCTGCCAAGGAGTGTGGTGGAGTCTCCTACTTTGGAGGTCTTTAAGCAGAGGCTTGACAACCATATGTCAGGAGTGCTCTGATGGTGTTTCCTGCTTGGCAGGGGGTTGGACTCGATGGCCCTTGTGGTCTCTTCCAACTCTATGATTCTATGATTCTATGTCACGGTCCAGTTTACAGGCAGCCAGAGTCCCAGCTCGGTACATCAGGACCAGGGTAGAGGTCGGGAAGCAGGAATCAGCAGTCCAGGAGTCAGGAAGCAAAGGGTCCAAGAGTCAGGATACCAGAAGTCAGGAAGCAGAAGCACAGCTAGGTGGGTAGTGTGTTGCTGTGGCAAAGAGCCAGAGGGAAATGCTAATCTTATATACCCCTCCCGGCCCTTGCCACCAGGTGCTACGAGTCTTCTGTCAAGGCTCACCCTTCCAGGCCAAACTCAGGAAGGCCCCAGTCCTGCGAGGCCCTACCAGTCACAGGGCCTGGCTCCTGCACGCACTCCTGACACATGACTTCCATGTATTTATTTAGCATTTATGGACTGCTTAATCAAAAAACATAAATTTCTAAGCGGTTTACATAAAAGAATGGCCAAAAATGTCAAAGGATTTGCTTATGCCATGTAAAATGGAAATTTCATATAAGAAGAAATGTCACTTAGACATCCATGTATATACAAAGGACATCATCTATTAATTTTTTTTAATATGATAGATGCTTGGTTATTGGTTAGACTCCGTAAAAACCCTTTTATTAATTACAGTTTGAGATAAAGACCTAATTTTCCCAGTTTTTTGTTCAACCACTTTTAAAAACTCAGGGATCCCATATATCAGCTATGTGATTATGTCACTTTGTTATATTGTCTACTTATGTAAGATTTATTATGATTATATACTACTTTTGCACACCTATTTGCACATACTTTCCATCAGAATGGTCTCTTGAGGATGCTGCCTTGGATTGGATCCCAGGGAAGTTTGGGGAAAAGTACCGCCACATAACCCAGGACCCCTTCAAACTCAGACACTGCTTGATGTGTCTGAGGACAGACATTGCTTGCCAATGAGAAACTGAGGTTGCATATCTTTGTTGTCTTTTGAAAAGAGCTTAAGGGCCCAGCAGTGGGAGGCAAGGGCACTGAAGTGAGAAGATCCATTGGGGTGCCAAATTTTGAGCTCACACAGAGCGCCTTATTACAAAAGATGACTGAAATCTGCCCCAAAGGACCTAAGCACACACCGGCCAGGAGACATTCCTGCCTGAGATGATGACGTTTCCAGTTCAAGTTTGAGATCCTCTGAAAATGATGTGTCCATCTCAGTTAAGATAGAAGAAACTTTCCCAAAATGTGAGTACTCATAGCTTTTTAGTATCTTCATATAATGCTTCAGAGACTTGTCTCTTCAGACACTGACTACTGTCTATTTGAGTTGCAGGAACTTTCAAAGATCTCAGATAAAGGCATTTTCCTGTCCAAAGTTGGGGACTCATGTTCAAGCCACTTTTCTCCACTAAGCCATAGTGTGCTGGTCCCGGGGGGAAGGTTACCGTTGGCGTAGTCAAAGTCCGGTCCTGGGTCACTGGTCTGGAAACAGTTCACAAGGAGCGAGGCGAGGTCCGAAGCAGGAAGCTGGGTGGGGACAGGAACACTGGAAGGTCAGGTCTGGATCCGGGCAAGAGCAGGTACTCAACAACGTTGCTCCCACAACCCAGGACTGGGCCGACTGGCCTTTATCTTCTCTGAGGCCAGGGGCGGTCCCGGCCCCCAGGTGACCCGCCTCTCCTGGCCTTAAGGCGAGCACTCCTCCTGGGAGAAACCAGTTCCCTCCGCCTCTCTGCCCTAAGCCTCTGCAGTTCAGGAGAGGCTGGGGAGTTACTGGACCCAGGGGGAGACTCACTTTCCTCTGGCAGGGCCAGGAGAGGTGCACCTGTAGGCACTGTGTCCTTAATCACCTCCTGAGCTAGAGTGGAATCACCTGGTGCCTGCTCCTGAGGATCCGGCACAGGTGCAGGCGCTTCAGATCCAAGGCCCTGCCCCAGCTCATCCGGCCCTGGAGGTGGGGACTCTTGTGCAGGCTGGGGTTCCTCCGGTTTAGCCTCTGAATCAGATTCCCAGGCCATCACACATAGGAAGCTGCCATTGGCTTCCCCAGCTCAATCCTGTCCCCTTTGATGGGAAGTGGCTCCTCATCCTTTAGACTTTCCTGGTCCTCCTGCTTGGGAACCTTTAGCTGGAGATGCCAGGGACAAATGGGAGACTGTCAACCTGCTGAGCATGTGCTCAGTCTGTCGCTGTGCTGCGACTCTTCCTCGTATATGTAGTACTTTAACACGGGCAGAGTGGGACCCCCCACCCAATCTTTGCTCTCTTTCTCCCACTCACCCACCTGATTTCTACGCTGCTGTGAAGCCTCCACCAAAGCCCATTGCTGCTGCCATCCTTCCAGAAGCACAGCTTCCTGAAGTACCGTACATGCATGGTGTTGGAAAGCCCTGGTGGTGGCCTCAACGTGGAGGAAGCACAACATCCAGGATTTCACACAGAAGCCCGGGCGGCTTCTGTAAATCCAAGGTGTCCTGCTCAAAGGGGGCAGTTGGCAGTTGTGCTGTAAGTGTACAGAACATGAGTGTACGTGTGTAAATATATGTGTATAACTTGCAGGCAGCTCTCTCGAGAATGATGTGCTTTTCAGTAACTAAAAGAAAAGAAAAAAGCTCAATTACATTTCATTTTATTTTCAATCTTTGGCTCAGTTGGATGGCTAAAATTTCTGCTTGTGAAATGAATTGCAATCTCAAACTCAGCACACTCCCTACCCTCCAAAAAATAAAACTTCCATTATTTCTTTATTTACTGATATGCCTAGATATCCTGCTGTTCAAGGTTTTTTCTAACAGGAAATGTTCTCTAGTTCACTAAGATTTTCCATTTGACTGCCAAAGTGTGTGTGTTTCCCAATTTATTCCTTATTTGCTGCATTTACTCAAGGAATAGAGAATAAGAGAGAAACAAAAATCTCTGACCAAATAAGAGGTAAACTAGAAAAACAACTAAGACAATATGTACTAGGTAACTAAAGGAGCGCCGAAGAATTGATGCTTTTGAATTATGGTGCTGGAGGAGACTCTTGAGAGTCCCATGGACTGCAAGAAGATCAAACGCATCCATTCTTAAGGAAATTAGCCCTGAGTGCTCACTGGAAGGACAGATCGTGAAGCTGAGGCTCCAGTACTTTGGCCACCTCATGAGAAGAGAAGGCTCCCTGGAAAAGACCCTGATGTTGGGAAAGATTGAGGGCAGAAGGAGAAGGGGACGACAGAGAATGAGATGGTTGGACAGTGTTCTTGAAGCTACTAACATGAGTCTGACCAAACTGCGGGAGACAGTGGCAGACAGGAGTGCCTGGCGTGCTCTGGTCCATGGGGTCACGAAGAGTCGGACACGACTAAACGACTAAACAACAACAACAACTAAAGGAGAGGAGGGATTCAGTATTTGCAACACTTACTAATATTGGTTTTTTTATAATATTTTATTAAGTTTTATCAATAGAAAAGTTCAGAAAAATACAAAAACAGAAAAATACAAAATTGCAAAATACAAAAATACAGACATTAAACACAAAAAGAAAAAGAAAAAACACATACAAAAGAAAACAAAACTCCCTATTTTTTAATTTCTCATCTTTAGTTAACTTATTTTCCTGACTTCCTCACGCCTCCCTTTTTTGTATCCCTTTTAAGAATTGATTCAGCAAGTTCATATCCTATTTAGTTTATCTATTATCAATCCCATCTTACATTTTGCCTTGTTGCTAGAACCCCTTCAATTCATTCCAATGTCGTCAGCATTCAAAAATTTTACAATGTTTCTGTAAATAAGTTTTAAATTTCCTCCAATCTTCTTCCACTGACTCTTCTCCCTGGTCTCGGATTCTGCCAGTCATTTCCGCCATTTCCATATAGTCTATTAGTTGCATCTGCCATTCTTCCAGAGTGGGTAAGTCTTGTGCCTTCCAATGCTTTGCAATGCGAATTCTTGCTGCTGCTGTAGCGTACATAAATAAAGTTCTATCCTTCTTTAGCACCGATTGGCCAACTATTCCCAGGAGAAAGGCCTCTGGTTTCTTCAGGAATGTATATTTAAATACCTTTTTCAATTCATTATAGATCATCTCCCAGAAAGCCTTAATCCTTGGGCACGTCCACCAAAGGTGAAAGAATGTACCTTCAATTTCTTTACATTTCCAACATTTGTTATCGGGCAAATGATATATTTTTGCAAGCTTGACTGGAGTCATGTACCACCTATACATCATTTTCATAATATTCTCTCTTAAGGCATTACATGCCGTAAATTTAATCCCGGTGGTCCACAACTTCTCCCAGTCAGCAAACATAATATTATATCCTATATCTTGTCCCATTTTATCATTGCAGATTTTACCGTTTCTTCCTCAGTATTCCATTTCAACAGCAGATTGTACATTCTTGATAGTATCTTAGCATTGGGTTCTAACAGTTCTGTTTCTAGTTTTGATTTTTCCACCTGGAAACCAATTTTTTTATCCAACTTATAAACCTATCTTATTTGAAAATAATGTAACCAGTCTCGCACCTTCTCTTTAAGCTTCTCATAACTCTGCAATTTCAATTTGTCACCTTCCTGTTCTAAAATTTCCCAGTATTTTGGCCATTTGGCCTCCATGTTAAGTTTTTTCAAAGCTTTCACTTCCATAGGTGAAAGCCACCTTGGGGTTTTACTCTCCAGAAAGTCTTTATATCTTATCCAGACATTAAACAGTGCTTTCCTGACAATATGGTTTTTAAATGCCTTATGTGCTTTTACCTTGCCATACCACAAATAGATAGATAGATAAGAATCTTTATTTGCGTCAGCCATCGGCCATAGCAATAAAACAACAATACAACACACAGAGAATAAAACTAAAAGGTCAATTATATAAAATACATTTTAGGAGACGACAAAATAATAGTAGCAAAACATAACGATAATAATAGTAAAATCCTAGGAGAGGAATCTGGGCGACGACGCTAATGTCACTCAGGTAGCAGCTCTCAATCTCATTGCTCTCTCGACAAATTTGGCAACCTTCTCTGTTGTCGAGCCATTCTGGTCGGCCAGGAGTGAGAACAGCTTGGCTTCGCAAGAGTGGCCCGGGATGGCAGACAGGAGCGGCGCGATGGTCTCGTCCCTGAGATCTTTATATAGGGAGCAAGACAAGAGGACGTGTGACACAGACTCCACGCAGCCAGCTCCACAGGGGCAGAGCCGGTTCTCGAATGAGGTTCCTTGATATCTACCCTCAAGAATAGCCGAGGGTAACATATTTAGTCTGGCCAGTGTAAAGGCCTGTCTGAGTTTTGGAATGGTTAAGGTGGACAAATAAGGTGCCCGAAAATCAAAGTGGGAGGGGGGCAGATAAGCGTACCAAGCACTAAATTTCTTAATATAGGCCAGATTATTTTGCTGCTCAATATCCTTCATGCGCTGATCAATAATAGTTTTTGCCTTGGGGAGACCCATTTTCAGGAGATGCTGTGCTTGGAGGCCACATATAAGTAGTTTTTGATACACTACTTTGGACCACCGACTTCTATGTGCATCTCGTGCTACTAGAGGTAGTAGTCCGGATGGGTTTAAATTTAAGCAAAGCCAATAGTTAAATGTTCTTAGCCAGGTTCGGGTTTCAACGGAGAGGAGGCCAGTCTCCAGCCGTAGGGCCGCATTTGGTGCGCATGGTGGAACGGCTAGAATCTGTCTTAAGAATTTAGACTGGACCGTTTCAAGTGTGCGGCAATGATTTCCCGTCCAGATTTGGGCCCCGTAGAGTAATTGCGCCAAGGGTTTTGCTTGAAAGACCTCCAGAGCTGCTGGGATATGTCTGTCCCCTTTCGTAAAGTAAAAGCGAGACAGTATTTTGGCGCTTTGAGATGCTTTTTCCCTAGCATATTTATGATGGGCCTCCCAGGCCCCTGTTGACTGGAAAACCACTCCTAGGTATTTGAAAATTTTGACTTGTTCTATTGGCTGATTGTCCATCTCCCATCTATGATGTCTGTGTCTCCTAGCGAAGACCATGACTTTGGTTTTTTGGTGATTAACCACCAGTTGATCTCTCCTGCAGTAGGCTGAGAATTCTCTTAGTAGCCTTTTGAGGCCTACTTTAGTTCGTGATAAGAGAACCGCGTCGTCCGCATAGAGGAGTACTGAAATTGGTTTTTCGGCCAGTTTGGGGGCATGAAACTCCGGGGATGTTAGGTATTTGACCATGTCATTTATATATAAGTTGAATAAGGCCGGGGCTAAAATACAGCCCTGCTTGACTCCTTTGGTGGCTGGTACAGGGCCAATTAGTTGCCCATTTACTGAGGTTCTTACATATAACTTGGAGTCTTTATATAGGCTTTTTATCAAGAATAGTAATCTTTTATCAATGTTGGTAACATTGAGTTTAGCCCAAAGTTTGACTCGTGAGATCGAGTCAAAGGCCGCCTTCAGGTCAATAAACGCTGCGTATAAAGTCCCACGTGTTTTATTGGCGTATTTATCAATGAGATGTGCTAAAACGAAACAATGGTCTATTGTTGTTCTGCCCTGTCTGAAGCCGGCTTGCTCCTCTGCCAGAACTGCCTCCGTTTCCATCCAGTCAATTAGTTTGATGTGGAGGTGTTTGGCATACAATTTGCTGGGGATAGTAAGGAGGCTAATGGGTCTATAGCTCGCTGGATCTGCCATAGGACCCTTTTTATAGATTGGAATGATTACTGCCTCTGTCCAGCAGCCAGGGATTATGCCTGTTGCATCAATGTATGTGAATATTGACGCCATTAAAGGAGCCCACCAACTGATGTTGTTCTTCATGAGCTCTGCTGGAATGTGGTCTATGCCCGGGGCTTTGTTGTTTTTCAGTTGGGAAATTAGGTTCCCCACCTCCTCTATGGAGACAGGAGGCCAATATGGTAAGTTCTCAGAGTAGGCACTTGGATAATTGTTCTGAGCTTTGTCGTCGAGAAAGAGGGTTTGGAAATATTTCATCCACTCCTGGGGTTCTACAGTACATGTGGGACCAAATATGCATGCCACCCAAATATGTTGTCATAACCTTCAAGATCCAAAACATCTGTATTTTCAAGAAGCAGCCATTCCTTCAGCCAGCAAAAAACTGCTGATTCATAATAAAGTTTAAGGTCTGGCAGGGCAAACCCCCCTCTATCTTTGGTATCAGTAAGTATCTTAAATTTTATTCTGGGCTTTTTGCCCTGCCAGACAAATCTAGATACATCTCTTTGCCACTTCTTGAAACAATCCATCTTGTCAATGATTTGCAATGATTGAAATAGAAATAGCATTCTTGGCAATACATTCATCTTGATAACAGCAATTCGGCCCAGCAAGGAAAGCTTCAAATTCGACCAAATTTCTAAATCTTTTTTCACTTCTGACCAACATTTCTCACAGTTATCTTTAAATAAATTCACATTCTTAGAGGTCATATTCATCCCAAGTATTTTACCTTCTTTACCAATGTTAAACCTGTCTCTTTCTGAAACCCCCCTCTCTCTATCGGCGTCAAATTTTTCTCCAAAACCTTGGGGTTTTTTTTCCAGTTTAAAACCTGCCACCTGCCCAAAATCCTGAATTATTTCCAAAGCCCTCTTGGTGCTAGACGTTGGCTCCTGTAATGTCAAAACCAAGTCATCTGCAAAAGCTTTAAGTTTGTATTGTTTAACTCCGACCTGCATACCTTGGATCAAATGGTCCCTTCTAATCATATTTAGCAAAACCTCCAGAACTGAAATGAAAAGTAATGGGGAAATTGGGCAGCCTTGTCGTGTCCCTTTCTCTATTTTAAACTCTTCTGTCACCACACCATTAATTATCACTTTTGCCTTTTGTTCAGAGTAAATCGCACCTATACCATTTTCAAAGTTTTGTCCAACCCCCATCCTCTGAAGGTTTTTCTTCATAAAACTCCAAGAAATATTGTCAAAGGCTTTCTCCGCATCTACAAATATCAAAACTGCTTTTGTATTGATGTTCACCTGCAGCTTTTCTAAAATGTTAATTATATTCCTCATATTGTCCGATAGGTGCCTTCCAGGGAGAAAGCCGGCCTGGTCTTTATGTATCACCTCTGCCAATACTTTTTTCAGTCTTCTAGCCAAAATGTCTGCAAAGATTTTGTAATCCACATTAAGTAGGGATATGGGGCGATAGTTCTTAAGTTGTGTCTTTTCAGACTCAGTTTTCGGTATAAGTGTGATATAAGCTTCTTTCCACGTCTCAGGCGCTTCCCCCCCCCTCCATAATTCCATTACAAACCTCCTTTAATGGTTGAATTAGGTAGTCTTTCAAAGTTCTGTAGTACTTGGAGGTTAATCCATCAGGCCCTGGAGATTTGCCCAATTGCATACTCTGAATTGCACCTTCCACCTCTTGTTCAGTTATTTTGTAGTTCAATAATAATTTATTTTCTTGAGCGATTTTTTGTAATCCATTACTTTTCAAAAATTGGTCAATTTTTGTTTCAATCTGCGGCCCTTGTGTATAAAGTTGTTTAAAATATCTCTGGAAGCAATTTCTAATCTCCTGTGGGTTCTGTATATTATTGCCATCCACTTCAAGGTTGGTAACCGTATTTAACTTTTGTCTCTTCTTCAACTGCCACGCTAACAGCTTCCCACATTTGTTAGCTGATTCGAAGGTCTTTTGTCTCATCTGTTTAATTTTCCATTCAATATCCTGATTTATCGTTTTCATATATTGTACTTGGTATCACTTACTAATATTGATTATGAAAATTATCGTTGAAAAGTTATTGCAACCTTTGCTACATTTTTTTATTTCCATGTTCCTTTAGCCATGAAGCCATTTCCAAATATTGTACATATAACTTGTAAAAAAACAAAAACACTCAACCCTCCTGGGATAACTCCTTTAGGTATTTGCATGCTTGTTCAGAATCCTGGTAACAGCATACAGTAGGTGAAGCATGGGCCTGAACATCATCATTGTTGTTGTTGTTATGTTTTACAGCAGTGGATATAGGAACTACAATGTGGTCTGGGCATAAGCACACACCAGTGTACTCACTATTAATCTGATTTTCATGGTATTCCACCAAAAAGTATACAAGTCAGACTATCATTCCATTTAGTTTGATTGCACTGGCAGCCTGCTATTCTGGACCACAGATTTGATTTCATAATTTCTACATGATCAAAAAGGATAATTAATTGGACATTTTTCTAAGGCCATTCATGAATCTCAACAGGTCGTTCATGACTCAGTTCCTCTTTATACAATGTGATGAAATGTTTAACTTATAAACATCATTCCATTCCAAAGAAAAGCAAGATTTCTCTTCTCTTCAGTACAGTAAATATATAAACACATAGGGATGTGATGTGATTTCTGAACTTGTCGTAGATATGCTAGTAGTAGAACACCAAAGTAGGTCAAAGATCAAGAAGCTGAATCATCTAAAGTTTCACACCAAGGAAAGGACTGAAGTCTTGGCTGAGTCCAAAACAAAGGCAGAGCCTCCCAAACAACTCCTTTTATCCAGATCTTATTATTCTATTATTTGCAGTGATTGTGGTAAAAATATTAATATGGTGATCTCTGTTTTTGTCACTAGAAAATATAGCAACACATTGCACTTTGCTCAGTTTTATACAAAACTGCATAGCCACCATTAATCTGTTAAGACACACATTAAATTTTGTTTTAAAAATATTTAAAGGTGATACAACTTAGAATCATAGAATCATAGAATCATAGAGTTGGAAGAGACCACAAGGGCCATCAAGTCCAACCCCCTGCCAAGCAGGAAACACCATCAGAGCACTCCTGACATATGGTTGTCAAGCCTCTGCTTAAAGACCTCCAAAGTAGGAGACTCCACCACACTCCTTGGCAGCAAATTCCACTGTTGAACAGCTCCTACGGTCAGGAAGTTCTTCCTAATGTTTAGGTGGAATCTTCTTTCTTGTAGTTTGGATCCATTGCTCCGTGTCTGCTTCTCTGGAGCAGCAGAAAACAACCTTTCTCCTCCTCTATGTGACATCCTTTTATATATTTGAACATGGCTATCATATCACCCCTTAACCTCCTCTTCTCCAGGCTAAACATGCCCAGCTCCCTTAGCCGTTCCTCATAAGGCATCGTTTCCAGGCCTTTGACCATTTTGGTTGCCCTCCTCTGGACACGTTCCAGTTTGTCAGTGTCCTTCTTGAATTGTGGTGCCCAGAACTGGACACAGTACTCCAGGTGAGGTCTGACCAGAGCAGAATACAGTGGCACTATTACTTCCCTTGATCTAGATGCTATACTCCTATTGATGCAGCCCAGAATTGCATTGGCTTTTTTAGCTGCCGCGTCACACTGTTGGCTCATGTCAAGTTTGTGGTCAACCAAGACTTCTAGATCCTTTTCACATGTACTGCTCTCAAGCCAGGTGTCACCCATCTTGTATTTGTGCCTCTCATTTTTTTTGCCCAAGTGCAATACTTTACATTTCTCCCTGTTAAATTTCATCTTGTTTGTTTTTGCCCAGTTCTCTAATCTGTCAAGCTCGTTTTGAAGTGTGATCCTGTCCTCTGGGGTGTTAGCCACCCCTCCCAGTTTGGTGTCATCTGCAAATTTGATCAGGATGCCCTTGAGTCCATCAGCCAAGTCAACTTTTTATTGGGAAAATAGGAGCTGGAAATATTGCGCACCCAGCCAGCCACCCAAAGTCTTGTCGGAGTCAGGAGCTCATGTGTGTGATGAACCTTATCCTTATCTGCAGCTCCTGATGAGTGCTCCAGTTCTAGTCAATTTCAACTGAAAGCACATTCAGTCTGTCAGCAAACATCCTCAGTACAATAGATGAAAATAAAAGGAAAGAAAAAAGGAGGGAGGGAGAAGAGGAGTTCGGAAATTACAGTATCAACTACATAGTAGATCATGAACTTTGCTTGATTGCAATGATTCTGACTCAAATTTAATAAAAGAAGTGCCATCTCCCCTCTGAAAATGATTACCAATGTGATTTCATAAAAGGCAAGATCAACTGATGAGAGTAATTCACTAATAAATTGTAATATTGATGACTCCAGAGGCAAATTGCATTTTTTACTCCTTGGTTGGGCCAGTTGAACCTGTCAGCCCTTGACTAACAATCTATTATCAGGCTGCACCTGTCAGTTGAAAACTTCCAGGCAGGTGTAATCTAAAGGCTGAAATGAAGAGGAGACATGGGAAGACTGGAATAGCAAACAGATTGCAGGAAAGGCTGCAAAATGCCATTCAAACGCAGTGACAAAGCAATGCTGCTATTGCTTCATTTGCCATGGGAACATGGACAAGGTACCACTAAGGTAAAAAGGGAATGGGGAGGTCAGTAGATCAAGGCAGACTGGAGGAGGGCAAATGTTGTCCCTATTTTCAAAAAGGGGAAAAGAGAGGACCCAAATAATTACCGCCCAGTCAGTCTGACATCAATAGCAGGGAAGATTCTGGAGCAGATCATTAAGCAAACAGTCTGTGAGCACCTAGAAAGGAATGCTGTGATCACCAATAGTCAGCATGGATTTCTGAAAAATAAGTCATGTCAGACTAACCTGATCTCGTTTTTTGACAGAATTACAAGCCTGGTAGATGAAGGGAACGCAGTGGATGTAGCCTACCTTGATTTCAGCAAGGCATTTGACAAGGTGCCCCATGATATTCTTGTAAAGAAGCTGGTAAAATGCGGTCTTGACTATGCTACCACTCAGTGGATTTGTAACTGGCTGACTGACCGAACCCAAAGGGTGCTCATCAATGGTTCCTCTTCATCCTGGAGAAGAGTGACTAGTGGGGTGCCACAGGGTTCTGTCTTGGGCCCGGTCTTATTCAACATCTTTATCAACGACTTGGATGATGGACTCAAGGGCATCCTGATCAAATTTGCAGATGACACCAAACTGGGAGGGGTGGCTAACACCCCAGAGGACAGGATCACACTTCAAAACGACCTTGACAGATTAGAGAACTGGGCAAAAACAAACAAGATGAATTTTAACAGGGAGAAATGTAAAGTATTGCACTTGGGCAAAAAAAATGAGAGGCACAAATACAAGATGGGTGACACCTGGCTTGAGAGCAGTACATGTGAAAAGGATCTAGGAGTCTTGGTTGACCACAAATTGACATGAGCCAACAGTGTGACGCGGCAGCTAAAAAAGCCAATGCAGTTCTGGGCTGCATCAATAGGAGTATAGCATCTAGATCAAGGGAAGTAATAGTGCCACTGTATTCTGCTCTGGTCAGACCACACCTGGAGTACTGTGTCCAGTTCTGGGCACCACAATTCAAGAAGGACACTGACAAACTGGAACGTGTCCAGAGGAGGGCAACCAAAATGGTCAAAGGCCTGGAAACGATGCCTTATGAGGAACGGCTAAGGGAGCTGGGCATGTTTAGCCTGGAGAAGAGGAGGTTAAGGGGTGATATGATAGCCATGTTCAAATATATAAAAGGATGTCACATAGAGGAGGGAGAAAGGTTGTTTTCTGCTGCTCCAGAGAAGCGGACACGGAGCAATGGATCCAAACTACAAGAAAGAAGATTCCACCTAAACATTAGGAAGAACTTCCTGACAGTAAGAGCTGTTCGACAGTGGAATTTGCTGCCAAGGAGTGTGGTGGAGTCTCCTTCTTTAGAGGTTTTTAAGCAGAGGCTTGACAACCATATGTCAGGAGTGCTCTGATGGTGTTTCCTGCTTGGCAGGGGGTTGGACTCGATGGCCCTTGTGGTCTCTTCCAACTCTATGATTCTATGATTCTATGATTCTAAGGCTGGTTTTTTCTGTTATAATCGTTAATGTGTTGGTTTTTTTGCAAAATTACAAAAACAATGCACCAGCAGACGAACCCTCCTAGTCCCCCCCCCTCCCCACCTGTTGGTCTCTGTTATAACCAGTGCTATTTTTCTAGAAAAAGAGGTGCTGGAACTGAGTTTCAGCAAATTCCAACTGAAAAAAGGCCTGGTTATAACCAGACACTTAAAACAGTCCTAAACAGTGCTAAACTGAGGGGATGTTCTGCTCATTTTGGGGTATCAGCAAATTTCACTCCTCCTGCTCCACCCTCTTAGCCAGGGAACAGGCTGCCTCATTGTGGTGTAGTGGTTAAGAGCGGTAGTCTTGTAATCTGGGGAACCGGGTTCACGTCTCCGCTCCTCCACCTGCAGCTGCTGGGTGACCTTGGGCCAGTCACACTTCTCTGGAGTCTCTCAGCCCCACTCACCTCACAGAGCGTTTGTTGTGGGGGAGGAAGGGAAAGGAGAATGTTAGCCGATTTGAGACTCCTTAGGGCAGTGATAAAGCAGGATATCAAATTCAAACTCTTCTTCTTCTTCTTCTTCTTCTTCTTCTTCTTCTTCTTCTTCTTCTTCTTCTTCTTCACGGTGGACATCTTGGGACCAGCAACAACCGTTTGCCCCACTGTGTCATCTCATTTGTCACTAGCAGAACACTGAGCAGGTCACTCCCATGGCGTCATGTACAGGTATGCTAAGTGGCTACAGAGTTAGGAAAAGACTGATCTCTTTCCCTCTTGGGTGTTTTCTCAATAATGCCTTTGTTTTCATTTGGCTGCTCTGTATGTTTGTTTTTTAAGTATTGTCAAGAGTGAGCCAACTAAACTTATACTAGAGCCATCCATATGACCGGGTTTTGCTGGAAGTAAATGGAAAACAATAGGTAGACAAGGTTTGTGGGTGTATTTTCTGTCCAATGTGCACCCATGACTGTGCTAATTGCACATTTCTGACTCTGCCCCAATTTACAGATCCATTGAGATTTGCCATCCTCAAAAGGGGTAGCAGAGCAGGCTAACCACAGCCACCCACCTCAAAGATAAAGAGTGAGTGAGACTCTTCCTGCAAGTGCCCAGCCGTAAAGAGCCAGGCTGTGTTTGATTCCATCTCAAAAAAGAGAGAGATTATGCAAAGCGCACCTCCATGGAATCAGAGAGGAACATAAAATGTGTGAAAAGTGTGGTGTGTCCTCCACTATATGCACGACACTGATCTCACTCAATAAAATTGTTTAAGGGTCTATTTTTGGGAGGGGTGGGGGAGGCTTGTAGTATTGTGGCACTGTAGTAATTCTGAGTAATCCCTGATTAGTTATAGAAAGGGCAAAACAGGAAGCTGATGGCTTCTTTGCTACTTCACTGGCCCCCATAGCCCTTCCCTTTTGGAACTTCACCTGAAGACTGTCCATATTGCTAGTGTAGAGCAAGGGAAGGGTTAAACGTGCTGGTTTTTGACTGCTGTGTCTGCAACACTGTCAAAGTCTATGCCAATTCTATGCCAATGTTGTGGATTCAACTGGATTCCTGAAAGGATGAAGTGAAAACACCAAAGTTGTTGTTAAAAGAGAATTCAGTTCAAGCTTTGCTATCTTCTATAATTAGTAGTACTAGCAAGGGGAATACAATTACAGGAAGAGCAAATTGCTTTTTATTTAAATGTTCTCATTTTTCCCAATACATCCCACTGTGCAAGTCCCTCTTTAAATTAGAGAGAGCATGTATAATCTCAGTTCCTCCACTGAGGCTTGTAAGAATATATGTTCCTTAGTTGCTTAGTTGTGTGCTTGAGAGATTAAACAGCCATAGGTATTTTGTAATGACAGATATCAATAGCAATTTAGTTAATTGAGTGTATTCCAGTTCTCTTTTAATTTGCTTGTGCTTCAAAGTTTTCTCTATTTAATTCTCCTTTTTCCCCTTGAAGGCAGGAAGATGGTCAGCTCTGCCAAGGTCTTGCCCACGGTCAGGGGAAAAGGCAAGAAGCCCAATAAGGCACACGAGGCAAGACATTCCTTCAGTTCTCAAACACCAGTGCTTTTTTTCTGAGGGGATGCAGGGGTACACATACCCCTAAACATTTTGTGAATCTAAGTTTGGCCTCATTGCGGGGCAGTATTTCAATATGAGTAGGAAAATGGGAGCACCCCTAAACATTTTTTTAGAAAAAAAGCACTGTCAAACACAATCAATTTCCTGTGGTTTCTCTTAGAATTTTGCTGTGGCCCAAGGCCCAAGGTATTTTGCGGGACGCGGGTGGCGCTGTGGGCTAAAGCCTCAGCGCCTAGGGCTTGCCGATCGAAAGGTCGGCGGTTCGAATCCCCGCGGCGGGGTGCGCTCCCGCTGCTCGGTCCCAGCGCCTGCCAACCTAGCAGTTCGAAAGCACCCCCGGGGGCAAGTAGATAAATAGGTACCGCTTACTAGCGGGAAGGTAAACAGCGTTCCGTGTGCGGCTCTGGCTCGCCAGAGCAGCGTTGTCACGCTGGCCACGTGACCCGGAGGTGTCTCCGGACAGCGCTGGCCCCCGGCCAATAGATGTGAGATGGGCGCACAAACCCCAGAGTCTGGCAAGACTGGCCCTTTCGGGCAGGGGTACCTTTACCTTTACCTTTAAGGTACATACATAAATACACGCACGCGCGCACACACACACAGATTTCCATATTCACATGTGCATGTGAATGTATGAGGGCAGCAGCTGCAGGGACAAACATGTGAGCTCCCCCCTCATCATTCTGGCTGCACTTTGTGAGTTGGAAGATGCACTTCTGAGGCAGGAACCCTCCGGGGGCACCCCCCCCACACACACACCTATTTTAGGCCACAAGCTACCCACCTCAGAAACTGGCAGCAGGTGGGGGGGGTCAACGTTCATTGCCACTGCAGCCCTCCTGGGTGTGTTTCTCTAACTTGGGGCTCATCCACGCGGCCATTAGTTGTGTGATTTCTAGGCAAAGGTCTTGATGGGCATGATTTCAGCTTCTTATCAAGCACCCTTGGCACATGCATTGTGGAAGAAGGCAGCCCCTCAGCATTTCCAGGGGTGGGATTGTGCTGCTGGCCCTCCCCCCAACCTTTGCAGCGTGCTCTGCCTGCCTTGATAAAGCTGAAGCTTTGTCTTGATGTCTGCTGGGGTGAGGAAAGGAGTGTGGCCTGGGGAGGATCCCCAAACAGAGAAGCCTGGAGGTCTGCATTTGCCCCTCAGGCCTGAGGTTTCCCCACCTCTAGGGTGGGTATGGCGTTCAACTGAGCTGCAAGAAAAATTAAGTTGTGAGGATCTCAATGAAGACAGTGCCAGATTTAGAAGCCATGTGGGTGGTTGCCCCACACAGGGCAACAGAGAAAATAAAAAAAGGAGTATTATAAAAATGAGAAATATTTAGGTGGGGGTGCCAAATGTTGTCCTCACTCCGGACTCTGTATTGCCAAAGTCTGCCCCTGATGAAGGCACCACTGATGGTACAAGAATATCAGATAGTACAAGAATATTTGGCTAGTTTAGATGTATTCAAGTCTCCAGGGCCAGATGAACTGCATCCAAGAGTATTAAAAGAACTGCCAGATGTGATCTCAGAACCACTGGCAGTCATCTTTGAGAATTCCTGGAGAACAGGCGAAGTCCCGGCAGACTGGAGGAGGGCAAATGTTGTCCCTATTTTCAAAAAGGGGAAAAGAGAGGACCCAAATAATTACCGCCCAGTCAGTCTGACATCAATACCATGGAAGATTCTGGAACAGATCATTAAGCAAACAGTCTGTGAGCACCTAGAAAGGAATGCTGTGATCACCAATAGTCAGCATGGATTTCTGAAAAATAAGTCATAGAATCATAGAATCATAGAGTTGGAAGAGACCACAAGGGCCATCGAGTCCAACCCCCTGCCAAGCAGGAAACACCCTCAGAGCACTCCTGACATATGGTTGTCAAGCCTCTGCTTAAAGACCTCCAAAGTAGGAGACTCCACCACGCTCCTTGGCAGCAAATTCCACTGTCGAACAGCTCTTACTGTCAGGAAGTTCTTCCGAATGTTTAGGTGGAATCTTCTTTCTTGTAGTTTGGATCCATTGCTCCGTGTCCGCTTCTCCGGAGCAGCAGAAAACAACCTTTCTCCCTCCTCTATGTGACATCCTTTTATATATTTGAACATGGCTATCATATCACCCCTTAACCTCCTCTTCTCCAGGCTAAACATGCCCAGCTCCCTTAGCCGTTCCTCATAAGGCATCGTTTCCAGGCCTTTGACCATTTTGGTTGCCCTCCTCTGGACACGTTCCAGTTTGTCAGTGTCCTTCTTGAACTGTGGTGCCCAGAACTGGACACAGTACTCCAGGTGTGGTCTGACCAGAGCAGAATACAGTGGCACTATTACTTCCCTTGATCTAGATGCTATACTCCTATTGATGCAGCCCAGAATTGCATTGGCTTTTTTAGCTGCCGCGTCACACTGTTGGCTCATGTCAAGTTTGTGGTCAACCAAGACTCCTAGATCCTTTTCACATGTACTGCTCTCAAGCCAGGTGTCACCCATCTTGTATTTGTGCCTCTCATTTTTTTTGCCCAAGTGCAATACTTTACATTTCTCCCTGTTAGTCAGGTTAGTCATGTCAGACTAACCTGATCTCGTTTTTTGACAGAATTACAAGCCTGGTAGATGAAGGGAACGCAGTGGATGTAGCCTACCTTGATTTCAGCAAGGCATTTGACAAGGTGCCCCATGATATTCTTGTAAAGAAGCTGGTAAAATGCGGTCTTGACTATGCTACCACTCAGTGGATTTGTAACTGGGCTGACTGCCCGAACCCAAAGGGTGCTCATCAATGGTTCCTCTTCATCCTGGAGAAGAGTGACTAGTGGGGTGCCACAGGGTTCTGTCTTGTGCCCGGTCTTATTCAACATCTTTATCAACGACTTGGATGATGGACTCAAGGGCATCCTGATCAAATTTGCAGATGACACCAAACTGGGAGGGGTGGCTAACACCCCAGAGGACAGGATCACACTTCAAAACGACCTTGACAGATTAGAGAACTGGGCAAAAACAAACAAGATGAATTTTAACAGGGAGAAATGTAAAGTATTGCACTTGGGCAAAAAAAATGAGAGGCACAAATACAAGATGGGTGACACCTGGCTTGAGAGCAGTACATGTGAAAAGGATCTAGGAGTCTTGGTTGACCACAAACTTGACATGAGCCAACAGTGTGACGCGGCAGCTAAAAAAGCCAATGCAATTCTGGGCTGCATCAATAGGAGTATAGCATCTAGATCAAGGGAAGTAATAGTGCCACTGTATTCTGCTCTGGTCAGACCACACCTGGAGTACTGTGTCCAGTTCTGGGCACCACAATTCAAGAAGGACACTGACAAACTGGAACGTGTCCAGAGGAGGGCAACCAAAATGGTCAAAGGCCTGGAAACGATGCCTTATGAGGAACGGCTAAGGGAGCTGGGCATGTTTAGCCTGCAGAAGAGGAGGTTAAGGGGTGATATGATAGCCATGTTCAAATATATAAAAGGATGTCACATAGAGGAGGGAGAAAGGTTGTTTTCTGCTGCTCCAGAGAAGCGGACACGGAGCAATGGATCCAAACTACAAGAAAGAAGATTCCACCGAAACATTCGGAAGAACTTCCTGACAGTAAGAGCTGTTCGACAGTGGAATTTGCTGCCAAGGAGTGTGGTGGAGTCTCCTTCTTTGGAGGTCTTTAAGCAGAGGCTTGACAACCATATGTCAGGAGTGCTCTGATGGTGTTTCCTGCTTGGCAGGGGGTTGGACTCGATGGCCCTTGTGGTCTCTTCCAACTCTATGATTCTATGATTCTATTCTATGATGCAGCTGCCCCTTCATGCAATGCAGTTCCTATTGGTGCGCATGATCTAGAGACATGCACATGGCAGCCTGGTTCTACATGCGTATGGTTCTACATTACTGTACGCTTGTGAAACATGGACCACTTACAAACGCCATCTCCAACTCCTCAAAATATTCCCTCAACGGTATCTCCAAAAAATCTTACACATCACTTGGGAAGACAGGCGAACTAATATCAGGTGAAGCAAAGATCACCAGTGTTGAAGCAATAATTCTTCAACATCAACTTCATTGGACTTTAGGTGCCTAAAGAAGCCAGGGTGGCTATCTAAAGAACTTTTAACTGAATTAAGATTAAAAAAGGATGTGTACAAAAAATGGAAAAGGGGGGAAACCACCAAAGAGGAATTCAAACAAATAGCCAGCACGTGTAGACACAAAGTCAGAAAAGCTAAAGCACAGAATGAACTCAGGCTTGCTAGAGGGGTTAAAAGCAACAAAAAAGGCTTTTATGGGTATGTTCGTAGCAAAAGGAAGAACAAAGAAACAATGGGGTCACTCAGAGGAGAAGATGGTGAAATGCAAACAGGGGACACAGAAAGGGCTGAACTACTCAATGCCTTCTTTGCCTCAGTCTTCTCCGATAAAGAAAACAATGCCCGACCTGAAGAATTTGGAGCAAATGATTCAGCAAAGGAAACACAGCCCAGAATAACTAAGGAGATAGTACAAGAATACTTGGCTAGTTTAGATGTATTCAAGTCTCCAGGGCCAGATGAACTGCATCCAAGAGTATTAAAAGAACTGGCAGATGTGATCTCAGAACCACTGGCAGTCATCTTTGAGAATTCCTGGAGAACAGGCGAAGTCCCGGCAGACTGGAGGAGGGCAAATGTTGTCCCTATTTTCAAAAAGGGGAAAAGAGAGGACCCAAATAATTACCGCCCAGTCAGTCTGACATCAATACCAGGGAAGATTCTGGAGCAGATCATTAAGCAAACAGTCTGTGAGAACCTGGAAAGGAATGCTGTGCTCACCAAAAGTCAGCATGGATTTCTGAAAAATAAGTCATGTCAGACTAACCTGATCTCGTTTTTTGACAGAATTACAAGCCTGGTAGATGAAGGGAACGCAGTGGATGTAGCCTACCTTGATTTCAGCAAGGCATTTGACAAGGTGCCCCATGATATTCTTGTAAAGAAGCAGGTAAAATGCGGTCTTGACTATGCTACCACTCAGTGGATTTGTAACTGGCTGACTGACCGAACCCAAAGGGTGCTCATCAATGGTTCCTCTTCATCCTGGAGAAGAGTGACTAGTGGGGTGCCACAGGGTTCTGTCTTGGGCCCGGTCTTATTCAACATCTTTATCAACGACTTGGATGATGGACTCAAGGGCATCCTGATCAAATTTGCAGATGACACCAAACTGGGAGGGGTGGCTAACACCCCAGAGGACAGGATCACACTTCAAAACGACCTTGACAGATTAGAGAACTGGGCAAAAATAAACAAGATGAATTTTAACAGGGAGAAATGTAAAGTATTGCACTTGGGCAAAAAAAAATGAGAGGCACAAATACAAGATGGGTGACACCTGGCTTGAGAGCAGTACATGTGAAAAGGATCTAGGAGTCTTGGTTGACCACAAACTTGACATGAGCCAACAGTGTGACGCGGCAGCTAAAAAAGCCAATGCAATTCTGGGCTGCATCAATAGGAGTATAGCATCTAGATCAAGGGAAGTAATAGTGCCACTGATTCTGCTCTGGTCAGACCACACCTGGAGTACTGTGTCCAGTTCTGGGCACCACAATTCAAGAAGGACACTGACAAACTGGAACGTGTCCAGAGGAGGGCAACCAAAATGGTCAAAGGCCTGGAAACGATGCCTTATGAGGAACGGCTAAGGGAGCTGGGCATGTTTAGCCTGGAGAAGAGGAGGTTAAGGGGTGATATGATAGCCATGTTCAAATATATAAAAGGATGTCACATAGAGGAGGGAGAAAGGTTGTTTTCTGCTGCTCCGGAGAAGCGGACACGGAGCAATGGATCTAAACTACAAGAAAGAAGATTCCACCTAAACATTAGGAAGAACTTCCTGACAGTAAGAGCTGTTCGACAGTGGAATTTGCTGCCAAGGAGTGTGGTGGAGTCTCCTACTTTGGAGGTCTTTAAGCAGAGGCTTGACAACCATATGTCAGGAGTGCTCTGATGGTGTTTCCTGCTTGGCAGGGGGTTGGACTCGATGGCCCTTGTGGTCTCTTCCAACTCTATGATTCTATGATTCTATGATTCTAATGTTGTCTTCCAAAGCAACTACTCTATTCTGAACTTAAAAATGGAAAGCGTAATGCTGATGGTCAACAAAAGAGGTTTATAGACTGTCTAAAGGCAAATCTAAAAAAAGTAGTATAAACACCGACAACTGGGAAACACTGGCCTGTGAGCGCTCCAGTTGGAGAACAGCCTTGACCAAAGGTGTCCTGGGCTTTGAAGACACTCGAACTCAGAATGCAAGGGAGAAATGTGCTAAGAGGAAGGCATGCTTGGCAAATCCACACCGTGCTTAACTCCTGCCTGTGGAAGGACATGTGGGTCCAGAATTGGCCTCCACAGTCACTTACGGACTCATTGTTAAAACCGTGTTCATGGAAGACAATCTTACTCAGCTATAATAAAAAAAATTCCTTCCAGTAGCACCTTAAAAACCAACTAAGTTAGTACTTAGTTGGTCTTTAAGGTGCTACTGGAAGGAATTTTTTTTATTTTGACTATGACAGACCAACACGGCTACCTATCTATTACTCAGCTATGAGTGATTGCCAAAGAAAGAAAGACATACCTCTGCCTGGATCCGGGAAAATAAAGTTGGATATTTTTATTTCCAGCATTTGAAATTTAAGTGGACTGGTCAATAAACTGAAATCAAATTAGTGTGAAAGATCTTTTCAATAAGAGAGAGTCAGGCTTGTGTTTCGAGGTGACACCTCAAAAGTCCACTGAATCTCACTGTAAGTGAGATGATATGACAGACTTCCAGTGAGCATCTAGTTGTTTCAGTGCAGTCTTGAGCTTTTGGCTGAGTAACTTTAATTTATTCTAACAGTGATATATGATGCTGACATTCTGCTTATTTGTTAAACCCAGTCTAAATTACTTAATATTTTTGGGGGCATTTTATTTTTTCGTGAGTGGAAGCCCCCCCCCCCTTAGGGGCTGAACAGGCTGAGCAATCAAATGCGGATTCTACATTTGATATAATTAAGCACAGAATTGGTCAAAGCAAAGTGACACAGCTAGTCCTATTTACTGTGATGATTAAGGAAGATCCAAAGTGGCTGAGCCAGACAACCAATCGTTGTAGCTTAGGAATCACAATATTTCCCTAACTGTCTTTTACAGAGCTCTGATATCAGTTGTCCCCATTATTCCAATTTCAGCATCTCCTGGTTGTATTTGTTAAATTTGGTAAGGATAGGTTTTATTAGATTTGATTTAGTTCCTTTTGGAAAAGCAGTTGCCCTTAGGGTTGTAATTGGAGCAAGGCAAATACGTGCGCAGACTCTCCACCGCTTGCCCTTGGCCTGAATCTCATTAAGGAATAAAAATTGCCAGCATAATTGGCAAAAAGGGAATACGGCAAGTTTTATTCTTATTTACACTGATAATGCAAAAGACATTGCCTTATTCCCTGTGCCTTCAAATTGCTTTAATAGCATATAACTCCATTTTTTTTTTAGTACTTCCAGTTCTACGGGAAGACCAAAATAGCATTACAGAGAATTAGGTGTTGAGAATATGTATGTCCCTCCATATATAAAAGGTATCACAATTAGTCATGATTGTGTGTGTTGTAGAAGGAAACAAAATAGATGTTTTTGGTTAAAGGATGTTGAATGCTATATAGCAGCCACCAGATATATATATATATATATATATATATATATATATATATATATATATATATATATATATATTTGCTTTCGTAGATTTTCACGGGTACAGGAATGCAGGTTTTGGTGTCTTCGGGTGTCTTCCCGTGTAAGAGTCGGGGTGTCTGGGCGACGTTTCGACGAGGTCTCACTCGTCATCTTCAGGCTGGTGCTTTCGGTTTCTTGTTACTGGAACAGAGCAGAATCTGGTGTTTGAGTTCCTATAAATACTGTTTATAGTATTTATAGGATACTATAATACTATAAACACCACACCCCTCAACAGTATTTATAGGAACTCAAACACCAGATTCTGCTCTGTTCCAGTAACAAGAAGCCGAAAGCACCAGCCTGAAGATGACGAGTGAGACCTCGTCGAAACGTCGCCCAGACACCCCGACTCTTACACGGGAAGACACCCGAAGACACCAAAACCTGCATATATATATATATATATATTATTGCTTCTTTCCAGGCACAGATATATAATCAAATATACAACAAAAGCAACGTTACAGAAAAAGAAAAGAAAGAATTAGAAAAAAGATTCATCTTTCTAAAACAATTTTTCATGGTCAACCGGACTTCCCCACATCTTCCTCACCCTGCGTTCTTTACAATAAAAATAACAGCAAATTGTTACCTTGTTTCATGCGTTTTTTGTACTTTCAAATAATTGTATTTTAGGTTTAAAGTACTTATTGTCAAATTACTTTTTTCCAAAATAAATCATAAAAGTTACTCTAAACTTTGGTAGTTTCATAGTTATAACTTAGTTTCTCCAACTTCAATTTTTTTTTTTTTTGCTGAAGCTGATCTTTCCCAACCTTGCAAATTCTCAACATTCATATAGCTTATAATGTTTTTGTAAATAGTCCTTAAATTTTTTCCAGTCCTCTTCTAATGTTTCTTCTCCCAGATCTCGGATTCTGCCAGTCATTTCA
This sequence comes from Podarcis vaucheri, assembly GCF_965113315.1. Lineage (NCBI taxonomy): Eukaryota > Metazoa > Chordata > Lepidosauria > Squamata > Lacertidae > Podarcis > Podarcis vaucheri. The sequence goes on from NC_138762.1 coordinate 112,807,661, forward strand.
GCCAACTCCATGTAGTCCATCAGTTGCGTATGCCACTCTTCCAGCGTGGGTAAATCTTGTGTCTTCCAATGTTTGGCAATAAGAATTCTTGCTGCTGTAGTTGCATATAGAAAGAAAGTTCTATCCTTCTTTAACACTTTCTAGCCGACAATGCCTAGGAGGAAGGCCTCTGGTTTCTTGTGAAAGGTATACTTAAATACCCTTTTTAACTGTGTCCAGTTCTGGGCACCACAATTCAAGAAGGACACTGACAAACTGGAACGTGTCCAGAGGAGGGCAACCAAAATGGTCAAAGGCCTGGAAACGATGCCTTATGAGGAACGGCTAAGGGAGCTGGGCATGTTTAGCCTGCAGAAGAGGAGGTTAAGGGGTGATATGATAGCCATGTTCAAATATATAAAAGGATGTCACATAGAGGAGGGAGAAAGGTTGTTTTCTGCTGCTCCGGAGAAGCGGACACGGAGCAATGGATCCAAACTACAAGAAAGAAGATTCCACCTAAACATTAGGAAGAACTTCCTGACAGTAAGAGCTGTTCGACAGTGGAATTTGCTGCCAAGGAGTGTGGTGGAGTCTCCTACTTTGGAGGTCTTTAAGCAGAGGCTTGACAACCATATGTCAGGAGTGCTCTGATGGTGTTTCCTGCTTGGCAGGGGGTTGGACTCGATGGCCCTTGTGGTCTCTTCCAACTCTATGATTCTATGATTCTATGAACTCATTATAAATCATTTCCCAGAAGGCCTTCACCCTCGGGCAAGTCCACCAGAGGTGAAAGAATGTCCCTTCAGCCTCCCTACATTTCCAACATTTATTATCAGATAAATGGTATATCTTTGCAAGTTTGACTGGGGTCATGTACCACCTATATATCATTTTCATAATATTTTCTTTCAAGGCATTACATGCCGTGAATTTCAAACCGGTGGTCCATAACCTTTCCCAGTCTTCAAACATAATGTTGTACCCAATGTCCTGCGCCCATTTTATCATGGCTGATTTAACTATCTCATCCTGAGTGTTCCATTTAAGCAGCAAGTTATACATTCTTGAAAGCACTTTAGTCTTTGGTTCAAGTAATTCTGTCTCTAATTTCGATTTTTCCACCTGGAAACCTATTTTTTTATCCTTTTTAAAAATCTTTTGGATTTGGGCATAATGTAACCAATCTTGCAACTTGTTTTTTAATTTGTCCAAGCTCTGCAACCTCCAGTTGTCTCCAACTTTTTCTATTATCTCACAATATTTTGCCCAGCCAACCTCCATATTAAGTCTTTTCTGGGCCTTTGCCTCTATTGGTGAAAGCCACCTCGGGGTCTTGTTTTCTAGCAAGTCCTTATATTTAGTCCAGACAATGAATAAAGCTTTCCTGACAATATGGTTTTTAAACAATTTGTGAACCTTTACCTTGTCGTACCACAGATATGCATGCCATCCAAAAGCATTATTGAACCCTTCCAGATCTAGGACATCAGTGTTTTCTAATAAGAACCAATCTTTCATTCAGCAGAAAGATGCAGCTTCATAGTATAACCTTAAGTCCGGCAGGGCAAATCCCCCTCTTTCTTTCGCATCTGTTAATATTTTAAATTTTATCCTGGGCTTTTTGCCCTGCCAGACAAACTTCGAAATATCTTTCTGCCACTTTCCAAAACATTCCACTCTGTCCACAATCTGTAGGGTTTGAAACAAAAACAACATCTTTGGCAATACATTCATCTTTATAGCTGCAATTCTTCCCAACAAGGAAAGTTTTAGTCTTGACCAAGTTTCTAAATCCTTTTTGATTTCTGTCCAACATTTTTCATAATTGTCTTTGAATAAGTTCAAATTTTTAGTAGACAAATTAACCCCCAGGTATTTCACTTTTTAAACCACATTTAACTCCATTTCCTTCTGAAACCCATCTATTTCTGAAGGTGTCAAATTTTCCCCCAAAACCTTGGTTTTTTGTTTATTCAACTTAAATCCCGCCACCCGACCAAACTCATAAATTAGTTCTAAAGCTCTTTTTGTACTAGATTCTCGCTCCTGTAATGTTAAAACCAAATCATCTGCAAAAGCTTTCAGTTTATATTGTTTCTCTCCGACCTGTATTCCTTCTACCAGCTGGTCCTTCCTAATCACATTCAACAGCACCTCCAGGACTGAGATAAATAACAGAGGGGATAAGGGACACCCCTGTCGTGTCCCTTTTTCAATTTTGAATTCTTCTGTCACCACATTGTTCACTATCAATTTGGCCTTCTGCTCTGAATAGATTGCTTCTATGCTATTTTGGAACGCCCGTCCCACTCCCATCCCTTCCAAATTTTTCTTCATGAATTTCCAAGAAATGTTGTCAAAGGCCTTCTCTGCATCTATAAAGATTAACGCTGCTTTCGTGTTCATATTTGTCTGCAATAATTCCAAAACGTCAATAATATTCCTAGTGTTATCAGACAAATGTCTACCTGGAAGAAAGCCTGCCTGGTCTTTATGAATTACTTCATTTAAAACTTTTTTCAATCTCTTTGCCAAAATATCAGCAAAAATTTTGTAATCCACATTTAGGAGTGAGATGGGACGGTAGTTCTTAAGTTGAGTCTTTTCAGATTCCAATTTTGGTATCAATGTGATGAAGGCTTCTTTCCACGATTCTGGTGCCCCCTTCCCCTCCATAATCTGATTACATACCTCCATTAGTGGTTGAGTCAAATAGTCATTTAATGTCTTATAATACTTGGAGGTAAGTCCATCTGGGCCTGGGGATTTACCTAGTTGCATGTTCTGAATGGCACTCTCAATTTCCTGTTGTGTTATTCTGTAATTCAGGGTTTTTTGTTTCTCTTGGGATAATTTTTGTAATCCATTAATTTTTATAAATTGGTCTATTTCAATTTCTTCCTGTGGCCCTTGCGTAAACAACTTTTTGAAATATCTCTGGAAACACTTTCTGATTTATTTCTGGTTTCTGAATACTTTCCCCTTCAACCTCCAGATTGGTAACAAAGTTCAATTTTTGTCTCTTTTTCAATTGTGATGCTAGCAGTTTTCCACATTTATTTGCTGATTCAAATGATCTTTGTCTCATTTGTTTGATTTTCCATTCCACTTCTTGGTTTATCAATTTCGCATATTGTGCTTGGTAAAATTTAATTTCTCTTAAAACTTCTTTTGACTTTGGATTAAGTCTCAGCCTCTTTTCGCCGTCCTTTATCTTCTCTAATATCTTATCTTTTTTCCCATTCCAGAGTTTTTTCTTAATTGAATTCTGTTGAATCAGAAACCCTCTCATGACCGCTTTGCTCGCGTCCCAGATTGTTCTCTTTTCCACCGAAGTGTTCAAATTTATTTCAAAATAATCCTTCAAGGTTTTTTGGGCCTTCTTCACAATCTCCTGATCTCTAAACAAGGTGTCATTCATTCTCCATCTGAAGGATCCAGCTGGCGTAAGTCTCAGTTCCATTTTCAAGGCATTATGGTCGGAGCAAGTTTTGGGGCAGATTTCTATTTTTTTAGTCTTAGGTGCCAGTCCTCTAGTTGTCCAAATTTGGTCGATTCTTGTCCATGATAGGTGGGCCTCAGAAAAGAATGTTCCTTCTTTACCTAAGGGGTTCTTTGTCCTCCATATGTCGATTAGGTCCATATTGTCAGTTAGTTCAAAAAAGGTTTTAGGTAGTCTGCCATCTTTAGTTAAGTTTTGATTTTGTGACTTGTCCATGTTAGTGGAGACCACCCCATTCATATCTCCCATCACAATGATGTTGGTATAATCAATATAATCCAGCATTGTCTCATGCAGCTTTTTGTAAAATTCTGATTTCCCCTCATTAGGTGCATAAATTCCTACTATCAGAAATTTTTCTCCTTGTGTATGTATTTCAATCGCCAAAATTCTTCCTTGCTCATCTTTGAACAAAAATTTTGGTGACAGGTTCTCCTTTGCATAGATCACTACCCCTCTTTTCTTAACCTTATCTGATGAGATAAATTCTTGGCCTAATCTTTTATTGATTAATACTTTCCTATGGAGCCCAGTCACATGTGTTTCCTGCAAGCAGATAATGTCCAATTGTTCTTTCCTCAATATGTGAAAGATCTTTTTTCTTTTCTCGGGGGAATTTGCGCCATGAATGTTCCAACTAAGTAGTTGCAGAGACATCCTGAATCAATTTGTCAGCCCAATAGGGATGAGCCTCCCTTGTCGTCCAATTCTGGAGGTGGGGCAAGTGTTGAGCCAGGCGGAGGTGGTGGCCAAACTCTTGCCACTCCTTTCCGAAGGTCCTCCCCGTGGTCGTTCAGGAACTTTTCTTGGTCCTCTACTGTTCTAATTTTTACTTTTTTCCCTTTGAAATTAAAGGATAGTCCTTGGGGGAATTCCCACCTGTAGGGAATTGTGTTGTTTCTTAATAGTCCTGCAAGGTCTTTATATGTAGTTCTTAAGTCCAAAAGTTGTTTCGGTATGCCTCTGTAGATTTCTGCTGTCTTACCCTGAATCACCTATGAATTTTTAAAATGTAGGCCGAGTATGTTATCTTTTTCTTGCCTAGATCTAAAAATGATCAGGCAGTCTCTCGGTTTGTCCTTCCTCGCCACTCTTCCCAATCTGAAAGCGGTGACAATTCTGAAGTCCTTGTCTTCTGCTAAACCCCAGGATTTTGATATTTCTGCTGTCAGTAAGCCAGTCAAATCTTCTTTTTCAAGTTCTGGTATATTTCTCAGCCTAAGATTGCTTTCCCAATTTTTCAATTCCACCATGGACAGATAGGCTTGCTGTTCGTTGATCTGTCTACTCAGTGGCCTTACTTCCCCTCTTACTTCCTCAATCTTCTTGTTGGCTTGTTCTGCTTTTAATTTTGCTTCTTCGGCCAGTTTGCGGTTTTCCGTCGTTGTTGTTTGAATGTTCCCTATTGCCTGTGTATTTTGAGAAACTTGGTCAGTCAATTTATTAATAGTAGCTGTCACTTAGAATCATAGAATCATAGAATCATAGAGTTGGAAGAGACCACAAGGGCCATCGAGTCCAACCCGCTGCCAAGCAGGAAACACCATCAGAGCACTCCTGACATATGGTTGTCAAGCCTCTGCTTAAAGACCTCCAAAGAAAGAGACTCCACCACACTCCTGGGCAGCAAATTCCACTGTCGAACAGCTCTTACTGTCAGAAAGTTCTTCCTAATGTTTAGGTGGAATCTTCTTTCTTGTAGTTTGGATCCATTGCTCCGTGTCCGCTTCTCCGGAGCAGCAGAAAACAACCTTTCTCCCTCCTCTATGTGACATCCTTTTATATATTTGAACATGGCTATCATATCACCCCTTAACCTCCTCTTCTCCAGGCACTTGATCAAATTTGGTCGCCTGTTCATCAGCTTTCTTATTTAAAGCTGCCAGCTGGTCCAATATTTCTTTAGAAACTGGGTCCAGCCCTCCTGAAGCCATATCCCCTGAAGCTGACTGTTTAGCTTCTCCTTCTTGCAGGCCTGTAACAATTGGGACAGATGATCTACGTGGCTGCACAGTCAAAGTTGATTGCAACAGTTCAGTTTGTTTTGCTTTTTGGCAGCCCTTGTTTTTGCAGTGCCACTCATTCCACAGCTGTCCATGTGTCAAGGTCAAATTGTAAATCCCATGGGAAAAGCAGTCCAAGACATAAACATCCAAGCAGAAGATTTGCAAAACAACCAGCAGTTCTCAGAGACTAGATATTCCACAATCCTGTAGGGGGAGCTCCCCAAAAGTTAGAAAACAAAGTAAAAAGCTTCCGCCATTAAGTTCCCAAGAAAAAATAAAAGGAGAAAAAAGAGGAGAAAACCTTTCAAAGTTCACTTTAAACTTGCAGAACTTTACCCAGGTCAAAATGAAAGTTCTTAACAGTGGTGCATGCAACAGTTCCTTATTTGTATCTCACAGCGTAGCCCCAATGTATCATTTAGCTTTAAATACAGTTACCGCAATTTGATGGTTCTTTTGTCTCCAGGCAGCCCGGGAGCTGGATTCTCAAAGCTTTGTAATCCACCAAAAGGAGGGGGAATCCCGATCTATGTTCAGTCCATTTGCACAAATACAATTTTTTACTTCTAAGCAGCCAAATCCGAATTTGCAGAGTGAAATCCAACTTCTTTAAAAAAACCCTCTCAGCGCTTCAGCTTTTAAAAGTCTTTGCTTGAGACTTTAAGCAGAGCCGGAAGACGGACTTCCTTTTAACGTCTCCCGCTTTCAGCCAAATTCCACAATTTAGATTCCAAAATCTTGAGATTCTTACTCACGGGTATGTTGTTTAGAGTCGAATGTTCAAAGAAGAAAGGTCAGCGCTCATCAGCAGCAGCCGCGCGGCTTCACTTCCGTGGAAAGAGCGATGAACTCACAGCACCGCTACCCCTTTCACGTTCCGGAGCCCCTTACGGGGTCCCTTCTTTGTTTCCGAGGTCGCTCTTGGTGCCCGCCGAGTCCCACGACCACAGGCTCACTCTACCTATGGTTTTTCTTAATGGGTCTCCGCTCTGCCGCAGCGGACGACCCTTTTCCGCGGAGCCCCTCTTCACAGCGTAAAGAGGACCGCCATTGCCGTTTCACGCCGCCTCCGGAAGTCGCAGCCACCAGATTTTTAAAAGAGAAACTGACTTGAACAACAACAAAAAATCCTGTCAGACACTTTAGGCTGTGGAGATCTCCATGAGGTGTCACAGATTCAAGTCCAGTAGCCTTACAATTTATACAGTTTATAAGCTGCCCTATATCCAAAATTCTTTGGGTGTCTTACAGGAACAAACAAAATTATGGGGGGGGGAGGCTGTCTTAACAGAAGTCTAGTGTCCAGATCAATGGAAGTCATGGTCCTACTCTCTTCTGCCTTCGTCAGACCACACCTGGAATGCTGTTTCCAATTCTAGGCACCACAATTTAAGAAGGATGTTGGCAAGCTGGAAGGTGTGCAGAGGAGGGCAACCAAGATGATCAAGGGTCTGGAAACCAAGCCCTATGAGGAGCACTTGCCAAAGGTTGCAGGCAGCTTTACCTGCAGCAATTGCATGTTGATTGCCCTCTTAAAAGACAAAGTCTAGCAACTGGAGGAACGTGTAGCTATGCTCCAAAGAATTAGAGAGCTGGAGCCCTTCTTGGAAGCAACAGAGCATGCCATCTCCAGCAAGGAGGAGACAGGGGACTCCCCTGAGAAGGAGGCTAGTTCACCAACACAGGAGCCAGATATATGGAGAAACGTGACTCAAAGAAGTAGGAGGCCCAGGGTTCACTCTGATTGCTTAGAAATACACAATCGCTTTGAGGTCCTCTCCCCTAGCATGGAAGACGAAGAGCAGACTCCATTTGAGGATCTCTCCCTCATTACAGTCGATCAGGTATATGAAGACGAGCAGCAAAGTCAGTCCTCAGGGAATGTGCAGGTGACCTTGGAACGGACAGTTCACGGAAGAACCCCGACCAAACCTAAGAGGAGGTGTGTAGTGGTGATAGGGGATTCCCTACTGAGGGGAACAGAAGCAGTGATCTGTGGGCCTGACAAGATGTCTCGGGAAGTGTGCTGTCTCCCCGGGGCTAAGATCCAAGATGTAACTGAACGACTGCAAGGAATCATAAAACCCACTGACAAATACCCCTTCCTCTTCGTTCATGTGGGAACCAATGACACTGCAAGCAATAGCCTCCAGAAGATCAAAAGAGACTACGAGGCTCTCGGCAGGAAATTGAAGCAACTAAATGCACAAATTGTCATCTCATCTGTCCTCCCAGTTGAAAGACGTGGCCCAGGGAGAGAGGGAAAAATAGTGGAAGTGAACAGCTGGCTTCGCAGATGGTGTAAACAGGAACGGTTTGGATTCTTAGATCACGGACTGCAGTTTCTTGAAGATGGACTTCTGGCAAGCGATGCGCTGCACCTCACAACGGTTGGGAGAAATGTTTTTGCCAAAAATCTCAGAAACCTCATCAGGAGGGCTTTAAACTGACTAATGCGGGGGAGGGAGACAGTGCTCCTGAAGGTAGGAGTCTATCAATTAATGAAGATGATCATCCAAATGTCATAGACCAAATGGAGCAAACAGCACGCGGACCTAGTGGTGGGAGGAAAAAATCCTTAAATAAGAGACACGTGGGAATGATTAATGGACTTCAATGTCTGTACACTAATGCGCAAAGCATGGGAAATAAACAAGATGAGCTTGAGCTCTTGGTACAGCAAACTAAATATGACATAATAGGCATCACTGAAACCTGGTGGGATAAGTCCCACGATTGGAATGTAATAATGGGGGGATACAATCTATTTCAGAGAAACAGACCAGACAAGAAAGGAGGAGGAGTGGCGTTATATGTCAGGGATGTGTATACCTGTGAACAGATCCAAGATTTAGATCCTCAAAGCCAAAGTGAGAGCATTTGGGTCAAAATTAAGGGAGAGAAGAATAACAGAGACCTCATTGTGGGAGTTTACTATAGATCCCCAAGCCAAACGGAGGACATAGATGATGCCTTCCTGGAACAGATGGCCAAGCATGCAAAAGGAAGGGAGATAGTAGTAATGGGGGACTTCAATTACCCGGATATTTGTTGGACGTCAAACTCAGCCAAGAGCATAAGGTCAAACAGATTCCTCCCTGGCCTTGCAGACAACTTCATTGTCCAGAAAGTGGGAGAAGCAACAAGAGGAACAGCCATTTTAGATCTGGTCCTAACCAATGTCGATGACCTGGTTAGTGGGGTAGAAGTGGAAGGATCATTAGGCGCGAGTGATCATGCTCTTCTGAAGTTTACTATACAGCGGAAAGGAGCAGCCAAGCATACTAGGACTAAATTTCTTGACTTTAAGAAAGCCGACTTCATAAAACTTAGGGAAGTGCTGGGTGAGATCCCATGGACAACAATACTAAAAGGAAAGGGAGTTCATGATGGCTGGGAGTTTGTTAAGAGGGAGATAGTAAAAGCACAACGTCAGGCAATACCAATGAGACGGAAACATGGAAGGTGCCTAAAGAAGCCAGGGTGGCTATCTAAAGAACTTTTAACTGAATTAAGATTAAAAAAGGATGTGTACAAAAAATGGAAAAGGGGGGAAACCACCAAAGAGGAATTCAAACAAATAGCCAGGACGTGTAGACACAAAGTCAGAAAAGCTAAAGCACAGAATGAACTCAGGCTTGCTAGAGAGGTTAAAAGCAACAAAAAAGGCTTTTATGGGTATGTTCGTAGCAAAAGGAAGAACAAAGAAACAATGGGGTCACTCAGAGGAGAAGATGGTGAAATGCAAACAGGGGACACAGAAAGGGCTGAACTCCTCAATGCCTTCTTTGCCTCAGTCTTCTCCGATAAAGAAAACAATGCCCGACCTGAAGAATTTGGAGCAAATGATTCAGCAAAGGAAACACAGCCCAGAATAACTAAGGAGATAGTACAAGAATATTTGGCTAGTTTAGATGTATTCAAGTCTCCAGGGCCAGATGAACTGCATCCAAGAGTATTAAAAGAACTGGCAGATGTGATCTCAGAACCACTGGCAGTCATCTTTGAGAATTCCTGGAGAACAGGCGAAGTCCCGGCAGACTGGAGGAGGGCAAATGTTGTCCCTATTTTCAAAAAGGGGAAAAGAGAGGACCCAAATAATTACCGCCCAGTCAGTCTGACATCAATAGCAGGGAAGATTCTGGAGCAGATCATTAAGCAAACAGTCTGTGAGCACCTAGAAAGGAATGCTGTGATCACCAATAGTCAGCATGGATTTCTGAAAAATAAGTCATGTCAGACTAACCTGATCTCGTTTTTTGACAGAATTACAAGCCTGGTAGATGAAGGGAACGCAGTGGATGTAGCCTACCTTGATTTCAGCAAGGCATTTGACAAGGTGCCCCATGATATTCTTGTAAAGAAGCAGGTAAAATGCGGTCTTGACTATGCTACCACTCAGTGGATTTGTAACTGGCTGACTGACCGAACCCAAAGGGTGCTCATCAATGGTTCCTCTTCATCCTGGAGAAGAGTGACTAGTGGGGTGCCACAGGGTTCTGTCTTGGGCTCGGTCTTATTCAACATCTTTATCAACGACTTGGATGATGGACTCAAGGGCATCCTGATCAAATTTGCAGATGACACCAAACTGGGAGGGGTGGCTAACACCCCAGAGGACAGGATCACACTTCAAAACGACCTTGACAGATTAGAGAACTGGGCAAAAACAAACAAGATGAAATTTAACAGGGAGAAATGTAAAGTGTTGCACTTGGGCAAAACAAATGAGAGGCACAAATGCAAGATGGGTGACACCTGGCTTGAGAGCAGTACATGTGAAAAGGATCTAGGAGTCTTGGTTGACCACAAACCTGACATGAGGCAACAGTGTGACGCGGCAGCTAAAAAAGCCAATGCAATTCTGGGCTGCATCAATAGGAGTATAGCATCTAGATCAAGGGAAGTAATAGTGCCACTGTATTCTGCTCTGGTCAGACCACACCTGGAGTACTGTGTCCAGTTCTGGGCACCACAATTCAAGAAGGACACTGACAAACTGGAACGTGTCCAGAGGAGGGCAACCAAAATGGTCAAAGGCCTGGAAACGATGCCTTATGAGGAACGGCTAAGGGAGCTGGGCATGTTTAGCCTGGAGAAGAGGAGGTTAAGGGGTGATATGATAGCCATGTTCAAATATATAAAAGGATGTCACATAGAGGAGGGAGAAAGGTTGTTTTCTGCTGCTCCAGAAAAGCAGACACGGAGCAATGGATCCAAACTACAAGAAAGAAGATTCCACCTAACCAATGTTGCTGACCTGGTTAGTGGGGTAGAAGTGGAAGGATCCTAACCAATGTTGCTGACCTGGTTAGTGGGGTAGAAGTGGAAGGATCATTAGGCGCGAGTGATCATGCTCTTCTGAAGTTTACTATACAGCGGAAAGGAGCAGCCAAGCATACTAGGACTCAATTTCTTGACTTTAAGAAAGCCGACTTCATAAAACTTAGGGAAGTACTGGGTGAGATCCCATGGACAGTAATAATAAAAGGAAAGGGAGTTCATGATGGCTGGGAGTTTGTTAAGAGGGAGATAGTAAAAGCAAAACGTCAGGCAATACCAATGAGACGGAAACATGGAAGGTGCCTAAAGAAGCCAGGGTGGCTATCTAAAGAACTTTTATTTTATTTTTTTAAAAAAATATTTTTATTGCCTTCCAGGTACAGATATAAAGTCAGATATAAAAAAAGAAATAACAGAAAAGGGAAAAGAAAAAGAAAAAGAAATCCATCTTTCAAAGACATTTTTTCATCACCAACCGGACTTCCCCACGTCTCCCTCACCCTGCATTCTTTACAATAAAAGTATCAGCAAATTGTTACCTTGTTTCGTGCATTCTTTTGTACTTTCAAAACAATATATTTTAAGTTTAAGGTACTTATTATCAGTTTACTTTTACCCTAAATTAGATATAATGTTGCTTTAAACTTTAGTCCTTTCATAGTTATAACTTAGTTTCCCATATCACTGAATCTTATTGCTGAAGCTAGATTTTCCAAATCATGCAAATTCTTAACATTCATATAACTTATAATATTTTTGTAAATAGTCCTTAAATTTTTTCAAGTCCTCCTCTATTGTTTCTTCTCCCAAATCTCGGATTCTGCCAGTCATTTCAGCCAATTCCATATAGTCCATCAATTGCGTCTGCCACTCTTCCAGTGTGGGTAAATCTTGTGTCTTCCAATATTTTGCGATGAGAATTCTTGCTGCTGTAGTTGCGTACATAAAGAAAGTTCTATCCTTCTTTAACACTTTCTGGCCGACAATGCCCAAGAGGAAGGCCTCTGGTTTCTTGGGGAAGGTATACTTAAATACCTTTTTAAACTCATTATAAATCATTTCCCAGAAGGCCTTCACCCTTGGACAGGTCCACCAGAGGTGAAAGAATGTCCCTTCAGCCTCCTTACATTTCCAACATTTATTGTCAGACAGGTGATATATCTTTGCAAGCTTGACTGGGGTCATGTACCACCTATATATCATTTTCATAATATTTTCTTTCAAGGCATTACATGCCGTGAATTTCATACCGGTGGTCCATAACCTTTCCCAGTCTTCAAACATGATGTTATACCCAATATCCTGCGCCCATTTTATCATGGCTGATTTGACCGTCTCATCCTGAGTATTCCATTTAAGCAGCAAGTTATACATTCTTGCTAGAACCTTAGTCTTTGGTTCCAACAGTTCTGTCTCTAGTTTCGATTTTTCCACCTGGAATCCTGTTTTCTTGTCTGATTTGAAAACCTCTTGAATTTGAGCATAATGAAACCAATCTTGCACCTTATTCTTTAATTTTTCAAAGCTCTGCAACCTCCAATTGTCTCCATTTTTTTCTATTATTTCCCAATATTTTGGCCAGAGGGCTTCCATATTGGGTTTTTTTCTGGCCTTAGCCTCTATTGGTGATAGCCATCTCGGGGTCTTGTTTTCTAATAAGTCTTTGTATTTAGTCCAGACCAGAAATAATGCTTTTCTGACAATATGGTTTTTAAACATTTTGTGAGTCTTTACCTAGTCATACCACAAATATGCATGCCATCCCAAAGAATTGTTGAACCCTTCCAACTATCTAAAGAACTTTTAACTGAGTTAAGATTAAAAAAGGATGTGTACAAAAAATGGAAAAGGGGGAAACCAAAGGGTGCTCATCAATGGTTCCTCTTCATCCTGGAGAAGAGTGACTAGTGGGGTGCCACAGGGTTCTGTCTTGGGCTCGGTCTTATTCAACATCTTTATCAACGACTTGGATGATGGACTCAAGGGCATCCTGATCAAATTTGCAGATGACACCAACTATCTAAAGAACTTTTAACTGAGTTAAGATTAAAAAAGGATGTGTACAAAAAATGGAAAAGGGGGAAACCAAAGGGTGCTCATCAATGGTTCCTCTTCATCCTGGAGAAGAGTGACTAGTGGGGTGCCACAGGGTTCTGTCTTGGGCTCGGTCTTATTCAACATCTTTATCAACGACTTGGATGATGGACTCAAGGGCATCCTGATCAAATTTGCAGATGACACCAAACTGGGAGGGGTGGCTAACACCCCAGAGGACAGGATCACACTTCAAAACGACCTTGACAGATTAGAGAACTGGGCAAAAACAAACAAGATGAAATTTAACAGGGAGAAATGTAAAGTGTTGCACTTGGGCAAAACAAATGAGAGGCACAAATGCAAGATGGGTGACACCTGGCTTGAGAGCAGTACATGTGAAAAGGATCTAGGAGTCTTGGTTGACCACAAACCTGACATGAGGCAACAGTGTGACGCGGCAGCTAAAAAAGCCAATGCAATTCTGGGCTGCATCAATAGGAGTATAGCATCTAGATCAAGGGAAGTAATAGTGCCACTGTATTCTGCTCTGGTCAGACCACACCTGGAGTACTGTGTCCAGTTCTGGGCACCACAATTCAAGAAGGAGAAGAGTGACTAGTGGGGTGCCACAGGGTTCTGTCTTGGGCCCGGTCTTATTCAACATCTTTATCAACGACTTGGATGATGGACTCAAGGGCATCCTGATCAAATATGATATGATAGCCATGTTCAAATATATAAAAGGATGTCACATAGAGGAGGGAGAAAGGTTGTTTTCTGCTGCTCCGGAGAAGCGGACACGGAGCAATGGATCTAAACTACAAGAAAGAAGATTCCACCTAAACATTAGGAAGAACTTCCTGACAGTAAGAGCTGTTCGACAGTGGAATTTGCTGCCAAGGAGTGTGGTGGAGTCTCCTACTTTGGAGGTCTTTAAGCAGAGGCTTGACAACCATATGTCAGGAGTGCTCTGATGGTGTTTCCTGCTTGGCAGGGGGTTGGACTCGATGGCCCTTGTGGTCTATTCCAACTCTATGATTCTATTTAAAAAAAAGCTTTTTTCTATTCTACAAGACAGTATTAAAGAAAACTACAATAGAAAGCACATTATGGAGAATAATGGGGCCACCAAAGGCATTGTCCCTCCTTGCTTTGATTTGGGATCAAGATCCTGCTTGAAATTTTGTCTCGACTAAAATAATTGATAGTCCGATCGAAACAAGAGGAGAGATTATTAATGTCAAATTTTCTTTTCTTTTAGCATTCTCCCCCAGATGAGAGTTGTTAGAATTTCTAAGCACACAGAGTAGTATGTGCAAATGTTACCACTTCAGTTGAGTGTGTTTCTCACCCATTCCAAAGCTGAAAATGGCAATATTTCTTTTTGTCAGGCTGATAATATTCCTGCTATTTTTTCTCTTTAAGAAAAAAAAAGGCTTTAATTATAGTTGCAGGCCTGCCTTTGAGAAAAAATAGATGTTAAACTTAAGAAAAGCAAGTTAAGAAGGATTGTTTTCACCTAAGTCATAAGACTCTTGTATATATTTTTCACATAAGTTATGTGAGAATAAAAAATACTTTGTTATTAAAATAAGAGATTATAGCTACAACCCAATACACTCCTACCTTGGGAGTAAAACTCGTTGAAGGCTGCGTCACTTATCTCTGAGTAGAAAACATAAAGGATTGCACTGGGTTTGTTTGTTTGTTTTTTAAGTGTTAAAAGTTTAGCCATTTAAAGCTATTCAATTATTACTGGTATAATAATAATAATAATAATAATAATAATAATAATAATAATAATATGGTGCCCATCTGACTTGGTTCCCCCAAGCGGTTCTCTGGGCCGCTCCCCCCAAAAATAGTAAAAATGCAATACAACATGGGTCTCTCCTGCCACAGCAGGTGCTGCAACATCCCAATAGTTTGACTTCACCCCCAAAGGCACCTTCCTCCATTGTCTCCCCAAACAGATGGCAGATATATGCCAACAACAACAGGTCAGAAACAGGGCCTTTCCTCAGGGGGCGGCATTGAGGGTGACCAAGGGTGTTTGTCCGTCTCTCACACATGGACCTGGAACTATGCCAGCCCTGGCGTTGGCATAGTTAATGAGGGGAAAGTCAATCTGCTCCACACCAAGCAGGTGGGGCAGAGGAAGTAGTAGAGATCCTATGTGGATTACAGACCCTATTTTCCAGGGACGTCCCTGATTTAGAGAAGCCGTCCTGCTTTCTGATTTGATCCCAGAATGTCCCACTTTTCCTTAGGATGTCCTATTTTCATTGGAGAAATGTTAGAGGTATGGAGTTATCTGACCCCTGAGCTGTCTGAAGGCAATCCTGCATTAAACATTTTGAAAAAGTTTAATGTTTGATTATGTTTTTCTTGGAAGCTGCCCAAAGTGGCTGGGGTATAAATAGTAAAATCATCATTATAGAATGGGACATGCTTATTTTCATCAGAGAAATGTTGGAGGGTATGGGATTATTCCTCACCCCAGTAGCTCCATAGCATGTTGGTCAAAAGCACATGCTTTGAAGAATAATGTGAAACTACTCTCTAAAATGTACAAATTGTTATTGGAATGGTTTACTAAAGATGAAGGTGTTAAATCGGTTATGATACAATGGGCAAGGGACTTTGAGTATAATATACAATTGTCAGCTTGGGAAAAACTATGGACAGAGGATTTGAAATGTACAGTGTGTTATACATTAAAAAAAAACTATATGTAAATGATGTACCGCTGATATTTAACTCCGAGTAAATTAGCAAAAATGTATATGAGGTGGAACTGCAAAGTAATAAATGAATTCTGGGAAATGATATAGAATGAGTTGGAAAAAAATATTTAAAATAACATTTGTTTAAAAAACCAGAAGCCTTTTTGTTAGGAATTATAGGTGCAGAGATACCAAAGGAACTGAAAAGATTGTTTCTGTATGCCACAACAGCTGCAAGAATGCTGCTTGCCCAAAGCTGGAAAGACAACAAGGTCCGTACCAGAGTGGACTGGCAGACCAAACTATTGGATTATGCAGAGATGGCAAAAATGACTGGAAAAATCAGAAACCAGGAGGATCAAAACTTGAACAAAGAATGGGAGAAATTTACATTACATTTGACAGGCCACTATAAACACTTGAACTCTTTGGCATTACAAGTTAACTAAAGAACCCATTCTGGAAAAGATCCTGAGGTTGGGAAAGACTGAGGGCACAAGGAGAAGGGGACGACAGAGGACGAGATGGTTGGACAGTGTTCTCGGAGCTACCAGCATGAGTCTGACCAAACTGTGGGAGGCAGTGAAAGACAGGAGTGCCTGGCATGCTCTGGTCCATGGGGTCACGAAGAGTCAGACACGACTAAACGACTAAACAACAACAGCAAAAGAACCCATGGAGGGGAGGGGGGGAGTCCCAAGATTCAGAAGAATCTTGTGTAATTTTCATTATTTGTGATTTTGGATGTGAATGAATTTGTAAAATCAAATAAAAATTATTTCCAAAAAAGAAGAAGCACACACAGCTATATTGCAGTCTATAGATCCCAAATACATAGTACAGCATAGTAAATAGCGACAGTCATTAAGGTGTGAGATCAGGCTTGCTAGCCAACAGAGGAGCATTAGCAACATCTCTTATTCGATGAGAGATCAATAGATGATGCCAGTCTGTTTCTGAAATTAAGTGATCAGCGAATATGCAACTACCAATAAACTAAGCATTAATTTCCCCATCTCATAACAAAATTGTTCAGATAATTTGAAATATGAGATATCAACTTAATAATTTTAATCACCTTCTCTTAGTACCATGGGAAATGACCACTGAATTTGCATAAACTTTGCTTTATAATAATTACACTGAGAGGATTTCTCAAAATTAAGCATACTATTTAATGTCTATTGAATGCAGTATCATCATGTGATAATTCTAGTTTTCCATAACATTAACATTCGGTAAAGTGATTGATATCTTGTATCTGTAACATCTGCACCTTCATTTCCAAAGTGGATTTAATCAACTGAGAACTAAACAGCATACTAGAGATGAACTAAATTGTATTCCATTTTGATTACTGAAAATAGTGTTTTGGGATATAAAACTCCAAACCTCATAATATCCAACCTTTTTCTATACAATTGGCTGTCATTGTTTCTTCCATTGGCTTCTGCTTCAGTACCACTTTTTCAGGAAAAAAATAAATAGTATTCTTAATGTGTCTAGAGATTTTACATATCACATTTATATAAGGAAGCCCATACATAATTTTTTCCACTTTAACCCTACCCTAGAAAATAGATTAAGCTGACAAATCACAATTGACCAATTTCATGGCTAAATAGACGTTTGACCATCCAACCTCTGCTTAGAAACCTCCAAGGAAGGAGAGTCCACAACCTCCAAGGGAGAACGTTCCTGTGTCAAACATCTCTTAGGTGTTTTCTTTGGGAATAAGACACAGCAGAGACTGTGGTACTTTTATGATACCTGATTTATACACATATACAACCTGAGCATCTGTTGGAGGGTCACAACACGGACAGGCCACAGGGTCTTGCTTCTCTCATATCTTGCAACCTTGGAATCAAGCAGAAATCTCTGCCTCTCTGGCTTTCCTGCTTGCTGCCTTGCTGATCGGTCACATGACTCCTGACCACTCTAAAACCCGGCTCTATCTGTTGATGGAGGGGGACCTCACCCATTTGCTATGTAGCACAAGCCCTTTGATCACTTCATGGCCCATTACCCAGGAAGCTAGCCTGGCTTGATTACTTGTAACACTTGCTGAATCCAGGGATTAGAAGTCTAGCACTCTGCTTAATACCCCAAGACTTGATTAAATTCTAACACTTACTGCATCCAGGAATTAGAGAGGGTTGGCACCCACAAACTCATAACAGTACTAACTTAGCTGGAGTTGTGTGCCATGATCAGATGTGAATTAACCTGATTTTGTACCAAAAAAAGAATAGTTGGGTTTGTTTCTGACAGTCATTCTGCAGTCCTTTGCCTTTCATTGTCCCCACTGCTGTCTGACATGAACTGTAATATAATCAAATCCCTCTAGTTCTGTTCTGTTCCAGCTAACACCTTTGCCTAATTACCCCTTTTGTACTTCTCCTCGGCAGTCAGTGTTCCTCTCATACAAGCCTTTGCAACTCTGCAGCCCCAAAGGCTTGTCAGGTGAAAGATTAATGAGCAGACTTTACCCAGAGGCTTTACAAAGGTTAAACTTAATTACAAATGGGGTGTTTTAAACAGCTTTGGAGATGTGAATGTTGGGTAAAGGGGAAGTTGGAGGGGGAAAGTTATGGCACTTTTGGGAATCAAGTCAGCCATTTATAGCTTCTGAAGAACAGGAATTAGCATGAAAGAAAACAAGGAGGAAACTGCTAACCCTTTGTTCCAAAGAGGATGACAAATACAAACACACACAACACATGCCATATGGTGGGAGATAGAGACCCTCTCCAATTTGCAACCTCACTGCCTTCTAATCCCACTTTCCCATTTGTGCTTGCTAAAATGTGCCACACCAAGAGGAAAATGTGTCACTATGAGGCTCTAAAGCCTTCACTTTCAAATTGGCTCACGCCCTTGGCTTTGAGAAGCAGAACAACAACAAAAAATGCCACTTTGGATAGAAGCACCCCATGGATTTGACAGATACTGTACTTTTGGAAGCTTTTAAAAATCTGAAGAAATGGTTTTGTCAAACAATTATCCGACTGCAACATCTCCTTCTGTGGTGTCACTTGGTTTCAAATCTGTCTTGTATTTGTTCACTTGTTTCTAATTATATGTAACTGTATTTGTGCCAATGGTCCATGGTTACTGCAATAAAGAATGGTAACCTGAACCCAACACTGATATAAAATTGAAGTGGAATGCAAGTGTACAGAGAAGACTTTCTTTGGAACAAATCTCCACCGTCCTCATTCTTTCAGATCTTAGACTGCATACTCATTATTAGGCATTCTTTTTCTCAGTTCAGTGAAGTTGGGGGCACATCAGTACACAGCGTTTCATGATAAACTACAAAATAGCTACAGGATAGATGTGGAGTGTTGGGAGAACCCCCACAAAAGATTTAGGGAGAAGGGAGAAGAAGAAAGGCAGATCATTCCATTGTGCAAAGAGAAATTCTTATGCTGACAAAACAATCTGCTTTAGCACAACATTGAATGCAACCATATACATAACTTTTTCTCCCTGACTCTGTCCCATCACTCCCTTTCCTTTGTTATCTCCTCCACTGTCACAGTCTAGATGATAAGAAATCCAAGGCACAGATTTATCTTTCTTTTGCTTGTGATATTCTGCACGATCCCATTTTAACCAATGGTGCTATATATTTGCAACTATCACAGTGACAATTATCTTTTTCTTCCTGAAGCCATTAATTAGGCAGGTTAATTTGTATTGTAGGATGGACTGACCTGTTTCTAATCAATGGATGAAATATGTCAGTGGTTTAAGGTCTGTCTTCTGAAGCCTCCAGATGCAGGAGCAGGATCCCTGACAGTAAAGGACCCAACAAAAGGTCCTCAGGTAGGAAACAGCAGCATCTTGAAGAGGATGGGAGGTCAACTCCTCTTCATCAGCCAGCCAGGAAGGGGCCAGAATGAGAGTGAGCTCGCCTCAGTCAGGAGTGAGCTTGCCTCAGTAGTAGCAGTAGATTCAGGAGGGAGGACCTGCTCTCCAAAACCATGATGGGAAACCCCTTCAATCCTACTGAGGCCAAAGTATCTCAAGTATCTCAAGGCGCACCTCAGCCCCTGCCTTACAAAGAGCAAATAATTTGTCCACCCATTCCCTGCCACACATTCATCTTATGGTTTTATGGACTGGGATCTCCTGTGTCAAAAATGTAAACTCTTGCTAAGCCAGCATCAGACCAGCTGCAATATTTCCAGAGCTCCCCTTAGAATAATGGACTGTATTTTGTACTTTAAGTTTGGAATAATACTACTACTACTACTACTACTAATAATAATAATAATTTATTATTTATACCCCGCCCATCTGGCTGAGTTTCCCCAGCCACTCTGGGCGGCTCCCAATCAAGTATTAAAAACAATACAGCGTTAAATATTAAAAACTTCCCTGAACAGGGCCTCCTTCAGATGTCTTTTAAAAATAGGATAGCTACTTATTTCCTTCACATCTGAAGGGAGGGTGTTCCACAGTGCGGGCGCTTCACTACCGAGAAGGCCCTCTGTCTGGTTCCCTGTAACCTTACTTCTCGCAATGAGGTAACCGCCAGAAGGCCCTCGGAGCTGGATCTCAGTGTCCGGGCAGAACGATTGGGGTGGAGACACTCCTTCAGGTATACAGGTCCTGTTTAGGGCTTTAAAGGTCAGCACCAACACTTTGAATTGTGCTTGGAAACGTACTGGGAACCAATGTAAATCCTTGAGAACCAGTGTTATATGGTTTTGGCGGCCACTCCCAGTCACCAGTCTAGCTGCCACATTCTGGATTAATTGCAGTTTACGGGTCACCTTCAAAGGTAGCCCCACGTAGAGCGCATTGCAGTAGTCCAAGCGGGAGATAACTAGAGGATGCACCACTCTGGTGAGACAGTCCGCGGGCAGGTAGGGTCTCAGCCTGTGTACCAGATGGAGCTGGTAAACAGCTGCCCTGGACACAGAATCAACCTGTGCCTCCATGGACAGCTGTGAGTCCAAAATGACTCCCGGGCTGCGCACCTGGTCCTTCAGGGGCACAGTTACCCCATTCAGGACCAGGGAATCCCCCCCACCCACCAGCCCCCTGCCCCCCCAAAACAGTACTTCTGTCTTGTCAGGATTCAACCTCAATCTGTTAGCCACCATCCATCCTCCAACCGCCTCCAGGCACTCACACAGGATGGAAGTAGGCCTGAAATATTTGAGCCTTGCCCCAAAGCCAAAAATCCATTGGTTGTCAAATGATCTTATTCAGGAAAGTCCAGTCCAAATTGGGTTTGATCCAGATCTGCAAATTAGGGCAGCAAATCAGACTGGAGGGTCCATGTACAGAGTTAGTTTTTGTTAAGGAATAGTGAGTTGGAAATCTAAAAAGCATTGCCAGAATTGAGACATGCAGATCTCTACTTAGAATCATAGGATCATAGAATTGTAGAGTTGTAGGTGAGGACAGCTCCAATTAAGATTAACTCCAAATGTCATCTTCAAATATTGTTAATTATTGCAGCCTAAGAATACAGGGGGCACGTGGGTGAAACTGTGGTCTAAACCTAGGGCTAGGGCTTGTCAATCAGAAGGTCGGTGGTTCGAATCCCTGCAACGGGGTGAGCGCCCATTGTTCGGTCCCAGCTCCTGCCCACCTAGCAGTTTGAAAGCACGTCAAAGTGCAAGTAGATAAATAGGTACTGCTCCGGTGGGAAGGTAAACGGCATTTCTGTGCGCTGCTCTGGTTCTCCAGAAGCGGCTTAGACATGCTGGCCACATGACCCGGAAGCTGTCTGTGGACAAATGCCGGCTCCTTCAGCCAGTAAAGTGAGATGAGCACGCAACCCCAGTCGTCCGCGACTGGACCTAACAGTTAGGGGTAGCTTTATCTTTACCTTTAAGAATACAGGAGACTGGATCACATCTTACTCATATTCTGTGCTACGATAAATTTGAGGGCAATTTGTAATCTTGATTTAAAATAAATTTAACAACAGATAAGAAAGAAGATTCCACCTAAACATTAGGAAGAACTTCCTGACCTTGTTGGAGGAGAGGGGTCTCTCCTTTGGGAGGCAAGCTGAGATACTTGCTCTCCCTCTGAGGGTCTGGGCATTGATCATCGGGGTAGGGGGAGTCTGAACAGGAATATGCAGCCATTTAACAGGAGTCTTGTGGGAGTCATAGCCACGGCAGAGGCTTGTAATATTGCAGGGTGCCCCCTGACCTCGGCTGACCAGCACTCTGAGATTTACAATGCATTGGAATGTATTGACTTAAACGGAGTTGTATTTCCTCTGGGCAGTGTAACCCTATATCGTTTGTGGGTGGGTTAAAGCCAGGACCGGATGTAGGTAACGTGAGACATTGGAATGCAGCCATGCGGCTGGAGAGGAACAAAGGGATATAGTAATAAACGGACTGGAGGAAGGGGAAGAAGTCTGATTTGAGCTGCCCTCCGTCCATGGAAATATTGCTGGCCTCTGTGTCTTTATTTTATGCTTAAAAAGCACCATTTGTATAACGGCTGGCTCCGACAAGTGGTGCCCCGTGTGAGGCTAACTTAAAAGAAAACGGCTGAGGCTTTTAAAAGAGAACTAAGAAGAAAATTACAGCAAACAGTCTGAGGCAGACTAAGAGGATTTTTAAAGAAACCGTGAGAGGTTTTTCTATCCAAGCAGTGGATATCATCGACTTACCACGCCCGGCAAGGGTTGCACAGCGCTGAAGCATCTTAGGATCCCTGGTGAGTCCGATCCCTTCTCTTCTCTTCTATTATATTGATTTTTGAAAAATGGGCAGCTCTTTGACTACTCCCCAACAGAAATTTTTAAAAGACTTAAAATTTCTCCTCTCCTCCAACAAATTGGAAGTTCCAGAGGGTGATTTGATACAGCTCATTCTGTGTATTGATGAACATTATCCCTGGTTCCCTTTGAATGGAACATGTGAATTGAAACTTTGGGACAAGATCGGGACACATTTTCATGAGCTCCCCAGCATCAGTACTCGGATTTTAAATGCATGGTATGCTATGGGCTCTTTATCACCAAAAAATATCTCCCTGGCTGCATTGCCAACACAACCTCCAGCTTCCTTAATCCAGCCTACTGTGTTAGAGTTTGTTCCAATCCTTGCCCTGCCAGCAGGTCCAGACCCCAAGCCTCCAGACTACAGTTCCTCACCAGAGGACCCAATCCTGCAAAAATACCGTGGTCTGGCTGGCAATGATCCAAATCTTTCAGAGGCAGGACCAGCTACCGCTTTTCAACGTGCAGTCCTTGCCTGTTCCTTAATTCAGGATACTATGGCATTCCCTTTTATTGTGCCCCCTGCTGGTGCTCCAGCAGGAACTCAAGCCCAGCACCAAGCTTTTGACTTTAAAATCTTGAAAGAGCTTCAATTGTCAGTAAGGACAAATGGATTTCAAGGCCCATTTACACAGGGTCTTTTGGAAGCCACATTAGCCCAGCCTTTGGTGCCAGATGACATCAAGCTTTTGGCACGTACAGTGTTACCCCCATCAGCAGGTGTTTTGTTTACCCACGAATGGGAAACTGCTTGCTATGCAGATGCTCCAGCCTTGTTACAACAAATCAGGGGAAATAATCCAAATATTACCCTCGCAGATGTCATAGATGCCATGATGGGGCGTGGCCCCTTCGCTCAGGCTTCAGTACAAGCCACACTGCTGCAGATCTTATTGAGGGATACTGCTCTTGCTGCTAAACAAGCAATGAGAAAAATCTCAGAACCCAGTATTCAGTCAAGGTGGGGTTCAATCAGGCAAGAGGCAAGAGAATCATATTCTTCCTTCATGGACAGACTGCATACAGCAGTGAGTCATCAAATTGAAAATCCTGAAGCCAAGCAAATAATTATCGAACAATTGGCCTTTGAAAATGCCAATGAGGATTGTAAGGTTGCGTTAAGACCGATAATACACAATCCTGCCACAGATACAGCAGCCATGCTTCGCATATTTCAGTCTGTTGGTACAGCCACCCACAAGGCTCATCTGCTGGCAGCAGCGCTCAATGAAAACCAGCCTGTAGCCACCGATACAACGTTTCCAGCGTGGCAAACCAGGATCACCGATACCTCAGTGTGGGTAGAACGGTGGCCTCCACCAAAAGGAAAATCCGCAGCAATGGCACCATCTTATTTCTGAACAGCTTATTTCTGAACAATTGACTTTTGGCCACATTGAACCATCTTCATCCCACTGGCTCCAGCAGACAAGGAACAGTTTGCTTTTACATTGCCAGTATATCACAATTCGCAGCCCAACCAGCGATATCAGTGGGTTGTCCTGCCTCAGGGCATGCGGAACTCCCCTACACTTTGTCAACATTTTGTGGGTGAAGCATTGAAACCTTTCTGCATGCGCCACCTAGAGGTGCTGCACACAAGCTGCATCTGGCAGTGTTTGCTACACCGTTGTTGCCAACAGGAATTTTATATGCTCAGGCGGAACAAGAAGAAGACTATCTGCATTATAGAATGGCTACATCTACCGCACACCCCACCAAAAAACATTTATTCCATAGTTGAATCCACATCAGACATTGTTATCAAAGGATGACCGTTTGACATTTCTGACACAGGACCCATACTCCCGCTTAATTGCATTTTAGGAAGGAGGAGGCACTCCCTCGCCCCTTGGTGGTGTACTGACGCTTGCCTGACCCCACATGGCATGGACCTGTCCCGCTGATCACGTGGGGACGAGGGGACGCGGCAGTGGACGTCGAGGACAAGCCTTTATGGGTTCCAGCTCTATGCGTGCGGCCATGGCGAGCCTCTTTAACCGCGGATGCGCCTTCCTAACCATTTGCCTTGCCATCCTTTGCTGCTCCATTATACAAGGAAGAGAAGCAGACGACCCAATACAGTTGAAACCACCATATTTCACCTTATCGGCTGGCAAGCAACTGTCGCCTGAATCCTACTCTGGCTGGCAGCATCCATGGCTCAGCCACTCTCGAACTATAAGAACAGCATTGTTGAATAAGACTTTTAGGGTAGAAAATTATCATAAGATATGGAGGAATAATATTTTTGTACAAGATATAATTATGTTTACCAGTTTATTGCATGCTTCTAAATGTTGGTTATGTATGCACATGCCGCCCTTTGCCAGTCATTCAGGCATAATGCTTCATGGTGTGCCTGTCAATGGATCTTTTCAATTTACAAATATTATATCCCCTAAGCAATCTTTTTGCCCCCAGTACACTTGACCCTCCATGAGCCTGCACCCATTTATTTTCAAATTAAGGAGGGGAAAGAATCATGGGGCATATATCCAAACTGTCAATATACATTGAAATTCATGGTTAATAGCTCTTGTTCTCTTACAGGAACATACAGTGACCAATCTCAGTGCTATAGAAGTGACACCAGTGCATGGCTAATAAACTAGAAAGGAAGCTACCATGCAGCTTGGAATCAGAATTCTTATATTCTTGGCTTCCGGATGGAAGTTGGCTTCGACATAGTTATTTGCATTATTTTGTGTTGCTGTATACAATGTATTCCTTCTTTAATTTCTGTATGTACTGCATGGTTCTCACATGGTTCTCTCTGATATAAATAAAGCAAGAGGGCATGTGGGAGTCATAGCCACGGCAGAGGCTTGTAATATTGCAGGGTGCCCCCTGACCTCGGCTGACCAGCACTCTGAGATTTACAATGCATTGGAATGTATTGACTTAAACGGAGTTGTATTTCCTCTGGGCAGTGTAACCCTATATCGTTTGTGGGTGGGTTAAAGCCAGGACCGGATGTAGGTAACGTGAGACATTGGAATGCAGCCATGCGGCTGGAGAGGAACAAAGGGATATAGTAATAAATGGACTGGAGGAAGGGGAAGAAGTCTGATTTGAGCTGCCCTCCGTCCATGGAAATATTGCTGGCCTCTGTGTCTTTATTTTATGCTTAAAATGCACCATTTGTATAACGGCTGGCTCCGACAGAGTCTGAACAGGAGGATGCAGCCTTTGCAGATGGAAGCAGACCCCCCAATGGAGCATGCACTTGCAAGCTTGACATTCCTGCACAGCCCAGCTCACCTTTAAAAGCTTGCTGCGGGTGGGGTGGGGTGGAGAATAGTTGGGACAACTCTGTCCACTTCTGATCTTCTTGCCCTGGCCGTAAACCATGGCCCCTGAGCACTGGGGCTGCTGCTGAGCTTGTACCATTCCTTGTCCAAATAAAGATCTTTCTTACAGGTAAGAGCCTCTATGTGTGTTTGAATGATAGCAAGGACGATGGAGCCCATTTTGTGGATGAAACTGTATGATAAAAAAGCACTGAAGGAGGTATCTGTTATCAGCAAGGAATAAAAGAGCTGCATTAAAAGGATATAGCTACAGAATATATTTTTACTAAAAGCCAAAATATAGAGAGTGAAATCCAGCACATGAGGAAGACAAGTTTTCACAAGGGCAAGAGATGTAGGTCTTCTAACTCTTCCTTAGGAAAAATGAAAGAAGGGGAATTTGTCTCTGCACACCTATAACACATTTCAAACAGCCTTGTTCTGTAGAGCAGGAAATCCCACTTATTAAATACATTCTGTAAAATAAAGTCTTCATTTTTCCTGGGTCAGTTAGTGTTTAGCTGATTGATTGGAAGGAGAGAGAAAAAGCACAGTGGAAGCCCAAGACTCCTCAAGTAACTTCAATTCACACCTACACTAACTATTCAAAAGTTTAATCTACTATAACAATGTTTTATAGCCTTTCATTTCACCAGCCTGGCATTCCCTAATGGCAGCAGCTGCTACAGCAACATTCTTGTATAAAAGGTTTTCCTTCTAATAGGCATGGCTAGAGCAGCTCCTTGATTATCCTTCCCCTTAGTTCTGCTGCAAGTCTTTCCCCCTTTATTAAACATTGACAGGAAGACTGCATTCAGGTTCCATAAGCAGGATATCTTGCACTACTCAGGCAATTCAGAGTCAAGGATCTTGCTGAATTCAACATTCAGTCACCTTAATTGAATTACTGGCATTCAGGGTTGATACCTCCTCCCACTTGGTTTTGACTGTTAACATTCCTGAAATGAAATCTGCTTCAGTCTCTGGCTCACTTGCACACTTGTGGACTCAGGGCCAATTCATATAATGAATCTGCCCTGCATACAGTGTGAGCTCAAGGTGCACTGCAGCCAGCTATGCAATGAAGCAATTTTTGTTTGCTTCATTGGCCACATCAATTTTCAGCATAAGATAGCAGGTGTGCAGCCATCTCTAGCATGCTTTAAATTCTTCTCATGTTGAGGGCTGAGATGGGGGACATGCAAGAGAAGGAATGAAAACCAATGGCTGAACAGCAATTGTCATGGTGTGACCAGGTCAGTCTCCATTCTCATGGGAACAGAAAATAGTCAAGAGGCTCCTTTTAGTAGGCTCTTGTCATGTGTCTTTGTCACAGCCACAGGACTTGGCTGACACGAACGTGAGAAAACAGATGGAGGTCACTTTAACATGAAGTGCTTTCCCTTTCCCTTAAAGGTAGGATCTTGCTGTTAGGTTTTCAGGGTTGGCTGAAAAGATTGGAGGTTGGCTGTGAGGCCCTGGCCTGTTTCTGGCAGATGCAAAAGCTGTTGCTTCACTAGGGCATGGTCTGAGCTTTTGTCCTACCTTTCCCCTTCTTTCCAGGGAATCAACCTTGTATCTCAGACCACATCCTAGGAATACTCCCAAGTATCTTAGGTGACCTGAAGCTGTGTAGACCCATCACCAAAGAGTCTACCAAACCTAGGTGGACAAGCTGCTGGGGGGAAATGCATTGCAAAAATGCAAAAATGAGAGAGTAATATGGAACAATGAACAGAACAGTTACTCTGTGTCTGCTAAACAAGAGCAGTTAATTGGTTTTATCATTCCTAATTTAAAAGTCATTCTCTGGTTCCTTATAAACATACAACTTGTTGTGGCATGAGCATGAGCTGTTGTAACTGAAAGCTTACTTCATCAGATGAAATTGACTGAGATAGTGGCAAGAGCATGTATGGATATTTTGGATGTATAATTGATTCCTCTGTTCTGCTTCTGAAGAAAGTTCTGCAAGTAAACTTTGAATAGTATTTTCATGGGTCTGGACAATGCTTTATTCCAAAAATACTCATTAATATTGCACAGTTTGAAGCGACTGGATGCATGAAAACTAACTGCTATAAATCTTATGTTTTCAGTAAAGGATAGACTCTATATCCTTGCACATTTGATTGCTTGGAGGCCTTTGTCACACTGAAATTTTGTTTATAAATGCACGCCTTCCTTGCCAGGGCCCAGGAGAGTGAGGTGCAGGGTGTGCAGCCAGAAATTTCTTGGAACCTCAGAAAACAGTGGCATATATTGTGTGAAGATGAACACCAACATTTTGTGTAAGCTGACATAAGAGCCATGACGTTTCCTTCCCTGCCTGCTTCTTCTTCTGCCAACATGTCCCGCCTACTTCTCCCAGCCAATCCAGAGAGGAGATGCTTGCCTTGCCCATCCTAAGGGGGATGCTCTCTGCCTACTGAGGGGGTCTGCCCTCTGCCAGTGAAGGGCAGTGGGTTTCAGCACTGACCATGGCCCACCTTCAGGCAGAAGAAGGCAAAGCACATCATTGCCACCATCACCATCACAAACAGATGAAGAGTAACTACATCTGGTGAAATTATCTTTTCCAAACAACTCTCACAGGAATCAGGAGATCATGAATGTTTGCATTGATTCAAATTATATTTGTAGAGGTAGAATAAAAGCAAAAGCAAAAAAAGCCATTCAACCAAGCACCTAAGAGATTTCATAGTGCTCTGCTATATTAATACTATGAATAGAAGACTCGTCTCTGTGTGATTTAATTTGGGCTCTTTCTGACAAAAGGTGATGTTAATTTGGTATTATTGGTTAACCTGAGAAACAGTGTTGCTCATATATATTGAGCAAGGAACTGTAAAGTATTTTTACAACTGAGCTCAACTCTAGCTGAAATGTCTGCAGGGGAGACAATGACTGCCTTGTTGTGTTTTGATCAAGCAAAACACAGCCAGGTGCTGCAATTTTTATTTATATTTATAATATTGCTTACAAATACAGCTGAAACTGACAGAAAGAATGATGAAGCCTGGAGGATATTTTTAAAAATTGAACAGAGGGAAATCAATGCAGTATTTTACTACAGAGGAAAGGGGCAGCTTTAGACAGTCCTGTCCCAACAATATTACTGTATGTCAAACACAGCCTCTTAATTTTATCTTGTCTAAATAAACTACATTTGGAAACAGTGGGCAGAAAAGCTCACATGATTTTCCACTCCTGGTTTAGGAGCAAATTTAATAGCTGGCTCTACTAAAATTAAAATTATTGCCCAGCATCAACTTAGCACTGGAAGACTTCCTAGAACTAAAGTTGAGGCCAAAGCAAGAAATTAGGTCCATGGAGTTTTATTATATGTGACATCTTTTGCCTGTGTGTTAATGTCAACCATTGGTACAAAATAATAGCTCCCATAGATATTTGCAACAAGATCATCCAAGCAACACCGGCTGTTGAAGTAGCAAACAGAAACTTCTCACAGAGCTGAGAAAATTTCAAATTTGATGCATGTGGGATGAAGCCAAATTCAGTAAATATGGAAATAAAACACTGCCATAGATGTGATGGAGTTAGGCACAATGGGGCAGGTGTCAGGATGCTATCAGCAGCTCCCGGGTGGTTGCCCAGGAAAGCACAAAGACAATGAATTTTTTTTCCTTAGAAATATATATATATATATATATATATATATATATATATATATATATATGGGAAATTATACATATAAAACAAAGCATTTCGAACCCTTAGACCTCCTTCCCTCCCTCCATGGTTTCCATCTTTAAGATTAAATTTACTGCATCTTTTTACCCTTAAGTAGCTATTATATAACCATAATTACCATTATTATTATTTTTAAAAACTTTTTTTATTCAAAATTAAAACAAAACATATTATCCAGAAACATATCACCCTCATCCCCCCCATTTTTCGATCTCATTGTATCAAAACCTTTCTTTTTGTCAGCCTTAAAAACATCATTTAATTGGTGATGCTGCAACCAATCCGTTAACAGTTCTCTAATATCCCCATTTTTACTTTTTTTAACTGAAATTGCTTCCAATGGAGAGAGCCACCATGGTGTTCTTCGTTCCAATACATTCTTGTACCTATCCCATACCTCATAGATTGATTTTCTTATCAAATGGTTCAGGAATCATAGAATCATAGAATCATAGAGGGCCATCGAGTCCAACTCCCTGCCAAGCAGGAAACACCATCAGAGCACTCCTGACATATCATTGTCAAGCCTCTGCTTAAAGACCTCCAAAGTAGGAGACTCCACCACACTCCTTGGCAGCAAATTCCACTGTCGAACAGCTCTTACTGTCAGGAAGTTCTTCCTAATGTTTAGGTGGAATCTTCTTTTTTGTAGTTTGGATCCATTGCTCCGTGTCCGCTTCTCTGGAGCAGCAGAAAACAACCTTTCTCCCTCCTCTGTGTGACATCCTTTTATATATTTGAACATGGCTATCATATCACCCCTTAACCTCCTCTTCTCCAGGCTAAACATGCCCAGCTCCCTTAGCCGTTCCTCATAAGGCATCGTTTCCAGGCCTTTGACCATTTTGGTTGCCCTCCTCTGGACACGTTCCAGTTTGTCAGTGTCCTTCTTGAACTGTGGTGCCCAGAACTGGACACAGTACTCCAGGTGAGGTCTGACCAGAGCAGAATACAGTGGCACTATTATTTCCCCTGATCTAGACGCTATACAATCCTTTATATACTTTCATTTATCATACCAAAAATACGTGTGCCACTTATTATCATGACCCTGCAAGTCTAGTAAATCTGTATTTTTTAACAAGATCCATTCCTGCAACCAGCAGAGACAGGACGCTTCATAATATACAGTGGTGTTGTTATTTTTTAGTCGTTTAGTCGTGTCCGACTCTTCGTGACCCCATGGACCAGAGTACACCAGGCACTTCTGTCTTCCACTGCCTCCCGCAGTTTAGTCAAACTCATGCTGGTAGCTGCGAGAACACTATCCAACCATCTCATCCTCTGTCGTCCCCTTCTCCTTGTGCCCTCCATCTTTCCCAACATCAGGATCTTTTCCAGGGAGTCTTCTCTTCTCATGAGGTGGCCAAAGTATTGGAATCTCAGCTTCAGGATCTGTCCTTCCAGTGAGCACTCAGGGCTGATTTCCTTCAGAATGGAACAGTTTGGTCTCCTTGCAATCCATGGGACTCTCAAGAGTCTCCTCCAGCACCCTAATTCAAAAGCATCAATTCTTCAGCGGACAATCTTCTTTATGGTCTAGCTCTCACTTCCATACATCACTACTGGGAAAACCATAGCTTTAACTATACAGACCTTTGTTGGCAAGGTGATGTCTCTGCTTTTTAAGATGCTATCTAGGTTTGTCATCCCCTTCATGGATCACTGCCTTGCCATGGCAAAGGGGCTTGAATAACTCAGAGAAGCTATGAGCTATGCCGTGCAGGGCACCCAAGATGGACAGGCCATAGTGGAGAGTTTTGACCAAACGTGATCCACCTGGAGGAGGAACCGACAAGCCACTCCAGTATCCCTGCCAAGAAAACTCCATGGACAAAGACAACAGGCATATGCAGTGGTACCTCGGGTTAAATACTTAATTCGTTCTGGAGGTCCGTTCTTAACCTGAAAATGTTCTTAACCTGAAGCACCACTTTAGCTAATGGGGCCTCCTGCTGCTGCCGTGCTGCCGGAGCACAATTTCTGTTCTCATCCTGAAGCAAAGTTCTTAACCCGAGGTACTATTTCTGGGTTAGCAGAGTCTGTAACCTGAAGCGTCTGTAACCTGAAGTGTATGCAACCCAAGGTACCACTGTAACTTCAAATCTGGCAAGGAGAAACCTCCTCTTTCTTTGGAATCAGTTAGTAATTTATATTTTATTATTGGTTTCTTCCCCTGCCAGATAAATCTTGATATTACTTTCTGCCATTCTTTGATGTGTCCCGTACTGCCTATTACAGGTATAGATTGAAATACAAAAAGCATTCTCGGTAGAACATTAATTTTTACAACAGATATTCTATCCCAAAATGATAATTTCATCCTTCCCCATACTTCCAAATCCCTCTTAATTTCTTTCCACGTATGTATGTAATTGTCTTTAAATACATTTACATTTTTGGCAGTTAACCATACCCCTAAATATTTAATCTTTTTTCCACACTTATTTCTGTGATCTGTTGTAATTTTTC
Organism: Podarcis vaucheri; assembly: GCF_965113315.1. Lineage (NCBI taxonomy): Eukaryota > Metazoa > Chordata > Lepidosauria > Squamata > Lacertidae > Podarcis > Podarcis vaucheri. Next base: position 112,839,445 of record NC_138762.1, read on the forward strand.
TTTTAATTGTACATTCATATTTTTCACCAACATTATAGTTTTTACCTTATTGCGTTTAAAATCAGCAACTTGCCCAAATTCTTGAATCTTTTCCAGTGCCTTTGGTGCACTGGACAAAGGTTCTTCAACCGTTATTACCAAGTCGTCTGCAAAGGCTTTCAATTTATATTCTCTGTTTCCCACTGTTATCTCTTTTATCTCTGTATATCTCTTTCCTTTGCTCTTACAGTGTTCACCAGAACTTCAAGAACCAATATAAACAATAATGGTGAAAGGGGGCATCCCTGTCTAGTTCCTTTTGTAACATCATACTTTTCAGTCATTACATTGTTGACTATCAGCATAGCTTTCTGCTCGAAGTATATAGCATTCAACCCTGTAAGAAAGTTTTGTCCTACTTCCAGCTTTTCTAGACTCTTCTTCATAAAATTCCAAGAAATATCATTCCTTATCATTCCTGGCTTCCAGATATTCTATTATATTCCTTATGTTATCTTTCATCTGTCAGCCAGGAAGAAAGCCCGTTTGTTCATGATTATAATCTCTTTTAGAGCCACCTTTAACCTATTCATTAGCAGAAATTTTGTAGTCATTATTTCATAGTGAGATCTGCCTATAGTTTTTAACTGAGAGTGAGTCAGAGTCTTCCTTAGGAATTAATGTTATGTAGGCCTCCTTCCAGGAATCTGGTAGTTTCCCTCTAGTCATTATATTATTCACCACCTCCTTCAATGGGAAAGCCAGCTGGTCATTTAATTTTTTGTAATATTTTGCTGTAAATCCATCCGGTCCTGGCGATTTACCTAGTTTTGCTTGCCCTATTGCAAATTGTACATCCATCATTGTAATCGGTGCATTTAGTTAGTGTATCTTCTCTTTCGGAATCTTTGGTAGTTTACTCTGCCTTAGATATTCCTCAATTTTTCCCATATCTTCCTTTCCAGCCTTATATAGGTCCATATAGTATCTTAGAAATTGTTTCCTGATCTCTTTCAGATTATCAATGATTTTATCCTCTACTTTTAATTTACTGATTGTGTTTAGACCTTGCTTCTTCTTTAATTGTCTTACAGACCTTTTTTTCCCCAGTCTTTACAGAGAGAGGCTATAGAACCCAGTCTCTTGGGTAATGGCGTTGTTCCAAGGGAATCTCCACCCAGCCCAGCCCCTGACAGCAGGGCTGCATGATGACAGCACACTTGATGCTAACTTGGAAGAAATAAATGACTCAGAAGATTCTCCAGAAGAGGCCTACTTCAGAAAGTTTCTGTTTTATGTTTCGGTACACAATGTTATAGCAGTATTAGCCACCTGCTTTGGTGATAAAATTCTTACATTGCGGGGGGTAGGACTAGATGACTCTCGGGATCCCTTTCAACTCTATAATTCTGTTAAGCAGTTGACAGAAAATATAGAATTCTTGTGGAAATATTTCACCGTGTCCAAAAGTGATGTGGAGAGAAAGGCTTTATCTTTACCAAAGCAATATCCTGCTGACCTTAATAGTGATGGTTTTGGAAAAGAAATGCAACAATACGGAAAGAAAAATTTGTAAACGATCTGTTGAACTTGTTAACAGAGTAAAGACTTGGTGACCTGTTTCAAAATGACCTGTTTCAAAATGTTTGTGTTAGCTTAAGAGTACTGTTAACAATTCCAGCAACAGTAGCTGCTGGAGAGAGACCATTGAGCAAACCTCAGCCAAATAAGAATTATTTAAAGTACACAGGGGTTGGATCTAGACACATCAAAGAAGCGTTTCGGTTAAATGCATTGTAAATTTAAATGGGGAAAACAGGTAGAGAAAAGGGGACTCCACATTGCCATATTACTCCTCATATACAATGCATATAAATTGCTTTTTCTTTGCCAATCTAGCTGAGTCCAGGGTCTTAGGAACATCTTACTGATTTGGCCAGGCTACATATGGAAGTGAGAGCTGGACCATAAAGAAGACTGATTGCTGAAGAATTGATGCTTTTGAATTATGGTGCTGGAGGAGACTCTTGAGAGTCCCATGGACTGCAAGAAGATCAAACCTATCCATTCTTAAGGAAATCAGCCCTGAGTGCTCACTGGAAGGACAGATCCTGAAGCTGAGGCTCCAGTACTTTGGCCACCTCATGAGAAGAGAAGACTCTCTGGAAAAGACCCTGATGTTAGGAAAGATTGAGGACAGAAGGAGAAGGGGACGATAGAGGACGAGATGGTTGGATGGTGTTCTCGAAGCCACAAACATGAGTCTGACCAAACTGCAGGAGGCAGTGGAAGACAGGAGTGCCTGACGTGCTCTGGTCCATGGGGTCACAAAGAGTCAGACACCACTAAACGACTAAACAACAACAACAACATATGGAATCAAACTTTGCCAGAACGATTAATTTTCATGCTGTGATTTGAAATGTTTCGCAAAAAGAGAGAAAAGCTCTCTTTTAAAAAGTAAATAGTAAGTTTGTCTACTTTTTTTTGTTTACTAACACTGGTATATTTTGATCTGCATTGCAATCTAAAAGGATGTTTCGATGTGAATTCTTTCTCCTTACCTGTATTGTAGCATAAACAAAGATGTTCAAATCAAGGGTGCTTTCTTATCTCTGATCTTCTTTTATTTTATTTATATGTATTTATTGTGGCAAGAGTAAGAGCCTAAGGCCTTAAATGCAGAAGACTAACAGAGCCTTCCTCTCCATCCCCCTCTCGTCTTCCAAACCCTTTTTGACCTTATTGGCTGGATAAAAACAGAACAACTAATGCAGAAGGGAAGAGCCCCAATCACATTCCTCTCAGAGGAATCACCTTCATTTTCCCCAGAAGCAAGAAACATTTGTTTCAGCAGATGAATTGAGCAGATAACATTTGGCTTAGTTGGGTTTTTTACAGGCAGTGTTTGTTTCTTCTTCGTATCTCTTGTAAAAATGGCTTTCCCCAACCCCCTTTAGACCAGAAAGGTGCTGGTCCTGCGTACCATTGGGCATTGCCAGGAAAAAGTACCGTCCTCAGGAATTGCTTCACAGAGCCAAATCTGATTGGTCAAATGCTATTGGGACATCATTCTGATCATTCCTAGGTTTCTGATGGAGAGACTCCAGGAAGAAAAAAAGATAGTCGCAGTTTCCCACGGAAAGTGACACTGAGCAGGATTGAGAAAAAGGTAAATATTTGCATGGAAATCATTTCTGATCGGAATATTCAATATAGGCCTACTATTTGTTTCTTCTGGCTAACAATGGGGTTAAATTCATGAGAGAGTGGTAACAGACACAAATTTCACATAACCAAGCTTTGCTCTTCTTCACCGTGTGAATCCTTCTGCTTTTCTACTTGGGAATTAATATTTCTTGTCATTGCTGTTCAATTTATTATTGTCTGCCTGCTGTGAGCTATGAACTGGGGACACTTTATTTAGACTGAGTTCTTTCACTTCTAATTTTTGTAACAGAACATTTCCCATCCTTTGTCAGAAATATTGGCACTACTTGAGGAAAGAACAACTGATGCTTTTTCCTTTCTTTTTTGACAGAAAAGATGAACTGGGGTTGTTAGCATTCTTCCATTCTCTTGTCAGGAAGAGCCTGTCCATTGTAGCAGAATGGGAAATCGGGAAGCATCTTAGTCCAAAGGCTGATGCTTCCAGCACCCAAAGGCAGATTGTGCCACATTGAGAATCCAGTACTTGTTCAGACTCTGCTACAGTGGCATGGCAACCAATTCCATTTCAAATTCTGCTTTAGGCAAAGCACTACAGCAGCTCTAACCCCTGGGTTAAGGCTAGAAGGGTCCTGCTGACTTACGCATGGTTACCTTCAACAGAGGGACATGGGTGGCTTAGTGGTCTAAACCACTGAGCCTATTGGGCTTGCTGTTTGGAAAGTCGGCGGTTCGAATGCCCGCAATGGACTGAGATCCTGTTGCTCTGCCCCAGCTCCTGCCAATCTAGCAGTTCGAAAGCATGCCAGTGCAAGTAGATAAATAGGTCCGTGCGCTCTGTCACTCGTCACGGTCCTCTGTGCACCAGTAGTGGTTTAGTCATGCTGGCCACATGACCTGGAAAATTGTCTGTGGACAAACAGTGGCTCCCTTCGCCTGAAATCGAGATGAGCGGCGCAACCCCATAGTTGCCTTTGACCGTCCAGGGGTCCTTTACCTTTACCTTTTACCGTACCTTACCTTCAACAGAAAACTTCCCTGAGTTAGGGTTTTTAAAATAAAATAAATTAAAAATCCCGAATGAAGTGGATATTGTGCTATTTGTGTAGCCTACTTGGTCCCATCTGCACTATATGTTTAAAGCAGTCTCGTTCCACCTTTTTTTGGGGGGGATTTTATTGATTATTTTCACATAACAAATTATTTTAGCAAATATATTTTTTCCCCATTTTCCCCCTCCCACCCCCGCATACTCACTCCCCCCTACGATTTCCCTCAGCTCCTCTCTCTGATTTATCAACACATATTGTTCTCTGCATGTTATAAAAATGTAAAAATCTCTAAATTATCCATCTATTATGTTAACAAATAAATTTGTGTATGTTTATTCAAAACCTGCCAAGGAGTCCAATTCATTTTGTTGTTTCTTTAAGTACTTTGTAAAAGGTTCCCATTCTTCTTTAAAGTCACAGTTGTCCTTCTCACGTAGTTTATGCGTCAATTTTGCCAGTTCCACATAGTCCATCAATTTTTCTTCCCACTGGTCTTTTGTCGGGGTTTCTTCATTCTTCCATCCTTGTGCTATTAAGACTCTTGCCACCATTGTCACATACATAAATATATTCTTCATTTTCCTTGGCAGGTGTTTTCCTACACTCCCTAACAAAAATGCTTCAGGCCAGTCTCACTCCACCTCAAACAGTTGTGTCTTCCCTCAAAGAAAGCTGGGAGGAGTTGTTTGTCAAGTGTGCTGAGAGTTGCTCTTACCCTCCCGGAGCTGTTCTCAGAGTGGTTTAACAATCAATACCTCTTCCCAGGGAACTCTGAGAATTGTAGCTCTATGAGAGGAAGAAGATCTCCTAGCAACTCTCAGATCCCTTAAGAAACTACACTTTCCAGGATTATGGGGGGAAGTCATGATGGTTTAAATTGGTATGATGCTTGCAGCCTTAGACCTCTAACAGCTCAGGTGTACAGTGTTTCATCCTATCTAGTACTTCTCTCTCACTCACTCACTCTCACACCTTTTAAATAAAATTTACCCAGACAGGTAAATTTGTTGCCACAAGGCAACAAAATACCTCAGAACTATTTATTGTTTCGTGGTGGGAATATTTCTGGCATAGGTTTAAGTACCTGTTGAAAGCAGTTTGAGTCCCCAATTCATAGTAAGGTTAAAGAGGAAGCTTGTTCAAGAAGTTCTTGCAAGTGCTGCTTCTGATGGGCTGTGAATTTCTTTCCTGGAAATCTATTTGCCAGGCACCTGGCTGGCTCAGAAAGAATGGTGGGCTGGGGGGTCTGATCTGGCAGAGCAACGCCTATGTTCTTAAGTCATTCTTGTGACTGAATTTGCCAACAGGAACATTTAATACACAAAATGAATCACGTTTATGTCCTGCACTCAAAGTAGCTAAGTAAACATCCAGTAAGAGAGAGAAAGCAGCCAGTTTCTAGGCAGTTTCCATCACATTTTGCAATGATCAAGAACCAGAAATGAAGTCACGGGGGTTTGCAGAGGGAGAGGGAGAGGTAGCAGGTTCATTCCTACCCTGAAAGCAGCTCTGCACTTTCTCCTTTGTGTGTGTGAATGGCTGGGAATCCTTCTTGTTGGGAAGGGGAGCATTGCAGGTGGGGAGCATGGTTGGAAAGAGCTCTTCTGCCCATGCTCCATTCATTTTAATATTTCAATGAGAGACATGGAGGGAACCTTCATGCCAGGGGAATTATTCCACCCCTGGTATTTGCCCATTCTCTTTATACTACAGTGTTTTTGAAGTTGGGGTACCAAAATGGCACATGGAATAAGCCCCGAATATCCTGGCCCGGCATAAGCACCAGGGGCTCCTGCACTCTGTGAATCACCACAGCACATGGCACATGATTATCTGTGTTGTGGCCAGTATGGAGGAAGGCTTGCACTTGGTGCTGGTCCCCTTGGGCAGGACAATCCCCTTTATTTGAGATTGTGCCCCCTGCTGGCCTCACATAGCTCAGTATCAGATCCCCACTGTGTTTGCTTTTACTGTACTTCATCTCCTTTGCTCAGCATTGAGGGGAACTTTGGGAGATTCGGCTGGCAGGACAACAGCATCCTGCTCACAGCACAGCATTTCTGCTGCCTCAAAGATATGAATTTAGGGCCAGTACCAGGTTCAGTGGGGCCTGGACAAAACACCCTCTGTGGCCCCTATATCCCTCCCCCGAGCTTTCCCAGTAAGCATATCCCTTTTGCATAAACATAATTAGTGCCCTTTGAAGGGAACCACCAGCCAAGGCAGCAGCTACCAACCATCTTATTTTACCAAAATGCCTCTGGCTCTGGGTTTAGGATTAGGGGTATTTGGGCAGTGGTGGATCTAGGTGGCTTTTGGCTCTGGACTTCGTTGTCTTATTGGGATGAAGGAAGTCTGCCTTTGGGGTCCTCCTGCTGAGTGGCTTTCTGGACACCTGCCCCTACAGATGGCACGGCAGCATTCTGGGGAAACAAGGACTGTGGTGGGCAGCTGCAGCCTCAGCTGGTGCTTTGCCATGTACACCTGCTGAGTATAGAGGATCAAGGAGAGAAAAGGTGACGCCAGCCCCTAGCAGGTGCCCTGATGCGCTCTGCTGGAGCCCAGCATTTGCCTAAGCAAAGTGGATGCTGAGAACGGCATTCAGTGTGGATGTTTTCCTGGAGTTGCAATGAAGATGGTCAGCACTTTGAGCAGAGCTGGGCATCCAGTGAAGCTGAATGTTGGAAGATTCCGGACAGATTCTGCACACAGACACTGACCAGAGATTTGTTGCGTGTGCTTTAGTGGCCAATCCATTGGGGGCTCTTTTTCTCCTACTGTAGTCACCTCTTTCTTCCTCTCCCTGCCCCACAACCTTATTTCATCTGTCTCATACTATTGTGTGAATTTTTACTAACCAAAGAAGGTACCCAACAGCACATAGAAAATTATATGAGGAAACTGACAACTTTACAATACAAACCAGCTGCAGAAAACTGGTTTTAACATTCACTCAGGTTGTTATTGGTATCTCCCCCCCTTCCTCATCCCCACTTTCTAGGAGATGCTTTACTTTTGGTGGAAAATATATTACAATGTTGTCTGCCAACTTAGCATAATCAGGAGTCGACGTGGAACTTATTCATGCAGAGTGAGCATGTTGCTCCTAGGAAGGGGCTAATATACAAGGAAGCTGCTGTAGATCTTAGGCAGAAACAGCATCTGAGGAAATATCTGAAGCCTGAGAAGTTTTGCAGCATGCTGCTGATTTCCACAAGTGTATTCCCCCCCCCATGCCCTTGGAGGAAAAGAGAGGAAGAAAATAAAAAATTGAAACTGTTTGGTTTAACTTGACTGGTCTCTGGTGTTATCCAGTGAAGAGAAAAGCGAATGCCTCAGCCTCTGCTGTTTACCTGCACAGTGAGAAGTTATCTAGAAATTCTAGTCACCTACTCTATTGCTGAAAAGATCATTGAGCTCAGCTGCCAATGTAGCAGCATGGCATTGCATCCAGCAATTTGAACAGAAAGTTCAAAGGAAAGGTCAATTTCTTTGAATTTGCTAAACTCACAATGTACAGTATATATTTTGAATTGCTCATTCATTTTGCAAATCCTGCCTCTAAACTAATGGGGGTGCTGGTGTATTTGCTTCCTTCAAGACTCAAAATTTGCTGCTTATTATTTCTGAATTTGTAATCTGTTGTTGTTGCTGTTGAATTTGTAATTTTTCATTTGTTATTCAGGATTCATTACTTCTAGTTTGCAAATGCCTAGTTTTTACTTAGTTGCATCTAGGAATTCATTATTGAGGAACTGAATATTTTCCAGTTGTTCAGGGTTGATTAGAGTATTGTGCTTCAAGGCAAGTAGGACAATATTTATTCAATTTTGTTTTCAAAATTTCAGAAAGAAAAATGCTAATAAATCTGGAACAGTAGAGTTGATTGTTCTTGTTTTTTCCTAGGTAGCAAAAATGTCTCCCTGGATACTGGGAGCATCTCTGACACAACAATCTTGCCCACCCACTTCAAATGGGTTTTCAATGTATAGTTATAGAATCAGAGGGACCCCTGAGGGTCATTGAGTTCAGCTCATGCAATGCAGGAATCTCAACTAAAACATCCAGGACAGATAGCCATACCATTTTGTGCAAATGTCTATAATTCATGAACAGCAACGAGGCTTCATCCCATTGCAGTGCTGAAAAACAGTGTATTTGATAACCAACAGCAAATCCCTTTCTTTCTTCCTTTTTTGTTCCAGAATAAGGTTCTGTGTGATTAGAAAGTACCTGACTAGATGGAGTTCTGGCACTCTCCCGCTCCAGTTCTGCTATCATAGTGGAGTCTGTTGTTTAGTCGTTTAGTCGTGTCCGACTCTTCATAGAATCATAGAGTTGGAATAGACCACAAGGGCCATCGAGTCTAACCCCCTGCCAAGCAGGAAACACCATCAGAGCACTCCTGACATATGGTTGTCAAGCCTCTGCTTAAAGACCTCCAAAGTAGGAGACTCCACCACACTCCTTGGCAGCAAATTCCACTGTCGAACAGCTCTTACTGTCAGGAAGTTCTTCCTAATGTTTAGGTGGAATCTTCTTTCTTGTAGTTTGGATCCATTGCTCCGTGTCCGCTTCTCTGGAGCAGTAGAAAACAACCTTTCTCCCTCCTCTATGTGACATCCTTTTATATATTTGAACATGGCTATCATATCACCCCTTAACCTCCTCTTCTCCAGGCTAAACATGCCCAGCTCCCTTAGCCGTTCCTCATAAGGCATCGTTTCCAGGCCTTTGACCATTTTGGTTGCCCTCCTCTGGACACGTTCCAGTTTGTCACTGTCCTTCTTGAACTGTGGTGCCCAGAACTGGACACAGTACTCCAGGTGAGGTCTGACCAGAGCAGAATACAGTGGCACTATTACTTCCCTTGATCTAGATGCTATACTCCTATCGATGCAGCCCAGAATTGCATTGGCTTTTTTAGCTGCCACGTCACACTGTTGGCTCATGTCAAGTTTGTGGTCAACCAAGACTCCTAGATCCTTTTCACATGTACTGCTCTCAAGCCAGGTGTCACCCATCTTGTATTTGTGCCTCACATTTTTTTTGTCCAAGTGCAATACTTTACATTTCTCCCTGTTAAAGTTCATCTTGTTTGTTTTTGCCCAGTTCTCTAATCTGTCAAGGTCGTTTTGAAGTGTGATCCTGTCCTCTGGGGTGTTAGCCACCCCTCCCAGTTTGGTGTCATCTGCAAATTTGATCAGGATGCCCTTGAGTCCATCATCCAAGTCGTTGATAAAGATGTTGAATAAGACCGGGCCCAAGACAGAACCCTGTGGCACCCCACTAGTCACTCTTCTCCAGGATGAAGAGGAACCATTGATGAGCACCCTTTGGGTTCGGTCAGTCAGCCAGTTACAAATCCACTGAGTGCTAGCATAGTCAAGACCGCATTTTACCAGCTTCTTTACAAGAATATCATGGGGCACCTTGTCAAATGCCTTGCTGAAATCAAGGTAGGCTACATCCACTGTGTTCCCTTCATCTACCAGGCTTGTAATTCTGTCAAAAAACAAGATCAGGTTAGTCTGACATGACTTATTTTTCAGAAATCCATGCTGACTATTGGTGATCACAGCATTCCTTTCTAGGTGCTCACAGACTGTTTGCTTAATGATCTGCTCCAGAATCTTCCCTGGTATTGATGTCAGACTGACTGGGCGATAATTATTTGGGTCCTCCCTTTTCCCCCTTTTGAAAATAGGGACAACATTTGTCCTCCTCCAGTCTGCCGGGACTTCGCCTGTTCTCCAGGAATTCTCAAAGATGACTGCCAGTGGTTCTGAGATCACATCTGCCAGTTCTTTGTGACCCCATGGACCAGAGCACGCCAGTGGAGTCTACCTTCTTCCAAATTTGAGAGATTTTATCTGCAAAGAACTTTGCAAAATCATTGCAGGAGATCTTTGAGTCCTTATTGGACCCTGATGGTAAAGGTGGTTCTGTTACTGCAAATAAAGTAAATACTACAAAGGTATTTAGTGTCTCACTCAAAGGAAACCAATGGGATAACTCTGCCCTGAAACCTTTCAGCAATAGGGGAAGTGGGGAGCAGAAAACATGACTGTTGGGGCAGAATGTGCCAATGGAACAGACAAATGCCAGGCGGTTGGGGTAGGGTCAATTCCTATATTGACAGTACAATGCAGTTTCACAGCTTAGCAGTTACATATAGTTGTGGCACCCTGTAGTGCCCTGCACCACCCATCTTTAATTTTTGTAGTATCTCAGCAACACCACCATCATTGCTTTCAACAACGGCCCAGAGCATTGGAGGTGAGAATGCCAAATACCGTAAAAAAGGCAGTTGCCATCTGTTTGTGACACTAGCCTCCCCACCCCCCAAAAAAAGAGAGAGTTTCAGAAGGGTTTCAAATTTGGAGGTTTTTTGCAGGGGAGAAAGAGCTGCCACCTGCAGTGCCTGGTGTAACTGTGGGGAGCAGGGCACTAACATTGAACAAATGAAACACCAGGTGGTATTTTGCAAGGCTTCATTCAGCTTCAGCCCTGGCTCAGCTTGACTGCAGTTCAATTTCTGGTGTATGATTTGCTTGCTTGTTTTGCAATATGGAGTCTGCTTTGAGTACCGAGGCACCAGAATGAAATGAACTACACACACACAGGACACGAAGGGCTAGAAAGAAATGTTCCAAAACAATTGTACTATATCTGCCTTGAAGAATGAGGCACCGGAATAAAAGCTGGACTTCACATTTAGGTCAAAGTTCTATATGTTAAGGTGTCAACCCCACCTGGTCGCCTGCACCCATTTTACAGGAAGGCGGGGAGGTGATGGCAAACACTCTTTCCCTTAAACACTGAGATATCACAATGAAACTTAGCAGGTATGTTTGCAATTTAATTCTCCAGGAGATCAAACGCCAACTTGATCTTTGTTCTCATTTTTAAGGTAAGATGCATTCATCTTGAACAATATAATGTGATGAAGTACATTGTAATGTGGTATTGAAAGCATGTCCTCTTGAGCATTGTGATTTGTTATTTAGCTGAACATTGCACAATAAGAAAAATCACACAGTGGTTGCAAGGAGACCAACAGTAGACATAATATTATGAATCGGCTCAGAGAGCACCAAGCACAAACCCTCAACAAACGAAGAGCAGTAATTTATTCTTGGAGAAGGGACAGAGATGGCATTTATGTCCAGGACTTTGTTCTTGGTCAGACCAAGTTGACAACTGGGGAAATAGAAAGCAATACAAACACATAGCAAGTTCAGAAATTGTCTGGTCAGCTCCAGCCATGGAGATATAGTCAGAATTTGGATATATACATTTAGCAAATGCTGTGTTAATGGTCCTCAGCCTAAGGATCTGTAAAACAACTCCTTGAAAAATTTCACTAGTCATAATGTAGCTTTTTCAGCAGCAATTTCTGTAAAGATACAGAAACAGCAGGATAACAAGAAGAAACTGAAGCATTTCACTTTTTTGTTTTATTGACTTTCTTTTTCTCTGTTATTTCATCTCACTGTCACTGCGCTCTTTTATTTTTCAGAAGAATTGTGTTCGTATCTGAAATAAATCATCCAAGATTTTTTTTTAAAATAAAATTTTTTATTGGTTTTTCACAATTTATATAAACACAAACAATGCACAATACAAACAAACAAACACATAAACAAACATGTATAATTTCAAATCCTTTTTTCTTAAACCTTACTTCACTGACTTCCTCCCCTTTCTGCATCCCAATTTCCAAATTTGTTTCAGCAAATCCTCCCCCTTGAATTTGTCTAATTTTCCCTTGTTCTTTTCTTTTACTAATCTTTTACAGCTGTAGTCCCCCTTTTTTCTATAACCTCAACATTTTAGCACTCATTAATTTTACAATATTTCTTAAGATAAATTTTGAATTTCTTCCAATCTTCTTCCGCCGTCTCTTTCCCTTGGTCTCGGATTCTGCCAGTCATTTCAGCCAGTCCCATATAGTCTATCACCTTCATCTGCCATTCTTCCAGAGTGGGTAGATCCTGTGTCTTCCAATACTTTGCGATGAGAATTCTTGCTGCTGTAGTTGCATACATAAAAAAAAGTCCTGTCATTCTTTGGCACCAATTGGCCGACAATGCCCAAGAGAAAGGCTTCTGGTTTCTTAGGAAAAGTACATTTAAGTACCTTTTTCATTTCATTATATATCATTTCCCAGAAAGCCTTGATCTTCGGGCACGTCCACCAAAGGTGAAAGAATGTACCTTCAGTTTCTTTACATTTCCAACATTTATTATCGGGTAAATGGTAGATTTTTGCAAGCTTGACTGGGGTCATGTACCACCTGTAAATCATTTTCATAATATTCTCTCTTAAGGCATTACATGCCGTAAATCTTATACCAGTGGTCCACAACTGTTCCCAGTCAGCAAACATAATATTATGACCAATGTCTTGTGCCCACTTAATCATGGCTGATTTAACTGTTTCATCTTGTGTATTCCATTTCAGCAACAAGTTATACATTCTTGACAAATTCTTAGTATTGAGTTCTAACAGTTCTGTTTCTAGTTTTGTAAATCATCCAAGATTTTTTAAAGTCACTTAAAACCAGAAAATATTGTTTGAATAATTTGATTTGGTCCTCTGCCTCCATCTGGGGTTTTGCAGGCTTGCAGGATTGCTGTTTGCTGAGATGCTAACGGCATGGCAGGGCAGCCCTGCTCACCTGCCCTGAGTCACTGCTGCTTACTGGGTAGAGGAGCAGCGATTTGGGAGCAACAGGGTGTGTGTGTGTTTGTGTGTGTGTGTGTGTGTGTGTGTGGTGCAAACACATGGGCAGAGACGGTTCCTGCTTGTGCATTTGTACCATTCTGACCTCCCTGTCCCTCCCCGCCTTCTCCCTAGTAAGCAGCAGTGAGTCAGCTGTCAGGAGAGCAGGTAAGCCCTGCTGCCCAACCAGACTGCCCACTACTGGCTGCTAGTTAAAGCTACCACATTTGACTTTTATTGCATTTTAAAATCTGTTTTTTTATCTGAGATATTTTATCTGAGATAATCTAGCATATTACCTAAAATTAATTACCCACCTTTGTTAATATAAAAATTGCCTAATTTCTTTGCATTCCTGCTTTCTACCTAGTAAGGAACCTATGTGCAGCATCACAGGATTGAGACAGATCTGGGTAGCACCTGGATTTTATTTTTTCCAAAACATGGAGATTCAACCATGTTTCTCCTTCCAAGCAGTCCTGGGCGCAACCTCATTTGAAAAGCCTGCAGCTACCCCCAACATTGCATGAAGTGGAAGGGAAAAATAAGGAATTGTTTATACTGTACCAAAACAGTTTGCTTCATTTTAACTGATGGTATGACAATTGAGGAAGTAGTTTCAGGAGAGAAGGAGCTAAATGGTAGTTGGTCCCAGTCAAGTGGGTAGAGTGGACTATCCTTTTTCTCCTCTTCCCCAATATAGCCAGTGGAAATGGATAATATATGACAGTTCTGCCAGGAGGGATCATGACAGTTGATCCTAATGCCAACCGAGCTGTTCGAAAGCATGCCAGTGCAAGTAAATAAATAGGTACTGCTGCGGTGGGAAGGTGTTTCTGTGTGCTGCTCTGGTTCACCAGAAGTGGCTTAGTCATGCTGGCCACATGACCCGGAAGCTGTCTGCGGACAAACACCGGCTCCCTTGGCCTATAGAGCGAGATGAGCGTGCAACCCCAGAGTCGTCCATGACTGGACCTAACGGTCAGGAGTACCATTATCTTTACCTTTAAGAATACAGGAGACTGGGTCACATCATACTCATATTCTGTGCTACGATAAATTTGAGGGCAATTTGTAATCTTGATTTAAAATAAATTTAGCAACAGATAAGAATTTCCCTTTGTCCATTTACATGTGCCCTCATCACACACATTCATATTCCTCTTTATAATTAAAACTTATTCAATAAGAACAAGTATTGTCTGCAGTGGTACTGCTGCGGCGGGAAGGTAAATGGTGTTTCTGTGCACTCTGATTTCCGTCACGGTGTCCCGTTGCACCAGAAGCAGTTTAGTCATGCTGGCCACATGACCTGGAAAGCTGTCTGTGGACAAAGGCTGGCTCCCTCAGCCTGAAAAGTGAGATTAACGCCCCATAGTCACCTCTGACTGGACTTAATCGTCCAGGAGTCCTTTACCTTTTATAATGTGTACAATATGAAGCACTGTGTTGGAACATGGGAAACTGAGGACACTGCCTTGGAGAAGGGACTGATGTTTGAGCAGGTCTGCCATTTGTGACCTGCTCAACAAAATACCACCTCAGCCAGTGATGTCTAAGGGGCCGTCAGCCACTACTGGTTTTTCTGCGTGCCTTGAACAGCAACAGCAAGGGGGGCTGCAAAGCCCCTGGCAGACATGCATGGAAGATATAATCAGATAGGGAGGTCCTAAGTTGTTCAGGCCTGAGAAATATGAGTTAAATGCAATGGGGGACTTCAATTACCCGGATATTTGTTGGATGTCAAACTCAGCCAAGAGCATAAGGTCCAACAGATTCCTAACTGGCCTTGCAGACAACTTCATTGTCCAGAAAGTGGGAGAAGCAACAAGAGGAACAGCCTTTTTAGATCTGGTCCTAACCAATGTTGCTGACCTGGTTAGTGGGGTAGAAGTGGAAGGATCATTAGGCGCGAGTGATCATGCTCTTCTGAAGTTTACTATACAGCGGAAAGGAGCAACCAAGCATACTAGGACTCAATTTCTTGACTTTAAGAAAGCCGACTTCAATTTGTGTTTATGTACGTAATGATATGGTTTTTTTCTGTAGATGTGTGCTTTTTCGTTTCTGTTTAGTTTAGTTTTGTTTCCTTTGTTTTTTTTTCCATTTCCTTTTCTGTTTTTTTTTCTTCTATATGTTTCGGGGATTTTTGTTTGTACAGTATTATTTTGGATTCAATGTTTGTAATTTTTGTTATGATTCTGCATTGAAAATAAAAAAAAATCTTAAAAAAAGAAAGCCAACTTCATAAAACTTAGGGAAGTGCTGTGTGAGATCCCATGGACAGTAATACTAAAAGGAAAGGGAGTTCATGATGGCTGGGAGTTTGTTAAGAGGGAGATAGTAAAAGCACAACGTCAGGCAATACCAATGAGACGGAAACATGGAAGGTACCTAAAGAAGTCAGGGTGGCTATCTAAAGAACTTTTAACTGAGTTAAGATTAAAAAAGGATGTGTACAAAAAATGGAAAAGGGGGAAACCACCAAAGAGGAATTCAAACAAATAGCCAGCACGTGTAGACACAAAGTCAGAAAAGCTAAAGCACAGAATGAACTCAGGCTTGCTAGAGAGGTTAAAAGCAACAAAAAAGGCTTTTATGGATATGTTCGTAGCAAAAGGAAGAACAAAGAAACAGTGGGGTCACTCAGAGTAGAAGATGGGGAAATGCAAACAGGGGACACAGAAAGGGCTGAACTCCTCAATGCCTTCTTTGCCTCAGTCTTCTCCGATAAAGAAAACAATGCCCGACCTGAAGAATTTGGAGCAAATGATTCAGCAGAGGAAACACAGCCCAGAATAACCAAGGAGATAGTACAAGAATACTTGGCTAGTCTAGATGTTTTGGGCTGTTTTGCAACACTTTGGAGATTGTCAGTCTGGCTTCCTTAGGGAGTATTTTGAGTTCTGTCTCAGATTGATGCACTCTGGATTGATTCAGTTTCTGAACTGCCTCTACCCACTTTGGACTGCATGGATCCCATTTTGTTCAAAATTTGGGACTCATTCAAAGTGGTTGAAGAGCCCTAATTTTAATGATTTAATAACAAAAGAAAAGTAGTAGAGGAACTAAAAAAAATGCACTCCTGTTGTGTTTCTTTATTGTATTTGCAATAATTTCTATTGCTTTGTTACAATCCTTGTGTTCTTGTGAGACCTTTGCAAGTGGCTCTGAACTGCTGCTCCCCTCCCCCTTCTGCTTATGGTGAAGTTGTCCTGTAAAAACCCCTCATTTTTCTGGAACAGTGGTCAGGTCCCCTTCCTCCTCCTCCACCTGCTGCTGCTGGGGGCCCCAGGAAGAGTCTGCTCCTCCCTCTCTTTACTGTGCTTTCTGCTATTTAAAAAAGGATTGTTAATTACAGAATCTGTGTTTTAATATAAACGTTGCAGTTGAACAGAGGCAACTGCACCCCTCAGTAGTTTCTAATTTTCCTTTTAAAGAGTGCAAAACTTTATACTGCACGTGAGCCTGAAAACGATGCATATGTATCTGCTGTTACCAGAGCAGAAACTCTGTTTTCACAGAGGGAAAGGTCTATTTATTTGTCCCTGACAAATAAATAGTAAGGATTTATTGTAAGGATCCGATTGAGAGGGTGTGTCACATAGATGGCTGTTCTCTATGTTCACAGAACTGTGGTGCTGGATGTTTGGTTTTTTCCTTTGCTTCCATACACAGCCAAATAGCAGTGGCAGCAGAACGCAGGGATGGGAACTCACTCCTGGCCCTCTTGAAAAGGATTGCAGGAGAGCTTGAATTTGGACATGAATTGCATAGTTCATAGACCCAAATGTGCAGATCAACTCTTACTCTGGTTTCTCAAATTATTAAGAGCAATATCACATTGCAAGCCTCATTGAAAGCCAGTATGAGAATCAAACCCAGGAGATTGTGCTTCATCATACACACCAATGTTTATTTATTTTAAAGTATTTGTTAAGCTTGCATCCTGCTGTTGTATGTGACTCCTGACAGGTCTCTTCTGTTTGTCTCTCCGGGTCAAACAAGTGTGACAAACAAGTATGACAAACAAGTGTGGGCTGTGTGGGCTGGAAGAAAATGGAATGAATACTGCACAGCGATGAGAACCCCCAAGCAGCGAGTGAATGCACCATCATCCAGAACGAGGCATCAAGGCTCATCAGCAGGAGTTGAACTGGAACAGTGAGGCACCCTTGACCACCCCAAAGCCTTGTTACCTCCTAGGGCTACTGGCCACCTCCCTGCGTCTTCTGCTGTATGACAGGGAAGAACAAATGTCACTTATGTCCCAGATTTGATGAAGGGTGGAGGGGCAGAAATAGGAAGGCTGCTATTAACCAGTACATGATAAGTTAGTATGTCATAGAATCATTTCATAAAATCATGCCTATTTCAGGGATGGGCCGCCCTAAAGACCCCTGTGGTGCCCTGTGAACCCCCTGCCCCTGACTAGCTATGCTACTGCCCCCTAGAGCATTCACTGGTCCCCCACTATTTTTAATGTGGGTGACATAAACTTCAAAGATGTTGTTTCATTCCATTTTATGGTATTAGGTTTTTAACCTTTTTATTACTTTATTATATTAAAGAACATGGAAATAAACATAACATCACAATAACAGGTACCTCCCCCCCCCCCGTTAATGTGAAGATTAGGTTCCAAGGCACCACACACTTAAGTGAAATTGTGTATATTTGAAACACCATTGGAAAAGCCTGCAAACACCCTGTTCTGTTTCGTCCCCTCCCTGCTCCCGCTCAACATGCTTAACCTTATTTGCATGAACCCCAGGTGGGCGGGGTATAAATAAATTATTTATTATGATGATGATGAACTATTTCCAAGCAGGACCTGTGATCGTTGTCCCATCTCTGCCTTTCCTTCCTCATAGGACTACCTGGAGGAAATCACTCTGTGCTTGTAGTACACTAACCTTTCTTTCCAAATTTACCAGCCAACCTAACGCTAATGTTGTTTGCGGCTCCTTTGGAAATTATTCATGTGCAAATATGCATACATCCAACATCATTCCTCTGATATCAATTTATGCTAAACAAGTTCTCTTTGCTTCCCAAAATTATTTTTGCCTCTGAACTCATGTATTCTTTGATCATTCTGAGTGGGGGTGAGCCCGTTGTTCTTGTTTATTAACGCAGCAAATTTCCCGTAGCCCTTGGGTGGAAGGAAACCCTTCAGCATGGTAATTATACATTCACACTAGGGGGGCTTCTTTGTGTTCTGAAAGAATACAATTCTCTGATTACACTCGACCTAACTGGCATTTAGAATAGGAGTATTAATAACTCATTCTTACTGATGCATCAGGTAGAATGAAAATTAGATAGAAAGGTTATAACCTGTCAAACTATGGGTTTAATTATGGAAGCTATTATGTTTCAGCTGAAGTTTCCCTTCACATTCACAGCTGTGAGCAAATCCAATACTGCATTTGTGATCTCATAGACATTGCTATGGCAACAACCTATGACTTCATAGGCTGATTTTACTCGTATAATTCAGCAGAAATAAATGAAGCAGGCTATATCATGATAGGCACAGAGTGGTGACGCTGTTGCTACTCTAGGATGGCTCTCCATCAAATGAGCTGATTTCCATAACACCAGAGCAGGGGGAGGGGGGATTCAGAGGCCTGGGCAGGTTGCTCTTAGCCTCTCACAGCTCTGCTGTACTTTGTGCTGTTAGGTAAGTGTCATTATATAAACTATGCACAAACTTTCCAAATGACCCTTTGTTGTGATTTGGGAAGGCCCGGCTCCATTTCCTCGGCAATGATGACTTGAGGTCTTGAGGCTCAGACCAACCGAGCAACAGCCACAGAAGCTCCCTTGCTCCCCACCCAGCTCTTTGCCATTGCTAATACCAAGTGGCTCTCTTGTCTTGGAGCCCTCCCTAAATTTTGCAGGGCGATGCTGATTGGCTGAGGTTGGTGCTTTAGTCTTTATCCAATCAAAGCATCTCACTTTTTTCCACCAGGCAAGGTGCCACAACTGGGCCTTGGAGTAGCAGAGTTGCCATTAGTGTCTATTTGGCATTTCCACCTCCTTCGTTTGTTGAGCCTTAACAGAAGTTTGTGTTTTTGTTCTATTTCTATCACTCTCTTCCTTCAAGGAGTTCAGAAGAGTGTAGGTGTTTCCCCTCTCTCCTTCACAAAAGCCCCAGGAAGGAGCTTAGGCTGAAAGAGGCTGGGCGTAAGTTGCTGAGTAAGAGTCCTACCCAAGGAGGAATTCATTGTTAATATCACTTTTATTGAGTTTTATTATACATAAATATAAACACAAACTAAACAAATATTAAATTGTTCCAAAAACCATCAATGGGCATTCTCACCCCAGGTGGTAGTACATGCCCCTCCTCTTGCAACCTTGTCACCACATGGCTGGCATTGGTTGGATGAGAGCTGAACGGGCGTCCTGTACCACCTATTAAATTCCTTTAGGGCATGCTCCCAAACAGAAGCTGGTTCATGTATTATTCCATTGTGCATCACCAATATTTTCATTTATATCCCCCTCCTATACAACTTTCATCCCAGGCAGTGGATCTAAGGTTATAGTCAACATCTCCTGATATAATTTGGAAATGATGCCTTTGCCTCTGTATCCCACACCCAGCAATATGGGAACTGTAGTATATTACGGGTGTGGAGAATTGTATCTCCATGAGTGGTAAACTGTAGTTCCCAGGGGTCTTGGGGAAAATGCCTGTTAAGTGTATGGTGTGTGCACAGCCATGAGCAAGCTGAGCTTCCAGGCAGCCTCTCTCCAATTTGAATATCACTTGGCTTATGCCAGCTTTTCAAAAGACTCTTCTAATAAAAATTGAGTTGTACAGTTCCTTTCCATAATCTCCCTTTATCACTAATTATATTCAACTTCTACAGATTTTGCTTTGGTTTCATCAGTAATCTCACAATCTCCAGATCAGTGAAAGTGGATGTTTAGTCAGTGTATAAATTGAGGACAATTATCATTAGGACCACACACAGTAATATGAAAATAATTAGGCCATTGCTGCCAGCAAAAATATAAATCAAATCAGTTTACAGTAGCAGCATTAATAAATTGTAAGAGATACAATCTATTATTTTACATGAAGATGGAAAAGGTGCTAAACTGCCTTGCTAGGAGGCTTCATTGCAATGAAATACAGAGAACAAAGTTCAGAAAATGTGTAGGTTTGGCTCTCTGTGGGCAATTGTGCCATGGGAAATAACAGACCCACTACAAGCGCATAAGCAAAGCAGAAAAAGAGCATGGTTCTGTTTCTCAGGCTGTTCTCCTCCTGCCCCACAGTGGGGGAAACTGTTGCAGAGTTCATCTTGCCTCCAGGTATCCAGTAAACACAGGTCCTGCTATCCAAACATGAGGAATTAGTCCCAAAACTTTGCTAGACACACTGCAGATTCAGATCTCCAAACAGCTGGACCTGCATGTAATACTGCAAACAAATAAGACATGAGAGCAGAACAAGACTGCAATCCTAGAGATGCTCACCTGTGTCCAACTAGGATGGGTGGGGGCAAATGGTTAAGCACCCTCCCCCATTTCTGATCAGAACTGGGGGGCTTACAGCTGACCGGTAAGGCATCTACCAATTTTAAGGTTAATTAAAACAATTTTTGAGGTATTGCCAGCAAATAGTGTCTTTCACAAGTAGTAAGTTTAGTAATACTTTAAAAGGGGGTGGTTATCTTTGACGTTTCAGAAGCAACTGAACAAGCCATTTCAAGCACACTAACCTGGAACCACTTCAGAACAATATGGTGCAGCAAGGTTTCTAACTGCCGGGTGAGGTGATACAGACATGGAATTTCAAAAGCCCAATTCTCCAAGTCTATTTTGAAGTGGGCCCAGACTCACCTGAGGACTGCTCCCTTCTGTGAGTCCTCCCTACTCCTACGAGACTAAGGTGAGGGTCGAGTGGATTAAACATGCAGCAACTATAATCCTTGGAATTTGGATGGGGCCACAAGGCACCCATCCATGCATTCTAGGATGCCATGGGAAATAATTTCCCAGGCTTCCTGGCATAAATGGATAGGTGGATATTTACTCAGCAGGATGCCTTGATCTTGGGATGCATGGCAACCACATTTCTGATGCTTCCCAGTGCCCCCGGATATTGCTATATGCACTAATGGAAGCACTGAGGCCTGAATTGTTGTGATGGGCCCTCCCTGCCATAATTCCCTTTCCTCTTGGTAAGTTTACGAAAGGTGGGGACTGACTGGGGTGGTGTTTTGAAGTAATGATGCCTCTAGCCTTCTTTTGCTACCAGTGATATGCTCAGGAGTGCAACAGGCCTAATTCGTAAGGGCCAAATTAAAACAATTATTATCAACCTAGATGTAGAAGTAGGGAAAGGGCTCTCAGGTGAGAAGGAATGGCCGGAGTCTCAGCATCACTCGTTGTAGAGACTAAACCTTGTATTAAAGCTATGTTGGAACAACGACAATACTCCTTGCATACCACTGCTTGCTAAATAAAAACTAAATGAAAACCAGTGGGCCACTATAAAACATTTAGAGTCTGGGCAGCTGTTATATCATCAGTGTGCTTTTTTCTCAGAAGCTCATCAGCACAGCAAACTTCAAGGGCCCTCCTAAAAGAAAACAACCCAAACAAAGCACACAAAGAAATAAACAAACACAAAGACATATGTGTGTGAAAATAAACCTTAGATCAGCATTGCTATATAATATGTTTTCTTTAACATAGTCAACTGAGATTGAAGATCTACGCAGTTCAGATGACATAGACTCACACGAATGTGTGTCAAAATTTTAAAAAAAAGAAAAGAAAAAAGAAAGCATAACAAGAAAAAAAATTGGCTCAGAAGGGGAGACAGAGCATTACAAGATCAGTTAATTAGCCATTTTATCATTTTAAAATATGTTTGTTGCAATTTGGATTTTCTTCTTTTTAAATATTTCAGTTTTGTCTACTGGTAGGTTTTGTTGTTGCTGGGTGGAAACAGAAAGAGAAGGTTAGTTAACAAACACAACAGGAAGAATACCCTTGTATAAAATCTGCCTTTTCTTCTATTGCGACAGCAGAAGCACTCTACCCTTCAACCTCATCTGCTCAATAAATAATTTGTTCTGTAAATATGGCCTCACAGTTTAAAATTAATTTTTGATGTCTGCTATTCAAATAGATCCGTTTGCATATTTATTGCTTTGCAGCGTAGATCTTTGCCATAACCCCTGATACACTTCTTTTCATGGGATTGCTAGAGGAGACTGCAATGATAGATAGCATTTCTCTTTTTAGAACTATTAAATAAGCTGATACTGTTGGCATAACATGCACTGAAGGATGTGTACGGTGCTCACAGGCATGGTTTAGCATGAGATTGTTCCACTGTTCGAAGGCATATCACTGTTGAACCAGAAATATTCCCTGCTGTGAACTGAATTGTGTCAATATACTGATTTACTGGGGAGATCTTGTACATCATTAGGAAAGATTTGCCACAGAGAGTCTTTCAGAATTTCACCAGCTGCTGTAAGGAGAATTGAAAGTAACAAACTCATTAATTAGTAAATTATATAGATATACAAAATAAATATATTAATCAATTTGACAATACCCAAAATAGCTGTCTTCAGGATTGAGATTAGAACAAGACTGCAATCCTTTAGCTGCTTACATGAAAGTAAATCTCACTGAAATCAATTAGACTTACTTCTGAGTAGCTAAGCATAGGATTACACTGCATCTGCCTTCCCTGGGTCTAGGATTTAACTATGGCACTTTTGTCATCCAGTTAAGAACATAATTAAAGCATCGTCATGACTAAAAAATCCACATTTCATTTCATGGCTACAAATGACAGATGACACTGTGAGATGCTACCATTTTCAGGGACATATTGAAACACCACACACACAATCTGTAAGAGTGGTTATCACTGTCAGGTGAAAATGTGGGCAGCTTTTGAGAGCTTTGTTTTAGTTTGAAACTGTGATACTCTTGGCACACCTACACTACAACTTGGTTCAAAGTTCATCTGGGATCAGATCTCGCTTGCGGCCAAATCCAAGTTAGTTCCTCCAATCATTATTTCAGGTAATTGCATCTGAAGAACATCTTTTCTTTCTTTGCCTGCTAACTGCTCAGAAGCATCTTCTTCGAAATCAAACCCAGCCCCCCCTTTTCACTTTTATTTTTTTAAAGTTCAGCCTCAGTGTGATGCAATAGGCAACTGGAGAAGCATAGGAGGACATGAAGCTGCCCTGTATCTATCTTGCTCAGTGTAACCTAGACCAGACGCACAAACTGACGAAGCAGATGGGAGGCCGGAGTCACACACACGTGCTGAGTGCCAAGCACCCCCAGCACCAGCTTCCCCTCTCCCTCCTGTTGCTGCTGCTGCTGTGGCTCCTGCTGATGTTGTGCCCAGCACCAACAGGTGATGCCCTGGTCCAGACTGACTGGATGCAGAGCTCTAGGACTTTGGGCAGGAGTCTTTCCCATCCCTACCTGGAGATGCCAGGAACTGGATGAAACTTAAAATATGCATACCTTTTTGGCATTTGGAGGAAGGGCAGGAGGAAAAGTTAATAATAAATCAGCATAGATGTATTCACAAAAATCCTAGGAGAAAATGGGAGCTCTTGGGTCAGCTCTTGGGTCTTCAGCATGCAGACAAGGGCTTGACATTGCCAGCGCCAGCGCCAGCACCTGTTTTTGTTTTTTAAATGCATAATGCCACACTGCAGAACATCAGAAATAAAGCTACACAGCAAAATGGACAGTTGACCACCAAGCATGCACTCAGCTCTTTCAAGGACTGACTGACCGAACCCAAAGGGTGCTCATCAATGGTTCCTCTTCATCCTGGAGAAGAGTGACTAGTGGGGTGCCACAGGGTTCTGTCTTGGGCCCGGTCTTATTCAACATCTCTATCAACGACTTGGATGATGGACTCAAGGGCATCCTGATCAAATTTGCAGATGACACCAAACTGGGAGGGGTGGCTAACACCCCAGAGGACAGGATCACACTTCAAAACGACCTTGACAGATTAGAGAACTGGGCAAAAATAAACAAGATGAATTTTAACAGGGAGAAATGTAAAGTATTGCACTTGGGCAAAAAAAAATGAGAGGCACAAATACAAGATGGGTGACACCTGGCTTGAGAGCAGTACATGTGAAAAGGATCTAGGAGTCTTGGTTGACCACAAACTTGACATGAGCCAACAGTGTGACGCGGCAGCTAAAAAAGCCAATGCAATTCTGGGCTGCATCAATAGGAGTATAGCATCTAGATCAAGGGAAGTAATAGTGCCACTGTATTCTGCTCTGGTCAGACCACACCTGGAGTACTGTGTCCAGTTCTGGGCACCACAATTCAAGAAGGACACTGACAAACTGGAACGTGTCCAGAGGAGGGCAACCAAAATGGTCAAAGGCCTGGAAACGATGCCTTATGAGGAACGGCTAAGGGAGCTGGGCATGTTTAGCCTGGAGAAGAGGAGGTTAAGGGGTGATACGATAGCCATGTTCAAATATATAAAAGGATGTCACATAGAGGAGGGAGAAAGGTTGTTTTCTGCTGCTCCGGAGAAGCAGACACGGAGCAATGGATCCAAACTACAAGAAAGAAGATTCCACCTAAACATTAGGAAGAACTTCCTGACAGTAAGAGCTGTTCGACAGTGGAATTTGCTGCCAGGGAGTGTGGTGGAGTCTCCTACTTTGGAGGTCTTTAAGCAGAGGCTTGACAACCATATGTCAGGAGTGCTCTGATGGTGTTTCCTGCTTGGCAGGGGGTTGGACTCGATGGCCCTTGTGGTCTCTTCCAACTCTATGATTCTATGATTCTATGATTCTATGAAGGTGTTTATGACTATGCATGTTGGTGACTTCACACACCTGTTTGAGCATTTATCATCGTGTTGATTGCACATCCATTTTCTGTTCCTCACAAACTCTGAAGGCAAATGCAAGGGAATTCTGCCACCTACTGGTTCCAGAGAAGCAGAAATCCCTTTCATTTGGACAGGAATCATTTTTAAATGAAAATGGGATTCAATTAAAAGCTTGTCCTTCATAGATACCAACTTGTTAAACCCTGACTTCAGTTTTTGAGGGACTCAATTAGAATTCCTGCCCCTGTCTGGAAAACAGTGTAATTAAACCAACCCTGAAGGTGATCTCATAATGAGCCGATTTCTCAGACTAAACAAATATAGTATCTTTTTTGCTAACTATGTTGCCTTAATTTGTTCATTTTATAAACTCCAGTGTCCTGAGCAAATCATGCTGGATTTTTTTCTTCTTCTTCCCTGTATTTTCTGCTTCAGGCCATCTGCTGCTTAACAATGTCGTTTCCTGGGTGGGGTTATGTGAATAAATAACAGTTTGAGGCATTCCTTCTGCAAAAAAGAAACACTTCCATTTCTGCTTTTACATCACAACCAAACACCAGAGGACATGCATTAGTAAGAGGGGTTGTTGTGTGTGACTTTATATATTCTGCTTTCCCTACACAAACCAATTTCAAATGGTGAGGAAATTGCTTAATTATGGGATAGAAACCAGCTCAGGTTTTTGTCTCCTAAAAATCACCATTCATTTATTTCGGTTTTATTGACAAGCTTTATCCTCCCTTCACATCCACAAATCATTCTGGTTCCTTATATTGTGAAATTTGGCATACGTAGATCTTGGAATACCAGTCAGAATGTAAAATCGGGACGATCTCAGTTTTTATTATAATATGTCATGTTGCAGCCCCTTGTGCATATGAAGTGTTTTTGTTTGGTTTTCACTGTCACCCAAAAAGCCTCCGGATTCAGGATTTTTCTGCAACCTCATGACTTCCATCTATTCATATATTGCCTGCCTGTACATGTTCCTAAATGCAAACAGTGGGTTTGAGCAAGTACAAAGAAATGAAGCACATTTATTTAGGAAAAGCAAACAGTATATCCATAATTGATCTGCTGTCTTTGCAATATTTTGGCTAAATACTTGGATTTTCTTGATTCAGAATTGGACCTTCTTTTAATGGCCACTATTTTCATATTCATGACCGTCTTTCATGTTAAATTTCCAAGCAACTTTTTCTCTTCTCTTCTCTTTAAAAAGAAAGAATGAAAGAAACCTCCGGAAAACAAATGCATCTTTAAAGATGCCTCAGGACAGCTTTGAATTATGCAACTTATAGTTACGTGAGTTGTTGCTTAAGGATTATTCTGACTTCATGGTGACATTGATCAATCCCTTGCAGATTTTACTTAACTGTCAGTTCCAATCACTGAAGCATTCAGAACACATTGCTTGCATCATGCCCTCCCAGTCTCCATGGGGGGACGGGAATCACACATGCCACTTGGACTGAAATTAGTGCTACAGCTCTCTGTCATTAATTTGATTGCCTTGGCAGAATAATTACAGGGAAGACTAACAGGAGTGCAAATGGATTCACTGGATCCAAATCTGCTGAGAAAAATGAGGATCTTTGTCTTAGTTGTTGGCAAAGAGAGAAAAGGTCAGCTGGGACCATTTTTGGCTGGAGTTGGGGTGGGATATATTTCTTACTAGAGTGCTATGTGTTGTCTGCTAAATATTACCCTATCATAGTTCCCGTTTCTTGCAAATGAGGAACCTAGGAGAAGCGTATTATAGAAATTTAGGTGACAGGTTCATTTTTTCTAATTCCAGGCCACAGAAGCAAAAGACACCCCAGATCTTTCTCTTTGACAGAGCCTCCATTTCCCACTGGCAAGTCCCACCCCATAGCCCCAGCAGAAAAGGGTGGCTGCTTCAGCCATTGCCTCCCCTGCCCCAAAGTTAAGTATTGTGGCCCTACTTGGTTCAGCAGAAGATGGGGCTCTGAGCTGTTGCTTGTGTTAGAACTGAAACTGGGGAGCTTGTGCAGGAGCAAGTGGCTGCAGCGAGTATTTGCTCATGAATGTGAGCTGATCCTTAATTTCTCACTGACTGCCTCATCGACGATACTATGGTAATCTACTCAAGGTAGATTGCATTTTGTAAGCTGAAAAGAGCCTTCCAAAGCAGAAAGAGAAAATAAGTTACTCAGACAACATAGGTTTGAGTAAAATGATTTTACATGATGCAGATTAAAATTTGGTGTATCTATCCTGCCACAGACGCTTCTCATCTCAGAATCCTTGCCAACCACAGTAATTTGTTTAACACAGCTAGCCAATTTTCTTCTATCACAATGTATTTTTTTCTGTGTTTGAACTTAACTCATTTGTTTTGGCCACGCTAGACAACAGGTACTGTTTTTAAACTATGTGTTTTAAACTGACAGCAAGATCTGAATTGGAAAGGAAGAATTGTTTGGTTGGCTGCCTTGCCATACTGCAGACCATGGAAATGTGAAGGGACTGTCTCTCATTTTCTATAAACTTTAATGAGGGTTGCTTTTATTCTGGAAATTTCTTAGTTATAAAAAGGAAGAAAATCTCTCTCTCTCTCTCTCTCTCTCTCTCTCTCTCTCTCTCTCTCCCACACACACACACACACACACACACACACACTTTTCATCATGTATCATATGGTATTTTCCTTTTATTTGCTTATTATTACAATATAAAAATGAGTGATTTAAATAACTAAACTGGGCATGAACACACAGAGAAAGCTTATAGACCTATCTGGTTTCCCTCCCTGCTTCTGCACACTAAATGGCTATTGTTGTAAAGAAGTAAATATTGAGGTCGGGCATTGTTTTCTTTATCGGAGAAGACTGAGGCAAAGAAGGCATTGAGGAGTTCAGCCCTTTCTGTGTCCCCTGTTTGCATTTCACCATCTTCTCCTCTGAGTGACCCCACTGTTTCTTTGTTCTTCCTTTTGCTACGAACATACCCATAAAAGCCTTTTTTGTTGCTTTTAACCTCTCTAGCAAGCCTGAGTTCATTCTGTGCCTTAGCTTTTCTGACTTTGTGTCTACACGTGTTGGCTATTTGTTTGAATTCCTCTTTGGTGGTTTCCCCCTTTTCCATTTTTTGTACACATCCTTTTTTTAATCTTAATTCAGTTAAAAGTTCTTTAGATAGCCACCCTGGCTTCTTTAGGCACCTTCCATGTTTCCGTCTCATTGGTATTGCCTGACGTTGTGCTTTTACTATCTCCCTCTTAACAAACTCCCAGCCATCATGAACTCCCTTTCCTTTTAGTATTGTTGTCCATGGGATCTCACCCAGCACTTCCCTAAGTTTTATGAAGTCGGCTTTCTTAAAGTCAAGAAATTGAGTCCTAGTATGCTTGGCTGCTCCTTTGCGCTGTATAGTAAACTTCAGAAGAGCATGATCACTCGCGCCTAATGATCCTTCCACTTCTACCCCACTAACCAGGTCATCAATATTGGTTAGGACCAGATCTAAAATGGCTGTTCCTCTTGTTGCTTCTCCCACTTTCTGGACAATGAAGTTGTCTGCAAGGCCAGTGAGGAATCTGTTTGACCTTATGCTCTTGGCTGAGTTTGACGTCCAACAAATATCCGGGTAATTGAAGTCCCCCATTACTACTATCTCCCTTCCTTTTGCATGCTTGGCCATCTGTTCCAGGAAGGCATCATCTATGTCCTCCGTTTGGCTTGGGGATCTATAGTAAACTCCCACAATGAGGTCTCTGTTATTCTTCTCTCCCTTAATTTTGACCCAAATGCTCTCACTTTGGCTTTGAGGATCTAAATCTTGGATCTCTTCACAGGTATACACATCCCTGACATATAACGCCACTCCTCCTCCTTTCTTGCCTGGTCTGTTTCTCTGAAATAGATTGTATCCCCCCATTATTACATTCCAATCGTGGGACTTATCCCACCAGGTTTCAGTGATGCCTATTATGTCATATTTAGTTTGCTGTACCAAGAGCTCAAGCTCATCTTGTTTATTTCCCATGCTTTGCACATTAGTGTACAGACATTGAAGTCCATTAATCATTCCCCCGTGTCTCTTATTTAAGGATTTTTTCCTCCCACCACTAGGTCCGCGTGCTGTTTGCTCCATTTGGTCTATGACATTTGGATGATCATCTTCATTAATTGATAGACTCCTACCTTCAGGAGCACTGTCTCCCTCCCCCACATTAGTCAGTTTAAAGCCCTCCTGATGAGGTTTCTGAGATTTTTGGCAAAAACATTTCTCCCAACCGTTGTGAGGTGCAGCCCATCACTTGCCAGAAGTCCATCTTCAAGAAACTGCAGTCCGTGATCTAAGAATCCAAACCGTTCCTGTTTACACCATTTGCGAAGCCAGCTGTTCACTTCCACTATTTTCCCCTCTCTCCCTGGGCCACGTCGTTCAACTGGGAGGACAGATGAGATGACAATTTGTGCATTTAGTTGCTTCAATTTCCTGCCGAGAGCCTCGTAGTCTCTTTTGATCTTCTAGAGGCTATTGCTTGCAGTGTCATTGGTTCCCACATGAACCAAGAGGAAGGGGTATTCGTCAGTGGGTTTTATGATTCCTTGCAGTCGTTCAGTTACATCTTGGATCTTAGCCCCGGGGAGACAGCACACCTCCCGAGACATGCTTAGCAAAACCTCCAGAACCGAAATAAAAAGCAGAGGGGAGAGTGGGCACCCTTGCCTGGTTCCTTTTTAATTCTAATTTCTTCTGAAACCACATTATTAACTATAATTTTGCCTTTTGGTTCAAAGTAAATCACATTAATACCATTTAGAAAATCTTGACCAACCCCAATATTTTCTAAATTCTTTTTCATAAAACTCCAAGACACATTATCAATGGCCTTCTCTGCATCAATAAACATTAACATCGCTGTACAATTTTTTCTAACTTCCAATCTTTCCAATACATCAATTATATTCCTAATATTATCTTTCATATGTCTTCCAGGCAGAAACCCTGCCTGATCCTTTTGGATGTAATCTGTTAAAACCTTCTTCAACCTGTTGGCCAAATTGTTAGCAAAAAAATCCACATTTAGTAGTGTGATTGGTCTGTAATTTTTAACATTGGATTTATCTTGATCTGAGTTATAAAAGCTTCCTTTGAGGTTTTGGGTGCTTTATCCCCTCTTAATATCTTATTACACACTTCAACAAATGGCTGAATGAGCCAATCTTTCATAGTCTTATAATACTTTGCAGACAAACCATCTGGTCCTGGGGCTTTGCCAAGTTGCATCTGACTTATTGCCTTTTCAGCCTCTTGCCTTGTAATCAATCCACTGAGTAAAATCTTTTTGTTTTCAGGAATTTTTTGCAGTCCATTTACAGTGGTACCTCTGATTACATACTTAATTCGTTCCGGAGGTCCGTTCTTAACCTGAAACTGTTCTTAACCTGAAGCACCACTTTAGCTAATTGGTCCTCCCACTGCTTTCGCGCCGCCGGAGCACAATTTCTGTTCCCATCCTGAAGCAAAGTTCTTAACCCGAGGTACTATTTCTGGGTTAGCGGAGTCTGTAACCTGAAGCATATGTAACCTGAAGCGAATGTAACCCAAGGTACCACTGTACTTTAATAAATTGCTCAATTTTATCTTTATCTTCCTTATCCTTTTTGTACAGCTGTTTGTAGTATTTCTGGAAACATTTTCTTATCTCTGCAGGTTTCTCCACAGACTTTCCTTCTGACACAATATTGGTTATAGTACTTTTTCTGTCTCTTTTTTAATTGCCAAGCAAGTAATTTTCCATATTTATTTGCAGATTCAAAATTTCTTTGTTTCATCATTTTTATTTTCCATTCTATTTACTGATTTATAATCTGAGAATACTGAGTCTGTAAAGCCTTAATCTCCGTTTGAATCTGCTGGTTCTTAGAATTGGATCTTAAGTTCTTCTCTTTATCCTTTATTTGAGACAAAATATTATCTTTTTTCTCATTTTGTGTCTTTTTCTTAATCAAATTTTGTTGTACGAGGAATCCTCTCATTACTGCCTTGCTTGCATCCCAAACGACTCTTGTTTCCATCTCTGAGTTCATATTTATCTCAAAATAGTCCTTTAGGGTCTTTTGGGCCTTACTAATTGTTTGCTCATTCCTCAACAAATCATCATTCATTCTCCATCTGTAGGATCCCTGCAGAAACAATTTCATCTCCTAAAACACTGCATTGTAGTCTGAGCAAGTCTTAGGGCATATTTCCATTTTAGTTTAGGAGCCAAAGTCTCTGGATATCCATAGGTAGTCAGTCCGTGAGAATGATTGATTTGTATCTGAAAAGAATATAAAATTTCTTTCTGTTGGATTTCGAATTCTCCATATATCTGACAGATCAAATTTATCTAATATTTCAGAAAATAACTTTGGTAGTCTGCCAGCATTCATCAATTTCTGTCTCTGTGTTCTATCCATAAATGTTGATGCTACTCTATTCAAGTCTCACATCAGAATCAGTTTGTAATCCAAATAGTCCAGAAGTCTTGATTCCAAATTCTTAAAGAATTCTGCTTTGCCATCATGTGGTGCATAAATTCCCAGCAACAAATATTTTTTGCCTTGTGCTTTAACTTGAATATCATTCTGGGGTTCCATTTTTCTTTTACATAGAAAACCACTCCTCTTTTTTTGACTTTATCTGAAGAAATAAATTCCTGTCCAAGTTTCTTATTTTGAAGGATTTTTCTATGTAATCTAATAACATGAGTTTCTTGTAAGCAGATTATATCCAAATTCTGTTTTGCTAGTACATGATAAACTTGGTTCCTTTTTCAACGCGAGTTTAGTCCATTCACATTCCATGAGTAAATTTTCAGAGCCATCTTGTCGTGTTAGGGAGCCCCTGCCCCTGCCCCCAGTGGGTGTGAACTTTCCAGTCCAAGTTCCTCTGCGTTGTTTTCCAGGAATATTTCCTTCTCTCCAACAGTCTTAATTCTTTGTTTTCTCCCTTGAAATTTAAAAGAAAGGCCTTCTGGGAATTCCCACCTGAAAAATATGTTCTTCCTTCTTAAGGTGCTAGCAAGATCTGTGTAATTACTCCTCAAACTCAAAATGTGCTTTGGGATCTCCTTAAACAGAACAATTGACTTATCTTTAATCTTTAAACCTTTTTTTAATAATGTAGACCCAAACTAGTATCTCTTTGTTCCTTGGTCTTGAAGACTGCTATACAATCATGCGTAATTTTTGAGTCTTTTTTAGGCCCTTTCTGTAGGCCCTTTCAATCCAGGAATTTAACTCTTATTTTTGGAGATCTCAGCATGCTGCAAATTCATCAATTAGCCAATCTTTAAGACTATCCTGTTCCAGTTGCGGTGCACCTCTCAATCTCAATTGATTTTCACGTTCTTTCATCTGAAGAAAAGCAATGGTGTTAGATGCCTCCTGTTGTGTTCTCTCTAAGTCTGAGACTCTGTTTCCAGTTGGGTCAATCTCACTTCATGGCCTGAAACGTCTGTCTTAACCTCTTTCAATTCTTGTTTCAAATCAACAAATTCTTGTCTCAGTTCTTTTATGCTGTGTTGATTTCCTCTTACCTCTGTTTTAATCACATTCAGCAATTGCATCACCGATTCTTCAGAGGTTTGAGCCCCGGAACCTCTTCTTGGCTTGCTTTTGTCTGCCTTCTCTCCCTCATTAGCCCTAACTATTCTGCAGTTTCAAGGTCAATCACAATCTCAGTCCAGAGAGAGAAGAAAGAAGGCAGTTTCCCACCACACATCCCTGCAGGCAGTTCAGTAGTTCCCCCTTTCCTTTTTACTTTCTTTTTACTCTTTTAAGACTTGCCAAATGCACCTCCAAAATTTATTTGCACTTTTAAATTGTTCCAGGAGAGTAAGAGATACCTTTAGCAATGTTTTTATCCAGTTCACTTTGTATTTCCCCAAAGAAGAAAACAAAAGTGTCCTCTCCCTTTATGACATCACAATGGAGTCTAGCCTTTCCCTGCTGGGAGGTCTGCTTCAGAAAACAAGAATCCATTTTGCACAGATCAAACATATGCAGGGTTTATTCAATCGGAAATTCCACCCCCCTTCCCCCTGCAAAAAGGGGGGCTTGAAAGTTTTACTTGGAAGTTTCTAAAAGTCTTATTCCGCTCACGGCTTCGGTCAGCGGTAGCTGTTAATCTTTACAAGGGCATAATTTATGTAGGTTGGCTTTTTCACACCCTGCCACACAGAAGGAGCTCCGACCGTAAGATGGCAGTGCCTGGATGCACAGTGCACAGGCTCTCTAGATCAGAAATTTCTATCAAGACCAGGTACACACAATTTCAGATGATGAGGTCATTCTCACCCAGCTGCAGAACCAACGCATCTGGAAGACCACAGCTTGCAACCTTGCCCTTCAACTTGGATATAAGAGCATCCCAATTGCCTGCTGGCTCATCCAGATGAAATTCGCTTCAGGCTGTAGACCCAGATGTGCACCTCAATGCATTGCCCCTGCATGCACTTGTGTCCTGTGCATACTATGGCCACAAATCCAGATGTGCCTGTCAGGGTTATGAAAGGGATTGAAGATCTTTGAGGAGGAAGCTTGCCAATTCAGCAGAAGGGTAGGACATACTGGGCAGGTGGGTGGCGAGCACCCGAAACAAAGTGTGATTGCAATAAGGAAGGTGAGGTGCCACCATTGCAATTTCAGCTCGTACTCAAAATGTGCCACTCCAGCATGGCAGCTGTCACCAGCTACGCCTTAGGCAATTCACTCACCAAGTTGTCTCCTCGATGGTGCAAGGCTCCTGCTTCCCCTGTTCTCTGTTCTTCTGTTCTTCCTTGCTGTTCTGCAGCCAACGGCAGACCCAAGATTGCGCACAGCTCACCTTTATAGGCTGGGGGTGGAACAGACTGAAGCCTCCTCCACTCTGGTCTGCTCCCAAGCCCTACCCACTCAGAATGGCAAGTTTCAAACAACTTGATCCAAGCAGGGGATTTCCCAATGGCCAGCTGATCAGCCCAACATTGGGCTGCAAACCCAGCCCCCACCCCATGGACTGCTTAAGCAGCCATTTTTTTTGTTAATTTTGCCATAAGATTTGTGATTACATTATTTTAATGTACCATAATTTTCACTCCATAACACACACTTTTTTGCTCCTAGAAAGTAAGGGGAAATGCCTGTGCGTGTTACGGAGTGAATGCACTGGATCGGAGCCGTGGCTGCTGTCAGTCAAGCAAAGCAGGAGCCGCTTGCAGGGCTTTGCATGGCTCTAGCTTTGCTTGCTTTACAGCCAGGAGGAGGAGCTCCTTTGCTTGCTTTAAAGCGACCTACGGAGGGGGAGGAGGAGGAGAGAGGAGGAGGAGGGGAGGAGGGAGGGGAGGAGAGCCATGGCAGCAAAGCGGGCAGCAGCCGATTACACGGGAGGAGGGACAGACGGGAGCCATAGCGAGCCGGGAGGAGGCAGGCGGTTAAAAGCTGGCCGAACCCAAAGGGTGCTCATCAATGGTTCCTCTTCATCCTGGAGAAGAGTGACTAGTGGGGTGCCACAGGGTTCTGTCTTGGGCCCGGTCTTATTCAACATCTTTATCAACGACTTGGATGATGGACTCAAGGGCATCCTGATCAAATTTGCAGATGACACCAAACTGGGAGGGGTGGCTAACACCCCAGAGGACAGGATCACACTTCAAAACGACCTTGACAGATGTTCAAATATATAAAAGGATGTCACATAGAGGAGGGAGAAAGGTTGTTTTCTGCTGCTCCAGAGAAGCGGACACGGAGCAATGGATCCAAACTACAAGAAAGAAGATTCCACCTAAACATTAGGAAGAACTTCCTGACAGTAAGAGCTGTTCGACAGTGGAATTTGCTGCCAAGGAGTGTGGTGGAGTCTCCTACTTTGGAGGTCTTTAAGCAGAGGCTTGACAACCATATGTCAAGCGTGCTCTGATGGTGTTTCCTGCTTGGCAGGGGGTTGGACTCGATGGCCCTTGTGGTCTCTTCCAACTCTATGATTCTATGATTCTATGATCCCCCGCCATTGTGTAAGCTTTCCTGACCTGGGTCTGGTACACAATCAAATGCAGCACTCTCTTGGGATATACTGCAGACACAACACCTGCAAACACCTGGAAGCAGTCTAGCCAGTTCTCAAATGACCTTTCTACCTTGGGCGCACTGTATTTACGTTTCCCAAAGTTTGATATTTTTCCCACCTTCCCAGGGCATTCATTAGGCATCAATTTGAAAATGTCCACGTAGCGACCATTTAATATCTTATTTCTGAGTTTGGAAGAAAGGTGACTCCCTGGTATGATGTCCCTGGTAGAATTAGTGGAAATTTTAATGTCTTCCACCAGGGCACCATCTTTGCACTCTAATGTGGCACCAAACTTACTCCTATAGAAGTTGGCCCTCCTGGCATGAGCCCAACTGGGCAGGCCTGGGACCCCTTCACCCTGGCCCCAATAAAATTCCACGGGAGCATCACTATCACTATCAGAACCTGAAGAGGAGGTACCTGAACTGGATGTTGTGCCCTCATCCCTGTCCTTCTTGTGCTTCTTACTGGAGCACTTCTTGTGGTGCCTCTTCTTAGTGGAGGCCATCACACAAGGGAGAGGCAAATCATCATCATCTGATGACCCCAGGGCTGCAGCCACCAGAGGTGGTACCTTTGATACCTGCAAAAGGCTAGAGGAGGCTGATTTAGTGATCACCGTCATTTGATATTGCAGTGGTATTGCTGCCAGCCGGTGTCCCACTGACTTGGTAACCCTGGTGTTCCCTGTTTGGGGCTGAGATTCCTCCCCTTGCTGCAGGCCAGCTGCGACCCCATGAGGAGGCAGAAGTGGTGCCGGCAACTCGCTACCACCTGCATTAGAAACCTGGGAATTAGAGAACAAGGCTGCGGAAGAAGAGGGCAGATCTTCCGACTCATCACTAGTTACCGATAAGCTGGAGGCACTAGCCCCTGTGTCAGGAATGAGGTTAGGGGAGAGGTGTCTGGCTCTGGTTCTGGAGGTACCGGTCCTTGTAACAGGAATGTGGCTAGATCTAGGCTGGAGATGTCTAGGTCTGGCTCTGGCTCTGGCTTGGTTCTCAGCCTGTGGTCTGAAACATTGAAAGAAGGCATCAAATTCATTGGCAAACTGATACAAAGCTTGTGGGTCATCTGCCATACCAGCCAGATTGGACCCTAATTGCCCCACTGGTTGGCCTGACATTGCAGTGGCACCTTGGCTCCCAGTTGCCAACCTAGGCCCTGATGGGTGTTTCGCACCCAGAACATCCACTCCAGCCACTGGTTTCCTTTTGGGGACCATGCTAAAGCAGAAAAACTACAACAATATAGAATTAAACATAGATGACTAAAACCCCACACAAACTTCCAATGGACCAGTAATGTTATCGAGGTTAAGCCACTAATTAAAGGTAAGCAAGGCTTACTATGCCCCCCAACCAACAAAACCCATGCACCAAAACGAACTGAAATGATTTCCTTTGAATGCACTTTAAAGGAAGATGAGAGACCAAAATAATTTCAGGCAGTATCCAAATTATTAATAAGCAACAAGCCTCCCTATAATACTCTAAAAAAATAATTAAAACTGATTTGGTTAAATTAAGTATTTATATATATTTATTAATATGCTTGGGGGGTCATCAAAGTCAGACAATAAATTGATTTAAACCAGCAATATATGTACAGTGGAAATGAATCACTACTTTAGGAAAAACAGCAAAACCTCAGCTGTTGGTCTCCCAATCAACTTGAAACCACAGCAGACCCTGCTTAGCTTTGCAAGCGTCCTAGCAGCTTTGTTGCTGCATCACTAGGAAGAGACTGCAGCAAAAAACCTGCAGAAAGCCTATTAACAATCAATGCAATGAATTATAAATGAGTAGAAAGGGAGAAATGCAAGCTTTTCAATTATGAAAGCAGCAGCACACATGTAGTGCCAATTAAAGAAAACGGCCAGTAATACAGTTAGAAAT
Organism: Podarcis vaucheri; assembly: GCF_965113315.1. Taxonomy (NCBI): domain Eukaryota; kingdom Metazoa; phylum Chordata; class Lepidosauria; order Squamata; family Lacertidae; genus Podarcis; species Podarcis vaucheri. The sequence goes on from NC_138762.1 coordinate 112,876,215, forward strand.
GATTTTAAAATAGCTTCCTAAAGCCACCAACCCCTTCATGGATCACTGCCTTGTCGTGGCGAAGGGGCTTGAATAAGTCAGAGAAGCTATGAACTATGCCCTGCAGGGCACCCAAGATGAACAGGTCATAGTGGAGAGTTTTGACCAAGCGTGATCCACCTGGAGGAGGAACCGGCAAGCCACTCCAGTATCCCTGCCAAGAAAACTCCATGGACAAAGACAACAGGCATATTAAAGTTATGACGCTGGAAGATGAGCCCCTCAGGTCGGAACGCATCCAACATGCTACTGAGGAAGTGTGGAAGTCAAGTACAAGTAGATTCAGAGCTGATGAAGCAGCTGGGCCAAAGCCGAAAGGTCGCTCAGCTGTGGCTATGCCTGGAAGTGAAAGGAAAGTCCAATGCTGTAAAGAAAAATATTGCATAGGAACCTGGAATGCAAGAACCATGAACCTTGGTAAGTTGGATGTGGTCAAAAATGAGATGGCAAGAATAAATATTGACATCCTGGGCATCAGTGAACTAAAATGGATGGGAATGGGCGAATTCAGTTCAGATGACCATCATATCTACTACTGTGGGCAAGAATCCCATAAAAGAAATGGTGTGGCCCTCATAGTCATCAAAAGAGTGGCAAAAGCGGTACTGGGATGCAATCTCAAAAATGATAGAATGATCTCGATACGAATCCAAGGCAGACCTTTTAACATCACAGTAATCCAAGTTTATGCACCAACTACTGGTGCTGAAGAAACTGAAATTGACCAGTTCTATGAAGACTTACAACACCTTCTAGAAATGACACCAAAGAAGGATGTTCTTCTCATTATAGGTGATTGGAATGCTAAAGTAGGTAATCAAGAGATAAAAGGAACAACTGGCAAGTTTGGCCTTGGAGATCAAAACGAAGCAGGGTAAAGGCTAATAGAGTTCTGTCAAGAGAACAAGCTGGTCATCACAAACATGCTTTTCCAACAACACAAAAGATGACTCTACACGTGGACATCACCAGATGGGCAGCATTGAAATCAGATTGATTATTTTCTCCGCAGACAAAGATGGAGAAGCTCTATACAGTCAGCAAAAACAAGACCTGGAGCTGACTGTGGCTCAGATCATCAGCTTCTTATACAAAATTCAAGCTTAAATTGAAGAAAGTAGGAAAAACCACTGGGCCAGGAAGATACAATCTAAATCAAATCCCTTATGAATACACAGTGGAAGTGAGGAACAGGTTTAAGGATTTAGATTTGGTGGACAGAGTGCCTGAAGAACTGTGGATGGAGGCTCGTAACATTATACAGGAGGCAGCAAAGAAAACCATCCCAATGAAAAGGAAATGCAAGAAAGCAAAGTGGCTGTCCAACGAGGCCTTACAAATAGCGGGGGAGAGAAGGCAAGCAAAATGCAAGGGAGATAGTGAAAGATACAGGAAATTGAATGCAGATTTCCAAAGAATAGCAAGGAGGGGGGGAAAGCAAATGTTCAATGGGGGGGGGGAGAAGAACTCAGGACTACTCGCAGCTGCAAACAACACTGAGGCAAGGAGGAGGAAACACAAAGACAAAATTGCAGGATTAAGGCAAAGTGCCCCAAAACCTCAGAGGGAAACACACAATCTTGCCGCCCTTTTCCTTCAGCCTGAGACCTTAACAAAGTAAACCACCAATGCTGCACAGCTTGGCCCAAGCTCCCTCACAAGCCCCTAAACTCTGAGCTAAACTGCACACACACAAACAAAGCCAAGCACACACGCACACAACTCAGGCCCCGAAAACACCAGTACCCAAGCAATGTCGCTCGGCTTGGCCTGCAATCCCCCAACACCCCCCCCCCTCGCTCCTCCACTCTCCTGGCCCCAAAAATAGAACCTAATGATTGGCACTGAAGTGCACGATCCTCCAATAGTCTTCTGCAGGAACCTGCAAAGGGACTGGAGCCACGTGGAGAAGATGCGAGGAGGAAGTCCAGGGAAGCCTGCAGAACTGCAGCGTGAGGCAAAAGGGAACAAAACGGCATTGTGCCAGGGTTTAAATCATCCAGGCCACACCTCCAAGCCTCCTGACTGGGCGCTCGGTTCTGTGACATTGTCCCGCCCACGCAGAGGTGGGAGGAAGTGTGCCCGGGAGGACAGAGCGCAACATACCCCCGCTGTGAAGCGGAAGCGATTTCTGAAACATTGCTTTCTCAATTCCTTTTAAATACTTCCTGTCTAGTATGGGAGTTGCAACTAATTTATTCTGCATGATACATGAAATGCTGAATGCAAAATGAAGCCACCCTTTGTGCAAGCAGGACAGTGGGAGCAGAGAGAGGAACTTCAATTTTCCCCTTGCCAATAACAAACCTCCAGACTGTGGGGAACCTGCTGAACTTCAGCCAAACAACTTCTCGTGACTTTTCTTTGCCTCCTTGCTGCCATCTTAGCAGCAACAGGTCTGCTGCAATTTTTTTATTCTAGAAAATTATATAAGCTGCAGCTAGTTTTTAGTGGCTACTTCATAGGTTTCCTACACCAACAAGGTGGTTCGCCTGGCTTGGAAACTGCAGCCTGAGTATCATACATGCTTGTCCTCCTTGTCTACACATGTATTTGGAATTGAACTTACACAACAACTTCACAAGCTCATCGAAAAAAATCTGGGAAAGAGAAGCGATCCCAGCAGACTTTAGGGAGGCCAAAATTATCCATCTCTAAAAAAGGTGACAAAACTGATTGCGGAAACTATCAAGGCATCTCTCTATTAGCTGCAGCTGGTAAAATTATTGCAAGGATCTTAGCAAACCGGCTCTTAACAATATCCGAGTTGACCCTTCTTGAATCCCAAAATGTTTTTTCAGCCTTCTAGGGGGGCACTGGACATGATTTTCACCACTCAACAGCTTCAGGGAAAGTGCAGAGAGCGAAACCAACCCCTGTATATGGTGTTTATCGACCTGACTAAGGCTTTCGACACTGTAAATCGTAATGCCCAGTGGACTGTCCTTATGAAAATTGGCTGCCCGGATGAATTTGTAAACATCATTTGGCCCCTCCATGATAATATGACAGCAACAATCACAGATAACAATGGCTCTCAAAGTGAACCATTCACAGTGGGATCAGGTGTTAAACAGGGTTGTGTTATTGCCCCAACTCTATTCATTATTTTCATTGCCATGCTCCTACACTTTGTCAAAGAGAAACTCCCCACTGGGGTAGAAATCATATATTAAACAGATGGAAAGCTCTTCAATCTGAGCAGGCTGAAAGCAAAGAGTAAGGTTACAGTATCTTCCGCCATAGAGCTTCAGTATGCTGATGAAAACGTAGTGTGTGCATGCTCAGAGGATGACCTCCAAACCATCCTAAATATATTCGCAGAAGCTTACAAAAAGCTTGTCCTGTCGCTCAACATCCAAAAAACCAAGTGCTACACCAAAAAGTAAAAAATAACCCCTCTGCAGTGCCACAAATCCAACTCAATGGTGTAACATTGGAAAATGTTGATCACTTCTCCTAGCTAGGTACAGTGGTACCTCTAGATGTGAACGGGATCCATTCCGTCTGCGCATGCGCAGGTCACGTTTCAGCGCTTCTGCGCATGCATGTGACATAATTTTAAGCGTCTGTTCATGCGCAAGAGGCGAAACCCGGAAGTAGCGTGCTCCGTTACTTCCGGGTTGCCACAGAGCGCAACTCAAACGCGCTCATCCTGAAGCACATTCAACCCGAGGTATGACTAATTATCTTTCCACAAGGGTCAATATTGATGCCGAAATCCAGCATCGCCTGAGTATAGCTTTCTCCGAGTTGAAATGCGGAGTGTTTGAGGACTGGGACATTTGCAGGGAAACCAAAATGCTTGTTTACAAAGCTATTGTACTACCAATGCCATCTCCAACACCTCTAAATATTCCATCAACAGTGTCTCTGAAAAATCTTACACATCACTTGGGAAGACAGGTGAACTAATATCAGTGGATGAAGCAAAGATCACCAGTGCTGAAGCAATGATTCTTCAACATCAGTTTCATTGGACTGGTCATGTTGTGCGGATGCCTGATGATAGTCTTCCAAAGCAACTACTCTATTCCGAACTTAAAAATGGAAAACGTAATACTGCTGGTCAACAAAAGAGGTTTAAAACTTTCGGAGGCGGCACCAACGGCAATGGCAGTCTCCTTCTGAGCTCGGAAGGGGAAGCTCAGCAGGAATCGGGTCTGCCCGCTATGGCGCAACGGAGACCCTCTCAAAAACCGCAGGCGGAGGAAGCCTGCGGCCGTGGGATTCGGCAGGTGCCAGAAGCGCCCCCCAACTGGTAAAGGGACCCCGTGAGGGGTTCTGGAGCGGAACGGGGGTGGCGCGGCACTGAGAGTCAATCGCTACTTCTGTGGAGCGAAGCTGCGCAGCTGTTGCCGGAAAGCGCTGACCTTTTTCCTTTGAAATTTCAGCTTTTAAAATCACAACCCGTGAGTAAGACTTACTAAGAATTGGGAGATCAAAGGTATGGTCTGCCTTTGATCGACGCAACAACTTGAATTTGACTCTGAAGCGGGAAGACGTAAAAAGGAAGTCCATCTTCTGGTTTTGTAGATAAGATTAAAGCAAAGACCTTTGAAGCTAGAGCTGGAGAAGTGGAATAAGAGGACTTTAAATTTCATTGTGAGACACAAGAACCCCCTCTTAAAGTGAGGGGGAGAAAGAAATTTTTGGACTTGAGGAAGAAGTGAGGAAACGACCACTGCCTAATCCCTGCTATTGGCCTGCCAGAGACAATAAGAAAGTGTTGCACCGTTTATGAATACTTATAACTGTCTGTGAATACTCTGCATGCGAGCTGGAAACTGCTGCCTTATATTGAACTGTTGCCTTTATTGGAAAGTGAAAGCTAAAAAGGCAGGACTGCCTTTGGAAAAGTTGCTTGGAAAGTAACATTGTTGCTAAGGTGCTCCCCTAGAGGAGGCCTGGGACATAGAATCATAGAATCATAGAATCATAGAGTTGGAAGAGACCACAAGGGCCATCGAGTCCAACCCCCTGCCAAGCAGGAAACACCATCAGAGCACTCCTGACATATGGTTGTCAAGCCTCTGCTTAAAGACCTCCAAAGTAGGAGACTCCACCACACTCCTCGGCAGCAAATTCCACTGTCGAACAGCTCTTACTGTCAGGAAGTTCTTCCTAATGTTTAGGTGGAATCTTCTTTCTTGTAGTTTGGATCCATTGCTCCGTGTCCGCTTCTCCGGAGCAGCAGAAAACAACCTTTCTCCCTCCTCTATGTGACATCCTTTTATATATTGGAACATGGCTATCATATCACCCCTTAACCTCCTCTTCTCCAGGCTAAACATGCCCAGCTCCCTTAGCCATTCCTCATAAGGCATCGTTTCCAGGCCTTTGACCATTTTGGTTGCCCTCCTCTGGACACGTTCCAGTTTGTCAGTGTCCTTCTTGAATTGTGGTGCCCAGAACTGGACACAGTACTCCAGGTGTGGTCTGACCAGAGCAGAATACAGTGGCACTATTACTTCCCTTGATCTAGATGCTATACTCCTATTGATGCAGCCCAGAATTGCATTGGCTTTTTTAGCTGCCGCGTCACACTGTTGGCTCATGTCAAGTTTGTGGTCAACCAAGACTCCTAGATCCTTTTCACATGTACTGCTCTCAAGCCAGGTGTCACCCATCTTGTATTTGTGCCTCTCATTTTTTTTGCCCAAGTGCAATACTTTACATTTCTCCCTGTTAAAATTCATCTTGTTTATTTTTGCCCAGTTCTCTAATCTGTCAAGGTCGTTTTGAAGTGTGATCCTGTCCTCTGGGGTGTTAGCCACCCCTCCCAGTTTGGTGTCATCTGCAAATTTGATCAGGATGCCCTTGAGTCCATCATCCAAGTCGTTGATAAAGATGTTGAATAAGAATGGGCCCAAGACAGAACCCTGTGGCACCCCACTAGTCACTCTTCTCCAGGATGAAGAGGAACCATTGATGAGCACCCTTTGGGTTCGGTCAGTCAGCCAGTTACAAATCCACTGAGTGGTAGCATAGTCAAGACCGCATTTTACCAGCTTCTTTACAAGAATATCATGGGGCACCTTGTCAAATAGCTGGGGGTTTTCCATTACAGCTGGCTTGAAAAAATTTCCCATCAGAAAAGAGGCTCGAACTGTGTGAGTGACCTTGAGGTTTAAAAACAAAGTAATGGAGCAGGAAAAACCCCAGCCTACAAGGCCAAAAACCAGATTCCAGCAACAAAGACAATCTATAGTAGCACCTCCTGTCTCAGAAAAAGAAGATATTGGGCAGCTTGGTGCAAAAAGTACAGGCCCTGAAGAGACACTAAATGCATCCTTAGACAAAATATTTGGAGCTTTGGAAAAACTGTCAGCTAAAATTGACTTAAATACCACAACTATTAGCTCCAATACTCAAGTGATCGACCGCCTATTGCAGGAATCTAAACTGACCAGGAAAATCGCCGATGAAGCTAAAGAGAAGGTGCTGGCGGTAGAAGGGAAATTACAACCAATTAATAAACAACTAGAAGACCATAAGGCACAACTGTCCCTAATTGAATTGAGAGACAAACAGGCTAATTTAAGAATCAGGGTGGTACCGGAATTGGAAGAAGGCAAACTGAGTGAATTTCTTACACAGGAATTTGAAGAATTTTGGGGCCTTGACTCAGAGAAGGACTTTAAGATAGTGACAGCCTTTAGACTTGGTAAAGGGGATAAAGGGGGTAGGAAGAACAAGGTAAGAGACTGTTTGATTACACTCAGATCAAAAGAAGAGAGAGACAAAATACTAGGCCTACATTACCAGAAATCACTGGAAATAGAGGATTCAAGGATAGAAATTTTTAAAGATATCCCAAAATACCTATTGGACCTCAGAGCCAACTATGGAGACCTGGTGAACTTGTTAAGAAACAGCATCATCTTCAGGTGGGAATTCCCCCAGGGGCTGTCATTTACTTACAGAGGGGAAAAGGTGAAGATAAGATCAGAGGAGGACAAAGTGAGATTCCTGAAGGATCACGAGGAGGATCTACAAAAAGAGGCAGACGGAAAAGAACCAAAATTAAAACCAGGAGTTTTGGACCTGGCAAAGCTACCACTGGAATTGGATAAACCAGAAGTGATACCACCAACAGACCAAGAACAAGAATTGGGAGCAGTTGGAGGAGAAGCATAATAACCTTACAATGTCTCTGCAGGTATTAAGTTGGAATATTCAAGGTTTGAATTCCCCTGATAAGAGGAAAAAAATCTTTCACTTATTGAAAAAGGAAAAATTGGACTTGATATGTTTGCAAGAAACCCATGTGATTAGAACACATAGGAAAGTATTAATTAACAAAAGATTAGGACAAGAATTCATTTCATCAGACAAAGTCAAAAAGAGAGGAGTGGTGATTTACGTGAAATAAAGTTTATCACTCAAATTTGTTTTTAAGGACGACCAAGGAAGATTTGTGGCTATTGAAATACAATTTCAAGGTGAGAAATTCTTGATAGTAGGGATATATGCACCAAATGAGGGGAAATCAGAATTTTATAAGAAACTGCATGAGACACTGTTGGACTTTATGGACTTTAGCATCATTATGATTGGAGATATGAATGGAGTGGTATCGACAAATATGGATAAGTCAGAAAAACAAGTGGTGACAAAAGACGGAAGACTACTGAAGACTTTCTTTGAAATGACACATAATATGGACTTAATTGACATTTGGAGAACTAAGAACCCCCTAGTTAGAGAGGGGACATTTTATTCTGAAGGCCAAAAGACTTGGACAAGGATTGACCAAATCTGGATAACTAGAGGAATGGCTCCTAAGATTCGAAAAGTGGAAATTTGCCCAAAAACTTGCTCCGACCATAATCCTGTGAAAATGGAAATGAAACCAACATTGACTGGTTCCTTCAGATGGAGGATGAACGACGCCTTATTTAGAGATCCAGAAATTACCAAGAAGGCCCAAAAAATTATAAAAGACTATTTTGAGATAAATTTGACCACAGTGGAAAAAAGAACAATCTGGGACGCAAGCAAAGCCATGATGAGAGGGTTTTTGATTCAGCAAAATGCAATAAAAAGGAGAACTCAAAATGAGAAAAAAGAGAAGATTTTGGAAAAAATAAGAGGAGAGAAAAAACTTAGAGCTAAACCAAAATCACAAGAGATTTTGAGAGAAATTAAGTTATATCAAGTACAATATATGAAAATGATAAATCAGGACATTGAATGGAAAGTTAAACAGATGAGACAAAAGACCTTCGAATCATCTAACAAATGTGGAAAGTTGCTAGCATGGCAGTTGAAGAAGAGACAAAAATTAAATACGGTCACCAATCTTGAAGTGGATGGAAAGAATATTCAGAATCCACAGGAGATCAGGATCTGCTTCCAGAGATATTTTAAACAACTCTACACACAAGAGCTGCAGTTTGAGTTGAAAATTGACCAATTTCTGAAAATTAATGGATTACAAAAAAAATTTCAAGAAAATAAAGCATTATTGAACTACAAAATAACTGAACAAGAGGTGGAAGGCGCCATTCAGAATATGCAACTGGGCAAATCTCCAGGGCCTGATGGATTGACCTCCAAGTACTACAGAATTTTGAAAGACTATTTAATTCAACCACTAAAGGAGGCTTGTAATGAAATTATGGAGGGGGGAAAGGCGCCAGAGATGTGGAAAGAAGCTTATATCACACTTATACTGAAGACGGAGTCTGAAAAGACACAACTTAAGAATTACCGCCCCATATCCCTAATTAATGTGGATTACAAAATCTTTGCAGATATATTGGCTAGAAGATTGAAAAAAGTTTTGGCAGAGGTGATTCACAAAGAGCAGGCTGGCTTTCTCCCTGGAATACATCTATCGGATAATACGAGGAATATAATTAACATTTTGGAAAAGCTGCAGGTGAACATTAACACAAAAGCAGTTTTGATCTTCGTAGATGCAGAGAAGGCCTTTGACAATATTCCCTGGAGTTTTATGAAGAAAACTCTTCAGGGGATGGGGGTGGGACAAAACTTTGAAAATGGTATAGGGGCGATATATTCTGAGCAAAAAGCTAAATTGATAGTAAATAATGTGGTTACAGAAGAGTTTAAAATAGAGAAAGGGACACGACAAGGTTGCCCAATTTCCCCATTGCTTTTCATTTCGGTCCTGGAGGTTTTGCTAAATATGATTAGAAGGGACCAAAATAAAAAAATTCCTTCCTGTAGCACCTTAAAGACCAACTAAGTTAGTTCTTGGTATAAGCTTTCGTGTGCATGCACACTTCTTCAGATACCAATTGGGGACCAATTGATTCAAGGTATTCAGGTCGGAGTTAAACAATACAAACTTAAAGCTTTTGCAGATGATCTTGTTTTGACATTACAGGAGCCGATATCTAGTACTAAGAGGGCCTTGGAAGTGATTCAGGATTTTGGTCAAGTGGCAGGTTTTAAACTGAACAAATTGAAAACTAAGGTTTTGGAGAAAAATTTGACGCCGATAGAGAAAGAGAGGTTTCAGAAAGAGACAGATTTAACATTAGTAAAAAAGGTAAAATACTTGGGGGTTAACATGACATTCAAGAATGTGAACTTATTTAAAGACAACTATGAGAAATGCTGGTCAGAGGTGAAAAAAGATCTAGAAATCTGGACGAATTTGAAGCTTTCCTTGCTGGGTCGTATTGCTGTTATTAAGATGAATGTATTGCCGAGAATGTTATTTTTATTTCAATCATTGCAAATCATTGATAAGATGGACTGTTTCAAGAGGTGGCAAAGAGATATATCTAGATTTGTATGGCAGGGCAAAAAGCCCAGAATAAAATTTAAGATTCTTACTGATGCTAAAGACAGAGGGGGGTTTGCCCTGCCAGATTTTAAACTTTATTATGAGTCAGCAGCCTTTTGCTGGCTGAAGGAATGGCTACTTCTTGAGAACACAGATGTTTTGGACCTTGAAGGGTATGATAACATATTTGGGTGGCATGCATATTTATGGTATGGCAAGGTAAAAGCACATAAGGCATTTAAAAACCATATTGTCAGGAAAGCATTGTTTAATGTCTGGATAAGGTACAAATACTTTTTGGAGAGTAAAACTCCAAGGTGGCTATCACCTATGGAAGCGAAAGCTTTGAAAAAACTCAACATGGAGGCTAAATGGCCAAAATATTGGGAAATTTTAGAACAGGAAGGTGACAAATTGAAATTGCAGAGTTATGACAAACTTAAAGAGAAGGTGCGAGACTTAGACTACTTTCAAATAAGAGAAGCTTACAACTTGGATAAAAAGATTGGTTTTCAGGTGGAAAAATCAAAGTTAGAAACAGAATTGTTAGAACCCAATGCTTAGACACTTTCAAGAATGTACAATTTGCTGTTGAAATGGAATACTGAGGAAGAAACGGTAAAATCTGCAATGATAAAATGGGCACAAGATATAGGACATAACATCATGTTTGCTGACTGGGAGAAGTTATGGACCACCGGGATTAAATTTACGGCATGTAATGCCCTAAGAGAGAATATTATGAAAATGATGTACAGGTGGTACATGACCCCAGTCAAGCTCTCAAAAATATATCACTTGCCCGATAACAAATGTTGGAAACGTAAAGAAATTGAAGGTTCATTCTTTCACCTTTGGTGGACGTGCCAAGGATTAAGGCTTTCTGGGAAATGATATATAATGAACTGAAAAAGGTATTTAAATATACTTTCCCGAAAAAACCAGAGGCCTTCCTCCTAGGCATTGTTGGCCAATTGGTGTTAAAGAAGGATAGAATTTTCTTTATGTACGTGTCAGGGGATGATTAGCTGCTTGTGCTTAAAATTGTGCCCCCTCAGAGTTTGTGCGGCTCCACAAACCTCTGTGTGTGACAGAGCTCCTCAGACATGTCTGCTCTAGTCACTAGTAGAGTCTGACAGTGGCTGCCTGCGGAAACGTTTCCAGCAAAGAAGCTCCTTAACGGAAACGCGTCTCCTGGACTCACGACGTGGCAGCTTCCGGCGAAGAATGGGTCTCCCTACAGTTGCTTCTGACACCTCCCCGCTATTTTCGCTGGACGTGTCTCTCACCCCTTTCTCTCCCCTGCTGTTTCCTGCCTGGGCTGCTGCGTCTCTCTCAGCATTACTGAGATCCTCCTCCAGAGACCCCTCGCTCCCCCTGCTGGTCCCTGCTTTGGCTGCTGACTCTCTCCCAGTCTCTGGGAGCCCTACCAACTCCCTTTCCTCTGATGTCAGTTCCCTGACATCCACCTCCCCTCCAGGGCCCCCTTCCCCCCCGCCCCTACTCTCTCCTCTGGGCGGTGAGGAGCTGAAACCCCGAAAAGAATCCTCTTCATCTTCAGACGTCTCGAACATTTCCCTCCATCGGTTTTCGTTCCGGCTCGCTGAATCCTCCTCCGCCTCGGAATCAGAGAACCCCTCCAACTCTTCTTCTTCGTCGGTGGTGGCGAAGTATTCCCTCCGGAACCTCGCCACTGGCTGAGGTTTACGAGGGAATCTCTGATGAAAAGTTTCTATCAAAACCTCGTCATCTACATCCTCTGCCATGACCCAGGTGTTTTCCGACTCCGGCTCCCCTTCCCACATTACCAAATACTCTACTTGATCTCCCTTCCACCTGGAATCGAGAATCTCCGCTACATGGTAGCTGTGTTCTTTTTCCTCCATAGCTGGTCCCCTATTGACCCTCCCTTCTCTGTCCCCTTTATACGGTGACAGCAACGACCTGTGGAACACTGGGTGCAGCTTCATGTGGTTCGGTAACCGGAGTCTGAAAGCCACTGGGTTGACCTGCTGCGTGACTTCAAATGGGCCCAGCCTTTTGGGTCTTAACTTCTTACAACCCCCTTTGAATGGTAACCCTTGGGTGGACAGCCACACCTGGTCCCCCACCCTAATGCTTTCCCCTTCCCTTCTGGTTTTGTCTGCCTGCCTCTTATATTCCTCCTTCGCCCTGTTTAAATTAAGTTGGAGCTGGCGATGTATCGCTTCCATTTCTTCAACGAACTGTTCTGCAGCTGGAACGCTCCAGTTCTCCCCTTCCCCCCCTGGGAAGGCTCGGGGATGACACCCGTGATTAGCCAAAAAGGGGCTCATCCCCGTGGACACGTTCTCTGCATTGTTGTAGGCAAATTCTGCCAACGCCAGCTTCTCCACCCAATCATTCTCTCTGTCATTCACATAACACCTCAAATATTGCTGGAGGACACCATTAGCTCTTTCCGCCTGCCCGTTGGTTTCTGGATGACGGGCAGTTGAGAAATTCACCTCTACATGCAATAAGCTCATGAGCTTCCTCCAGAACCTGGAAGTAAATTGTTTCCCTCGGTCAGAAACCACCCTCAAGGGGGCGCCATGCAGCCTAAACACATTTTCCACAAACAATTTAGCGGTTTCTTCCGCTGTGACCGCATGTGAGCAGGCTATAAAGTGGGCCATCTTGGTTAACAGGTCTACCACAACCATGATGGCTGTTTTCCCTCTGGACCTTGGCAGATCAGTCATGAAATCTATTGCCACTGCCTCCCATGGCCTTTCCGGCGTGGGTAGTGGTTCTAATAAACCTGCCGGTGCCCGCCTCTCCCCCTTGGCTCGTTGGCATTGGTCACACCCTCTCACATACTCCCGCACATCTTCCCTGACCTTGGGCCACCAGAATTCCCTGGTAACCAGCCACATGGTTTTGTGTTGCCCAAAATGCCCTGCTGTGGGGCTATCGTGCAGTTGCTTGAGTACCTTTTCCCTCAATTCCCCTTCAGGTATATATAACGCTCCCTTGTAGTACAACGCCCCGTTTCTCTCCTCAAAACCCCCGGGTTTGTCTCCCTCCCTCCTGAGACCCCTGAGTTTGTCCTGGGCGTATTCATCCTGCACCGTTCCCTCTACCAGTTCCCTTTGCCCCACCAATGCCGCCCCACACACCCAGCGGTCCTCGGGAATGACATGGGTCTCTTCGGGTGCACCCTCCCCCTCCAAATATTCAGGTTTGCGTGAGAGAGCGTCCGCCCTAACGTTCTCTGGGCCTGGCACGTAACAAATCTCAAAGTTAAATTTGGAGAACTCCTGGGCCCATCTCAACTGCCGTTGGTTGAGCACTCGCGCAGTTCTCCAATACTCTAGATTCTTATGGTCCGTGCACACTTGCACCTTATGTTGTGCACCAATTAGCAGGTGCCTCCATCTCCGGAAAGCCTCATGAATCGCAAGAGGTTCCCGGTCGTACACCGTGTAGTTCCTCTCGGATTTGTTCAGCTTTCGCGAAAAGAAGGCACACGGTCGCCACTCTGACTCCTCCTTCCCCGGCTGCAGAAGAAGCACCGCCCCTATGGCTCTGTCAGAAGCGTCTGTTTCGACCCTCAGCTTTTTTTGTAAATCCACATGCAGAAGTTGTTCATCAGAGGCGAAGGCCCTTTTCAGTTCCTCAAACGCTCGCTCCGCCTCCCCCGTCCAAACAAACTTCTTTTTACTGCTGAGACAGTCCGTGATGGGCGCCGTCAGGTGGGCGAAGTTTCGGATGAACTTACGATAAAAGTTTCCAAACCCTAGGAACCTCTGCACATCCTTCTTGGTTTTGGGTGTTTTCCATTCCAGCACTGCTTGAACCTTGCCGGGGTCCATGGCCAACCCCTTGTCTGACAAGCGGTACCCCAGGAATTCCACCTCCTTGGTATGAAACTGACACTTCTCCAGTTTCACCCACAGCCTGTTGGCTTGCAGCCTGCTCAACACTTCTCTGACGTCTCTCACATGTTGCTCCTCATTCTCCGAATACACCAACACGTCATCTAAGAAGGCCACGCAATTCTTGTAGAGCAAAGGCCCCAGTACGTGGTTCATGAAGGCTTGAAAACACGCGGAGCCTGTTTGTAATCCAAAAGGCATAACGAGGTATTCAAATGCCCCCAAAGGGGTGAACATGGTGGTCTTCCATTCATCCCCTTTCCTTATACGTATCAGGTTGTACGCCCCCCTTAGGTCCAGCTTTGTAAAAATCTTTCCTTTCCGCACCCTGGTCAAAATATCATCAATCCTGGGCATAGGAAAAGCCGCCGGCTCTGTCACTGCATTTAACTGCCGGAAATCACATACAAGTCTCGGCTTGTCCGTGTGCTTTTTATCCACAAAAAACACTGGGCTACCCCCCGCTGCCTTGGACTCTCTGATGAAGCCTCTCTTCAGGTTCTTGTCAATGAACTCTCGCAACTGCTGCATTTCCCTGTCTGACATGGCATACAACTTGCCTACAGGAAGCTGTGCTCCAGGGAGTAAATTGATCTGGCAATCAAAGGGCCTATGCGGGGGTAGTTGGTCAGCTTCCTTCTCGCTGAACACGTCGCTGAGATCAGCATACTGTGGTGGCACCTTCTCAAGATGCCCAATTACGAAAGCAACTCGCGATTCCTCATCAGGGAACTCATCAAACTGCACATTAAGGGCATATTGCATCTCTGTCCTAAAGGCATGGTAATCCTTGGGGTCCCCCCCAAACTTCTGCACCAATCCTGGTACCTTTCTGGGGAACTGAGTGGTTCTCCCCTTTTTGTCTGCATCCTGAGCCCTTCTCTCCTCGAGCCTCGCCGTCTGCAGCGCAAGTTGGACCTCCAGAGCTTGATACCTTTCTTCCAAGCTTGGACCAGCTCCAACCCCTGCCTCTCCGGTTCCGGCTGGGTTGCTCATGATGCTTTCTCCTGCACAGGCAGCGTACAGAGACTGTCAGACTGCTGTCAGGGGATGATTAGCTGCTTGTGCTTAAAATTGTGCCCCCTCAGAGTTTGTGCGGCTCCACAAACCTCTGTGTGTGACAGAGCTCCTCAGACATGTCTGCTCTAGTCACTAGTAGAGTCTGACAGTGGCTGCCTGCGGAAACGTTTCCAGCAAAGAAGCTCCTTAACGGAAACGCGTCTCCTGGACTCACGACGTGGCAGCTTCCGGCGAAGAATGGGTCTCCCTACAGTTGCTTCTGACACCTCCCCGCTATTTTCGCTGGACGTGTCTCTCACCCCTTTCTCTCCCCTGCTGTTTCCTGCCTGGGCTGCTGCGTCTCTCTCAGCATTACTGAGATCCTCCTCCAGAGACCCCTCGCTCCCCCTGCTGGTCCCTGCTTTGGCTGCTGACTCTCTCCCAGTCTCTGGGAGCCCTACCAACTCCCTTTCCTCTGATGTCAGTTCCCTGACAGTACGCTACAGCAGCAGCAAGAATTCTTATCACAAAGCACTGGAAGACACAAGATCTACCCACCCTGGAAGAATGGCAAATGCAACTAATAGACTACATGGAAATGGCGGAAATGACTGGCAGAATCCGAGACCAGGGAGAAGAGCTCGTGGAAGAAGATTGGAGGAAATTTAAAATTTATTTGCAGAAACATTGTAAAATTTTTGAATGCTGATGACATTGAAATGAATTGAAGGGGCTCTAGCAACAAGGCAAAAAGTATGAGGGGATTAATAATAGATAAACTAATAGATTATGAATTTGCTGAACCAAATTTAAAAGGGATACAAAAATGGGAGACGTGAGGAAGTCAGGAAAATAAGTTAACTAAAGTGGAGAGATTAAGAAAGAGGGAAATTTTGTTTTTCTTCTATATGTGTTTTTTCTTTTTTTCTTTTTTGTGTTTAATGTTTGTATTTTTGTATTTTGTATTTTTGTGCTCTTGTATTTTGTATCTGTTTTGCATTTGTTTTTTGTTTTTTCTAAACTTTTCTACTGATAAAACCTAATAAAATACTATAAAAAGAGGTTTAAAGACTGTCTAAAGGCAAATCTTAAAAAATATAGTATAAACACCAACAACTAGGAAACACTGGCCTGCAAGTGCTCCAGTTGGAGAAAAGCCTTTACCAAAGGTGCCATGGACTTTGAAGACACTCAAACTCAGAACACAAGGGAGAAACGTGGTAAGAGGAAGGCACGCTTGGCAAATCCACACCGTGATCAGCTCCCGCCCGGGAACCAATGTCCCCACTGTGGAAGGACGTGTGGGTCCAGAATTGGCCTCCACAGTCATTTACGTATTCATTGTTAAAACTGTGTTTATGGAAGACAATCTTACTCAGCTATGTAAAGGTAAAGGTAAAGGTACCCCTGCCCGAACGGGCCAGTCTTGACAGACTCTGGGGTTTGTGCGCCCATCTCACATTTATTGGCCGGGGGCCAGCGCTGTCCGGAGACACTTCCGGGTCACGTGGCCAGCGTGACAACGCTGCTCTGGCGAGCCAGAGCCGCACACGGAACGCCGTTTACCTTCCCGCTGGTAAGCGGTACCTATTTATCTACTTGCCCCCGGGGGTGCTTTCGAACTGCTAGGTGGGCAGGCGCTGGGACCGAGCAGCGGGAGCGCACCCCGCCGCGGGGATTCGAACCGCCGACCTTTCGATCGGCAAGCCCTAGGCGCTGAGGCTTTAGCCCACAGCGCCACCCGCGTCCCACACTCAGCTATGAGTGATCACCAAAGAGTGAAAATTTACTTTATGCTATTTATTATTTCATGTACCTCCCACCTTCCCTCCAAGGAGCTCAAAATGGTTCTCCCCTGCTTCAAATTACCCTCACAACCAGGGCTATTATTCCAGAAAAAGAGGTGCCAGAACCCAGTTGAACGACGTGGCCCAGGGAGAGAGGGAAAAATAGTGGAAGTGAACAGCTGGCTTCGCAAATGGTGTAAACAGGAACAGTTTGGATTCTTAGATCACAGACTGCAGTTTCTTGAAGATGGACTTCTGGCAAGCGATGGGCTGCACCTCACAAAGGTTGGGAGGAATGTCTTTGCCAAAAATCTCAGAAACCTCATCAGGAGGGCTTTAAACTGACTAATGTGGGGAGGGAGACAGTGCTCCTGAAGGTAGGATGCAGATGATCATCCAAATGTCATAGACCAAATGGAGCAAACAGCACGCAGACCTGGTGGGAAGAAAAAATCCTTAAAAAAGAGACACGGGGGAATGATTAATGGACTTCAATGTCGGTACACTAATGCGCAAAGCATGGGAAATAAACAAGATGAGCTTGAGCTCTTGGTAGAGCAAACTAAATATGACATAATAGGCATCACTGAAACCTGGTGGGATAAGTCCCACAATTGGAATGTAATAATGGGGGGATACAATCTATTTCAGAGAAACAGACCAGACAAGAAAGGAGGAGGAGTGGCGTTATATGTCAGGGATGTGTATACCTGTGAAGAGATCCAAGATTTAGAACCTCAAAGCCAAAGTGAGAGCATTTGGGTCAAAATTAAGGGAGAGAAGAATAACAGTGACCTCATTGTGGGAGTTTACTGTAGATCCCCAAGCCAAATGGAGGACATAGATGATGCCTTCCTGGAACAGATGGCCAAGCATGCAAAAGGAAGGGAGATAGTAGTAATGGGGGACTTCAATTACCTGGATATTTGTTGGATGTCAAACTCAGCCAAGAGCATAAGGTCAAACAGATTCCTCACTGGCATTGCAGACAACTTCATTGTCCAGAAAGTGGGAGAAGCAACAAGAACTGGCAGATGTGATCTCAGAACCACTGGCAGTCATCTTTGAGAATTCCTGGAGAACAGGCGAAGTCCCGGCAGACTGGAGGAGGGCAAATGTTGTTCCTATTTTCAAAAAGGGGGAAAGGGAGGACCCAAATAATTACCACCCGGTCAGTCTGACATCAATACCAGGGAAGATTCTGGAGCAGATCATTAAGCAAACAGTCTGTGAGCACCTAGAAAGGAATGCTGTGATCACCAATAGTCAGCATGGATTTCTGAAAAATAAGTCATGTCAGACTAACCTGATCTCGTTTTTTGACAGAATTACAAGCCTGGTAGATGAAGGGAACGCAGTGGATGTAGCCTACCTTGATTTCAGCAAGGCATTTGACAAGGTGCCCCATGATATTCTTGTAAAGAAGCTGGTAAAATGCGGTCTTGACTATGCTACCACTCAGTGGATTTGTAACTGGCTGACTGACCGAACCCAAAGGGTGCTCATCAATGGTTCCTCTTCATCCTGGAGAAAAGTGACTAGTGGGGTGCCACAGGGTTCTGTCTTGGGCCCGGTCTTATTCAACATCTTTATCAACGACTTGGATGATGGACTCAAGGGCATCCTGATCAAATTTGCAGATGACACCAAACTGGGA